>NC_087514.1:91124074-92468631 GCF_963921805.1 Phalacrocorax carbo | reverse complement strand
ACATTCCATTACTTTCATATGTGAGTAATTCTATGCTCAGGAATAATGTCACATGAGTCATAACATCCTTTGAATTCACTGTCTGAAGGATCGGAGCCCAGAAGTATCCTCAAGTTCAACAGTTGCCATGTTTTCCTCTCAAAGAAAAAAAAAAAAAAAAAAAAGAAAAGAATGCACTGCCTGTTTGCCTTTTTCATGAGGTAAGATGGCCAGAAATACTGGGGATTTTCTATTTGACATAAAAGTCATAACTAGAAAAATTTACCTTGTACTTGGAAAATTTTCCCCTTGTTTGTATGGATGAAAAGTCTCCACAAAGAGAATGTTTAATTGCTTTTCTTTAGCAACACAAAATTCAACATACTAACACAGAAGCAATTCTTCAAATTAATTCAGGCAAGCATTTAACTTATGAATTATAAGTTATTTTAGTATTTTAATAGGAACACTTTAATACAATCATGATATAAAACACTGAAAAATAGCACTATGCATGCTTGTAACAACCTCTAATTATTTATTTATTTTTGATTTCCTGTAACTTATTTGAGAAGCTGGAATAGATCTTACCCTATTTAAACTCATAGTAGATATAGCTGATACTTCCTTCTAAATAATTACTCTGCTGATAGGTATCTTCTCTAAGCACACAAATATTTGGTATTATTTCCAGACCCTTACTAATAAAAGTTGTACTGCAAACTTCAGAGCAGTAGTGAGAAACTGCAATTAATGGGGGAAAAAAAATAAGTATTGTTCATTTGAGAAAACCATTCCAGCATGACCTGCCCTGGCTCTGATTCAAGTAGTCTTCAAACATGCAGTTAAGTACAAGCACAGATGTTGTTGTAAATAGGAAAGCGGTAGGATACACAATGAGAAACGAGTAAACTCTATGTATTGCCCAAAATTAAAAGTGCACGGAGTCTCTTCACCTCCATTTGCCCTGATCTACACCACTGCAAATACAGAAGCTGGCTACCTGTGCCTCCAAGCCAGCCAAGTCTCCATAAATCAGATGGCCAAGTTGGCCAGCAGACTATCATAAGAAAGCTTCAAAGTTTAGTGACGCGGTCACAAGGACAGCCTGTGCTACAGAAACCACATGCTATTTGTAGTCAAAACAACTACACAGCAACCACTCCTTGCAAGAGTTATTCTGCTCCTGGCACAATTATGCTGTTACCTGGAACAAAGATATGACTTATAAGTTCATTAGCCACACGTTCTTTTTAATATCTCCCTGACAGGTAGTAATGACAATATTAATAGTTATGATTAACTTAGTTACAGGATCCAAAGCAGTCTCCTAAATCAATCATCTGGAATACACCCCAGTGCTTAGTTCAAATAGGTCTGGACTTCTTCAAATAGAGAGGGGTTGAAAAAATCTGCTTTTTTGTAATGTGTAATACCTTGGACCAAAATAGCTTTCTTAAAGATTTGTTTTCTTCTCTTTCACCACAAAACGCACAACACAACCTGACAAAAGGAAGACTCCCCTGCCTAGGGTAATGACTTGTTATCCAGATCTTCTGAGCCACACTCCAAGTGGGCCTGCCAGGGATGAGAAAATAAATTGCAAATTCTAATGCCCTTGAAACAATAGTTTTTTCTATTTCATTTCCAAACTTAAATTAATTAAATATTTCAAGAGATACACACTTCTAAATTCAACACAAAATAAATGCATTTGAGTTATATACTTTGCATATTGGGTAAAGACTCTGCAAGAGGCAACGTGCTTCACAGAGAAGCTATGGTTTACTCTGCCATTGGCAACTGACACAATATCCAAAAAACCCCATGATAATTACAAAAGAAAGTTCATTACAGACATTTTATTTGTAGCATAACTGCATAACTTCTTCTGCCCATTTTTGGATAAAGTTCTTACTAGCCGACATTTACCAATAGCCCCAGCAGACACACCTAATCGGCCCTAACGCTCAGCTGTGCCATGCCATCAGCTTTGTGTCTGAAAGGGATGACATTTTTATCCAGTGGGTGCTTCCAAACTTTTATAGCAGGCCAGAGGTTCAAGCCTGGCACTGAGCGGTAACTACACAGTTGTATGAGACAGACACACTGGAAGTTGTTTACAGTGATGCTAACAAACACTGGTCCCAACACACACCAGGTTCTAGAGGACATACAAGCAAGGAGGTTTAAAGTCATGCTTGTGGTAAATCTGGGAGAAAGACAGCTTCCCGTTTCTCAGGGCGTTTGTCTCCATTGTTTGAATCCACCTTCATGTTAACCAGTGTACCCTTAATAGGCTGAATAAAAATGTTGGTATCACTCATTCCAGATGTAAGATAACACTAACATGCCAATTCTGTGATGTAACCCAACTGACCTTTTAAGAAATGCCGGAATGACAGGGGATGACTAAATGCTTATCTAGCATTCTTTCCCCTAAAACTAAAAACGCCTTCCAATAGAGATGAACTTCTGATCAAATTTAACGACCAGCTGCAGCCACGCTTTACCTGAGAGAAACTAAGACATATTTGGAAATAACATAATTTGTTTGTCTAGATGTAGCATTTTAATGCTACCAGTTCCAGGGTTTTCCTAAATTAAATGATTGCTCTGCGAAGCTTTCCTGAACACAATATCCTCTGAAGTTTGCATACATTTCTGGTTTTTAATCAGTGCATTGCTGGATCAATTTTACGTGTTTAATACTGGTTACATTCAATGCTACTTTTTCCCGTCTTCTAAGGCAGACTAACCCCAAAATACAGACAGGGACATGACTTCATAGGTGACTAGCAGGCTAAATGAACAGATGAGAGATAACAGCAAAACGGACTAGCAACTGATTATCAAATTAATTCAAGTTGTCTTGCTTCTCCCAAAATTCAGGCTCTGAAAGGCTTAGAATTAGCCTTAATAAGCATTCACATCAAAAAGTATCTTTAAATAAATAGCTATCGGACCCTAGTATCCCTCCAACTACCTCCAGTCCAGGTATTGTGCCCTATGCAGCCTTACTAGTTATGAGCCGCACTGTCAATACCCAAGTTAGAGCTTTATCAGTTGCTTCTAGCAAATATCCTATCCATAACACCTATGTGCAATTTTAATTCCTTCAAAACTATTTATAGACTGGGTCCATATTGAACAAATAGTTATATTTAAAATATATTTTCTGTTGTTCTGTTTATATTAGCAAAACTTAAGGTGGAAGGGAAGATCATCCCTTTGTGCTCCAGAGCCCAGGCTTAATGTTCTCAAGCCATATGATCCATTAACACTCATAGTGGATAATAATGGACTTAAACTCCCCCAACTTTATGCATATATGCTAGCATGTAACTGTTCCACACAAAATGCAACAGTGCCAGGAGAAAAGTACTTGTGATTTAAAAACTTAAGTTATCTGCTTGAGCTGGGACAGAGATTTGCGCAGAGGTAGTACAAATAAAAATGCAAGACTCCCGATTTCCATCTTAGCAACAAGCAATGGAAGAAAGTATGTTCAGATTAAACTGCACAAGAGCTTTTTTTTTCTTCCACTTTGGTCTCAATGGATGAGGAAAGCTTTTTGTGACTATCTAGAAAACTTCATTACTATTATTCTTTGCAGACATGTTATAAATACTTGTAGCTGCTAACTGCGTCCTTGCCTCCTTCGTTTATTGTTTGTCTGCATCTACTTTTGCTTTTATTCCTCGCTTGTAAACTTTCTGGAGTGTGTTTGTCCTTTTGTACTGAGTTTAAACAGTGCAAATAATGGAATTCTGGTCCATGTATGGGTTCCCAATACAACCACAATACAAATAAATTAGGCCAACTGAGTAGAATAGTGACCTGAACAAAGCTATCTCCATGTCCAGGATGTGGCCTATCAGATATAACGCAAAATGAGACAGGATGTCTTATTTTACCTTTCTTCACAGTAAATTATTTTTTCTACCCTCCACAAAAAAATGGCTCGTGGTGTCTCAGAAACTTTAGAGATTATCCAGGTTATGCAGGAAAAACTCCAGGTTAAATATTTTGAAAGTTAAAAATGTTGCAATTCATATAAAAATTAAAAATCTGAATGGGAGGGTCCTTCTGAGGTACAGCCCTGTTTTTCAAAAATGCACGTCCCAGGGGATCACCAATATTACACTATCCCTGACAGAGCCAAATTTACGTGTGGCCAGAGCACAGTGGATCAGAGATGATGATGATGATGAGGTTGGTAACAGTCGCAGTGGTACTGTGAACTTGATGACCAGGCTGTGAAAATGGATGGGGCAGCAGGGAGGAGAGAAGGGGGATATGCAAAAGATACAGCAGGATAAGAACTATGTATTTTTGATAAAAACAGCAAAAGTCAGACTTTACAGACTATAAGAGACTTTGTGAGAAAGTAAAAGAGGTAATTGTTCACATTCCAAACATTTCGATATCGAAACTGCACAACCTTCGCCCGTGAATAGCCCAGCTGTTAACAATTTTTTTTTCTTTTTCGCCAAGATAATAATCAAGCTTCATGCCAAGCAACTTTTCTCCAAGTGAATGATATTTTGAAAGTCTGGTCAAAACATAGCTGTGACATAATAAGTTTTTAAAGAGCGCAAGTGACTCTGAAAAGATCCCAGTCTGGGTTTGAAAGAAAACCCAGTTTATAACCCAATTAGGAAGAAAGTACTTTCAGGCTTTCACTCTAGAGGAATTCTCAGAGAGTCTCCCAAAAAAGCCAGTGCTGCACGCACATCTGTTTCCAGTGCGATGCTGGTATGCAAACTATTGTCTATTGGAAGTGTGTTGTGGTAACGTTTGCCAGGGTTAAAGACTGGGTCAATTTGATCAAGAAGCTAAAATTAGCTTCTGTGTGTTTTCCTGAAAAGAAAAAAAAATACTGTAAAGCTCTTTGTTTTCCTTCAAGTCTTGTTCTCAGATTTCTGTTCAGCTGTGTGAACTACCATAAAGCAGATGGTTCCAAAACCTACTTCTTCCTTACTTGTTCTTTTTAATTGATGCAACAACAGCAGCAGCCATTAGCTTCCACAGAACTGAACAGTCTGATTCCATATTTCATTCATCACAAGAGTTTAAAACTCACTAAGGCACTCAAAATCCCTACAGTAAGATGGATGCAAGGAAAAAATTGGAAACTAAACAAAAAGACTAATTTTAGCTGCTAACAGAATTTAGGAAAAACCTTTTATGTTTCTGACAATGATAAAATTGTACAGTTCTGGAAATGTTTTAGTGCTTTTTCTTCTATTTACATGCACCTTTAACTAACCATCACTTTTATCTGCTGTATTAGAGTCATACACACAGGAACATTTTTATGTCTATTTTCATAAGAAACACAACAACTAATTTATTCTAAAAGCACTTAATTAAAGGAAACTTCTTTATATGGAAATATTTACTAAATTAAATGCTGGTAACACTGTCCCTGTTTATGAAAGCTTTTAATTAAAAATATTTAAATTACTTAAAGGTGGAAAAAATGTTTTTTAAAAAATCACACAAAAACTGTACCCGTCACAGATCATTGGGTTCAATATTTACTTTCCTCAGAATAGCAGGTTTGGTTTGGGAAAAGGATGTCCCTTCCCCAGAAAGTGAAAAAAAAAAACCAAAAACCAAAAACAAAAACCAAAAACCCACAAACCCTAAAGGAAAAATAATCTTCACAAATTTTGCTTACACATACTCTCTAAGTGAGGCTCCTACATTGGAGGCAATTTAAATGTTAATTTTAAAGCATTATAAGGACGAGACATAAGGATGATAATATACAATAGAAGAGCCTGGGAAGAAAAAGTCAGCAAAGGCCCTGATCCTGCAAATAATGTCATATTAATACTTTGATAACTATTAATAACCCCAAGAACTAATCTACTAACCTATCACTAAAACATCAAAATTAGAAAAATGCCTAGCTTGATATATTGTCAATGTTCAACAGGCTACCTTGAGTTTAGTGAACATGTTTCCTATGTAATCAGCTATAGACGCAGGACCAAACTGAAGTTAGCTGAGCAGAAGAGAGGTCTGTGTAAAGATTGTATACTTATTAACAGGTCTTTGATTGTCTTTGTTTTTGCATTAACTGCACACATTGGCCTACTTCTGTTGTTCCAAGTACAGGCTTGTCCTCACACACACACACGCAAATCTCTATAATCTTTCCTATAGTTCTTCAAAATTTGCAGGAAGTCTGTCTTTTAAAGACAGGGAAAGCTTAATAGGTAAGACATTAACATCCATATTTTCTGGCTTTTCAAACCATATATGCCATGTTTTCGTGATTTTAAATCTTTTACTCTACTTCGTGGATACCTAAATCTAGTGAACAGATGTGGTATACTATCTATGTTACCTTCATCATCCTCGAAAAGAGAATTTAAAAAAAGACACATGCACAAACCCTCTAAAGTTTCAGATCTGTTCCAATAAACCAGACTGAGAAAAGTTTACTGGTATCAGAAATAAGGATTCTACATCTGATATTGCATTTCTGCTATTTCCACCTCCCAGTAATAAAATATAGCTTAATTTTTTTGCTCAAGTCTTTCTGTGATGAGTATTTTATGGTGTACCTCCCTCTATTTCTTAGATACAAGTTACACTCTCTGGAGGTGATCACGTATAGTCACAATATTCCTAGTAAAATCAAAGGCCACTTGCTTGAGAGCTTGAAGCATCTGGCTCTACATGAAACGCTTTCATGCAGAGTTTTCCCATGGGCTCTCTTGGCCACAGATTGTAGCTGAGGGGAGCTTCTCCTTGGGAAACAGAAATACATGCAGCCTTTTGCTTTCCTGGGAATGTTCACCATGTCCTTGGTTTTATTGGAGATAAGCCTATGAAAGTTAAGAGAGACTGAGGGATTCTGTGCTACAGTGAGTTCAACTACATGCAAATGTCTGTCTGGAAATATAGCAACATCTTTCAATTTCCTAATCAAGATGCATTTCAAGCAACAGATAAGCTTTATTTGTCCTTTCTATGCCTGGGCCTGGCCCAGAAAAAATCCTGAAAAATATATTGTGAGTAATGTCAGTGACCTTTAGAGCTGCTTTTAGGAAAAGAAGAGTTCATCTTTTCTGAGATGGAAAACGGGAAACCAAAGACATTCTTTCACATTTGGGAATGACTTTGTGTACATGAGTGACGTACATCCCATTTTCCAACAGAGTCTCAGTTTATCCATCTACCTCTAATTGGGGTAAGGAAATCAAGGGACTCACCTGTTTCTTCCATTGATCTCATCACTTCAGGTCATATTGAGACCTCTACCAGTTTCCTCCAGGGACTGAAATCGCACTCTGGGAAAGGGATCAGAGGCAGGTGCGGGCACATGGAGAGCTCCCCAGTTGCTTGGAGAGGGCACCACATACCCCAGCAAAAATCAGGGACTGCATTTGCACAGCCGAAAAAACACGGTGGGCTTCATTGGCTTAAATTCATGGAGCCGGCTCTCAGGTGCTTTCCGGCTGTATACCCTGTGGTTTATCTGTCTGGAGAAGTATGCTATACCAATGACTTTCTGAGACTAACCATGACCTTTATGGAGATTTTCAGGACCAGCTTTTCTTCTAGATGCCACAAACAAGGTAGTTGGAGATTCAAGGCTTAACTACCATTTGTGACTACCATTTTTGTATCTACAGAACAGGGAAGTATGGAGAAACCTTAAAACAAGGCCAAAACCTTTGCTACTGCTTCCAACTATGCTAGGTTGCCTCAGAAAAGCTTATCTATACATACAGACCTTGTCTAAGCTTATGTTAGTGTTTTAGGTACCGAGACATTCCTTCATGCTTTGTCCTGCATTTCACTATATATTTGCCTCTTTTCCAGCTACTGAGGAATATGCAGCCATTATTTGCTTTGGATAAGATACCTTCTTATTGTGCATTTCTCATTGTGTGCATTGCCCTGTTATTAAGGTAATTTGAAACAGCCACGTGCAATGTAACAGGGGAAATGTCTCAGTCATATGCCTCATCCTATGGGGCACAATTGTGTCCACATTGTTCAAGCTGACTATTATATTATTACAAAAATGTTCTTGTTCAAGTGAAATTCAGTATTTTTTCTTAAAACAGACAAGTTATTAAAAGACAACGTTTTAACTGCAGTATTGGCTCTCATATATAAATACTAAAAGGAAGGAGAAAAAAAAAAGAGTTTGCTTAATTATATTTTTTGTATTTAGCCAAAGTAAAACACAGTGGAGCACCAAAGGGAAAACTAATGTAAACCTTGCTGAACAGCTTCTGTAATAGCACCATTTGATGAGCTCCTTGAGAAAAAAACATTCTGGGAAAACATCACGTGCGCCCCTTCCCACCACCCCCCCACCCCCACCCCCCCACCCCCCCAATAAATAAAAAATAAAAAGAAGCAAAACCCTAAAAACAGAAGAGAAGTTATTTTCTAAGGATGAAGCGTTAATATTTTCTGTCTCCACAGCCACAATACAGATCATCCATTTACGCAGTAAGGTGTGAGGGCCACACAAGGAAGGAAGTCTTCAGCTACTGAAGATCATTAGCAGCAACGAGGGAGGCCGCTGTCAGTTGCTTTGGACTAGTTTCTCTGGATACACGTACAAAGGACGGAAAATTATCGGCGCCACTGGGCCTCTGCCCAGGTCATCCTACAGCTGAACACACGAAACGTTATGCCATGAGAATGAATGCCCTGGAAGAAGCTGAGGGGTGGTTTGAGCCCCTGCGTACATTAATCACCCTGAATGTGGTCTCATGCTGGGATTCACAGCCAAGGCAGCCAGCAAGGTTGACTCCTCTGAGAAGGGGAGGCGTCAGAATAATATTAGAAGCATCAAATGTCCTCCCTTTCCCTGGTATGGAAAGCTCATCTAGGAGGTGTCAGGATAAAACATGAGAGCTGCAGTTGTACTTAGAGACATGAAGGAGTGATTCACTGTTTCATGGCACAAGTGGAGGAGGAGGCTGCAATAAAAATTTTTACAAGGTGAGATCTAAACCCTGAATGCAGCACAGGATTACAAAGCCTTTTTTGTCTTTTCTCAGTCTTTTTTTTTTTTCCTGAGAGCTGAGTGTGTTGTAATTAAACTGTAAATTTCTTGAAACAAAAGCACAAATGATTATGTTCCCGACACACCTGCTTTATGAAAGTTACCCACACGCTCACATGCATTTTTCTTGACCTGTACTCTTTAAGAAGGAATCCAAAAGACTTAAACAGGAAAAGTATGCTGTTAACTACTACCCATGAATGGCCACCTTTTAATTATTACGGAAGATAACAGAAAAGATGGAATGAAGCAAACATAATAGCATCTCCTTCATGTCTCTTGGCAGAAAAAAAGCCAACAACTAAACCCTTGGTAAATGTACACTTCTGAGAAAAAGAAATTTGGATTTTATAAATATTAAAAGATAACTGCTGATATATTAACTCTTTATAAATGTACATTAATTAGCATTTCTTGCCTGATTAATTTTTTGGAAGGTACTAGTAATGGTAAGAACTCTGATGGGATTAAGCGAAATTTAATGGGTCAAGGCAGAAATATATCTGCCTGACAAGACCTGATGAGCCAATAATAACACATTAATATTTCACATACACATTCTATTAATTCAGGAATTAAGTCATTTAATGACAGCTAAAAATCAGAGGAAATCATCACAAAATGACGAATTACACAATTAAAGCACTAAATTTTCACAGAAAAACAGGAGCACCAGAGCAGGAAAAGAAGCTTTTCCTGTGACCTGAACATGCTTACTCTTCCAGTGACAAATTCAGGATTATTTCTTATTTCTGCTGTCTAAGCAATTTCAAATTTCCAACAACTCTCTGTCTTGCCCAAATCTAATAGAAATTTAACATAAAGTCAGGTCTAACTCCCTGACACCCACTTAAAAACCCAAAGCTAAAATGTGCTGAGATTCCACTTTGAACACTCTAGTATAAGCAGGAATGTTTTACTGATGAGAGAACACTGATTTTAAGGCCATTTAGGACTGGTGAGAGGTAGAACTGAATCATACCATTCTGTGCTTCACTGAGCTGCAGAATAGCTTAGAGTGCTCTACAGTGTTCATTACGGTTACAAAAAAAAACCAAAAAAAAGGGTCATATTCAGCATTTGTTGTATGCATGCCATGTTCTCCAAGATACGCACTGTATCTACTTTTGGCTTCACTGCCATGTCATTCAGATAACTAGAATATCTTATTTTATGCGAGACACTCCTGCATGTTTTTCCTGCTTAGATAACCTTCCAAGATCTTGGCTATGAACAACTATGTCAATTTTTTCAGGCAATCTTACAGCGATTTAGAAATATAATTCCATATGTAATAGCTGAAACAAAGTCAGGCCCTGAAAAATTTACAGGCACTGAACACCTTACTTATTGTGGAAGCTGGGAATGATCACTTATAAGCTTGCCTTGTTCTTGTGCTCTTTTCCCAAGCTTTCGGTCTTGGCCACTGACAGTGACAGGGTGTTTAGCAAGACAAAATTCTGGTTTGAGCCAGCACGGCAGTTTCTTGAATAGTTAATACACTGTTGAAAGTTCAGCATTTTCATACTAGTTACTCTTAAGATTTCCTTGTAATCCTTTCTGATGGCACATTTCTCTAATCCTTCTCACTCCATCTGTAGACCAGCTGGAGTCATAACCCGATATATCCCTGGTTTGATGTTTCTTTAGCATATATATAAACTGACTTGCACACAAAACTTTTGCTGACTATTTTAGTTCACCTCTCTGTATTTTCCCTCTGGGTGGGAAGGCATTGGCACGTCGTGTCTGTCACTTTGCTCGTCTTCGTTCAAGCAGGTTTTCAGAAGAATGCTCTGGAAGTCAAATTACTTTCTTTGACTTTGCAGTGAGTCCTGCTCCTGCCTCCCAATATAAAACAATTTCACTCTCTGACTCTTTGCATTTCCTTCATGTTCCCACTTAATGTTTTTAGTAAGAACATTCCAACCTTTTTAAGCTGTCATTTGCTGTGGTGCCGGACCAAGAAGAGATAGTGGGGCAAAGCACAGAAACCTGGTTGATGAGTAAAGGTTGAGGGGTCTCAGCTGAACTCTCCTAGGAAGAGAATGCTGCTTTGGGTGATTTAGGATACCTGTTGTCCTGAACCTCAGGACCTGTTCCCAGTGATTGTAACGACCCAGACTCAGCCGACAGAGTCCTCATCCCACTTCTAAACAGGAATTAAGCACCCTGCAGCAACAAAGAGGAGCGGATACGCAAGGAAAGCTTAGAATAAATAGTAATTTTAACAAAATGGAGAAAATCCAAATGGAGAGATTGAAGTGGTGTGGATTGCAGGATTGACATCCTGACAGAAAAGAACAAGCAATTCTAAAATTAATTATTTTAAAAATAGGACCAAGGCAGAGGTGCACTGAAACATTGTCAGACTTCAGAGTCTCTCTTTGGGTGTGATTGTTCTTTCCTAACTTTCTGGACGTTGTCCCTGAAAACCTTTAAAGGCTGGAGAACCATCCTCGAATATATGTCTGAGCTTGAAATGACAGAGAGTTTCAGAAGAGGGTCTTGGCCTCAAGAAGTTTGCAGCTGGAGTTTGGCAGCCATCAGACCAAAACATATGCTACATCTGTTGAATACAGTTTTCAAATGAACAGATATAAAAATGGTAGTGTGCAAAAAAAAGCAAAGCTAATGCAACACTGATCATCTGGCCCCTAAATGATGACAGTATTATGTATTTTAAGCTTACGAGCCATACAAATACCATTATATATTTTAAAACATGCTAAAAAATACAAGTAATTACATTATGAGGGTGACAGTTTATTGTTTGCAGGTGCACAGCGCTGGAGGGTCTGGCTCTCTGGATTAACAAGTGACAGCACTGGAAGATACAGACAGCTGTCAGTCATCTTGCCTAAATTAGATAAGAACCCCAGACATGATGTAACAACCAGAACTGAAAAGCACAGGTGTAGACTGGAGAGTAGATGCACAATAATCCAAAGCTCTAGTAAACATCTTTTAGAAAAAAGTGGGGGTTTTTGGCCATCCTTGAAAGGATTTAGCCACAGGAAAAGCAACTGCTCTGCTTGGTATTGTCCAGATTCCTATGTAAGCTATCAGGTTACAATCAGAAATTATGAGGCAAGTGGCAAGTGTGCTGTCACAGCCTAGAAAGGTGTGATTGTCCCACAGCTGATAGTAGAACTTCCATGAAGCATGAAGACTAGCAGTTCTCCCTGTGAAATCCACTCTTGCAACAATTTGTCCTGGGAGCAACAGAATTAATGATGTCTGTCTTCTCATAGATATATATTTTTTAACATCCTTCCCCATCTCAGCTGCTCCCTCTCTCCTCCAACAGCTCAGGCTCTTCTTATGTTCCCTGTAGCACCTCCCTAGGCAAGAGAGAGTCTCTGCTAGAGCCAGGCGAGAGCATACGTGTGCTGTCCGACCAGGCAACTCCTGTTAAACAGAATGGACAACAGCAAAATTGTACTTACTATTCCCTCAGTGGGGCATTAATTTCAGTTCCTCTCCCTTCCCCAGCCACTGATTTTCAGACTTAAAGAAAATTAATTACCTGTGAGACTCTCATTTGAAATTGTCTAGCAGGTTCAAAAGCCCCCAGGGAGGAGGAAGGCACAGAAAAAGTGTGATTACCTAAGCCTTGTTTCCTTAGGAAACCGGCCTAAACACACATTCAAATGAGAAACACCAACTGTAGGCTTCCTTTAGTCTGGTCCCTTAATCAGCAAACATTAATACTTGCATGGAAACAGAAGGGAGTATAAAGAAGTTAATTTCCAGGGACGGTTTTCCCCTTAAGGTATCACTACTGTTCTGTCTCTTTGACTACCGTCAGCACCGCTACGTGCTGCAGAAAGGTCTCGCTTAGAGAGTACTTAGAATAAGATAATACACTCTCAAAACAGCTGGAAGGGTAACTGGCAGATCTGGGTGAGGAATCACTATCCTGTTCCTAATAACCTTTTTGCAATGTTAAAACTTTCCCACTTTACACCACCATGAACCCAAGCCTTTTGAATTTGAGAGAGGGAAGGCAAAACAAAACAGTGGTCCCTGGAGATACCTAACCCAGAACAACCTGTTGCTCAAGTGTAGAGAGCCCTCACCCATCTTTGAAATCCCTAGTCCCCTGAAAACACATCAGGGGCTTGAAACTTAACCCTTCAGATGTGTCCTTTAAATGTCTTAGTGGTTATTCTGAGGTTGTCCCCACACATCTCTTTTGTCAAAGTTGTGATACCTTTGAATAAATATTTTTCTATTTCTGGACCAAAGAGCATATGGCTCTACAGACCAGAGACCAGGAGCTTCAGGTGGCATATGGGAGATCAGGGTCAAGTGATTGCTTGCAAAATGATTCCCATGGAATAGATCTGTAAATACCCATTTTCGAATACCCAGCAATTTGGTAAAATGTACTGCTGTAATGCAAAATTGAACCTGTAGGTCATTGGTCTAAAATGGGCAGTGCCAGTAGAGGTAATGACAGCTTGAACATGGGTTTTTGACTGCCACTAAATTGGTATGCTCCAGCAAACATTTGATTTTCAACAAAACCTCGTGTTTTCTTCTGTGATAAAATATTTCATCACAAAAATCCCAAACCAATTAGTCACTGGAAATTGTAACACGAAACAATGCCTTCTCACCCTAGGGGATAAGGGTAACGCTTCTCCAGCACTCCCATGCTCCTTAGGGCAGTGTTAGAGGAAGAAGTCGAAGATGTAATTTGATTTCTCCAGGGCTGAGTGCTGTACTAGTAGTGGACGACTGTGATGGCTCCAAATTTAAATTACTATTTAAATAAGAGACATTTAAAATAAATATTAGAAGTTAGATATTAACCACATCAGTTTATCAGGTAACGAACAAAAGTGTGTGCCATTTTTGCTCTAACAGGAATGCACCCATCACGTTAGTTTAAATGCACACAGAAACCAGAAACAGCTTTGCCATCAAACTCTGTCTCTGAACCAACCAAAATAATGCTCTGCTTTCACTGACATGAAATGATGGGAGGAGGGATGATTCGAGATGGGGTCAGGGAAAGGGGAGTCATTAAAGTCCTTGTATAAACTCATGTTTTTTCACTGAACTTTGTAAATTTCATCTTTCTTCTCCCATAAATTTCTGTTGACTCTACTTGTAAACCCCTCATTTCCACCACAGCCATGCTTTAATTCAGAATGGAAGACACCTGAATTACATAAATCTCCAATACAAAGTAACATTTTCTGTGCAAAATAAGAGCTGTCATGAAAGAGGTAATGAAGAAGAATAGCTTGTACAGAGGGCTCTAATGCTATCCAGCTGCTGCTATATGGCACTCGCTGATAAGACTTTGTTTTAACTTTACAATAGAGAAAGTTTGGGAAAGGTTAAAAATCAAAATACAGGAAGTAAAACTCTTTATACTTCATCTGTTACATTTCCTCTTAAGCAGCATTTATTTTCTTACATAATTTAGTTTTCCACAAAGAACATGTATGTGTGCGTTTTGTTCTTTTCTAATAGAAAGACAAGCAGCATTTTAAGTTGTGCTTTTTAGGTACATGTTTTTAGGCAGCATTCTTATTTTTCTTGGGACGTTTAAAGGAAAGGGTTGTGGAAGAATGGAGTAACACAAAAACTCCATCAGAGTTACAAAAAGCATATTATGATTCAGAGTAATGTTTGTGGGATGTTCTAATCATAACAACACTGGCACTGCTACCGTCCTATATCTCCCATCATATTTTAAAAAGGGGCTAGTTCGTTCTCAAATAAAAAATGCCAAGAATGTGCGAATAAAATGCTGTTATGCATATTACTTTTCACTGTTTATGCACCAACCACTGGGAACACATTGAAAGACATTTTACCCACAACTGTGTTGACAACTATATTCACAAACCAGTATTTCCACAGAACTATAGAAATAAGTTTTAAAAATATGTCTGAAAAATAAGCACAGATGTGAAAAGGGGACAAGAAGGATAAACCCGGCCTTTCAGTTATACAAATGAAATATTTTCTTTTCATGTTAAGGTGCAAATGCAGTAATATAGTGCCCAGGCACAAAAACTAGGATGACCTTGATTAGAATCAGACTAGAGACGAAAGTGAAACTAAATTATTTTTGCTTCTAAGAGAGGAAAACTAGCAAAAACTGTAAAAAATGCCCCTAGAGAGAACGTGCAGTGTTATTATTTCAGTGACTATATAATGAATAGTTGGTAATTTAAGAGATGATTAATTTTAGATATATTTTAAAGTGGCTTACCCTGTGTTGCAGTGATAATACCTATCTGTTCTCCTGGGGTTTTTTTAATTTTTATTTTTATTTACAGCTCCTATAAGAGAGGCCAGGAGAGGCAGATAACTATCCTAAACACCAAAGTGATGCAGGCTGATAGCGATTACCATAGACCAACGAGAAGCTCCATTCTTCCCTTGCAGTGCACTTGTGGTATCTCTTTAAACTTAAATATGTACGCTGAGGGAGAGCAGACTCCTGAGGAACAGAGCAAACTACAATCCAAAAAGGTTAGCATGCAAACCCCCTCACACATTGCAACCATTTACTGGTAAGCCAAACTAACCTGTTGATACTATCCTTTAAAGCATTTTTATTAACCTCGATGACAGTCAAGATGTGCTTCCAAATACTGAAGTCAACATCAATAATCTCTGAATCAAGCACTACTAACATCTCTCTGGGGAGGAGTGGGAAAAACGCTGTTGTAAAGCCTCTTAATGGTAAACCTCTGCTAACAATTATTTCAAGAGACAATGAACATTTGGCAAAAAAAGCCAAGACGGATTTGTTGAGGCAGCTTAATGATGTAGGAGCCAAAGAGTTAAAGTGAAGCTGCGAAGTTGTGCAGACTGCTGAAACCTTCCTGTTGGGAGTTCCTTTCAGAAGGAGTGGGAAAGGAACAGTATTAATAGCCATTGCTGGGCTGCACTTTCCCACAGGTCTGGACAGGATCTCCACATCAGCTTTTGCCTTTCTGAAAGGAAGATCTGAAACGACTGCAGACGTTGGAAATCTCTGGGCCTCACAAGGAGGAAACAGGAGGACCTGAAAGACAAACCAAGGGCTCTGCCATGCATTATGACTGCCCACAGCCGAACGGCGGCAGAGGAGAAAAAGCTGGGGTGTGTGTGGGGGGGAGAGGAACAGCGAGGAAGAGAAGGCGGCAGTAAGCGAGCAACAGCAGCGCTGATGTCAACGACAGGTCGCTGTCACTTGGAAGCCACTCACACAAACCCACTTGTCCCCCAGAGAAATATTCTGTCCCAGCAGGAAGCTTGCTGGTACAGGAAAGGATTAAAAAACCCAAGAACCCTGAAAACAAACAATCCTCCCCCTGAACAAATAAATAAAATTGCTCAAGTTTGTTATGAATCACCTAGTTTTGCACACTTGAGTCAAGGTGGTTGTTCTCAAAGAGTTTTACCTCTGGGAGTCAAGAAAATACAAACTCTGTCCTCTTTATTACTATAAGGAGGAGGATTCTGCCAAAAACTGTAGAGACCTGCAAGTGTACAGGGATTTACTTAAATTTATTCATGCTGACAGTAAGTTGCTTTGTCTTCACTGCTGCTTACATGACTACCACTCCAGTTAACTTAGTCCAAGTTAGAGCTGTCAGCCTGCATCACAGCACAAGCTGCCAGAAGGAACTGAATTATCAGAGACCAACACATCCTGCTCCATAACAAGCAGCAGTCAAACTTTCAAGTGTCTCCTCTATTTCCACCATTGCTGGTCAGCCTGAGTATAAAGGACTATAATTAAGACTTTTTGAAAAGGACCAGGAATTTTTTTCACCACTAGACATATATACCTTCAGTTAGCTTTTTATTCATGACAATTTCTCACAATTACATAAATTCGGCTTTGTTTGCATTCTTCCTCTCAAACCCAAAGATTATTAAATCCTGTTTGGCATACATGTGAAAAATTACACTTCCCATACATTTGAAAAGTCACTTGCCTTTCCACCCAAATACATCATCCTCTGTAAGTTGAACATGATTACAACAAACCTTTGGTGAGGCAAAATGTCAGATAGGGACAGCAAGCAAGAGCAGTTTCCTTTTCAAGCTTCTCAAAATAATGGCATCTTAGCTACAGAAATTACTTGCTTTGAAGATGGGATGTGAGACAGTTTTGGGGGCTACCACATCACTTGACTAAACATTTTGAAAGCTCTTTGCTCTGTTCCAATGTTCAATAAAGTTCCCACTTCTGTCCTCAAATCTTGCAAATTAATCTTTTTCCAGCTAGACCTTGTGCCAAGCCCCTTCTTCTGCAGACAAATATAAAAACAAGTGAGACCTGCTGAGAAGAAACTGGCATCTAGCTTAGGTGATCACCTAAAACACAACATAGGACGCTGCAATTAATAAAACCTGCATCAGATATACTGTGCATTGGTTTCCAGAATGTGAAACCATGTTAATTATCAATCATAGTTTTAAGCGTATCTTGAAAATTTTGGCTAAAATATTCCGTAAGTGCAAGGTTTTAGCAGATTACCAAGGAGAGCTTATTCAAGAGAGGATTATCCAGTAGTAAAAATCTGCTTGGGAGCAGGGGCAGGGGAAGAAAGGAATTTGTCACAATTGTTAAATGCAGACATATCTACCAATTTTGCTTTCTAAATGTAAAACAACTCAGAAAAATATATTACAAAGCCACTTTTCTAGTACAACTTCAAACTTTCCTTACATTGAACTTCAGGTAAGAGTTGAGGACATTGTATCATGATTACATTCACTTTCAAGATTCAAGCAGGAACAGCCTAAGGATGTTTATTTTAAACAGTAAAATGCTGAGTGAAGTAAAATGAAGTCACTGTAATGATTAGTGGGCTTCTTTTTCTCTTTAACACACAGAAGATTTAGTTTTGCTTAGTATTGTGATGTCTATGAGTAAGCAATCATTCTACCTATTACTATTATGTTAACAACTGTAAACCACCTACAATTACTAGCATGATCCCTAACCTCTGAGAGGTGGTAATCCAGTATTGGTTGTTAGCTGTCAAATTTATTTCCCTTCGGTGAAATATACCCTGGATTTAATTACCAGTCATTCTTGATACTTTATGGAGTTGAGCTCAAGTGCTGTGGCTCTGACATTTAACCCATGACCCTTAAATATTTACCAGCTTTACTGGTTGTGTACAATTATCCCTTCAAGTATATCTCAGATCCATCATTCTGCCCATGACTTACTACTCCAGTCTTTCTAAATCAGATACATCTTCTCCCTCACAATGAAAGGGGAATGTTTAATTTCCACTCTGAAAAATAATTTAAAAAGATATACTGTTGTACTGAATTGTTCAGTGTGGTCAGCATCTGCTAACTGCTCTTTTACTGTGTTAGAGGATGACTTGCATCAGAGGGACAATAAACTCAATTGTGTGCAATGTATATTAACAGGAGCATCAAACAAGATCTCTGTTACCGATTATGGGCTCGGCGTACCTCTCCGGTAACAAGAGTGGAGTGCAGGGTGAAGAACAACAATTCTCTGACATGCTTAAATGATGACACTGAGCCCACACAAGCTATTCCATAAGGTCAGGTTCCCATGGGTGAGAAGATGACAGTACCAGGGAGTAGCCATACTTCAAACACCACAAATAACTTCTCAGAGTTAATGCTTCTCCGAGTTGCAAGAACTCCTCCAGATGCTTCTCTGTAGCAGATAGGGAAGAGGCAGCTGAGAGCCCTAGAAAAGCCACCCACGGAGGGGAGAAAGGGTAACATGCATCCTTCCAGAGGCAAAGTCCACTTGCAAGGACTCCAGGCATGCAAGCAGGGCTTGAAGCAGATGCCTAGGCCCTTTCCGTGGTCACTGAAGCTTCCTGGTTCTGCGCAGAGCTGGAGAGAGAATTCAGAGGAGTAAAATCCTGTGCCTGGGTATGCTGTGCTTCCCCAAAAAGGCTTTTGAGAATTAGTACAACATGACCTTTACTTTAGCTGATGGGGATAGGAGGTTACCAGATGATCTAAAGACTTCCTTCATAGAAGCAGCCAGCCTAGTTTAAGATACGCTAACTTCCCTGTCGGCTGCAAGCACTGTGATAGCCCAATCTAAATATAAAGAACCAGGTGAACAGCACAGGAGAATAATGCTCAGTAAACAGGCATTTTTAAAGTGTAACAGATGGTAGTTTACAGTGGTTGCATATGTACATGCACGTACATAACTTCACAAATAGGATCCGAGCCTGAAAAGATTTACGATTACCCTTGATTTTACTCAGCATGAGTTGTCACCTCGAGGGGAATGCTCACATGGCGCAGCATTAAGCATATATGCAAGTCTTTGTAGGAGCAGAGCCACTGACACACATGAGCTGATTTATAAGTAGTGTTCAGCAGACGTGTCAGCTCCAGAATATTCCTTTAACACAGTTAATCAGCAACCTGGCTCAAGACTGTGCAACCTAACCTCATTGCTTCCCTTCCAAAATCCAAGCCACTACACAAAACACATATTAAGAAGTTTGCAAGTTAAATATTTATTTGCATGTAGTTTTCTTACTTCCAAAAGTAATTTGCCGGTAATTTGCACCCTGTACAATGTATTTTAAAGAAGCACAATAGTCTAGATACTGCCTTTAAAATTGTACATTACCTGTATGCATTACCTCTAAATCAAAAGCATTTTAATATATTTTTTCTTTTCTTTCATAAAAGAATATATGAAGCTCACTTCTAATAGGTAGACGAAATGCCTCATGGCCCTCAAGCACACACACTTACCCCACACACAAGGGAAGACAAAAATGATTATTCAACATCACTGGAATGTACCAGAGAATTCAAACTTGGATATTCTCTGTTGAGTGTGACTATTCATTCCTCCCTTCAGCTATTTCTAAAACCCACAGTAAAATTAAAAAAAAACAACTGTAGAACAAGATTACTCTTACCCTACTGAATTAATATAATTTCCCTTCTTAATATATGGTTTCAAGGAACTCCTCTGTATTTTATAGCATGTTTTTAACACAAAGAAATATTAGGACTCTGATAAAACGTACACTGTGTGTGTATCTTTTCAGAGGTATTTTAAGGTGTTGTTCTGGGATTTGATCCTGCATTCAGTAGTTCGGGAAGTAGGAAAGGACATACAGGTTTCACGTACATATTTAAGAAACAGCAAGTATTTATAGGATCAAGTCCCTCAGCTGAATCAGACTTCCTGGAAATGCTAACTTAAGCCTCACTCTGAGAGCAAGAAGTCATAGGATGGAGGCCCAGACAAGCCCATGAAAATGCCAGAAAAAATACTGTATTTTATTTCCCCAAGCAATTCCTTTAATTCATCTCAATGGTAGTTGGGCTAACAGGATCAGCAGAAAAAGCCCCACAGCAAATATGGCATCCTGCTAAAGTAGCACAGCATGGGTCAGGTGAATCCATCCACTCTTTCTGTTATCTACAGAGCAACTTCACTGTAAGACAAGGTTCGTTATAACTACAATTGCACTGTGCACTTCAGAACTTTAAAAAAAATAAAATCAAAAAAGCTTTGGTTGCACTTCACACTATTATCATTACACAAGCATTTGCCATACGAATGACACTTTTCATATCTCTGGAAATACTAAAGTAAAAATAAAAATAATCAACTTATTTCTTTTAGTCTCTAATTTTAACCAGAAATACAGCCTTCTCTTGAGATAAAAAGAAAAAACCAACCCGAATTCATACAGTGTATGTCAATCCAATGCATATTTATGAACATAAGTTATAAAACATCTAAAAAAAAGAGAAAAAGACAACAGGAATTTAATCCTTTGTCACTAGCTTCTGAGGTCGTTAGTGGGCAATGATACCTATGAGATTATTACCTCTGTGGGAGGGGAGAATTAAGAGCTATACCTTAAGTGAATACATAACATAGTTCTATTCCTAAACTGAGGAAATTAAAAACCAAGAAGAAAACACTAACTAAAATCTTTTTTTATACTGATATTGAACTGTCTTTTTAGAGACACAGAACTACGACAAGCTGAATCTTAAAATATCTGATGCATGTGACACATAAATTTAAGAAAGCAGTAGCATCCAACTTACATAATGATCAAGAATTATAGAATAATTCAGGTTGTAATGGACCTCTGGAACTTATTTAATCCCAACTGATCTAGTCGTATTTGTTATTCAGATGTTTTTCCCTACATCCTCCTTGCTTCTGCTTTCTGTTGGTTCTTTTGAAACCATCTATGCTACACGAATCTTCTGGCTTGCATTTCACACTCAGCAGGATCATTTACAATTTACATGATGATGTCTTTCCAGAAGTCTAAGTGATGCTTCAGATACAGCAACACAGCTTCTGACAATATTCTCCCTGTTTCTTCTGCAATTTCTGAATTCTCTATATAAATTTATTTATGGAACTACTCATATTCAAAAACATGTTCCAATGTTTCTTCCCCCACTCCCCGGCCAGTATGGGCATAGTCTAATTTATTACTGTAGAAGAATGAATTACTGGCAACCATCTTGCACAAGGATCGCTCCCAGGATACATGGCTGTCGTTTGCCAAGATTATAGTGGCTCTCAGCATGCTACACCACAGATACTTCTGAGATAATTTAGCTGTTCAGTCAATAGCCTCCATCCCAGTGTTGTTCTGCATATGAATTAAGCATCAATTTAAGGAAAAAACCTTGATGACCTGCAGAGTATTTGCAATGCCTAAGTGACCCACTGCTGAAACCACACGCAAAACCAGGTGCCTTATCAAAGGCAGCAGAAACTGCTACCAGCTTTGATTTGCTTTGGTTCACCTTACCCTTGCTTAAAACACAGGTAAAACTCACCAGCTCTACAAAGTGTTTTGCGTTTCTACAGTAAGAGTGCAAAAATAGATGTAACATAAGTAATTCTCCAGGGTATTAGAGAAGTGTCTTGATGAGTTAAAATAATAATAATAAAAAGAATCACTCAAATACATATCAGTTAGTCCATAAATTCCTGTAAATGATGTTCCTAAATCCCCATATCTACATCTGTGTGTTCAAACTTCACTTATAAAAATGTAAACCATACCATGTTTTGTTCTTTACAGCTGGAACAAATTC
The DNA here is from genome assembly GCF_963921805.1 of Phalacrocorax carbo. NCBI lineage: Eukaryota > Metazoa > Chordata > Aves > Suliformes > Phalacrocoracidae > Phalacrocorax > Phalacrocorax carbo. The sequence continues at coordinate 92,446,523 of NC_087514.1, read as the reverse complement.
TTGACTGTGAGCAAAAAGTAAACATTATAGGAAGTCTTGAGTCTGGATAGTACACAGACCTATAGCTCTGCAACTGAACATTGTCCATGTTAATTTCACTGATATATTAATTAACCTTTCTGACATCTGAATGAATTAATTCACAGTGATCAAAAGCATGAAAGAAAGCATGGGGTCTCCAACAGAAACACACTGTGAAGACCATTTTATTCTAACATTAAGGAGATTGGCAACTGAGGGGCTCTTACCTCTTTTTACTTATCTCAAAGAGGAAGCCAACTCTGAAACAATCATAGTCCTACACAACATCTTGAGTGACACAGGGATGCCAAGAGAAACATGCAAATCTACTCAATCTTCATTAAGAGTAAGAGCATTAAAGGCAAACCAAGATCTGTGAACCTGGTGGAAACACGCAGCTGTGTTGCAAAAACTACAGAACTGATTGACTTCGAGGCAGAAGCAGCCTCTCATTCTTGCATAACAAAACCCAATGCAGTTGAAAGCACACCCAATCCTTCCCCACCTCCAACCCGACCTGATCTGTAAGGAAAACTCCTGTCCTAACTTTCCTAGGTACACCTGAATCCCTCAGCTGTTGCTTGTCTACCTTAACTAGCTCATCAAGTCCAAACAACCGTCTGTTCTCTGATCATGCTGATCACCTGAGCTACAAAATCAGAACAGAGGCAGCCCTTTTTTGTGTCTTTTCTCTTTTCTTCTTCTTTTAGTAGGAATATTGTAGAACACTCAGATAATCTCTAGAACAGCCTAAACAGGAGTTAAACCGAGTTAAACCAATGGCACTTTTAAAGGTGAAAAACTTACAGGAAATGAAGCAACAGAAAAGATAACATTATGTGAGAAACCGCTCAACGTAGGTATAAGGAGTGGAGAAATCATGAGTGAGGAAATGTCCTGTTTCTCTTCAACTAACCTAAACTAGTTTGTTCTCCCACAACTTTCAGGGCAACCTGTGCTGCCACAGGTTCCTGCAAGGAAGTACGGATATCAAGATCATTTCAGACCTGCACTGATCAGTGTTAACAGAGAAACAAGGAGGAGGAGAGAGTGTCCTCAGCTGCTCCAGAGTGCATCTTCACCACTACTGATATAGTATATTAATCAAAAAAACTGAAAGGTGTGTTCTCCTTGTTTAGCCTCTGAAGTAACTTGATGTATCGAAACTACAAAAGGTCAGGGGACACTGCCTACACCCACATCTTCTAATGATTAGTTACACAAACCTGCACTGGCATCTGGAACACCTAGCCACATTTTGGAAGAGATTATCAGGCAGACTACAGGTGTGGAGATGCAGGCTGCCTATCAAATGCAATGTATTACAACACCATTCAGATTTTCACCACAAAGGTATTACTGCCATCTTGATGTTTCAAGTCCTATTCCACTCTGCATGCTGCAAATGACTCCAGTGTTTTAGATACCAGAGGGCAGCCCTACCCATCCCCCCACCCCCAAAACAACAACCTAGTCAACAAACACTCAGAAGCAGAGCACAGAGAAATAGTTTTTGGAATTGAGGCTGCTGCTACATACTGAACATTTTATAATCCATTGCAAAGTCTGTTGTCTCCAAGACATCATAAGGAAATACCCAATTCTTGCATCTTCCAGCATATCCTTATCTGCCAAACAAAGCAGTAATTATTTTCTGGTCTTGTTGAATTCAGTTTTCTAAATGACCATTAATAGGCTCTGATGCCACAGAATCTGACTGAAATGACAGATGATTACAAGGTCACTAAACAACTCATCGTAAACTTCCTGATATTTTATAAACTAGACTGCCTTCACATATTGTGACACATGAACGATTGCAAAATTCCTCTCAACAAAGAACTTTTCAAGGCATTTTGTCTTTAGTACTAGAAGTGCTTGGAGGGAGACAGTGTTATCCGAAAAATATGAGGTTTAGTTTTTCACAATGAGGAAGCTGAATCTTAAAGAGCTTTTGTCCCCACTGAAAAGCCTTTGAATATAAAGTGGAACTGGCTAGAATCTCCTGTAAGTGATCCCTGGATGAAGACATAACACATATCATAATGCATTTCTTCTTAACCTTTCCACCCTCTGCTCAGTGCTCGCTAAATTCTTCTAAATCAAATCAGGCAAATGACAGCAAATGCACTTTCATGCACTTTCGACTGTGTTGTAAATGAAGAATGTCTGTCAAAAACCAGTATGTACAGTGGTAAGGATATTTCATTGTTAAAAGTGTTCTCCTTTTTCAATAAAGGAAGAACCACTCTAAAGCTGAAAGTCCTCTCTGAGTGTCATATTGTCAGCTAGGTTGATAATGGCTCAAAATGCTATGACCCACTAAAAAGTTATGCTTTTTTTTTTTTTTTGAGTACTACCCCCTCACCAAATCTGGATCGTCTCTTCTGTCTTCACCATAGATAATAAGATCCTGACATGGTGAAATGCCCTTTTTAAAATGCCCCTCTGTCATTATAAAAATAAAAAAAAAAAATATTCAGGCCTATACCTATGTGTTAAGTGATACTTTAATCTTCATCAGTTTTCAATCAATTTACAATACTGTTTTGTTATCAGAGTGGAAGCTGAGCCAAACCCTCAGTGCATCTGATGAGCCTCACAATAACCCCAAATGCACCTGTTAATTTTGCCTCTGGGTAAACAGTTGAAAACTCCTCAGCTATTTCCTCAAGTTGGGTGGAAACAAAGAAACATGAGATTAAAAAAAAAAAAAGGCTAGATTAGGGAATTGGAGATGCATTAATTTAAGAAAGGAACAGGGTCAAACTAGGGGCTAGGAGGCTAATAAGCTCAGAGCACACAGCAAGAAAGCTCACAGCAGGGTAAGAGTTCACTTAATTTATTCAAGCGATCTATTCCAGGCGCAGTAAATGATACATTATTGGATCCAGACCTGCAACTGCTTACTAAGACCAACCTCACTTAAGTGTCATTACCCTCCCCTTTAGAAATATTGCTATTACCCAAACCTGTTCACAGTGAGGGCTTTACTCAGCTGGCAATCCACTAACTTTTGTTCTTTATGATGCTCCCCCTAATTCCCCTGCTCTGCTGTGGGAATTACGCATAACAACCACCATGCTAACCGCAGAACACCCAAGTTGATCCAACCCTATCAGATTTTTAGTACTTTATTACACAAAAAACCAATCCCATGGACAGCAGACTATAAACAATAGCAAATGCTATATCAAGCAAGCAGTAAGTGGTTAAGGACTTAGAGATTTACTAGGGGGGTTCAATCAATCAAAGTCTCCTTCGTACAAATTAGAGAAACCTGAAAAAGAAAGCACTTATCATGGAAAATTTTAAAGGTACTTCAATTTCATGTCTTTTCATTTGAACAAAATAAATAAAGGGCAGATGGTTTTACTGTAATAGATTGGCACTTTTTTTTCTTTTCCTGATGAATTATGATTAATGCATTTATTAAGCAAGAACAAAAAGGAACATTTTTATGATGGCAAACCTTTTCAGAAGCTGGCCGTTGATGTCCTTAAGAATATCATCTCATCCAGCAATCAGGTTACACAGGATTTCAGAATACATTAAAACTGTACAGTACAGACAGAAAGGGTAGGGACTGTGAAGCACGTGGAAGGCATAAACCTTTGCTTAGTGGGACCTTCTTCAGTCCCTGAAAACCTGGTAAGGTCACACATTAAAGACTACTTCTAACTACCTGTCTTCCCATCCCAAAGAGACAACCGACCCTTCTGGTTATCCTGGGAGGGGCTCTAAGATTAAATGAACCACAAGTCCCTGCGGCTCTTTCTCTGCAGTCTCTGAAGGTGGATGGTACTCAACGAAGAGAAGATCATAACCCACCACTGCATCACGGAGGGAGACCATGGTGCATATTGGGCTGTGCTTACAGATCACACCACAGGTTTGCCTGCACTTGCTTCTGCACTGTGTGGCTTAGATGGCACCCCGATGAGATGTCACAGCACAGTGAAGTCCCTCCATTAGACGCCTGTTTTAACTCATACTTTCCACATGGCTGGGGCAAAAACGTTCTTATGCTGATGGAAAAGGAAAGGCTAATCAGCCATGAAAAAGATAACTGTTGCAAAACTTACAAAATTCCTCTTGTCCTCCCCGGGGCCAAAATTAAGCAACACTTAGCTTGACACCAAACACAGAACAGCTGGAATAGTGGGGAACTATTGAAGGTTTTGTTTGTTAAAAAGTTAATTGACTGAAACTCATATATTCAGCCATTTGCTTCCCATGTTTGTTAATTTCCCACACTTAATAGCTTTTGCAAGGTCCTTTGCATTTCTCACTGGGAGCAATCAGTTCTTTATCTCTGGAAATTAGCACCTCTGGAAATAAAGCAATAATAACAGGCTACTCAACAGAAGCCTTTAGCATGAGAGTGTTATGTGTCTTTCAGATTCGGTGTCCCTTTGCAGAACTGATTGCAAGGCTCATGATGGTGTCAGCCACCATGCTACTTTATCTGTAGCAGAAGACCAAGGGCTCTTTCTAATGCTTAAAAGACAATATTTAAAAAAAAACTCAAAACTTTTTGGTCATCTTTCTCTGCTACAAAATGTTATAGATTACCCTCAAATGTTTTTATTTCAGGTTAACTAAAAACAAAGTTTGGCTCACAGTGTGAACTTTTGAGACAGTCCAGGTCTGTGGTTTTAGGTTGGGACAATCCAGAAAAGATAATTCCCAAAGGAGGATTCATATCTGTCTCTGAATGTAAAAATCAGAAACAACTAGCCCTAGGACTTTGCTTTGCACACCTCTAGGTGATAGCATTAACAACTGGAGTGCTGGTGGCAATTTGCATTCCAAGTAGTTGTATTAAAATTGATTATATCCAAAGTATTGCCAATACAAGCCTTCAAAAGGCCTATACAAAAGCCATAAAAACATTCAGAAATGCAGTTTCTAGATTTTTTTTTTTTTATTGTTACTTTTTGTGTTTTAGCATTCAGATTTTCAGTCTTTTCTTGGAAATGTTAAGGACTGCAAGGCGAAAAAGCTGAGATCTTGAGGTAATCATCTAGCTCCCGGAGCTGGGGCTTTAAGAAAACACCAGATATTGCAAGATCCACACTAAAATCATGAGAGCTGGAAACGCTGTGTTTCCAGCTTTGGTTTCTCTTTTCATAAAGGAAGTACTGAGGAAAAACATCATGTAAAAAAGGTGATTAGATCCACTAGTCAGATTTCTAAATGTAAGGGGGCTTAAAATACTCAAAATGTATTAGATTGATAAAGAATATTTACTACATCTGATATATCTGTAATGTACAAAAAAAAATATTAGAGTATCATATACATAGACCCAAACTAAAGCCATTAATGTAAAAATCCCCCGAGTCTGTATGACTCATATAAGGTGAATTTTTAATTTTAAATTATTTTTCCCTTCTGATATCAGTGCTGACTCTCCCCAACCCCTTAACACGATTAGCAGCAGACAATGTCACCACTGTTTCCAGAGCAAGGACATAAGCTAAGAACAAGTAATATAACAAAGCTGTTTGTGGCTCTACAGTTAAAGGTTATGTCAGCATTTTCATGATAGAAACCCTGTTTCAGAGGTCAGTAGCTCTTCTGGAAAAGCTCACTCCTTTTAGAAACTTGGCGCAAAGGGTTCCCAACATAAGACACATTCTTTCTGGAAAACTTAACCATGTACATGTCTGTCTGTGTGTATACATATATATGTGTGTGTGTATATATATATATAAAATACATATATATATATATATATATACAATGAGTAGCTACAATCAGACCATAATTAAGGGTGCAGGATGGTCTCAGCTTAAAATGGAATTCTGTTTCCTCTCTAACATTCACACACACTGTATGATTTGAAAATTGTTAGGTCAGGTCCAGGACTGGCACAGTTCATAGCAATGTGACCCTGCTTGATCAAAGGGTTCCTACTATATACCTTCACTTTTTGCCTCCCATGATCTGGCTTTTTAAAATGCAGCATTTATGGAACTTTTGAAAATTTACAAACAGGGCTATGGAAGTGAGTCAACATTGCATGAAACTTTGACATTGAAATCCTGGGCGAGTACCTTTATCAGCGACCTGGAGGAGGAGGAGGAGGGATGCTCCCTCATAAAATTCACAGATGACACCAACCTGGGGGAAATAGTTGATATTCTTTGCCATTCAGAGGGATCTTGACAGGCTGGAGGAATGGGCCAACAGGAACCTTGTAAAATTCAATAAGATCAGATGCAAATGGGACAGATCAGTCAACTGTTGAAATATAGCATGGCTAGCTAGCAGCTCTGCTGAAACAGACCACAGGTCCTGGTGGCCAGTAGGCAGAACATGAGCCACTGCTGTGCCCTGGTAGTGTTGAAGAGTAACATCATTCAGGGCTATATTAAAAGTCCTATAGCCAGTAGATGGAAGTGATAATTCCCCTTTACTCAGCACTTGTTATACTGCATCTGGAATGTTATGTCCAATTTTGGGTCCAACAGCACAAGAAAGATGTTGAAAAACTGGAGTGAGTCCAATGGAAGGCTGCCAAGATGGTCAGCTGGAGCTGGGAAAAGTTTTTGTGATGAGGCGAGACAAGCAGTAGAACAGGTTACACAGGGAGGTTTCACAATCTCTGTCCTTGGAGGTTTTCAAGACTCAACTGGACAAAGCCCTGAGCAACTGAAGCTGAAGTCAATGTTGGAGGTTGGATTAAGACTTCCTGAGGTCCCTTTCAACCTGAATTATCCTCTGACTCCACTCTGAAATACACTGGTGAGACTGGGATTTCACCGTCCTGACCCAGATAATGGACAGTCATGTCAAAACCAAGTTGGGGATCTTTGGTTCATGAACTCATCTTTCTCATTCTCCTTTTACTTTTCTCTGTAAGGTTTCCAGTCATGCTCTGTAATGTGCTCCACAGTGGCGGATGAACTAGTGCACAAATGCTGGAGCCATCATGACATGTCTAACCCTTTATTAATATATGCTCTTGACATGGAAATAATAATGAGGAGGAAAGGTTATTCATACCTCCCACCTTTAAACATCTCAGTTTCATCTCTCCAACTTTCCTCTACAGTCAGTGGGTGAATCATATCAGGTGCCTGATTTAGTGTTTTTAAATCACTTTGTGGATTATGATCTCTGTCTTTCTGTCAACCAGGGAGGGAAAATAGGGAGATCAACTTGCCAGTTAGGCTGGGCGTCGTGAATAATGTGCATGTCTTTATCCTCATTGTCCCACAAATCAGCGCTTACACAGGTAGCAGTTTCACCCTTGAGTATGTGTCTTTCCCCAACCTGCTCTATCCTACTATGGACAAATATGTGAAGCTCTTCAGCTCTGAGAGCCCTGCAGGCAGTGTTGACATGCAGACAGTTTCACCAGGAACCTTTGAGCTGGCATGAGGCAATGGACAATGAGGCAACAGGCACATTTGCCAACAGAGCACCTGGCTGGTAGGAGTATTTGGTGTAGCACTTCCTGAGACTGAACCCCCTGCCGCAACCACAGAATTACTTATTTGTAACACTGTGGCACGACCTGGCCTGGGTAGGCTAAAACCCTTGCCATAGTAGTTCACATAGTAGTAGTACCCACATGAAATAAAAAGGTCTCAGAGAGATGAAAATGATACAGACAGTGTTTTCTTCAAGTGACTGTGCTGGAAGAAGGATGTAGGAAAACAAGCTTGACCATCATGACAGGCAAAGGTTGCAGTACATCAGCTGTCTAACCACTGTGAAGACTCCTGTTGCCATGAAAGGCTGAGATTTAAAGCACACCTTTGAGCTATTTTGAAACAGCTTTGAGAGTGTTTACAGCAGGCTCCTCCCAAGCTTGACTAGTAGCATGGGAGAAAGAGAGAGTTGCTTGTCTGAAAATTTAAGTGGGTGCTGAATGTGGATGTTGGAAGCTGGCTGCAGGCAGGAGGCAGTCAGTCGATAGTGAAGGAGAGATGACAGATAGGGTGAATACAACACATGAAAGGCCTCTGAAGTGAAGACAAGTAACACTGGTCTGATGTGATAGAGGAAAAGGAGCCAGCAAAGAGTGTGACATGTGGAAAGCAGCAACTGAGGGAAATGATCTTCCCAGAAACATTATGAGTGGATGTACAAAATTTTGCAGATCACATTCGCCAAGCCCAGAGAAAAGGATGCTGCCCCACTTAAGGCATGAAATAATGACAGCCTGAATGTGCTAAGTAGATGGACAGAAGTAAGCATCTCTTAAAGGCAGGCTGCAGAGACTCAGCAAAATGTAGACTTAACCTGGTGCATCTCACTTTGTCCACCTCTTTGGCTGGAAAGCTTCTTATGAGGTAATTCAAAGACTTGATTTCTTTTCCCCCACTGTCAGGGAGAGGATTGTAGCCTGGCCTGTCTTCTTCACACAAACCTTCACAATATCATTGTTTCAAAAACCCTTGTGACAGGTCCAAGTAGTTAGGTATGACAAAGGCTTGAAATTCACACTTATTTTCTTGGCAGATTTGCAGTTTTCTCCTTCATGTGTGGACACTAATTTATTACTGATGAGTTGACAGGCCATTCTGTTCACTATGATTTGTGCTTGTGTGCATGTGCATATTTTTCTTTTATCTGACCACCGAAAAGCATCATATGCATCTAGTCTGTATCCACCTCACTGTCTGTACATTAAGAACAAATTATATTAGATCTGCTGAGACATACCCATATACTGCAAATCTTGGACATATACCAGAGGATGCAGTTGGACAAGCTGCTCCGGCTGTTGCTGATCTGAATGCCCAATGCATTCCCGTTCCTTTTCTGCCTGGTCCAGAAATTTCTCTGTTTTGTTGATTTGCTAAACAGGATTCTGTTGCATTTTCAGAAAGGTGGTCCCAGTTAAGACCAGTATGCATCTACACTTCTGCACAGTTTAGGCCAAATATGTTAAGAGACAAGCAAAAGCTCAGCTCAAACTGAAATTGGCCAGAGGTGTCAAAAACTACAAGAAAGGGTTCTTCTGGTACATAAACAAGCAGAAACAGAAGGAAAATACTGGCATGCTGTTAAAAAGAAGTGAATTAGTCACCAACAATGCTGAAATGCAGAGGTTCTCAACACTTTCTTCATCTCTTTTTTTACCAGCACTGTTGGGCCCCAGGCCTTGGGAACAAAAATCCAGGTTGATGCAAAACACAGACCTACCATCAGTGACAGAAGAGTTGTATGTGAACAATTACAGGAGCTTGACTTCTACAAATTGATGGGCTCTGACATTATCTACCCAAGAGTGTTAACAGAGATAGCTGATGTCATCATGAGGCTGCTCTCCCTAATCTTTGAGAAGTTGTGGAGACGGGGGGACTTCCCAGAAGACTGGAAGAACACTAATGTCACCTCTCCATACAAGAAGGGCTCAAAGGAAAATCCAGGCCCATCGGTCTTATTTCAGTCCCTGTGAAAGTTATGGGACAAATCCTCTTAGGCACTACCACAAGTCAAATGAAGCATGTGATTGGGAAAAGCAAACCACAGATTCACCAAGGGCAAATCATGCTTGGCAAACCTGATCACATTCTATGAGAAAGTGACCTGCTCGGCTGAGGTGGGGTGAGAAGTGGACATTGTCTACCTGGATTTCTCCAAGGCTTTTGATATGGTTTCCCACAGCCTCCTCCTAGAGAAACTGATGCATTGCAGTCTAGACAAGTGGTGTGTGCAGTGGGTGGGGAACTGGCTGGCAGGCTGCACCCAGAGGGTGGTGGTAAATAGCTCCTTTTCAAACTGGTAACCTGTTACAAGTGGGGTCATCCAGGGATCGATACTGGGCCCAATGCTGTTTAATACCTTCACAAGTGATCTGGATGATGGGATCAAGTATACCCTGATGAAGTTTGCCAATGATACCAAACTGAGTGTGGAGGTGAATACTTCGGAAGGGAGAGCCACCCTGCAGGAAGACCTGGATAGGCTGGAGGAGTGGGCTAAACAGAACATTATGAAGTTCAACAAGGACAAATGTACAGTCTTGCACCTGGGAAAACATAATCCAGGAGTGCAGCACAGGCTGGGATCTACCCAGCTGGGGAGCAGCTCTGTGGAAAGCGACCTGGGGGTCCTGGTGGACAACAAGCTCAACATGAGTGAACAGCATGCTGCTGCAGCAAAGAAAGCCGACAGGATGCTGGGTTACATCAACAAAAGCATCACCAGCAGAGATACAGAAGTCATTATCCCACTCTACTCAGCACTTGTCAGGCCACACTTGGAATACTGCATTCAGTTTTGGTCCCTGCTATGCAAAAAATATGTGGACAGGCTGCAAGAAAGGTTGGACCACATGATCCTTGAGGTCCCTTCCAACCTGGTATTCTATGATTCTATGAAAATAGGAGACTTTGGCAGTGTTCATCTGACCTATCAGAGATTAGGAAAGCAAAGACAAAAACCAAAACATAGTTAAGTTCAAATTACTTGGGTATTCCATATAATTAAAACAATTAAAAATAGTTAAAACAATATGTAATTTTGTTTATACCAAATGGAATTAGGTAGGTGATAACTCTTATCATACACCAGTAACTTTGCAACATTATTTTAGATTAATTACTGTCATGCTTGCAACATTACAAGAGCTTTTGCTGAAAACAAGCTGTAAGCCACAGAGTCTCATCCAAAACTTGATCCTTCTTTAACTGAAGTCTAGGACTATAGCTGTCTTTATTGGCACAGGGTCAAGATGCTGATGTGCATATCAAATATGTTTTTCTTTTCTTACCATCCACATGGAATAGAACATACAAGAGAATATTATTTTTAAGAAGGCAGCTTTAGGAAATGACATCCCAATCCTCAGCTCTGTGGTAACAGCCAGTCAAAAAACAAAGCCAAGGACCATTATTTTGACAAATTACATACTATTCATTCAAACCAGCTCTGAACTGCAAACATAAATTACACACAATAGTGTGTGTATATGTATACACACACACATATATATATACACCTCCTAAAATTCTTAATTGCTGTTCTGAGGCCTTTAAGTTCTGGGGACTAGGATTTTTATGCAACAGGTGTGGAATACCAGCATTACTGGGTTCTGATAGGCTGTGGAGGGACTGCAACCAAGCTCTAAGACAGGGGGTGGATGGGTTAACTCTGCGACTATTGCACCACTTAAGTGCTTAGCAGTCAGAATTACAGGGTAGGTCCCCATGGAAGGTGAGGCCATAGGGTCTAACAAGTCATCCTCCCCTTCTGCACTATAAAGTGGGTGAGAAGCTAAGAAAACAGGCAAGGGTCTCCCACCAGGGGAGAGGGGTGAGAAGATGCCCTTGAAGAAAGCTGCAGTAGTAACAGAAAGCCAGCCAGGGAATTTGTTAATAATTTGGGACAAACTGGTGACGAACTTATCAGCAGAGGGTGTTGCAGGCAATACAGGGCAGTGGAAACAGCTGTGGCATGCCCTGAGCAATGCCTCCAAGTGGGTGTTCTGCTCCCTCCCAACCCTGCACCAGTGCCTTGGGCAAAACTATTTTCATTAGGCTTTACAGGGGACTTAGATGTTCCACCTTCAGTGCCTGCATATGGAAGCTACGCTAATCCAGCAAAAAGAGCACAGGCTCTTCGGAGGCTGCCACGGTCTGAAGAATGGAGGTCCTCTTAGCATTGCTTAACATGAGAAATAGTGACACAGCAGGCTATTGTATGAGAGCACCAGAAGACAGGGGTTTTAAAGAGCAAGCAGTGGCTCCAGAAGCCTTGCAGGTTTAAATGGCCCTCAAACCCATCTGCAAGTCACCCCAGTGTGATTTCACTTCCATGTAATAGAGGGGCAAAGGAAACTTATGGAGCACGAGGAAACAATTCATTCATAGTCCAAAAAGATATTTTTTTAAAATAATTTGCTCCTTAATAAGGCAAAATAGTAGAGCACAGAAACAAAAATTGGAACAGTGACTGCACTATGGAAGGAGCACCTGCTGACAGCAAGCACCAGGACCCACCCATATGGTGCGCCGTGGCTGTTCAGTATTGACGGGGAGTGACTCAGGAGAGGAGCACTGAAGGAGAAGCACCATTTCTGCCAGCCCTACATGGAAGCATAAAATGTGTCACATGAGTCAGACTGGTTCCTGTGCCTCCCTCCACAATGCTGCCAATTTCTAGCAAAAATTGCAATATTTGGTGGGTTTGCATTTTCATCCAAAGCCCAATTCCAGGAGCAAGTACACAAGAATCTCAGTTTTCAAAGATAAATACATAATCTTTGTGGTTTTGTCAGAAATGCCGGACAGTATGAATCAGCAAGAAGTAAGAAGACCCTAAGTGATATTATTTTTTAAATCTCTTAATCTTTAAGCCAGTGTAATGATTTTTTTGGATTCTGACTCATGGCTTTGACAATTTGGGTGTTTCCAGTTGCATACTCATGTGAAAACAGAATTTTGCCCTGAAAGACAGTCCAATATACATACAGAAATACGCTTTTCTAAATGGGACCTCATTTTAATATCCTGTTATCTACTTCATCCTATAAGGCAATGGTAATTCTTTTCAGCATGATTTCTTGCGTGCCTTTCAATATCTGTCGGTGTTTCTCTGGCTGCCAGTTTGAGACATTAATGTTTTAAAAAAGAGATTTTTCTGCTTGTGAAAATCTTTGGGCACCAGAGAGGTAGCACACATGTAATGGACTTACTGTTAACGTCAAAGTCATATACAACTGCTATTTTATCGTATACTGTTTATTTTTTAATATCTGCGCATAACTATAAAAGAACACATTTCTAACGCAGGGCTGGGTTTGCCGTCCTTACTGAGACTGTGGATTTGAGTATCCCTGTTGAGTACAAAATGCAAAAACAGACAAAATGCAGCAATAAAGCAATGTAAGCCCTTAAGCAATAATAAAACACAAAGAAAAAGTACTTGAGATGTTACCCCTCATTTCTTGCAAAGTAAGCTCATATTTAAGTTCAGATGGACCAGGTTAACAATCACTATTTTTAATGTTAAAATGCCCTGGGGAAGTTATAAACTCACCAAATATGCTGTTAAACTTACTTTATATTGTGTGCAGCTGTATGGCTTCATACCAGTGACCAAACTTCCTAAATGGTCCAGTGAAGTAAAAGACGCTCTCCCTTCCCCCCTCACACCCTCCCTGCCTAACAATGACTTACTTGTCACAGGAACTTAATTTATTTTGGTAGTATGTCAGGCTACTATTCAGTTTTGACTTTCCCTACCTCTCTTACCCTATGTTTTTGCATCTGGTAATATGAGGATGAAGGCACAGATAAAGCAAGAGAAGTATTAAATGTGAATGACACTTTCTCCCTTATAGCAGTCATTGCTATGAAACATAAAGGTCAGATTCCAACTAATTTTGAATTGTGCTATATGTACTGTTTAATACAGATGTATTTCATATTCACATTAGAAGCTTTTCTCTAGAACTATCCAGCATAATCAATTCCACTGAACTAATTATCAAGCTAAGACTCACTTTTTTCCTTTTTTTCTTCCCCCACTATAGATCAACCCTATAAGTCTGCAACATTTATTTTGTGCAGTAAATGTATTTTCCTGCAAATGTTTCTGTAGCCTGTATTGGAGGTCTGAAAGGAGGAGGTCTGGCTTGCGGATTTGGGTTTTGTGAACTTAACAAGGAGGTTGTTATGAAATGGAGCTTTGGCATGCCATGGCTCATTGGCAGTGATTAATTGACCGACATAGTTTCATATGATCCATTCTGACATCTAGACACAGACCTCACCTAGGAAATCACAAGTGGATATCGATACTGCATCATCAAACTTAGCGTCACGAACTCTTTAAGGCAATTTCTGGCTTTGCTGGCAGAAACTGCTTCTCCTGAAGCCTCAGCTAGGATAAATGGCCATCAATGAAATAATTACTTAAAAATGGATTTCAAGCTGGATAATAAATAATAAGTCCATGGAGTCAGAGCAATAAAGAAAAACTATGTCAGGCTGAAATGTCTTTGAGAAAACCAGGCTCTTCAGTAAAACAGCAGACTAAATACAAATTAGCAAGATAACTGCTATCAACAGTACAGCAAAGGGAAAATGCTCTCCCCAGTATGGTTTGAAAAGCTGTATTACTTTCGGCCACTTACAAAATATAAGTTTTTTGTTATTTTTGCATAAAATTTATACAATACATTTTCAAAGCTCTCAAGACCCATCTAGAGCACAAAGATAAATATAGCCAATCAGCTTCTGGCTAGGTTCAAAAGAGATGCTTTTTAGATCACCGGTCAACTGCTGTACTTCAGTTAAAGTATAGAAGAAACAATTTATTTTGCTACATTAAGGTATAGCCATTTTTCATTGTGAAGAGATATCTGTCTTATTCAAGAAGAACCCTGATTAAAACCAGATGTTTTTTTAAAAAAGTCAACAAGTATAAATGTACTATTAGTGCTTTAACTTGATCAGATTAAAAGCCTATAAAAATCTTCCAGTAATATACACATATTTGTTTTAAAAGTAACTCCCTGGATCTCATGTACAAGGTCAATCAGCTTTCCTGTCCTGTTGGTGACCAAATCTGCTCCACAGCATGTTGTTGGCAGAGAAGTGAAGGAGCTGGGCAACATTAAGTCACAACATGCCATTCTGTCACTAAGTAAATGGCATTGCACAATGACATCAGAGGAAACGAAGGTTTGATAAAATGAAAGAAGGCAAAAAAGTGCAACTATTCCAAGTTCGCCTATGTGAAAACAAGCTGTAGGAACAGCTATCGTAACGTTCAGTGCCTGGGGTTGAGGCAGGATCAGACTTTCAATCAAATCAGCCAAGAGTCACTAGTGCAAAGGGGATACTTCTGAGATGCACACTGACTTGATTAGCAGTTTACAGGTAAATAAGGAGGGCAACATTTGCATTAGCATTAATAGTGAATAAATAGTTTAGCTCAGGGCTGCTGGTAATGCAAACCACAAAGTTCAGTATGTTGATTCTTTATATTGTAAGCATTCCATGACAGGCTCTGTGAAATATGTAGTATTTATTTATTGATTGATTTTTAAGGTTAGCGAAGCTTACATAGAAACAAACATATCACAGACCTCAGGTATTACTGAGAATGGCTTTTGGGAATACTGATCATCTTCCCTTGTTCTGGGTTTCAACTGAATCAGCATCGCTGGAAACAGATTCCCTCATTCCCACTCTCACACTGTTCAGCACTGGAGTCGTACAAAAATGTATTCCCATGGTCCAGAAAGCATTTTCAGCCTATAGTCTTTACTTAATAAAAGTCTACAGATAGAGGAAACTTACTTGCTTTCGGGTACCTTTTTTTAAAGAGCAATATTTCATGGAAATGTATCTGTTTCAGTGAAAATATTTAGGATGGAATTTCTAGTGGGTGTGAGAAAGAGTTCAGCATCAAAATGAACACATGTCCCAAAGCTCCTCTCCCCTCCCTTAAATGAAATTGTTGCTCTCTGACTAGCCTTGACTCTGGTGGAGTTCTAATGGGATAATTGCACACTTGGAAAGCTAAAAACACAGAAACCAGTCCATTAGATTTAAACCATCTCTCAGAAGAAAAGATACGGCTATCCCAATCTCTAGTAACCATTTCCATGAACTAAAACCAAAACCACCATACAACACATAAAAATGATGCAAACCCTCATTGTATCAAACTAGAAACCAATAATAAAAAGATGAGAGCAGCCTCATACTCAACCACGCCCTACCTACAAGTGAGCTATGTCTATCACAGAAAATCTGAATCCGCAAGCAGCCATTCAGGTCAGTGGAGTGGGAGCTTATGGAGCCCCGGTTCAGGCAAAAGGAGGACTCACAGTACCCTCTAAGGAGAATATTACAGGCACTGCTACTAACGTCATACCATACTGTATTATACATAGATGTGACAGTACATGTATGATGAGTAGAGGAAGATCAATCTGGAGTGTAAACAACTAACCTAATCTATAAGGTTTGCAAAGCCAAAATTAATTCGCATAGTTTTGTGATGCAAATTCTTCCTCAAATGAAAAAAAATGTGTGTCTTTTGCAGCTGTTGGAACTTTACAATGATTAGAAATCAAACTGGGATTAGAAGATGTTGGACAAAATTTTAGCATGAAGGGCACTACTCCCTAGCCAGTGAAATCCCTGCTGAGGGCTACTGTGCAGGCACACAAACGCGTGAGAACTCTGTAATGTGCTCAAGCAGTAGCTAATAAAAAAAAAATCATTTATGGAAATTTCTTACATGTTGTAAATAGTTCTTGCATGTTGCAACTTATTATAATTTGGGGATTTCACTGGCTCTCCCCCAGTTTATTCAGGCAGAGTGTGAAAAGCAGTGTGCAGGAGAAAGTTACAAGGTCCTTTAGAAAGTAATGGGCATTTTTTCCATTTTCCAATGCATAACAAGTAAATAGTCTCACTCTGTTAGTACTGAATGTAATGAGCAGTAATGAATAGCTCGGGCTGTTTTTGGCTTGACTGCTATTGCTCTTGCCTGTCTCCCTGGTGTTAGGCCACCCCTGCGTGCCAACGCTAAGACAGAATGACAAAGGCAGATCTTAGTGAGTACCCTGCAGTTCTGGTGGAGATGGATCCCTCCATCTCCATAATAAAAGTAAATCCCAAATCCAACCTAAACAAGATAGACAAATGGTGATAGAGGGCAGGAATGTACCAACTAAGCCTAGGACAAGAGGCCTATTTTGCTGAAGGTGTGTTTCCTGCATTCAGACAGAGAAGGGGCAGGCTTCTTTTGCCATATACTTGCAGGTGCATGAGCACAGTGAAGCACTAGGTGTTTTTCCAAACTATCTTCCTCGGCCTACCTGTTCCCAGAGGCAGGATTTCTCTACAGAGGACAAAAATGTAGTTACATTTGGAAACATTAAACCAATTTGACCTCAGACAAGATGCAGCAGAAAATTTTCCATATACAGCAGATGATTTCCAACTGATTTGAGCAGGAGCTGGATCAGAACTTCACAAAATCAGTGATGAGGAGGAAGATAGTGATGACAAGATGAAAGAGTGGCAATCCTACAGAATACTCATTCTCTATAAGTCAAACCAGTGGAAACAGTGTTCCATCTGATGGTTGAAAGTATGTCCATTCATTAAACAAGCTCCAGCTTATAGAACAGTATTGCTATGACTGTAATGTGTTAGAGAGAGAAAGAAGAAATTCTTGGTTCAGTGGCTCCTTCACTGTCTACAATAACCATAATCAAAAAGTAATGGGAAAAGATATGCCAAACAATTTCAGTATAGACTTTAGACCTGCATAATGCTTTTTAAAGCTTAGTCCTTTTTAACAATGAAATCAGTTTGACAAACACTGGATCTAATTAATTCAAACTGAACCTGGTTACAAGAGGAATAACTACCAAAATGTCCTAGCATAAATATTTTTAATATTTCTACAGAAGAAGTATCGTAGGGTACACTGTTTATCGTAGGAGGATAAATACATGCAACTGCATGTATTTAGGAATTATCTGCTCCAAAAACTTGATCCAAGAGCATTTTTCTACAGCTAGTTAATTATAAAAGCCTTTATTTAAAAATACCTACTCCAGTTTCTCCTGGGACTCCGTAAAAGTAACTTACTGTATGATTAGCAGAGCTCAGTCACTACTTCTGCTTGCATAACATTAGAAAAGTTAATCTGTTGAGGGTTTATGTCTAATGTGAATGTTTCAAACAGAAAAGTCAAGTCGGACAGGTTCTGATAGAGTGGCATTTGCCTGTAGCAGAAATACAGTGGCTGTAGTAGACAATTCTATTAGCTGATAGACCATTACCTACTATTTGAATGGTTCTGAGCAGAAAACACTTTGCTAGAGAGACTAGTAAAAAACATTTAAACCAATACCATCCACAAAAGAAGGCCTACCCTAAATTTTAAAATTCAAGATGAACGAGAAGATATTAAAACTCAGTTCTGCAAAATAATGCAAGCATGCATGCACAGTATCTAGACGGATAACAGTCAAAATACTCCTAGATGAACCGAGATAATTAAAATAAATACCTATTCCTTGAATAAGATAAATCACAATATAGTATTAATTTGACAGTGTGAATAGTGTAAATCCAAGGAATTACTACTGCACATAGCAGAAAGAAAAATGAGGAAACTCTGATTTTAGACACTAAACTTAACAACTTCTAAGTCTTATCTCTAGGTCTTGATAACCTTTGTTACCTTTATAACTTTCAACTATGTGTACCTAGGACCTGGAAAATGAGTTAGAGTTGCCCATTAGTCATTTTTGGGTCTCTGAATGTTAAATCATACTTTTGTTTATTCTAACCTTCACATGAAAACCCTCCTTTAGAAATGTACAGCCCAATGTTTTACTCTTAACAGGGAAAATGAAAAAAAAGTGACAGGTAAAATTAAATGTTTCAGATGTTTTCTTTGGAAAGTTACATCTCAACTATTTTGTGGGGGAGGATAAATGAGGCGAGATCATTTTAACATACTACCTCAATAATATATGCAGAGTGCCTCAGGAAATATAAGAACTGTTGGCCCTACAAATGAAAAATTAAGAGGAAGACAACTATTTATTTCATTAGTCATCTATATTTCTACTTCGAATCGTTGAATAACCTGAAGGCTCCAGCTGGCTAAAGATTCCTTGTGATCTCAGAAATCAGGAATACTTAACCCATCTTTTAAGATAACATTCACTTTATTTTTCCCTCAAGTCACAGTTGTATAAGTTTTCTGGAATTTTAGAATATGTTAAGATATGTCTAAATTGCCGTTATTTTGATTTGCAAAAATGCTTAATAGCTTTATGGGATAGAAAACTCTATTCTTACTCCTGTTTATCACATCCAGACACTTCTACTGTGTATCTCCAAGAGTAATCCAGGGAAACAATCTTTTTCTCTTGTTCTAATAATTGCTTATTTCCCACTCCCATTTTTTGGTATATTTATCAGTATAAAACATGGTATCTTAAGTGCATATATCCACTATTAAAATCTGATGGGCTCCTTTGCAATAAGAACTGTGATTGCAACTTCCAGTCACACAAATGACTACTGTGATGGGCAAACACCTTCAACATCTGTTCATGTCTTCAATTTGACGCTTTCTTTATGAAAGTACTGGTCAAAATACAGTTCAACTTTTCTAAATCTCAAAGCAGCAGACTGATAACTGGTTTTGCAATCAGGTATTTCAAATGATCATTGCAGGCTTTTTGTTTTGTATTTAGGTCTGAAAACACAGACCAAATGTTGCCATGTCTCTTCCATTTTTTGGTCACAAAAATATGCTAGTCAATAATGAAACAATCTGCACTCAGTCATATTTGGAGGAATCCAATGTTTTGATAAGATACCTTTCAGAGCTTTTAAAACAATAATAATGATTTAAAAAATCCATTTGTAATAGTCAAATCTTGTAAGAAAAATGTGCTCCACTTGGAACTCAAAGAGCAAAAAGAAATCGTATCACAACACTGAGTGAGTTTAGTCCTTACTTGTGTTTTTTAAAGGTATGTTTATTCCAAATTACTATTAGAAAATAATTTAGGGATGAGTAAGTGTTGATAAATATAACCCATATTCAGAATATTTTTTTTCAGAGTTATAAAAAAATTAAAGATGGATTGTAGTATATTTAGTTGTGGCAGGAGTCATATAAACTTCTTTTTCAACAGCTATATTCTCCACCACAGAAAGCCTCGTGAAATCACAACCACGGTCAAGAGACACACATGCATCTGTATGAGGTGAAACTTGGTTCTAGGTGCCTTGTACGACAAAAATTAACATGACTTCAGAGCAAAAATGGAAAACATATCCAATGTTGTATTACAAACTATAAACTCAATATTCTGCGATGCACTCAGAATAAATCATACAGATTTATGGGATCTGGCCCTGCAAATCTCCACCAGGCATTTTCACCCATAATTCCACTGAAGTTACGGGGCTTGTTCTTGACCACAGAATTATGGACACTTAAGCACTTTGCTATCCTATTTTTACAACATATAGTACATCCCAGGTCTGAAGGTGTCTGCTTTTAAAAACTCATGGGAGTTGGACTTGATGATCCTTATGGGTCCCTTCCAACTTGAGATATTCTATGATTCTATGATTTCAATCGGTTTACAACACACAAGGCCAGTGTAAAGAGAGAGAGAGAAAAAAAATCTAAGACAAGTAAACGTCACAGTGCATTACACAATCATAATCATACAAAATTTACCCAAACAAGTGAAAGCCAGAAACGAAACAAAAAACTGCTGATTTATTATGAAAAAAAGGAAACCTTAGGACTTTTAACACCACCTTTAAAATGAGAGAAAGACTTATCAGCCAGTACCCCTTGGATACCCACTAATCTAAGGAATTGGAAATCTGATCTCCACCTTGGCCTCTACTCTGATGTCTGTAAAAGAGATTCCTGTCAAGACCCAGGTAGTGAATCTCCTGTTGTCTTTTCCAGCATGATGTTTTTTGACTAGACAAAGAGCACAGTGATATCCTATACACTGTAAATTCCAACGATCTTTCTTTCACACTCCCTCCCCCTTTTTTTAAATGTGGTCGTTCATGTACAGTTTCTTTGGTTTCTAACATAATTGTGATTTGAGTCTTTGGTACCAGATAAGATATTTGTTTCTATTTCAAATATGTTTGTATTAATTGTGCATTATGGAGGAATGGGAAAGTTAAGTTTGAAACAATTTTTCTTTTAGAAACTTGAGATCAGCTGTTGCACGCTATTTCACAGCTTTAATAATAAGCACAGGTTTTAACAAACTTTTGAGTGATTATTATCTGAATAATGGCTACATTTGGGATTGTGTTTTTATGTTTTAAAACTAGAACCAAAGTGCGCCAGGACCTACTTTTTACTTTTACTAACGCACAGCCCTCTTTTAGCTGCAGTTCTGTGCTGCTCCTTACCTCCTTACTCCATATCTGTGGTTTTTCCACTTCATTTGTATCCTTTTTGCGTGCTGCTTCTTGCATTCTCTTTTATTTTCACACCAGTCAGCTTTGGGAAAACTGACAGTGAAAGAATGAAAGTGTTGTGAATCGTACCTAAAAACACCTGGTAAAAGTTTATTTTATGGCATCAAATAAAAATGCTGAAAAATACCTGCCAAACAATATTTTTTTTTAACCAGAAAACCAGAAGCTTGAAATACAGTGAAGCAAAAAAAAAAAGACGTGTAAATTTACAAGAAGCTAGGCAACGGTGATAAAAAGCAATTTTGCAAAAGTTAAAAAAAAGAAAAAGAAAAAGAAAAAAGATTAAATGACATTAAAAAATATCCAAGTCTTCATTTGATTATCTTTAATCTAATTATAAAAAGGAGCTGCTTAGTTCCCTGCAAAACAAGGAGACCTTAGATGGTTTAAGCAGAAAAAACAGAGACTAGCACAGCAAAAATAGTGCTAAATTAAAGCACTTGGAGGCCAAGGGCTTTGAACCTGGGTTTAAGCAGTCATTCCAACCTTGTGAGGCAGGGGCTACAGAAGTTTGGGCTCCTGCTAACAGAGCCCTCATTGTTCCACCAGGCAGCTAGAAAAATGCTGCTTTATATCTCCTCACACCACAAGCCCAGCACACAGAGCCTAGGAGGAGAAGGAGTCCGAGGGCGTGCTATCCATTGAAAAGCCATTTTTCCGCTATAAACTACCCCATGCTCCAGCCCTGGCTTGCCAACCGCGCTAACGGGATGTTATGATGGTGCATAATTTATAACTGGAAATTTCTGATTTATGTGGGATTTGGGGCATTTGTGTGCCCGCCCTCCCAACCTTCCCTCCCTCACTCAACCCTAGGCACAGCAAGGTGTAACCTTTCAAACGGCAGAGCCAAGGTATCCACTGTGCTAGTAGATAAACATTGCACAGTTGAAAGTTCAGTTATTCCACACCTGTTTAATATGTTTACTCAGTAATTAAAGATTAATGCTTATTCCAGACCAGATAAATATATACTGTACACATGCATGCATTCTGTAAGGAACAAAGATTTTATTGTATTGAGCTACTTAAGGGTACTGAAATGTACAATTTTAAAAAGCCTAAGCCATGTCACATTTAGGCCATGCTATAAATTACATTGCATACATTGGTAAAAGATGCTAACAGTAGGTCAGTCAGAAGAATTACTGAAGACAATTTAGAGACAGGTCACTATTTATTTGCGTGGCTCATAATTATGGCTGTTTGAAGAGATGGCTATGGCTCATTGCTATTCTGCAGCGAGCTCAATAGAAGGCATATGTGATGATGTTTGCATGATTTAGACTTGCTGAACCTGTAATGAAGTGTATTAAGCTGAAGTGCTCCAGAATGTTTGATTTATATATATGTACATGTATATAAAATATGCATATTTTCTGTTCTATACATAGCTACATGTAAAAATATTCTTCATATGTATATACACGCACAGAAATTATATATATGTACACACACACACAAACAAATAAATTCTGATAGTAAGAGGATAATATGAAACCTTAGCAGGATATGCCACCAAAGGAGTAATTTCACAATGATTGAGGCAGGCTGTCTTTTCCTTAATAAATGCCCAGTGTAAAAATGTCATGTTTGATCAGGTTAATAAATAGAAATAACATAATGAATCTCATATAAATATATATATTTTTTTAAAAATGTGTAAGGGAATGGAGATACTCTATTCGCATCCTGTTACATTTTAAAGGAAGCTTTACATGTACTTCTCATAAGGCTTTTCTGAAAAAGATCTGTTTTCCTGTCTACAAACTTGCCATGCAGTGTGCCATGGAGGTTGGAAGCAACATCTTTACAGTCATAAAGGGCCATGGGAATAGCTGAATCATGTCTGTCTGCTAAATTCACACCAATTATACTAATTCTATAATTTCAATTATTTGAAGTAATCAAATACAATTCAATTAACTCTGCTTCTTATAAAGGTCATAGGTTTATAATCAGAAGCATCTGAATAGTAAAAGATACTTTAAATTGTATTATTTGGGATGTTATTGTGCTCATTTAAACCTACAAAGCTGGTAAACTTGCCATACCAGAACTAAACCGCTAAGGAACACATCCTTGAAATACATTTTAGGTGGTTTTATTATTTGTAGCTCCAAACCAGAACAGCAGCTAATGATGTTCTTAAGGTCAAATCAATAGTTCTGTGCAAGACTGAAAGAATATACTTCAGTGGACTTAATTATCAGCCTGTTTAACCCATGCTGTGTGCTGGACTCTTATTTTGCATTGGTAACACTCCCAGTCTCTTTTAAGGAGGAGGGTTCAGCCAGTACTGATTTTTTGGAAGTCTCTACCCACTGCATGACTTGGCCTTGTTCCCATTTAGTAAGGGCAGAAAGTTCTGTACACCTGAATGGGGAGCAGGGCAAGCCCTCTATGGGTCGAAGAGCAATCTCCAGCAAAGCACTCTCAGCCAACTCACCAGCTAGCAGAACAGGGAAGGGTCAGGACAATTCACATGTGGCAAAGGTCTTCCAAGTTTGTTTTTTAATTATTTTTGGGTATACCTGCTGATGCTGAAGACACTGCAGTGCCTCTCACGGAAGCAGCATACATCTTGCTTTGTCTAGCGTTTTGCAGGTGGCATGTTAAACAACTCAGAGAGAAGACAGCATGTATGAGTGCACATGTTCAAAAAGAATGAGTTTGCTAAAGCCTTACTGTAAATTCCCGAACAACTGACTCCTGTGTGCAATGGCACTGATTTCTGACTGGCCATCCTGCCCCCTTTCCCATAGAAATAGAAGAACTGTTCTCAGTTTTAAGACAATGCACCCAAATTGCATTGGTATACAATTTGCATGCGTGTGAAGTAGCTATGCACTTGTAGTGGTGTGTACACTACTGAGTAGAGAGGTTCTTTTCAGGGCCGTGAAAATAAACGTAAGAATAAAAATCATTAAATCAAAGCCACAAAATCACAAATTAAAACGCAAACAGCAGATTACTTCATGTCCCAAATTTTGGAAATCACAAGCTTCCTTCCATCACTTTCACAATGTGCTGGGCAGAAAGGGAGGCAAACAAAGGAACTGCATACCAGAAAAGTCCTGACCCATTCTTGGCTTTCACAATGACCCTAGAACTGCACAGAACATCAGTAACCAGACACAGAAATGGTGCTGCAGATCCAAGTCTCAAATCAAGGTTTTAGTGCACGGAACACAGGCTGGGTTGGACGGGACCTCTTGAGGTCATCTGGTCCAGCCCCCTGCTCAAAGTAGAACTTCCAAGTTAATCCAATATCTTGGTTAAAGCATGTGATCTAGAATACTGCAGCTATCCAAACATCATTCTGGTCAAGCAACAATTTGTATCTTTGCAGAAAACAGAATGGCAGAGGAATAGTGTACTATGCTTCCACTTCGAAAGAGAATAGCAAAATTTTGCTTATTTTAGCAAAACCAAAACCTGCTAACTCTCTCTTGTATCATCCTTTTTAACTAAAGGGCAAAACTTAAGTATTATTGTTACTCTTCAATGACGTGTACCATTAGCCTGTATTATCCACGTAACAAAAATTGTGTTTAATACAATTAATTTGCATGGAATTAGTGGGAGGGTCTGGTTCTTTCCCTGTTTTTTTTCCTAGGTTTTTTTTTTTGTCTGTTGTAATAATAGGACCGTGGAAATATAAAGCCTAAATAAAGAATGAGTTCTAATGAGCTTGTCACTAAAGCACATTGTAGTACTAGGTGTGTACATCAGAGGCAGATGTAAATAGGAAAAGCACATGAAAAGGTCTCCAAAAGTCTTGGCTTCTGGATACACTTGGATGCCAAACCTGAGGTTTCTTATTGAAGACTATCTCTAATTTTAATATTTGGCCTTAAAGAGATTTTATTTTAGCAGCATAACAGATTAAATTTTTAAGTATTTGTAAAAGGCATACAGATGAAATCTACACATATATGCATTTTGAGGTAGGATATGTGACTGGCAACCAGTCACTGTTGAATTTATAAGCCTTGCGTAAATGCAAAAAATTCAGTCGTAGAATATGTAGTTCAGAACCAGAACATATTATTTATTATTAATTAATTGAATACCATAAAAATATCTCTACCTATCAAACTACTGAGATTTAATTATAAAGGGAACGCAACGAGGCACAGCACAAAAGGACACTGAAAACAGCCTCATGCCAAATTCCATATGAGTGCACTTGGTCCTGTTTTCCAGATCAGAGGGGGCAGGAAGGGACTAAGCTAGTCCTGGTTACATAAAACATTAATGAAATGGACAGAAAACATTAAAGCAAATAGAGATCTCTGAATTAATAGTTATACTCCTCTTCTCCACCCTGGGCAAATGTCTCCTATCCTGCCTCATCTGCAGTCAGCTACACTGGATAAAGCAGAATCCTGAGGTTTAAGCAGAGAAATCCCTCTTCACACAAGAGAGCTAATCTGAACAGCCATTTAATTACTGCAGCCATCCAAACTGTAGTGAGGTAAAAGCGCAGTCTTAAGGGGGGAAAAAACCAACCAAACTGAATCCTCCAAACACACGAACAAGTCAAGACTATAGAGCTGTTTGTGACTTCTCTGTTTCACTCCTTTAGATTTTCTGGCATTTTTATTGCCTGTTATCCCAGTGATAATATGTAAGCACGCAGATATATTAAATTGAGAGGGGGGAAAAATAGAGGCCACATAGAAAGCAGCAGACTTGCAGTAACTGATAAACATCATTAATTTTCTAATAAGCTAGAAGTTTCTAAAAGTTTAAAAGTTAGCAAATAAACTGTTAATATTCTGATGGAAAGCCTAAAGGGAATTTTAATGTTTGTAAGAGCAAGCATTCAAAAATCACTGCTTTAAGCTTCCCTACCCCACCCTGATCATTTGAAAAAAATGAACATACATTATGGGGGTTTTTGCTTTTCTTCTTGTTTTTGTGCTTTCAGGTTATGCTCTATAACCCTGAATGCCATAATCCTCCCCTCTCTTTTTTTCTTCCAAATGGCAACTGGGATTTTAATGAAATCATTTGACTCTGGTGCTGAGGTTTTAAGAAAAACAAAAAAAGCACACACTCTCCTAACTACTGAGAAAAATGAAAATGCTGGAAATGCTAGTGTTTGTTTAAAAATGTCTCTCTCATTTAGAGCCAGATGTTACCATATATCTCACAAAAGTCTACGAAAGAAAGATAGACCAGATTTTGGTCAAAATTACAGGATTCGGACATATTGCTTTGCAAAGGTGGACGAGCTAGAATATTCACCATGGCTATATTTGTTTACTTGCTCAGCTAACGAAATTATGGAAAATTCTTTCATAAACATAAACAAGTTTGGAATGCTTGAAAGTGGGCTTCTTGCCAAACTAAAAAGAAGATAAAATAAAAGCGAAGCCTTAAATAAACCCAGGCCACATGGGAGGACGTTTTGATCTCACTGATTTCACAGGTCCCAGCATTTTGCTCCTATATAATGAGTCCATTAACAATAAGGAGAAGGCTATTTTCATTATTCTCCTCAATTCAAAATCAGAAATGCAGCCTCCGTTTCTTTGTTGATGGGAAACACCTTTAATGAGAAGTAGTCACGTATCTCTCATTCAAACACCATCACTGGAAAGTAAGTACCCGTTAGTTGTCATCAGGGCTGCCTGGAGCCTTATCTCAAAATAACACTAAGCTCCCAAAGCCCTCGAAAATTAGATAAAATCCTGGGCTAGCGGAAAGGATCCTACAAAAGATTTTCAGATTAATTCTCCAAGCCCGTGTGCATCAAAACAAACAAAACACCTTTCCCAAATTTCCACAGGAAATAGAGAAAAGGCGCAGTGAAATACCCAGCAGCTCAGGGGGCTCAGTGGCCTCCCCGGGAATGCCAAAGACAGAGGCCTAAGTCCCTGTAGCATTTGACTGGGACTAGAGGCTTGAAGCTCGCTGTGATTTGCAGCTAGTAGCACAAAACTCAGCTCATTAATTAAGCCCGAGGCTGGTGAGCATTGGCCTCACTTGAATATCGACCATCATTTTTATCCTTGTCAAAACTGATATGCATAACCCATCAATGGCTTTCCCTTTGATGAGACAACACAACAGAGTAACTTCTCCTCACCCAGCCGGCCAGAAAACACCTATGTGGTGGGAGATGCGAGAAGTGAAAGAACTGTAGGCAAGCCCCCAGCTTGGAAGTCTTGCATTTTGGCTTTAGGGAAAAGTACAACACATTCAGAAAGAGCCATGGGGACCACTGGGATGTTCAGCAGAGACAGCTGAAGGGGAGTCTTCTCTCACATGAAGCAACTGCAGTGGGCTCTGCTGAATTAACACAGCCAAAACCAAAGTGATTGCCAAGCTGGGAACCAGTTTAACAGCATGAGCACCTTAAAGTTCAAATAAGAGGAATGCAATAGCAAGGGTCACTGCAGGAACAGGCTTGCAAGGGACTGGTAAGTTTTATTAAACACCACTCATCACTCTTCGTTTAGCACAATTGTGGGAAAGAATATTTTATAGCCCAGTGATCCAGTCTACCACAGGAGTCAAATGTGCAAGACAAGTCCTGTCTCTTGGGAAGAAATCACCCTTTAGCTGTGAGAGAAACCACATTTGCTTCTTTGGCAAAATGTTGGGGACTCTCCTCCCACACAGAAATCAGACAAGACTCCTCTTTATCTGAAGATGCCAAGAACATATTAATATATATATATACACGTCACCGTTCTACCACATTCTTTCTAACGGCATCTCTAACATTACGTGTGCACAACCACTTACAACAGTACCATATTTGTGCTTATAAGTTAAGTAGCCCAGCTCCCAACAGGCTTGTGTATGGAAACATGCCACCTGAAATGCACAAACAGAACCAAGACTGAGGCTCAGAAAAAATTTGCTGTACGTATGTAGATAAGCTGTAGAGAAAGTGATCAGATTTATTAGAAAAACCCACAACCATATTTCAGAAGCTACTCGTAGTTTGCCAGGAGGATACTCCAGACTTCATCAGGGGACACTATCTTTTCAGTAACTAGGAAACAGTTACCTGTTTTTTTTCTTTCACAATTATTCTTTCATAAATTGAAATAAAAATTTTCTACTATAAAATTGTACTAATTTTTAATTAGCTGTTCAAAAATAAAACTACAATAATGTTTTATTAAAAACCTGAAGAAGAAATTAATGCAATTTTCATTATACCTCAGGAGGTGTTTTTTGTTGTTTTTGTTGTTGTTTTTTTTTTTAACCTGCTGCCCTGTCAGGCCTTATTATTTTCACAAAGATCTGACAATCATGGGGTCATATTTGTTAGCTGCTTGTGACAACATTCAAAAGGGGCACTATATATCACCAAAACAGCTCACAAACTGGCTAGTCACATTATTTATTATGAGCCACACATGTGACAAATTATTTAACTCAGTGACTCCTAATAAGTCAAAGAGCAAGCAATTAGCTAACACAGTATGAGGGCTGTTTGTGGCAATTTATAGATGCTCTCAAGCTGTCACAGCACTTCAAAGTACCATTAGGGGGGGAACCTCTTAATGACTCACTTGAGATGACAAGCATTACACAGCACACATGGCAGCGATGAATTTGGCAGCTGATCTGTTACTTGAAGCTTCCTCCTCTTCCCCCAACAGCTGTTTACATGTTTGCAGTTTGCATTTCTCTCTTGCAAGTTGCTTGTCACTGGAAATGTGGAGAGGGAGGCATTGTGTTCCTTTGCAACAGAGCCAGTGCTGTTCAAAGCAGCCCTGGGGTAAGTCCTTAGGACTACAAAAAACCCCTCAGAGATCTGCATGACTGTTAACTAGGAGAGGTACCCCAGGTAAAATCTGATGGTTGCATATACAACTGCTATTTCCAGCTCATAACTGGAACGTACTGAACCTATGGATGCTGGGGTCCTCCTCCAGTTACCTGGGATTACTCTTTGTAATAGCTATTCCTTATAGTAAACCAAACAAAGACATTTTTAGGACATTTGGACAAGATGACCTCCAGACCTTCCAACCTCAACCATTCTGTGAAGCCAGAGATTATCACTTTGAATTCACTCAGGATCTGGGAAAGATCCAAGCTTTAGAGCTCAGACCAGCTTCTAAATCTTAGTCCCTGGCTTTCTGTAATGAATTACAGCAATGGGTGACTATCTTGCATTTTGTTCTTTGCACCCCATTAAAAAAGTAAGCATATCCCTTTCTCCTGAGTCTTACATTTCTAGTGGCACTCAGTTAAACAACTCCCTGGGTGTATAAAACCTAGGGACCTCCATGTATTATAGACCAATGTTGAAGAAAGATCACGTGGGATAAATATAGCCTGGGTGTTCCCATTCATATGAATGCAGTGACAGTGTATGACGAGTGTAAGAATTAAAAAATAATCTGGCAGCATCGGTTTAAAAAAAACTGGTGACGATTAGCAGATACTCTGTGTTGGAGAGTGGGGAGGTAAGGAGAGGTGAAAGAGGAAGCTCAGGGAGAGGCCAATTAAATGATTACTTTGCAGAAACTCCAGGCGATAAAACAAAGGTCAAAGAGGAGAAAGCTACAGCTTGAAGCCACTGTTACCCTAAAGGTCATACCTGCAGCTATGAGAGCATGACATAGCTATGCCTGGTGAAAGACAAAAATTAATCAATGGGAATGAACGGGTGACACTGAGAAAACACAACATGAGGCCACAACTAGATGTGACTGTATTGTTTCAGGAGGGGAGGAGAGGGCAAAAATAAAGCAGATGCCAGGCCTGCATTCAAAAGCAGTCACTCCAAGCTATCCAAGCAAAGGCTCCCCCGCACTATAAGACATGTAGCAGGAGCAATTAAACCTCTCTCTGTCACACGCATTCCTTTTTAAAATGCAAGATCGTTGACTGTGCTTTAGCATTCCTCAGCAGCCACAGCTGTATTATAGCAACTCTGTTATTCCAGATAGCTTGAGGGGAAAGTACCTGCACAGAGGAGTGTTAACCTCTGCCTTTAATTGCACAGTGACATCATCCACGAGATTTAACTTGTGCTTTTGACACAACATCAGGCTTTCAATGCAAAAGCTTAATTTAGTACACCATGCAAAAGTGTTGAAAACCTCTTCAGTGTACAAATCAATAAAGTTTTTATCGGGGACAATGCAAGTCTAAAACTGTTATCAAATGTTTTGTCTATCAGAAAAGGTTACTATTTCCAAGCCTGAATTTGCATATTGAGATTGCTTTAAAGTGTGGGAAGTAGTTTAGGAATTATTTTAAGGTGTGGAGTTTGAATGACAGGAATACCTTTATGAATAGCTGTAGCACAAGAACGAATTTTCCAAAAGTACTTTATAAGTATTTCCCAGTTACTTGGGAAAGAAAAAGCAACACATTCAAATATTTGTATAATAATATAACAACTTTCAGATATTTTTTTTTCCCCAGTGTTCACTGTGGTCCTTAACTACCTGACATTTCATCAATCTTCTGGCACCTAGTCCTTCTTTCCCCCCCTCCCCTCTTCTGGTATCACTTCATCTTTGTCATGGTTTGCTTTTCTTCCCATGCATTTATGCCATGCTGCTGAGCTTTTCAGAAGTTAGAAAGTAGAACTATCTGAACACTGTGCTGAAGATCATTTTACTACATTAATATAATAACTCATCAATCAAATTTTGGATATCCAGGTATTACTTATTCTGCTGTTCTAACTTATAAAAACTGTTATACGCTGAGGGAATAGTATTTCTAGACAAGCTAGGTTTGGGTAGGAGGGGGAAGGCTCCATCCTGCAGTAGGCAGAAGAATGGCAAAGTAGAAAAGAGAAGAGGTAAGAGAGTGGTTTTTGAAGTGGCACTTTAAAAACTGATGGGTAATCAGTTCAACTCAGATCAAAGCCAAGAGCGGCAGAATACAGATTTCATGTGCTGCAGCACATGAACAGAGTTGTGATTTTTGTTGCCAGTCTCAGGATATTTAGTGCTTTCCTTAGAGTTCTTCCTCCCAGAGTAATGAGATTGCAGAGGCCTCTCAGCTTTCGTTTTGAAAGAAATAAAAATTTAAAAAAAAATATTAAAGCCTCTCTAGTTCCAAGGGAAAATTTAAAAGCACAACTTGAGTATTCCCTGAAAACCTAGAAAACCAAAAAGGCAAATAAATAAAAACTTACTCTTTTTAGGTTAAATGAAGTCTGAAGTTTTTTTTAAATCTCCTTGTTTTGAAGATCCACTTCACTTTCCATTTATTTATTTATTTAAACACAGGAAGAATCCACGGTGAATGTAACAAACCATAAGATCATAGGTACACTCATACTCCTCACAGGTACTTTTAATCAGGTTAACAATTTCCAGGAAGACTCACAAAATCTAGTCATATTTTTAAATACCTTCTCTTGAATCATCATGACTGCTTTTTCCCAACATCTGATCTCCTAGTAATCAAGGAAAACAAACAGCCTTCTTTTGCAATCCTTTTCTAATCTGTGGAGAAAGGGACTAATAGTACAATGGTCCCTATTCAGTAACAGTCAAAATATTACTTGAACACCAGGTACTAGGGCAGAAATCCTTCAGGCTCTCCTGTTTTCTGACAAAAAGCCACAACTTTGGCAAATGTATGTAAAACGCATTTCTGAGGTGAGCAAAACTAACCTCTGAACTTTGTGTTTGAGATGCTCATACTTTAAAAGCAGAACACTGCAAGCATGTATAGAAAAGTGAGCTGAAAACCCCAGGATTTTTGGGGGGGAGGGTAGGTGGCCATGCCCAGGTGGAAGGGACGATATTTTATGTAGATAATCAGCCTATTCTTAATTTGCACTTTATATTTTGCCACTTCTATTTTGCAGGTATTTGATTGTGTCCATGGCAATTTGTTAGCAACTACAGGAGTCAGTAACCCAGCTTATCCTCTGAACTAAGATTTAGCGCACTGATTAAAACCCATCACAAAATAAGACTGTGGCTGAAGCATTTTAACCAAGGTGCAGAGGGCAGGTTTTCAGCGATGATTGCCCTGGCTGTGGGATTTACAGTTGGCAACAGAAAACAACTGGAAATATACAGTATTGTGCCTTAAGTTTGGTGGAGTCTTAATCTTCTGAAATGAGCTTTGGACAGGACATTATAAGGCGACATTTCCCAACCAATACATGAACAAGAACAGATTAAGGTCTCCTGCCTGCGATTAAGGTGTCCCATCTTGCCAACAGTTGCCAACAGTCCTCTAAGGAGAATCACTTCCTGTAGTAGGTGAGCTATTCCTCATGGCCCAAGGGCCTGCATCTTCTGCCTTTGGAGTGGTGCAAAGAACAAGCTCTTCACAAATCAGACATGTCTCTGGCCTTTTTCCATCGTATCAAAGCTAGTAATTCTCATTTGAATGCAATTAGATTTTCATTACTTATATAATCTTTTTTCCTTTGACCAGGATTTCTTCCTTGCCCCACTCCACTGTCTCCTTTATCCCATTTCCCCTTGAGCATGTTTTTTAAAATGGCCAGTACTGACTGTTAATGGCATCTCACATACCCGTATCTGTTTGTTCCTTTCCAGCTCCCCTATTCTGATCAAATTGAGTCTTCATCATTCAGTAACTCCCTGGATGTTTTTTACTCCACATGTTCCTGAAGTGCAATGTCTTTATCTAATGCCTACTGATCTCCCTTTCACACTGCTACGTTTCTCAGCCTGCTTGTCTCAAATTACTGGACTGGTATGTTCACTGGATATTTGTCATAGCAAGATGTTATGTGCATATAGAACATGCATACCTTGAAAATCAAGTGTAAGGAGACACAAAAGGTATGTAGAAAGCTTTGTTAAATGATGTTAAGGACAGTATCTTCTCAAGTTCATACCACTATGAATCAGTCCTGAGAACATGAAAATCTTAGCCCTGCGTAAGAAACAATTCTCCTGCATTGCTGTGCTAGACAGCGATTCAGCAAATTGAAAGGGCAAACTATTAGTCACTCAGACAGAATTTAGAACAAACAAGGTCCCTGGTTAGCCAGCTGGCCTACATTTGAATGGGTCAGCTATCTTCTAGATAGGTGCATCGTAGAGCCATGTTCCGTTCTCTCTCCTATCAGATACGGGTGCTCTATTACCTTCTTCTAAATATTTCAGGACAGTCAGTCACAGAAAACATTATCTTTGCTACTTCAATGCTGTGCAGAAACCCATCAGCCTACTGAGCTACAGTAGTAAAATATAGAGTAGCTGAGTAAACAGGAGTTTATTTTGTGCCTTTATTGGCCCACATAGGGCAGAGTCTGCATCTCATTCGTGAGATGTCTTGCTGAATGCAGTTGTCAGAAGGACACCCCACTTAAAAGATGTCATTGCTGAAATGAAATGTTGCACGCAGTAATCTGGTGTTCAAACGGGTGTTGCAGACAAGCTTGCAGAGAACATTGCAAGAAGTCGCTGAAGAAACTTCCATGGGTTTTGAGCGCAGCTCAGCGCTCAACTGCTACAGCACACAGTCAGGGTTTAGGGTATTACTGAGATAAAGCATTCTAGCTAGAAAAATAACTGTCTGAAGTCAAGACACGCAGAAACCACTGACAAACTTAAAAATCTAAAAGAACCCCATATGCCACATTTCCACGTCGGGTTTTATTTTTTTTTTTCTTCTCTTCAACAGCTCTGGGTAGAAAAGAGACTATCTTCATAAGAAATCCTGCCAGGTCAAACTGAAATCTGCGGATTCAGATTACACCATATGATCAAGAGCATCTGCTTTCATCTCAGGCACAGCAGGGACAAGGCAAGAGTCATCATTCAAGATCTGAAAAATGAATCAGCAGCAAATGTGGCGCAGCGAGCTCTCTAGTGGGAATGGAGACAGAACAGAATCAGCACATTCTGTTTTCTTGTTTGCTTTCCTGCTTGCTTTTTTAATAAAAGAATCTGCAGTGTTTATGTGTACTTGTGCATGTGTGTGAGCACAGGAAATTATGCAAAGCATATTCCAGCTTGACATGTGGAAGAAAGTGTAAAGGAGAAAGTGTCAAATTAGTGTCAATCTATAGTAATTGTAAAAAGCTCAAGACACAGAAAATGTAAGTCCTCAAGCACTGCAGGATTCTTTGCAACCTAGTTGTATGGAAGAACTGCTTTACAAAAAAATTACTTAGAAAGGGACTGTACGGTTTAAGAGCACACTGTGTACAGACACACCTACTCTCTCAACTGCACAGTTACCAGGCTAATTTCAGAGTTGTTCTGTTTTGTTTCAAAGAAATTTTCATACTTATTTTTTAAAGTAAGGAGGTCCACTGATATTGGCCCTATGAAGGTTAATGGTTGCGTTTTCAGTCTTACTATGAATATTAAGGTACTCCCAGCACAGCGATGCAACAAATGGCTCCAACAAGGGCACATGTTATCTCTTAGGTGATGAAAGTTGTTATATCTGTGCAAGATATTTGCAGCAGGAGCACGGAGCGTGACACCATTTGTGTGGGGATTCAATTCCACCTGAAGTGCAGTGATAAAGTTCTACATTCCTGAATCTTCTTAAATATTGGATTTCCAGTTCTGCTTGTACATATAAACCCCAATTCCTTATACTTTCTAAAGAAAGAGAGATGTTGTTTAGAGAGAGGTTATTTAGGTCTATCAGATCAGCGCTATTTGAACCTAGACTTTCTACACTGAATTTTTTGTGTATGGTAAATGTATCAGTGTAGAACAGCCAATTTCTCTTATAATGCCTAATCAGCATTAGCTGTACTTAAAAAACACACAATTGAGGAAAAAAACCCCCAAACCCTCCAAAAAAGCTTGGGTTTCACTCCTTGTGCTTCAGGGCATAAACAAAAATCTAAAAGAGGAAAAGAGGAAGAAATTTCCCCCATGACACATTTATTCCACAACTGCCGACTCCAAGTTTCTCGTGCTTTCTTGGTAGGCACAGTGAGTTGGTGGCTCTCAGAGACACTGGACTGAATGACGGCTGGGCTGGGCTGCTACAGCAAATCCTATATTTAAATGCACAAGAATTTGTCCCTTCAACAGTCTGGGTCAGACCTGCTGTACTCAGCAATGCAAAGAACCTTTTAATTTCTCTCTATTTTTAAAGAACGTGAGCACATGCATGCAGGTCAGAAGGATTTGTACAACAATTTACAACAGTTTGCAGAGCAGAGTAACTAGATTCTTCCCCACTGAAAGGATTATATAAAGATTAGAACTTTCAAAGTAGAGAAAAGCATGTAATACATGAGGGTAATTTACGCTAAACCCTTTATTAAGGAGATGAACACATGTAATTAAA
This sequence comes from Phalacrocorax carbo, assembly GCF_963921805.1. Taxonomy (NCBI): domain Eukaryota; kingdom Metazoa; phylum Chordata; class Aves; order Suliformes; family Phalacrocoracidae; genus Phalacrocorax; species Phalacrocorax carbo. The sequence goes on along the minus strand of NC_087514.1, from coordinate 92,411,262 downwards.
AAAAAAAAAAAGACAAGACAAAACCTGAGTCATGAAGCAGTGAGATGATACCCCTTTAAACGAGGACAGCCTTCAAATAAAGCTGTCGTAGAAGTTATTTCTTCACCAAAGTGGCATTTTTGCCAACAAGACTCTTGGCAGCCTTCAAGGGTCGACACTAGCACAATTCACCAAATATGGTTGGGAATTTGAAAACATTGAAGATATTAGCATTTGTTCCTGAGTCTAACATAACACAGTCCAGTCTTGCCACAAGAGCCTATAACTATTAAGTGATAACTTAAGCACTGGAATGCAAATAATCCATTGGTTCACATTAGTGTCATTTCCATTTGTTGATGTTCCCAGTCCCCTTCAAATCCTGGCAGTACCTTACTTGACTTCTGAAGGGAACAATCTACAGGAAATGTACTAAAAAAAGTTAAATGATGAGAGCAGAAGTCAGTGGTGGTTTACTTGCAGAGAAAGGAAAAAAGACGATACATTAAACTACACTGTCCAGAGTTACTTGACCTCAAACTGATTGCTGTTAATTTGCTTGAATTGAAGTTAGTCATTTACCTACTGGCAGCTACTCAAGATTTATCTTTACAGGCTACAAGGTTTTATCATTTGTCCATAAACTCCCTGCCAAATGTTAACTTTCAAAATACTGGTTTAAATGTGAAGTGAGGGGAAGCTTTGCCGAAGTCAATGAAAAATTAACATACGTGCATGATAAAACATTAAATACTTAAATAATTTGGCACCTCTCTTCTGAGAAGTTAAAAGATGCTCTCTATACTTAATGGGTAAAATAGAATAGCATAATAACTTTTAAGGAACAGTCTGCGATCTGAAGTCATCTGACCTAGAAATGTCATAATGGGATCTGTGTTGGAAAAATAACAAGGGTCTATAATTCACTAGAATATACTAGACAAAAAATAAATTATGGTGGAGATAAGCTTTATGCTACAGAGATAAGTGCAATTACTTCTCATTTTAAAGAGAAATAAGAAAAGTTACCCTGGGAAAAATGAAGTCCTCCCACACTTTTAACTACACCTTTATCTAGCACATATATCAGTTTAAAGTGTCCACACATCTCAGCAAAGAACGGCAACTTTTAATTTAAACTCCATAGAAACAGATACAAAAAGCAGGAAGATAAGCAGTAAAAAATCCTGCATACACAGAACCCAAAACCTGGATTTCAACAAACTCTGTAGTTGTCATCAGGGCATTTTTTATTTGGGAAAAAAGAAAAAAGAAAAGAAAAAAAATGAAGGAATGTAAAAAATGACAGTGACCTTACAGAAAACCTGTTGTGCTTTCTTAAACACTGTATTTTTATGGAGACTGAGCAGCTGCAGGAGGACTCCAGCACTTTGCTGGACTGGATCCTGAAGCTATGCCCCAGAGACCATCAAATAATTCTACTAATACTCTTCGCAGCTGACTTCATTCCTTTCTTATCAAGGCCGATCAGTGATATAGACAAGGGTAAAGTATAAGTAAAATGAAAGACACTGAACTCCAAAGAAACAACCCCATAATCAGGCCAAGTGGAGTATTAACCAGAGGGAGGGCATTACAGCCCAGCCCATGGCAGAGCACCTTAGCTGAACAACGCTTGAAGAGCCCAAAGTTACAAACATCTTCACAGTTTGATAAATTTCCCCAGCCAATGAGCCTTCCAGAGCCTAACAGGTTGGACACACTTCCATACCTGAAAGAAGTACAAGTGCACGCTGTCCAGGCCCAACATATAATGTCCTCAGTAACAGGCAAAACTTAGTTTTCTCTAGCAACGTGCTACATTGCTAGACCCAATTATTTATTATGCCATCCCCCAGAGCATCAGAACCACAGAAAACTGAAAATCCTGAAGCCAACAATCAAGTCACCAGACACACCAGCCTCTTCAAAGACGTTCCACTGCATGCTAAAAAAGCAGTGTCTGACTGGAAAATATTTGGGTAATTTTTTTTTTTTTAATTGTATTTAAAAGTGGTGAGGTAAAGAAACAACCATTTCTGCATTTTCAAACATCTCTGCGTTTTCAAAAGCAGCCTGTTATTCTAGGCACTTCAACTCCTGAATCTCAACTTCAGATACCAGAAAGGGACTCAGTTTCCTGAATTGAATGGTACTTGCCTTTTCAACAGGCAGACTGAGTCTGCATACCAAAATGGAAGCATTCAAGATCTAGAGCACTAATATCTTTTAAAAATAAAAATAAAATGTAGAAGATTATTAGATTTATGTTCTGAATAAAGGTAACTAAGCATATTCCATCTGCTCCTCTATAACACTACTGAAAGACAGCATCTGCATTTCCAAGATGCATCCCATTCCAAGCTTAGGAAAGGGATTTTCACAACTTCCATGGACATCCATTGCATTTGGTTTTTGCTTTTTTTTTGTTTTGTTTTTGTTTTTGTTTTTGTTTTTAAATAATGCAGTTGTGTCTGGATGTCTGTAAAGACAACTGACTTCTTCATGGCTCAACTATTTTGTTCCTGTAAATCAGAAATCATTCACTTGTGACTCTCTGTAAAAAAATATCTCAGTGAATGAGATGCTCAATAGAAAAACTTAAATGTGAAAGGTGCCTTGAAATTACTGCTACCATACTCCCCTGTAAGCAACATTTCAAGTAATTTCAACGGAGTTTCTAAATAAGCTGGGAATGCCAGCAAAGACCTGGATTCATCTATATCAGATAGTACCATCAGATGGCACTATGCAGATAAAATGGTAACTTTTGGTACAGAAAAATTTTTGCAACATGAAGCCTAGATATTTCACGAGGCATTAAAAAAGATTTGCTAAAAAAGTGAGCTGTGTATGTATTCACACTTAAAAGAAAAGTCTTAATGAAAAGGAAACCAGAGATTGTTATAAAACTAGAATTTTAGAAAAAATCTAAGCATCCTCAGATTAGGTCAATAGTTTATTGGATCGAATAGGACAAAAATGCTTCCATTTTGTTACACACTTGCAGTTTCACTCAATTTAATCAACAAGGACTTACTCAAGCGTTACTACTTCTGTTCCCTTCTTCCCCCCTCCCCCTAAATTCCTAGAAATTATTTTAATATGATATCAACACATTCACTAAAAAGCTAACTCTGGAAAAGGTAACTCTGCCTGATATCTTAACTGAGAGATTAGATTTGAATGCCTCAATAGTCTATGTAAACTTAGTTGTGAGATTTGAAACCAGGCTTTAATTTTAATAAATGTTTATTTGCATAACATCCCCCTTTCTCTTTGGCATGGAAACAAGTATATGAATTGGTTTCCCATCAAATATGCCAATTAGCTTTGTCATAGTTATCTTCCTAATCTATGTTAGCAATTATTTTTAAGAAGCTTTGCTTAATGTGTAAGAAATTCAATCAAATGATCACATATATTTTGTATACAGACTTGTAAATTGCTGTTCTCACTTCTTTTTGGCTCCAAGATACTACTGAAAACATTTCTAGAATAACATAACCATACCTCATAGATAAGAAAAAAGGGTATGTGTGCCTTAGTACAGAGAAAGAAAAAAAAACCTATAGCAGTGTTTTAATGCCAATGTTTTGACATTCTCTGAGGAAGATAGGAAAGGGTATTTGCCCACAGAATTCAACAATTCATGCATTTCCACTTCCCCCACTTTCCTGTCACATATCACAGCTAGAACAAAATGTTAAATTCCAAGAAAGGCGGCAAATGGGAAACCAGACATGAACCCCACAGGAAATCCAAATTCTCTTTATTTTTGGTGTGCTTATAGAAACAAAGTTTGGAGTTTTATGCAGTTTTAAGATGCAGATCTTGAGAGCAGAGGAAAAGAAACCATCTAAGCAAAAATCTGTATAGAATTTCTGACATATATTTGTGGCCAGCACCTTTTGTCACATGCAATTTAAGGGACCTGTAATAGAAACCACAAGGTATTCAATGGCAAAAAACATTGTGAATAATGACTTATTAACAAAACTAAAAGAGCATTCAAAGGCAACCAAGGCTGTGGCAAAGTATATAAAGCCACAAACTCATAATCCTTAAATAAAAAAAATGTAGCTACACCTTTGCTCTAAACAGTTTTCAGAAAAACAGTTAAGAATCATCTTCTTGCACCTAGTTTTTCAATGAAATGAGTTTGCAGTTTAATGTTATTTTATCCTATTCTCACATTGCCTCTTTCAGAATAATGTTTTGCAGTATGCAGCTACCTATCTTTAATTAAAAAGCAATCAAGACGCAACTATTTTTTTATTGCTGCTTTATTGTTTCTGGATTGAAACACCACTAGTATTCAACGAAACATTACACAACGCATGTTCTACTGAGAAAAGCTCATTGGAGATCCCATTCCAGAAGCAGCAGAGGTGAAGTGGCCTCCTCGTTTCCTTTGGCTATGGGAACACAAGGAAGTAAAGTTGCTGAGAGAGAGAAACCAAAAACTGAACTGGCAAGATCAATGACAAGCAGCTGAAAGAGGGACCTTGGGACAACAATGTCATCATCGGTGTCCAACTTCTTTTTTAACCAGCTCTCACATTTTTTCCCCATGATGAATAGCTGTTTCCAGAGGTCCCCTCCGACTCCTCCCTCAGTCTCTACACAGCATCCCTCTTCCACATGTCTGCTATATTCTGCTTTTTCATGTAGTATTTTCTTACTCTATTCTCTTTGCACTCCCTCCCATTTCCCATGTCTATTTAAACGTCTCACGATGTTCATGCTGCTCAGCCTGGCTGTGTAAAAGTGTAAATTCCTTCAAGAAAGGGCTTGCCATGATCTCCTTGAGGAGTTCCTGCAGAACTGGGACTCTGATCTTGGTCTGGGTCCCAAGAGAATGGGCAATGCATAAAACAATCTATTTCATGATCTAAAATGTTTGCACAATCAGTAGTTGCTTCCCACACAGAGTCATACTTCAGAAACAACTCAGTAGTAGGTAGCTTGCACTGAGAGCTTGTTGAGTGATGAGGAGATCTTGAAAACATCTGGGGACATAATTGGATGATGAGCACTTTTGAAAACCTGTCCTCAGTGCTTTTCCCTCCCTGAAAAAGTGCAGACTATCTGCAAATAATTTTAAAGATGTTGATTCCCACAGTGTAGCTGTACGGGTCAGCTTCTCAAAGACGACGCTGAAGTTAACAACTAGTATGAGTCAGCTGTTCCGAAGTGTCAATTGCCCCAGCACTTCTGCAGCAATGTACTAGATGTCCATATAATTGAGATTACATGGAAAAAACTCAGAGATCATCATACTAGACATTTTTGCAAAATTACATTTCTTTACTGATGGGGGAGTTACCAAAATCTTTTAAACTATAATAAAAATAAGCATGAACACAGCACAACAGCCAGGGTCTCTCTTCTCCCCAAGTGCAATAACCAGAATAAACATTGTTTGCCTACATAATAGTTCTATACAGAATTCTAAAGAAATAAACCTGCAGAAATATTTAAGGTTGTCTTACTTTAGGCATATCATACATTCCTAAGCTAATTTGTCTAAAACTAAACACAGGGGACATAGAATTTTATTTTTAATCCTGCTTTATTTTAGACATAGTGATTTAAATTATCATATTTTACCATGAAGTTGTACCCTTATAACAGTCAAGGCTTTTTTTACCTGTGACTAGGGGGGAAAAAACCCCCAAACCTAAACAAGTGCTTATGGTTAGGCAAAGGCATAAATTCACTTCATTAGAAATGCTCATCTACTTTACACTACCAGATGGTCATATTTTTTAATTCTTTTTTTTTTTTAACCCTTATACAGATGCTGACATGTAATTGTCATGACCCTGAACTTCAGTTTTTGCAGCCGAGACCTTCTAAAATGATGGTGACCAAGATTTTACAGGGAACATAAACTTTAGAAGGCAAAGGAAAAAAAAATGTGCATGTGGTGAAGGTAATGATGCATACAGGCACACATTTGAAGCTATTAGTTAAATTGACAGTAGCAGCCATCAAGAATTCTCCTTCCCTTCCTTTGGAAGTCAAATAACACTTCCTAACTAAAAATATCTTGTGGACCAGATTTTCCTTTCAGAGCTGCATTCTAATCTTACCAATATTTGCAAAGTGTTGGGGAAAAAAATTCCAATTCCACTCCACTCCCCCCCCATGCTCCCACCCCGCACCCGCCCCCCCCCCCCCCCCAAGATGTATGAATGTAGCTGAGGGTGCCCACACAAAAAAGCGTGCTTTTCTTCCTCTCCCTTCTGATGGTATCCTTGTGACTTCCATAAGCCTCAAAAGGTATATGCCTCTCCTTACCTCCTCTAAGTTATAAACTATTTACAACTAATAGCAAAGAAATTTTAGAAGACTGATTTTTTTAAAGAATTCTACTACAAACAACAGGAAATAATTCCTTTTTCTTAAATAGAAATATGGTCCATTGGACAAAGTGTTATGTGGGCAAATAAGTCTCATGCTCTGCTCCCTAATTATTGCGATCTATATACAGGATCAAAAACTATTTACATAATCACAGTGTATATGCATACTTTTCTTCTTAGCTGCAAGACCAGACTTTCTGAGTGTTGCCTATTTTGGAATTCTAGGTTTGCCAAAGGGCTTTCATTAACATGTCTGTCTCTATAAACTGCAAGACATGCTAAGGTTTTCTATAAAAGTGCAACAATAAATCCATGCTTAATCAACCCTTTGTTGGGCTGCACACACATGGACACTGTAAAATACAATGTAGATCTAATGGCAGGACCTCTGTTCATAGCTTCAACTTCAATGGTGTTTAAGACATGGAAGTGTTACTATTTTTTATCCTTAGCTGTGTAAATATGAACATTTGATGCCTTGGACTTCTTTGATTAGACATGCATTCTCACCACACAGCTGCAAACCTTTTTTTTCCTTCCTACTATTGCTCCCAGATAAAACCAAGCTATTTTGCCTCAATACTAAACTCAATCCTGGTCTTCACTGCCAGTTCACCTCCAGCTGCCTGTACAGAGTTTCACACTAAGCCCCTTGTTTATATCAGTGCTGCAATTAAGCCCAGGCCAAGAAGAGAAGTCCCTCAGAGGGTAGCAGAAGTGCAAGGCTAAGAATTGGTTTTCAACTTCTGCAACGTAGCCCATACACATCCTTTCGCCCTAGGAAAAAAAATCCCCAGCCAAATATCCTCACGCCCCACCTTTCTTTACGTGTGCTTTTTTGGTTTTATTTCGCTTTCAGTGGCCATTTTGGGACATTTTTCACAAGTCGAATCCTGTTTCCAAATTGGCCAGTGAAAAGTTTTAGCCATGCTGAAATCATTTCCAGGGCTAAATTGGGAAACCTGAGGCAGCTGGGCAATCTTACAGCTGGCTGAACTGTGGCTTGCAATAAAAGGCAGTGTGAATAAGGTATATTGAAGCTAAATTGGATTCGTGTGAAGGGCCGTTTATTCTGAAGGGGGTGTGGGGGGAGGAATTAATGAACAGAAATTAAATTAGCTCAACCAATCTTTTAAAAATATACTGAAAAATACCTGACCTGCTATGAACCTTTTAACAAAGCAGGAACTTTGGGCTAGCAGGACCAGCTCAGCTAAGTTTCATTTCCCTGCCAAAGGTACAGACTTCAAAGGATGTACACTACTACTCAGCCTGATAAGAAACCAGGTTTACAATGGATGGAGCAGGCTTTATTTCTGTAACCTGAAGTCAATGCAGCACAAAGTCACTGCTATGGGAAATCCAGTGTAAAACAATATGCAGCCCAAATACAGAGGTCATTGGGACTGATGAAAATATTTAATTAACTAATCAGCAGATACCTAGAGAAAAAATAAACATGCCCTTTCATCCTTATTGCCAAAATTCTCTTCAATGAAATAAAAAGAAATTGCAGACTACCCTGTTTTGGAAAGATTATTGATTAACCTTACCAAATATTAATATCATAATTGACTAGAATAATACTTTACTCACACTCTCTAATCTAATCTAGGACCTCTTGCAATGAAAGAAATGCTACATGACTGTACAAAATGGCTGATGTCAGAACTGGAAGCCAAAATTTCTTTGGGAGGATTTGTTTTGGGTTTTCGGGGGGTGGGTGGGTGGGGTGTTGCTTGGTTGGTTTCGTTTTTTTTTTTTCCCATAGTGCAGTGAAACAATCAAACTGCGTATTCCTGAAAAGCTGGAACCACTTCACTGACAAAGTTAAATCCATCCTAAAAGCCACACGGCTGACACAAAGTTTCTCTTTCAATTTTAACCCATATTACATCTAACTTTTATATCTATTACAAGGACTAGTACTTTTTCTGTAATCCAGAAAATTCGTACACGTACCTCTGGAATAACAGTATTTGTAATTAGCTATAATAATACCTACTGATGTGACAATTTACAGCTTTACTACCATTCTTAGTGAGCGTGGCTTCGTAACTGTCTGTGTGAGGCACCCAGGCTGTGCTCATTTGACAGATGTGAAAACCGAGAACAAAGACTGAAGGAAATCTTGTTCGGATGTTTCTGACACCCTATCTGCAGCATTCCCTTTGGTGACCATGGCATCTTAAAAATAGAAAAAACTCTCCTGAAAAATATGCTCAGGGATCAGATGTTCTGCATCACATCTGTTGAGGCAAACTTCCAGAGACACCGGTATTTTTTGCCATTTTTTTCCCCAAGTGTGAGAGCTTTTTAGGGTGGAGTGATGGTTTGCCTGTTTCTCCTCTCTTCTTGCCAAGAGGTGCCACCTTCCCCCCCCTCCCCCCTTCTTCCAGCTATGAATCATAATATTATTAACTCGATGATGGGAGAAATCAGATTTTCCATCACTCCACTGTAATCTTGACCTTGGTATTATTCAGCATCCTCCCAGCCCCAGTTCTAGCTACAGGAGAGTCAGTTCCTCCAAAGTCAGTCACAATAGACATACTTAAAGTATCTCCGGAAACAAAAATATAATTTATGTGTCTGTGTAGTGACATCTTTCCTGCTATACTAGTTGAAGATTTGCTGGGACACGGGGACTGAGTGAGTTGGAAGCATTACAAGCCATATCAGTAGTCTGACAGCCTCCTGCCAGTTGTGGTCACACCAGATCTTAAAATGCTTAAAGTAAGGAATGGATACTCTATAGATATTGCTGCAGGCTGAAATCTGGAATCATAATTTAATCAAATAGATTGGGTCATACTGCACATGCAAAACACATTGCAAGTGAGAATGGGTAAAACCTAAAATGTCTTCATTTTATTTTGTTCCTCAACAGAAATGTATCCTTTGTGCATTAAGTTATTGCTTGGGTTTTAAGAGCGAGCAAGAAGGAAAAACAAAATGGTTTCTATGAGGCTTCACAGTCACTTATATTTATTGTATTGACTGGCTCCTATGGTCACTGTTACCCAGCTGTAGCAGGCAACAAATGGTTCTAAAACTTACCCCTTTCCCTCCCTCAAATTCAGTTTTTGAAGTTTTCATACGTATTTCTTAGAACAACAGAGCATTCCAGGCAGGCCTTAGTGTATTTGAGGATCTCCTGATTTAAACTCTTCTATATCTGTTAATCCAATATGTCCAGAAAGAGGCTAAGATACCAGGCAATTTATGTTGTGCTATACAGGCTACAGAACCCTATTCTGAGATGAGAAGGAAGTAGCACTGAACAAAGCCTGACACCAGTTCAGCTCTGTGTGACACTCCAGAATTTGTGGCCAGCATCCTAAGTGAACCCCTAGTCAGTTTAAATGCACCACAATGCAAAAAGCCCAAATGGACCCACTGCACATTTCTTCCAAATAGGCTTTCAGAGTAGGTCATGTGCTGGGGGGGCTGTGGGACTGAAATCAGTCAAGCTCTATTGCAGGACTGTATAAATTCGCATTGGGAGCTTGCAAAAAACACTGCTGAGGTTTCTCAATGTTTTCATGTTGTGAATTTCAAATTTCTTTCCCCTGAGTAAATTCCAGTTAAAAGAAATGGAATTCATAATAACCTGAGCCAAATGCAAATCTGTCCAAAACTGGAACCACCATATGTGGGACCCTTGAAGTGTGCCACCAGCACGTGTGCTGTTGCCCAAAGAACAGTGCAGAAATGTTTCGTCTGGCCTGACTCTGGTTTTTGAAAAGGGCTGCACTACTTTCCAAGACAGAATAGTTGAGCCAGTAGATTTTACACAGCAAGGAACCCCTATCTCGTGGCTTATTGACTGAGCTGACTGCCAGATCTTCTGTGCCAACAGTAAATTGGTATTTAATTCAAACTACTTTTTATCAGTGTATTAAAAAAAAAATAATCACTACACCACAAGCATATAGGGGTCGACTTCCACTGCACTGCAGACCAGACAGAAAAACTGCTGAAAGAGCTGGAATAGAGAAAGGGGAGTCTCCTGGCATCACAGATACCTCTCAGCAGCATCACTGTCCTCCCCAGCTTCTGGAAGAGGTGCTTGGAAGGAGGGTGGGAGGGAGAAGCAGGCCATACTTGATACCCCATATATCACCTAGCTACTGGAATGAGTCCAAGGGCCCCAAGTAACTTGGGAGTGGTGCAGTCTGTAGCCAGCCTGAAAGTACCACTGCAAATAAAAAGATACCATTGCCCCTCTCTTATGACACAGCTGAGCAAATTCTGGGCAAAGTAAAAGATCCATTCACAATAATAACTTACATGCTGAAAAATTACATTACACATTACACACAGAATATGAACTCAGGCTAGATTCAGTATAAAACTTTACACCTGGGCTCCGACATTGCTTGTCAAAAAATGAGCTGCGTACTTACCCCCCCCTCATATTCAGTATTAGGTTAAAAATGCAAGAAAACATTCTCTGGTAATGGAAATACCAAGAGACCCCTAATTATAATGACACGAACAGGCAGCACCATGTAAAATTTCTGAAACACTTTTAAAAAGCCAAGTTAGTCAATCTAAACAAAGTTAACAGATCTACTTGTATATTTTTCTAATCCCTACTTGTTTCATTATTTCACCCATGATAATTGTCATCACTTATTCTCTGTTCTGAAAGGAATTTTTTTTAATATATAAAATGCATTACAATTGAATGAAATGCACTGACATGTTCCTCTTTTTCCATCTGAGTTACCTTCTTTAAACTGTTGCAAAATTTCTATTTGTAAAAACATTATTACAAGGAAGGGACTCTTCACCACCCACTCAGCTCCCAGAAGCCAAGAGAACAAACTCGAAGATATTGTTTTTCTAATTTTATACTGATACTCTTTGGCCCTAAAAAAATGTTCCAGGTCTAGTGTGCATTTTAGAGGGATTTGTAAAGAATTAGCTCAAGCAATGCCAAAAGCTAACTTGAAGCTTATACAAAATTTTTAAAACATGGCATATAGGACAAATAATTCACTACTTTTTTCCTCCCTTCCCAACTTTCATGTTTAAAATGCTCTGTCTTTTCTTTAGGACAGAAACATTCAAGGGCTGTGGAGTAACCTCATTTCTACAGCTTTTAACACATATCACCCGTACTATGGAATTCTGATGTTAGAAATATGAACAATCAACCAAAAGACCTCAGTCAACTCGATTTGAAGCAGGAATGTGGGTTTTTTTTCTTTCTTCCCTCTAGCTAATGATGAATTATTGTATTAAAAATATATATTTCAACTTCAAAGAAAAGCTAGGTTGTTATAAAACGCAAGCGTTCAGAATTAAGTTTGCAAAGATTTGACCTTTTGCACACAAGAACTAACACCTACATGAATGAAGTACTGTAGTAAGTGATGATATATGATGGATCATTTAAAATGTGTGTATGGAACCATGCACATTTTTTAAGGCAGGGGCAGATGGTGGTTACAGCACATCCAACATTTTCCAATTACTTTGTTTTTTCAAAATATATCAAGCCCATAAAAATATTAGCAGAATCCTTGTACTTTCATAGAAGTTATACTTTTCAAATAGAAAAACTTTAAAATATATTTAAGTTCAAAAAATATCTTCAGACAATCCCCTTCTCCCTCTCTTCCACGTTTTAATAGGTTGCAAAGCGAGAGAAAATGATGAGGTGCTAGACCCAGAGTTTTAGCCTAACTAGAAATTCATCCTGCTTTCTTAAATAGGAGATAGGATCTAAAATACAAAGAGCTGATGCAGCCTGATCTGCTTTGAAGACAGGGCTGGTCAGATGCAGGGTTTTGGTTTTGTCCAAACTCCAACAAAAAGGTAAGTAATTTGAGAGTGAAGATTACATGAAATCTTCTACCTACAGGAGGAGATTAAAAGCAAAATGGGGAAAACAAACAAAACACCATTAATACTTTTAAATAATGAAATTAATATTTCTTCCAATCTTTATCCAGTTAGATAAAGCTCTAGGATGACATTTCAACCAAATGTACACTGGGCTGACAATGGAGCCCAAACATTTTCAAAACAAAAATCAAATAAGAAATATGTTGGAATTGGACCCCGGTGTGGAGGGAAACAAAAGTTCACAAACACAGCTCCCTTCCAAGTTAGGCTGTAAACCAGGAACACATGGAGAGAAGAAAAGCCTGTTTGTATTGTTCCAGGAAACTGGACCAAGGATTATTCCATAATTGCATTAAACAAAGACAGTATAATATTTTACATAATGAAAAGTTCAGAGACATCACAGGCTAAGTGATGGACCGATCATAATGCAATGAAGTCCTGTAAGCCATTAATTCCTTAATTACTACAGTTACAAATGTTTTACACCAATATTGTGCTCTATAGCAAGGAAATGGGGAAATAGTATTCTGAGACATTTTCACTTTAAGTACATTTTTTAATATATTTGTTTTCAATTTAAGGTCCCATCATGCCTATGTTGAGGATGTTCATGAGTTGAGTTTTACACAATGAAGTTCCAAAGCAAAGATCAAAAATAGTCTTTAAAAACTGCTACTGAACTGACGGAGTTGAGACTCACACTGTTGTTTCAAGATGAATGTAAGTTACTACACCAAGCAATTTCCATACTGTAGGCATTACTTATGTGAAATTCACATTATTACTATCCTTACTGACAAGAAAACTCAGGCAATGCCTTTCTGTGCGTTTTCAAGTCAACAGGAACTGCTGGGCACAATGTTATCGAGACCCTGGCAAGAGACTGAGGAGAATTTGTTTGTGCTTCCAGCACTGCAAAATGCTTCCTCGGTGACTATAACAGAAGACCAAAGCCAATGATTCCTCTCCCAAGAAGTTTGGCCTGTGTATACCCAGGAAAAGGTTTGCTACCATTCCTTTACACAGACCTAACTGCCTCCAGGCTGTGGGGAGGAGGGGAAGAAGTAACGTGCTACTATAATTATGCTGATTTAAGTGAGGCAGACCTCTAGAGCAGATACAGCTTGACCGAAAGCTGCAGTTGCTTTCAGAGATCCACCATGAAGACAAACCTGCTGCACAGTACACACAACTTCCTTGCCTGCCTGTCTCACAGAGGCACACTGGCCAGGCTAATAAGCTTCATACCATCCAAAAAGGATACCCAAACAAAGACCACCTATAGCTTAATGGTTCACATCCACCTTACTCTAGAGAGCTACACAGACATCATAACTTAGCATAATACTATTGTTTTGAATGGGATCCATTGACTTACATCAGCTGAATGGCCAGTTCTATAAGGAAGGAAGGAAAGATTTTTTTCCTGAAGTGCTAAGGACAAATCACCCCGGCATCCCTGACAGCCAGGACACGCTCCTTGTACTGTTCATCTGGGCCCAGCTTTGGGAGGTTCAAGATTCAGCATTATTTCCCACACTAGAAAGCTGTCATCTTATCTTCTGTACCACTCGTCTCTCTTTCGTTCTGCAAGTATGAAATAAAGAACATCACTGGCTGGCTCCCAAAGGGGTCTCAGCCTTCCCAGCAGGAAGGACGGTGACTGGGATGAGAGGGCCCCCTTTACAGGGAGAGCAAAGATGGGGAGAAGGGGGGATGGGGTCTTAGAAGAACGGACACGGACCACCCAGGAGATAAAGAAAACATGGGTTGAGGGGAAAGCTGGGGAAGCTCGTGAGCATGTACAGTAGCTAATTGTCAAATTTTAACCACTTAGCCTTTTAAATCTTTTTTTCTTTCCTTTACACACACACAGAGCAAAGGCATAGTTCATGTTCAGAAGTAACAGCTTGCAAAGGCATTTAAAACTAAAGCAGATTTTTAAATTTAGCACAGCCTTCTCAGTGTTTTCTAATCCTGGCTCAAAGGCTGAACTTTGTTAAAATTCGTTACAAACAAAAATGTTAAGAAGTTCCCAGACTTTGATGGGCTTTGCTAAATTTAAACCCATGGTGAAATTTTTATAGGAAATTACAGACTGAAAACGATATAGCTATAAGTAAAGACCACAGCGGAGCTTCTTGTGTGTGTTTCTGTCTTGTAAAGCTCTGCCGTATTGGTGTCACAACACCTAGCTCCCCGTGCAAGCAATAAGTTTCTCTCCTTGGGTGCTTTCTGGTCCAGGCTTTCCCCCGCACAGTAACGCATTCCCAAACATGACTCTACAGCAGCCGCTGAGAGGAGAGGGGAGCTGGAGCCCTGGGGCCAGGCCAGCCGCCTGAAAGCCACCTATTGTTCCTAGAGGCAAGTGGGCCTGCAAGGCTCACTGGCTCCCTGTCTCCAGAGGGAACACTTGCACGGGGCTTCTCTCCACCACCCAATATTGTGGGGCACAGAAACACTGTGATTATTTAGTGTTAATTGGGTCAACCCCCTACTTCAGTTAAAATGAAACTCCAGACTCTTCCCGTTCTATCTCCAGTTACATTTTATTATTGTTTAGCTAAAACAAATGTACTCTGGTGGTCGTTCCTTCCTTTCACTGCCCAAGTGCTCCACAAAAAGTCTCCTCTTCTCCCTTCCTGCACTAAAGCCACACTGTCACGGCTCACTCAACCCATGGATACAGGGGCTCTGTTTCAGTCCAGGCCCAAACACCCAAACCTTGCCTGAGCTGCGTGGTAGGCATACCTTGGCCCCGTCCTGTCTCTTGCTGTCCTGGCTCACTCACTGGTTCTCCCCTGCATGGTCTCCAGCCCCTTCTGTTGCCCTGACTGGACCTCCTGGATGGGGTCTGGAGCCAGTTCATCACTTCACATTGGCTGGAGCTGTCAACGGTACCTTGTTACACCCACCCAGCCCTGCCCATCCAGCTCAGATGCTGCAGGACTGTGCCGTGGTTGGGGAGGGCACTGCCTGTGCTGGGGCCACTGTCAGCGCACAGCCTGCCTACCTCACGGTGCAGCCCCGCTCCTGCTGCTTCCTGATACTAACAACCACTGCGACACAACAGGGACCTTCTCCTCAGTGCTCCCTGGCATAAGAGACACCACCAGTTAGGAGTCCTGGAATGTTTACACTTTTAGCACCTGTAACCAGTGACAATAATAGCAGCGATACCAGTGAGACCTGTGAAGGGTCTGCCATCTAAAACTTCTGGTGAACGCATAAAAGACGTGAAGCAACATTCTTGTGGGAACATGGAGGAGACCAGAATTAAAAAGGAACTGCTACTGGAAGAAGTAGAGTATGAGGAGGACAACGTAGATGAAGAAAATGGAGAGCATCTCAACATCAAGACTATGCAGAAAACACAAAAGACTTGTCTTTTGGCTGCACCAAAACACTTCAGATATGAGCAGGGAGCTTGAAAGTAGCTAGAATAATGCTGGGGCCTCCTTTAGAGACAGGACCATGCATGAGGCAACCTAACATAAGCTGTCCTTCAGTGAGGTATGGAAGAGTAAGTACACAACCGACGTTGCAAGTTTTTGAGGCACAATGACTCTGCAGAGCAAAGGTATCAGGACCACTGAGCTTCTCCTCATTGCACAGGAGGAGGGACTGATGAAGAGCAAAACCTGTTACTCGCTAGCCATCTGACATATGTGTTACAGCCAGGGCTCGTCATGGTTCTGCTTTGCCAAGGTGGCACAAATGTGCATCTAGCACATGCAACAAGGGCAAGCCACAGAGGCAGCAGGACTGTGAAGCCTGCCACTGAACTTCCCTCAAACCCTGGCTTTCATCAGACCTTCCTGGGGCCTTAACAAAGAACTGTTATACTCTTGGGTCACATTTTGCAGAAATAAGACGTTAATCTCCCCCTTTTCTGCCTGCTTTGGGAGGTGGCAGTCATTTATTCTGGGCAGAGGAGAGACTAGAAAGGATGTCATGTCTCTAAGAAGATGTGTAAGTAAATGAATACACAAGCCTATACGTATATATGCATAGGAACGTTCCATGCCTAGGAATGTCCAGAGCATCACAACTGACTGCTGTATCAGTAGTGACTCACTACACATGTGTTACTACACCAGATTGAAGAGCATAGGGCAGCCCTGCGCTACTTGGTGGATCTCTCCTGCCATCCCAGAACCAGTCATCCAGGTCTGTGAAATTTTTATACTGCATCTCATCAGAGCACATATGCATACTCATTACTTACATGCAACAAATTCAAAGAAACTGAAACAAACTATGACAATAAATGTTGAATTAGTCTTATTCAGGCAAATTATTTAATTTCAATATAAAAAAAGATACTATTATTTTATTTTTTTCCCCAAGAAATTATATTTCTATGCCTGCAAAAGAGGGTGAGCGTAGCTGTATACCGTGCCCCACAACTGAACTGCAACTCTCTTTCGGTGCCCGTCACTTTTTTAAAAGGTGTCATTCCATGCGCATGTTCAATTAAATTGCTGTAACTCTGGAACTGAAGTTGGAGTTTCACAAAGGCCATTACACAAGCAGCATGCAAGTTAAGTGTATTTTACATATTTATATTCAAATATACTGAATTCAGATACATGCACGTTTCCATATCTGTCCCTATCAGAGCCTCAGGAATCTTCAGCTAAACTATTTTAGTCAAGATGACTTTCAGGAATTTAATGTAAAACAGGCACTGAGCAAACTCAGTCACTGGGCATGCCACATATATATATTTTTTGACCATAAAAAGTGCAAAAGTTCACTCACTGTGTTAGTTTTATCCCACTCCCGATTAATGTTGTACATTTTAACAATTATGTTCTCTGCTGCTGCTAGAAATATACACACGCATGCTTTGTATTTTTTCGGAGGTGCTCTAGCATAGAGCTTGTCTTGTTTTCTGGTAACATAGATGCTATAAAATCATGCTTGATTCAGTTTACTTCTTTCCTCCCCTCCCCTCCCTTCTTCCCTTTTCCTCAGCCTTATCCTCCTCCATGTTCTTGGGTGGGCAGATTCATGGGGAGACTTGGTTTTTAGTATAGCCACCACCAGGCAGTTTGCTACTCTCATGAAGCACATCTGGGCTTTATATCAGGCCTTTAATTAATCCTCAGTGAAAGCCAAGCTATGACATTTTGACTGGGCAGGCTCCAGTTTTGGACAGGTCTTGATTTATTGCGACTGAGTCTCAACCTACTTTGATTTATTTCAGCTTTGGGGAGGAGGGCAAGCACTGAACAGAAAAAGCACTGTTGGATGCAGAACATGTGATGCACGTAAAGGACCTCCAGAGTGCTGTGGCCCAAATGACAAACAGCTCAGACAATTTGCAATAAAAATAAAATAAAAAAGCCCAAGTGATGAAAAGATTTTGGTGAAAGAAATCACTTAAAGCAACAACAGCCACCACTACCAAAAAAAGCAACAACAAATAATAAAAGGCTTAGTGAACTAGGATCAAACTATTTGGCAGAAAGTGCCAACGAAGGAAGCCCATGCCTTATCTCTAAGTAAACAATAAATCCCTGGTCACTCATTAGTGTTAATCATTCCTCTCATCTGCATTCAGCTAAATACAGAGAGGCAGGACCAATGTTTTCCTGATGAGCTGCTTTCAAAGAAAAGGATGTTCTGCTATAGCCTGCCAACTCGCCTTAGGTGGTTGTTCTTTTGCAGGTCTCCCTCTCTAACTGTACCGCGCACAGCGTGCGATGTGCCAAGTCTTCTGGACAGTGAGAACAAAGATAACCAGAGCCAAACTGTTCATCTAAATAAAGTATCAAACACCGCAATAATAGGAGCCACTGAATAACAAATACAATTAACTCAAGATATAAAGCTTTATTGTTTCTATGGGTAGGCTTACTCTTACCTAGGCCCTTTTCTTGCTCTGTTTTAATTCAAATTCTGCTGGACAGATGACTTGGCAAATTTATTCTGAATACTACTGTAGCTACTTCCAATTAATTCCGTTTGTATGTGTGTGCAAAGAAACTCAATATCTTGAAAATCCTAATGAAAATAAGCAATTCTATTGTTTTCCTTTAAGTGTTTTTATTAAAAATTCAAATATCCTGATTTCTCCCTCCCTTGTACTTCCAACTGAAATTCAGTTTTTGTTGTTGGTTTTTTTCCCCCTTTAACTATGGGAACTAGAGGATTTATGGCTCTATCGAAAGAGAAGAAAGCGTGAAGCTCCAGCAACTGAAAAGCAAAAAAATTTTAGTCTAAACAAACTGGCACTTTTTATTTGTTGACATCTATCAGGCTCTGGTGCTTAGTGAACCTCTAGCAGAAAGGATGTTTCTGTTAAAGACTCATCACCTGCTGCTATTAAAATTTCAGTAACACCTCAGATGCTACCTCAACAGTCCCGGCGCAAAGCTTTGGGAGGACAAAGTTTTGCACTCCTGTTATTCCCTGTAACACAAGACAGAAGGACCAGCAACCCATACATGCACAATGCAGGCTTGTTCCAAGGCATCTGTAAGTGTTATAAAGCAGAAGAGGACACAAAACCGGTTTGGAAGTATTACGTGGGTCATCTTTAAAATCATTAAAGATGAATGATTGGAGACATTAGTAAAAAGACATCTATGTGTTATTTTTTAAGTTTCAGGGTGAAATCTGGAAGAAAGGTCTATCGTACTTAGTTGATCAATTGCCTGTGTAAGTGAACGCCACAGTCCAGCTGTGCACTTTGCCACCAAGCAGGTAAGCAGTCGGAGTCAAATGACCATCTAGCTTAAGATGGCTTGGGACTTCTAATTGAGAAAAAACTACATGGGTGTTCTCAGTCTAATCTGTGTCACACTGACACATGTGTGTCAGTTTTATTGTCTGTTGAAAAGATGCATTTATTTTAGCAGTGGTAGGCTGGTAGGCCTATTTGTGCTGGTAGGCTAGACAGGGAACCTGTGTTTGTTGTCTTGTCCCCTAACTGGGCGGGCAGGCTGAACTGGCTTTCTGCTCCCAATACAAAATTGCTAATTCTGCAGAAATACAGAATATTTACATGTCAGTAAACAGGATCCTACAGAGCCAGTCCCTTTCAGCTTCAGAACCAAAAGTCAAATTAGCGTTAAGGACAGTTCTCAAGTCAAACTGTTGTACTGAACACACCCTTCCCTCATTTCTCTTCACTCTGTAAGAAAACAAATAGTCAATATCTAATGTAAACGTTTGCTATTTTCTATGCCTGTTTTTGTTTTGTGCCCCACTCAGTTTGGAGAATTTCAGGCTCCTTTCACAGGCAGAATTAAGCACAGTGGCAGCTGGTGGCTCACTTTGGCCCAAAAGCAGGTGATGAGAACACAGCATTCCTCTACCATGTAGAGCGTTAATCCTCATCTTGTATTGCCCCCACATCCCCCCATACACGGATGCAGCATATCACCATCAGCTGTGCTCCTCCTGAGTATAAATTTGCTTTTCTCTGCCAGACAGTTCTTGCTGCTGCAGAGCTGGTTCTGAGTGGGATTCCAGATGCTAGCTTTCATCCTGAGCCTGAACACCACCGTTTTACTCTTGTTTACAGGCAGTTTTATTTTCTAGCTTTTATCTGCCTTCATGAAATATAAAAGGTTGTGTGATTTTTCCTTCCAAGAAAGTGTAATAACACTATAAGATCCAGCAGTACTTTCTAATACCACCACAGCCAGAATTTGCAGTGATTAGTTAGTAGGATGTTTCAGTGAAAGAGACTTTATACCAACCATGATCCTAGTGAAACTCCATATCTAGGCAAAAAGGATCACTTTAAGATACTACTAATAAAACTGTCAGCTTAGTTAGGAGTCAACTGTTTTACAAGCAACTCCAGAACATAAACAACTATTCAAGATACTGTTAAGATAGTGTTTTCAGAATGTGGATTTTTTTTTCCACTAACTTGAAATATTTATAACATATTGTATTTAAATGATCAGACTCCTACAAATCAGTGCAACTAAATGCCTATCATCAGCATGTAATTTCATTACACAACTTGTTTATAAACCTTATATGAATAAATGAAACCAAGGGAACTGAGGTATGTTTTTCTTTACCACACAGTGTATTTTAAAGGTAAATGTCAACTGTGCATGATTCTGCTATTATTTAACACTATTTTCTGTAATCACTCCAAAATGAGTGTGGTAACAATGATGATTAATTTACTTCCATTTTGGGTGGACTTTTCACTCAAACTTGTTCTTTTGCCAGCTAGACTTTTACACGTGCCTGTTGGTTTTACGCTGCCCTTCTTTACATGTGACCTTGTGAAAATCAGCAAAAAAAGCGCCTTCTTTGAGGAAATCCTAATTTACTTAATTACAAGGAGTGGGCAGTTGTGCACCAATTTCATCATTCTGTCGTACTTGAGGCTGAAAACTGGCAGAGTGGGCCAGGTGAAAACTCTTTATTACGCTTCCTGCTTATATTGGTAAAATGTTAAATGGTATTTTAATGTCTCCTGAGGTCACTTTTAGAGCCAAATTGTGGCTGTCCCTATCACAGGTGTACTGAGTAACTCTGTGCGGGCACAGAGCCTCTTTCTCTTCTGCCAGCCTCCACCTCCCCATGCATAAATGTAAGATGCAGTAGATGAAGTCAAGTTCCACTGAAGTCAATAATCGTATTATTAGAACAAGATTTCACTCCAACCCAATTCCTACAGTTGGTTTGCAGCATGCTTGGTCCTCAGGCCTGCCAGGAGGGCAGGGAGGGAACGCACAGCCCTATGCGCCTCTTGGGGCTTGCACACCTCACGCATGCACTCTCACCCTTTGTTGCTATCTGAACCAAACAGAGTACTTTCTAAAATGTTTTCTTAGCACCCATATTTATAAGACTCCATTAAAATGCTGTACATTATATTACGTATTACATTAAGTGTTCTTGGACCATGACAACTTGCACAAAGCTCCAAACAACACCAGTTCTAAATTGTTTCCCGCCTGCTCTTGGATTACTTTAAAAAGACAAAAAAAAAGATTCTCCTAGAGTTGAGGCACCAGATAGTACGGTTAGCCTGGAAAAGCTCCTTGGAAGGCGAGCAACTTTGTGCTCCACCTTGGCATTCCTGGAAAGCAAAGCACAGCCGGGCCCTGCTCCACAGCAAACCCCTAACCTTGCAAACCAGTATCATTTCTGCTACCAGTACTAGTGACTCAGAAAGCCACATTCCAGCAGTGCATGCCATGGTTGTGGCATGGGAGTCACTGGAAAAGGTTTACAAGGCATTATGGGCTGAAATAAAACATCAAGCAAACGTATACATGGAATGTGCACTAATGGGAGCAGCAGTGATTTCCCAGCTGCAACATGAATAGAGCATTAAAATACAACCTCCTCTCAGCATGGGGGTTGGAGGGCAAGGCTGCCGGCAACCAGGAGGTGACGGTGGTAAGAGGCACAGTGCCTAGCATCAGCCAAGTGTCTCTTGGGCTTTCCCTTGTCAGGAAACAGACCTATTGTGTCTTGGTCTGTCATGTAGCCTACAGACCATCCTATCTCATGCTTTCTGACACCTTTCCGATAACCCAAAATCCACTTGTAATCTGGGCGACAAACAGTTTTAAACCAGCAGTATTTTTAATATGTATCTACCTTGGATATCAGTAATAATACTGGCAATAAAATAAAAAGGCTATACTTAAAATATTTTTCCCTTGTCAATTATTTCCCCTTTAAAAAGAATATGATATATTAAAACCTTGATGCTTGTTGAACTTAAAACATCTCAGGGGAAGAGAGAAATTCCCACCAGATATGGAGAAGTAAGGTTTGTCTGGAAATCAATGCAGCATAATAAATTAATGGTGAGGGGGAAAATATGCCTGTATTGCACAAGGAAAAAATATTGCATTAGCAACACAAAGCATTACTTTTTCTTGTAAAATAAGGCACAGTGCAGCAAGAATGTATGATTTGTACCAACTTTTCATAGGTCAAAAGCAACATGTGTGTCTGGTATTATAGCATTAGGGTTGCCTTAATAAACTGTTACTGTGTAGAGTAACATCTCACTTGATAGAGGTTAGGCAGAAGTAGGAGTTTATGCTCTACTAATGCAATTTACTGCTCCTTAAATAAATCTGTGAAGTGCATTTGGAGAAAGAAATCCTCTTTTGATGTTAAAAAAAAATAATCAAACTCATTTGCATATGAAAAAGTAAGGCACAAATTGCATTAGAAATATCAGCTTCTAAAAAGTTCTAAAAAGCTTTTTATTAAGAGCAACGTTAGAGAGTAAGCATATTTTCATAACGGTGCCTGTTCTTTTAATACACAAATTTAAGTAACACCAGTACAATGAGAAGTCGGCTCAACATCTAACACTCCTATAGATATGGATCCAGCAGTTCAGGCAATGGCTCACAGCATGGCCTCCTAGCTGGCGTCATAGTCCTTTGACGTTTCAAATGGTTGAGTTTGCCCTGCTTTTCTCATGCTATAGAACAAGAGAGACTAGGCTAGGCAAAATGTTCAACTTTAAAAAAATAAAAACCTAATAATCTGTCCTTGCAGACAGGCAACATTTCATATGAATAGTTAGGGATCCCATAATTTTGCTTCCTCAAATCCAATGCCGGAGATCCTTTAATCCCAGTGCACAACAGAAAATATAGAAAACACACATGGGCCTACTACTCCCTTAAGAAACACCACCAAACTCCTTATATCACTAGAAGCACTGAAATGGCCACCACGGTTGCTAGCAGCTAGCACCAGGAGTTGCCCCATGCACCAGCAGGGTGTGTGGGGAAGGACAGCTGCTGGGCTCCCCTGCACCAGTCAGCCTCCACCTGCATGAAGGAAAAAGCACTGGGAAATTTTGAGGGAACCACCAGCTGTTTTGCACAGCCCTCACGTAAGCTGCAGGCACAGGATGATGTCAAGGATCCACTGTTTACTTCATTCTTCTCTTCTATGGCTGCAGGCAAATCTATCCCAGCCACACTACTGAGCTGACTGGGGACGGGGGATAAGAAAACACCAACGTTGCTCCCCACCCTTGCAAATGTAATGCTCCTCATACTCCTGAGGAAACATACAATTGCTCTTGGTGCAGAAATCACATGGATTTTGAGAGGAAGAGAGGAATCAAGCACATTACAGCAATAAGTTTTCTTCACGTACTTAACCTGGTAACCAAGTCAACCGTCCCCAGGGGAAGCTTCATGTCAGCCAAAGAAGGCCAACTGGAAAGTTCAGCTGCTCTATCTTTGGACCATTAATGTAGGTTGTTAGGTCAAGGCTTCATCCAAAAACACCTACAGCTAAAATTCAAGTATTTCTGCTAAAACTAAAAGTGGCATATTAAGTGCACCCTGTGGGTTTGGGGAATGTTTCCCACTCAAACAAACAAAAAAATCATAGTTTTTTCCATACCCAGCTCAGGAAAGAACAGTCACTCTGCTGATAACCAGTCTTCTTAATAATGCACAGAATATTAACAGCTAGAGCACAATAAAAGTGAGCCCTGACATTTTAATTGTTCCTCTGAAATATTTCTTCTTTCAGTGGAATGACCTAAAATTGTTGGAGGGCTGAAAACTTTGGTTCTGGGAATGCACTGCCCATGATGTTTCACTAGCTTAATTTCAAATGAAAACAATTACTGTCTAGTGAGGATGTTACCACACAGGCATAACACCACCATTAACTATTTTTGACTTCCAGTGTAAATTGAACCATTATGGGGTTTTAAAAATGTCCTCATTAAATTTTAATGATCTGTTTTAAGGGATTTCTTCCCCTTATTAAAATTAAAACCAACTATGCTATACAGCTTTCTTAGAATGTGGTGTGTTACAGATTCAAATAAAACTGTAAATCATAGATAAGTTAATAAAGAAAAACTATCTGCGTTATTACAGGTGTGGCTGGTAGCAGTACCTGTTACTAATGTTGCCTAACATTTACCAATAAAAGATGCTGTGTCCTGTTCTGTAAAATGTTGCCAAATACCATCTGACTGAATAAAACTATTCTAAGTTCAAAGGTAGGCACACCTGGTGGTTCCCCCACCCCTTCCCTCCCCCATGATAGGAAAAACATCAAAGAAATGAAGGAAAAATATCAGCTGAAGTGATTCAGCTGATTAAAGAATACATTTAATTTGTATTAGTTCCCCCATAAACATCAATAATTTTATTTCCATGAACTCAGGGTTTCCTTATTTTACAGTATTTGAAGTTTTGCATGCAGAGGACTAGAGAATTTGCCCCAAACTTGCCCAGTTCATAACCTTATATGGACTAAAATGGCAAAAAAAAAAAAAATATTAAAAAATAGTGGTTTACATACACTCAAGAGAGACTTGTGAGACCTTTCCTGTTAAATTTTGTGAAGTTTCACGTTATGCTGAACAAGGTCTATCCTGTGATGGGGCAGTGGTTTCCCTTGAGGTGCAGCTGCAGCCTTGAGCAGGCTCTCTGGTGTACTTGCTCCCTGGGTCCAGGCAACCCCACCTTCCTCATGAGCTTCATCTCTTTCTCATGGTCTCATATGCAGTTGCCCCAAGTTAAAACCACCACAAGACTGACTGGAAGGTGGAATAGACCCTTTCTTAAAAAAGTTTGGTTTGTTTACTCCCTGGTGTTATATTGCCACCTGCTAATGAGTAACCACTGTCCTGCAGCATGCACTGACATGGACTGCAATCATGGTATATATACTGCGTTATATAGTCTCTCTGCTGGCATCCGTATGTTTTCTTCTGATCCTATCCTAAGTATAGTTCCTAAGCATGGACCCTGTCATAATTTTACTTGTTTTTTTTCCACACATTGGCAGGAAGAGCAGAAAATCTAAAATCATAGGAACACATCATGCATTTAAAGTTACTTCTGGAAAGTCCCTTAATTTGGTATTCTGCAAGAAGAACAAGCTGCAAAAGCAGAATTTGTCAGGAGGACTCTTGTAGTTGTATTATTTGAAGAGATACTGCATTCAAGCTACCATGACATAGTAAGTCAGCCTCAGAAATATGACAACAATACATAATTTATCAATCTGGAAACCTTATACTTGAAAGAAGCCTTAGTCTAACCTCTCCATCACTCCAATTGAATTGTAAGACCACCGCTGTAACGAGACCACTTAGAAAACCACCGGGGTGGCCTTGATAATAATACACATATCATTGTTGAGGCACAGGAAACTAAACCAGATGGTTTTGCTGAGGAAAGCACTTTTTTGGTTTTGTAAAGGCTAAAAACACTAATAGGTCAAACACAAAAGTGGTGAAAAAGAAAGCTAAAGGAAAATTTATGTAAATAAGAAAAAAAGCTCTTTACAATTATATTCCCCTGACATAAAAAATGGCTACAAGAAAATAAAGAGGGGGAAATGGTGCTGGAGTTCTGAAATAGATCAGGAGAGTTTTCTGAAAGGAAAAGGTCAAACAGCAACACTTACAGTAGGCGCTGCTGCTGGAAATCAATACCATATGACGTGCATTAGACAGAACACCTACATATTGTAATTAAAACCCTTTCCTTTCCTTATTTTTATGTTTTAAAGATGGAGACCATTCATGTCTATTGCAATAAACTACTTTTTTTCTTGTTCAAACTCTCATTAGCAATCATATCAAACTTAAAGAGAAAAGAGCACATACATGCACCTCTTAAAGTACATGAAATTGAAAAGAGCTTCCACAAAATCATCCATGCACAAACAGAAACATACATACGTGCACATACACACACATATATACAGGTGGGGTGTATGTGTGCACACACGTATGTATAAAGCATGTTTGAATTTTCTCACTTATGCTCCAATCATTTAGAATCACATTTTTTACAGACCAGCATTTCAAAAATCATGAAGGACTTGGGTTTCTTTTGTTTTTCTTTAATGCAGACATCATCTACATGAGTAAAATTAAGATGATAGTGTGTTACTTTGCTGGGAATTGCAACTATTTCTAATAGTCAAGAAGTCTAATCTAATTTCTAATATGAAAGAAATGTATTGTAAGCTCTTTTATTGTGTAGCCTTATTTACCAAAATGTAAGCTTTTATTAGGCATTAAAAAGGAAAACTTTTACTATTACCATTGTTCTAAAATGTTCTCTTTTCATAAGGGAAGGTTTGCCCATATTTTCAAAATCTGAAAGATGATGTTTGAGAATTATACGTACATTTTGCTGTCATCAAATCATTCTCTAACTGAAAGAAAACAGAATTATTTAAATATCAACTTTTTGTCTGCTTGCATGGGACAATGGAGAAGAAATGTACACTGAGGAGATCTTCACTGTATGCTTATTGTGACAGTTCATTTTGGTACTGCTCAGAAATAGCCTTGGAGAAAACGTTCAAAGTCTTCAGTCAGACTCCTAAGTTCTTAACTAAAACCAGAGAGTTAAAAGAGTGGTTTCTGAAGTCAGAAGTCAAGTGGGACCACAGGTGCCTTACTGAGCCTAGGGAGCCTGATGGAGCCTACCTGGACAGCAATAAAGAGAGAGAAACAACAATAGAGTGTCATGGGATCCTGTTTGGATTCTGCATGAGAGACATGCTGGGGAGATGCCAGTTTTGTGGCCAGTGACACTGTCTACCACCTCATATCAAGACTTGAACTCTTTTGTAGGGTTGGAACATTTCAGTTGAGGTGCAACATGCACAAATAATTTACTAAACCAATGGCATCATGAATTGACTCTGACTATCCACTTATCTATGTCTTTTCCCTGTGGACTCAACCAGAGAGAAGACAATCATCTTTACTTCTTCTCGGACCTGCTGTTCCAGCACTTTTGTTGTGTCATGAAGAAGTGGCTCTATTGTAAACACCAGCGCCTGCGGGTCAGTGCTGGGTAAACTTGATAAAGCAATTTGGCAACTTTCATTTGAGATCAGTTATCTGTGCTGTGGCCACCTACATTGGCTGTACTGTATCCTGAGAACTGGATCATTATTTGCATGGATGACGGAACATGCTACCATGGTCAGACGTGACTTCCTTTATCCCGAGCACAACACACCTCCACATGTCCGAAGTACTTACATGAGGAAATCAAAGAATATCTGATAGTGGTAAGTGCGTACTGCCTTTGGGAAGATGTTGCTTTCTCAAAAAGCATTTCAGCATGCTGCTTAGTGCTACAACTTATAAAAAGGACAACAGATTTTTGAACTATTACAAAGAAACTAAGGTGGAATAGTCATTGTCTCTGATACACACACTTCTTGAAAACATACTGTTTCAGCAAGTACCTGTCACGAATTTTATGAGTATTCAGTAGTTGTTTCAAAGGAGAACATACTTTTCTCCCAAAGCTTCACACAAGCCCTGCTGCTCTCACAATTACTTCACCTAGATGGCAACAATAAGATAATCAATTCAGTAGACCATCACATCAACCAGAGCAGATTTGATGCACTTTTAAGATCAATTTGGCTTAGTAGAGCCGTTAATTGTCCTAGTTCATGCAAGCTGATGGAAAGAAAAAGTTCTTATTTGGAAATACACAAAATTGAGTACCTGGCTGGCTCAAAAATCTTTACCCTCATACTCAGAGAAGTCCAGTATTGAGGGTTTAAAATTATTTCTTAACTTCTATTAGATGCAATTAACTGTGAGCACAAAAACTAAGCAGTAAGAAGGGAAAAACATTTCTTGTTTCAGTCCACAACAAAAGGGTAATCCTCATTTAAAAGCATGTCTAAGTTCATGAGCCATTCTCATAACTATATGAGGTACTGACAGTTACATAGACAGATATGACTGACTTTCCTTTTGCAACCAACAGTCCTCAACAAAGCAAGACTCTCACAAGCAAATATTCTCCTGGGCTGATGAAAGGATGTGTCAGAAAAAACTTCAAGTCTCATCAGACTACAGTAAAACTTATCTCAAAAGACGACACGTCCTTCACGCCCCAAGAAAACAATAAAACAGAACTAGAAATTCCTTGGCCAACAGTCTTGCTGGCTGAATCCTTTTCTTATGCACAAGAGTAAAGTAAAATTTTAAATAATTCTGTCTGGCAAGTTTTTTTTGTATTTAAACGTACAGACAAACATGCAAGAAGGGATTTCCCACAACAGAAATGGTAGCAGCTGTCTCCAAGGGTCAGTCTCTACCTATTAGAATGGTGAATAGAAGAATCATGAATAAAAGACCAGGTGATGCTGACTGGAGATTTAAATGCAGAAGGCATCACTGTAGATTAGATTTTACTATCTCGATTTCCACATGCGCAAAATGGTTTCAGACAATAAAAATGACTGCATTTTCTTGTGTTTTAACCATAACGTACAAATCAGCACCTGTACAAAATAAAAAAAAAAGTAAGATGGAAAGTCTCTCTTCAAACAATTTCGTAATGTGCTTGGTTGGACTGTACAATAACTTACTATATTACTTATTTATAAACTGTTCCTTTTTGCTTTTTTAACATTATTTAAATATGAATTAATGGAAGCTGATTGCCACACATTTAGAATATCAAATAGTCCCTGATTTCTCCTTGAATTTAGGCACATTCTTAATTTTAAGCATTTGACTAGACCTATAATTAATTGAATTGGAGCCAATTAGGACCCAATTATGTGTCCTCTGTAATTATTTCTTGAAATATTGCTGGATTGCTACTGAAGGCAAAAGAAAATATTTGTGATCTGTATGAATACTTAAAGACTATTAAAACTGTTACCTTTGACTTGTTTTTTTACTTTTGTAAGATATATATAGATAGGCTTTTCCGCAGCATTCATCAGTTCAGTATTCCCGCTCTCTGCACAACACTGAGGTGTGGGCAGTGCAACTGCAGAAGGCAGCCTGAGCATCAGCTGGTGATAAAGAAGAAACCGAAGGAAAGGAAGAAAAAGCCTCAGCTGTTGAACTCTAATACACACTTGCTCTTTTCCCGGAGTCACTTTCCAACATGACTATGCTCTATTTGTTGGCTTTCCTTTTACATAATTACAAATAAATGTGTCTACTACATCCCCAAGAACCACATTTCAAGGTCTGAGTTGCAGGTATACCTTCGTGACTTCATTTACAGTATTTAGCATATAGGAAATTAAAAAAACAACCAACTAGTGATGGATTGATGACCATTTTTTTAATCGTCCAAGTTAAATGTTTCTCAGAATCTATATTTATTTGAAATAAGGCTCTTGGGTGAGTGTCTGAGGAAATTTGTATGATGCCTTGCGTTTTATAAATGACATAGAAATGAGTCAGACTGCTAAGGCTTGCTATTGTACTAATATTTAAAAATACCTAGGAGTTGAAAATACCTAGCAGATGGTTTACTAGAACTTTCTGCAACAAATAAAAGGTATCAGTTACCCTCACAAAACAAAACAGCACACAGAAGATTCATATATCAATAGCGCTGATATATTGTTTTTCTTGTTCCCACTCAGTGGCATTGATTGTCATGTCTAATACCATCCCATGAGACTTGTGCTGGATCACAGTAGAGTAAAAATGGAGAAAGGGGGAGTAGAGACAGCAGCAATTTCTGCAAAATTGTTAAGAGTTACTAATATAATTTTAGGATAAAACTAATAATCCATCCTCCTCCCCCCCAGTTTTCAATGCCTGCTTATTTCTATTTTCTTCTCTTCAAACACTGAATGGAAACCTTTCTTTCTAGTGAGTTAAACTTCCTGGTTTTCATTCACCAGCACAATGCCACTGTACCTGATTTTCAGTTCCTGCAGGCAGCAGTTCAAGTCCCAGCTCAAAAACCTCATCAAACATATATTCCAACTGTTCTCCCCTGATATGAACCTATGTTTAAATGTCAAACTTCTGAATCATCTGCTACTAAATCTGACCTCAGCCCACACCTAGCACTGAGCACACGGGCAGCCCTTTCCTTGGTGGGCACCTACATGCTTCAGCGCAGGCACAAGCTTCCATGCTTTACTGCATACAGAAGTGTTCGCCCAAAACCACAGCGGCAGTCAGACGCATGCATGTGATCAGCGCTCAAGAGTCCTGACTTCTGTTTGTGCTTTGTAACCTGCAGACCTCTCCTCTCCAATACATACAGGATATGATCTCTCCACGAAGTCAATGGGAGTTTGGTCATCAACTTCAATGAGATCAGAAATTGACCCATAATGTTTTACAAAACAACAAAAAGGAATGTATTTATGGTTTTATTATTATCCCTAATAAGGAAATAAGGAGAAAGAAAACACAGTACATGGTCTAGTCTATACGCACATGTGTTACTTGTATTAATATCGATGGGATTTAAAAGTACATATGGAGACGATAAGATATATCCCTATGTGTTCAGCCATATGCTTAAGGAAGCTCCCCAAATGCTTGTAAATACGATCATGCTTTCTAACACACTATGTATTTATTTGAACAATGTTAAATCTCTAAGCCCTACTTTCCAGCCCATTAAAGCCTCAAATAATTGTTTATTTCCAGTTTAAAATTACTCTCTTTTTTTAGCCATTAGAAAGCTGCCTGTAACCACATTTCCACAATATTCAGGGAATTAGAGAATTGATAATAACTCTCCCATTATCCGAAGGGGTACCTCTCTGGGAAAAGAAATACTCAAGATGAACTATATTTTAGTGAGGAATTCTTTCCAGAAGATTTTGGGACAGGCCCAAAACGTGTAGCTGTAAGGTCTGGAATGCTACTTACACAACAAACATGTGTTCGTGCTGCAGACCTCGGACAACTACATTCCTTCTGGAGGCCAAAGGCCTTGAAAGCTAGTCATTCTTCTGGATAGACTTGCTCTCATTTCCTTTTTGTTTTTAAAGGTTTGAACACAGGACAAGGGTCTGACCCACTAAGCACAAGAGGGTTATTCTGGATTTCCCTTATGGAAGAAGACATCAGAATTCATCCCACAATTTATGATCTGGTGCAAGTTGTCTTGGAATGAGATAGCCAAAGTATTTACGGAATATCCAATGCCTGTTAGCAAATTATGCTCATTATGTTCATGCAACTGATCATTTTATTTGGCTTATCTTTTACAACTTTTTAGTGGAGAATTGGTAACTGACTTTATGAACACTCTTGAGTATAGTTTTATCCATTAAAAGACATGATTGGGATGGTTTGCTGGATTAACTGCATCAGCTAATGTTGTAGCCATAAATAAACAACAATAGTCATGGAGGCATAGTTTTGACATTCATGGTGCCCTTACCACCTTACATGCAAATGCAGCACAGAACCAAAAGCCAATTTTATTTATATCCAGCTGCCAAAAGTCACCTTCTTCACTTAGGTGATGTAACCCTTTCAATGCCAATGCAATATGGCTGTTTACTTTTTAAATATCATTCAGAACAAAGGATATTGTGGTATTATGATTACGTTTTCTTGCTATTTCTTTTTTGACCATAAACAAGATTTGAAAGCTCAGCTTTTATTTTACCATTTAATTCTTGATTTACAATAATAATCCCACATCAGACTTTTTCTTACTGAAATACTTCTTACTTTGTAAACAAACAATCATCGTCTTTTTTAAACTACATCAATGAACACTGAGGCCAAATCTGGTTTCCCAGCAAGGAATTATTAAAAGACAGAAATAGAGCAATGACCACAGGAAATCTTTAAGCACCAAAATGGGGACAAAAGTCTCCTGGGGAAAAGACAATATTTCCTACACGGTCATTCATGTCTCCTTGTAATACAATACAGGGGTATTGTTTGTTTGTCTGCTTAAGCAGATGCATAGAATAAAATTAGAAACAAATCCTAACTATGAAAACATTTCAAATACTAGATGCAGGCACATGTGTTGCAATACCTGCCATCGCAACTATGTTATGATGTTTCTTTCTAACATATGACGAGCTAGACGTTTGATCATTAATATATACATCATTCTTGCCTCACTATAATAAAGGCTATGAACGTCTAGCAGGAACTTTGACTTCAGGTTATATTGCATCTTGCTGCAATCTTAATATTGGTCATAACATTTGTCAAAACAATAGGGGAAATACACTAAAATAGATCCACTTTATAGTCAGCCCCCCCGCCCAAGGAATTCAGTCAAGGAATGTAAACCCAAAGATTTATTTTTCTGTTCAGGTCATGCCTGGGGTAGACTGCTGTGTTACTAAATTCCCTAGTCTGAAATCAAGAGCAAGACAAAGTTAACAGGCCTCAATAGGCAAAACCATCTTGAGATAGCCCTCCATGGACCATGACCTGAAGTTACAGCAATAGCATTATCACCACCACAAAGACAAGTCAGAAGAAGGCATGTGGCCCACATCTTACCTCAACGTAGTCCCTAGCATGGCCCCAGTCTCTCTTGGCATCCAGATTGCCCAGGCTGAAACAATCCAGCTGTCCGAGGTGAATCTTTGCTACTGATCGGCTAATTTTTCGAGTAACAAAGTTAGCCCCTGGAATAGAAATAAAAGGTAGTATCAGTGTAGACACAGTGGCAGATAACTGGCCACAAGAAACAGCTTGTACAGCTCAGCACATGGTACTTTCAGTATTCATTCACTCCCCTCACACCACCTAGACCCATGCCATCTTTTATCATTTGAGTAGCCTAAGAAGCTTCCAGTGCAAGTGTCACATTAGCTGTACTTTCACAGCCAACATCTTTCTTTGTGGGACTTCTTAAGCATTCCTAATTTGCTGCCTCAGTCTTCAGTCCAGGCATAAAGCCAAAGAAAATAATTTGGAATGTCAGTTCTTAAATGCAAAATGCAAAAGGTTACATAAAGAAGACAGACATCTTAGACCACCCTCAAGTTTTTGTTGCTGTTTTTCTCTTTATATTTTTTAAGGAAGGCATATATCGAAATAAATTAGTTTATTAATAAAAAAAGTAGTTGAGGCTATCGAAATACTACATATTCTCCAAAGGACCTTAATGGTTAAATGTGTTCTACTTTTCTAGGTATTTGGGATTCTTTGTCCCTCAGGTTCAAAGAGATCTTGAAGTTGTAATTTCAACTTTATCAGTTGAAGACTGTACATTATTCTATGACATTTCCATATTTTGTTCACTGTACTGCTTTGGAAAATTTGTGTACTCATTTCTGCTCCCTGTAGAGTTGCTTTAAATAATATTTGTTTCTAGTTATTTTCATAACTTGATTTTTAGATTATGACAGCTGTGTTTCTAAAATGTGGTTAACAGCCTCCTCAAAAGCAGAGGGATTTGAATTTAGATCATGAGTTCAGCCTAAATCAGGCCAATGGCATTTGCACACTAATGAGCCACAAAAATTAAAATTACATGCCTTTTTAATAGCTAAGGAAAAAAATGATTGAGCAGTGACAGATGATACCTTATCCAAATGGAAAGAAGGAAAGTTAGTGAAAATGACTGCACTAGTAAAATGCTCTTAGCAAATTTCAAAAGTCCTAAGTAGCATAGCTTGTACATTCAATGCATATATGTAGGGTTTTTTCATTACAGAGCTCTGCTCTTGAGATATGCATCTCAATATTTTCTGTCTCCTGTCAAACAAATGATAGGCTCCTGAAAAATTATTAAATAATGTGAAGTGTCTTTTTCAGACTACTAATTTTTCCTGTAAAATCAAGAGCACTACAGTACCTTTTTGTGTCATTTGACTCTGCTAGGAGAAAAAGAAAAAAAAAAAAAAAAAAAAAGAGTGCACCTATAAGAACAATGTGGAATGAAGCAATTAAATAATTCAGACTTTACCACAGGATTAAGATAGAATTTTAATTTTCTGTTAACTGCTGAACCAATTGGAATTCTGGATATTAGCCATTTAGAACATATTATCAGTTTGCGCTTGTTTTTTAAAGGATGAAAATCATATAATTTTCATGTTCCCTGAAAGTGTTCATATGCAAAGGAAGTTTACAAAATAGTGTGATTTGCAAAATTTCAGAAATAAAATATACCGGGAAGACTTTTATATGCCAATGTTCCTCAAAAATTGGACAAATGAGTCAACTGCAGGATGAAAGCTCAAACCCATCTTCCAGACTGCACCCTGCACACTCAACAGGACAAGTATGATAAACAAGCGCAAACCACAGGACTGACACTGACTCTGCTATTGCAATTTCTGAAAGCAAAGTACTGTGGTTGCCCTGTTCCTGGCTGGATGGGCTTGCAGCTGGAGTGGGGTTCTGCCTTGACAGAAGCCAGTGACAGAGTCTCTTTGGCTTAGTCAGGCTGGCACTTCTCCAAAGATTGTTTCCATTTTTCACATTAACAATGTGCTTTGAGATCTTCACAGAGATTACTACTAATTCATTAAAAATATATTCAAACTGTTACACAAACTTATTAGGACTAGCTCTGAAACTTCCTAACCTTCTGCACTGAAATAATTTCAGTTGGCATTATTATTCAGTAAATACAGTTGAAGGAGAAGTTTTTTTTCCTAGGCTAAAGTATATGGCTTTACGTTCCAGACGGCAAATGAGCACTCAGCAAAACCGGCTGCTTTCAACGCCACACTCCCATTTGTAGTAAAAGCACTGAGAGTTGTAGTCATCATCTGCATTAAAGCAAGTTTTACTGTCAACCTACACAACTAATGAACGTCAGCTTCCATTTTGGAGCAACCACTTTCTCAGCATAAAAAAAGAAATGCGTATTAGGTTGTGTGTGTGTGTGTGAGAGACAACTTTTATGCTATTGACTTAAAATATATGAAAGAGACTGCACAAGAAAAAGAAGATTCATCTAGCACAACACAGTAAATACTAGTGTTGTCTTCTTGCAGAGTCACTGATAACTGGAGAGAAACAATCTTTGAAGATCTTCTCCAAGCAAAATGAGAATACACCTCAAAAGGCTGGAATTAAGAATTATAGAGCACCACAGTGAAAAATGAAAGCCTTTATTTTCTATAAATAGCCCGGTAAGGTTCAGCAAAAGAATACCAACCCTCTTCTTGGAAGTGCCTCAGCATTTAAGCTGTGGAAGAAAACTACGTCATTGTTCATTCTGAGAAATGTGATAAGAACTTTTTTTCATGCAACCAAGAACTGAATGGCATATGTCAGAAGCATTTAAATGATATGGTTCATAAGTAATGCTTAAATACTGATTCTCTTCAAACACAGTATCTTAAAATATCCCATTACACTATATGTTTGATCCCATGCCATTAAATGCACATCATAACTAGAATTTAAGCTGATGCCCACTGGAGTCATACAAAATAGTTAAGGCTATGTCAGCATTTCCATTATAAAGCCCCATCCTAGGGGTTTGCAATCAGGCTGTAAAATCTTGCTTTGGCCTGAAACTTGGCAGATGTAATGCCTCTTTCCTCAGGAACGATTCTATCTAAAAAGTCTATGAGGAGTGCTACAGACATCTTTATATAACTGAATAAAAAGTACCTTTTGAGACACATCTTCCTCAGGAGGTATTGAGGACTTGCTAATGTTGAACCGACAGGAGCATTTTCCTCCACCGAACGCACAGTTAGTGCCAGCAAGAGTATCAGCAGAGCTGCTGGTGTGTTAACCACTTCACCCTTTACGCTGATTTTCATCGGATCAAGGTGATGAAGCAGCTAAAATGCCACCAGCTATCACAGCTTAATAAGGCCTACTTTATTATGCTATTAACATTACTAATTCCTGTGGAAACATGTTAGTGGTAGCAACAGAAACTAGCTTTGGTTGGTGGGGAAAAGAGATATCCGAGTCCCATATTTGTCTCCTGGCTTTGCACTGCTTCCTCAGTTCAGGGAGGTTTTGTAAAACACGTCTCACTGCTCACATCTAGTATGAATGAATGTGGAGCGTTCAAAACTCTATTAAATGTGTGATGTATTTGGACTTATTTGACCACTTTTTCAAAATGTGGGCGGGTGGCACCGTTCTGGGAGCATACTATCCTACAGTAACCAAGAGAAGAGTCATTCTTGCTCCCTTGGTAGGGCCAGGCATGCCAGGTAGCTGCCTTGCACAGATATCTATGCAGCGAATACATTCAAATCATGACGAGCCACATTATGTTCTGGTTTGCTCACTACTGACAGCACTGGAATTGCTGTACTGCAACAGCCGAGGTCTGGCCAGACACTGCAAAGGATGCTTTGGTGTGTCCGCACATTTCATCAGTTCCAAACAGCCTTGGTTGAGCTGTGCCTGACAAGTTTTTACATTTTAAAAGAGGTCTTAAACATGAGTTTTCATGATATTAACAGCTCTTTAAGGAGCCCTGGGCATTAGCTTAGATTTGTTTTCAAAACCCAGGCCCTCCCTCTGAGATCATTAGCATTCCGATAGGAACCATAAGGTCTGATTTACAAACCCGATTTATCCTAGATACAATTTTAAGCAAGGATTCCTCATCAAGGAGACCTGATCTGTAAAACATATAACTTGTCAGCAAACCACTATAGGAACAATACTGCAATAAAAAGAAATAGCAGAGGTATAATGCAATATCTTCGGTTCTCCAGCCCAGGCCTGTCGCCCGCTGCACCTCCTGGCTCAGGGTGGAAAGCAGCTTGCGCAGCTCATCCCTCCAGGAGGGACACTGCCTACATCTGGCAAAGATGCGATTTTGAAAGCTGGACACATCTCTTATTAACGCATACTTAGCTATTGCTTTAGGAAGCACATTCTCAATGCGCCTACAGTTCCAAAGCTGGATGCCCCAAGAAAAAAAACACTGTCTCTCTGCATCAGTACCCCATTCCTTTTATCAGCACTGGGGTTTCACCCTTTGTATATTATCAGGAAACTGGCTGTCTGAAGTAGGCGTTTTTCTCTAGAATTTGTGGTTTGTAAGAGGCAGCCAAATGGATGAAGCAGCTTCAAGAGCTACAGTTACAGTAACTGTCTCTTCTCAAGAACCCTAATTTTCCAAGCTCTCAAGGCTATATACAAAACTTAACAGATGAAAAAATTGGGGTCTTAAGATGACTACTATCCCTGTATAACACTAGTTGCTTCACGCATAAGAAAAATCCATCGATAATCCTAGTAATATCCTAGAATAACAGTCAATCTGATAGCATTTAATAGCAATAATTATCAGCTGAGATGCAGTCCTAGCACAGTCTATCAAGTTCAAGTTGCCATAACATTTTTTTTCTTAATTTTGCATAAAATATGATAAAAAGGTTTCTGTCTCTAAAAATGCTGGCAAAAAAAAAGCAAAAAAGGGTGGTTATTTTTTTTCTCCAGGTTTCTACAGTTCTGGCATAGGTTCTAGTGAAAGCCTAACATGTTCAAACACATTGTGTACACAGTGCTTCTACTAACCTAAAGGAACGTACTTCTTTTAACATATATGTGTTGTAAAGGATACATTTAATGAGATCATTAAAATGTTTTGATTGCCTGAAAATCCACACTGCTCATAATTTCTATTCTATGAGAAGCTTTTCCATTTTTGTAACAAGATAAAATTAAAAAAAACAAAGCAACACCCAGATTTTCTAAGAAAAGAAGTCCAGAGTCTCCTTTAGCTTATACTGATGAAAATCAGTAACAGTTATTTAGAAGCCAATAGAGTTATGTCAGTGTAAACCAGATGAAAAATCAAGTTACAGATCTTTAAATTAACCTTCTGTAGTTTGTATTTAAGTGGAATTTTCAACTGTATCTTGACTGAAGCAACTGATACAGTACCGCACTTTGGTAAAACTAGGTAAGCAGTTACTTAGTATATGTTAAACACTCATGCATTTTAATTGTGGATCCAGTTGCAATTTAAAATAACAAGTTGTTCTTCTCACAACCATAATTATACAAAGTAGAAACATCACTGTTTGGAAACAAAGGAAAAATCACTGTTAAAAGTAATTTTTTCCTTCCCAGCTCTTCATAATATCCTGCAAATTTTACACAGCAAGTACAGCTACATTTGGATGAGCTTGACAGAAAGTCCACAATCAGATTTTTGCAAAATGAAATATATATGAAATAAGGGTGATATGACTCATAAGCAACTCATTGGAAAGTCATGCACTGCATGGGAAACATCTTCCTGACCTGAGCAATAAATCATTTTATTTCCTGAAACATGAGATATAGTGCTTTAATCCTTATATTTTAATCCTGTAGAGCATAGCTGGAAATACTTTGCTTCATCATAATATTTCCAACCTCTTTCTCTCTCCTTTAAAATTGTAATAGTGTGATAGTGGGTTTCTCAGATTTTGGATGCATTTGCAATGTTTTTCAAACATTTTCAGTTTACATACCCCCAACTATTTTCCAACAGACACAAGATCTCTAAACAGGAAAGATAAAACTACTGAGAGTAGGCTTGTTTCTAAAGGTTATTCTTCATCAATTCCAGGGGAAATAATCATGTAACAATAAAATCCACAGCTCACAGATTGAAAACAACGGTCCAATAACACGAGGATAAAATTGTCCCTCCTTATCAAGTGATCCTCATTTGGTATTACTTTAAAATGTGTGATTTCAACAAAATGAAGTGGTACTAATTCCTTTAAGTATCGCTAACAAAGACATTAATTGGCATATCAATGGAATTATTTCCTTTCATAACGTATTTGACCCATATTTTGAACTTTCCAATGCTAAAAGTAAAATGTGCTACATCTGCTTGGTCCCATTTTCCATTTGCACCACACTTTTCAATGGAATTCCTTGGTAATGGAAAACATACTATTACCAGTATTTTTAAAATGAGGAAATTTTGGCAGAAAGGTAAAGGTGCGCAGAGGTAGGAAGCATGAGCAGCGGGAGGGCAGCACACTGGTGGGGGCTGATGCTCTTCAACCCAAGAGCACCTCTGCCTCCGACATCCACTTGCACACTGAGAACATTTGGACAGCTGAGGGCAACAGGAGTTCATATGAACTAGGCATGGAGGGAACAAAACTTAATTATTTTTATAATCTGAGGGGAAAACAAGAGTGACAGACAATCTTGTGAGGAATGGCAGGATTGGGAGGAAATGCAGAAAGCAGGGAGACTTTTCTTTTTCCCAGTGGACGGAAAGATAGCATGAAGCTTAACTGGAGGGACAACTAGTAAGCCTCATAAAAGAGGCGCATAGAAGTAGGATGAGAGACCTATCAACCACCACCAGAGGATGAGAATCAGAGGTGACCTTTGTCACCGCACAGCGAGCCACGCTCCCCTGTGATTTAGTGGAGCTAACCCTCCACCGGGGATCTGTCAACAGGGCTTTAAACTCTTCACGACTGTTTTGCATACAAACAGATATAGGTTTCCACCTCCCAAAGAACAATGACAGCATGATTTCTATGACTACACAGCAGCAGTTCTCTAAAGTGGCTACGAAAAAATGACTTTTAATTAGCAGACAATCTGCATGTGTAATGTGTGACACAAAGCTATTAGGTTTCACATTCAGAATGCCCTTATTAAGGGCTAATTACACATCTCAGATCTATCATATGGGTTTGTTAAAAGGACAGGGTGACATACCAGCAATAACTGCTGGGCAAAAGTTGCTATTTTAGTATATTTCCTCCATACCATTTTTCTTAAATTAAAATATTTTCCCCTCAGGAACTGTACACTGAACAGGAAAAGGTGAGACATCAAAGATTCTTATAAAGGAAAAAAACCAAACATTAATACTGAAAACAATATGTAAAAGTGTTATTCCTGTTCCCAAGTTTATGCTGTTAATGGCACTTACATAAACAGAGCAGTGTTTCGCTTACAGAAAACTTAACCTTTTGCTCCAAACTATTCACTTTGATTTCTTAATCGCAGTTCATATACACTACATTTTAAAACAAAAGTAAATGTCTTTAGCCACTCTGATTTGTTAACACTCATTTAAGCTGTTTTTTTAAAATTACACGACTAATGTTATTGAATTAAACCTCTCATTTAAGCTGTCACAGAATTAGACAAGCCCTTGCATGTATGAGCTATGGGTAAGCATGAGTGTGCTTGCTCATCAGCACAGACTCTTTATATTGTTTAAGCGCGTGTAAACAATTGGAGTTAAGTACTTGCTTTGCTGAATTGGTGTTACAATAGCTAGAAATGTATGCAGCCAAAAGGAAAATCCAGTGTTGCACAAAATGGAAATACCATGGCCATCTAAGGCAACTTGCACAAAATAAAGGATTTTAACTTATCTTATTAAATATCAATTAAAGTTCAGACATCTGTGCCCTTAAATTTAACACCCCTTTCTTTTTCTCCGTCCTTCCCCTCCTCCATCCTCTCAGCAACCAGTAGCACATCAAAAAAGGTGCTGTTTGATGGTTCAAGCTGAGACATTCAGCCTTTACCCTAGCACTCCCTTGAGATGAAGCAGGCAAGGCTTTTAATCTTACCTGGTGACACATGACTGACTAATACAGTTTCTTGGACCTTCTGACCTCTGAGGGACTAAGTCTGGTTGGTCTCTCAGTCTCTCCACATGGCTGGGACATCAGCTTGTGGTGGGTCATGGTATAATCAAAGTTTTGCACAGGTCTTCCGTGTTAGTACTAACTTTTAATGTGCACATTTCTGAATATAAAATGTGTCATTTCACTTCAAGTCAGGGGTAAAAAGAACTTTCATTTACTTCTACTGAAGGCAAAAGAGTGTAATAAGAGCTAGCCTTAACACCAGTCACAGTGGCATACAACTTTGCTGAGTCAGTGTTGATGTATTTTCTTGGAGAGAGAAAAATGGTCTAGCTACGGCCAAACAACTTACTTGAAACTTTGCCTCCCACACAAACTAATAAGCAGTCCTAGACGGGTTTGACACTTATACAGTATAACTCAAGATGTTCCTAAATCCACGTACCTCCCTTCTGAGCTTTGTTGCTCAACTGTTTTTCTCTTAGGACTTTCTTCTGGTTAGCTTTGCAGCAGTGGTAGCCCTCAAGGCACCCTTTAGGCCCTCAATACATCTTTTGTTAAATGTGTTTCTTTTTTGCCCTTTGCTATAGGAATCCTGGAGCCACCAAGAGGGGGTCCTGAAACACAGTTGAACTGTATTTCCAGGGAGCTGGAAAGAGTCTTGGGCAAAGAGCTCATTGAGAAGTAATAAGGTGGGGACTAGTGAGAGCTGGAGGGAGGAAAAAAAAAAGAAATCTCAGCTTCTGCAGATACAGGAGGCACAAATTTTTCTAGTACTTGAATAAGGCACATAAAACACAAAGCACTACATTTCCTGCCATCTTCTGTGTTATGAATATTAGATTCTCAGCTAGGATGTGGTAAGAAGTACTCCATCTCCAACACCAGTGATGATCCCAACAATTTAATGTACAAATTGTCAGTTGCGATGGTATGCGATTACCACTTTGAGGACAAATTATTCCAGCTACAGGCGTCCCTTCAGACTCATAATAGACTAATCAAGTAAATGCATGGCTCCGACAGAGAGTCAAAAAAAATCTTCACAGTGTGTGCTGTGGCGTGCAGTCAAGCTGGTGTGTGACCAGAGGTACGAGACTGGCTCATGGAGCTTTCAGCCCACTTCACGTGCCCCAGCTGACCCCATTTCCCAAGCTCTGCTTCTGCACAAGGACAAGTGGGGCTGCTGAGGACAGAACAGTGCAACACTGGACGTCATTATCTTGGACAAAAACAAAGAGACAACCCTCAAATGTAGTATGTTACGCTCAAGCTTGTTTCAAGGGGGTTTGTTGTTAATCATGCGTATGGGGAAAAAAAAACCAACCCTGAGGTAAAGACCCAGCCCTAAGAGCTGAGGAAGAGAATAGGAGGTAAGGGCAGAGACAAGCTGACAATACACCAGGAAGACTGCAAGCCAACAAAGACAGCATATCCCTTCTGCTCCTGAAAGACTTGGACATGTTTGGCCTAGCTATGTTGACCTCCTGTATTCACAGAGCCAATAAAAACATTATTTCACCTAGCTGTAGTTACTGCCGGTTGCTTAAACTTCCCGTAAAAAGTTATGTCCTTATTTCAGAGCAGGCTGTGATCACTCTCGGGGGACCCTGAAGTTAAGCAAGGGTGCTACAGCTTCCACGCCTAAACCCTGAACTGGAAATGCCACCAGGCAGGGTGGCAGCTCTCCCACAGGCAGAAAAGATACATCAGGAGGTTGCATAAAAGCCATTGCTGAGAGCAAAACACCCTCTGGGACAAACCCTGGCCATGTTGCTAATTTTCACTTTAAAATGAAAAAGGCACTAGAGCAAAGAAACAGTCACTGTTATTTACTAAGAAAATCACTTGAACACAGGAAAACAGTAAAATTATAGCAGCTTTTTGATATGTACATACATTTCACTGAATATTCCCTTTTTCTAATGTTGCCACTGAAAATGAATCCCACCCCTGCATTCTTTCCATGTGGGAATAGTGTTTCTCTAGTGTAATTAATAAATTAAATAAAAATAAATATGCAGCTATAAATACAGAGAACTCAGTTTTCTGGCAAGGTAGATTGGCGCAGTTTTACTGAAGTCAGATTACTCAAGTTTACAGAATAGAATCTGAACTTAAAGATTCCACCATTAACACATCCAATCACCACAAAAGTTTTGCATAAGAAAATGTGAAATAAAACATTTGGAAAGCGATTAAATGGCAGAACCCAAAGCGTCTAAATAAAATGTCCGTTTACCACCATTCAACTTGTCATGCTCACTCCTGTTCTAATGTCAGCATTTTTAAGAACATTTCTTCCTTTGTGGACTCCTGAAATTCATTGTTATCCTGTTTTTGTGATATTTCCCATTTAAGTTAGTTTACACTTCCTCTAGGAACAGAAGAGGCAGTCAGATCACCTGCTGTTCTGAGATGCCTACAATACTTGAGCACAATGGGGTGAAACCAGGACAGAAAGTTAGCCCAATTCTGTATTTCCTGGCTTTGTATTCTTAGTGGGACCTTTCACATAATTTTAATATCCCCATAGGTAGCCGAGCATGCTCTCAGAAAAACACACATGCACATACACACACTCTGTACATGCTCAGCGAGAAAGCTGTAACTTCTAGCACTGAAAGTTAGGATTATGTGTCCTACTGTTGTTTTTGAATGTACAATGATACAGTTTCACAAAAATCCTCTAGATTAATTATATGTTATAACTTTTTTTTTCCCTAATAGGATTGCCCCCTGCACATAGAATAGACTTGCTCTGAGAGCAGAAACTGCTGTCTTTTGTGAAGTGAAGTAGGTAGGGGTCCTATGGAGCCTGAAGCTAAGCAAAGATAAAGACCTGCAGAAAAAGAAATGATGGATGCGCAGTTCAGTCTGATTAATGCTGCTTTGGAAAAATGACTACAAGCCTGGTTTCTTCTGCAAATTCTGAAAAGGTGCTTAGAAAGTCACTTAAATCAAGGTTCTCGTTTAGTCACTGCTGCATATTCCTCTGTGTGCTTGACTACCAAGCCCTCAGATGCAAACAGATGGGAGTTTTATTCTGAACATCAACCAATCAATTGATCAATGCAGACTATATTTTTCCATGTCTTAGTTTCTCACCCCAAAAATAGAGATAAAATGCCAACATTTTACAGAAATTTGAGGAAGTATCCTGATATTTATGAAACAATGACAGAGAAGTACCCTGGAAGAGTCAAAAAGGGAGGAAATCATTCTCAGTGCAAGGCTTGAAGAGTGGCCATGAAAGGGGCACAGTAAATCTGCCGTCAAAGAACTCCTTCCTTGCTCTCTGCCCCCCAGAGATCGAACACCCCGTTGCTCAGGTCAGAACTCTCCATTCTTTGCAAGGACTAAGGAAGGGGGAGCCTGTGGGGTGAAAAGGCAGAAGTGCAAACAAGGGCTTCATCAGAACACATTGGCAAAAGTTTGAGTTAAGTTTGTGGAGGCATCCGTCGTTCAGTGATTACACAATTTTTGAGCTAATCAAGTTTGCAATGTTCCTTTTTTTCTCCTTTCATAGTTTTCAGGATGTATTTATATTTACCTCATTTCTTATGCCCACTCTAATGCCTTTGGATGGTGAGGAAGACTGTAACTGATGTGGCCACAGAATTTTTAAATTTCCTGCTGCAGTTTAGAACCCACTTCCAAAACTGGATGAAACTGAATTTTAAATAGTTTCCCAATGCACACGGAGGAGTTCATCTCTCAAAGGGCAGTTTATCGAGAGGCTCAAGGAGCAGGGAGGGAAATCACTGAAATTTAACCCTGAACCCCATGTGAACCCAGGGATTGGGACTGCATATTTTCCACTGTCCTGCCATCTGCTGCTTCACTGCACATGGTAATCTTTGGCAACCCCACTGAGAGCTGCCTGGGCTATGGCTCTGTTCAGACAGGGTGTAGAAAGAAAAGACACTGAGAATGTCATGGCTGGCTGACCAGACTACTGAGATCAGAGAGATTATGCCTCATTTGCTCACCAAGCCCTGCCAAAAGCAACACCATTTAACTGCAGGTACTCAAAACCCAACAGGCATGTTTAAAGGAATTCTAGGCTTAAAAAGAGGACCATTCATAATGTGCATTTGTTGGGGATACTGTAGCTACCACCTTTTGGCAATTATTCATGAGAGTTTTAGAAGAAAGTTTACAGTGCCCAGCGTTTCAGATACAAGTGATATCTCACAGAAAGTAACACACCTGATTTACAGGACGCAGGGACTCAAGGCAGGAATAAACAAGAGG
Organism: Phalacrocorax carbo; assembly: GCF_963921805.1. Classification (NCBI taxonomy): domain Eukaryota; kingdom Metazoa; phylum Chordata; class Aves; order Suliformes; family Phalacrocoracidae; genus Phalacrocorax; species Phalacrocorax carbo. The sequence goes on along the minus strand of NC_087514.1, from coordinate 92,366,542 downwards.
GACCTAATAGCCTAGCAAACAGAGATAAACAGAGAAAAAACATAGCTGTTATTTTAAAACAGCTACAGTCTGTTTCTCTCCCAGCTGTGAAATGCTGCGCAGTATGGGAGTGTGAGGGTTTGGTACTTATATGCATAACCTTCATATGTCATTTCATGACAAGGGACCTCCCTTGAGCTGGAGCCAAATCTACATTTGTTCCCCAGAGCACCCCCATAGGCTCCAGATGCAGCAGGCGAAGAATCAGCTCTCAAACTGTTTCCTCTGACCACACTCTTCTGAATAAGGGCCCCAACCCTTTCAGTGATAAAGTACCAAACGTTTACCCACAGAATACATTGACTATTTCAGGATGATGACTGTAATAGCTAAGGAATATTTCAGAAGTGTGATGGAGCTGCTAAGGGATATTTCTAAGGGTGTTAGACCTGCAAGAAAATTACTGTAGGATGCAGAGTTACTGCAGGATTTTGAATCATGTCATGCTGACACTAACTGTCTGTTATTAACATATCTCCCTCATCCTCCCTGCTTCTGCCAGAAGTACTAGAAATGAAAATGTAATTGTATGTGCGTATACAACAACATCTTGGACATTTCTTCACCCAAATACTGGTCTTGGAAATGACAGTGCCTTCTCTCATGTCTGCTTGGGAAAACAAAGGCACTTCAGTAAGATAAGCTTCTCCAGGGTCTGCAGAACTGTGGTTGGCAGACATCACGGTTGACAAATGTTCTTCTAACTGCAAAGGGACACTACAGAATTGTCCTCTGACATGGAATAGACACTCGCTGTCATCCTTTCTTCTTCCCTGCTGCTCTACTGCCTCCACTCTGTCTGCCTCACAGGGAGATTGGAAACGAGACAGAAAAAGCCATGTAGGAAGGAGGTACAGGCATCTTTCTCCCAGCTACAGCTGTGTTGGAGCCAACAGGCTCCACTGTTTTGATGATTCCAGGACCCTCACATCTCATCTCATCCCTGCTTGACGGAGGTGGGAATGACCTGCAGACTTACAGAGGGAGCTTCTGAAATCCGTAAGCCATTCCCACCTAGAAATGGACCTTCTCTCTGAGAGCTGGAGTCAAATAACCTCAACCCCAACTTCTCATTAGTAGGTTCTGCACCCAGGTAACCCTTGTGGCTTGCAAGGGAGTTTTGCTAGTGCTGAGCTTTGTAAACAAAAGGCAAGGCAGGAGCAACGTGTTAAAATCGGTAACACAAAGATCAAACATGTTTTCCATGGTATTTTTCTTCTGACACAAATGCATAGGTTGAAAAGAGTAGGTTTGAAGAAAAAGCTACTGATTAACATTTCAGTTTAAACTGCTGCTCTGCTGCTAAGTTCCACTGAATCAGAGCTCTCCTTGATTCATAATCTCAGTGACAGCCACGAAGCTGGGCAGAGCCACTTCATAAAGTGTACTAAATGAAGCAACTTTTAATAATAACAAGGACTGGCAGGTAGCCATGTTAGAGGAGGAAAGACCTAGTAGGAATGTCCTGCAGCATAAAAGTCTCTGTTGTTCTCATTACTGCAAAGGAAGAAAATCTCTTTAAACGCTTTTAATTCAAATGATCATTTGACAGAAACAACGGACAAGACAAATGGCTGTAAAACAAGGCAATTGGATTTCCTACCGCTACAATATCTTACTTGGCTCCCATGACACAATTTCTCTGTTATTCTGCCTTGCCATGGTAAAGTAAACTTACAGGCTACCCAGAAAACAGATGAGTGTAATCAGTCCTTTATAAATTATATCCCTTCACTCAAGGAAAGCAAATAACTTTGCCTGCTCTATAATAACTGTTTCTAATACTTCATTTATTCTTTAAATTGTTTATAAAACACTTCAAGAGAGGTCAAGACGAGAGGGCAACAATAATTGGAGATTAAGGAGACTCTCTAAGTATTTTGCGCCTGTGAGTAAACACTCTGGCAATTGTTATGATACAAGATAGATCTACTAAAAAAGAAAACCAGTTTATTTATTATTTTCTTGAACATACATATTATTTCATCTGAGAGAGAGTCCTCATCTCTTCCACAACTATTTCAGTTAAAATTAAAGCAGCTGTAGGGTTGCCTGATGTCATGTGATAGACAAATAACAATAGATTTAACCTGTGGAAGAAACCTAAAAGAACAATGGGCCAAGGGTAACTGATCTTCTTGTGGAGTTTTCTCCAAGTGTCTTGAGGAAGTCCTCCTCAGAGACAGATGTGTTAAAGCCCACAGAGTCCGGAGTAGGCAGAAGTTAGCCCAAAGGACAGGGGTGTGAATTTCAATGCCGGACTGGTGTCTTTGGGTGGCGTTTCAAAGAGGTTTCAAACAAAAGGGGCCATCATGTTCTTTTGCGGTCCCCATGGCACGGTTCTGCCCACTCTGGTTTTTGTTCTTCCTATGACCACACACCGCGCTAGCAGTGGTCATGGCACTGTTCTGGGAAAGGGAAGGGTATAAACTCTGCAACATCATCTCTCGAGCTGCCAAGTGTCACAACCGTGCAGATGCCAAATGAAGATGAACTGAGACACATCAATTAACACCAATCAATATCATCCATGCTTTGGAAGTACATATGGATAAAATAATATTAAATCTTTAAACCCTCAACCCATTGGTTTCTTTTAAAATAGTTAAAATGTAGCACATCAGGAAAAAAACATGCTGCTTAGTCATGTTTCTGCATAGCCCAGAAGAGGTTGCTAATGAAACCACTCGTGTCTCCTAACATCGCACCCGCCAGTTAAAAAGAAAACGCAAATCAAGTTGCTGAAAAAGAAAAAACATCCAAATTCTGTGTAATTACGTAAAAATGATAAACTGAAACATGACAAAAATATTTGATGAGGGATTTCAAAGTAGCCAGGGCTACAGGCATATCGGTGTACTAAAATGAAGTGAAATTCTTAAGTTATTTTCAAGACTTTCAATGGAATTCTGTAAACAGTATTTTGTTCATGACAAAGTACACTCTTTACCCATCTTATATGACAAGGTTCTAAAAATGCAGGTTCATAATTCAGATTTTATATCGCCCGCCCCCTCTTCCTTTTTTTTTTAAATACCCATGTTTCTTTGATCTTCTCAAGGGTAATGTTGTGTGGATATAGACACAAACACAACCTCTCTTGAAACTACTTCAGCCTAGTACCAAATGAACACACATTATTCCCACAATTTATTTTAAACCCAGTAAAATCTTTCTCCTTGAGCCCACGTATTCCTTGGCACTACGTATTCGTCAAACACTGCAGTACTGTCCAGGGCACATGTCAGCCAGGGGCATATTACAACCCAAAAAAGCAGCTTACCTAAGTAGAGTGAGGCGCATAATATAACCAAGCAGCACCAAATTATGAAAAAGCTGTTTGGATTTTTTTTTTTTTTTTTTTACCCGCCTTTTGTTTTTTTTTCCTAAAATGGGAACGGAATGACAACTGTTACCTGAACCAAAGTCTTTGTTGAACCTAATCCAGAACTGAACCAAGAAGAAAGTATCTGATCATTGGATCAGAATAACTGTTTAACAGAGAACTTCCCAGAGGAAGATCCCCTATCACATAGCTTCACATTTCAAAATTCTGTATTTTTTAGGTTGAACTGATTCAGAAATAGCAAGGCAGATAAATAATCATTGATCTGCCCAAACTGAACTGACTTGAGTCAGAGTCAAAGAAAAATCAGATCTGAACCAAACCATTTACTGGCTCTTTGTGCTGTTTTACTTGTTTATTTAATCATTGGTATTTTTCAAGCATCACAAGCCCATGCTCTTGTACCACAGGAAACACATTTTTTTCTTTCATTTTTAAATGAATTACATTAAAATTAAATTGTGTTTCCCACAAACATTATTTTAGAGTTGAAGGGAAATGAGGCTAAGCAAACATTTCCAGGTAGCTGCCGCCTACATCATTACATAGTTAACTAGTTCTGCTTTTAGAAGTATGGAATTATCAGGTCCTCTTAAAACCATTAATATTATGCTTCTGTATGGAAAGTCTTCTGTAAAGTGTTCACCTTTTCAATACGTAAGCCTCCCAGCGCTTTGAAAAATCTGAATGCTCTTCTTATTAAACAGCAGGCTTGAAAATCTGATTGATGCAACTGAGCTATTATTCACTTACCAGCAATAACTTTCTTTATAAAATCAATAGAACCAGACTTAGAGTCAGAGCCTGTAAGCAACAAGATACCTCTGTAAGTATTTGTAGGGTCATGGCTATAATACTTTCTGTAATAAAAGACAGAAACATTCAAAAAGAACTTTCTGCATCATGTGGCTGCATAAGCACTTATTTCCAGATAGGCTACAGAATAATAAGAGGCATTTCCCTTAATCCATTGAGGATTAATGTTCTGATTTTTTCCCTCTTAGTACTCTAGAGGAAAAGCATATTTTAAAAAGTGTTAAATCTTTCAGAATTTTTTTGTTCAATACCAAGCCTTTATTATTAAATATTAAGCTACCTGATTTTAACCAGTAGAAACAACATGAAGTTTGAATGAACCCTCATGTCCATTATCAACTTAGACAATTTTGATTTATTCTGGTTTTAAAGCAAATGATACTGACCTTACTCTTTCATCAGACTTTCACGGACAGGCAGCTATTTTCAAGCATCATCCACACACTCACACACATGAAAAATTTTGGAAAAAATGAATTCACGTTCCCTGATGACTCTGTGGGTTTCTTCATGGGTGTTGATGCCTGGCTATCATTGTCTATAAATGTGACAGCAAACGAGATGATATCACCACACCACCAAACCCACAAGGAACCTGTAGAACCAAAGTGACAGGAGAAACTTAACTTACTTGCAAGTAGACCAAAGTTGTGCAATAACTGCAGCACACTAATGAACTCAAAGCCAGAATTGCTTCATCCCATGATTTCAAAACAAAGAGCTTATTTTTTTCCTTTAAGTGCAGTTTAAGATTATGATACTTTTCTTAAGAAAGGCATCATTATAAACACAGGCAAATATTTAAAAATGACCTGTTATTTATCGGTTACTTTTCTGACACCATTTTGGCAATAGGTCTTGGATTCACCAGCAGAAGAAACACTGTTGCCAGTTCTTCAGTAACACCAGCACTTCAGAACTAGGCAGAAAAGGTAGCATTTGCCTACTGTTGTTACATGAAATCAAGCTTTCAATTTCCCAGCCTGAGTTACTGTTGCACCAATCTTGCTCCGTTTTTCTTAAATATTGCATGGTCCGTGGGGACCATTAAATACACTAAAAGTAGAAGAATTGTATGTGTGCTATGCTTTTTGTGTGTGTGTGAAACACAAGCAGGTTTAAACAAAAATGCCTATTATTTGTACTACATGCTCAGTTTACAGACTAATGGATTCATTCACAGTAGAATCCTCACCTGAAGATGCAAACAAAAAACGAGCTAGATGGTGTCCACTGCATATGATTTAAGGAAATGGACTTGAGACTATGAGAACATTAAAACTATTAGAAAACAGAGTATCTGAAGCATGAAGAACACTGCAAATAGAAACCATGACGAAGAACACAGCAAGGACTGCAATGCTAGACCATCCTGAGCTGAAGGCAGAGACACTCTCCTAAATGTGAGATTGCTGGCATTTCTATGAGGACATACCAAATATAAAGGAGACCCACAGAGCCACCTTCTAGCCCAGATCCATGACAAGCACATATAATTTTCACCAAAAGTCAGATGATCCAAATCACTGCCCAGAAATCGCAGCATATCTGGACAGGTTATGGCCCAAGACACACAGTGGCACACCATTCTGCTACTCATAAAAGAAGCATCATGTACACTGTCTAGTTTTAGACCTTACAGGGGGCAGAGGTTTGTCCATAATACCTGAATGAGCACCCCAATAGAGCACAACAACAAATGACACTACTAGCACCAGCCTACCCCATCCCCCTATTAAAGAAGGGACAGAACACTTCTGCCATCTCCTACTTTCCCTACAACATACCTACAGAATATCAAAAATCAAAGCAAGGATTTGAGAAAGGGAAGTCACATTCCTGCTAAAAAACACATGTTAAAATTAGCAATTACTGGCCTAATTTTCAATGACAGGTGCATGCAATATTTACGCAAGCAAACAGCATACAAAAAAGGAGTATTTTCAAACTCAAATGCCTGGTATGGCCACAGGATTGGCTTTGCTCAAGATTCAATGGCGTTTCAGCATAAATGCTTAAATAGTAGTATATTACTGCTACCATCCCTAACCAACAAAATGCATAAGACCAGGCATAATTTTCAATTTACTCCATTTTCAGGAATCATATAAAATATGGGAAGTTTAAGGACTGTTCCTGATCTTTGAAGGTGCACAACGCCTCCATTTATCTTGAGGAAGTGCAATAATGGTAACAAAAGACCTTGTTGGATTTTTTTTTTTTTTTTACAGTCTGCAGCAAACAGAAACTCAGCGTAAGTGAGAGTGAATAGCATACCAGGCAACTCAAGTATCCCTAATAGATGCACACATGCCTACCAATGACTCAGAATATGGGCATGGGGTGGGGCTGAGAAGAGAAAGGTGTCAGCAAGAAAGCACAAAGAAGATTTGTAACTTAAAAGCAACATTTTCAAAGATTTTTAAAAGGAAATGCAAAGTAAAATGTTTCTGCGTGTTACTGATGCTTTTTTCAAGTCACCTGGATTTGTTTCAAATCCAAAATGAGCTCTGAATTTTCCAGATTCACAGTGCTTATACTTGGGATTACTATAGGATTTTATTTTGAAGTTTCTGGCAAGTATTCTCAATCCATCGATTGATGGGTATTGATGCAATGAATAAACACCTTAAATCTCTCTCAGTGTATGGTTTTTAATATAAATGAGGAAATAAATGGATGTAAACTGGAGGTCTGAGTCACTTTGCTGGACAATTCTTTTACTACTTTTAAATCTATTCACATTTAATGTCATTAAATCAAGCTTTCACTATCAAAACCATCAGCATTCCTGCAGCATTTCTATAGCAGTGGTTCTCAAACTCACATGTCCTAGAGCAAAAATTAAGAGAAAGCAGAGAAAACATGATATTGTATTCCCTCTATGACCTTGGTTTTAACTTGTTTTCCCGTATTGAAGGGCAACCCTGAAGGATTTAATGGGAAACCTGCTAACTGCGACCCACAACCCTTTGTTCTAACAGCTATCATTCTATAGGGGTTGAGATACAATACAGATCAAACCACGCAACTGATCTTGCAACATCTAAATAGCATGTGGTATCAGGTTTAATTACAATGAATACTTGTAAACTGTTCGAGAATACTCATAGTTTTCATTTGTCAATTGATGCCTAACAATTAAGTAGAACATAAAATTAAATTTTAAGTGTCTATGAAAGGCAAATCCTTGAAAAGGAAATATTTTAACCTGGTTGGCAAGGTATGCACACATCAACGGTGTGCGAAACATGTAACTGACAGGATATACTGTTAGAAGTCCTTGTAGCAGAGGTTAAAATCTGCTCAAAAAATACTTGCAGTTAAATGAACAGGACTGCCACAAATAACAGTCTGTCCCGCTATTGAGATTTTCAGCTATTTCAAAGTGACACAGGTTAGGTTTATAAACATAAAGCTTTCATGCACCCCCAAAAAGTACTTAATGAATGTAATGGTCTGGAATCAAACTACCTACACATGTAATGTTTATCTGTGTGGTTTTGCTTCATATTTTTAAACACACCTTTCTGGGACCTTTCAGTAAAGACAGTGCAAGCAAGGCAGAAAAAAAAATTGCTCCTAAGTTCAAGTCAAGCTTGACCAAATGCACTTAACCTTCTCTCTGGCCTACCTTCCTCCGACACTGCTATAAAATATGATGAATCTTATCAGAAGTGACATCTGATTACATTGTATTTCTCATTTATTTGTTTTAATGAATCCTGAAGACTTTATTGAGGAATAATCAGTTGACATTTCCTTCTGGAGCATTTTTTGAACCACTAATGGTGGAACTGTTTTGTTGTGAAATAGATTCTGTCTTGTTCCGTTTCCCATATGTTAAATGACCGAATGGGTTAAGTTCAAGCAACTTTCTCAAAGCAACATGCACTTTTAATGGATCCACCTTTAAAATAATTTTTTTTAAATTACGCAAGACATAGTAGAGTTCTAATGAGAGGGAATTGTCAACCTCAGAAGGGAGAGCTATTTTAAGAAGAACAGGATACACACTGCTGAGAAAACGTTTCAGATACTAAGATGGGCCTGGTAAGTGTGGCAGTCACTGTATACGTACAAGCTGTTAATATACGCCTGCTTTCAAGTTTCTGTGCCTGGTAGATGATGCCCAAATTTTGCAGATTGCAAAATAAGGCCTAGAGAGTCTCATGTACTTAGTAACAACTCTGCAGTGATACCCAGCACTCTGAGGATGAGCCACAAGCAATTTCTAACGGTCATTGCTTCATAGTCCCGGGATAAATAAATGTAGCAAAGGAGTTTAAAATAGGCAGATATGCACCTAAACCACATTATTTCTAAAAACCTTGCTACAGTTTTGTGCATTAATGAAGCCATAAGAACACTACAGGTGAGAAACATGCTCTGACCCCTCAATTTCCCATTGTTGACTTCCGTATCTTCCAAAACATTTTATTTCAAAGTTTTGGGCTGATATTTCCCTGGAGAAAAAAGGCTGCAAATTCTTTAAGAAACTAACACAGATATCTTCTAATATAACTTGAGAAATGTTAAGAATTACACAGTAAGGTTTTCCAAATTTGGTAGTTTTGACATTTTGTAAATTGTGTGGATGCTCTTCTTGCCTTTTTTGGGTTTTTTTTGAGATTTTAAAAAAATAGAAATCAATCATGGAAAATAGCAAAAACTGTAACATACTTTCTTCTCAACACAGTATAAGCCACAAGGGAGCACATGATTTAATGACAAAAAGATGCATCTGATAAGATAATAATTTGCTTAAGGAGAGATAGGGGTTGCAAATGCAGCTGTTCCAAAAATCTAAACCCACAGGCAAGAAATTTAGGTTTTGTATGAGCGATATCCATAACTACTTAGAGAAACTGGTGACAGAGCCCAGAAAAGTGCATCAGATCGAGAAGTATAGAATCAGGGCTACTTCAAGATTGAAAAGACCAAAAAAAAAAAAAGTAAGAGATGGTAAGGATTCCCACAAACTATCATTGCAAAGACTGAATAAAAAAGATTTCAGTAATTAAACTGTTCAACACAGCCTCTTCCTTCATTAGTGACACACTTGAGAAAAATAATATTTTTTTATATCCCAATTCAGAGCATGTACATGATTGTTTCATTCCCATATGTGACAACTTCCATGGCACTGACCTGGAGTACTTGGATGCCCAAAGCTAAGGGCATGCAGAAATGTTCTCAGCCTTCAGTTCTTATTTCAGAAGTCTGGTAACTGCTTTTAAAACACAAGCTTACAGAGGGAAGCCTACTCATATTTTGGTGTGATTGCACTGCCTTCATATATCGGTATTGGCTAGTACTAGGAAAGTGACACTAGAAGTTTAAGATGACTTATTAGCAAGATAAAAATTAGGAAAAAATCTCCATACATTGTGATGTATCAGTACTAATTATTCAGTATGAGGTTCAACATCAGCAGAACTGACTGAATTCACTTATTTTGTAACATCAGAATTTTTTTTCAAGGGGTAAACACATGCACTTAGGTAAAATAGCAGAGAGGTATTACATGGCAATTCTCTATTCTTACAGTCAATATTACTGCAAATTCATCTGTACAAGTAGACCCTAATGCCCACATTTATTCCCACTGATGTTTGACTGCATGTGTAGATAAGAAAACACCTGCATGGATCACTTAGCAGGATCAGTCTCACAGCAGGGAGAAAAAGCCAGTAAGAATGCATGTCTTCAGGACACTGCATGCTTTCTCTGTTGAAACTTGCAAACTAAAAAGCATGAAATGATCTTGGCTGCTCTTTAACACACAACTGTCTGAGTAACTCTTTTTACATTGGCCATGGTACCTTGCCATCAAGCTTTCAATATGCTAGGCAGATGATCCCTGATGATACTAGCCAGCCTGCATTCTTCTCATCCAGCAAGGAGTCAGCAAGACACAAGCAACACTCTGCTGACTTTTGCTATTCAGGTATACTCATGGATTGGGAAATGTTGTATTAAATGAAAGAGACATAGCTCTGCACTGGAAATTTTACACTCTTATGTCCTTCACAGGCGTAACCTTACAAAAAGAGCAACAGCAAAATCCCTTAGTATTTCCAAAGGTACTAGGTTGACCAAGCTCCTCTTGCACAGAAAGTGTGTAAGGAGACTAGCAATGAGTATCCTCAACCAAAGAAATTAGAATGGGAAATCTGGCAGATGTTGGCTACATCTCTTTACAGGAGACGCAGAAAAGCAGCTGTTACAGTAGGGATTGTAGGGATTTCTTGTGAAAGTCAGTAGCAGATGTCACCATCTGCTTCCGCTTCTCTGTGAAATAGAGGCAAAAGGGAGACTGAAAGCTTGTTAAAAAACGGTAAAACACAAAAAAACACAAATACAAAAGATGCCCAAATTTATTTACAGTGAGTAGGGAAACTTCTTACCCCCTTCCCCCTGGCAAACCTGTGATCCAGATGCACAATAAAAGAAAAGAACACTCCCCCATTCACTTTAAATCATGATTTCTTTTCATTTTAGTCTTACTACATATACTTTGACAACATTCAGCCTGCAATGTAACACCTAGCCATTTCCTCCCCGGCTGAAAGAGATCACAGAAATGAGCAGTTGTATCCTTTCCCTCTGGCTATACAGCAATGGTCTGATGACAACTGCTTTACCAGGGTTGGTATCAGACAAACAAAAATTCCCTACTGAATGATCTACACAATGATGTCATGTGTGGAGGCAAAGCATTTATTACTTAGGGAAAAAAAAAAACCACAACAAAAAACAAACAAAACTTCTGTTTCATTGTGTCAGGAAACATGCTGTACATGTTTGTACATCTTGGCAGATAAAGATCAGATGAGGCAAGCAATGAAGTGGTTAACCAAATCAGAAAGTTATCTCAGACATCCAAAGGCACATCTTGTAAACCTGAGAAAACTTCTTACACGGAACTGAGGAGAAAAGAAGTAAGGGCTTGTCTGTGAAGAAGCAAATGACACTGTCAACAAGTAGCTTGCTTTCTCACCCAGAAAATAAGGAATTAGTGGGATCCAGAGCCCAACAAAAGAACAGGAATCTTTCCAATGATGTAAAAAAGGCTTGGATGAAGCCCCAGCTTTCCTGAAAACTAGACTTGCTAATTGCCTCACTCTTCCACTGTCAAAACCATCATCTCACTGAAAAGAAATAGCTTTCCAATATTGCTATAGGGCAGACATTTCCACACTGGTAATACTGGGAGCCATGTTCAACCACCAGCAGCAACTTGGTGGCCACCACCTACCCATTTGGTGTCCTAAAATGTTGTCTTGGGGGAAAAAAAAAGAAAAAAAAGGAAAAAGAAAAAGATGCAGCACTCTGGGAAATGTTTTTTAGGTTTTCTTCTGTTTGTTTTTGGAAACAGAGGCCACCTTATAGCTTATTACCACTGTAGAGAGCATTTAGTTTTTCAGCTAGTGTCATATTTAGACAATAAACACGTTTCAGAAATAGAAGATCCCATTCTCCTTTGGCATTGCCGTAAATCGGGAAACACTTGAGCTATACCTGGATAAAATGGATGAAACTGAAGAAGTCAGCTCAGCAAGATATACTTCTAATACAGGTCTTTTCCACAAAGCAAGCAAATTATGCTTATCTTACATTACCGGACCATTACTGGAAGTACTATGCCAGATCCTCAGCTGGCATAAATCAACATGACCCTATTTACTTTGGTGCAGCTGTGTTGATTTATGTGAGCTGAAAAGCGTGTACTGGTCAAAAAGTGACTATTTCATCTTATAAAACTATAAAAATGACTAAGAAATGAAAGGCAGTACATATAAAGAAAAAATTAGAAAGGAAGGTACTACGGAAAGGTTCAAAGTAGAAGTATTAAGATTAGTCTAAAATAGCCACTCATTTTACTCCATATGAAATTTTAGATAATATTCTGTGTTGTTACATACACATGTATCTCTTGAGTATAGACCCAGGTATTTGTGCAATTTAATAATGCTGTACTATTTCCAAATTAAAATGTTAGGCTTAGACAGTGGGTTCAACCAACCTAGAATTTATTACTGGTGTTTTTTGTAAAGTCACTGCGGCTGTCATAACATGAAGCATCAGTCTTAAAAGCAAGCCCACACAACAAACTTAAGAGTTCAGATTTGCAGTATGGTGTCATGTCTTAAGAACTACTCCTGTTACGATCTTTTTCTTACAAAGCAAGATAAAAGCAGAAAATCAAATGAGCTTCTCCAAGCCAGCACTCCTCTCAAGCCTTGGTAATTCTGAGAAATAGGAAACCTCTCATATTAGCCTTAAGTACTCTTTACCCTTATGAACTCTGTGTAGACTTCCCTATTATTATAGAAGCTACATGAGATTAACTACTGGTGATCTTTTCCAAGTTAAAACTGGAAAGACTAAGGAGAAGAATTGGTATTCTGAAATAAGAGGTGTGTATATTCCTAAATTCCTTTCTCAGGGAAGCAACTTTGAGATTAGGCAGTTCTCATTTTCACTAGGCTTGTGTATCGCCATCCCAGCAGTATAGTATCTGAACACTATTTGAAGAGAGATCACAAATCACACTCTTTACAATTGTCTGTTCAATTCAGCCTCAGTGACCAGCTGCTAACAGCCACTTGGCAGACAACTGCAATTCATCATCCTGCACCATGAGTACTGGTACATCAAATACAAATACTTCTGTATTTGATCACAGTCTGCAACACAGGCTGCCAGGTACCAAAAATGCATTCTGTTCATCCTTACCTTTGCCTTACAGTGTAACATACCTCATGGAACCCTGACTACAAGAAATATTAGAATTTGTCTCTTTTCACTCTTTCCCTATAAATACATTCACTGCAGGAAGCTTACAGAAATTTTCAGAAGAATGATTAACACTTCAGGTACGGGGAAAAAATAGGCACTGTCTACCAGGACAGATCAACTCTGTACCTCAGCAAGCAGCACTGCCACAGCCTTCTGCTCTCCATCGACTCACGGGCATTATGTTTTGTGTGGACAAGACACACCATCAATGTATCACCGTCAGCGGGATGCTGTATTCGATCAATTCAGTGTAACACTACACCAACTAGAATAATGTATGTCATTTCAGAATAGAATATGTATGGGCTTATTTAGGTATTCCGAATCTCTGAAATCAGTAGAATAAAGAAAAAAAAAGAAGGCCAAGCCTTAAGGCATTTTGAAACTTCCGTGTATATAACCATCTCTGTATAGGAATTAGAAATCCCAGTCAAATCCTCTTTTCCTCCCAAAGCACCTATGCAGTCTTCAAAAACATTAGAGAAGTGATGAATAGCTATTAAGGAACAACCTCAAAACTACTTTTCTTCCATTGTCTTCTCTGTATAAATTTTCAGACTTTCTCCCATAAAAACACTAAGCAAATGGCACTGGACTGTGGTTACAGTTGCTTTCATGGCATGTACTCCCAGCTAAGGTGAACAGAGCTGACCAAAACCACTGCTAAGACAAGATTCCTGTTCATGGCATAAGGGACTTGAAACTGCACCCAGCACAGACACACAACCAAAAGTACAGCCTGACACTTCGAAACACAGACTTGGGTTCTCCACAGGGACATTAAACACCTTTAAGAGACTTCAGATTGGACGCTCCACTGCAGCAGTGTCAAAGCTAGAACAAGAGCAATGAGCACTGAAGGTTTCCTCCGACAAAATGGCACAAGCCTGTAGAGAAGCAGCACAAATGGCAAACGTGTTCCTATAATTTCCATCTCATCTTGTAGCTCCTTACTGTTACTAGAAATCATACCAAGATAATATTTGTCATTGCATCTTCCCTCATTCTTTATATTGGTCAGAATGTTTAATTACATAATGGTACCTCAGAGCAATTTGGACATCAGTTTACAGTGCACCAAGAATATATCACAGTGAACTGTTAAAAAGAAAGCAAAGTATTAGGGCTTCTAAATGAAACAATCTAGTGAATCTGATTTTCTTTTAATTCTGAACTTGTATTGTCATCTGCTCCAATGAAGTGATGAACCAACTTCTATTACCAAGTATTTGATGCACCACTTACTGTAAATGCCGCCTACCCAGTGTATGATGAGCTTTCGCATCTGTGACTCCCAAAGACCAAAATCAATATTTAAATCCTGTTGACACCAACTGCTTTTTTCTCCTTTTTTTTTTTTTTTAGGAAGAGTTGCAATTATGGTCTATTTTATATGTGTAAGTATGATTAAAATTATCATATTTTGTGCCAGGCTATAATTTATATAATTCATATAATTGCATTCTTGTAAAACTTGAATTTATTTTTCATTTAGAAACAGACCACAATAAAAGGCTTCTGCACTGAGAATCCAGTATTCAGTGTTAAAGTTTAACTTTAGAGTGTTTTTCGCAGTCACAGTACTTCAAGGGCAGAGGAAAACTGTCATTATCTAAGAGACTTTTAATCAACTGTGGACTCTTACTCGAACTAGATACCAGTATTAATTGTTCGTAAAGTACTGCAAGAGGAAAACGGATGATTAAGTGGAATTTAAGCTGCATAGCTAGTAAGGATTAAACAGAAAGGCATTTTAAAGCCATGTGTTAAAAGCCATCTTGTCAGAAGGTATGGGCCACAATCCACAGATCTTTCAAATTATACCAGGCTGTACTCATTAGTCTTATAAATTTAGAGGGTATACTATTTCTGCCTCTTAATTTGACATTTACATACAAATAAAAATCTTGAGTACAAGTCATACCTGAAATTGCATCTATTATACAGTTGCCCACCTAGATCTTTAGAAAACCTGTCTTTTAAAATGTTATTTTAATATTTTAGCCTTATTATCAAGAGGAAAACTCAGGGATGTTATGACATTATTGCAGTCTCTCAAGCGCACTGATACACAAAATCAGATACACAAGCCCCCCTTCAGTGTCAGAAGGCTACAAAATGGAGTATGATGCTTGAAAGGGAAAGCTGCTGTTCTGCAGTCTCTGAGGTGGTCAGGAGGTTGCATTAAACACTGTGAGCAGGCTACAAGTCATGACACCCTCCCTACAGAATTTTGGCGAGTTTAAATTAAACCCGTGGATGCGTTGTTTCATTTTTCTGGTCAGATGTAGGCAAAGTTGGGAGCAGTTTCAGATGGATTTTCTAACCTCTCCTGGGGCTTTCGTGATTGAAGAGGATGCCATTCACAGCAAAGAGATTGTAGGCCTCTCTGAAGTTCACAACAATCCAGTAGGCATAGAGTTTTGCTGCCCCTAAAAAAAATAATTTTAAAGCGTTATGTATATCCCCTCTGCTTGTACACAGCTCAGACCCACATACACATCTATCTCACACGCAGGATGAAGTCCACATTTCAACAGCGGAGTGCATTAGAATTTGATTCAATCCCCATATATATGTCACCTTTCATATGGAAAAAATATCCAGTCCAATAAACAGCAGCTGAACGGGAAAATACTCCTTTTCTGTGCAGCCTCTGAACTGGCCAGGAAGCACTAATGCACTTTCTCACTTGTTTTGCTATGCACACTCAAGCATAGCACTTTTTCCTTTACAATATAATTAACACAGCCAGAGCGTGTGAAATACGCCACTGTGGTGACCTCTGCTAATAAAAAAAAAAAAAGTACTTTGGAGGAATAAAAGCAAAAATCTGGTGCCTTAACACCCAAATTGATTTGAAACTTTATCACCAAAGTCCTCCATGCACATTGCTTTAATAAGTGTTTCAAATTTCATGCGAGTTCATGAAGGAAAAAGTGAGCTCTTGGGAATTTTTCATTTAGGCAAGAAAAAATATGAAACCTTACCACTTCAGCAGTATCTCACAACCCTTTATGAAGGATGAGCCACCTTCCCCCCTCCCCTCTACAAGAGCTCTCTACCTCTGAGCTGAATGAACAGTCTTGTGAAGTGAGATGCTAATTTCCAACCCCCGGGCAATAGCAGTAAATACTTTTTATATAGCAATTCATAAAGGTATGCCTCTCGACATGTCTAGTCACTTTAGCTCTATCGTCATTCTAATCTCACACCCAAATGACTTCAGCCCTGAGACATGAGTGGGGAGAACAGACAGACACTACACACACCATCAGTGATCCTCACCGTAAGGCGATCTTGGGTAAAAAGGGGTGGTCTCCTTTTGCGGGATTTCTTGCACTTTCCCAAAAAGTTCACTGGTGGAGGCTTGGTAGAACTTCACAGAGTTGATAAGGCCACAGGTCTTAATAGCATCTAGGAGCCGTAAAGTGCCAACTCCATCAACATCAGCAGTGTATTCTGCTAAGTCGAAAGAAATCTTGGGGAGAGAAAAATAAAAAAACCCACCAATTTTACTAGGGGAACCAGAACATGCCAAGATCATGTACAACCAAAAAAAGTAATGTCACTTGTCACTAGACACTTTTGTACAGGGTAGATGCTCAGTTTACAAAAGTACCCTCAAAGGATTTCCAAGAATAAACAAGTAGTTCCATAAATAGTAGAACCAAAAGACTGGTGTTCCCTGATCTCTCTCTCAGGATTATTTTCCCATGTGAAGGAAGGGGTAAAGCCTCCCCACATTGCCAGGCATCATTGTCAGGCTCTCTCTCATCTCCACAGCTGCCAATTTTCACAATATTCACTTGGGCTTAATATCTTTGACACACTTGAATTTGGTCAGAATTGTCCAAAATATATTTTTTTTAAAAAAATAGGTTAAACAGACAGCATAAACATGTATTAAAAAATCCACAGACTTTAAACAAGGTCCAAAGCTTTTCAATTTAAACACACATCAAAGTAAAGAGAAGACTAGAAATATCTGTTATCAAATGAGACTCTCAACCCCACCTGACTAAGGTGTAACAGTGCTGTGACTTTTGAACAGAGGTTAGGGGGACAATGAAGTGGGAGAGCAAAAGGTGGAGGTATCCAAAAGAAACCTGTCATCTCTTCCAGCTGACATATCCTTCAAAGTATGATAATAAACTTGTGCACACTGCTGGGCGAAGAATCCTCTTTCTCTCCCTGCTCCAGTAGTTCTCAGTTATCTTTATGATGAGCCTGATCGTGGCATGGGCCACAAGACAATGCTTGAGTCCAAGCTTTCAGAGTGTTTCAAAAACACATTAATTCTATTCCTTACAGTTACAGAAGCTAAAAACTGGAAAAAAGCTGAAGGTAAGAAATGTGTTGTGACCACCCCAATCTGCAGGCAGAAGCAAAAACGCTCAGAAGTGAGCTCAGTCTGCTTGTTTGGTGGGTACAGGCTGGTTGTCTGGACATGCTGGTGGAGCTCCTGGACTCAAAAGCCTTCTCCCACTGGTGCCCATATAGAGGCATGTTCCTCCTTCCTTCTACACCTCTTCTCCAACCCAGAGATTTTGCTTTTGTAATCTAGTTTTTGGAAAAACATTTCCCTGTTTATACTGCTGATGTTATAAAAAAGGAAAGGGGAATGGACCTTTAGAGCAACCTCCTCCATTTCCCTGACCTAAGAAAGAATTACTCTACCTGTGTCCCCTCTGACTTTCAGGAACGAGCTCTAGAGTGATGGCAATGTTAGCATCTTCGTATGATCTAGGCTAGAGGTTAGCGAGACAATACCAATGTCAAATAGTACAAATCTGTGATTCTCCCCTTCATTAGTCTTCAGTGACAGGGTAACTATTAATGGAGCAGAGGGAAAATTACTACAGCTATACAAGCTGAGCTATCACAGTGAAATCAGTGGGAAACCTGTCAGTTAGGTATTTTTTCAGGCTCTCTGCAGATTCAGACAGATAGCCCTGTATTCATTTCTCCTGTTAAGCCACTTTCCCCATTCAGCAATCACTAGAGGTTTAAGGCTTATTTACACAGCAGCTGAAATAAAAATAATTAGATTAATTTGAATTTGCACTTATGGTTAATTTAATACAGGTATGAAATAATCTAAATTGTGTTACTGTGCTCCAATATAAAAATATTCTCCCACAGTATTGATGTGAAATAGCTAGTGGTGTGAATAAAAACAAACTTTACTTTTTTTATTTTTAAGCCAAAAGAAAAAAAAAGAAACCTGAAACTTTGGCTTGTTAACCTGGTATGACCCAGCTGAAATTGAGCACTGATCTACTGAGTAGTGCTGAGAATTTTTTGTTTTAATCCATTTGGCACAAAGATGACAGCCACTTAAGGTCTCTCAGCTTCACTGTCAGAGTAAGTCTTGGGAAAACATCGACGTTAATGAATAGGTGATACAGTCAATAATGAACGTAAGTTAGTATATTTACCATATGGCTAGCACCTTCACATATTCACAGTAACATCCCAGCTCTCTAACTAAAGACAAAACACTTACTAATTGTAGCAGAACCAGGAATTTACCTATATTAAGGTATTGTTTCCAACAAATAACCTGCTAAAAAACATCACCCCAAATGCAAATCTTTGCTTACATATTATACTATAAAGTAAACGGCACATGTGACTGAGGTGGTCATAAATCAGAGATCCCAGATTATAAAACCTCTTACCCAGAGCAAGCAATGAGCCTGTGGCAGCAGCATTGGGAACTGCTCTCCCTCGCTGAGGCAGAGACCCTCAGAGTGTGCAGAGTTTCACAAGAGATGCTTTTCCCTATTGCCTTATGAATGACCTCAATCTTCACCTAGAAAATTCACTCCCTGGGGTGTGAGGTAATTATGCCTCCACACTGGCTGGGTCTGAGTGTCCCAGAGCAGAAACCGCCAGCTTTGTGCCTGTTTGATGGTTTTGCAATACGGACTATTGTTCACCAGGGACAGGACTCAGACCACTGAACTAATTTCATTTTGGAGTGCAGGTTAGACTAGAATGGCAGGCATGAAAATAAAAAATGGTTTTATCCACTATAACCTCCAACACAAAAAATGCTAGACTGTTAAGACACTCTGTGCAGTGTAGGGGCAGTTACATGGCAAATAAAGATAAATGCACACTGGATTTTAATTTGATTCTAACTCAAAGTTAACAACATAAGAGAGTTTTATAAAATACTGGATTGATTAAGTAGTTACAAATGAAGAAGGGCAGAGCAGGGAAAGGTGCTGGGTTATCCATTACAGCATTATTTCCCTCTCCTTATACATGTTATTTTGTGCAAGACCAGCAGGGAGACTGGAGTGTTAAAAAAAAATAAATAAATGCAGGGACCTCATTAAGAGGGATGTGCAAGAGAGAACTGACATGCATGCATAACACACACAAAAAAAAGACCAAGGACTGAATTATAGAAACCAAACACAAAATCATATTCAATAGTGTTTGCTCATAGAAAACATCTTCACTGAATCACTGAGTTCAGTAGGACTAACTTGGAGAGTAAAAACTTCATGGAAAATATTGTAATGGCAGGTGTACGAAGGCTAAAACCAAGCGACTCTTTCTGAAAGATTAAACATTTATCCAGTAGAAAAAAGAGCTTAGGTAATACCTACAGATGAGAGTTTTCAACAGCCTAATTTATGCCAGCTATCTTAACTGCCTGAATTAGGAAGCTCGTCTCCCCGTACACCAATAAAGACAGTAGTGAGTCAGAGCAGAAAACCTAATGGAGATGCTCTTTATCACGCTTTGGAGAAACTATATGCACACCAGTTTTTTAATTTAGCTACTGAAGATAGGTGCTCCATTCTAACCTCAAAAATCCAAAACTATCAGTTACTGTCAACTGCATAAATTAAGCCATGCAACAAACAACCTCATTTGAAGACAACACCAGAACTTTTCGTAATGACTGGAGTAGGGAAAAGAAGCTTCTTTACCAGCAGAAACTTTAAACCCGAAAGTTTTCTCAAAGAGTATTGAGGGCACAGATCCAACACTACTTTGCCCTCTTTGGACAGACTTCGTGACAAAGGGAAAGTGTGACATACCAACAAAACAGAAATTGTCTACTTGGAATGTGTTAGTCGGAGTGACCTTGGCACTCCCTTCCCATGTACACTGGGGACACCATGCTTTGCTGTTGTCATCGTTGATCTCTGGAGATACTGTGAATGTATACACTTAAGATGTGTCTATTCCATTTAATAGGTAGTGATAACAGTGTGTCATTAGAATTGGACAGAACAATAAGGAGACTCTTGAATCCTTGGTCAAAAGTACTTCAGTTCCAGGTTTTTAGGTCCTGAACACCTTGCAGAATTGTCTCAATACTAAAAAGGAAGCTGGCTCCTTACGTACATGGGACTTTTATATACTGAGTATCTTCACTGCTGGATTCATCCCTAATATAGTACATTTCAAACACATTTTTGGGCAAGTAAAAATTTCCACAGCAAGGTTTATCCATAGCATGATAATTTTTACTTGAGAAAAGCATAGTTTCACTACTTAAAACGTTTCTGGAATCACAGGACACAATATGAATACACTGAACCACTTTGTCTCTTCTTTCACGTGGCTCCAAAAATGACAATGAGTTTTGTGAATTGGTTTCTACTTTTTGAATTTGAACTTTTGTTTCCCGCCCCAACCCCCATTTCCTTCCTTCTTTATAATCGCCAGATTCTATCTTTACAAGAGATTTGAATTTAATAGAGCAATGTTTTAAATATGATGTTTCCCATCTGATCATTCAAAACCAAGCTTAGCAAGGTCTTTAACAAGATTTAAAAGCTTACTGAAAAGTATCTAAATGAAAACATATGGGTCTTACCCTCCACAAGAACACATTCCTATCTTGTCTATGAGTACTACATACAAGCCTTAATAATACTTGCTTCTGACCAATGTGTTGTCAAGAGTGGCAATAGTCTGAAAATAAGTATCAATTTAGCACACACACAGGTTTGGCTTTGTGAGATACTTCTCTGTTTTGTCATTTGGAGCAATCCAACAGATGGGCTGCAATCATATTAACTATTAGCTTTCAACCAAAAAATAGCATGTGCTAGCAGAATATGCTTCAATGATCTACCTAAGGAATATAAATAACTATTTGGAATTTCATCTCCTTACACTTTCAGAAAATGGGATTTCTGGAAGGCTGGTGTTATAAAAGGGAAGCTTATTGAAGCCCCAGGAAGAAATAAGATAGTATAAATGTAAATTATTATTCTTTCACTGTAAAAGCAAAGGTGGCTAACCTAACTATAATGTTAAAATAAGGATCTTTGCTCTCTTGAAAAAAACCTATATTTATATCTATCTATATATGCCTATAACTATATCTAAAGTATATTCTTTAGATTTATCAGAGTAGAAGATATGTATCAGGCCTCTTCGAGCACTGAGAAATGTTTACACCTGAGAAGCAAACCGCAAAGCCAAAAAACTGCTCAGAAATGGTTCAAGTCTTACAGGTTTGATAGTGGTTACTTTTTTGTATTCTTTAAAATCAATTCTGTTTGCTTTGAATATTCAGTGTGCCTTTCGCTGCCAATAAAAGCCACTGGGATCACTTATATCATCTCAGTAAACGAACTGCTCAACCCCTAGGAACAGGCATGTAAAGCATAACATTCCAGTTGCTAAATCTGATACAGACTATGGGCCAAGCATTCTTACAAAGTCCTAACACACGGAAAAAAAAAATAGATCCCAGAGATTTTAGGAAATCTAAAGAATTTGGGGGAAGCTGGGTGGTATCAAGGGGATGGGAAAGAACCTATATCTCTACAAAAATGTCAGGTAACCTTCTAGGAGAAAATGACAATTCCTCTTCCCCCAACCCCTGAGCTCATAATGAATGCTTAACTCATTGCCCTCTCACCTGATAAAAGAAATAGTTGAAAGATACCCAAATCCCCCAAACAACTATATTTTTTGTTATATAGAAAAATAATCAATTCAATAGCTCTGAACCACTTATTAAGCAACACTGCTGATATCTTAAAGCTCTGTTCAACTTCTTAGCTAAATAGAAATTGACTGAAAAAAAATTGCTGAAATTATAGATGAAAGCAATATGCCTTTTGTACATTTATCTTATTTCCTATTTCTTTCCCTCTTCTCTCATTAATAAAACATAAAAATAAAGTGATCTGTATAAAATTAGAGTAATTTAACAACATGATTATAAGAAGAGAATTATCAAGGAAAAACTTTTATAAGTGGAAGCAGAAGACAACATTTTTTCCTAAAATGTTGGCCCAAGCTGTTCACAATATTGCTGTAGCAAAAGAGCTTGGATAACTTGGATTTTCAAGTTATTCTTGTTGCAAAGGAATAAGCAGTGCAGATAAAAGATGTGCTTCTCTGTCAGAGCTTACTTTGAGGTCCCAGTGGTTGAGTTCCACTGCAGCTCTATCATACTACAGACTGAGTGACTGGAGAAACGTCCTGAAGTGGTTAGAAGTTTGGTTTTGACATCAGTGGGCCAGTATTTCACCTTCACCTTAAGTGTGAAGACCCAAACCAAAGTGCAAAAATAAGCTATTTGCAGTTTAGGGATCTTAAATGATCCTTCATTATCTTAATGTTCTACAACCCGTCATAAACCTCAACAGACTCTGCTTCTGGGACCAGCTCAGTCTTATACAAGTAACCCCAAAGTGGTTTTCATTACGCACACGGAAGAGGAGCTTGAATGTAAACCTGTTCATTGCCCCAAACACACACACGATTTTGCACCCCAAAAAGGGGCACAAATGAGGGGTGAAGCAGAGTTGAGTTCATTCATGGCTCCTCACCATTCATTTCTTTAAGTTTATTGAGATCCGGGAAATTTGTGTGGGGTAAAAAGGGGTGCAATGAAGCAGAAGCCTCACAACAAAAGTATACTTCTGAAAAAATTACTCAGGATAACAGCAGCAGCAAAACCATGCATCACCTTTCAATACATCCCCAAGGGTCAGGCACTGCAGAATCCAAAAGCAGCTATTACCTTTCAGCTCCACGAGCACTAAAAAGTTCATAAATAGCCAAGTTACACTGCTGTTGCCCACATGAGATACAAGAGTGCTGCTGGACTGCCTGCAGTCCCCAGCTATCATTCAGTTGAACTACGCTGCAGCAGAGTCTTCCCTAAGGAGCAGCAACTACCTTTGTGCAGCTGAAATACTCAATGATTGGAGGCAAGAGCCCCCCGATATACTCTACAGTGTATGTTCATATGGCAACTTCTCATGGTTTGGCTTGGGTAAGTTTTCCTTATAACTCTCCTCCTGATTAATTTCAAGTTCCTGATGCAAACTCTTTGAAATAAACTTTAAAGAGAAATAACTTGGCATTATTAAAACAGGTTTCCTTTCTCCCCTTTTTGTTTTTTTGATGGGGGAAAAGAGAAAAAAAATCAACCTAAAGCAGAGAACAAGCATGGAGAAATACACCCTGAGTAGTTAAAATTTTATCAGACTACTAGGGTTTGATAGTTGGATTCGTTATTCAGTTTCTTTAAAAAGTGACTCCTCCCTGCTAAATTGCAGGTGTGGTTGTAAATCCAGCTCACAAGGTCATCAAATTCACCCTTGCCTCTAAAGCAGCCCGCTGGTACATGCCTGACCAGTTAAGAGGTATAGAAGAACCAACAGTTGCCTATGGTTTTCAAAATGTTAATGCCACAATCCTTAAAATGGAATATCCATTTTCCATTTTAATAAAATGGTCTCCCACAGCCTGTATGGTTGTCTTGGGTGTTGACTACTGATTGAAAGGTGTGGATTGGAACAGATTGCCAAATAGAGGTAATTTGTAAATTATTTATCCTTCTGCTTATTGACTATCTAATTTAGTGCATTATGAGAATTTAACAGACTGGATTAAAAGAACTGCCCAGAGACAGGTCCAAAAGCAATGGACGCAAGGTGAAAAGTGAAAACCTGCAATTAGATATTAGGAAAAAAAGTTCACAACATGGGTAGTCTAACACTGAAACAGGCTGTGCAGAAAGGCTGTAGCTTCTCCACCCTTGGAGGTACTCAAAGCTCAGATGTAGCCCTGAGCCACCTGCTGTAAACTGGCCCCGCTTTATGGAAAGAACTGGTTCAGATGACATTCAGAGATTGCTCCCAAACTCAAGTATTGCACAATTTTAAGACAATGGGGAGGATGGGATTACAACAGTGTGTTTCAATGTTCAGACATGTAGCACCATCCAATGAGTAGACAGTGGATGTACAGTGTGCAAGAATGAGGCCTGGACTTGTAGGTAATCAGTGATTCCTACTGGGGGAGTGGAGAGTTGCTCACAGCAGCTTTTTGGAGGCACATAGTCCAACATACTATTCATCATATCTCTTCCACAGAAGAGCTTCAGATACAGGAATGCTCAGATCTGATAGTAAAAAAATACCGGAGCGGAGGAGGAGGGATATCACAGAATATGAGATTCTGTATGGCCATAAACCTTTGTCACAAAAATGTAACCTCCCCATTAGTTTTGCTTATCTTCTCATCCATTTGTTATTAATTTGATGGAACTGGGGAGTTGTCAGGGTTATGGGATGCAAAGGATTTATCTTGCAGAACAATCTCCATCCCACTGTTCAAAGTCTTTAGTTTCAAATTACAGAGATTATAAAAGAAGCTTTTAGAAAAGAAGCATTGATTCTTTATTCCTTTTCAACGTGATTTTGTTTGAGGATAGTTTCAACAATGTACATGTTTACGCAATCTTTTAAGCGCAAGGCACATGCAGCAAAGTCAGGATGGGTTTCGATGTTTCAAATTTTGTAGCTTCAATGGCTAGTGGCACTGTAACACCCTAAAAGCTTTCTTACATACTGAAGTCCAGCTGTGCCAGGAGCTTTAAATGCTATTTAGTAGAAAGACAAAAAGGGGCAACTTTCAGAGCCTCTAGAGAACATTCAAAGGGAGATGTAAAAAGATAGCCAATTCATTTTGCTTTATACGTACCAGGGGAATAGAGAGCTATGAATAAAATGCATGCAGGGAATGCACTCACTTTGAAAGAAATAGCACCATTTTTACTCACTTTCATATATAAAGAAATTAATTTAAAACATGCAGGTTAGTTAAAATCCTAACATGACAACTAGGTTATAGTAATTTTTTTTAAACTTCTGATGCTTTTTTTTAAACTTCAATGCTTAAAACTTTCATCCTTGCTGTCTTGATGAATTCAGAACACACAGACATGTGCTCTGCACAGAAGTGCTAAAAATGTCATCACAAGCAAAAAAGAAAGAAAAAACCAAACTCCACAAAACCCAACAAACCTTCACCACCTGTCTGTTTTATGATTTTGATAGACTTTCAAAGGATGGCAAGATAGATATTGAATTAAAGCAATAATCTACTATGGCACAGCTTCGTTAAAAACACTTTCTCACTTTCTCCTCTCTCCGTCTTTCTAGCCAACAAGACCGAAAAACATGACTTAACACAATGGACGCTCCCAATTTTTGATGTGTGCCCAGAAGCTACAATTACCCCAATGCCTTGCAAATGACTACCTTGTCTGAGTCTCTTGTAACTCCTACAGATGCATAAAGTAAAATCTCTGTAGGTTTGTGGGCCCTGCCATGAGTCTTCCTTTTTCAATCAGAGAAAAATTGTATCTTTTCAGCATTTATTATTTATCACTTAAGATTACTTCCCATACTGCAATTCCTCATGCCAAATGGCATTGTTTTAGAACACTTAAAAACAGTTCAAACTGTTCCCTGAAGTACCAAAAATGCTCCTCCCTCCATGAGGAAATAAACTTAAAATCATATTTCATATATGGATTTCTGACAGATTTGAACATGGACTATGGTCTTTTTTCCTTAACAGTATTTAATCTGGAAATAAAATATACTGAACAAATGCAGAACCTTTGTAGAATCATTTCTCAATTTTTTCAAATTCAAGTAAGTACAAATTTAAAACTTGTTATAAAATTGTAAACTTTTTAGAATAAAAATATTTTGTTACTTTTTCCCCCCCCTCTCCCCACACATTATCTACTGACAATTGCCTGACCTGTTCTCCAAGTTATATTTGTCATTATTTTGGGTTTGGCTTTCTGTGCTATATCCACCTAGTAACTGAAGTAGCACAGCTCTCATGTTAAAAAGAGGAGGAGAAAAACACTGACTGCTGGTTAAGTCCTGTAAGTCATTCTGACCAAACTGCGCATGCTCTGAATGAAGCATCTACAGAGATACAACACATACTTAATAAAAAAAACACTTTCTGTAATGCTTAACAAAAGCTTTTACCTCTTACTCTATGGAAATAGCTGTAATTTTTCATTTTCTAAAGTTAAAAGCATTTTCTCCCCTCCTTCCAACAACAAGAATTGCTATCTCCTTCCTTAAAGCTAACTGGGGCTTGAAAGAGCTTCCCTACTTCACAGGGATATTGCAAGAAGAAAAAAAAGAATTAGATGAACGTTCACATATTACTTATTAATGGGACCACAAACCCAATTAGACAGACTGCCCATAAATATGCCTGACTCAGCCATTCAGTTTGAAAGCTAAAGGTGCAGACACAGCCACGTCACTGCAAGAAAACAAGTTGCTATTTCTCTGTGGAGCTGAGGTAGCGCTGTCTGAAAGCACTCTTAAACCACAGCAAATGCAAGATAAAGCAATTTATCTTTGCTCTCTTTTATTGTCAGCTACTCTAAAATCAAATCACATCATTCATCACAGCCTAAGAGTGGACAGGTACCTCAGCTCTGACCACACATTGCAGCTTGTTACATTGTGGTGCTTCGGTTGTGGTTGAGCTTTTAAAACAGGTAGGACTTCAGGGAGACAAATGAGACATGAAGTTCTGAGGAAATAAATAAGCATATGCATACACACACAGAGAAAAAATCATGAATTCTTGTCTTGGGCCCAACTATCTAGGGAACGTCCTCTGCGCCACAGTACCCAGAGGGGGTGGGGGGGAGAGCTCAGAGTCAAACACCTGCTTCACTGTGGCAAAGGAGATGCAAAGAACTCCATCTCAGCAGGCAAACAATGTCTGCCCCCATTTATGCACCTGGTTTACTAAAATACCGAAGTCCTGTTCTTCACAAGGATACGACCCTTAGAGAAAATTGCTATAAAAACACGTCTTCTAAACCGATGCCATCACTGCAGAACTATTCCTGGTCCTCCTGCTCTTCTCTGTAAGCCCAATTTCCCCCCTCATTCACTGTGTGTCCTAAAAGTGATTAGTACAATGTTACACCTCCACTTTCTGGATTATACTTTCTGGATTGCCATAAAACAACCAAAAACTGCACCGACTCCTCTTTAGCTAGAATGTTTTCAGCATACCTCAGACTTCTGTGTAATTAATTTCTGAGGCTTTTGTTCATTTTTACTGCATGTGCATTAAGAATGAAATTGGGATGGCTAATTGCAAGGGGCAAGTTTGGATAGAAATGTATGTACTGACAAAAAGACATGCTCCCACAGTCACCACCTTCCCAGTTCTTGCTCCAGTACTCCAGCAGGAATGACTGGGAAAATGAATAAACATGCAACAGTGCATCAAGACATATGTCACCAGGGTTTTTTTTCAGTTTTCTTTTTTGAACAGGGCAAAAAATTTGCCTTTTCTTCCAGTGCACAAGGTCATCTTCTGTGAAATTTCACTCCAAAATCTTAAAAAAAGCACAACTCCAAAATCAATCTCTTTTTCTTTCCTCCACAAAACCAACAGCATTCCTTTCCTTTTACTTGTTCTCGAGAACAGCTGACACTTTAAAACATTCTTTAAATAAATACAATAGCCTGAGGTTTGCACTGGCCCTGAAAGAAAACCACTGAATCCTTTAAGTTTATTAAAATTACAGCCAACAAAACATAAAAAACCCACCCCACCCTGAAAGGCTAAAGTGGGTGAACCCTAGTAGAAGAGCACTAATACCCTCACCTGTAATGCATGTACAGGCACTACATGTGATTAATTTTGAAATCAGAGTATTAATAGCATCCACAAATACAGTAGCTGATAATAGCTTTGTTGGGAATGATGTAATAAACCTGTAGAAATAGCTTTCTGTAAACTCACGGTAGTAACACCTAATTTTAATTTTCCATTTCAGGCAAGATGGGGATAGCAATAATTACATACCTCAAAGTGGACTGTGATAATTCTTCATCCTCTGTAGGGAGCTACAAGAGTGGGATATGCTATTATCACCGCCACCACTAGCACTCAGATTTTAATGTGGTTATAATACTTAAACTCAGAGCCTTACATCTTCTCCAGTTGCACCCTTTCAGGGAGAACACTGATGTTTTCTATGCAGCAGTGAGTACTCCGGACTCAAAGGCGATCTCCCTCATAAAATGTTCCACTTAATCAACTCATCTGCCTCAGAAGGCTGTGGGTGGCTAGCTAGAAAGAAACCTATGGGATGAATCAGAAGGGAAAAAAAAAAAGATGTCTCAACAGGTATGTGGGGTTAAGGGTGAAAAGGCCAAGGGGCAGAGAGCTGAAAGGGATGAGACCCTCTGGTTAAACATTTTTATTATTTTTCCCTTTTCTGAACAAGCAGGATGATACTCTTAGAAAATAAATCATTCTGCTAGTTTTTCTGCTGTCACCCCCTTTGCTTTTACCTTATTCTTATATTTATTATTGACTACTAAAGCCTCTCCACTAGAATTCTTAGAAAATAACGTATAGGCATTAAGTTTAAAAAGCAGCTTTGGCACTCATGAGGCATGGTGATCATAAATCAAAGCAGAACATTGCAACTGATTTGTGTACTGGAACCCACAACACTAACGTCAGCCCTGTTTTTCACCTATCTCTTGGGTTCTGACACAGAGAAAAGGACTATCAGAGTATCAGAGAAAAGCTGATTTTCACTTGAACCTTGAGGTAAACCATTCAGGAAATAGGAATGCGGTAGTCAACTAATCACATAAAACCAAAAAGCTCAGGAGTTTCCCTTAATGACCCCATGAAAAAAAAAACAAACTATATAACTTTAGCCTACCTGACTGTACCCTAAGACGGCACTGAAATTTTTGTGTCTTGTAGTGCTAGAAGTGGTAAGAGACCATATTGACCCATACCAGAGAGTGCTCCTCTCTGATTGTACCAGAGTGTGCCATTCAACATGCCAGTAAACCCTGCCTCAGAGCAGCTTTGAGTAAGACTTGACTGGCATATAAAAAGCTCCATCAGCTTTCAAAGTGAATTTTGCAGCCTCAGGATGAGGCATGTTAGAAAAGCAATGCGGAAGACAAGACCAGGTTGCCAAAATGTAGTGAACAGATCATTAGACACGATCAATGGGAACATCAAATTTCACAAATAAAGTGAAGTCTGTAAAATTGTGTATGGCTGCATTTTAGTTTTAAAAAAATGTGTAGCTCAGGCAGATGCCAAGTCTCTATTGTATGCAAATATTTTATTTCAATTAGCACTTTTCAATCATGCTTTTTCTTTTCTAAATGACTCATGGATCTCTCAGTCAAGAAATGGCAGGACCACAAGCACATGCCAACAGGGTGCATTTATCTCACAGAGAGATAAATGTGGAAGGAAACATGTAAACCTATCTCAGAGTTTTTTCAACCCATCTTTCCTTCCAAACTTTTTTCTCTACCTGACTGCAAGCCTCTATAACACAGCACACTTTGTTTCCATGTCCTTCCAAGCGAGAAGTTTTCACAAGAATTTAATTGAAACTAAGGAAATTGTGTTGCTAGAGCTTGTTGACCAGGTAGAAAAAAAAAAATTCAAGTTCAGCCTACAAGTTTTATCACACCGTATTAAGCCAGAGAAGAGGTCATAATACTAACTTGCTCACAAATGCACATACAAAAAGGGGGAATCTTTAGAAATTTGACACGCTGCTGAGAGTGTCCTGGTGCACAGGCCATTGTAAGCGGGATTGTCCATGCGGGAGATGTGCTGAATAGCTGTGAAGTACGGCTGGATGAAAAAAATACCGCAAGTTAAGATCCGTCACCGCACACAACACTGACATAAACTAAGACTGCTATGTCTCATGGCTGCAGTAGGGGTTTTAGTTAATTTCCAGAGTGCTGACCCCACGCTGCTTTGGGGCTCTGAGCATCCTCACCTTGTCAAGGAACCACAGGAACATGGGGAGAAGCATACTGGTGTTGCCGGTTAGCCAGAGAAGCAGAGGAAATTGCAAAAGTGTCATATGGGACCTTGGAAACATCAGTTCATTTTTGATCCTGCATCACTCTATATACCAAAGAAGCCGTGCTTGGAAGGCTGAGAAATATAAGTAGTCAACACTGATGAAGAATTCTATAATTAGCAAAAAATTAAAAAGAGTGGCATGAAAACAAAACCTGCACAAGCATTTCACTTTCCACTCCTATGGTTTTTAACACCTCTCATGTTGCAAGAGTGCTCTCTCCACAGACAGATTTAAGCTGATGTTAACTGCAGTTGCATCTGAAAATATGTATTTTTAATACCGGTTAGGTTCTAGGCAGTAATCCCTTTCTCAGAAACTGAAAGATTTAAATGAAGTCATAGTTGCTAAGTGCACTATTCAGCCATATATCATGTTCACAGAAGTACAAAGAGTACTCCAGGGTGAAGGGTTTTCAGGATAATGTACGAATTCTGCATTAAATACAGAATCACCATTATATAATTTTAGCGTCTTGCCAACTATTTCTTTTTTTGAGCAGGAGAAGGAGGGAGAAATATGGAGGTTGAATGGAATTAGAACAGTACTGTTTGTACCCTGGTGAATATTAGGGAAATGATAAATGATCCCTAAGCATGCAGACTGATTTATGCAATAAAAAATAAAGTACGGTGGGGTGGAGCCTCCGTGTGAAAATCTCATCCTTGGACGGCTACAAGGTATGCAATGCACCTAAAGTGTCTCAAATCCCTCAGGGTTGCAATTATCTCATGATAACCACACCCTGGAGAACTGTGTCTTTTGCTTCTCTGTTGGGTGGGAGGAAAAGGAAAGGGAAAGAGGTATATTTCTGATTATGAAAAACAGAAGACTGATAGTTTACGGTAGTGAGCCCTGTAAGCTTAAACTGTTAAAGAGTTCTCATTTTTTCCTAATTAACAGCATGAGCAAAAAGAAGTCATGTCTCATGTCAGTATGATAAAGGAAAAAAACAGAGATAAAAAGCCATTAAGAAAAATACAAGTCAAAAAAGGCACAAATATACATAAATCAAACTTGTCAGTAGCTCTCAGTTAATATTGTCATGGGATTAATAGATGCAACAAACAAATTCAATTAAACCTCATTCTGCAAAGGATATTACTTGGAAAATTCAGATAAACTGTGCTATCCTTACACCTGCAACACTGTTTGACACTCCTACTTGCATACAAAATATACACCTTTTTTTTTTTCCTGCTCGTAGTGCTAAAAGATATCATTAGAGAGCACTGAAGTCTTATACTTTCTGTATTCTCCTGTAAAAGTCTGAACTTTTCCTAAAAAATAAAGTGGATAGTGTTAGGAAGTCTTTTATTTTAAGAAGTGAGAATTAACCATTTTAAATTTCCCAGCTATAATGGCTACACAGATAATCCTCAGTTTCAGGTAAATAAACTTAACTGATATACATCCGACTCTAACTGGTATCTACTTACATCTTCAGTGTATGGAAATGCAGATGCAAGTGTATTTTTTTATTCTATAAGCTTGCCAAATTTATGGAGAAAACAGCTCTTATACTTGGTAAAGTGTAGCAATATATTGGCTTAATAACATATTTACAGGGAGTTTTTATCCTGTGGAATGAGGAAATAAACAATGCGTTTTCTTCATCAGGTGAGGGAACACATTGATACTCAATTCACTTCACTGAAATGATACTATTCACTCTCTGCCAGCAGCCAGCAACACTGTGCAACACCTTATGATGGGAACTTACAAACATCATATGCAGGTATGAGATCTAATTAAATACCATACCAGAATTATACAGCAATCTGATCCTAGGACTCTTGTATATCCCCAAAACTACCCCAAGACTAGTTCTCATCAACATTTAACAACTACTGACACCTTTGAAATTATAACTTCCCCAAAAATTCTAAATACATTCAATTAATGTATCTGTATGATATTCAGTATCTGAAAAACTAGTATTCTCATGAAATTGTATATCAAGACCTTCCAGCACACAGTAGAGCAAATATACACTGCATCTCAGAAGCCTCTTACAAACATTTCTCATTTCCTTCAGATCCACTAGAAATGGCAAAACTGACGTTATTTTAAGAACAGATGAGATGGAACAGTTGCTCTAAAATGCACGTCTTACATACTACAAGCTTTAGTTCATATTAACCCTTTTTCTCTTTAAAATCTGCAAGTTCATCCTTGAAATCTCTCTCAGCTGAAAATTATGCTGCCTGCTTTGGGAATTCTCACCTAACCTTAAATATACAGGAAAATGTACAGTTCGGGACAGTGAAAGAGAGGGCAATGAAAAGTTTATAGCTGTCACGCTATTTTTCTCACGTTTCCTTTTGCTATTCATCAAACCCTTGAATGAAGTCTTTCACTGGCGCTAAACTATGACTATATGATGTTTCTTCTATTGTTTCAAGAGGGGATGACTGCCTTGTCAAGGAGGGGCTAAGCTTTTAAAATTAAATAGGTATTTCCAACACAGCGAGTCTACAGTTCATCCATCATCTGTTCATGGCTCTGTCTAAAAGAGGAAAAAAAAATGCAGTGTGCTTCATGGTAAAGATGAACTAAAAATTTCACAGCTGGCAAGTCTGAGGAGCTGTTTTCTCAGTAAAGAGCAAGGCCACATTCTCAGTAAAGAGTTAGGCCACATACAGAGAAACTGAATGCTCACCAGGTTTCCCCCTCTCCTCACATTACTGCTTTGGTCTTGAACTTTATAGAAACCTCTAAGTGCAGGAATTTTATTTTTATTATTTGATTTTTTTTTCCCTTCAAAATGGTAACCAAATATTCATACATTTAAAATTGAGCTTTGGAATGAACTTATGAGATTCCGTATTTTTTTATAAAAGTAGTTATCTGAACATATTGAAAAAAATACATTCATGATGCATAGAAAAAACTTCTCAGCTCCCTTTCTTTGCAATCTGAAGTAACATTTTTATTTTTGGAACAAAAGACTGCAGATATTATCTTTGATAACTAGCTCCAGATCTGTTCAGCATGTTGTCCAGACTGTAAGTCGTCTTTAAAAGTTTACATTAATATGTAAAGTGCTACAGAACAAAGATCAACAGGCTCAAATTCCTCTAAATTTTCTTATGTGTCTTACTCTATGTGTTTGTATCACCAGGCTTTTTCTGAAAAACAAATAAATGATGTAACTATCAATAACCTCAGCTTAACCACAGCTAATTTTGAACCTGAAGTGTATACACAGATTCATCAAAGTTCAGAAGTTCCCCATGGACACAGGGATTCATCCTGGTGGAGCTGCTGGTTGGGTCAGGGTCTAAGTTAATAAGAATTCACCTTTTTACAGAGGAGGAATGTGATCACCAAAACCATGGTATGTTCACATATGCTATGGTGATATCATATATGATAAAAAAAAAAGGCATACGCACACATATTTGGTGCAGTTGTATACTTTTAAACTACCACTGTAATCTGCCCTCCCAAACCCATCACCCTCCCCCCCAGTTAGAGAAATTAGTAAATCTGTATCCAAAGCTTGAAGCCATTAGATCATGTTTTGGCAGACCTTGATGCTCACAGAGCTGGTTGGGCACACAACCAGCACTATGCATTGACGGGATACTGCCAACCATGTTGCAGAAATGCAGCGCTTCACAGTGGTGAGAGTAAGAATCCAGTACATAAATAAGTGTGCTATGGAAAACATGTACAGCTACATGAGCAGGGGGAGTACTTTCTGGAATATGTGTATCCTCACCATATCAATGCATGCACCAAAAAATAAACCTTAATTGCATGCTGATTAAGTAACTCCCCAACACTAGGTTAAGGAGAACCATCAGCTGCTCAACATTGCAGCATAAACCCCAGAGAGGCTGAAACTAGGACTATAGCAAGGGTTTTATTAATAGGCATGAAAGGGGCAAAATCCGCATAACTTCACCCATCCATGCCTCACAAAACAGTCTTTCCTATTTCTTCATTCAGTCCCAAGAATTTTTAGGAAAAAAAAAAAACCAAACCACCAACAAAAAACCAACCCAAAACACTACCAACAACCAAAACCACTGTATTGTTTTACACTAGTCCGTCTTGGCAGCCTATTGCATTCTGGCT
Source organism: Phalacrocorax carbo (assembly GCF_963921805.1). Classification (NCBI taxonomy): domain Eukaryota; kingdom Metazoa; phylum Chordata; class Aves; order Suliformes; family Phalacrocoracidae; genus Phalacrocorax; species Phalacrocorax carbo. Next base: position 92,332,238 of record NC_087514.1, on the reverse strand, counting down.
GTAGAAGCGTCTGCTTTCAAATTTTAAGCCCTCACGGCAATTATCCTGCTCTCAGACTAAACCTACTGAGCATATTTCAAAAGAAGTCACATCTAAACAGAGGGAATTCAACAGTGATCAATGTTCACTGGGCCTCAGTGGCAGTAAACTATTTACTGCCTTAACCTTTTAAGTTCGCACAACTGAAGCGCTCAAGAGCCCTGTGATGAATTAGCTGAAGTATTTGGTTGTGAGTCGAGCAGGCACTGGTTCAAATCATCTGTCCAGCAACACCATCCGCCTTACAGCCCCTGCAAACAACAGCTGGGTGCCGAAGCGAGTGTCTGCTCATCCTTTCTGCAGTTCAGTTGCCCAGCTGTATTTTCTGCCAACTTTTACTACGTCCGCCACCCCAGTGGAGTCATTTTGGAAAACAAAATGCATCACAAGCTGGGCATGGTCCTAATCATCTTTTGATTATCCATCTGATTATTACCTTACAGAAGACATGAGAGAGGGGACATCAAAGCGCATGCAGCACAGTTACTGCTACAGTAGCTGATTTAGATCTGCTACCCTCCTCTTGCAAGATTGCCAAAATAAATTGAAAGGGAAAAAAGAATCATGCCTATTGCATTAGCGTCGTTGTCACCAATACTTTCCCACCACGCCACTGCTGAAATACAGTAAGAGGAAGCAATCCAGTACAGATGGCTGAAGACACCTGAGGCTTGGCAAAGTACTTTTGGAAAGTCTGTCTTTAGAGAAGCTTGTTTTTATAAATTTCAAATGGAATTACTCTGTCTATATCTAATACGCAAGACTAGCTCTTTTCTATTAAAGCTGTGTTTGTAACTCTGGGATTATTAGAATACGTTTTTAAAACCAACGAGACCTCTGTAGGTCCTATATTTTTACAGGTTCAGAAGAATTTGATTTCTATCACCATTACTCGGAAATAAACCAGGAGATCTCTACCTTGTCTTTTCAGATGGAGCATCTTAAGATGTGTTTTTCTCTTCAGGTAGACATAAATGTGAAATCCATAGGCCAAGATATTACATATTCACAACACAGGTCAAGCTTTCTACATAATCTATGGAAATACAGAATCAATTTTATAATCTGATTTTCCATATAAAATTTGGAGATATTATTTGGGGATCTGTTTTTTAAATTTCAAAAGGAGGCAAGGTTTTGGGTTTGTGGTTTGGGTTTTTCTTTTTTAGACACTACTTCAGTGTTTATAATTCAAATGCTTTAATATGTAGCTTGCTAGCATAAGAATCTGGAAGAAAAACCAGAAACATCAATAACTGCTTAATTTCATACAGAGTAAAACATAAAAACCATAGTGGGTATTATTTAAGTCTGCAGGTGAGAAAACTGAAAGAAGCATTGGTTATTCTGACTGATACGTACACAAATCCAAGGAAGACATGATTACTAAAGGAAAAGGAACACATTTTTGTTGCAATTACTAACTTCATAGGTAACAATTATACACATAGAGCTAATACTACTTGCAGATTTCCTTTTTCTTGATAAAAAAGTCCTGCATAACACAGGCCATACGACTTTGCTCAATGATTCTTATATCAAGCTGTGTAAATAGCTAGTAGTTTTTTATATCTCTTAGGCAGGCATCCAATCTTGATTTAAGGACCGCAAGTAACGGAGAATCTTTCACATCCTTTGGTAAACCCACTCAAATACCAATTGTCCTCATTTTAAAAAAAATTGCACCTCTTCTCTAGTTTGAATTTGTTTAACTTTAGTTTTCAGCACTCGATCTCCACATAATTGCCTGCAAGGCTAAGCACCCTGTAATACCAAACATCTTATTCCCTCTGTGAACAGGATCAAATAACTTCTTCACATTCACTTTAATGAGGTAACTCTAGCGGTTTCCTAATGTCATTTACTGGGAAGGCTGTTTTCCAGTCCTAAAAAACACTTTTATCTTTCCTCTGAGTTGTTTTCTATATTCAACATCCTCTGAAAAGCAGAAAACCTGTGGTATTCTCATACTAGTTTATATAAGCAATACTGACTCCTTATTTCTACTCAGTAGTCTCTTGTCAGTGTATCACCTTCACTGTTTTCCTGTCACGTCACTGCCCTGTGCATAGTTCAGCACCTACTGCAACCTGTAAATTCTTCCGCAGTTTCTACTGTCCAGCATACAACATTTTTTTTTTCCCCTTTTACATGACTAAACTGCTTTCAGAGACAGAAATGCCCACTTCTGCAGAGGATGGAGCCTGGCTAACACATTGCTGGACCTAACTGGCTCCTCGCAGAGCCACCTAGGGTATCCCTGCTCCATATTCCCCAAACCAGGGGTGATGGGCATTGCCAGGCTCCAGGTTAGCCTGCCTCCCACCATACTCGCTGTCTTGAGCGGGGCAGCACAACCCTGCTGTATGCCACAGCGGTGCTGTACCTACCAGCGCTGCCAGGCCAAGTACAGCTGTTAGGGCAGAGGTGAGGTTGGCAGTGGTTGCAAGTGTACTGCTGGGAGGAGGAGGAGAAGAGGAGGTGGCAGGAGTCATTGCGCCACACTCCACAGCACCCCAGGAGGCTTCATGAGTGAGTGCCGTGCCACAGAGCAACGCAGACAAGATTCCACTAAATTGCTGCTGAACTTCTCAGGCGCCCAGCACAGGTGCTCATCAGCTCCCCTACCTTAGGGGTCTCTGTATTTGCGCTCCCCTGTGTGCCTCACGGAGTGCCCCAGTGCCTTTTCCTAGACTAAACACAGTACCTTACCCCAGCACACTTACCTTTATCAACCCAAGGTGAAATATACTTAAATAGGGTATTAAACTAGTTTGATTAAACCTTCTTTTCAGAAAAGAACTTAGAAACATCAATCAATTCTATTTGCAAACTGTAAAGCTACTCAAAGATTATAGCAAGTTACTAAGGAACAAAACATGATGACAAACCTATTTGGAAGCTTGACAACATGATTATAAAGAAAGAGATAAAAAGGGAGTCTGTGAGAAGGAAGAAATGGGAAATGTCTTAGTATTGTGTTATAATTCTGCCTTATTTCTAAAAGGTAGTAGTTTTGATGACATCAGGAAGCCATACAGAGATAACTAATGATTCCTCAACACTAACCTTTTAAAAAAAAAAAAAAAGGAAAAAAGGCTTTCTGGTTGTGGCTATGGGAAGTGGGAAGGTCTCATTAAAGAAACTACAAGTGTTGTTTCTCCGGGATTTCCATGAGGGAAAGTAGCTAACTGGAAGCAGTGTTTTCTTGTGGTTTCTAAATTAAAAGGTATGTCAGGAAACTTATTTGTCTTTTAAATTCATGTAGAGAGTTGATACTTTTAAAAGACAGTTCCTACACCATAACTCTGCACTAATTACACAGTTTTACACTGGTACATGGAAAATCTCAACAAATGGTCTTAACCTCAGGAGCCCAGCCAGGCATGTGCAACATTGCAGCAGTGACTTACACAGCTGCACATGGGAAGTCCAATTTCCAGGTGGTCATGACCCCATAACCCCTCTCATGGCATAGACCTTGAGCAGAAGTGAAAAGCACATTACTGTAGGCAATGGAGCTTTCCTAGTTGCCGTGCCACACAAAAGCTGTGAGACAATTTAAGTCCTTGCTGTGCCTTCCAAAAAGGGCAAGAATAAGACTCCAGCAAAGACAGCCACATCAGGCTAACCTCTCTTTCTGGTTCTGCTGGCATCAACTAAGCATTCATTCACAAGCAGATGTGCTTTCAAACCTCTGGACCTGATTTGCCAGATTAAGCTGCAATAATGAAGACAGTTTACCTTCATCAGTATCTTTATCAAATTAGGGACCTCACTCAGATTGATCCAAAATGAAAGCAGGGGAAAAAAATACCTCCTAAATCAAGCAAACAAGATGACTCTCCTTCCCAGTCTTTGTCTCAAAGTTACGCTCCTGCATTTATCTCCTGAGGCACTTCACAAAACCCCTCCATCTAGAGGCAGAAAGAAAAAGCAGATGAACAGGGCTGGACCTACTGAAATTCATTAACTTTGCCACAATGTCCTGTAAGACCAAAACGTTCGGTAAATCTACCCCAAAACCTGTTTAAGCAAGTAAAGTTTTACTACAGTTTTGGTCAATTCTGCTGTATCTGTTCTGATTTCGTCTGCAGAGAGGAACACACTGGAAATAGCTTTTTTACACTGTGAAAGTACTTCATTAGAGAGTTAAGAGTAATCTGATAGCAGGTGAGAGATTTTCCCAAGCACAAGACACCTTTTACCTGCACTGATGAACTCCTCTTTTAATTTGTATCAGTTTCTGTCAACATCACAGGATACACTTCTGCTAAACGTCATTAAAAAGATTTAGTGAATTACCACCCCCTCGATAGATAGATAGATAGATAGATAGATAGATAGATAGATAGATAGATAGATAGATAGATAGATAGATAGATAGATAGATAGATAGATAGATAGAACGTGTTCAAAAGTATCCAAGGTGCAATCATTTTCAGAGTTAATGGGAGGAAAGAGCCCCCAGAAAAAGAGACAGCCATCTAGGTTCATTGAGAAAGGTAAAATAAGTCTTAAGACACTCCTTTGGCTCATTTAGGGACCAGGCATTGTAGGAATGAAATCACAAAAAATTTGTTTTCTCCTTGGCTTATCTTTCTGCCATGAAGGGATCTGGAGAACACATATGAAGTAAACTTTGGAATGTCTGTAATGTGGCCAAAAAGCATTAAAGTTATTGTTTTATATTTATGACCATATATACAGGGCCTTGATTCTAGTTTACTGAAAGAAACAGCACACCACCTTTAAGGTATGTGATAGAATATACCCGCGGGAGAATGTACAGACACGCACACACACTTATGTTTGCGTATACGTGTGTGCACACTAGTGCACTTGTCATATTCTGACAGCTGCATAGGTCAAATAAATTATCTGTGTGAATCTGCTAAAAACTGTTTTGAGGATTTTAAAGCAGTATCATCCATCAATTTTTCAAAATCTTTTCCCAAGTTAAATAGGAAAACAAATTTGTTGATAGTGGTACTGTTTTCAAACCATAATATGCATTCAAATGCATTCAAAAACATAGAATATCTACTGAACCATTTAAACCACATTTTTAATGGAAAACTCTAATATACTTATTGACAGATTTTGCACACCCTTCAAAAATACAATTTCAGTGAAGGGCAATTAACCTCTATTAGAGCATTTTCTTCTGAAATCAATCTCTTTTCACAAAAGAACAGGGGGGTGGGGAGGGGGGGAAGAAAAAAAATAAAAATCAGACTTGACATACAAGTTTCCACAAGTAGTCTCGACATCCAACATCTGCTTTGGCCTTTAAATATAGATAAATCTAAGAATACATAATGACTGTGCGTTCCAAAATAGCAGTAGGCAAGTTCCATTAGCTCAGAGAAAGTAAGTGCATCTCTCAATACTTTCAAGCATCTTTTTTTGGCACTACAAGACAGGAAAAGCACATTATGTGATGAGCAGGAGTTTAATTGCTCCAGTGTTTTAACTTAGCCTATATAAATACAACTTGTTGCACTGTCATAAATAGTGTGAACAATAATTTATAAAGAGTTTCCTAAACTATATTAGGAAAGCACATTACGAATTAATAGGCAAGCTAGGCTATACAGTGTCAAAGGACAGAGAGAGTAATTTGTTGCTTTCTAACAGGTGCTAAAAGCCATAAACAACAGAATGATACCTGCTAAACACTGGAACACGCCTGTTTTCCTAAAGCAATGCCTGTTTGCTTGAAGAGCCCACCTCACCTCTTGCAAGGGGGAAAGCCCTCCAGTTGCACAGACAAGAAGGCAGCACTGAGGTCCAGATGCCTGCTCACTGTTCTTCCCTTGAAACACCATGTGAAGGTCATCCTAGCCTCAGCCAAAATCCTGCATCCCCCAGAAAAGTCAGAACAAAAAGTACCTGAGATTTCTAGTTTATAGCACAAGTTCATGGAAGAGTCCCTTTATTCTCTCAACAGCCACGGAGCCTCTTGGCTTTCCAACTGTTTATATAAGTATCACTTTTCTTTGCTTGATGTAAAGACACACTGTTTTGGTTGACATGTACTAAGATCTTAAATACACAGCCCTGGAGGTCATAAGATTTGGCTGCAGCTACTCGCACAGTGCCATGATAAGCCAGCAATAGTCCCAGTACTCCTATGTCAGGCACACCATTAACACCAATTCTCACAAAATGGTACCAATATTAACCTGGAAATGTGAAGAAAAAACAGGCATAGAAATGGAAAGTCTGGCAAGCTTCAGTAAAGAGTGGAGAGACGAAAAGTGGGTGCAGGCTGAGACTTCTTTGGACACATTTTCTTTTATTTCAGGGTGTGAGAAAACTGTTTCAGGGATATCTTTAAAAAGAAAATGAAAATGTTTTTCTGAACTTTCTGCAGCATTAAAGCAATAGTCATTACTCTGATCCCCTGGCAGCACTGGTGCAGAGAGAGGGAAGAGCTGAGTGGCAGATGCCACGGTACCGAGTGCTAGCAGCAGAAGGCTTGACCCAAAGGTTAGGGAAGCCAAGAGGAGTCTTGCTCCTGACCTCATTGCTTGTTGGATCAGACCCATGGACTGCATGAGCAAACAGCCTGTGCTATTGACACAAGGAATAGAAAGGAAGCTGTGCGTGCATAAAGTAGCTTTGTGACATGAATGCAATAAGCCGGTATCACGGGAATAATCACATAAGAAGTTACTTCAAGAATTGTTAGAGAAGGAGCTGTCTTAAGGTTCTTGGAAGATTTCTGACACTTAAGTAATTCCTGTATTTTAAGCACTAAAACAGTGTATAACTGCTACTATATCTACAGCATATGCTACAAGACACTTATTTTTTGTGCTTGGCTGTAATGTACAACACATTCTACAACTGCGTGGGGAAAAATAACTGCTTAACACTTATTTGAGGGCATGCATGTACTCCAAAGCTTTAAAACACTGTGCTTTTTATGGTTTCTAGAACACAGGAAGAGAGCACTGACAAAGTTTTCACATTTTTTTCTGTGTTTCCATAAAAACAAAAAAGGGAAGCACATTCATTCAGGGACTCTGCATAAGCATGCTGCAGTACATACTGCCACGGTCATCCAGATGGAAAATGCGTCTCTGTCTTCATGCTGCTTCTATAGCTTTTGACTTGCTGAAGGTGGGTGGGCAGAACTCGGAGAATTTGGCACCTGCATGATCAGAGTCTGTAAAGTTAGCGATCTGGCTATACTATGGTGATGAGGAATGTCGAATAACGTCGTGACCAGAATTGACTCTGCCTAGGCCAGGCACATACACGTGTAGCTTTTTCCTATGCTCTGTACATTGTACGTGGTTTCTATGGGGTCCAAATACCAGAGGAAATAAGTGCTTATCTGTCAGAGTCAGGAAAACAGAACAACAAAGGTGGAAGAGATTTAAAAAAATTCTTTTGCTGTCCTACCCCCAGCTGAGAAGAGCTTGGCGCTTCCTCTTATTCCCAGCTGTTCCTAGTGCATTTGGCTTTAATCAGGTGCAGGGCAGGAACTCAACATCCTGTTGCCTTGCTCCGATTAGAAGGAGTCAAATTCTACAAATTGGCAGATTTCTTCTTTTAGTGTTCCTTATTTGATGAATCATTTGTTTTAAAGTATTTGGAAAGGGCCATTACAGAGGCAGCGGACCCAGCTTGTTGCTATTTCCAAGTCTATTTATAACCGCTGCTCTAAAGAGCTTCAGCAGAACACAGCTTCTTCTCCTTTAACACACAGAAAGAACCATCCTGTTAGAGCTACGGCACAAAGGAACAGTGATAAAAGGCCTGAGGCACCTATAATTGCTAACATGCTAATAAAAACATACAGAAATGTGATTTAGAAGCTGTACCTTTGAGGTTAACGATCTTCTCTAACGTCCATTCCAAACAATCTCAGTTCGAACATTTAAACGATTTAAGCTTTTCCTACTATCAACCTTGCAAACCCCACTTCAAATCTTAGTCATGCACTCTGTTCTTTCATTTTACTCCTTTTTTATAAAGATTTTGCAGTCATAATTTAACTGACTGAGCACAGCCTGCTTTCCCACACTGTTAGCAGTAGCAAACCTGTAACAGTAAATATTTAACATAGTTAAAGATAGCACAAAAGCCGTTTTTAAAAAAGTATCTTTTTGTCCAAGGCAAGGTAATTGTTTCTCTAACTGAAAGTACAGTCAAAAAAACACTTAGAAAAGGTGTACAGAAAGTAAATAATATGACCACCTAAAATATTTCCCTCCTTCAGTACTGAAAGTAATAAGAACAACAAAGGAATAACTGTTTTACTACTACTCCTTTTCACTTTTCTTTTTCCCTCTGGTTTAACTTGAGAGAAGCCAGCCAAAGAAGGGATGACACTTCAGCCTACCCATGCGCAGGATTTCCTCTTCCTCCCTCCTTTCTGCTTTGCATTCTCTTACTTTAAAAAATATAAATATAAAAGATGCTGACCAGACCAGAAGTGTATTAAATTTAGGAATAAACATTCAAAGTTACCCTCATTGCTTATAGAAGAATCTTTCTCCTGGGAGAGGACTCACATTCATTAAGGGAAGTCTAGAAACTACATCTATCCAAGTTTGACTCAGATACTAACCAGTTTGGGTTCGTTACAAAGGAAGAAGTTGCTGGAAAGTTCTACTTTATATGTTACTCAAATTCACTGGAGCACTGAAAGTCAACTATACTGCATTTTGTTTTCAGCTTTTATCTGCTCCAGTTACAAGCTGCTGCCTAATTTAATCATAAATCATATGTTTTATGATTTATGATTCAGATTGTCTTCTGCCACACAGAAGTCTAGCTCTTATGTTTGCTAACAACATCTCAACCATGAAATGCAATTCTGTACAATGAAAACTAGACAAAAGGACTACATCTATCTTTCAAGAAACCAACGATAGCTCATAAGAAGTCAGCTCTCAAGAAGCAGATTTGCTTGGTGTTACTGAGTGGCCAACACCTAGTAACCTAGAAACCCTCAGAAGAAAACTGAGATTGAGACCTCTTAGCTGTGGCCTGCTTCTGATGAAAAGCAGCTGCAGTACAGAGACAGCTACAACCAGGAAAAAAGCCAGAAACATTTCTAGCTCCTGACCCGCTCTCTCAGTTGGGTCCTTCATGTTTAGAAGGCCTCCAAGTATGCCATGGGGTGAAGAGGAAAGCAGCATGGTACAGTCTTTCAAAGAGAAGCTTAAATAACTTTCAATACCTGGATCATGTTTGTTCCTGCCATTTCACATGCAGGGACAAACAAGGTACAGAAAAAAAATCTTCTTCCAGTGCTTCATCCACAACTTATTGATAATTCAAGGTTGGAGAAAACAGATTTGAGGAGCAATGAGGATCTTAACACAAATAACTACACAAGAAAGAAAGATAACTGATGGGTGATGCTTCCAACCTGTCCCCTCTTTCGTTTAAGGAACTCTATTAGAAGGAAGGTTGGTTGTCTAGTGCTGCCTGCCAGTCTTCAAGCACGAATGAAATTTAAAAAGCTGTTTTGTCAAACCCCAGTGCAGACCACACATATGTAAAGTTTAAGATGACAACTTCAAAGAAATGGAGAGTAACATAATTTCAAAATAAAATAACAAGGTCCTGTTCCGCCCCCTCCCGCCCCCCCCCCCCCCCCCCCCAATGAAAGCCAAACAGCCTTTAACTGCCACTTAAAAAAATCCTATTTATTAATCTCAAATATAGGGCTGGTCAGTGATGGCCTCAGCATTTCCAAGAAGGCTGAAAGAGAGTAAAAGGTTTGGGAAGCTGTTGCCATTTTACATCCTTTTTAACATGTCAATACAAATCGCCATTAAGATATATTATGAATCTTCTTATTTCAAATTGAGTTTTTATTAAACATATATTAGAAGAGGTTTGGTGGGCTTTTTACATTTGCATTTTTTAAACAAATATATAATTTAACCATCAGAGTAGGTACATATTTCTTCACAAAAAATCTCTCCAAGCCTGTACATGATTAAATGAGCCATTAAAATATTTACTGACACATATCAAAGGGAATGTATTCTCCAGAGGCAGCACAATGCACTTGGTAAATAAATACCATAAATGTACCATTTTTTATAAATCTGTTTTGCCAACAGACTCTATAGCCTCTCTGTGAGCCAAGACAGTTGATTTGCTGCATTTTTACATCCCAGAAAATTAAGCTAATTGTTCACAAGAACTCTTGAACAATTTAAAACTAGAAGTACTGAATTTTATAGGTCTAGGTCAAGTTCAAGTCCAACATACAGGTACAGCTCCCTATACACTCTACAGCAGGGGTCCTATTCTTCAATCAGCAGCAGGAACAAGTACTTACTACTATCCTAATCTAAATGGGAAAAGCTTCCTTGTTTTCTGATTCACTGAAGTAAAACACACTAAGTGCCAGGCGACACTTCTCCCAGTCATAGAACAAGCCTCTAGAAACGAACCTTAACCTGCAAGCACTGGCAGTCTTAGCTACACAAGCTCAAATAAATATATCTATTTTTTAAGAATATGCATTCTGAAAACACTTATGAATGTTCTTATCTTTAAATCTGCAGGTAGTCTCTTCAAAACCTTCATATGCTTACAGCTAAGAACATGTGTTTATGTTGCATTGTTGCACAAATCAATATTTCTTTTATACATATACACAACATAAGGTCCAAATACAGTATCATCGCATGCTGTAGTTTCCTCCATACTGAACAAACTGCCTAGAATAAGTAAAGTACTAAGTCAAATTTAATAGTCTTTACTCATGCAAGCTAGCAGCTGGTCTAAGGTGGCTCTTTCCTTCTGTAATCAGAAAGCAAAAATAAAGATATTTTACACATCAAATGTAAAAGAAAATTATTGCAATAGAGCTTTGGAAATCATAGCAGCTTGTTGGATTAAAATATGAAAAAAGTTCCCCTTAAACATATGATAGAAGATGTGAGTTCCTCTTAAAGGAGAAATTCTAAAGAACATTTTCCTTAAGGACCCCATATCACAGTCCAAAGAACTGGGAGGGGGAGGAATCTTTCCCTCCCATTTTTTTCCTCCTCTTTTCCACTAGAGCAAAGGATGTCAGAAGTGTTAAGGTCATTAGCCAGTTGGTTTTTGCCTTGCACACATACACTCATTAGTCAAACAGGATCTAATAAGATAGCTGTCTCAACATCTTTCTTAGGGGTGAAGAAAGGACAGAAGGGCACATGAATTTCCTTTGCTGCTAGTATCTTAATTAACTCCAGAACAAACATTCACTCAAATTTGTTAAAGAAACAGCCCTACTCTGTGATCAGCAAATTTGCACTAGCTGCAACTGAGTAAGGATCTTGCTCACAACTTAATCACACCAACCACCTGGTCATAAAGGTCTCCTCCAAACCGCCTGTGCAGAAGATGGCTGTTCTAAAAGGTCCATCACTGTCATCTGAGAAGGCTGACGTATATTTAGACACATACAGGTTGGTCACAAAACCACCCCAGCAAACACCGTATTGTACTGAGGCCATAGCAAGTCACATTTCAAAACTCCATCCTTTTTCAGTAGGGCTCAGAAAAACTTGCATAAATTTCATGGAGGCATGCATGTGTTTTTCCCTTGTCATTTTTTACTTTTTTTAAACACAGTCCTGAAAGGCTGGCACCAGGACTCAACTGCGCCATGGGCTTCCGTTGCAATTTTGGGGAAGTCACTAAAAGCAACAGGCTAAGTGTTTTGCCTTTAATTACAACATTGCAGTTGATTGCAATGGGAATAAGATTTCAATCTCAGTCACACTGGGTTCTCAATATTCCCTGAAGAACATGAAAAAATTATTTTCTTCCAGCATCTCTTTCCACTGCAGGTTGAAACCATCTTATATCTCATTTTCTTTTTTTATACCTCATCTACCTCACCTGCAGTGTGACAAACATCCTGAAAGTTTGGCTGCTGAATGGCATACACTGGAGAGCAGATCAGATCTTGGTGCTGTGGAAGGAGAGAGTTAAGCTCTTCCTCTGATTCATCCTCTAGAGCAAAAACCCTCTCTCCAGTAACAGGTACCTATGGAGACCCCCTCCCTGGGGTCAAGCAGGAGAGGGTAAGGTATTTACCAATTCATGTTACCACCCTCTAATGTTTCACCGGTGTGAACAGTCCCCTGGAGATCGATGGTATCACTCATGATAAGCATATGTATACATCCCAACAAATCTGGGACAGAAAGAATAATCATCTCTCAGAGGAAAGCTCTGAGCATCTCAGTCAACTCCACAGGATCTGGTCTGAGTACGGGCACCAGTGTTTGCTGGCTCAGTTCAGGAGAGACTCTTTTAAAAGCTTTTTAAAGAAAGGATTTACCAATTGCTCCATAGGATAAATAAAGGATGAAAAAAAACCACAACCACCCACAACAAATCGACAGTCCAAAACTGTAGCCTGGTAAAGTTATGGAAAATGACAGAATGGCATTAAGTTTGCCGATGTGGAACTGGGAGAGTATGGGATTCTCCAGCTCAAACACCAGGCTTTCCATAAAGGTCTATAAAGCACATAATTATTACTTAAAGGGAAGGAGGACAAGGAAGGATCATAGATGACCATGGTGTAATCCTGGCAGTTCACTGGGAGGGGAAATGGGAGATCCAGAGGGCAGAGACAATGAAGAAAGGCTTCTGAAACCCATAGAGTAAAACGAAATAGCCAGTAGAGAAGACACTATTCCCTTTTAAGTTTCCTGCTGTTATGATAAAAACAGGAGGGATCAATTAACACAGCCTCTTGTTATAATCTACAAAGTACTTAGGGCCAAAATTTGGCTTTAAGACTTTGGCAACAGCTCACAAATTTTTTTCATATTTCACTTCCCTTCATCTCTGATTAGTGAAATACTGTATTCCTACAGTATACCTAGAACCAATTAATTTAATAATGCTATAAATCCAGTGCCTGTGAGATTAATATCTCTTCCACAGCAACTGATCTGCAACACTGTCAGGAAAATGAAGAACAAGTAGTTCACAGGAATAGGTATTTTCTTAAATCCATTAAAAAGCAATAAATAAAGAAAAAGTAAACCTAGGCAAATAAGCACATGTACTGGAAGATGCATTTGAAATTTCAAGAGAAATGTAGCATTGACACCTCAGTTTATGTTTCTGCTCACATATAGAAACCTGGTAATTTTCTACGTAATTAAATATATTTGGACAGTTTTTGGTCATATGAATCAAAGGAAAATAAATATAGTATTTTATTGGTAAAAAGGATTTAGAAAGCTATAGGGCAAAGTTCTGCCCAAATGCAGTGATGATCCTTTGAGAGCTGCGTGAATAAACCTTGCTCAGTTACACCCTGGAATTCAGTTCCCCGACAGGCTACCGAAAGGCACATGCACTTGACTGAGTTTTCATTTTCTGCCTTATAATCGGAAAATATGACATGTTTCCAAATTTAATTAGCAAAGAAACATTTTTTTCTTCATTTCCAAAGACATCTCATGTAGCTGCACAGAACAGGGAGTCGACCAAACAATGCAACTTACTAGCACAGGACAAAAGGTCATTTGGAAGGGATGTGCCTTTAAGGACTTACAAAGGCTTCATCCTCACTCCTGTATTAAAAGAGGAAGCATATCTCAGTAAAGGAAGGATGCCCACTTTAAATAAGGAAATGAGTTTGCAGGATGTACACATGCTGCTTTCTATTAATGATAAGCAAAGTCTACAGAAAAAGCAATACACTTCTTCAGCTTTGGCAGAAGTTGTCATCTTGTAGATTACCTGTAAAGAACTTTAAAATAAACAGACTGCAAATAAATGTCCTCTACCATTTCTTAAAACTGATTTACATATGTATAATGGGAGTTAAAAACCACTGATTACTATACTCTGCATCAAGAAATATAATTACTAATGATTTTACATGTAGGCCAGAGACGACAGCAGTGGTTTGGGGCAGCAAGAATGACTGGTCGTAATACTTAACATTTTCTTCTTCAAGCTAAACTTCAGAACAAGAGAGACTAGCCTTAGGTCTTAAGACCACTTTAAGGTCTTCTAAGGATTTGCAAATTTCTCTCTTTAAGTTTAATAACCAGTCACAAAGTGATTATTATTTTCCATTAAAAATCTCTGATTTGTTTAAACATGTAATAAAGAACAGATTCTGCTTTGCAGCAAGGACTGAATATCTGAACACAAATTTTAAATAAAAGTAGAAGGTATGGACTGTTTTGCTATACTCTCATTTCACTCCTCTGTAAGTACATATTATTTGACCACTGAAGCTCAAGAGTTTGCATATCATACATATAGTCCCAGACATATTGCTTTAAGACTGGAAAGGGCACATAAGTAATAATGTACAGAAATCCTTAATAATGACATAATTATTTTAAAATATACATACACACACATATTCTTTAAATATATATGTAAATCTATTTATATGCACATTCAATTCAGGTACAAGGGTAAGCTCAGAAGGAACTTACTGCCTTAAAAAAAAATTCCCAGTTGATGCACACAATCGAGTTTCTTATTACCCTTTAACAATTCCAGGATTTGGTGTTCCCATAAATTATTATTATTACTTCATAAAACGTTTTGGGTTTCAAAGGATGATCCCCCCAGAGTCTTGAAGACGACCACAAATTCTGGCTAGCTTAAAACACTGAGCAGACATTGCACAGTATTGTCTTACAACTGATTGAGAGAAGTCGGCACGCTCGTTCACTGCAGCTTGGACCATCCTGTCCAGCTGGGCTCCATTCTCGGTGGTGCTCACTTTCTGCAAGACACTTGGCATGTGCTCACTTTCTTTTCTGCAAGGCGCTCGGTACATCCAAGCTCAGAGCCAAGCAAGCTCCTTAACAATTGTTATGCACCGTTTCCAAGATGAATATCAATGGACCTAGTTAAAACAGAAATCCATCTCTGCATAACTGGCCAGAACAAGGCTTACACTCCATCCACCACAGAAATCAGCATTTTATTTTTTTTTTTGTTGCCTTTGTTATGCTTTTAAGACAAATTCCCCAGCCAGTCTTCCAAACAGTAATAAGCTGCACAAGGAAATAGTTGTGGCACAGAGTTAGGAACAACTGCATACCAAGGCGGCCATAAACCTTATTTATCCTCTTCCACCATGTTGCAGAAACAAGTGTAAGGAACTCAGGCACTAGACACAGGCTGAGGACTAATGCACTGGAATACTGCTAGCGTTTTCTCGGGTGCCAGAGCCTGACAATTCTGGTGATGGCGATGCCCTTTTTGGATCGCACATGACACCCCCATGCTATCTGAAGAGAATTTGGTTTAAAAGAAATAGTTTGAATAAAACGGAAAAATATCTAGGTCTAAAAAGCAAAAGTCTCATTACACAAAAATTATTTACTCAACTAGCCTTGGACGTGTCAACATTTTCATTATACACTTATGTTTAATGTTTATTATTCAGCTGTAAAATTTGCTGTTAGCCTGAAACTTGGCATAAAAACATTTTGTAAAAATTTGTTGAAATTCAGACTGAATATTGTATTACCTAAGTGGTGGGTTGTGTTTTATTTTGGTTTTGTTTTTTTTTTTTAACAGAAATAATTACAAGGATAAAGTTCTTCTGGGTGCTTGTGTAATTCCAAAACAAACAATTTTCCTTAAAAGTGTCTCTAGGTATTTATGGGAGAGAAGGAAAGAGGGAAATTAAAACTGACCAAGCAATTTAATTCATAAATATAACTTTCTGTATATATTTTTTCAATCAAGCATTTGTAAGGTTTTACAGCAAGCAGACTTTACACACATGTATGGCAACCAAATGAATATGGATAGACCACAACAGGTCCCAAGAGTTGTTACTGTCTATTGGGTCAATAATATGCAAACTGAGAAGGATTTACAAGCTGGACCATAATGGCTCCTTAGGACCCATTACTTTCTGATGGGTAAATAATACATGTTTTCTAAACTATTGCCATGCCAAAATATGTGTTTGCCCTTCAGGCTGTAAAGGTTCCAAATAAACTCATAGGATTTTATCAGATAAATAATACATTTACAGAAGAAAAATACATGTTTAACTACACAAATAATGCACTTAAACACTGACTGAAAGATGACTAGAAATGCCCCTGAATATCGTACATATTTAGAAGCTTACTGGAAGCCAATGAGCAAGAAAAAAGGGACTTACAGTAGGTAAAACCAAAAGAAGTTAGTAGGGATGAGGAGGATTTTCCCCCTTTCCGAACATATTTGCAGACAGCTGTCTGAAATACCTGACAAAAATCAAACCCATATTCAGACAATCAAAGTAAAAGCTACTGAAACTGTGTGCATACAACAAGCAAGTACAGATGTTACAGCCTTTTGGGACTCTAAAGGCTGTCACACTTCAAGTGGTCTGCATTTCATGGGACATCCTGTTATTAAGCCGTTTTCCTGATCATGTCCCAGGACGCTGCTCTCACATCACGCTTGCTGTCTCTGAACTGTCTGATCTCCTCACGCTTTCCTCCCAGCTTTGGCCGAAGCATGTGAGCAAAACTAGGAGGGAAGCACCAGGAGTGTGAGAACTAACCTGACGATGTTGGGAAATGCTGAACAGCGATCCCAATACTTGGGAAGGGGAGATAATGCACAGGGCTGGTGCAGAGAGCACCAAGGAGGAAAGGAACAACAATGAAACCTGAAAGGGAAGAAGCTGATGGCAAAGTCAATAGGCAAAGGAGGAAAGGAAATATGAAAGGACCACAGACCAAAAAAAAAAATAAAAAAAAAAATGGAAGTGGAACACAATGTTCTGCATTTCAGAATCTGAGATTCTGCAGAGAAACCTTTGTCTCCCCCAGAAGCCTCAGAAATTGTGAGATATGGTTGAACAATGAGTAAAAATAGTGAGTTCAAGTATAACAGCAAAATCAAGGCTCAAGAAGTACTCTAAGGGTCCACCTCTACTTTGAACATGCATTTGCTGGGGGCATTTTAAACACATCACAGGTAGTTCTGCTTATTTGATGCTATGCGTTCGTTAGTATCTGATGACAGGAATGAAAGAACATGGAACACTCCTTTATCTCACGTAGGGACAACAAAGTCTAGTCATGACATTACTGGCAAATCTTAATTAAAATTAGTGAAGTTGCAAAACAGTGGCTTTGGGACCGATGGGAAGAATCAATCAACAATTAAATTTAATAAGAACTGAAATAGCAGCAGCAACCAAAAGATGGACTGTAGCAGGGAAAGGTGCTGTGCTTGAAGACCATGTGAAAGGTGCACAGGTGGTTGAGCCTCAGAGCCTCCACTTCCTGGCGAGTTCTAACTTTAACCAGCAGCAGGCAGCTAAAAGAAAGGCTGCAGTAGTTGGCAAGGAATTCAGTGTTATTTTTGTCCTGTAGCCCAGGTAAACCTCTACAGTTGGGTGAGGAGGGGATAGATACTAAAGCAAGCCAAATACTTGAACAAGACCTACATTTAGTCACTGCAGCAAAAAACGCTCTTCTGTTTCCTTTCAACTGTTTGGAGAGCACTTCCTAAAGGGAAGGTGGCAATGCTTGTATCGTTACCCTTTTCAAAAAGGATGCTGCTGAATAAAGAGTTTCTTCTATATCTGCAGGAATGACAAAATGAACAAGATTCTCTAAAGGGCACTTTGCAACCCTTTGTTTCTTAAGCTGTACCAGCCTGTTATACCGCTTACTTCCCAAGGTTGGCCTCAGGCCATCTAAATACTCAAGACCCCTGATCACTGGGATTCGCACTCATGCTTTAAGATACAGCTATTTAAATGCCTTCTAGACAGTCTCCATTCCCCTGAAATTTCTGATGGGGCTATGTCAGTGTGACCCTCAGGAGAAAAATTCTGCTCAGTCTCCATTGCTGCAAGTCACCCACTGCTTCCTCACATTATTAAACAATAACAGTTGTTGGCAAAACAACTGATGTAAACGAGTTTGTGCTCCTGAGGTGAGTCCTGGTCTATAATCCTTTTTCCTTGCACTTCTTGCTTCAGATTTCCTGTCTGGGACTCACTGTGGGAAAGAAAGGCTGTTGTGACCCAACTGAAGATGGCCCTGTCTTAATGCCCTTTTTCTGGGCCACTCAGACACCCCATTTGGTGACCAACTGGGATATTTTTCTTTATGGTTCTATTTCAGACTTTAGGACATCTGTCAGTTTTAATTGTATGTATATATAGCCTAAACTAAATTTTTATTAAAATCAGGAGCTAGAGATAGTTCTACGTGCAAACTCATTAAATACGTGGACCACCAAAACCAACAAATTTTTGAGAGTGCAATAGCGAAAGGAAATCTCCACATTCAAACAGCTGCACCTGCCTTGAACATGGAACCATATGGATTAGAAAGTAAAAAAAATAATAATTTTGTTCTGCCTTTTTTTGCTAAGCTCTGAAAATTGCTAACACTTTATTCCTCAGAACTGAAATACTCACCTACCTCTTCCTGCCTTTGAGGTATGATTCACACCTGTAAAATGCATTTGAGAATCCAAAATAAAGAGCAGCAGAGTGATCCACAGAAAGTGAATTCTCTTCAGCATGAGGCCTGCTAGCAACTCACCCTAGGCAACTATTGCTTTTGGTTGTGCAAGACGGCCTGTACAATCCATAAGACCTAAATTGAACATATCCATCAAATATAAAAGCATGCTAAAATAATGAATGTTGTTGATAACCATGTGAAGTCCTTTAAATCAGCCAGAGATAGCAAAAATTTCTATACCATGGCTGCTTTCTAGTACTTCTTACACCACTTCCTTGCAAAGGCTGTCTAATCACATCTACTGCAGCAGCTGTGCCAAGCCAGTAGCTGGATTTGGGATGTTGGGAGGATATCTTCCATAAACACTGTGAGAAATTACACTGGGTAAAATAATCTGTACTGAAGTGATGTATCAGGAAGTCTCTAGGCAGCAATACGACAGTGGAAGTAACATCTTTCAGGTAAGAGCCATTACAGTAGTTACAGATGCCTGGGCCTTTTTTTGGGTGCAGGTTGTATAGAATCATAGAATGGTTTGGGTTGGGAGGGACCTTTAGAGGTCATCTAGTCCAACCCCCCTGCAGTGAGCAGGGACAGCTTCAACTAGATCAGGTTGCTCAGAGCCGCGTCCAACCTGACCTTGAATGTTCATAGGGATGGGGCCTCCACAACCTCTCTGGGCAACCTGCTCCAGTGTTCCACCACACTCAAAAATTTTTTTCCTTTTATCCGGTCTAACGCTATATCTATAGTCTATTTTTCTGTATCCAGTACAGCACTGTAACCTAAGGGAAACTCTAGCAGAGTATTTCTAATGTAGTTATATAAATTAATCCTGTCCAGATTTAATCACTGATATCCTCACTGTTTTAAGCTATCGCAAGCATATTTGCACATTCTTCCACATTCTGCAAAATACAAGGTTTATAAAGATCCAGATCAAATCATTCTGATAAGTTGCTTGTATGAATATAAAAATAAGTATAGCATTTTAGAAGTTTTTTTGAGAGTCTCCTGGATCTAAGACATTAAAATAATATTATTATATTTATAAGGAAATGGATCAAAGAGTCAGTACCACAATTAAAGTTCTCCACTCTTCCACACTTCTTATTCATTTGCTATGTTTAAGGAAAGGAATGAAAATGTGGTCTGGTAACAGAACTCATTTGCACAAGTTCAAAGACTGGTGTATATATAACTCTCTAACTGGATTTTTCATAGTTCTGTCAAAGGAACCAAATTAAATTGTTTCTAGACTTCACTTGCATCCCATGCGAATGCTGAAATTAGGAACAAGTTGAATATTTAACGCTTCCTCCCTCCTACTCTATCCCTAAGAAATGACAAACAGAAAGAGGATTTAGAAAGTCATCATAAAACTGTTCCAGGAGGAACCAAGAACCACAGCCTGAGACTAGCTTTGCCATCAGGAAGACTGAACAGAAGGTGTTCAGAAGACTGCAGCATTGTGAGATTTAACACACTAATGGTGATGCAGGGCTAGTCTTCTGTTGGGATGCCTGTGGTCTGCAAGGTGAAGCTTTAAGCTACAGCCTGCCAAAACCCACCAGTTTGTCCATGTACTTCACCCAGCTGAGAGACATAAAAGCCTGAGGAGCTTCAGAGAGACACTGGAGCCAAACCTGGCCTCATCACCTCCCCAGTGGGATTTGTCCTGGCAGAATGGCATTCTGCTCCCACCACTTTCCTTCTGTAATTATTAATCTCCAGAGGACTGGCGCAGCTTGGAAATTTTACAGCACATCTATGAGCTAGAGGCCAGCGTACAAGGCAAGGGGGTGGAACAGGGAACAGCGGGGGCCAGGGGAACACCCCAGTCCTTACTGTAATGAAGACCCCAGGTGCTGTGGGCACCCAGTGAGAATGAAAAAGGTATTTTCAGCAAACCGCATGAACTTTGCTTGGAAATAATCCTTCTGTATTAACCTCTGGCTAATACAGGAGGTGATTAATAAACATCCAATGCCCAATCCCATCCCTCACACCTCCCTCTAGCACAGTACTAAAAAAAACCCCCTTGCTATTCCTCTGTTTTTTAATCCACCCTAGACCCTCTTAACTACTGGGTGGTCTGTTAGTCTACCCTGCCACCCCACAGGTTCCCAGCTGCTTGGGTTTGCTCATCTGATCCCCTGCCTCCCCCACACTGTACCTCTGTTTTCCAGGATCTCCAGGCCAAGGAGCAGCTTGTGGGAAGCTCAGCAGCTTCACCATCATGCCTGGATTCTGCAGAGCAGGCGTGGTATTAACCTTTTTTCCACTGCTCCCCCTGAAACCACACTAGATCTATGCATTTTCAGAGGGTTAGGTTCACCCCTATGAAGGCTAGGTATTTAATTTGTGTTTAAGTAAGAAAGCAAACACTGAATGAACCAGGGAATTAATTTGCCCACTCTAAATGCGCTCTGAACTTGCCCCTCAAAAATTGTTCAAATTCAGGTCTACCTTTGAATCTATTTTTATTTTCTATATACAGAGAAAAAATAGAATGGAAATAAACAGAAATATAGGTGCACACATTCACACCCTGTATCTATATTAAGGATATACCACTCACAGAATTACTGATTGATCTGGTCTGGTATATTAGCACTTGAAAAAGATATGCTGACACTTTCCAGAAAGGGGACATGGCAAGGACTAGGGGCTTTGCATATTTTAAATGTATACAAGTACGCGTACACCTAATTGTGATTGGGAGAATACCTTTTTTTAAAAAAAAAAAACACAACCAACAACCTTGGAGCTGCGCTTGGATTCTTTTCCCTTAGAGCTCATAGGAAACTAACCCCAAACTTGAACAAGCCCCATAATACAATGCCGTTCTTGTCATGAGCTCTGAATCGGCCCCGCAGCACAGAGTGTACGTATTGAAAAACAGCTGTTGGGTGACAGACTGCTAGCTGGGAAGTTCGAGTTGAGTGAAGTGGTTAACCCACATCCCTTCCCCACTGATAAAGTGCTTTGATAAGCAGGCAGTACTGGTGAAAGCTAGCAAAAGAGCCAGGGCTGAGACTTTTGGGAATGAATGTAAGACTTGTTTGGTGGAAGCAACTTAAATCTCTTGCACAGCCTTCTCCAGTTGTTTTTTACCCACCCGTCCCCAGTTACTTTTCGTGCACGCTCCTTCTTTCTGTTTGCAGCAGAACCAATTTTTTGATATGTCAAAGCAATATCCTGTACATACGGGAAATAAAAACAGAAAACGCTGCTAAAAAGTCTCCCTTACTGCAACATTGTATAAAAGTGTTTTCCGCAATTCAAAATGTTACTAGTGGTGTAGCATTTAAAAAAGGTCTGTATTGGGAAAAGCATGTCTGGACTAACCAAAAGGAAGAAACACATGGGCATAATTTTTTAAATTTTTTTTTTGCTATTTTCTTAACAAGAAGTAATTCAAAGACAAAAAAAGGATTTCTTGGGATTAATTTCTGAGCTTCAGCTAAGCACTTTTGGAAATAAACTTGTTAATTAAGTTCAGATGTCACGGGGACATACAGAAAACCTATTCCTCTTTTCACAAATCTTACATTTTAGAAAAATGTCCACAAGATGTACTATTAAAAAAAATCCTACTAAAAAAAGATGCTTTTCTCTTAGAACATCACCTAAGTTGTTTCAACAGGTCTTACACACACACGAATTTATATAAGGGTTTCTATTCTTCCAATACAATAGCGTACAGTGCCAGTTCAGTTCAGTTAGAAGCAGGCACATTCAAAACTCATTCTCTCAAATAAATCACTACCTACATAATAAGGCTGAAAGTTTGCTGTACTGGATATACACTGGCACACTGTGACTATTCTTATTCCACAATGTTCTTGTCTTAGTGCCTCTATAGTTCTGGCACTCAACCCTTTGAATATTGAAGAAATAAATTACTTAGCAATTGTTGCTTGACCCCAGAAGAACCATGCTATTGCTGTAGCTTAACATACAGTTATTCAGCTGGCTTTACATCGACGTGCATGTTAGCCTAAAAGTTGAGCAAGACATAATCCTAGCTAAAAAAATAAAAGCTCCAGATGTGTGCTCCTACAAAGCCTTTTTATTTAACATCAGATTTTGTGCTATTAATGCTGACTATTCTACAGACTTCATACTAATGAAAAATCATCAGGCAGTATTTCAGAAAATTTTGATAGTTCTGCAGATGCAAGTTTATAAGAAATATTTTTTAAAAGTATTTATTTTTTCCCAGCATTTTGACATGCCACTGCCTGGTCAAATTGATCAGAAAATTTTTCTGTCTGCATTTAATCAAACAAGGAAATGAGTAATTTCTTAATATCTACACGTAGAACATTTGCAAAGGGGTCACAAGATTACTAGATGGGGAATACAGCAATACTAGTAGAATTATGAAACGCCAGTTAGGAACTGTTTAAAAGAAAAATCCTTTTAAGTACCCTTTTCACAATAAGGAGATAACCAGAACTGTTTGTTAGAATAAACTCTGTTAAACTTCCAGGAAAGCTAAGTAGAAGTGTAAATGAAGAGTAGTAACAGTCCTCCCTATACTTTAATTACAAGCATGTTGCTCTAACGTTCAGAACACTTAGTTAGTCTTTTATTCTGCTCTTACCAAGAAAAGAGAATGATCAACCTTTTTACTTTCTGAACTTTCTTAACCATCTTCATTAAAAACACAGTACAGCAAAACCAGAAAATGTTCTCTACAGAACAGAAATCTGAAGAGACTAGATTGTGTGCAGGCCTAATTTGAAACCTGTTTATTTAGGCAAAATAAATCCCCACTAAACTGATTGTTATTAAAGCCAGACGACTAATTGAACAATTTTTATTTTGCACAGAGTAACAGAGGTCTTACTGTACAGCCTGCAATACCACAAGGTTCTGAATACTCTGATCATCTGTAGAGGGGAAAAGGACAAATTAGCGAAGGACATCAAGTAAAAAACCTACAGTCCCATGCAAAGGATCAGAAGAATATTAAGGCAAAAAAACACCCCAAAACCTCAAACCAAATTGAGACTAGAAATAACAATAACACCTCTTCCATAATCTCATCCAAAAGTCTTATCCACCAGTACATTAAAAAATTCACTGTAAACACCCATGGTTTAAATGAAGGACTTGAAAATGGAGGAGGACTTGAAACTGCCTTCAGACAGCAGAGGCAGGAGGTCTCAGAGGAAAATGGAACAGGCTAGAGACAATCAAACACAGAAGGTAATTCTGGTGAACCTTCTTTTGTATTACCTACACATTGATCTAGTCCACATGGCTGCTGAAAAGCCAGGGTTACTCTCTTTTTTTATTGATTTAGCATTTTAGAAGCTGTTTTTACACAGAATCTACCTACTGGAGTATATATGCAAAAGCACCGGCATTTGCAATGCCCAGCAAGGTCCAATAACCCTATTTTTCCAGCACATTATCTTGTGTTGGAAGAACGTGGTCTGTTTCAGGGATATACAGTGAAAAACTAATATGTGCTTATAGGGCTACAGCACAAATCTGAGACAAACCTGAGCCATGCACGCTTCTGGTTCCTCAATGCTTCAGGGTTCAGAGAAACTTCCATTTCAAAAGAAGTTTAGAAAGGCTCTGAAAGCATGTCCCCAGCACACACCTGAAGCACTGCTGTAGCCTGGATACACAAGCTCAAATTGAGCTGGTATGGATAAATAAAAGACACTGAAGGTAAGTTAAAAAACAACATTTGTGCCAAAAATCCCTAGACAAACAACCTTGATAGCAGACTTTGATAGACAGAAAGCTTGCTAACCTAAAGCAGAAATCCATGGCATCACACCTCTATTGCTACCCATGCTCGTGTTCATTAGGACAGCCTTAAGAGAGCTGCACACCTCTGTTTTGCAGCAAAAATATCCCAAAAGCAATAGTAGGTGCAGCCCACCCCACTGACATGATCCCCTGCGCTCTGATATGAAAGGTAACTCTTAGCCTTTATAACAAAACTTGCCAGGATGAATTCTCCCTGACTTTCCCCCAGCTAGTCTGGTATTTTATTTTTTTTTTTTAATGAGAAAAAGACCAATAGGAAAATGAAAATCACAACCGCTACCTTTACCCATAATAGGGAACGGCACCAGTCAGAGTAGAGGACAAATTCAGTGCAGCCATCCCAGAGTTTACAAACTTCTCTATGGGGACCAGGTCCACCAGTAATTGGCTTTTTCCCTTGTGGTGGCACAATTTAGCCACATACAAATATATTTTTCTGTAGGTACTTTATGCAGTAGTACTAAGCCTGAATGGAAAGCTCTAGTTCAGGCTGCAAACAGTGTAATGCTTACACCTCCAGCCCATGAGCCATACTCTTTGGCTGCTTGTCAACTGCCACCTGTTAATTGTTTTAAATTAGATTTTAACTTCTAGGCCAGTGGGAAATATGCTTTGCAAACTGGGAATGAGGCCTAACAAGATATCCTATACACTGCTGTATAACAACACAGGGCATCATCAGCTGCTTATACGACAGCCCATAATAGAGGGCAAGATGCTGTGCTGTTCTATAGAAATTGCTGGAGTGGGATGACCAGATGGGAGGGACAACCACCAAACTCAGTTACTCAGGGAAGAAAATTGTTGCCGTCATGCAGCATGTGCCCGTATCACAAATTAGATCTCCCTTCAAGAGGTCACAGTTTAGTTTAAAGGCCTGTTTTCACCAAGACATTGGACTGGACTTAGATTTACTGATTAGTGACAGCATGTTATGGTTTGGGGGAATATTTCAGTATCTAACCTGCAAATCAATGGCACAGAGTCGTCCAGGCATTTTAAGGGAAGCACGCTGAGGTGGTACTTGTATCTTCAGGGATTAGATTCTGTGAAAGATATGGGCCCAAGAATACATTAACACTAAAACAGCGTCGAGGACACTAACAGATTTAAAAGGTAGCCCTGCAACTTAGAGTACTAGGCAGGGTGACCAGCAATGCACTTGACCAGCTTTATGTGCTTTTTCCTATTGGACAGCTTTCTTGTGAGATTTTTTTTTCTTCCTTAGCTGATCATTTTTCTATCAAACTTATTCAGCTCCTTCCACAGAGTTGGGAGTTGAGTGTGCTGCAGGAAAAAAAAAGTTACCCAACATAGACCTACTCTTCCTTAAATAGAATATGCAAATGACCTTTTTATTACTTAAAAAAAAATGAGAACCTCAGAACTAGAGGACTATACATAATTCTCTAATTGCTGTGCCAGTAGAGGAGATTAAAAAAACCAAAACCCCAGAAAACAACCCACACAACTGCAATGTGTATCCTCTTCTCAATATTAATCCTACTAACACAAATGAAAACTGAATGGGAAAATGTTAAGGGGAAATTAGATCTCTAAGTATTTCGCTGTCTGAGTATTTAATAAATTTTGAGGGATAAACAAAGCAAGCAAGCAAAATTTCATCTCTCAGACAGGCAACATAATTTCTGTAAAAGTATATTCTGATAGCTATACCTCAGCATATAGTGTTACAAAAAAGGCATACTACAAAGCAGGTTTTCCACTATGCTAGTGGAGTGCACATCTTTCAGCTGCTAGTTTTGAAGTTACAAGACAAGTTTTCCTTGATGAAAATATTACACTTGGGTGTGAAAACTGCCCTCTACATATCATCTTGCAAAACAAGCCTCCCTACCACCAGTCCCACCTTTCTTGTCAGACAGCCAAAAACTAGCCACTTTCCTGCTTATTCTGACAAGAATAGGTTTTAGTGCTGCAACATTTACACAAGAAATATGTAGTAAACAAAGCCCAAACATGATAGAATAAGGATTTCAGTCCATTTTATCGCACCACCTTTATGACGTGAAATTATGTTGCAGCTTTACACATATTCAGATGGAATTGGAAACCATTTCTTTTAAGATCAGTGCACAGAGACTGTGTAAAAGCTATAAAGAAATACCCAGACAGAGACACTTTTAACAAATTATGTGCCAGGATTGTGACATAACTGTTGGGATGTCCACGGGGATTTCTGGAACTAAGACTTGGAGAAAAAAAAAAATCATACGCACTTAATGAATACAAAATCAGCCAGGTTACATGAAAAAAATCCAGTCTCAAAGACACAATTACATATAATTAAAATCTCAGTAAAATGAAACATCTGTAAATCTTAGTTTGAAAAAGTTATATCCTCTGGTTGTTTCTTCCTGATCTTATGCAAAAGAGAGCACGCAATAGAAAAGGAGCAGTAGAAGACTCCTTTAATTCACAAAACAGACACAAAAACTGAATACTTCGAATATATTAGTTCTATCACCTAGTGAACTGCATACATAACATTTTCTGTCAAGGCATCATTATTATACATAATTTCCTAACTTTTTTAAAATTTTCCCTTTTTGGCCAATTTAGGAAAAATGAAGACATAAGCAGAACCAAGATCTCCTCACTTCAAGTGTGTTTCATTCAAGTACTCTATATAGATTAAGCCCACTACCCATGCTCTTGGTATTTCTTAAGCCAAAAAATTAATGATTAAGCCCTTTGTTACAATCTTAATCCTTCATGTAGAACGAAGGGCATGTGCATGTTCACGTGTAATATCTGCACTGCAGCGATATTTTACAATGAGAGAATAATACAGGTTGGCAGGGACCTGTAATACTCTGAAAGCAGGACCAACTTCTATTGGGTCAACTACGGCTTTGTCCAGGTGAGTTCTGAATATCTCAAAGGACAGAATATCAGCGTAATGGAGGTAAATCTTACTTCATGTCTTTGTAAGAACTGGAGAAAGATGCAACATTAGATACAAAAAAAGGGAGAAATACCTATCTATAAAACACAAAAGCAACATTACTTGCAGTAACGCCAGGTCAGTTCCAAGATAATACCAATTTGCAGTATGAAGAACATCAATGCTTTTGGTCCTCTGCCAACATATACCTATGTCCTGGTTTCAGCTGGGATAGAGTTAATTTTCCTCCTAGTAGCTGGTATAGTGCTGTTTTGGATTTAGTATGAGAATAATATTGATAACACAGGGACATTTTAGTTGTTGCTAAGTAGTGCTGACACTAGAGTCAAGGACTTTTCAGGTTCCCACGCTCTGCCAGGTGCACAAGAAGCTGGGAGGGGGCAC
The DNA here is from genome assembly GCF_963921805.1 of Phalacrocorax carbo. Classification (NCBI taxonomy): domain Eukaryota; kingdom Metazoa; phylum Chordata; class Aves; order Suliformes; family Phalacrocoracidae; genus Phalacrocorax; species Phalacrocorax carbo. The sequence continues at coordinate 92,304,620 of NC_087514.1, read as the reverse complement.
AGCCAAGACAGCTGACCCAAACTGGCCAAAGGGATATTCCATACCATATGACATCATGCTCAGTATATAAGCTGGGGGGAGTTCACTGGGAGGGCAGCGATCACTGCTCAGGGACAGGCTGGGCGGGTGGTGAGAAATTGCATTATGCATCACTTGTTTTGTATATTCTTTTATCATCATTATTATTTTCTCTTCCTCTGCTGTCCTGTTAAACTGTTTTTATCTCAACCCATGGGTTTTACATTTTCTGCCCCCCCCCCCCCCCCCCCCCCCCCCCCCCCCCATCCTCTTCCCCATCCCACTGGTGGGGGGGAGGCTGAGCAAGCTGCTGTGGTGCTTAGTTGCCAAGTGGGATTAAACCACGATAGCCTATCAGAAATTTCGCTGAAGCTTCAGAACTGAGTCTAATAACCACTGACCCCTACACGCTGAATTCAATCTGAGCTGAAAATGCTACCATAGCAATTGTTTTAAGCCATTTTCCACAGGAATAAATGGGTGACAAGAAGCAGGGAAGGAAACCCTTAAACTTACTTTTATTACTCATTAGAAAAAAGACTGAAGATTAATAATGCTGTTAAAACCTATCATAATTACCTACTTCATTATTCAGGAGTTTAGATCCTAGATTCTCCAGGGTATTCACACACCTAAGTTCCATGGAAATATGATTATTTTTACAAGTCTGGCCCCAGGGAAACAAACTTCCTCCCCAAACTGAGTCTTAGCTGCTAAAACTCAGCAATTTGTTTGAAATCATACCTTCTCTTATCATACCACCAGTGTGCTCTCATTCATACAAAGGCACAGGCTTGCCCCGTCTCAAGCCTGCCTCGTACGCTCTACTGTAAGATTTTATTTTCAGCTGTTGTTCTTCAGACATTAACTACGTCTTACTGAAGCCACTATTTTCCATATTTGCATTCTGCCTAAGGCTGTGGAGTTTTTAGTTTTGTTTTCCTCAACTTCACCCTAAGATGTAGTTCAGGATTTTTGCAACATTGAAGCTTTGAAACCAGGGGGTTTGCCAATGTTTTTAAAAACAAAAACTACAGCCATTTTAGAAGAGCTATACTGCCTACAGATTTTTCAAGTAGAACTACAGGATGTGACTAAGGTGGGTTACAGGTTAGAACTGTGGATTTGCTGACCCTGTGGAAATCTATTCAGATCTTGTTGAGTTTTAAAACTTCCCCGATACTAGCTCTTGCTTACAATTAGCAGGCTTGAGTATTTCGTTGGCCCATAAAAATAGTTTCCAAAAACCTTATCAAATTAAGCCCAAACTCCAGCATCAGACCTAAGAAATAGGTGACAATATACCCCATCAATGTCTGTTGAAGGTCACTGAGTGACCAGATTAAAGGAGGAATATCTGGTGACAGTCTAATCTGTTAGAACCAGATTAGCTTCTGTGTACCTCTCCTCACTTGGAAGATGTCTGCCATACTACTATTCCTGTTCCTAGTTCAAACTATTTGAACCACTGTCCTAGAAACTTTCAAACCCTAAAGAGATGGGAACTCTTCCTCAGGATTAATGGAAAAGACAATCCTATTAGCAGAAGTGATGTCTCCTAGCAGGACCTTAGCATCACACCATGTCATCACATCTTGACATGACTGAGGGATCAGTAGATCAGCTGGAGATAACCAGAGCACTGTGCACAACACCACCACCTCTCTGCACGTATATTAATCTCTTCCCCTCATCTTCTGTGGTTCACCTGACTATACAGGGGCAGTCTTTAGAACATGGCACACCTGCACATAATTTCTACTGTCCCCATGTCATGAAGCAGGCACTTTCTTCCTGCACTCCACCGAAATTTACATTCAACCTTCAGCTTTCCACCATCTCCCGCTCTCCTGCCTTCTTCAGATCACTGGCAGGCAATGCAGGACACAGGGAGAGGGGAGAAACGTGAGGAGGTTACTGCCCTGGACTGTCAGAAACACAGTAGAATGCAGATGCTGCACAGGACAGGCTTAGGGCTGCTAGGGAAGGAGTTGGGTCCGCTTTTCCCAAATTTTTGTTATCTGCCATTGCAGTAAAAAGGTTCTTTTACCTTTTCCTTTTCTCATATGTACAGTAACTGATTTAAACTTCACCAAACAATTACTATTACACAGAAAGCAGCAGTGTGGAGAAGAATGGAACGGCTTTCACAAAGCTTAAAATCAGGGAGAAAAGCATTTCCCTTCTTACATTCTACTACCTTAATCTTCAGTAATTAAAATCCTGTAATTGATATTAAATGCCTGTAAAAACTGGAATCCTGTCATTTCAATAAAAGGATTAGCAATTATCTCAGTTAAGATAGCAGAATTTCCCATTGGAAAAATATATGCCAATAAATGAGTCACAGCCCTGAAATTATCATTTTTGGTCATGAAAAGAAAACATTTGCTGGATACAACAATATTAGGCTGCCACTTTACAGTGACCCCTAATCCCTGTGCAGTTTAAAACTAACTTTGCCTCACTGCAGGGAGATGCTTTTCCAGCAAACACAAACATGGACTGTCAGTACTGCATCCAAAGCATTTCCCCTCCCTTTCTGAGGGAAATCCCAGACAGAATCCTTTTTTATGGGGTGTGTGTGGGGGAATCAGCCTTATACCATCCTTTTAGTTCTGATACATGCCTCGGTTACTGGCAAGGCATGCTGCAGAGTATGAATTGCTTGTTTTTGTTACATTTGGAAAAATTCCAAGGATTAAAAAAAACCCCAAAACCGAAATTCAGAAGTAGTTTGAATGTGTAACAAAACTGATACCCAAAGTCACGCCCCAGATAACTGCCCTTTATGCAATTTGCATTGGCTGTAATCCATATAAAAACACACATCTCCTGGCTCCCTGTTCTAAAATTTGCTCTGTTCAATTTGAAAGCTGTGCTTTTATTCTTATAGCTAGAGCAACATTATCATATCACAGTGAGAATAACTCTGCAGAAACTCTATATCGCATATTTTCAAAACCATCCACCCTTTTTTGCACCCCAAAAGACATTACTACTGTAGGAATAGTAAAATGGTTATAAAATACAAATTTAAAAGATAAGGAGAAAAACACAACTAGGTGGGTTTGGGGTTGTTTGTTTGTTCGTTTTATGGAACATTTGCAAAAAGCAGTTGTTTGGCAGCCACATTTATGATGCAGCTTTTAAAATCATGCTTACTGTTAAAATATGGAATTCTTTTAACAAGTGTAAACTAACAAATATTTCTAATAAAATGCAGAGCGGTAAATAGAAGATGTAGTCTGCACATTTGCTCACTTATTTTCTTTGAGTGAGAGGGTTAACTGCTACCAAAACTGAAATATACAATTTACGCTTATATTAATGCATGGAATTTTTGTACTGTCTCACGGACTTTTTCTTTTGACAGCCAAGGAGGTTTTGCAAGATATCAGCCCCACTGTTCATCCCTGCAACATGAGAAGGGAAAAACTTAACTACAAACAACATATTCAACCCATCATATTCACAAATTCATCTATTACATTTCAGTTTATGTGATTTCTGAATAATTTTAGAGAATATGAAACTTCTTTGCTGTGAACAGTAGTGCATATAGATAACAACCATTAATTCAGAGTAGTTTGTGTATCTCACTGTTTTCAAAGTTACTGTGTGTTATGCTGAAAAAATTATGCATTTCCACAGAAGAAAGCAACACAGCTTGACAAGCATACACACATTAAAGGCATCATCCAGCATTTTCAGTCTTCCCAAAAAATCATACTAATGGGAACCATGATTTTTACTGGAAAGTAAAAAATTTGCTTCATGTGGGTTTCCTTGGAGAAAATAAACAGATTTTTGTAAGCTTCCTCAGAAAATGTAAACATACTTAAAGGCCCAGTCTTAAATGTGTGAACACCTAATGGCAGGCTTGAAAGACACAAGAGGCATTTTTAGCTGGAGAAGTAGAAAAACAACATTTCTGTAAACACATAACTTGGGATATTTATGGCGATATTCATATTTGTGGTCATACCCAGTTGATCAAAAGTGATGCAGTCATAAGATAAAACATTTACAAGGGCACGTGCCACAAGCAGATCAAAAGAAACATGAAGATCAAAACTAGGAGGATCATCAGTTTTTGGGGAATCTTCCTCTTGGCAGGCCAGCTGTATTTTTTTTAACATAACAAAGAAATAAACCCCAACTTGTAATATCAAGCAGATATCCAATTTCCAAGCTATAAAGCAGAATGACTTCTATGCAAAGGCAAAAAATATTCTTTCAAAGTTTTTCAAGACACGTAGCATTTAAAATTACTCCTTCGGAAGAAAACCTCCTAATAAGCTGAAGTAACTCCACTCTGCTCTCAATGCTGTTTTTAGAAAGGGCAAGGAATACAAAGGGAAGCAAATATATGGAAGTGTTATTGAGTGTATTTTTTGGGCTGGTGAATTTAAATATGAGAAGGGCTCATTTCAGCTAACATTATGTTTGTTTCACTCACATCTCTGTAGCTTACTCTATAGCTTAGAAATCACAGCACGGCTTTTCACATACTGACAGTATAACGAAGTAGATAACCCTTAGCACAAGTTAGAGTGAAAAAAATAGGTAAAGTTAACAACATATTTATAGCATTAATGATTAACGGTATAGTAATGCACTGAAAAAGCTTCTCTGAAGAAAACATTTTTGACATATTAGTACTGATACTCCTAGAGCTTCTTCAGGCAAATGCTAGAGGAAAAAAATAGTGTGGAATCTGCAGTACTGATAGATAAGTGCAATTTCACAGAAAAATTAATTTGGTCACTCTGGAATTATGCTGAAGTAGCTGAGATCAGAAAGTGACGCCATGCACAAGACAAATGACACCCAGGCTTACCGAAAAAAACAACCACTGCTCTCACAAGCCGTTCATGATCTTTGCTACCAAACCCAAGTGGTATTGTACAATGATAGGAAGGCCACACTAGTTGAGCAAAGGCTCATTTTGCTGATAAAATGTCTTAATGCAATTACTAAAAAGTAATTATATTTCATTTTCTATTTAATTCTTCAATGTTTATTCCACTTTTTAATAATCATTGCATTCTGCAATTTGAATATGGGATGTAAAAGGCTTAAATAGTTTGCCTAAGCAGAAATGGAAAATAATTTTTGAGGTTATGGCTTCAGTCATACCAGTGGTAGTAGCAGTAGTACCAGTCTGAATTAAATTATTAACTAATACAGTTAAACTATTTAACAAACTTCAGACAAAATATATTCTGAGTTTCAGAACATATGCATATATGATTAGAAGTGCGCACATACGTACCTCCACGTCACCAAACATCAGGCTTGTTACACAGTTCATAAGCATGAGTTATAGGGTCTAGAATTTAATGAGGAAGAACAAAAACTTCTCTTCTAGGACAACCAACAAAGCCTTTATTATTAAGTATTATATAGTATTGTATAACACCTACATCACAAAAACATAAACCCAGTGTCATATCATGTAATTTGAAGAAAAAAACCAGGTCAATGAAATGTTGTTTTCTGTTTTCTCTGCATATCATAAAGAACTTTAAAATTCAATAATTACCTGACAACAACTTCTTTCCCTTCCCAATTTGCCTCCTTTAAAGGCCAAGACTTTCTGTCACCTCGGCCTGTACAAGCCTCCACCTACAGACACATTCAGGCTAAGAGCAAATCCATGTTGCACGTGGTACCAGAGAAGGACATCCAATTCATAGCCCAGTAGCTGTAAAACTAAAAATCTGCCCTAGTCAGGGTTTGGGAATAAGGTTACCAACGGGCTAGCAGGGAAATTCAGTTGATGCACGGTGCCAAAAAGGACATGGAGAGCACAACAAACCTCCAGTCTGACACGTTGGCAAACAAAAATTTCTCAGCACTTACAGTGTAATAACATATAATCTAGTACATAATGTTGCCTTTATGCGCGCCTGTCTCACAGGGAATTTTTGCAGGTATTAAGCGTATGAAGTCTATTTCTTGGTCTCTCAGTGTACAACAATTACCTTATTGTCACTCAGTCCACTGTGCATTCTAAGTCTGATTTCATGTAGCAATCTTGCTGCATGCTGTCATGTCTGGGTATAATGACTGTGGTATTTGCACTGTTCAAAATCCTACCTCAGGGATGACAGATTCCCCCCACCCCCGCTTTCCCCTTTCCTCGTTTCCCCCTCCCTGGATAGCAGAACATTTTAATCCAGGCACCTTCACAGCAGAGTGATGACATCATGACCTTTACTTACATTCGCTGCCTGAGATGCAGGACCTGGCCAGTGGTTTAAGGTGTTGAAAGGTATCTCTGGTTCACTTCAATGCAGGTGTTTCAGAACTGATCTATCACATTTACAGGGCCAGACTCGGTGAAAAGCCAGTCACTTAAAATATTACATTAAAATGTGCTTCTAGTCATCATTTCTAAAAATGTTTTCCTCAGATTCTATTGGGAATAATTTGAAAGGTATGTTTTATGCTGAGAAGCAATAGGTCACCAGGTGATTTTAACTTTTACTGATTGGTTTTGTTTTCTATTCAGATTTTGTTTCTCCATTGGTTTAAGCTCTGCAGTTTAATGACAAGGCAAAGCAGCCACGGAAAAATAAACACAAGAGGAGAAAAAATATTTCTATGAAAAATACAGAGAGAAATAGTTAACATTTCAGGGGTTTAGTATGAAACACAATTCCTTTTAATGCTGTTATCATCAAAGAATATATTTTCTTTTTATGCAATAGCTACAGAAAATAGGATCTTCAAGCAAGTAATAATCTTGCCAAAAAAACATGCTGGAAAACCCAAGAACTTTCTCACAAAAAGTTCATGGTCGTGATTCACATTTGGCCAAAATCCTGCTGCAGAAGTGGCCATGTAGACTAGACCAGTAGACTAGTAGTGGACTAGCATTACTAGACTAATACAGAAGGAAAATTATAATCTTATCTAATTTTCAAATTATGACTAAATTTCTGCTTTACATAAATATTTCTATTTAGAAAGAATCTTTAATGAGGTCATTTTGAGGATCAAGTCAGCTTCAATCATTTCCTTCAAAAGATTTCATGAAAACCAGTGATAAAGAATGAATCAAGCACTCAAAACAATTCCTGTATTTATTTGGCCCTAAAGCCCTATGGATTGCAAATCATGGACAGTAGTAATAAGTTGCCTCTCTCTTAGTAATCGGACTGTTCCACAGAGAAAAAGCCCAATTAGAAAAAACCCAAAAGAACCAAACCGACAAGAAAAATCCAAATTAACTTCAAATATTGATTTCTAACATAAAAATATTTGAGTCTGAAATTCCAAGGTCTTGAAAGCATACCTCTCTTTTGAACTTTTGCTTGAGCAAAACAAGTTAGGGAATTTACCATGCAGATTACTGTACTTTATCACACATCATCATTGGTAGGCAATAAAATGCGACAACTGCCTTTTCAGGTGAGTGACAAGAAAGACAAAACAAGATTGGCTAGACAGAAAAGGTGGTGTATTCTGAATCCTTGCATATTACGTATTAGTATTAGGATGTTCTTTTCTTTCAATATGAAAATCTATTTGTAGTCAAATATTTCCAAGTTATATCTTCTTTTAGAAATGGATCTATTTACTAGGTAGAGTGGAGATAAATCAACAGCTCCAAAGAAGTACCAGCCACAGCCAAACATAGTCAAACCATGCTGCACACCACAGTGGTTCACACTTTCCCTTGGACAAAATTAGGGGAAGGGACATCAGCAGGGGCAGGCAGAAGCTCTCCAGCGGTTCCACTGTCTAGATGACAGTGCTTCAGCCTTCTAAGGTTTGGGCACTCCAAATTCCCTCGAGTTCCCCAGCAGGTATTTTACCAAATATATATGGATCTTGTGTATCCAATGTGCATCTTTTGACTTGCTCCCAAGTTAGATGACCAGAACAACATGGCTACTCCCCACTCAACAAATAATTCTCAAGCAATGATTGCAATGCCACTGCAGGGTGGGGGGGGGGGGGGGGGGAGAAAAAACCCAAACCACCAAACAAAAACAAAGCAGGACAGGTTTTCTAAAAAATTTAAGTATCTGAAAGATTTAAGGTTAATTTTGAAAGCAATCATGTCCCTACTAGAGTTGTTCTACTTAACTAATTGAGTGGGACTTTCTGGTTTTTCTTTTTGTTTGTTTGGTTTTTTTGGGGGGGTTGTTTTGTTTTGTTGTTTACTCAAATCTATATGAGCAGGAACATTTCATTTCAAATGCCCAAAGAGATTTCAGATTTGATTTTTCAACAGGATGTATTATTCAGTATTTACTGCTTGCAGTTATCACTGCTGAAGTTCATTTCAGGCTGCTTAAATCAGAAAGGCCATAAATAATACAGATTCTGTTTCAACTCCAGCTACTCTGTTGCCTAGGATTTAGAATCACAATTATTTTGTTAAGCCGTGTAGTGGTCTTACTCAGTGTTGTAAAGGTCTCAATGCCTCTGCCTCTAAACCACAGTGTCAGTTTTGAAATGTCAGACTTCTGAAACTACTAACTTTGACGTTCGTACTCTGATCTGGAAGCTGCATTTTTCATAGCTGTCTCATGAAAACAACGTGAAAATAATGGTGTCACTTTCACCCTCACATTGCTATTTTCAGGAAGTACAGATGCAGTATTAGACATTCTTTAGAAAGTCCTCCATTGAGAAAAGAATCAGGTTAAATTTTAAAAGTGGTATGTGAATATTAAACAATGTCTGGGATCTTACCTTGGAGAAATTCACCAATTTAAAACTAATTGGAAACTTGCCACTGGGCATGATGGACTAAGAAATTTCATTTTCTTTACTCACTTACCTCAGTCATACCCCCCACCCGGTATTTGCAATCTATTACGCTGTTTCACAAAACACTTTTACGCTCATTTTGAGATGATATAAAAGAAGTACTGATATTTTGATTTCCTGTCATTTTCTTGATTTCAGCATAACAAACTATTAAAATAATATCTAAAAAATTATTTATACTCAACAGGTGTCTCCACCCACTCTGTTATGATGGCCCTTCTAAGTCAACTTTCCTGCCCAGAATATACTGCCATAAGTTAAATACATACATATCACCCACTGAAACAATTTGTAAAACAAATGTTAGAAGACGTACCCTAATTGTTCTTGTGGAAAGCTTTCTGATCTGTTTTTCACATGTTATTCCAGATTTAAGTCAGTATCTTTTCCTGTATTCACCAGAATTGTGAAGTTTTGTATGTCTGGCAAATATGAAACCTAAGTTTCTATTTCTCATGCTTGTCGTGTAATTTTTAATTCCAGCTTATTCTATTCATCAGCATTGCATGCATTGTGTGGAATCATCTAGACATTTGCTGACACAGGGAAATAAGTTACTTTTTCAGATTTATATGATCATCTTGTATGTGTCTTTCTACTTAGTGATTTTCATATTAGCATGGTGACTTCGAATGTTCTTTTGATTACTAGCATATATACCACATATATAACTATATAGCACATGTGCTATACCCTTAACACAGATCACATGGAAAAGCAGACATCCCAGCTGCTTCATTCCACTAACTTATTGGTAAATGTAACAATTTTGTTTTGAATCCAGCTTCAGTGGCCAATTTTTTTCCACTTGATTCTATTTTTCACTGAAAATTTTAACCAGCTGTTTCTTGTATTGAAATTATTTCAATAAAATCCAAAAGAGATTTCTCTGTCAACTGATACAGCAACAATATGCTGAGATTTTTGCCCAGCTTACACAGCATGTGAGTAAAAAAAGCAAGTTACAATTGCATAAACCAAGTACAAACTTCTGCTATATCAGGTCTTTTCACAGGTCACTATGCACCAGTTGCTTATTCCCAACTCATTCCATGCCACGCCAGCTCAATCAACTTAAAAGCATATAAGGGTGGCACACAGCAGTTAAGAAATGCATCTTAAGTTCAAGCATTGGCTTATTACATGGTAATTCATTCACCTGCCTACACCTTTGTAAGACTTACAACATATGAACATATGTAAAGGTGAAGATAATCAAGAGAGAGGGCCACCAGAGGTAATCATCTGTGGTATCCATCCTCAAAAGCATTAGAGTGTTCTCCTATTCTGTGGATTTTAATAACAGTAAATGCTAACAGGAGACTGAACACATGAGTGTTCAGCAGAGGAACAGTGAAACAAATCCCATGTTTTAAACATTAAGTTAGATTTCAAATCTAGGTGAAGCACTATTCAGGCATTATCACATCATTAGAGTCATTAAATTTAAAAGCTGGACATACTGCTAACAGGTTGCAGAAGTTACTCTGAACAAGTCACAAAGCTATACAGTTTTGAGAAACTCTATAGTCAACTACTAAATGCTAATCTTTGAGAATACCTTTTAAATGTATCTCAAAAGGAGAATGTCAACACATACACCCTGCTAAGGTCCAGCTATTTGAAGATATTCAGGAATCTAGCAATAGAAATTCCAAACTAAAATACTTACCTGCATTTAGTCTGAAATCTTACACAAACAGGATTTAAAGGGTTCACAGAGTGACCATCCTAAAAATAACGTATCAGAAAACCCATGCAAGACATGTCCTAGCTGCAACTGTTGGAAACAAACTACACAACTAATGTGTGAGAGAACATTAAAAATGGATTATAAAGGGATTAGACAATTTCACAGAAGCCAAATTGTCAATGGCGATTCAAATAAAGGGAGTCTGGATGCTATATTAGGTTTGGGAAACCACCAATTCACTCACTGCCGATTTCTTAATTCAGCAACCTGCCTGGCCCGGGACCTCTTTCCGATTCTTTACTAACTCAATAATGATTTAATTTATTTCATGCTGCAGATACAGCAATTAGTTACCAGCCCTGGATTAAGTCCACAGGATCAACACTGATATTTTTGGTATTTGGTCTTGACATTCACAGATCCAGGAGAGACTGGGTTTCCTGTTTCTATATTAGTGTCCGCTTCCCATATTGCAAATCAGTAAGTTTCTGGTTTGCCTTACCTAGTCAGGACTTTTACTTAACTCAAAGAAAACTGGGTTCTTACTGTAAAATTTTAAGCTTTACCTTATTTCTGTTCATAAGTTGAGAAACTGAAGAAGCTAACTTTATCCAGAAGTCTTCTGCAGTCTAGGAGTTCAGTATCCACCCGACGCCTCAGACTGCCCCTCGCTGCCCATTCTGCTCCAGCATTTGGGCACTTTTTTCTTTAAATCTACTTCTCCTGTTTATAACATTACAACATAGCCTGACATAAACTGAGCACAAGGCATCTCGAGTACATCATTAACATCTCACTAACATTATTGAACTAAAAAACTTCATGGTTTGTTCATTTTAACACTAGATTCTAATTTTTACCCCTTTCTACCCCAAATTACCTTGCAGGTTTCAAAATATGCAGAATTACCCAGGTAATTCTTCACTTCATGCCATGTGTTTTACCTGCCTGAAAACTTGAGGCCATTAAAAAAAATGGGGGCAGTGCTTAATGCAATGCTAAAACAGGGAGCACAAGAGCCCAGACAAAAAGTTTTATTCACACGAAACTGAGATTCACCAGAAACTCCTAAAGTATTTCTAGACAGGCTTGCTGTAGCCCCATGGCACACAGGCAGGGGCTGCAGCCTGTAACGCGTGCCGGGTTCCTGGCTAAGCCTAAAGGTACCGGAACCAGCAGTCTCACAGAAGTAGGATTTTTGGCTGTGCTGTGGTCCAATTCAGGAGTAGCTGTCTCAGGGCTCATGGAAAACTAAATAAGCTGGTCCCTGGCCCTTTGGCATTCCTGACTAACAGAAGACCTTCCCTTTGACTGCTTTTCAATCGTGATGTGCAGAGAACTCAGTATAGCAACACCAACAGTCTAAAGAACGCCATAATGCATAAAAATGACGACAGTATTTACTTAATCTCCCAGTGGCCAACAATTCTTTCCTACTTATACTGGTATAAACGTGACATCATAGCTCATTTCCTGCTGGGATACTCTTGCACAGAGATAACAAACATGCACTTTGCCAGTACGAAACCCAAAATCAACTGCCCAACCCCAACAGAAAGATAACTCCAAATACTTAGTAAACAGATGTTGAAGTTGTACGATTTAAAGTCCCCTCCCCACTGTCAGTTTGCAGTTTTAGAGGCACTGTTTTAATAAATGTTGCTGGAGAAAACAGAATTTAAATATTTTATATATGACTGTATATTCCAAACTAAGGATGAAAGGAAAAAAAGCATGGCACACCTAAATATAGCGGGTAATTTACTGTGGAAAAACAACATACAAAAGGAAAACTAACTCCTGTTATACAATTTGTTTCAGAAACATGTTAACAATGTAGGGAAAAACTCCTCGATGCCATTTATAAGGCTAACTCTCGCAGGCATGTTCCAAGTCCAATAAAGAAGGTTAATGCTACAATGGCAGTCAGAAACATGCAAGTCAAAACACAATCTAGGAGGAACAAAGCACCCCACACAACCCAAATTTCAGCAGCACTAAATAATATCCCACCTGTCAGTATGTCAAACAGCTTGGCGTGTTTCCATTACAAGACAAAAGTCACTTTTGTTTGTGTGTCAAATGTGCTCTGAGCAAAAGTGGGGAGATGGCGGGGAAGAGAAAAGCTTTTGGAGACTAGAGGCAGTTCTGAGAAATGAAAATAACCCAACCGATAAATAACAATCATGCCTACCACCTTTGTGTTTGTGTTCAAAAATAGCATTTTGGTTAGCCAGATGTTACAAATATAGTTACAAACACACATAATGAACAAATTTAGACATCACCGATGCATGGAAGATAACCCAGGGTGGAACATACCCCACAATATAAAAAATTATCTGCAATTTACAAATGAGATCCAAAGAAAGATGTTTGTATATTAGTACCTCATGTTTTCCATTTCTCTAGGAATTTTTTGTGTGCTGATTTATATTTTTCCTATGACCAGGGGAGGAGGGTCGTTTAGCATTACCTTTTGATTGCCTAATATACTTTCATGAAATAAGTTTATTTTTAATATCTTTTAATCATATGTTCCATTTATTTTAAACACAAACACTGAACTTGGACAAATAGTGACATAACAGATCACTTTTTTTCTCAGTACAAGATGAGGTGCCTTACTAAGGAAACAGGCAACCTGTCACTGGTTTCAAACCCTTGGTTTAGTACACTCTCTAGCAATAACAATAATTACTTTACACCAGTGCATAGGCTGCCAGGCTACTTGGTTTGGCGGACATGAATAATCAGAGCTGGAAAACACAAATGGAAAGAGAGATGGCAATACTGTACCATTCTATCCCTAGATGTCAGACAGCTTCATACCTTTGAATTAAAAGCCTCATAATGAGAGACAAGCAATATTTAATGATGATGGTAATTTCTAATAAGAAAAAAAAGCAACCCCCACCCCAAATTCATTGCATTATTTCACAATAAGGAAAAAAAATTAACCACAGGAGAATACAAAAGAATATTTCACATTACAAGAAAGCATTTTAAGTTACCGTAAATTTACTATGCTTAGGTAATCCCTGAATTGCCAAGAATCCTGCAGTTGCTCTGACTCCCAGATCAGCCTCAGGGGGTCTTCGGCTTCAGCTGAGCCTGGAGCCCCCTATCAATGGAGCAGGGAGAAGGATTAACAGCTCCCTGTTCCAGAAGCCTCTGCAAGACCAGGCAGAGAAGCCCCTCACAGAGCAGAGCAACAGAGGTCCTGCTGCATGCGAGGCTGCGAAAATGGGCGACATAAGCAGGTTTTCAGAGCACCTTAAGTTATATGAGGAACCTCTCTTGTCTTTGAAGCAGCTGTCTTAAATGGTCCTTATTCTGGTTTACTAATTCTGTAAATTTATCAGGGAAACGTGATCTAGATTCTTACTCTACAAGATATGTAGGCATTAAGCAGCTTTGTAAACACACTAAATGGTATGAACTTTTCCAGTTACTTACTTTAATTCTGAGTTTGGCTTCGCTCTCTAAAAGGCTACTCTGAGAACTTTAGGTAGTATTTCCTATTGCTGTTTTAATCACTTCTGGGTGGTTTTCAATACTGGGACCAAGATTCAGAGCAAGATATAGTCTTTACATTTGTGGAAATAAAAAATTACAAAAATACCTAATCAAATGAACTTTGGAGTACTGCCTTCATGCAACAGAAAACTGAGTACTAAAAGAACCTGAGATAGTATTTAATATTACCTCAAACAGTCTGTTTAAGGTGTGTTAGAGTGAAGATAAAAATGCAGTAAAAAATACAAAATCCTAGATCCAGTAAATAAGATGACAGCCATGCACAGAAAAATGTCAGTTTAACAGAATTAAGGAGACTTGCACCTTGCAAAATAACTGGGCACAGAGCTTTGGCACATTCTTAAAGCAGCTACATGTGGACACTGGAGAGCGTAAAATATGAATTGTAATATATTTTGGAGTATTATGCAAGGAAGCACGGGTTCAGTAATACAGCTAAGCAACCAACTAAACCCTTTAACCCTTTTAGCTGGATGTTTTGCCTAGAATACTTTCAGAACACTAGCAACCAAAGAAAGCCTTCTGGAAACAACTCAGTGACAAATATCTGATCTCACAACTTCAGCTCCTGTGAAAAGGTGGCATGGGGAAGTCAAGAGGACAGCTACATCCAGTGGCAGCCACAAAATGACTATGCAAGATGCTTTCACCTGCTTAAAAAAAAGGTTAAAAAACCCTCTTCTACATTAATTAATGCAGAAGTAAGACTCAAAAGAAAAGCCGAAGCTCTTTGATCCTGCATAGGAGTTGAATTTGTGGTTGTTTTATTATTATTATTGTTATTTAAGATCAGTAGGCAACTAACTTATATCACTAAACTAGGTGAAAGGTGGCAGGAATTAAAGAGATCATCAATTACCTCATAAGGGAAGTCAAAGCATTTTCTACATTCAAAAAGAAATCTGCGAAGATTTAGATCTTGACTGATATGAAAAGTAATTCATGTCCAGAGGAGAGTAGCCTTTGTGGAATTAATCTAATCTCATGGGGTCTCAGCCAGAAGGAAAGTTCGTCTGTTCTAGAATTCAGACTTCAAATCAGAAGAAATCCTACCATAAGACAACTAGATTGCATTTTTAAAATACATAATCTGTCACGTTTATTTGCATACTCTCTTATGTAAGCACATGCTCTTTAATTAGCAGGATCATAAACCAAACAGTGTTGTGGCCATCACAGGACACTACACTTCTAAAAAAGAAAAAATAGGAATAACACACTCATACCCTAAGTCAGGAGGCAGACTAGCTGGTAATAGAGCAGCTTTGAAGTATTTTTACACTATTTTATGAAGCATGTTAATCTTTCTATGCCTATATCGAGTCATATATTCACCGCATATAAAAAAAGCAGCGAGAAAGTGAAATCCCCAGCCCTACAAAGGTCATTGCAAAGGAGCTTGGTGGGAGGGAGGGGAGGGAAATCAGAGGAAAAAGGGGAGAGCTCATAAAAATGTAAGGTTTAAGGAATGACACTGGAATACATCCAAGATCAATCTCCATTCAATTTCATAATTTTTGGGACAAGCAGCAGGTCCTTCACGCTGCATGGAGTAAGATCACAAAATGCCAAGAACAACAGGCGTAATTCTTTCAAGATCATTCCATCAGGATTTTGCAACTGAAAACAGATTGAAATATCGAAAAAAAAGTTGCTGAAGAGAACAAAATTTTCACTTTTCTCCTCTCTCATTGCCAAATTGAATCTTCTCCCCCCAACTCCACCAAGACAAGGAAAGAAGCTGGCAAGTGAACACCTAAATACTTCAGCTACGTGAAAAACTGCACCGTTTCATTGGTCATCTTTTTAGTATTTTATATGAGCTTTCCCAAGATTTTGTTGGTTCTCTTTATGTACTTCTACTGGCGGCTCCCTGATCTTGCAACGTTAGCTAACAGTTGTGGTTTTACGCTGCAATGTTTATATTAGGCTGCAGTGCACAGAGAAAATGAATACAGCTCCCACCTGCAGCCTCTGCTATTAATTTATGCACATGGCACATGCACGCAGGATTCACAAGAACACCTCTGCTGCACCCCTGGATTCCTGGGGAGGCCCCTCTCCAAACATCTCCCGTTACATTCGGTCTCTGTGGTATCCCAGTGGGGCAGAACCAGGGCTGGCTTTAGGCACAGGCAAAGGCAGCAGTAGTCTAGAGTTGCAGATTGCTGGGGAGTAGCAAAAAACCCCAAGTGAGGGTATTCATGCCCATACGCTGTGTTATGTGAGACGGCTGGAGAGCCAAGTGAGCTGCTATGGCCCCGAAGGGAGAGGTCTGGACGAGGCAGCAGCCTTTCCTGGCTCTAGCAGGAGATGCAGCCATCTCCCACTCCCATCTGCAGTGACAGACACAATTTCTGCCTACTCCACACAGAAATTTCACACTGTCCCTGATAGAACAACATACCTGTAAGTACTCAAAGAAACAATAAAAGGAGGACAGGACCCAAAAACATTAAGGAATATGTATATTCTAACCAGTACAGACAAGACTGCCCTTGCCTGCTTTCAGAACCCTGCTCTGTTTATTTCCAGGATGAGTTATATATTATCAGATCCCCTGGGTTTTACACCTTTTCCTAAAATTCCGGCTCATGGCAAAGAGATCCTCAAAACTCATTAGGATAATATTACTAATGAAAGTCTTCAAAGTTTTATTTAGTTATAGTTATGACTCCCCCTCACAATTTTGTACTTATGATTTTCAAAGTTTGCCCTTTTTAAATGAGATTCATGATGCTCAACTGCATGAGACTGTCCATACTACAATTGTTAAAGACTAATGTATATCAGTGATCAGAAAATGGAAGCAGCTAACCAGTCTGTGTCACAAGTTTTAATGTAAGCTTTCTATTCAACGTTACTGTTTTCTTCCTTGAAAGTGAATTAGGAAAAAGGAAGGATATTTTTCAGTCACGGACCTATTCTAACACTGAAGATGTCAAGAAATCTACTTTCACTGAAGAAAGAATTTAATGAGTTACAAGCTGTGACTGTCAAAACAAGTACATGTCTGCCTTCTCTGTTTCTTGGTTTAGCTAGGTTAATCCTACCCTATTCCTTTGTCAGTATTCTGAGACCATACACTATCCCATGGTATGCTTGTAGGATTAAATTTATAATCAGAAAATGCAAATCATAACCTCAGCAAGTTAATGGAAGTCAGCTGAAAGGTATGATATGCTAAAAGTCATAGGAACATTCATTTAAAAGAAGAAAACATTAGTTGTAATACAATTTGCTTAATAAAGTTTCATTAGGACCAAGGCACTGACCACAGTTAATTTTTTCATCTCAATAAAAGCTCTCAAAATTTTTCTGTCAAGGACAACTCCATGACTGGTGTCAGTCAGCTGTTTTTGAAAATCAGGGGAAACTCAACAGGTGTTTTTTTGCAAAGAGCAGCAATGAAAAAACATGCTTCAGATTCAAATTTAATACTTAGCATTTCTGGCAACAAATAAACATATTGAACACATATCTGTGAACACAGATAGTCCTATTTAAGGAAGCTACAACCTATGGAAAAAAGGCGTTCCAGTGGAGAACTGAATTAGTCTGTGCATAGAGCACCTGTTAATAGTTTAGCAGATGTTTATAAAACACTAATCCCTCCTAACGTTACAGTGAGTAAAACATCACCTCAGTCTGACAAAAAATTTAGGGTTTACCTATGACAGCCTGCAGAAGAGCATTACTGAAACACCTCAAAACCAGATGATGACTAGTTATCCTTACCCAAGGTTAGTGCAAGACTCCACAACCAAGCTCTCTTGTGTGGTGTATTTTGAGTAAATGAGAGGTAAATACAAGAGAATGGGAAGGCAGAGATTATTGAATTTTAAACACACTGTTCCTGGAGTCCCATGATAGACAAGATGGGGCTCCTTCATTTTAAGAAGTCAGAAATATTTAACATCTACTCTTTAAGGCTGCACGGATGCTTTCTAAGAAAGAATGCTATACACTGGGGTCTTAAATACAAAAAGACAAAATACAACTATGCTCAAAACCATATGATTTTGAGTAACTGGATTTGTAATACCAGAAAAGCTACTTTAAGGTATGCATAATAGAAAGGCTAAATTCCAGCAGCCAAGCAGGAGTACTTGCAGAGCAGAAGAGGGGCACTTCCCCCACCTAAGCACTGGCTTACCAGAACACTCATCCTTGAATTTTCCATTTGAAACACAGTGACAAGAAAACATGGTACAAGGGGAAGAGCCTAGCACAGATTCCACCTGAGTATAGCAGAAAGAAGGTGGCTGTACCAGAGGAGAGCACGCATGTGTATATGTATATATGAAAAATACCTCTAAAACATGGAAACATTTTACATAGCATTGAAATTATGACCAATTTTCTCTAGTGGAAAGCTTCTTGCCTCGGTGGGCAGAACACCCCCTGCAAAGGCACTCCTGAATCCTTACTCTAGCGCTGTCCAAACCACCACAAGAGAGGCATGAGCTTGCTCCTGGCTGCATCTGTTCTGCAGATGTGGCACTGCCGCCTTTTACCCACCCTTGAGGGAACAGCCTATGGATACCACAGTATGAAATCCATTTTGTCCCACACATTTTACTACCAGCTAAATATGCACACCAACATTCCCATTTTACCTCAGTGAGGCGTGAACTTCAGTGACGGGATAGGACCATATAAAAGCTATAAAAACATTTCATCATGCCCTTTCCCTTTTCCCATACCACCTCCCCCTGAAACAAAAAGGAATGGAGGAGGAAGAAAACTATTGCTAACGTAAATTACTGTTTAAAGGAAAAGCAAAGGAAGGCAAGGGAGTGCAAAACTAATTCATCCATAGAGTGAACAGATAATATCAGGTAGAACACTGTATTGACCTAATCAGATGAGCATTAACTGCACTTGTATGACTGACTCAGAATGACAATTGCTTCCAAGTAGCATCAAGAAACACGCTTTGTCATATGGCAAATTTACTCTTGCAGATGTTGGATTGAAAACCTTTTTACAATATCTTTGAACACCTATAACTTTGACTTTGCACATTATATAAAGGCAGTTTTAACGCAGCATTCCATCTGGTGTATTAATAGTAAAATCATACTTGTCTAAACACAACAGTTTTGGCTGATGCCTCAGTATCATTCTGTTAAGAAGATTATATGTTCTTGTTCTTCTGCCATGATCCAAAATACCTGCCAGACACTCTTCTAGTTCTCTTGGCCATATTTTTTCATGAATGAACTCGTCAGTACATTTCAAGGCCATGTTTTGTTTTTAAATCACAAGCATAAAATTGTTTTAAATTTCCCACATCTCCCTTTACATACACAGAGGTTCTCTTTACTCCCTCTTCCCATATATATAATTTTGCAGGAGAAGGAGGGGAGTGTTTGTTTGGGTTTTTTTTTCGTTGGCTGGTTGGTTTTTACTTTTCCCATGCATCTGTTGTGGTTTTACTCAAAGTGCCAAACATTTAAGCAAATTGTGGAGCAGATCATTAGTAGTATTACAAGCTTACTGCTTACTTACAGAGGAAAAAAAAAATGTAACCTGACAACTGAGTAATATCAGAAGACCTAAAAAAGCATTTTTGTAACAAAAGGAAGATGTATGTGCTCATCTACTCCCAGACAAGTATTTTTTTCATAGCAGCTTGCTTCTTGAACAGTAAGCAATGTTTTGTTTTGAATTTTTGCAGCTGAGTGAACTGTACTGATGGCTTCTGCCAGTATAGAAAGATCAGGGGAGGAACTGTAGTCTTAATATAATCATAATTAATTGGCACTCTAACATATATCTTCTTAAGGGATTACAACAGTTTATTATATTTGATTAAAGACAAAGGAAAATATTTATGAAATTTTTAATGAAGCTTTCACATTTGCTAGTGAAAAACGTAAGTTTTAACACTTTACAGTTTAGGATAATGGTATAACATCTGTGTTACAGTTAAAAGAGGGATCAGCAGTGGGGTGGAAAAAGCTCTTAATTACATCTTCAAGAAATGAAGCCAAGAGACAAAACAGTTGCTGCTGCTTATTAAATATAGCTGTTCGGCTATATTAAATTAATTCCTTAGCACACTGCTTTCCACACCCTGATTTATAGGTCTCTGATGATCCACAAGCTCAAAGCTCATGGTCTACAGAACCAGATCTCATTTAAGTGTTTTTAATTAAAAACTCAGGAGAAATACATACAGTCCTCCATGAAAAAGGCAAAGGGACACAGTGGCCCATTGGTATAGAAACCATGGGAACCACTGTCCCGGTATGATGTCAAAGAACACCATGAAAAAGTAGACCTATGTCAGGATTTTAGTTGCTTCAATTTCGAGAAAGGATTGGGCTTTATATCAGACATCCAGGACTAGCTTTTCCAAACCACCTTAGTAATAGACAACTATCCTGTACACCAGACTAATGGGTGGATACTATCAAAGTCTCTTCAGGTCCAGTCAAGCATGTCACTCAGTAACAAGCCAGGTATGTGTGAGAAGTTGTGCTGTTCATTATTGGCCACCACAAAAACTGTCACAAGACTAATGATCCCCAGTCATAATAAGTCCCCTTTCCTTCGGTTAGCTTTGCAGCAAATGAAACGAGTGTGTTAGCTTTCAGAGAACTATGAATCAACATCCAGCAAGCCACAGCTGTCAGGTCAAAAGTAGATTTCAAAAGTAATCAGATTATACCCAAGAGATTTAAGGGCATTACTTTTAGAACAGCCTCTAGATCGCCCACACAGGTATAAAACAGAAAAATGCTTGCTCATCCATTTATTAAATCCATCTCGGCTGACTTACTAAAAGAACATCTTGCCTGCTAAGTTCACAGACCTTTACCTTGGTGTCACAGCCAGGGAAAAACAACAATCTGTAATAAACTCCTCATCCATGGATGAGGATAATAAGTCTTTTCTCCAGAAATCCACAAAAGGACAGAATTGTCACCAGAACAGATAGTGAAGAGGTAGTCTGCTTTCCTACGAATAGCTAGAACAAGGGTAAACGGAGTAAACCAGGAGATGTGACTGTCTACAGTAGTTTTTAAGCTTTGTTTTGTCACTTAAAAACCCCAACCCACTTCCCAATCCCCTCCCAAACCCACAAAAACAAAAGTAGCCTCCAAACAATACTGTAACTCTGCAGTCCTCCAATTCGTTTCCCTATTGCTCAATTAAAATCCATCTTTAGACTTAAAAACAGTTTGAGTTTTCTTCCTTAAAGCTCCAGGCAATGAGCTACCAAGTGCCAAACTGTTCTACTGATCCTTTGAGCAATAAGAGTCTTATTACTAGCCAAAACAAGGCCACAAATCTTACCACCAGAAGTGTATTCAAGGGTATTTCTAGCCCCAGACTTTCCAACTAGCCACTGCTCTTCCCAAAGAATTAATAAAAATGTGTGAATTCATCTGTGGAAGCTCTATCTTGCACCAGCTCTCCCGTGGGTTAGGAGAACAGAAACCAGAGTTCCTTACCCTGCTTGGTCAGTCTTCCTGCATTTATTTATGCAATAGATTTATTATTCTTGTGTCCATTTGTTGAATCCAATCATGGCATTAGGCAGCTACCTGTTCCAAAGGTCTGCAGTCACACCATTGTCTACATTCTCATCTAAAGCAATAACATCATTAGCAGCAACAGCCGGCAACACCTTCTCAGAAAAAACACTAGGGCTAAGTCCCAGATGGAATGAGAAAGGTTTCCAACATATTTTTGCTCTAGTGGTTTTCAAGCTCCCAGTGGGAGGACAAAGGGAGTTTTGGTGGCAGTGGCACACCAGCAAACCAAGTCAGGTCTTGTTAAAGATCCATCTGTTTTTTACTAGATTAGTAGTAAGTGCAGAGATGGGGAAGTGCTAGTACAGCTTCTACCTCTGCTACGTTTTCCCACACCGAACTGGAATGAGTTGCTGAGAATCTCCAGGAACTCCCTGCACCTCAACAGGGACTAGTGAGATTGGAAAAAACAGCTTTTTTAAACTTGAATTTTGGAGCATGAAGTGGCTACTCATTGACATGTACAAAATATTTATCTGCAAGTCCATATCTTCAGTAAATATAATTTTTCCAACTCTGGGAACAACTTCCAGTGTTTGTTTTTTCTCTTTCAGTTCTTCAGAATACCAGGACCCTCCATTGCTCATAAAAGGGGATATTTTTCCTTTCTTTGTTGATGATCCAACTACTTCCAATATATTTTAAGGTTTATGTAAAAATCTTAACATTTAGGTAACACCAGCACAACATATCAGGGTCTCCTAATCCAAGAGCTGCCTACACGTTGTTCCAGTGAGCAATTGGGAATTTTGTTAACAGCTCAACTTCTGTACTTTACCATGCCATTGCTGACGATGAATAACAAGAGGAGGAACACCCAAAGATTCTTTGAGACAATTTAAATGAAAAAGTAAAATAACAGAGGCTTTTTTCTTCAAAGTTTGAATAAGCTTTTGCAAATGAATAGCAATTGCTTGCATATCGCAAACGCAAGAACCAATTAAAATAATTTTCAGTCTATTTGTATACACCTTAAATCAGCTAAATAAATCATAACAGAAAGACAGGGCTTCATACAATGAATTCCAAAGATTTTAACAAGTGAGCATTGCACCACCCTGAGTATCAGAACCTTAGAGTTTGCTCTCATTTCCCAACAGTCAGGGGTGAGGAAAGAGTTAAAACCCAGGAGTGCTACTTTTAACCTAGTATTTTAACCATTAGAATATGCTCCCTGCTAATCTCCCCTTTGCTCCTAAATTTTTTTTTTTCAATTGTGTTGATTGCTCCAAGGCTCCTATCTGCAAAACTAATGAAACTACAAGAAGCATTTAAGCTTAAGGTTGAATTATCAAGTATTTTCAGGGTATATAAAGCAGGAAACAGCAACACATTATGTAATTCAACCATTATATACTGCCATAATAAATATTTAGAAATTCCAAGACTCTCTAAAGAAGCCTTTCGTGCACAGTATCAGCATTCATCCCTTCAGGGTGTAACATGCAGACTGCCTCTCCACAGGGAGTTTTATCTTGTTTCATTTTTGTACTGCATTCCACCTCTATGTCGCCAACCAAATTGTTTCCTGTTTTATTGTACAGAAGACCAAGAAAATGTTTAGTAGTCACTATCTACTTTTAATGCATACTGATGAAATTACCTAGGGCATCTAATATATCTACTGTTATTTAACTGTATGAAGTCAACAGGGCCACAGAAGGTCCAAAATACTGTATTTTTACACCTAATTTTTATGCCTAACATTTAAAAATACTTTAACATGTAGTAGAATTGCTTCATTCCCACAGTAAAAACTTTTTATCTATGTCTTGATAGATATTGAATGCTTTGCTCACTGAAGGGGAAGCATCAAATAATTCAGAAGGTACTTTTTTTGTGTCTTTCAGGAACTCCATTGCAGCCTTGGCTATGTTAAAACAACGTATAATTATGAACACTGGCACAATCTTCATTTTCTGAAAAGGGACAGTTTCTTTAATTGGATATCATGAACCACAAGTTTGGGAAAAAAATTTTCCCATTTAAAAAGAAAGTTATTATCAAAATAGGAATTTTGTTTTAAAAATTTCTCTATCATCACTTATATGATATCAAATCTGAAGTAAAAATGTATTTTAAAAATCCCTGAGTTAAACTGTGATAAACTGAGCTACTGAGGCTTACCACATCCTAACAGTTTACTAGACCAAAAAGTGGACTAGAAGTGACATATATTAGCTCCTGAAGTCTGCAATATCAATGTTATACAAAAGCAATGACCAAAGCAGCTTTGCCAGCAGTAACTTGTCGTTCTGATATGTATGATTCACAAATGGCCAACAACAGCCCTCAGTGCAACGAGGCCTTAAACAAGCTCATGCCTACTCTGCATTAGAAATGTTTATGGCTGAGAGCATCATTTTTATGTTTGTGCTTCTGAGAAGCGTCACTATCATCTCGGTTGCTTGAATTAGCCATTACTATTGATACACTAAACAAAACAATGTTACTGCCTAATAAAATTACTAATGTATTGTTTCCTATTCAAAAGACACATCAGTTCCCCTACTGACACTGCAGTGCAAGGAGGGGGAGAAACCATCCTTCCGTCCCCCTGTCAAGGGATCAGGCTCTTGCTGTGATCAGAAACACACCAAGCAGAGCACTGATCTAACCAGATACCTCAAGTGCTATATGTACCTGTATAACACCAATGGAGAAGTACATTGTTGTCCTAGGCAAAAAAAGTCAACATAAAAGTTCGAGCAATGAAAAAAATACCTATTAATTTTTTTTTAAACAAAACCAAAAAAGCCAGCAATCTCCATAAGCTTGGGGTACAGCCACGTCATGACTGGAGCATGCTAATAATAGTGCCTGACACAGTAAAAACAGTTATCACACTGCAAAATCTGAATTATTCCCACAGAACACAACACTTGAAAAATCTTAAAGCATTTATTTTTCCAGAGCAGTTTTATAAACATAACCTAGTCATTAGAATATGCAAGTATACTTTATAAAGTGACCCATGCAATACTTATTACAACTAAATGGCTCTTACACATACATTCTGGTGGGGAAGCACATGCCCTTCTGAGACCAGCCCATCTTTGAACCTCTATGCTGCCGCTCATACTCTGAGGTAGAAAAACATACATGGAAGTTGTTGAAAGGCCCTTACAAAATGCACAGAAGATACCACAACAACAGATCTTACAAGAAAGGCAGTAACACAGAGGAGCTAGTCCTTCCTACATGGAACTTCCTACCTGTATTAGCAGCACAGTTCAAACGGACAACAAGCACACCATCCTACCTTCTTGTTGCAGTTAAACTGTGCTGCTTTTCACTATAGAAATACAGCCATACTCCCCACTACAGAAGTTTTAGATGAGCTAGCTCAGGGAACAAGCAGCATCTTAGCTACAGATGTGCTGGAACATGCCTCAAGAGTGTGGGTCTCTGGAGGAAGGATTTGAAAAGAGGTAGACACAGATTAGAAGAGAGGAGGTTCTGGTCTGAAAGATTATTATGCAAAAAGGCACTCCTGGTTTGGTGGTAAAAGGGTAGAAAGGCACTTTGTATCCACCATCAGCTGCTTAGTAAAGATCTTAAGTCATCACAGGTGAAGCAGGATGGTGGTTTGTAGGTGGTGAAACAGCCTGAGGGAAAATAAACAATTTCTTCCTGATTGTTTTCAGCTTTCTGAGAGACATACTGTTACAATTTTTTTCCAAAATAAAGATTTTACAATTCTTTTCATAGGTAGAGAATGAAAAACTCTGAGCTATGGGGCAAAGCTACTCTAAATTCAGTGGTATGTAAACAGGAATTACAAAGTAGACCTTCCCACTTACAAACTTGATTTCAAAGTCATTTAAAGACAAAACCAAAATGACGAATATAGCTTTACATGTAGCTTCTTACTAAAAAAACCAAAAAACAAAAACAAAAACCCACAAAACAAACCCTAGAAAAACACTATTCCTGTACCACTCTGCAGGAGGTTGTTGGTTTTGGTTTGGTTTGTTTTAAATATAGAGCCAGAATCAGAACAGCAGTACTACAGCACATAGGCTGTGTTACAAGCCATAGAAGGGAGTGAAGCAACAGTCTATTCAGGTACCAACACCAGCTGCATAGCACACGTTTCTGCATGTTTGGGATCTTCCTCTTCTGAGCAACACATGAGAAACGTATAGAAGATTATGGAATTATTTTTCTGTAACACTAACAATGGATCGTAAAAAACAACCCAGATTCCTCTGTGACACCTACAGTATTCAAACAAATCTGGAGTATTTGAAGATGTCCCCTGCAGGGGGGTTGGACTAGATGACCTTTAAAAGGTCCCTTCCAACCCAGACCACTCTATGATTCTTTGATTTTATTTAATACGCAAGCAGAGTTTGCCTTGCTTTCCCTCCATGCACACACCTGTATACACACAATTGGACTTTCCTGACCAGGGGGCTACACTAGCCTACAGATACCTTTCATATAGGTTTGACAGAGATGCACAAATATATTAATTTGAAAAATGGAATTTAATTCAAAAAATCAGTTCTTGAAGTTGCCTGGAGATTATTTCTCTTCCAGGAACAAATACCATAGCCTGGGATCTGACTTTTGTTAAGCACTGTACCTCTGTACTGATGGTCTACAGGCATACAGCTGTCCTGGAGTTCATCTTGTGCAAGGTGAGGTTCATGCCTCCAGCACCTGGGATGAAACCCAGCTACACCATTAATAAACAAGACAGATATTCTCAGAGCTGATTTGGTACTAAAAGGGAAATCTGGCTCAGGGCGAAGGCATTCGTAGCATAACTGTCTTTACTGATAAGAATTGTACCTGCTTCAGCTTTTGCACGCTACGTGGTTGTGTAGTTATAATGAGCCGTGGTCACAATCACTAATTGAGTGAGTCTAAAATGCTGCATAATTTTCTGCTGCAACAACAAAAGACTTTTTTTTTATATTAACAGTCTGACAGAGAACAAATGCCCTGAAAAAAAAGTATTCTCCATCATCTTTTAACCATCCTGCTTCTGCCAGTCTTTATCTGGATGCTGATTTTGGCTAGACAGATAAAGCTAAAGGATGGTGCTGTTTACATTTGCCAGTTGGTTGGGGGGTTTTTGCATATGAGCCAGTACTTCTACCTGTATTATCTCACAAGCCCCTGCAACCAATTCAGATGGATGCCAAATGGCAAAGACAGAAACCTAAGCTCCACATACACACAGGAGTTAAAATAAAGCTTTGGATTAAAAAAAGACTGACGTGAGGCATTAGCCCTGGGGAGTCTCCATTTACCTTTAAAATAACCTTGCTGGTGACAGAATTATTTAGTGATCAACCATATAAGGAAAAGGTACAGCAGGATAATGATGGGGTTTTTGTGCAGGAAACCACCACTCAGAAAGCATCACCCCTACACCAAGCCTTGTTCGGATGCTTGCAAAGCATTTATTATTTTTAAAAAGGTGAGGTCCAGACACTTGCTTCTAGTCCTAAATATAACAAAATGGAACATTTTCCTAACTTGGTCTGAGGGGAGGGAGCGTGTGGAAAATCAGTTTCTCTGTCAAAGTGGAAACACGTGCATGATGCAGATGAAGTTCTTTTCCAAATTTCACCGTATACTAGCGTGATACTGCTTAACATGAAGACAAATAGTTGGCTTCCCGCTCTGTGTGTATCCTATGTTCCCTCTTCTACTAAGGAAGGCAGACCTGCAAAATTATCCCAAAGCAAGAGCAGGCTGCTACAGATCACTGAGCTTTCAGTATCTCTATATTTTTTATTTTTACATCTTATTATTGTTGTAGATAGTTGCATCCACTAGCCCCCCTGGGATAAGGTTTGGCCTATTTTTCAAGAGCAACCTGAAGATTAGGAGGTGGGAACAGATGGTTTTAGTCAAAGCATTTTAAATCAGTTCCAAAGCGTAATACTTTCACATACTCCCTATGCTTACCACCCATCAAAAAAAAAAAAGAAAAAAGGAAAAAGAAAAAAACCTTAAATCAAGAAGTGACAGAAAAGGAGAAAAAAGATGAAAGACTAATTTATTCAGTCTGGCTTTTGTACTTTAACTTCACAAGTTTTAAGTAATGAAACACAATCTACTACACTTGTACTATTATCATTACATTTAGCACATGATGTGACAAATACTTGAAATCTTTAGCATTATTAATATATGGAAAATAGCTTTGATGGCATTCCAAGTAATTCATCTGTGCCACACAACGCAATTAAGTATGTTATAGCAAAGCAGTTCAACATGCATAAAATGTGGTATCTAAGAGTAACAATTTAATAAACAGTTAACAGAACACTGCTATTCTATCTCTTAATAATTTAATGTCTTTTGTGTAACAGTTTCCCACATAGTGCTGTACAGAAACAAACCAGGGAAAAGCAAAACCATAAAAGTTAAGAGATAAAATACATTTGATTAATAGTCAAAACCAACAGCACCGATAGTATAGCCTCCAGATTTCATTGCCTGTCGGGCAAGCAATTTCTCACTTTAAACATAGCATTTTAAAAATATTTACAATAAGCTTCTATGTTAAGAGAAATACAGTAATTAGAACTCTGCAGGAGAACTACCATTTTACAAAGATCCTTTAAATCACCGTCACTGACAAAATAACTATCTCCCTATTCCCCTCTCATTTTCAATCACAATTTCTAAAGCAAAGGTTTTTAAAACTAGTTCTAAATGTTGCATAACAGAATGGATAAATACTGAAATTGTTATTAGTACATGTAGTAGTGTAAAGGAAACAAAGTGTGGGCAGGCCACTGTAGACTGTCAGGAAAAAAAAATCTATACACTTAATTTTCCCCTTATTTATAGGTTATGCTTACAAAAAAAATCACATCTGTGCTTAATTTTTAAAACACATCCACTCACATTTATAGCAAACATTTTAACTACAATTTTATAAATTTTTTGTCCGTATGTTATCTTAAATGAGTAGATTTAATTTAGCAAGTATACAGTTTCTGATTTTACGCATTCTAATCAGGCTGTACAGATTGCTTTACATAGACTGAAAGCTAAAGAAAGCAAAATATTAGCATTAATTCCTGAAGATCAAGAATCTAGAGACACCACAAATGCTGTGCAAACAGCAGCCCAATCAAAGCCATGAAAAAACACGTTAGAAAGCTTACTCTGAAGTGAGGTGTCTAAAAATATACTAGTGGCAGTGAATCAAAGATATATTTCCACTTTACTGCTTCTTTTAAATTATGTACTAACATTACAGCATGATACTTCCATCCAGAAGAGATGTTGTAACCACAGCAGAGCCCACGTAGGGTTTAGAAGATGCATGAAGTAGCCTCCTCTGTGCTGGAGGTCTTGGAAAATATATTCGATACAACAGGCAGAGATTAATACTCAAATGAACTGAATGGCACCTAAGCAAAGGTCTGGTGACAGCCAGGTTTCCACACACCCATGTGCCTCGTGGGATCTCTTTTTCAAGCTTGTAGGTACAGTGAATGGAAGCCACTTCAAAAAGTTTAAAAATTATTTGTGAAGTTTTTATTCATAACAACATTTAATTCCATTACGGAAAAAGTTCCTCTTCAAATATTAAAGACAAAATGTTCATCCTTCAACACCCCACATGAAACCAAAAGTGCCTGCCTACTTTTAAAAAAATCCAACCATAAATTAAAATTTAAGCTACATTTAATTAAGGTTCAATTGCTTCCTTGCCTCAAACGTAATTATGTGTTCAATATATTGTTCTTGTGACCTTTAAGTCTTCAAATTATTTACACTCCATGGCATTAGAAAGCCACATGTTTCACTTTGTTAACAGTGCAGTTTGTGAACATGTTAACATTTAACTGTAAATATGCATACGTAACATGTCATTAAGAAAGATACCCCTCCTATAAAAATGTTAACATTTGCTTACAGAAGCAAAGTCAACTTTAATCTATACTTGCTGACAGAAAGGATAATATATTGCAGACAATTCTGTTTTATCCATGGGTCTCACTATATTAAACTTCCTTTTGCTTCCCCTGCCCCCTACTATTTAGTTTTGTTTTAAAGCAAACCATTCTTGGATTAAAAAATATTTCAGCTTTACAGAAACCACAGAATCAATGGAAAAATTGCCCTGTGAATGAGGACAGGTTTTCATGCTAGATATGTTACATGTATTTTTCAACCATTAAATTGCAACATTACTGTTCTTAGATTACTAAATCTACACTGACACTACCATAAATTACTTCTATTGATCAGTTGCATGTCATTATTGTGAAATTTTGACTTCAATATGACTTGATACTCATCATCAGATTTCCAATTATTTATTTTAAGTTGAACCATTGGAGAAAAAGTTCAAGTCATTTGCTTTGATTTATTTAGTTTAAATAAAGAATACCCTACACTAATATTTATAGGGGGATTCTAGTTCAGTACCTTAACCACAAATGTAAGGCAATGAATTACAAGTAATAAACTACTTACACAATTTAAACAAGGTTAACAGTATGCAATCCTCCAAAAACCACCCAAAGTTTTGGTCTTCAGCTGACTTGTATAGCATTCTTTTAAATATTAATTAGCATCCAGCATTTACCGTCCAACTTTCTAATGCGTATTTCTCATCACTGTAAGCTATTTATAAAAGTAACACAGCAACAAATATAGTAGCACTACAAAATGCAATTACTCACTAGAATGTGCAACATTCAGTAACGATACTCTGATACATCTAAATGTGACAAGACAAAAAATGCACAACAGACTTTGTTCAGATATCAGTATTTCTAAGTATTAGATACAGAACAGTAACAAAAACCTGCAAGCATGAAGTACTCCCAAGCACAGTAGAGAATCCCTTCCAGTGACCCGAGCGCCCCTCAGATCAGACCTCATGACAAGTCAATCAGTCCCATTTTCTTTCATTAAAATTATTGCAACCAGCTTCGGGAAAATCTAGTACGTGAAAAAGCCTGAAAGGTTTTACAAAATTTCTTGTGTAGTATGTTTGAAAAGAATTCTCATTTATCAGCTGCTTACATACCATATTGTTTCAATTAAGTTGTACCTTTTGAAATCTGCAGGAAGAATTATATACCATTTCATTTCAGATAAAACTTGCAAGGACTGCTATTATAATTAAAGTTTATCCATGGAAGAGATTATACTATAGACCAAATCAGTATCATAAATAATTAGCATCTTACATTATCCTCTACTCAATGCAATTTTTAGTCTCTGTTTTTGCAGTGGAATTGGCATTTTAGATAATGCGGTTTTAGTAAACTAACTGAATCTTTTACTAGCTCCAGAGACTCAGGTGTGCTGAATGTATGCAATGTTTTCAGGAGCATTTTTTTAAAGCTTTGCAATTAAGTTTTATTGCCCAGCTAACTAAATACATAGGTCGCATATGCCTTGTAATTAAAACACACATCATTTCTGGAGGATGTTCTTTGCCACAGTCGAGTTTTAGAGACAAGTCAAAGGAAAAATATTAAACCAATATAAAATTAGAAAAGCTCCACAGAACTCGCAGCTTGTTACACATACAAAGCTTTCAAAAATTTCAAGAATATTAAGCATATTAAAATCTTTAAAGCAATGCTTCAAACTTCTAGCATCCTTTAATTTGTTCTTACATCCTTGTTTGATGCTATATCCTTTGTTCTGATGCTATGCCAGTGAAATTGCATCACCATGAAGCAACATTATGCAAGAATGTCTGGCTAAAATTAAAATGCTATTTCTCAGCATCACACAGTTACAGGAAAAATGTGGTTCAGGCATTCACAAGGTAATTATGCAAGCCAATATATTCAGTAAATACTTAATGAAAAAAATAAGGTAATGTAAAGCTAGTGTGGACAGCTGCATAGGAAGTTAAACCACCAGACTGCTCCTCCTGTTGCTCTAGCTGCACTTTTGGAGTCTAAGTCTATTGCCAAAGATGCTCGATACAGCTCCGCTTCAAAAAAGTGAGAGTGATAAAAATTAATAGAAGTTGAAGAGTTCTTCATGCAATGGCAGAGGCTACTGAATTTAAAAAATAGAAAAGTTTTTCCAAATAATCTGGTGTTATGCAAAACATACCTAACTCTCTGCAAAACAAGTTGCATGTTAGAGCACAGACACTGCTAAAGATGTTTTTTCTCTCCAGACCCAAGTGTTTTGTAGGAACAACTGAGTGTTTCCTGCTTCTAAGTTATAGCTCCTCTTCATCTCTAAAGAGAACTGAGAGAAGTTCCCAAATAACTGTTTTCTGCCTGCTAAAATCTAACACACAGCAGCATCACAATAAGGTTAAACTGTAGCAACACTATTTAAACCAATCTGATTCCTAATTCAGATAGATTATCAATAAATACCAGATGTACAGTGTTTACAAAGTAAACAATCACCTCATTCACAGGAGACCCTCAGTTAAGACACAATATTCTATGCAGATTCCCTCAAGATCATTGCTATAAACAGAAAAATGAACACATCAAGTGATCCTAAACATCCCAAAATGACAACTTATATTTTTTCCTAACCAATATATTTTTCAACATAGCTATGTTGAACAACTATGTCTATTCCCAATATCCACAAAATTTCTTGACATGAATGAAGTAGTCAAAAAAAAACATCAAATCTCATTACAGCTCTGGAATTCATAAACAAATTACATTTCAGGTTCAATTTCTGAAATGTTCAAGAAAAAAACAGAAGCTTGTGTCCATGGACTATTGTAACAGTGGAATGAATCCCTGCTGATATGTGTTCTGTCACTCCTGACCACGCAGCTGTCCTAAATCATAAGTTCTGTGAGCTTAAATGTGCACATCTCACTGCAACAGGTCTTTGACAGAAATGTTTTTTGTGCTTTATCTTTATGCTGTTTTGTGTTCTAAGAAAATAAGCCAAACCATTTTTACCACAGAAAGTATTTTGTCTTGTTTTGCCTGCCTGTAAAACATACCGAGTAGCTTTAAGACGCACAGTACATTTCTTCCAGAGATGAAGGAAGTCGAGAGGATACACATACATTTTTAAAGCTGCATAAACCACAAAGCCCAACGTACACAGAACAAAGAACAAATCTAGCGTTACTCAGCAAGACGACTAGAAACATGCATGCACACATACACCCCAGCAGTCCTAATAATACCAAAGGAAAAAGAGGAATAGTGCTTTGTTATGCAAATATACCATTTTCAAATTTGAGAAAATTAAATGATGTCATTCAAGCTAATATCCTTACCTCAATGGAAAAGAGGCAAGAGACAACAACCACCCTCCCTCCCCATCAACCCCCTTGCAAACATTTATTTCAGTGAGGTTTGACTTAAACAGGAGCCTGTAGCATTTAGCCCCAAGAAGAATTAGAGAGAGTGTTTTGGAACTGCTTATTTTAAGAAGTTCGCATTTGTTCTGCCCACCTAATTTATCGGAAAAATCAGTGCCATTCACATATTACTGGATATTCAGATTTTCACAGATTTAATTTCTAACGTTTACAACAGCAACTTAGTGAATGGTTTCTAAAAACATAAAAACACAACCACCTTATTTCTTCCAAAAGTTTAATATGCCTCCATGGAAGCGTGTTCAGAGGCACAATAAAAACTTTAAAACATGATATACCAAATTAATTTAATACTTAGCAAGAGGAAGAAATGGATTAAGATAGCTTCATATTATTACTCATCCAACAAATCACATGTATTTCCTTCATTTAATAGCAGTGCTTTACCAGTGTTCAAACAGAAGATATTGCATGTAATTGTTATATCAAAATTTTTCTTAAAATTGTCACTTTCATTTTAAGACATTAAATAAAAATAAAAAAAACAACTCAAAACACATGCAGACCCACTCATCCAGCTGCACGAACAGTAATTTAAATGTAATGAATAAGCTCGAGAAGTCAGAGCTATTACATTAGCACTTTCTATAGTGTATGATGAATGATACTGAAAATCACCTACACTCCCATAAACCTGCGTTACCCTCTGATCTCAGTAAACTGTAGCAGCTAGCATGAGTTGCAACACTTCAAAGTGAATGAAATACACTTTTCTTTAAACCTGTAAGAAATAAATTACACAGTGGTTTTCTTACTAGCCTGCTGAAGCGGGTGGATGGATCACTAAAATATCAAATTTGAGAAAAAGACACATCATATGAGAAACAAGTTGATATCAAAATAGAAACCAGGTATCACCAAGTTGTTGTAAAAATTTTTCAGGCAACTTGATTAAAAAAGCATTTTTTTTTTTTACATAAAGGAAAACCTTACTGAGGTCCATCAGAAATATAAAGGGTAAAGCTGATGCTCAGACAGGGTGGTTGCGCTCAGAGCTGTGACAGAAATAAAATGTTTTTTAAACTTTAAGATAGCACCCCATATTAATATTTGCAGCCTTGACATAACTTCTAGACTACTGTAGCCACACTAAAATAATAATAATAATAATGATTTCTCAACTTTTCTGTCCTCCTACTATGATATCTTAAAATCCCGGGGACTGAGCAATCACTGACATCAAAGCCTTCAATTCCACCTTTTATTTTGGGATCGCCCTACAAAATTCTAGATGCAGATGAGCATACAACAAAGTATGTTAATGCCTAGATGACTGCAACTGTTTTGCAGCCATTAATTTTGTTCTTAATAAATACACTAAGTCAAACAGTGTACTATTGTTAATCAAACACTTCTAGAGACAGATCTGCACCTTGACTCATTTTAATAGCAAATCTAATTTTGGGGATCAGAGCGGAACAGACTGCAGCTCTTTTTCTAAAAACACTGACATTTGAGCAAACCGTACCAAAGAAAGCTTGCCTGATTGAGGACTGACATTTCCTTTCTCTAACTCGCTTAACTAAAAAATAGGCATTCTGGCCAACTCCTACAGTACCCCAAGGTAGCTATATATCACTTTCAGTTGCAACTTGTGAATACTTTCTTTTTCTCTCTGTCTCTTTATTTTGACATGCATATTATGTTAGCTGATTTCAATCACGTTGCATGAGTGGATGACATACCTTAAAAGATTAAGTTTTGCCACCTGGGACTATTCCAGAAATTCAGTACTTTATAGCATCTCATACCCTTCTTCATCCTCTATGCACCCGCATTATCAATAGTAGCTTTCTTTCCTATTTTATACCTAACGACAAGTTGCTCAGGGCTGCAGCTGATACGAGTCAGCTTGAAGTGTCATTCCCCTCTCATTCCCATTACAGGATGGAGCTGCTCCATTGTGTACAACGCTCTGCTGCCACCTATTTGACACAAGAAATACAACGCTGCGAATGCTGCAACTGGTTTTTTTGCCTTTGCTTTCCCCCAGCTTTCTCTTCCCCTACAGCAGCTGTTTGGAGAAAACTATCAGAGAAGTTTTTGATTGCTCCTCCTTGCTCACCCCCAGATGCAGAAATCACTGCAGCAATTACTTTTGCGCTTAAAAATAGCTACAATTACAGCAGCGATTTGGTTATTGAAAATAAAAATAGAATTATACCATAAACCACTCTTCTCTAAAAAGGGAATCCAATTTAACAACCTTCTTCCAATTATGACTTCAAACAAGAGGCCAGTTCTCAAGTTTGCGTTAAAGCAATAATTTTAAAATTTGTAATTTCATTATATAGCAACAGAGATCATTGAGGGCTTGATTTCAACAGCTACCCAGACCTAACTGGGTCTGTGGCACTGAATGAACATGGATTCACTGGACATCCCCCTTCACTACAGCAGACTTAAAATTCAGAAGTCAGTTAGGAAGTCAAATTACAGATCCTTAAAGCAGAAACCACACACAAAGCATGAGATGAAGGAGGTGGTACTTTATCCGTCATCAGGGTCAAAGATAAACACCACTTCATTCATCACAGTGTTCAGCCTGCTTTTGTATGTGACTGCAAAACTCAGGAACAGCAGCAAAAAAAAGCTCCCTACCTTGCATTTGTAAAACACCATGCAAGAGACACCCACTGAAGCTGCAAAAAACTCAAAAGGAATCTATAATCTTCAGTTATAGACTCATGACAGCGTGCATTCTGCTCTAACAAGCCATATAGAGAAGTCCTGTTTCAGAGCTCAGTCTGGGCCTTTTCACATCCCTGATTAAGTACTCAAAAACTTCGGTTTTTTTACATAGTTGCTTTCCTGATATGCTTAAGTAACATTGGTAGAAATGTGCTTAAGCGTTTACCCTGGATATAATCCATAAATAAAAAAAACAACAAAATTAAAGTTTAAACCGAAACGAAACAAAACAAAACACCAAAAATGTAGCAACTCAAACTATAATTAAGGTCACTGTGAGCCAAAAAGCATATGAACTCCTGTGTATTTTTCCTCAGAGTGGGAAAAAAATACCCTACCTCAGAGCAAGTGTAGGGAAAAAATGAGGGGTTTTGTTGAGGGAGGGAGGGGACAGGTAATGACAAAATGAGAGAGGTAGAATAGGAGCACACAGGGGCAATACCAGCCTGCAGAAGTCGTCATGAGAGATCTTCTGTGGCATTAAAACACACCCATAAATATAATACCTTCATTTTCGCATTGGTATTGCCATAAATAGTGCTTGGTTTGGGGAGCAATTTGTTAATGCTTGTATTTGTTAATACGTATTAGTACCATTTAGTGCGTTAGTCCATTGTTCTTTTTACGTATTCATAACATTTGCAGCCATAATACATATATTTAACCATTAAAGTTAATCTGTTTAATAAAATTAATAGTTGCACTAAATTCCTTTAAAACACTTGGTTTTAAATCTATTTAGTCTGACAATACAAGCCTCAATTACAAAGACTGTGTAAAGTTGCCATAAATATTTAGTGGACCAAGTGAAGAGACATATAAAATTCCAATTGCTAGCTATTAATGGAATTACCTTTCTTTCTAGGCCACACACAAAATCTGTTTGAACAGGCACTGCAAGCAAATTTAAAAAATGGCCCAGAATAATTCAAGTGTAAAACAACCGAAAACCTGATTGCTTAAAAGGAATTAGATTACTTAAAGAGTTTACGCTACACACAGCAGAACAACACATACAGGCATTTGAAAGAAACACGTAAGAGGCTTATTCTGCCCTCTGGTGCACTCCATCCCACAAGGACACGGCATCCTGCACAAAACCCAGGAAAGCATCCGAGCAACTCCAACAGCCTGAAGTTAAAGCAGTTGAAGGGTGTGGTGAGCTACATTAAGACTGTTCATACAGGATCATACCCTGGATGATACCAGCAGTGCAGTAAAGCATTCTGCAGGACAGAAGGTAGCCCAGATAATTTTTATTCCTTTGGATTTATGGCAAAGAGCCTAACTGCCCTGGCTAAGGACCAAGACCCCATCATGTAAAGGACTGTGAAAACACAGAATTTGCTGTTTTGCATAACAATTTTCTAGTGGGGTTGTGTTCATGAGGCTGGTGTTACAAGCTGCCACCACCACTAAACAGAATACAGGAGATGGACAGGTACCCAAGCTCACCACAGAACGCTGTACCAGTTGCCCACGCAGGGTTTCTGCGCTAACCAGAGGTACCCCAGGGCAGTAGGTTCTACATTTATAGTCTTATTATAGCACAAATCAGGTTTGGAAACACACTTTTTTGGCTAATAAAATGAACTGCCATACATGCTAAATTAGAAGTAATTTGATATCATCTTGAGACAATAAAATCTTCTATAAAGCATAACTATAAAATTCTCCAACTCCATAAAATTAAGGTCTGCTAGGCTTATTTTTGCCTACGAGTAAGTCTTACTATATCTCTACAACAGAGTGCTGCTAATATTCTTTACAACTAACTGGACTAGATTTTGTTACACTGAACAGCCAAACTGCTTGTTTTATAAAACACGCACAAAAATCCATTTTCTCAGAGACTGTGAGTTTCTGTGACATTCATAACAAACTTAAAGCCTATGCAATAATATAACAGCATGAAAATGCGTACTAAATTATAAGAACCACAAGGTGCAGTACATAAAACTTATTATGCTAGCTGTAAGACACAATTCTAAGCCTTGTTACTAATGCAATAGTGGAAAAGCTTTATGATTAATTTCTTGAATTATTTAGCCTGCAGTTTCATATAAGCAAGATTGTATCAAATTAAAAAACAACAACAACAAACCAAACAAAAAACCAAGTTATGCCATGAGGAAGCATTGCAGGATTGGAACCAAAGTGGGTAAGTACGCAGTTCGCATGTAAGCGCAGAAGCAGCATCATTAAGATTACTGATTGTGGGGTGGATTTTTTAATCACACACAAATACCAAACTAGTGGGGAACATTCCTGTTTAACACGTGGACTACAATACCAAAACATGCCTCCAGTGCAAAATAACTATTTTCAGAACTAACCAAATAGGCAATGACAGCTGTCACTAGAAGCTATTTTGCTTCTTTCTTATTGAGATGGTTAAAGCTAAGCCAAATCAAACCAAAGGGTTTTCAAAATAAGGATCCTAATAGTTGTTCTATAAGGAGAGCACATTCCCCAATCTGGCTGTTGAATGGCATGAGGACAAACCTTGAAAGCGTCCAAGAACTCAATCAGGACACTTTAGTTCTCAGCTAAGTTATTTAAGCTTATGCCTTGACATTCCTCATAGCTAAGTACTCTCTGGTTACACGCAGTGGAAGTACCTTCTTCATATGAGATTGCCTCAGAGCGACACCTCCTCCTCTACACAGACTTTGTCATAGATTATTTTCAGCTATACTAACTGCATGGATAGAAAGGGGATGAAGGAAGGCGACTGCCCCTATAACATCTCTGATGAAACCTGCAGTAGAAAGTCAGCAATCAATATTTTTAATTGTTTGAATCGCTTGTGTCCTAAACAGAAGGACGGCAGCTTCCATTCCATGTCACAAACACTGCCTTTCTCACCATAGAGTTGCACAGCACCATTTCCCCCCAGCAATTATTCATAACCACAGTTGCAACTGCAGATAGAAGCATCCCAGACTATGATGGGAAATGAAAGAGAAGACCTGTTTCTCATAGGATTCACGCTTGTCAGACCAGGAGGGGTCCAAGGATGCAAACAAGCTTTACCATATGACAGTAGTAAAGGCTTTCTTCAGATAATGGGAAGAAACCTCACTTTCATAGATCCCGGTCCTCATGAGGGACTTGCATCGTCCTGACAGATGCTTTAGGGACAACATAGCAGGGCACGTGCAATCCAGGAGGTTTCTGGAGTGCATTGATAACCTCCTGACATGGGTGACTGAGCAGCTCACAGGGGGAAATGTTATGAACATCTGATTCTTACAGTCAAGGAAGAACAGGTCAGGGCAGCTTTAGCTGCAGTGATCATGAGATGGAGGAGTTCAGGACCCTGAGAGAAGGGAGCAAGACAGGATCACAATCCTGGACTTCAGGAGAGCAGGCTTTTGCCTGTTCAGGGACCTGCTTGGTAGAGTACCATGGGGTACAGCCCTGGAGAGGAGTCCATGAGAGCCAGCTGATTTTCAAAGATCTCCTCCAAGCTTAAGAATGGTCCATCTTGACAAGTACAAAATCAAAGGTGGCAGGAGGCCTGCATGATGAATAAGGAGCTCCTGACCCAAGCATAAAAAGGAAATGTCTAAGAGGTGGAAGCATGGACAGGCAACCCAGGAGGAATACAGACTGTTCAAGTAGGCAGGTATAGAGGTAGGAAAACCAAAGCCCATATGGATTTGAATGTGATGAGGGACATGAAGGGCAGCAATAGCAGCTGCTACAGGTCTATCAGCAAAGAGACCATCAGTGAAAATGTGGGCCTGCAGATGGTAAAAAACTTGGAAGGAGTGGTTGATAATGCCAGATGGGTATACTGTCCTTCAGAGGTACCTTGACAGGCTGGAGAAATGGGCAGAAGGGATTTTCATGAAGTTCAAAAAATGAAGTGCAAAGTCCTGCAACTCCAAAGGAATGACCCCATGAACCAGTAAATGCTGGGAGCTGACCAGCTGGGAAGGAGCTCGGCAGAAAAGGGCCTGGGGGTCCTGCTGGACACAAAGTTGACCATAAGCCAGCAAAGGGGGCCAACAGCATTTTCAGCTGCTTTAGGATAAGCATTACCAGAAAGTCAAATGAAGTGATTTTTTTGCCTCTACAGTGCTGAGTGTGAGGCCACTGTGAATTCTGGGCTCCCAGTACGGACATAATGGACCCACAAAGGGCCACAGAGGCCTGAAGGATTGGAGCATCCTCATATGGAGGAGAGGCTGAAAGTGCTGGGTTTATTTAGCCTGAAGAAGGTTCAGAGGGGAATCTGATATATATAAAAATACATCATGGGTGGTGGGAAGAGTAAAGGTGACTGAGACAAACTCTTCTCAGTGGTATCCAGTGGCAGAAGGTGAGGCAACGGGCACAAATTAAAATACAGGAAGTGTCATTTAAAAATACTGAAAAGTTTGTGGTGGTGGGTTTTGCGTTTTTTACTGTGAGGGTGATGGTACTGAACAGGTGAGGGAACAGGTTGCTCAGGGAGGTTGTGGAGTCTCCATCCTACTTAAAACTTAACTGGACAAGGTCCTTTGCAACCTGCTTTAGCTGACTCTGCTTTGAGTAAGGAGGTGGGACTAGACAGTCTCCAAACTTGAACCATTCTGTGATTCTGTAAAATTATATGATGTAAACTTTTGCTTGTGTACTTCAAATTTCCCCTCCCTTCAGCAATCCGACTTTCCCACCACCTGGCATGCAAGCTACAATTTCAGGATGCAGCAGAGACACAAGTGAGCACAGGGTTTTACATAAAGTGGAGCTTTCCTCCATGGACCCTGAAGACCTTGTTGCTATTTTTTTAGTTTCTTCATCTTCCCTGATGCCACTTCACCCTCCACGCAGCATGAAAACAGACATAGTCACTTTAATAGGCATGGGGCTGAAATCAATTAGTGGTTCACAATGTGTTTGGTTCAGAGAAATTAGGGGTCAGTATTTGATGCAGATAAAAACAAAATAATCAGAAATTATTAAGTTTTTATTTTTGCCAGCATGGAGAAAGAGGAGACTAAAAGGCCTCCCAAGACTGAGGGCCTTCTCTTTGGAAAGCAAAAAAAATATAGAAGGAAAAATGGAGGAGCTAGAGATAAAGCTGAATTCAATAGACAAGTGTACACAAATCTTTACTCAAGTGAGGGGTTATATGCTAAAAGGCCCTTGATTTTTACATTTCAGCTTTCAGCTAACAGTGGTAGGGTTTGCTTCTTAAAATTAACTCATGCGTCACTACAAGAACCCTATGCCTGCAAGGATTTAAAACTAAATAGAACCTTAATATCCCCTAAACTAAATAACAAAAAACCCCTGTGTGCATCTTGCAAGGTGAAAAAAATCCAAACCGAGCATTTACTGGCTTTTTAAAATGTAGTTACACGCAAGTAAGATTCTACTTTTCAATAATAGGTCCATGTTGCACATGTAAGGAACAAGCTATCACAGAAAAGTCAACCCATTATTTCTGTATCTTATAAAACACATTCGCTATAAAATTTCTGACAACAAATGCTAACAGTAAGTAGCTAAATTAATCTTTTACTGCCTAATACAATTTAAAGAAGTAAACTGAGCAATTGTGGCTATCTGCACTACAGCCAAACTGGACCAGGCTATGTAATGCATGACTACTAGGACAGCAGCCACCATAAAACTGGAGCCATTTATTCAGTCCTACGTTTAAATGTTGAGTGCAACAAGTTTCAGGTGCTGAAAGCAAGAGATCTTTTACTAAGGTTACACTTCCTGATTCAGAAATTTGTAAAAAAGTATTACCAGCTTCATCAGTTCAATACAACTCAAAACAAAAAGTCTTACAA
Source organism: Phalacrocorax carbo (assembly GCF_963921805.1). Lineage (NCBI taxonomy): Eukaryota > Metazoa > Chordata > Aves > Suliformes > Phalacrocoracidae > Phalacrocorax > Phalacrocorax carbo. The sequence goes on along the minus strand of NC_087514.1, from coordinate 92,263,217 downwards.
TACAGTCAAATACTCATGAGATCACTTGTCCTTCAGAAAAAATAGCTACAAGTTCATATCTATCTGTGTGTGTGCATCTACTGAAACTCTGTGCAAGAGACATTTATATCATTTTAGCCAACCTAGCATTTGGATAATTGATTTTCAAGACATTCAACAGACACAGGGATATGAGTATAGAGTTATGGATAACAGAATTTAGATTAAGCCATCTGCATGCCACCTATACACAATAATAGATTATTATTTAGAATTGACGTACTGTAAAAAAATCACTCCCATGAAACCCAAATAAATGAAAGCAAATCACAATCAGCACACTGGATTCCCACAGCACCAAAACCCAAAGCAGCAGGACATAGAAAGACTGGAGAGAGAAAATGAGGTTAAACTGTTTACTTAGTAACTATGAAGTGAATGTGCTACTGTTTTCTGAACATCCAATGGAGAAGCTACAGTGCTGAGAGCTAACTCCCATTTCTCACCAAAACAAACAGGAATGCACACTGGATAATTTGTTCCTACTGATGATATCATTCTGTTAAGTTTACTGTTTTTAATAAGGAGCAAGTTTCAGTCTTCTCACTTTCTCCCATGTACAAGATCAGATCAGATCAGCCTCTCAGTGACCTACTTTATGAGTCATAGTCCTCACTATTTATGATTCAGAAAAACGTCTTCTCTGACAGTATTTCCCAGACTACTGTGGGTTCATTCCAAGAACCAATTTCATCTTCATTGCTTTCCTACAGGAAACCAGACCAACTTCCTATTATTTTATTTTCCTTCATTTCAGCATGGCTCACATAAACTAACTGGAAGTGAGTGATAGAAAACTTTATTCTGCATAAACACAAGCCAACATAAACACCATCAAAAAATATAGAAGATGTCATGTCACTGGTTCAGAGTCACCAGAATATGAAGCAAGCCAAGATTAGAAATTCTTTTCCCTTCTTCCCCAAACATGATGCACACAGGCAAAACCAGCAAGTTTACATAACCAAAAAGAGCTGTTCAGGTCTCTGGTGAAGACGTTCACCCCTAACAGGTGGCCAATTTCTACTCCCTCTTCTAACACTGGGAATTGTGTTAAAATAGTAAGCACTGTTGGATTGCTTTTAAGTCCTATTGATACCACAGACAAGTCCCCCAGTCATCTCAGTCAACAGACTTGGGGTTCCTAGGTTCTCTCCTCCGCTGTGACAACAGATGTGTTACTGAAGCATAATAAGCACACCCTGAAGAATTCTATCTAGACCTTCCAAGTAAGACTTCTAACATTGCCTAAGTACAGGCCTGTTGCATTCAGGCTAGCTTCCAAAAGAGCTATTTTGATGTCTCCTTATTGTGCTCCGAGACACATTAGATCTCCAAAAGCCAAGACTCGGTGCCAGATCTGCGTTGGCTCAAAATGTTCATGCAGTGAAATACTTGAGGAATAAATTTTCCCAGAGCCCATGGCAATGTAATGCAAGAACCTATAGCAGCATTACCACCACTCCTTCACACCCTCCCAGTGCTGCAATTTGTGCTGTTGGCAGCTGCAGCAGCCACATGGAGATGGTTTGGGATTAGAACATTAGTACCATGCTAACACCACCTAAGGGACACAAGTAATTTCCATGGAGATTGTTATCCAATGCGCTAGTTCAAGAAAAGAAATGTTGGAACACGTAGCTGTGGACTGCAAATACCCAGCAAGGTTTGCCGGCTCAGGTTTCACTCTGCAAAGCAGCAGTTAAATTGCCTTCTGGACCAAAGCTGCCCTTGGACTTATGCAGCCTTGCTCTTATATTGCTGTACCTAAGCTAATAAATCCAACTGGACTCATGTTTACCACAGAACAAACTGGATGATTCAATCATGCAAGCAATTTAGAAGCAAATTATTCTAATTCCATCTCTATGTTTTGCTGTTTGTCTTATCAATAACTTCAGTCTTTCAATATTATTTCCTCTTGCTGGGCTTCAAGGCTACAGAGTGATAGAAACAACACACTGCTTTTTGCAGGAAGGCTGACTTACAAAACTGAGGCCAAACTGATTTTCATTAGGCTTAAATGCTCCTACAGTTCTCACCCCAAGAGAGGCCAGGGAATATTACCACCTAAGGATACTTTCACACTGCACACCAGAAGGACAGGACATATGACTGACACACAATTTTAATGACAATTTGCTACCTGGCCAGCAGTTTCAGTTTGTAAACTGAGCTTTTCCACGATACATCAATGTAGCTTAATGTATGTAAAACACAAAGTTTTCTTCTCTACTATTCATTTTCTTTCCTTATGATGCAGCAGTACTTGCCAGGGTCAAGTTACTCATTTTCAACAAGTCCTTTTTATTTTGGTTTCTATAACTCGATTTTTCCAACCAAAACCCCAGAAGTGTTATAATATTGAAAGTATTAGTGAAGCTCTTTCCTCTGTTTGTAGATCAATCTTTCAAAGAATACCACTTGCATGAAAACTGGTGTAGGCAAAGTCCTTCTAGAAGTGATGCACTCAGATACACATACCGATTTTAATACAAATAGAATAACGTGGTTCTAAGCAGTGTTTGGCCTAACAACACTGCGTAACTTCTCCACTAAGACTTATCAGCATGAAACTCTACAGCAGAAGTTGTTTCACATGGTAGAAAAATCAGATTTTTAAAACTGTGGGTTTTTTGATAATAAGAATTCAACCTCAACTATTCTGACATCTTAATATATATTCAGCAGCAAGGCTCGTGCAGTAATTCAGCACCACAGCAAACACAACTATCTTGATTTAAGGCAGTGTTTACCTGTTAAATATAGCAGTTGTTAAAATGACTAAAAATGCAGTCTAAAATAATCATAGTAGTATACCACCACCAACACACATTCACAGTTCTCAGTGCTAGAAGCTACTCACCTTGACATGGCTCTGAGCTCCCAGGTTGTAGATCTCACTGGGTTTGACTTCATTAATGATCTTCACCAGGCAGGTGCTGTCCGTGAGATCACCATAATGCAGCTTCATGTCTTCAGAGTTTAAGAACACAGGGTTAATACACTTTAGTCCCAGAACAATATGGCATTCTTGGTCCAAATCCTATTCCACGTTTCAAACCCAAGTAAACATTTATTGGAAAAAATTAAGATATCACCGGCTGAACAAGGTTTTGCTTGGGTTTTTTTACCTGCTTTAAACAAAATATATTTCCCTGCAGGAGTAAAGCATACCATTTCAGATTCTTTTTTCAATAATTTGATTTACCTAGCAACATTTATATCACTTATGTGTTCATTTAATAGTTTACACTTCATTAACCCAGGTTGTATAAGATAAATCAACATCACATACAGAATTTCAGCCATAGGGGGAAAAAAGGCATTATTTTAGTTTAGGCTTCCAATCTTTAACTCACAAAGCTTTTTAATAACTTCTTAAGCATACATTGCTAGCTTTTTCCTACTTCCCAAAATCTTGCACATGTTTAAGTTCCTCATTGTGAATAATTTCACAACACAACAAAAATGCTTAAGGTACCTACAAGATGAACATTTAGGTAACAGTACAGTACAACCCACTGCATTTATTAGTATTGTTTTTGCATTTAAAAATATAGATACACACTGGAAAGGAATTTCAGAGAACATTGGAACTGTCCATAAATATGCTTCATGATATCACACTATAAAATCTCAAACATGGTGAGATGTCAGTCACACAGCTGTTATCTAGCCTTTCCTGACTGGGTTACTTTAATCGTGTGTGAAAAAGTAGGTAAGAGCATGAGACCAGCTCCTGTAGAGATTAAAAGAGCAGGTTGCAATGGCTTATCAACTTGTCCTTGGTTTCAGACCCTGATCTGTCCAGAAATTATTCCAACAGTGAAATTAATTCTGATAAAACAAGGTCTCATTTTCCTCTTATTAAAAAAAAAGATCACACCACCACACTGCTATTCACATATCTATTCAACACAAAGAGAAATCTTGTTATAGCTATTGATGAGTTAGCTATTTACATTTACTTGTGTATTTATATAGATTTTCATTTGATGTTTTTGACCTTAATAAATTTATATTTACATTACCCTATCTCCAGGAAAAAGAAGACATTCCTATTTCAATACAATTTAGCAGTCTTCCCATTTGACAGTGGTCACCACTTTTTGGGGGCTGCATCATCTACAGATATAATAAACTTTTTTCTTTTTTTTTTTAATCCTGAAACCAAGAAATACAAGGTTTATTATAAGAGACTACAGCATGAATCCACAGTACATGTTTTTAAAACACTGTAGAGGTATGTGAATTTTGTTTTTGTTTAAGCTGTTTTGGGCTTGGTATTTATTTTTTTTTTTAGGTTTGTGGGTGCTTTGGTGGGTTTTGGTTTGGGTTTTTGGGTTTTTTTGGTGTGGTTTTTTTTCTTAACAGTTTAAGGCAGCAAGGAAGTAACAGATCACACAGTTCTCAGATGTTCAGATTTGTGCATTCCTGTTTAACAGGTACTTGAGGCTCTTTAGGTTAAGTGATACAGCCCATCAGGTCACAACATATTCTTGAAATCTACCTTTACATCCACATTGCTTGAAAAGGATACTTTTGAAGAGACTTCAAGACCCAGTTGAAGCTGTGGCTAACATATAAGAATGCTAATGCAACTTTTTTTTTAAAAAAAGAAAGATAACTGATTACATATGAGGGCTGGCAAGCAGGTTATGACCATTTTTGTGCATACACATCAATTATCCATGGTGTGGGCTGCCTTCATTCCCACCACCAGCTCTATACAGACTGTGCTGGAACAACACCACATTTCCACTTGTATGGAATGCAACTCTTCTGCTTCCCAAATGAAATTCAATATATGAAACCAGTTCTGCCTGTGGGCCACAGCATGCACAAGATCCTAAATGGTCATAGGACAAAACTATTTGGATATTGGTGTTAACCTGTAATCTGCAAAACTGTTGGTATCCAGACCACCCTAACAACTGCTGCATTTTTCTTGCAACACTAAATAGAGACCAAGAGCAAGCACCACCTAACCAATTTCTCTGACAGCAGTTACCACCTTTTTCAGGACAACTCTGTGGGCTGGTGGGAGCAGCGAAGCACCCAAATGCACTACGCCTTTTGTACCGAAAAAGAAAGCTTCCCCTGGGCAACAGAGGACCCTTTTCTTCCTCTGCTTACCTTAGCTGGGAGTTACACAGAATCTCCCTGCCAGCTGAGCCAGTCTTTCCCAGAGGATGGAGCAGAGGACACTATTACAAGAGGCGGCCCAGGAAGCAGCAGCAGCTCTGTAGGATCCTTAGGGTCTGAAAGAGCAACTCGTCCCTCTCCAGCCTAAGCAGCAGCTGAGTAGAAAAGAGGTGCTATGGCCAGGCTCCCTCTTCCTACACCAAAGACATCCAGTTCTGCCACCATCCCCAGGCCAGAGAGCAGTCTCAGAGCTTCCCAGGGGAAGGTGAGGCGCCAGCTGGGCGGAGCTGAACATCAGATACCCTTCCATGATTACCTTAAATTTAAAGATCTCAAAGGGGAATGGCCATCTTGGTCTACTATCAAGCCTTCAAAGCTTCTTGTCCAAATAGTTTGTGGGGTTGGTTTTTTTTTTGTTGTTGTTGTTGTTTTTAAAGGAGCAGGGCGTAAGGCTTTGTTCATTTTCTGACCCATGAAAAAGAGGTCTTTCAAGAGTAATAGGCTAAGTGGAAAGACTTACTAGAAATGGGGTTTATTTGGTGCAAAGATTTATAAACAGATCAAATGTCAAAACCTTTATGTTTTAGTAATATTATCCAATCTAAAAACCTCCTTAGCAAGCAATAGCTGGAGGGCTCACTTCAGGAAATGCCTTGTTTTCCTTCTTGCTTCCTCTACTTTTTCTGTATGAAGAGGTTCACTGTCTATGGAGATCATCATCTTGCAACATGTAATCAATTCCTCATGGGAAGAACACATAGGGCAAAGACAAAATTAGGGTTTGCTCACATCAATCACTATTGCTTCTTTGCTTCCTCCAGTACTGCCTGGAAACCCATTGTTTCCAAACAGTTTCCATGGAGCAGCCTTTCCTGAGATTCCAAGTCCAATTCCTCCTCCCCCTCCCATTCATATGGCTGCATTCCTCAGTTAAAGGAAAATGAGATAAGTGGGGAAAAAAGTCAAGGTCTTTCTTTTTCCTTTCTTCCATCCCTTTCCTTCAGTGTTCATGTATATACACTTATCACAATCTACATTAGCTTCTCAAATCACCTTTCACATTCACAAGAAGGTCCTCACAATGCACAAGTTCCCGTTCGATTTCTTTTGCTTCGCTTTACCTTGTGAGCCATGAATGTAAGTCATGGGAAACACAGTTCTTACATTGTCCTTGATGGAAGCACAGGTTTCAATATTCTTCATAACGACATTTTATTCAATTTTACCCCTCTCTCAATCAGATAGTTTAAGGAGCAATATACAGTAAGTAGCAACTCTTCACAGCAAATACCACTGAAGTTATGCCAGAAATTAATTTTTTTTTTAATTACATGCAAGCAAAGATCAAATGAAATCTAAAAGTTGCATTATATATTACAATTTGATAAAATTAGGCTCTGTTTATCAATGGTGGGAAGAAGACTTCAGAAGACATGAGATTTATGTATGGCATGGAGATATTTAGTGTTAACAATACCTTAAATTGGACTATTTAGCACAGTGTCATTCTGCACAACTACAAAATATGCCTAGTGTAGAGAACTATATGCTTGTTAAAATGCTCAATCCTTCTGCTGAACTGGAGCCATCCAGCATTTGAGCTTATTCTCATTAAGTGACCAGTTAACCTTCTTTAAGGTAAAACACAAACAATTTTTGCAAAGTATACGCTAAAGGTAATAATTTCAGCTTTCCAAATTATCATTGGTAACAGAATACAGTAAATTGTCAGCAAATTTCCAAGAGTAATGCCTTTCCTTCAGGGAAAACAGGTAATCATTTCCTTGGGTGCAGAAATTCAGAAGGTCCAAAGATTCATTCTTCCTGTCATCAGTAAGAATTGATCATGTCTTATTCATGCTGTCATACAGGCTGTCCCCAAGCCTTCACCTCCTTCAGGCACTAAGAAGCTCATAAGGAAACAGAAGTGGAATGCTTAAGATCACTGCCTCAATAAAAAAATCATTTTACTATTCCGACATCTTAGTGTTTTCAACCCCACATCGCTTTTTGCGGGTCCAGCCATTATCCAATTGCTATTGCCTAGCTATTGCGAACTGTGTCAGCATTTTTACACAGTAAAAGGTGCCTTCCTCAGCCCCTCTTGTATTCTCCCCTCGCTAACTCACATGCACAAGAGTATCTATACTTTGTGTCACATTTTCAGAGAAAAATCATCACTTTTCTTTCTGAGATAGAACAGCTAGCTAACACAAGCAGAGAAAAGGGAAGCTTAGCTATCAAGGTTTTGTTTTCTTTTTTTTTGTCTTAAATAACCAATCCTAAGTCAAGCACAACTTAAAAGTAAGTACTTATTAATAATATTTAGGTAGAGGAAACTGGGATTCCCTTCCTGCTCCTGGGGACCTTTCTCCACCACACACACACACACACACACCACAGACTAAAAAAAACCCAAACCAAAACCCCTTAAATATAAAAACAAAGTCTTACTTCCTTCAATGTGAGCCTGTGGATTCTTATAGAGGTGTTCAATCCGGCCTGTATTAAAAGAACTAGACCGACGAACAATGCCATGAACCTGGGGATTGAACAAGGGAAAATACAGAAGGAAAAAGTGGTAAACACTAAGAAGAAAATGTTCATCATCATCCTTCATATGCATGGGTCTAATCCTTATATCAGGCAATTAGAGCTTGTCTCTGTTCCTAAAGGCAGACAGTTATCCAAATCATAACAAAATACGTGGAGATGAGCTCTGATGCTTTCATATTTATTTTAGTACCCTTGAGTGGTTTCACCTTCTCCCTTGTTGACACCGCTAGCAGCCCAAGCATCACACACAGTACAGAAAACACACTGAATTGCCCTAGAGCACCATCTCCTAGTGAGTGAGACTTGCCAAAGTTACTGGAGTTGGAGAAGCAATATGTGAATCCCAAGTTAACCACTTTTCCCTGACTGCAGAGAACTATTTCTGGAGCCAGAGATGATGGGCATGGAAAAAGCAGCAGCAGGAGATGGGGCTAGGGAAAGGAGAGAGGGGCACAGAGAAGCAAAGTAAAAGACAAGGGGAAAGAAGGGGCAGTAGCTCCAAGCCCAAAATATATTTCAGAAAACAGCTGTTATTCACTTTCTGGGGTGTTGGAAAAACAGCCAGAACAGTCAGTGCTGTTTTGTGGACCTCATGAGTCAGTGTTCTCTGGTGGGTTACGAGACATGCAGGCAAGCCTAACGCTGAAACACAGGTTGGGAATTTCCTTTAACCAGCCACGATAAATAAGTCAGTGAAAAAACCCACTGGTTCTGACTAACATTAAAGAAAAGCCTGTTTGTGTCTAATACATTAGAGAAATTGTTCAAACACTGATCCCATTTCCTCCTTATGTAAGATAGCTCCAAGTCTGCTGCCAAAATTCACGTTAGCTTAGGTTACCAGCTGCAGAAGTTGTGCTTGCACAAGTGAAATCAAGTTTCAGCATCTGACTGTCCTCCGCTTCTCCCTGCCCTTTATTTCTGAAAGTGATCCCTTACACTTTGATGCATCCTACACTTGGTTGGGTCAGGCCATTGCTTTACTCTCTCACCTCATGTTAACTTGTACCTGTGAGAATATACCAGCAGGAACAGGCAGCGCTTGGGGTTTTGGTTTGGTTTTGTTTGGGGATTTTCATTTTACACATAACACAAGCTATGGTTATTGGCATAGAAAACACTTTTTATTCCATCTTAAGTCTGAAACTTAACTGAGTAAAACGGTATGCACAACCACAGAGTGAGACCAGTTTGCTGCTTTAAGAACAACGTTTTGGTGGCAAGATCTCTAATAATAGCTGAGTAGCTTCATCTTTACAACTTGCAAGTCAAACCTATGGCCCCAGTTCCCTTGCATAAAATCTCTCGTGTGCCCAGCCACACCACAGGCTCACAGCTTACCGTGTTCTACAGTTCAAACTCTAAACTCCCCACAACTGAATAAAATATTTGCATTTTGAGGATCAATGGGGAACTGAGAAATATGGCCCCCCAAAAGAAATGTCCATCAAATAATGAAACAAATTTTCAAAGTTATGTAGTTAAAAGCCCATTTTTATAGAATGAGTGGATAATTTATAGGGACATAAATTTGCAGAGAAACTTTCAAGAAAAGACACTTCCATAATAACCTCACTTCTGCAAAAGATGCTGGAAATATTTTGAGTACTCAATTGAACATCTGTTTTGCTGAGTAAAAAAAATCAGATTTTGCAGTTTTAAAGCATCAGTTATTCTAAAGGAAGCTAACTGAAGTGCTCTACATCTCTCCTAGCAAAATTAAGTATTTTGGCTTAAAGTCCTGATAAGAGACATGGAGCTCTCAATTATCTATCTCTGAATGAAGTCATGCTGAAATTCAAGTTCACACAAATGATTGACCAATAAGTCAAATCTTGCCAGCTCAAAGCTTGATGAAAGACTGCTTGAAAGAGCTTTGTGTAGCTGAATAACTGTGATACCAAAATCTGACCAATGAGATGTGCTAAATGCAATCACCCCAGGACTGCAAAAAGTTTCAGCAAACAAATCCAGAGAGCCTATTGCATCCAGTGATAACAAGAAAACATGTGAACTCGACTTTTTTCTATTCTTTTTTCCCCCCACTCCTTTTTCTGGTATGCACATACAAGAGAGAAAACCTGCCAAATGCTTAATCCATGACAGCAATATTACCGTAAATAAAACTAATGAAAGGTACCTTTTGTCTGCATGGGACAGGTGAAAAGCAAACTTTGTGACATGCCAAAATGTGTGCAAACTGGTTAATCTAGTTAAGAATGTAAAATCAGTGGATTTTTCTCAACAGGGCTTGATCTTTAAATAGACTAAAATTAAAAAAAATTAACCACCTTAGGGAGGCAATCAGTCATCACATGTACTCTTGCATTCAGTTATTCAGGAAGAGAGATCTCTAACTAGGAACACAGGAGAGAATTCCAACAGATAGATGGAGAGTTGAGGAACAGAAGAAAAAACCCTCAACCCAATTATTGTAACCTTTCTATTGTGGAAAGGGTTATATTTCTTTTTGGTTGCAGTTAGCAGGTCCCAATTTCATTGTGGACTATGAAAGAGCATTTACTTTTGCCTTTAAAGTAGCAGAAGCAACCACAATGATATCTTTCATCCCCCAATGGAATGGAGAAATAGTGAAAATAATCAATTTACAACACTGAAAAACCAACACCAATAAGCAGATTTATCAACAAAGCAAGAGAAAGGATGGAATAATCAAGTCAAGATTAACCACGTGCAAAAGCATAGAAAGCACAGACTGGCTGAGAAGAGACTTCTCACTTAACTATGAAGTAGTGTTACAACAGAAGTAATAAAATCCAATATTAGAATGAGTATTAGCTTCTACTAAAAACCCAGAAAACACTACATTGTAGGGAGATTAATTTCACTACCCCTCATTCTGAAAGCATCTTCCATGACTGAGAAGGCAAACATTCTCACATATATGCCCACAACAGTTCAAAACCATCAAATCATACCATAATAATGTGATTGTTGTTTTGCTGGGCCACAGAAAGAGACAGTTTTGCCAGAGAAAATTATGCAGCAAGAAGTAAGGAATCAGATTCACTTTAAGGAAAAGGTAAATGAAAATCATGTGTTAAGCAAGAATATAATGAATCCAAGAGAAGGGGTGGAAAATAACACTACCAAAGTATATTTGGGGGTTTTGGGGGATGGTTTTGCTTTTTAAACAGAGAAACCAAAATGCAACATTTTAATTGCTGAAGTATAACTACAAAAATAAAAGGGCCTTTAATGTGTTGGGAGAAGGGGGAGAAAGAACAAACAAGAGATTCTTATTTCTTTATGCGGTACATTGCATCATAAATTATTCCCCAATTCCTTACAGTTTTGGCTCACACAGGTCACTGCTTATCTGAGTTGGCGGGAAACATGCAAAGCAGCTATACCCTGAGGACAAGAGGGAATCCACTAGTGGACATTAGATGATAAATAGTACAATAAGCTGGCATGATTACAGGCCATGCTGCACATTCCTCTCCGGAGTTTTGATTTGTTATCTAGGGCTGGAGTGGAAAACACACACGGAGAAGGACAGAAGCAGAGGAAGCTGAAGCTGCAGCATCCAAAAGACTCCATGAGACTGCAGCCGGTCACCGAGTCACTCACCTCATAGCCTTTTTCCAGCAGGAACTCAGCCAAGTACGATCCATCCTGGGAAGAGTAAGATATAGGAAAATGTTAGAAACACAGTGAATGGGCCTGGGAGATTTGAACTGTTTAAGGTCTCAAAAAAAGGGAAGAAAAAAGTTTGTAGTGAGTTGACTGGGTAACAAGCATATACTTTGATTTCTCTAGATTTATACACTGACCTAAAAATATTATAGATGCTTTTTGGTTAATTTTAGATTAAGCAGCAGCATATTTTAAGATAACTTGCTTTGAAATGCTAGTTGAGAACTCCCGTCTCTTGAATCTCTTCCCAAGTTCCATTATACAGTGCCTGGGGACGGCTTTCGAAAATATCCTAACCGCAGTTATTGAATTTGAACTATTTTGGAGATAGGGAAAGAAAAACATTATAGAAAAATTGATGCAAGCTTGGCATACTCTGCAAACCAACGTGCCTCTGCAGTACTGTGTCACGCTCGCGTCTCCCTCACACACGCTCTCCTTCCACAACCCTTCTGAAGGCAGCAATAGTCCTGCCTGCCTGACCAACTGAGAGTTTTCAAAAACATCTCTAACACACCCTATACTTATACTACAGGATACAAGCCATTTTCAGATTTTATATATCACTGAGGGTTGAGAGTTCATGTTGTTTTGTTTTGGGTTTTTTTTTCCTTCCTTTTAAATCCTTGTCAAGCTTTAATTATTAAACTCCCAAAAAGCAGATACTTCAAAACACACGTTAGTGCATGTTTTCCTGAAATAAAGTTATTTTCCTGGCATCATTATTGCCAGGATTACAAAAAACAATAGGCCATATTATCCTTATAAATATGTACACACCATCACAAATTCAGCAAAATTTACCCCTCCAGAAGAGCGCTCACTAACCAATTCAGTGAATATTACCCATGCCCAAAGAGTCTGCATATTCACACTGACTTTTTGAACTATTCTTTTACTTTGGACTGATTATTCCTTTAACACGTGAGAGTATTCCACCAGTCAATTGAGTTGCTACAGAAAGACCATGAAAAACATGAGATGCCGCCTATGCTTATATGCTTAAACCCTATTATATGGATCTGTTGTGCCACAATCACAGCCAGAGACATTTAAGTGCAAAACTACAGACATCTTTTTAGTCCTCTTTATGTAGGCATTTTTCTCCAGAGAAAAACCTCTCTCACCTCATATTAAATGAGCTTTTCTTGTCTCATAGACAGCCTAAGGAGAATAACATACTGAAGTAAGGAATCTGAGATGCACTAGGAGGCCCTAGATCAGCAGGGCTGCCAGTGGAGACTGCGTACTACTTTGATGGCAAAATAATGCAGAAGTCTATGCAAAATGGCATGGTGCAGCGTACAGGGGCATGTTGCTGTACGTTTAAAACTACAGCACTAGAAAAAATGAGTGACTATGCCATAAGTGTTTCATAAAGTCTTACACAGTGTAGAAGAGCTTGAAACCAAGAAAGTCTTAGCTTACATAGTTTGCCCGCTATGCACGTATGCGTGTGTTCACATAACTTTACAGTGTCATAACCCAACAGCCATCAGTCTATGACACCAGTTGATCTGGAACATGACAAACCACGTGTGCATTCCAGTGGCATCACTGGAACTGCATGTATTCCTGTACATCAAATAAGAACAAGACCCCATTGAAAGGAGAAATTCAAAGAATATGCAATGGAAACTCTGGTGAAACATGGGGACAAAGAGGGGGATGACAGCTATCTGTGATGTAGTTGTCATCTTAGTAATTCCTCCAGGTTTTAGCAGAGGCGGATCAGAGGGAAGAAAACTTCCCAATTTTCCTTGGTTGCTCAATCCACTAAAGTAAATATATAAAATTAAAAAGAGGTGAAAGTGGGAGATCCAGAGAGTGCAAAGGAGATGAAAAAAGAAAGGCTGTGATTACTTAGGAAGTTGACGGGAAACAGGCTTGACTAGGATTGAACCCTGTCAATAAGGTCTTGTTCTTCTCACTCAGGCCATTGCTCAAACTTTCCAGTTGCCCTGGAACATTTTGAGCAAGCAGTGGCACTTGCTTCCTCTGCGCTTCCTTTCCAGGTCTATCAAGTGATAGGGCAGGTCTTTACAATGAGTGGGAAACAGGCAGCAAGTGTGAAAGCTACTGGTTTCTGGCTCTAGCATAGCACAGCTGATTTACTGTCTGGTAACTGCACTCAATGCGGATTCATGCTGTCCTGCACTGTGATACTGTATCACACATGGCCCCCCGGTTTCACATTTCCCTTCCTTTTCAGTACAGCAGCTGCCAATGTGAATGGCAATCAGAACAATGATCAAAGTGTTGAAGAGTGTGCAGCTTGTAAGGATAGTACAGTTTCCATATTTTCCTAATAAGGCCAAAGAGCAAATAATATTAAGTAAGCTCTATTGAGAGATTTAAACCTTTATCTCCATAGGAGACTGCATTATGCTTATAAATTCTATTATCAAAGCTGTTGATTTCCATTTAAACTACAAAGCTTTTGAGATTCAGGAATCACTAAACCAGAACATTAATATTAGAGGAACTACGTGTTTAGCAACAAATCTCTTTTTTTTTTTAGGGTTAGCAGACTTTTTATTTGAGCCACATGCTGCCAACTATATCTGTTCCTGGTTTGCATCTGAGAAGGAATGGAACAGCATGAAGTGCATGACTTGGTCTGATCCATGAAGTTGGGGATTGGGGGGCAGGGTCCCCTCCTGTGTAAGAAATGCTTACAGTCACCTTGATCCTATTTCACTGTTTTACCCCAAGAGTATCAGTCTAAATCATGTCCTCCTTAATCCTGAAAAAACCCAATACCAGCTTAGGTGGCAGTAAGCACATGCAACCAGCAAGGCATTAGTAGACCCAGAGCCCAATCTGATCATTGAGGTAGCTATTGGTACCCTACTCCCCAAAGCCAACCACAAAAGCAAGGTGAAAACACATGGCCTATACAGATTAGAGTGCTTGGTTACTGTGTTCCCTCCATTGGGCAATATGTTGTTCTACTTCAGAACGTTTTCATATTTCAGAGCTTACTTTCGCTAATATAAAGTACCCAGCTATTACTATTCAGCTTATAACAAATCAACAAAACCTCAGAAAACAGAATTAGGTCCCTTTGTCTGTGGCCAAAACACCAGTCTTAAAAGAAAATAGCCTGCCAACTGCCTTTAAGTAGGACTACAACAAGACCTGGCTCTGCACAGATATGTCAGACCAGCTTGAATGGTCAAAACAGTTTAAAAAGACTGATTAAATAAACCAGCTCAGTTAAAATAGTTCCTCATCAGCACGCTCTGACATAGACTTGAAGAATCACTATGCTGTCTTCAGCCAAATAGTAGTTTGAAAGCACATACAAAGAATGATACTTCAGCTGGCTTCCAAGACACAGCAGCAGGTTTCCAACTGCAGCTGCCTTACAACATGTCTGTAAAATTCCCAGACAAAAGAAAACAGTCATGTAAACTTGAGACAGACAACTTTAGGATGCAATATTTTATATTTAATACAGTAGTTAATGTCAAGAACTTCAATGAGCTTTGACACACTATCAAAGAAAACCTTTTCCAACAGAGTGAAGAAATTGAGACATAAACAGGAGTTACAGTCCTTTGCCACAAACATCTAGAATAAAAAAGAGTATCAAGTTTGACTTGATCCATGAGCAAATAGGATCATTCACACAAAATCAAAAACAAGTGGAACTAAATAGCCTGTTTAATGATACAAACCTCCTTTACTTTGCGTTGCTATACACAGGGAAATTCCATTTGCAATGGACTCGCTTTGGATTTATATGGACACATTCAGAGAAGGCTGTAAAAGCAACCCCAAACAAGACATCTTCATCCTCTTCCTATAATACGGCCAGTTCCAACATTCTTCCACAGAGCTCCTGGATTCAAAAACTAGATTGTGTCCTACCTGAGCCTTCCTAATCTAGCAAAGGGGACAGTCTCTCTGCTAATAATGAAGAGTGGAAGTAAATACTAGATGAAAAAAACAAGGTAAAAGAGACCGAGAGGAGGAATAGGGTTCTTTTTATTATGATTGCTAGAACTCCAGGAGAAGTGTAAGAAGTGCTTTTTCAGAAGGAGAAAAAAGGAATTAAGAACATAACATATGAGATGCAAGAGTATTATGACCATAACGCGGAGGAGAAAGGACTCCCATTGCAGGGGGATAGTACAAGTGTTTGAGAAAAAACATCCCCGCAGTACAGTGGTAGAAATGACATTCCCTACAAACATGCAATGCTAGGAAATACCAAAGCCATGCAAAGGATTGTGAGAAATCCTGCTGCAAGATCCCTAAAGAAACTGTCCACCAACAGCCCAGCTCTCCACTTTCTGAAACAGAGCTGCTAGTATCAACCAAACTCCCAACCTGACTCCCAGCCACAAGAGATGTGGTTCTTTTCAAGTAACTTTCATTGGATAACACAGCAGGGAAGAAAGCCTGACTACTCTGCCATCTCCCATACTCCTTGTGCCTGCCCATTTGCAAATAGATTAGCAATAAAGCCTGAGAACATAAAAAAATGCACACACCCACTGCCAGATGCACTGTTTGAGGGACTTTTTTAAAATAATTCTACAATGGACATGTATGACGAAATATCTGTCAATTTACTACACGATTATATTTCTGCTCTGTACTTCTATGTGTCACAAATACCAAGTTTTCAGACTTCTTTATTCCTTCGGAAAAAAGTACCATAATTTTCCACATATCACATGAAAGACCAAAGTTGGTTATACTTGCAAAACTCAAAATTGAGTGAGGCTAGTGCCATAGCCTTAGGAATAACACTGCAAAGGTGAGTACATGGAAGTTCAAACTATAGCTGGTGTCAGTTATCAAGGTCATCCACAGCAGTTCCAAATTCCTTTTGAACTATAAACTATGGCTGTGCTTCGCTGAAATTAAACTTTGATAGGTTCAGCTAATCTGTTTGGGGGACAGTGCGTAGAGAGAAGCAGCACACATTCGGCCATAGACATGGATTTTATTTCTTAAAGGGAACTTTCTGCAGTAACAGCACCAGCAGTGCACTGTCACCGTTTTCATTTTGCCTTGTTGGAATAAATAATCTATACTACCATTAAAATATGTAGAACTAGTGCCACTGGTAGCCTTGTACAATAAATTGTTGCTTCATCAAATTTTAAACTTTTGCATAGCTATAAGCTAATACTATTTCGGTGACTAATTATGCTGGTTTTGGCTGGGATAGAGTTAATTTAATCAATAGTAGCTAGTATGGGACTATGTTTTGGATTTGTGCTGAAAACAGTGCTGATAACACGTCTTAGTTACTGCTGAGCAGGGCATCCACAGAAGCAAGGCCTTTTCTGCCTCTCACCCCACCAGCGAGCAGGCTGGGGGTGCACAGGAAGCTGGGAGGGGACACAGCTGGAACAGCTGACCCCAGCTGACCAGAGGGATATCCCACACCGTATGACATCAGGCTCAGCATATAAAGGTAGGGTAAGAAGGGGGGACATCTGGAGTGATGGCATTTCTCTTCCCAAGTAACCACGGAGCCCTGCTTTCCTGGAGATGGCTGAACACCTGCCCGCCCATGGGAAGTAGTGAATGAATTCCTTGTTTTGCTTTGCTTGTGTGTGTGGCTTTTGCTCTACCTATTACACTGTCTTCATCTCAACCCACAAGTTTTCTCACTTTTACCATTCCGATTCTCTCCCCCATCCCACTGGGGCCGGGGAGCTAGCAAGCAGCTGGCTGGTGCTTGGTTGCCAGCTGGGGTTAAATCATGACACTTAAGCTTGAATATGGTCACAGATCCTTTGGAGCTGGGAAAACACACCACCCTCTAAAGGAATATCTAAATGATTTTAATAACTATCCATAATAACAACTATTCATTTGTTTGTAGAACTCCAAAATAGCCTTCCTTCAGCAAAAATCCAATAGAGTAATACAGTGTAATGTTAGTTGTGCTGAAAAATGCATCCTTTCAATCATTTCCAGTGATTTACAGAGGAAATCAGTAATTTTTTGCAGCTACTATAAACAGAACAGTGCTGCACTTTGTCTCAAGTCTTCAAGGCAACACTTGAGGTAAAGCATGAAAAGTGTTCATAAAAAATTCTCCATATTGAAAAAAGGAAGAATTATGAACTCTGAAGTATTTAACTGATTTATTAAAGCTGCCACCGTTCCAATGCAGTAGTTATTTTGCTATTTTGATTTGTATTCTGGCCAAGAAAGAATAGGCAAACAAGTGTCCTTTTGTTCCTGTGGTCAAAAGAAAAAGTCAAAAGGCAATAAATGTTAATAAAAAATATTTGTTTTAAAACATTCCCCACTTAATTGAAGGGTTTTTGTAATGCATTAACTGCAGTACAACAAAAAAAATTAAGCAGGAGGAAGAGTTATCATTAGTAACAACAGAAACAGTCTAATTACATTACTCTGTTCTTTTTCAATTAAGAGTTGTTCAAAAGTAAAAGAAAAGCTAAGTTGCTTTGGAAAGGTGAATCACCCTGTTATTTCCTTGTCTGAGCTCCACCTGACCTCACACACTATTCCACTGGTAAACTACTAAGTTATATTAAAAGCTGCAACTGCAGTTACAGACAACAGCAACAAGTTTTTCTTCCTTCCTCCCTCCAGTTATCTTTATCCAAAACAACATTATAAATATTGATGCTGTGAATAACTATTCTACTGTGAACCTCAGCATGGACACTGGCTAAAGAGCAAACCTCTGCACCACTCTAAAGCCATCATGAACAGAATAAACTCGTACAATTCAAATTTTCTCCTTACCATTAGGAGAGGCAAGCAGTTATGAGTTTGGGCTTAACTTAAGCCAACAGCAGTAAGGTAGTCAGTGCAATGCTGCTGATTTTCTTTACCGTAATGATATTTACAAGTATAAAGCCTTCATCCTAAAACATATGATATTCTAACAATAATTAAACAGCTTGCATCTATCAAAAAAACCCAACATCTCAGCTTGGGAAAAAGAAGTTACACCATCAAACTGAGCATACTAAGGTTTTTTTCCTGATTGCAGGAACCTGTGAAACTTAATGCATTATTTCCAAATACACTTACCATTAATTTGCCAGTGACAACAATCAGGTGCTTGATAGCCTTTTAGAAAAAATTTAAAGTCACACCCTTAAACTCTCAGGCTGTGTGCTCAAACAATCAGATACTCAAAATAACTACTAGTTTTCAGATGTGCCTGAAGAACTAATTTGATAAAGAGGAATATCAGTAGACAACCTTCTGAAGATTTTAAAGAACAAGATTTTCCTGAATGCATGTTATAAGCCATAATACATTGCTTTTTCTCTTCAAATATGAATGTCTGCAGTATACTAATGTAAAACAAATCAGTTATGAACTCTGAATTTGAGAGAGGCCCAGCTATATTTTTCTGTCTCACTAGTGAAACCACAGGGGTTGGAGGAATGTATCTATAAACATGGAAATGCAAATCATATGGACAACAGTCCACAAGAAAATTAAAACCTCTACTTATAGTGTTTGTAATGGGAAATCCATAGCAGTTTTAAAACCCACATGATTACTGTTTTGCCCATCCCTATTTCCTCCTGCTTTCAAAAAGCTACTGGTATCAGATAATCTTTCACCTTTCCAGAATAGTAACAGCAGCTCCAATCAGCAGCAGCAGCAACTATGAGCATTTGACATGCCCATGCTCAAATACTCAGACTAACCCATCAGCCCCATTAGGTGACTAACACTGCTGCTGCTGGCCCAGGGGGAACCCCTCATTCTGCAACAAATGCACACTAACCCGAAACACTACCCAGTGGAAACCCAAACATGCATAACCTAGTTGCAGAGAGCAAAGAAACCAGGAAACCCAGGACTAAGCTGCAGGACATGCTCTCAAAAGAGTAACTTTGACCTCAAAATTTGGAAGTTCAGAGTTGTCACAGTAACAACCCATAAAGCCCAGAATACTTTTGGAAGAAATAGTGTCTGTTATGTTTAAGACAGATGAGTAATTTTGTGAAGTGACAACAGCAGGAAAATATGAAGTCTTAGCATGTCATAATTACCTTTAACATCCTACCGAGGAAAACCAAAACAGAAAGTAACTGGGGAGGCCACCTGAACATATGAATATGGCTCAACACATCCTAACTCCCAGACTCCCACCTCACTCCCAGACAGAGCTACAGGGTTTGGGTTTTTTGTTTGTTTGTTGGCGTGCAGGGTTTTTTTTTGGTTGGTTGGGGGTTTTTTGTGCAGCAGCCTACCACAGCTGCTGAGGTTGAAGTTGCTTTCACCATAGTAGCACCAGTCTCTCACACTGATGCTCAGTAGGCTTTCTACCACTGCTGCTCACTGCCCGAGTTTATTACTTCAAGTTTAGCCCAAGACACTGTTTCCTAACAGGGTGCAAGGTCAGTTATTTGAGAGAAACCAAAATAGACATTGCATTTGCT
The DNA here is from genome assembly GCF_963921805.1 of Phalacrocorax carbo. Taxonomy (NCBI): domain Eukaryota; kingdom Metazoa; phylum Chordata; class Aves; order Suliformes; family Phalacrocoracidae; genus Phalacrocorax; species Phalacrocorax carbo. The sequence continues at coordinate 92,243,406 of NC_087514.1, read as the reverse complement.
ACCTTGTTTGCATGAGACCAAAGCCTAATAAAGGCGAGGTAAATGAGTTTAGACAGGGAAAAAGGTTTTTAATCCATTCTTCTGTACTCAGCTTTACATATAGACATAGCAGTTTACTCTGAAATATGATTTACAGATAAGCACAAAACCAGATTGAAAGCATGTTCTAATTGGAGTAGAAGAGCAATGCACAGTAAGACAACTTTTATTTTCTTAAATGTTTGCATGGTTAGAAATTTGAAAATATAGTCAGGAATGCTTGATCGGTATGTTGGAGCTTTAGCAGCTTCCAGTCTTGCAATATTTGCCTGGGGGGGGAAGAAAAGCATTGATCCTGCAATCACATGGTCTGCAAGTCACAGGAGCAACCATTCTGTTTACCAGGCATTTCAAGTTCTAAGACAAAAAGACAGCTTGTGTTGCAACTGATCATTACTCTTACATATTGCCTCTCCCAGTCAGCATGGTGGGAGCCCAGTTTTTACTTGTCTGGCATCTACTGAAGCACAAATAGATTTTTCAGGAACTCTGTTTATGCAGTTCTCACCTTTTCTTTTCAAGGTTCTCATACTTCCCAATTTTCAGTAACAGAGGTCTTTAAAAGGTGGTCCCCAACACTTTCCATGCAGGTGTTAATATTCAGAGTGGCCAAGAGACCACCAAGCTTAAGTGTGATCATCATCATCCCAGAGTTCTGGGCAAATCAGGTTTCTCTCTATACCAGGAAAGGATACTATAAAAATCAAAAAACCCTATCACAGCAATAAACTTCCTGAAGCTTTTGCAATGGAATAGAAAAGGAAATACCAAATGGAAATTTCAAAACAAACAAACAAGAACACCTCAGATATTCCAAAGCAGATATTCAGATAGTCTTGTGAAAGAGTATCAATATTTGGACCAAAATGTTACCTTTTAAATGAATCTTGGTTATTTTTATCATATTTTCTTCAGGAATAACTGATGAAACAGTAACAGGAGAGAAATGGTACAGGAAAACATTAGGGAACAACTCTTAAGAGCTCACTACACCCATGCTCTTATTCCCCGTAACAGGGGTATATTACGTATTCTGAATCCTAAATACATAAAGCTACACTTCAATTCAATGAAAAAAACAAAAACGAGTGGAATTATAAGACTACAAGTTCTTCCCGTGCCTTCCGAAACATTGTCCTTCCAAAAAGTCTAAAGAAGCATTTAGCAAAGACTCAGTCTGCAAAGATATGAATATAATGCTTTTAACTAGTTTTTCCAAAAATAAGACTTGTCAGAATTCCACGTTTTCCAACACTTTTTTTATGCCCAGAAGCAGCTTCTCATTTTGTTGGATATTTTTAAGCTAGAGTAGGTATGCTTCAAAACTATTTTTTTACTGTCTAGGATTTATTTTTCTCAAATACACAATATATGTTCTATAATTGTAAATTAAATACATGGACTCTGGTAAAACCTGACTGAATGAATAGAACTATCAAGTCAGACAGTGCCTGCCTTCCTCTAAGTAAAACCAACTGTTAGTGAAGATGCTTAACTGTATAATAAATCACTCATGTTCAAAACATTTAAGTACAGATTGATTGAAATTGGACATTAGACCTGATACTCTTCCACGTGGCCACTCTTGCTAATCAAGCACTCCAGTGCCACATGGACTGAGCTTCCTGGTGGCAAGACGCCAAGCAGGATAAGGATTATCTAGGCAATAGCAAAAGGATGCAGTGTTTTTTCAGAAAAGGTTGCAGAAGGTCATCCTTATATTTACAGATACCACACAATGCCTTGTGTACCCAGCTTCACAGCTTTCCCTTGTCACCTTCAAAAGGGGGAAAACCCCACCCAGTTTCATTAATTGCCAATATTCTTTGTCTAAGGGGAACATGAAAGGGTAAGCGAGCACTCACATTTGCCTATCCTATCTGTCAGGAACAGGATTAGGAACTGACAGCTACTACAAAACCACCAGCAAAATACCTATTTCCTTTAGTTCATACAGTATTAAAATTACCTGCAGTTTGAGTTGCAATAACCCCTTGTATCATCTTCAAGTGCAGTGATGATAAAAATTATTTCAGCTAGCTAGCTTTCATGAACAGCTTCCTAATTCAGATTAGAACAGAGCTATATCAAGGTAAAACTATATAGTTTAAGTATTTCCACATCACTTTTGTTCCAATTAATTATGCAGCTTTACATAAGTCTCTGAACACAGAAGAACTATTTAAAACTTTCACAAAGAAGCCTTTAAAAAGTACCAAAACAAATTACTTTAAAGAGCTTGTCACAAACATTTCTTACTTTAACGTCTTTCATTTGCTGTTCCACAAAACCTGAAACTAGTTAAATTTAACTGACTTTACAAGCTGTGGAGAGACTGAGTACATACGACACATTTTAGTCATTTTTGTCTGTATTCACAGTAATTTCCTCTAATCTCAAGGTTTCTTTGCAGTTCATTTGAACCGCTTTGCGCCTAGGAACTACAGGAAATACTACGGAAACCTCCCTGTCTCACTTACTTTGCAAACTGTTCTGTTACATTTATTCGTGGCTACATTAATAACAGCCTACCAAAGCCAAACAACACAGTATCACAATGTTACTTGTTTAAAATTCGTAAGTAATTTAATTGCCAAGGGACATGAGGGTACGCTTTAACTGAATAAACACAGCAGTTTTTGCAAAAAGGCAGATGTGAAGAAAATATCTAGTTCTTATTACAAACATCACTGGCCCTTAAAAATGGCAACATCCTAACTTAAAGAAATACCTAAAATTTCCATAGCTGGTACAGAATGGAACTCTTGCTTTTGTTAAACGTAAACTATAAACATGGCAAAGTGCAAGAAAGCCTCATTTTCAGAAACATGGGGACTCAAAACAGCCCTTTTCTTTGAACAGTACGCTAAGCCCCCTAGGAGAAGATTATGAGAAATGTGTGTATATAAGCAATTCCTAAAGTGAAGTACCCATGTCCTCCTTTTAATGCTATTAAGAATTAGAGATTAACACCACCATGCAGGTGACTATTTGGAATAGCCTTCATGCTTCATATCTGCAGGTTCACCTGCCACCTGGCCTTTGCCTGAGCTGAGCCAACACCTCCAGCAAATAAGGACAGACAGAAGTTAAGAAATTGCACCTTATACCTTATGAATCTTAAATACTTATGCACTACAATATGCTCGAAGTAGACAGAAAAAGGAAGTTTCCATACTGAACTACATCACACATGGAAAACTAATTTGAGCAGCCCTGAAGGAGTTCATCACCACATCAACTAAGCTACTCAGCATCAAACCATCTGTCTTCTGCCTCATTCCAAGAGAAGGGGCATCATCCGTTTTCCTCCTCCCCTTCCCCTTGAGGGTTATCCATTGTTTAGAAAGCTTGACGAGGCATTATAACAGGGCTGTTATTTAGGCACCTGATTCTATGACCTGTGCCCTGATTCAACTATACTACATGGTACCTTTTAGATGAGCATCCTTACTCTGTAGGGACCAATTTCATTTATTTAGGGCATCTGGAAATACGCTGACCAATGTCCCAAGAGTATTAGTGAATGTTTTTGTACTAGCAAACATGCTGACAACTAGTAGGTGTATACAAGAAGACAGCTAGCTTAACTACTCTATTCTATCCTCACATAAGACTCTGCTTAAATGACATCGCACCAGCAGGCATTTTGGAGGAAGTTACTTGATTTATTGCAACCCAGAAAAAAGTCTACAACAAACTGCTTTGAGATGATGGTAAAACTCCACCTTCAGGTTTTAAGGCATCATAGCTACACCCCTTCCCTCCCTCTCAGAGGCCGGTCATGCTGCCTGACTCACAGCACTACATCCCATTCAGAGTTGTGATTAGTACTGCGGTCATCTATGCCATCTGTTAGGCACAGACCATCCATGGATGCAGGCAGTTCTCTAGCCTACACGCGCTGCTCCCATGGCAGAATTCCAAGTAAAAACTGCGGCTTCGTGTCTGCACATCTTGTTTGTCAATATTGCTTTGTTTCTCCAAGAACAACTTGGCAAACTGACAGGCTAGAAGGGCACTAGCTAGTGCAAAGCTGCTTCTTTCGGCTGGATACCTACACAGCAGTCGGCCATGTATTGCAATCCAAGCACTCTGTGTGTATCTGGATGACCTGTGATGGAAACATGAACTTTGTAGATCTTTTAGAAAGTTTGCTGTTTCTACAGATGGCAACAGTTCTAGATCCATAGGGAGAATATTCTTGGGTTTTTTTTCCCCAGATTTCTATTTTACTCAAGACAGTGGTTTATTTGAAGGGATATTAAAACCCAAAAGACACCGTTTCCAGGTGTTCTCATGTACTTCTGTAGGGCAATCTCAACCTGGTAAAGTATTTAGCCATCAATAGACTAAAGTTTGCATCAGAAGGTAAACGGCAGGGGTCACAGGGAGGGGGTGAACAACGGTAAGGACAGGCAGGCAAGGAGTGGTGCTCATCCTGCTGAAGTGTAACATAAGAATTTCCCTAAAATTACTGCCACAAGACCAGCAAAGGTTGAGCATGCTGCTCTCCTGCTGACATCCAGGAAAGGTAAAATTGCCATTTGCAGTGAAAGTCGTTGTGCAGGTCTATTCAGACAATGAACGCTACATTTTCCCCCAACTATTGTCACATTTTAATTTTGTTGTGCTACCTTCCTTAGAATGGAAGTATTTCCCCAAAGATATCTATCAAAGATATCTACTTACCCATTCTTAATGCATTTCACGCTATGAGGATGCCAAGCTTATTTTTCTCCGTGTACCTATGCGTACATACATACAGTACCTGCAAGAGGCATTTAATGTTATCTTGCATAACAACAGTTTTTAGTAGTTTGCTTAGATAAAAGCAGTAGCTAGGCACAGCACCAGCTCTTGAACAGCATCAGGAATCATTTGCGCACAAACGTTTCATGCATGGGGTCAAATGTGTTCCTGATCAACGACAATTCAGTTTTCATTCAAGGACACACAGAAACAAGTAGATATATTCCTCACTGAATCACCCCACACGCTCAACAGCTCAGTAGTTTTATGCTTCATTGATGCAGAATCCCAATGATTGCATACCCTCACACTGCTTCCCTCCCTCTTTCATGAAAGCTAGTAATCTGTAAACACTCACTTCATTTATGTTTAACCTTTCACACCAAATGGGGAGAAACTCACCATGTTGAAACTCAGTGGTCCGAATTATATTTTGTGGAAGGTGGTCAGGCACCAAGAAGAAGCAGAGGGACTGGCAGTCCCAGATGTCCACAGGAAAAAACAAAGAACACCAGTATCTTATGCACTCTATTTTACAGCCTTCTCCATCTCCAAATATTTATTTTTTCCTGAAGTCTTAGAATTTATTAAGAAGGTTAATAACATCTGCGTAATATAGTTCTTCATTTTGCCTATGTTTATTTACAGTTTGAGGAAAATCCCAATAAAAATGCATCCTACAATGCAACTGGCTAGACTAGTAGCGCAAGATATCAAAAGGAATCCTCTTTCTTCCCTTTTTAAGGCATAGCAAGGCTGAGTAATGCAAATTACACTTACGGATGCCACGCAGTTAAAGCGCAAATTGCAAAGTTTTTCACAATTGTCATTCTCCTGAAAAGAACCAAGTATCTGAAGATGATGTAACAAGAGGTAAAGATTCAGTTGCACCTTCCCTCCTAGTTTAAAGCATGCGAAGAATAGTCCTGCGGGGCCTCAACTTTTGACTCTGCCATGATCTGTGTTTGATCTCACCCAAGCAACTTACATTTGGTTTTAAGCCTTTTTTTGCCATAAGCATAATATGAATGATTGCATAACATTGCTTATAAACACCCTCAAATACTATAGCAACATATGCAAACAGTCCTGAAAACAGGTATCAGGAACGAAAACTGATTAAGACTTGTATACAAACACATGTCCCAGCAGAAATACTTAGGCAAACTTATCCTGTTAAAAGGGCAAAAGAAGGGAAGTTTTCATTTTTAAGTGCAGAAATAATAAGTGGCACTTTCAAATGTGTTTTTACAGAACAGGAATGAACAAACTGATGTTAAGATTGCTGGAAACAGTATGGTGGCTGCACCAACACATTTTGAATTGAACAGATTTGCTGAAATCCAGAAGAAAAGCTTGACTGAAAAATGAAGAGACTATTAAGGTAATATAAACCTTCCAGCCTCTATCGGATCCACTGTCTACAGCCTATTCAAGCATTATTCAGCTAACTGACCTTTGACAGTGTTTGGTGGGACCATTTTTAATTAATTCACCATTTTAATAGATTATTTTACTGACACTAGTAATATTCTATGGAGAGAGCATGGAAACAAAGACAGACCTATGGGGTAACCAAGTCAGGGAGCAGTACTAAATCAAATGAAAGGCTCAAAAAGAAACCTTCAGCTTCCCTGTCAGCAATCATCAAGTACATTGTAGAACAGCTGGCAAGACCTATTGCATCTCATTGCTTCTTGCTCTGGCCTTATCCTTTATAAAATTATTTCCTCCTGATATCACCAGACACAAAATAACTGGGCTAAAAAATTAAGCTTGCCATCTAAAGCAGTCCTCCCACTTCTTTTCCCCATTTAGAGTTCAAGCCTATACAGGAATATTGCAACATTTCTGGAGAGTTTCCAACATTTTTTAAGAGAACAAACTTCTTTTTAACTCTCATGAGCAAATTGTCAATATCCATGAATTGGGAATACTTCATTAAGATAAACCAGCTAGAATTTATATAGTTCTACTGATATATGCCATTGTACGCTACATTTCTCATGCCAGTAAAAATAAACTTAAGGGCCTAATTTGTCACACACAAAAATGATTCAAGTAATTACCAAAAGGGGAGGAGGAATAGAGAAAAGTTTAAGTATGCTAGATGCTGAACAGGAATGCCTTATTCTTGGAATTGTTCTAATTTTCCAAGCTTCAGAGTGTCATATTTTGTGTTCACAGAAAGAGTTGTATAATACTTTATGGTGAATTATGGGGAAAAAACATTATTATATGAACTATTCAGTTTCATTTTACTTTCCATACATTACAAAAAATTTACAAGGAAGACAACACAGAAGGAGAGAGTTTAGAACATATTTAAAATAGACATATTTCTTTTACATAACTATCCTGAACTGTTCTTAAAATTTCAGACCCATGGAAACTCTTTGCAGGATTTTGAAAAGTGCTATATAAACCCAGCTACACATTTCCAGTTTCAAGAAAGAAAATAATCCAAGGTGCTTTAATTCAGTTACATCTCCCAAAAATGGGATTTACTGAAGGATAGGAAACAGCTCAAGAATCCTTCCAAATTACAAAATTCTCGAATCACAACCAAGATTTTACTGATCCATGAACTGCAGATGCACAAACATGATCTCTACTACATAAAATTCTATACGTGAAATAAACACATTTTCAATATTTACTGCAACTCCCAAACAAAAAACACAAGCCCCCTGCTTCAAGCAATTGGGAGTAGGTTACTATTAGTCTTTGAATGATCATTTACTTTCAATAATGTAAGCATAAAACTTATTTTAACCTTCCCAGTTGCTGTTAACCAAATGAGAATGGTTTTAAGAATTACAGTATTCCAAAATGATACAAATTGGTAGGGTCTCTGAAGGATACTAGATTTCAGGTTGTGCTTTTCATCATTATGAAAAGAGACTAATGGAAGGAAAATAGGAAGGGGACCTTTGTTTTGTTTTTTAATAGCATACAAAATTGTTTTTATCCCCAAACCCCATGAAGGAGTTAAGACACACAGCGCAGCACAAATACAACCCTTCAGACACCAGACTCATAATTTTTCAATGCTCACCAGCAATATTAGCTAACAAGAGGACATTACTGTTTACTTCCCCAGCAACATTTCAGTATAGGATAATTAAAATGTGTCTACCCACTTCTAGCTCAGAGGGAATACATTCCCTCAAATTAAGCAGGCAGACCAAAGACTAAGATCAAAACTTAGTGACAGCAGGTTAATATTCCAAGCAGAACAAATTACTTTCAGATAAAGTAATCAAATCTTTCCTTTGTATTTCCAAGTATAATGCAACGCTAGCATAATACTGGATCCTTCAGTACAATGGTAGGTTGAATTTTTTTATACAGAGGGTTCCAACTCTGAAATAATCTAGAATTAAAATATCAACACTACTTCTTGCAACTTGCAGTTGAGTGGCAGGCCGCACAGCCTCGGGTATCACAGGCATCACCAAGATCCAGGGATGGAAATACAGAACACAGCATGGTTTAACAGGTCTGTAGCAGAGGCTGCAAGTACCTTCCTGCAAGGCTTTCATCAAGACATCTGAAGTCATTAGTCTGTTTTAAAACTTGACTAGGCTTGACAGAAGATTATCTCACATACCATGGAGTGTAACACAGACTTTAGAACCAATCTCAGATCAGACCCCTAAAAGGCTTCCCAGATAATCCACTGCATTAAAAAAAACAGGTGTTCTAATTTAAAAGATGCATATGAAGGCTGCACCTCTCCATTTCAAAAGCAGAAAAACTTTCTTCAAGATCCCAATCTAACCAGTCACCTTCATACTGTTCTACAGTGAGTTCCTGTCTTTATACTCAGGATTCATGGAATAATGCACCAACATGATGATTCATCTGCAGGTAATCAAGAAGCTATATCTTCCTTCATCTCATGTGATTAGTGTTTGTTTTGTTGTTTGGGGGTTTTGGTTTGGTTTGGCTTTTTCCTTTTTATTTTAAGCTTCTTTCCTTCACCAGTAGTAGAGCCCAGGCTGGAAAAGGTATCACTAGAACATGAGAAACAGCAGTTCTTCACCGATGTGTCCCCAGAGCAGAAAATTACAACTTAATGTGACACCTTTGGTTTTGGCACAATGTAACAGTCTTTCAGCCACTGTTTGAAATTACAGAAAAACAATGTGCAAGTCAAAGTTTAGCTGTAAATTAACACTCACTTTAATAAAAAAATTTTAAAATAATGACATCAGCTAAGCTACTCTTTTGTAGACATCTCACACCTGCAAATATAAAATACACAACAGATGTTGGAGAAAGAGGACTCTGTCCTCCCCCACCCCAACTGAAATACTGAATTTCTACAGGAAAACTTACACACTGTCACTCTGCTGCAAGCTGACTACACTTGTATCTTTTCTAAACGTTTGGTTGTGCTGACATGTCTATAAACACAAAGAAATCAATCTTGCACAACAAAACAGGTCTGAAAACCTTGATATGGTACTGATCCGATTACAGTACCAGACAGGAAAACTGGAGGAGCAAAGGAGCTCTAATCTGGTACAAAAGCTTTTCACTAATTTGGCAATTGATCAAGGAAATCAAGATACTGGATCAGTTCCAAAGAGAGCTGAACTTCCACAGTTTGTAGCTGACAGTAATTAAAAGTTGGGAGGATGGCTTGTGTTAGAAACCAGCGAGAAGGAGCCCAGAGCTCCTTCTGGATGTTCCTGGTAAACAACACATCGGCATTTAAAAGGAAGCCTCTCGTTTCCTCAATTCATAGAGGAGATTGACTCACATTTCACCTACCTGAACCCAGACTGACAGCAGAGACTGGTCTCTCACAATAAAAGGGTTTTGGGATTTCATTGTGTGAGTTTTGTTTACTTTTTCTTTTAAATTAAGAAAACCCTATGCAATACCACCGGTTTTTCAATAAACATACCACCTCAGGGACAATCCATCCTTAAGAAAAATGAAGTGTTAATGAAGTACATATCATACCAAATGCTCCCTTCAACCTCAATATAGCAAAATTATTTTCAGCTCTGGTAAATAAGCAGTTTGACTCAGCTATCACTTCCACAATGTAAAAAAGCATTCTGGTTATTTTAATCAGACTTGCACTGAATTGACGAATCTCAAATTTTTTTTTCAGAAGACAGGCTGTTTAGTGTTCTTGCAATGCATTTGTACCCTGTAAATTTTACAGATAACTAAAGCACAGGAAAACACAGACATGATACCCAGTTGCACTGCAGAATTAAAAGGCAGAGACAAATAGAAAGTGAAGGAGGCAGCAGAAAAACACACTCCGAGCAAAGACTAACAGATGCATTCCAGCAAACATGCCAACAAGCTAATTTGCTTTTATGTTTGATATCTTATTATAAAGCAAAGGATTCGTATAAGAAGGGCCTATGAAAGCAACTGCTTTGTTGCAACCAAATAAGCTAATGGTGTTATTAGAAACGTATGCTAAAAGGTTTATCTGTTAGGCAATATTTGCTTTCTCTATGCAGTGTTTTAAAAAAAGATTGAATAGCTTGCTCTACTACTTAGCCACAGGCCAGTGCAGTAAGCATAATACTCTGACACAGCAGTTATTCTTATGGTAATTAAACAAGTCTTTCTAAAGAGAAGTTAATAGCATTTACAAATCTGCCCTTGGTTATCATTAACAGCAGTCTGGAAAACATGATTTAGAAAAGAACCGAAGAGCAATATTGAGCCCTAGAAAGCAGTTCACTGAAAGTCTGAAGATTTAAGGAACATCATAGAAATTTCCAGGCTGAACAAGGAGACTGGCAATTAAGATAAGTAAAAACACCGATAGAGAAATACTCAAAATCTGATCAACTGACTTTGAGTTGGTTCTATCTGAAATGAAGCCATCACTTCTTTTGACCTACCCCTTCTCCAAACAGGTTTTTCCAATACCCCTCTGAATATAGGTGTAAGGCAAGTCAAAAGATACAGTCAATATTCTCCAAGTAAGTTCCAAGTAAGTTCCTGGAAGGTGCTTATTTTACTTCATGACAGAGATTCAGACCACAGCATGCCTTAGGTTACTATTTAGCTTTTTTAACATACTTTGCAGAATTAAAGGCTCATTTTGATATCAAAAACCTGTGCCAGATTTGGTCCTGCTTCAAATAGTGAAGTCAGATTGATATCCTAGACAAACTTGATGGCACATAACTGTACTTGGCCCTTATATATTATTCAGAACCTACATTTTATGGCACACCATTTTAGTATGTTGTAAGTAAACATCAAATTCACATTAGTGACCATCTTAAAGCATCTTCAAATGTATTAACAAAGCACTCAATAACACATAAAATTATACTCTTTAGTGTTTCTGTTTATTAACTACCATGACATTGGGTCATGGAGTTGTATGTGCTTGATAGCCTCCAAGGTAAAAAACAACCTCCCCTCTCCCCTAAGAAAGAATAAGATTCAAAGAAGAGTGACAGGAACTCAATACTGAGAAGCAAATGTTACTGCACATATTGGGGTTTGTGTGTCCTAACTAAAGTGTGCTAATCTATCCCCAGAGATTTCAATGAAGATGCTGAAATAGGAACTGAGAATGTATATGTATACAGAGAGAGCATGCAAAAGCAAGGCAACAGGACAGAGAAAAAGTATACTTTTCCACCATGCACCACATGTGAAGTTCAGCTTCCTTCTTCCACGTCCTCTGTAAGGCCAAACATGAAAACACCAGCAGCCCTCCAATCCTTCTCTGTGCTTGAAGGTTGCAAAAATGGGAAGGCAATGCCAAGCCTGATTCTCAGTGAGTTAAGATGAACAAGAGAAGCAGAGGGTAAAAATAAGAAAAAGCTAGTGACAGTTGGGAGAAGGCTAAAAATTCTGAAAATCCCAGGTTTAGTTCCTTCAAAGGCAGCTAGAGATTCCTAAGAATAAGCCAAAAACCCATACACGCTAGATTTCGGCTTTTATATTGGACTAGATGGGAAGGATACAGTTACATTTAAACGTAGAGCCACTGCAGCAGAAAAACTGTAGAAGGAAATGCTTTTTAATAAAGGGGTGCTTGAAAAATTCCCTTGAGAACAAAATTGAGAATTAAAAAGCACTTGCTAATTGTTCGGAGAGTGAATAGGTTGAACTAGTCAAACAACTGTAGCTGCTACATTAAAAATACAACATGTTTTTATTCTCCAATTTGAGCTTCTGGGGCTTTGGGGGTGAGAGGGTTGCCACTTTTTTCTTCTGTTTTTGACACTGTATGGGGCCTGCCATAAGTTTCAGAAGCTGAATACCAGGCTGTTGCATTAACTTAACATGCACACACCAAGTGATGCTATAAAGAAGTTTCAGCCTTCAGTGCAGAGCAAGTTGATTCTTCCCAGGATTCCCTAAACCACCACAGTTCACATACTTGAGGTGCTCACATCATCTAACTTTCTTCCCCCAGAGTATTCTTCCCTTCAGACAAAGCTCGGTATGTCTTGAAATACTCTGTTTGTAAAAGCCAATAAATAATTATGCTAATAAACTAATTAACAATTTTAGCAATTAACAGTACCTGTTTACCTCCAGGAAAGAGGCTCTATAATTTTACACCCACTCGTGCACAAAAGGTTTCACAACTGTTTTTCTTCCTTTAAGCTTGCTTCACAACCAGCTTTAAAACTTTATCAGGGCAAAATTTTCAGCACTTAAAAGTTAATGGAGGCACATTAAATATTAAAACATTCATTAGCTGAAATAAACTGGGCTATCCTGGGAAGGTGAAATGAGAACAATTTTCTTCCAATAAGTTTACTATTGAACCATTTGAGAATATAGGCTTGCAAATTACTTCTACATTGCTAATCCTAAGCACGTATTCTAACTAGTCAATGAATGGCATAAAGCATATCTCCCCACTGGAACTAGAATAAAAAGAGAGGGGGGAAAACCACAGCTCACACAGTAGGCATTGTTTGAGTATCAGAAGTGGAAGCCAGCACTGGCATAACTCTTAAGCTGCTGAACTACTAGTTTATCTTGATGAAATTTAACTAAACTATCAGCATACACCTTCAAAGCAGTCTAAGAATATTAAAAAAAATCAGCAGCAGCTTCCAGAAGACTAAATGCAGTTTGTAGACACAGCTTTAGATAGAAATTGAAATGCACCTATGCCTTGCAAGGAAAAAACAAATGTATTTAATAAGGAAACTTTAGTCTTAAAGAAACATATGTACCAAATTAATTTTTTATCTCTACATAAAAGAACACATTTTACAAAGAGAGGGATTGTTTCTGAAGCTACTGATCCCACATCTTGATAAAAGACTAATATAAATATTAGTTAAATTTTCACCAAGGTGGAGATGCTAGAGAAGGAAGCACACCCATCTAATCAAGCAAAATAAGATTCATATTCAATAGCAGAACAGTCTTCGCAAAACAGTGTTGTCTTTACTATTCTTAATCAGTAGATGAACATTTAAAAGCATTTATTTGTAGAAGTCTTTTATACTTGGTGCAAAAGCTGAAACACTTCACTTTTAAGTGACCAGAGTTTAAGTTACATTGCAATACTAAGAACCTACACATATGCTCCAAAGCAGAAACAACCAATTCTTCAGTGACTCAGTCATTAGTATCAGATTTTTGTAGTTCAGTAGAGATTTTTAAAAAATGAGACAGCAAATCCTCACAAAAATTGTCATGTAAAGACACTTCATAAAAGAATCTGTACCATTCTCAAGCTGAATTGCTAGGTTTACAGAAACTACTGTAGAAAAAACACAACCAGCCCTGCTACTTGACAGTATTTAATTCTTTTTTAGCTTACACTTTGCATCTTATCTTTTCAGGGGGCAGTTTCCAGTGTAGCACGCTGCAAAATGATGAGGCTTAGAAGTGAGTCACTACAGCAGGAAGGGAGGAGAGAACCACTGCCCAAACCCACCAGAGAAGAGGGAGCCAAAGTGGGGTTGTCTGAGCTTATGACCACAAGCGATTTGCTTTTCCTTCCCTCCCACCCTACCTCATTCAGTAATCGGACACATTTGTGAACTCCAATTAGGAAACAAGAAACTTTCCCCACAGCAACAGGTCTACTCAAGGTATTATGAAAGAAGTTGCTAGTTCTCATCCAGCACCAATGAGCAAAAAAGACAGCCGTCACAGTAAGCACAGTCACCTTTAAAGTTTGAATGGGTACTTGGGAGGGATGGAAGCAGAGCAGTTTATCCGAAGCTGTTGATACTTTTCTGCAAGTTGTAACACAAGCTTATTCTCTCCCAGGCTGTAGGAAAAGTTACAACACATACACACACCTTCCAAGACTTAGCCCTTCAACACTGAATGGGCTGAGGTCCAGCAGCACGAAACTCAAGTCGGTGCTACCTATTAATGCAGGCAGTCAAAAGACACCCAGAGGAGCACCAGGGAACTGACAAACTTCTCAATGGAAAGAATCAAGTGAAAAAACCCAAGCAGAGGCTGGCTAATCTTGGTTGGAAATCAGCAAGAGACAGGTTACAATTACAAAGAAATTCTGGAAGACAACTATCTAGAAATCCTGAATGTTAGTGAGAGACACCTTGAACTTCTGTGCCTAAATTTAAGAGGAGAACTCTAAAGAAGCTGAAACCATGTTGCTACATGAAAAGAATGGCTGAAGCCACATGGGCCACAGACTCAAGTTGCCTCAAATTGCAGGTCACTGCATGATCAACACCAGCTCTGGAAGGACACACAAAACCAAAAATACCTACCCTGCACCCTCCTTGCCCTCATTCTTCTCATGTTCTTAACAGGAGTGTAATTCCCCAAATTCTTCCTGTGATAAGATAAAACACTGACATTGCTGTAGCCCAAAGTCAGGCAATCTTGAATGGATAATTTCCCAGCTTACTTTGGAGAATACAGATCACAGAAAATGTATACTTTAGAAAAAAGAATCTGTTATGATGTCTGCCAACCCAATTGCAAGGAAAACATCATCCTGGTTTCCAAAGCATCCAAGCAACGCTTATGCCTTGCTCACAGCTTCGGTCAGGTCCCTACAATGTTTATCACTAACATCAGCAAACCTCACTCAATGTTACACCATTCTCTAGTGCTGCAGTAGAAAAGAAATCCTTTCCCCGTAGCTTCAACTAAAGAAAAGTAGAAAACTGACTGGTTCCTACAGGAGGAAAGTCATTACAGAACTTCTCTAATCATGAATGCCCTCCGTTCTCCCCACAAGCATAAGTGTTTTGTGACCACTTTATAGCCACTCAAACATGTAATTCCTATCCTTCCCTAGTCAGAATGTATTTCACAAACAGGGGAGATTTAAAATTATAGCTAGAGATCAATAACAGATCCCAGAAATATCCCTAATTTTTTTGCTGTTTTTGAAAACTTTCTTCAACCAAAGAATTTAAACACAAATTCTGTTGAATCTGAATTTATGCAATCATTTTATACCATGCTACAGCATGAATTGTAGGGAGGTGAAGATTTGTGAGAGTCCTGATTACTTAGGTAAGAAAGATGGCCAGAGTTGTATTAGTAAAGGATTCTTTGGAGCAAGCTCTAATGAGCAACATCCTTGTGCTGATAACAGTTTTCATAGCTGACTGCTGGGAGGTTGTTAGATGGGCTCTGCAGCACAGGGATGGAGAGCAACTGAGGAGGAGGGGAACCTAATAAAATGCAACAAAAGCAAGTGCAAGGTCCTGCACCTGGAGAGGAACAACCCCATGTACCAGTACAGGCTGGGGGCTGAACTACTGGAAAGCAGCTCTGCTGAGAAGGACCTGGGAGCACTGGTAGACAACAAGCTGACCCTGAGCTAGCAACGTGCCCTTGTGGCCAAGCAAGCCAATGGTATCCTGGGATGCATTAAAACAAGTGTGGCCAGCAGGTCAAGGGAGGTTACCCTCCCCCTCCCCTCTGCCCTAGTGAGGCCACATCTAGAGTACTATGTCTAGTTCTGCACTCCCCAGTTCAAAGAGGACAGGGAAGTACCAGAGAGAGTCCAGTAGAGAGCGACGAAGGTGATCAGGGAACTGGAGCATCTCTCATGAGGAAAGGCTGAGACACCTGGGTTGATTTAGCCTGGAGAAGAGAAGACTGGGGGGGAATCTCATCAGTACTTATAAATATCTAAAGGGTGGGTGCCAAGAGGATGGGACCGGACTCTCTTCAGTGGTGCCCAATGACAGGGCAAGTGGCAATGGGCACAAGTTGGAACACAGGAAGTTCCCCTTAAATATGAGGAAAAATTTCTTTACTTTGAGGATGACAGAGCACTGGAACAGGCTGCCCAGGAGTCTCCTTCTCTAGGAATACTAAAAACCAACCTGGACACAGTCCTGTGCCCCCTGCTCTAGGTGTACATGCTCAAGCAGTGGGGTTGGATGAGATGAGCTCCAGGTCCCTTCCAACCCCAACCATTTTTTACTAGTGGCATACAATAAGCCTGTACTTGAATCGTTCTCCTGATAAGCAGGCTGGTCTACACAAGTCAGAACAGTGTATTTCTGACTTACAAATGTAACAAATCATCATCCTGCTTAACTAAAATGTTACAGGGATTAGGTGTAAGCCACAACCATTATTTAGCATCATTACTCTTAACTGACTTGATTTTTGACAGATAAATTTGAGATTGCCTTTTTTGTTAAATGATATTAAGGTATCAATCTCAAACAAAAAGGATATCATTTAGAGAAGTTTACAGGCATTGTGTTGCTAGTGTTGCAAATACCATTTATCAAGTTTATCTTTCATCTTTTATCTAGTATACATGAAGATTTGTGCTTTTAAGTTGGCAAAAATCAGAATCTATGTTCTTCCTTTTTTTCCTTCCTATTATCCAAAGTATTATTGTCAATGTAATTCCCATGTTACATCATCTTAACTAGTTATTATACTGAGGAAGCAGGTCCTTCAGAAACAGTTTATTACAGTATCTTCTATAGAAGCCTTCAGCACTTCAGTTTTCCAGACATTAAAAAGATTAAGAGCCATAAACTGTAGGCAGATAGTTCATGTTTTCAATCGTGTCAAAATGCCTTGATATTTTTATATATAAATACCTATATAAGTGTAGCAAGGATCATTCTTCTTTCTCTACCCTTCAGGAAGCCAGACCAAAGGCAATACCTTAATCTAAGTATAACTTAGACAGCAAGATTTAAATTCCAGCATAAACTATAGTTATCCTATTTTGTGACATTAACCAGACTTCTGATAAAACTTGAACTTGAGAATTGGAGAACCAGCCACAATCCCTGTGAAAGCCTTTTTGATGCCACTTCTTTTCATGTTACATTAAGAATTCCTTGTAGTGGAACAGCCCAGGTAGAAACATCAAAATAAACATCTGTCTGACAGTTTCACATCTCAAGCACACAAAAAGCACCATCCTAACAAAATGTCCACATTGACAAAAAACGGAAACTGTAAAGTGCCAATCCCCTTATATCAATAGGATTTATTTTTTTTTACCCAAACTCATTCAAGCAGGATGACAAGTTTAAAGGTAAACTGTCAAATTATATAATTTCCCATAATTTACTCCAAAACTAGGTTAGACTGTTTACCTTCTTCCCAGAATGAAATAGCCCAAACAAAGAATCTCCAAGACTCACAGTACTTGAGTGGAATGTCACACGCAGGATGTGCAGGGTCCCAGCTAATGTCCAGAGCCTGACTCAAAGCTTAATGAAATTGGTGACAGCAAGGTACAAGTTCTCCATAGGAGACAAGTTATTTTAAACATTTCATTAAAAGGCAAAACCAACCTACCCTTGTCAAAACTGAAGTCTGGTTACTTCTAGTTTCTGACACAGAAATATGTACTTCACATATATTTTAACTTTTTGGAGCACCTTACAACCAGGAAGAGTAAAGCAAAACGGTTTTGCTTGTGAGGTTAACTGCTTCACATCTACAGCACCATTATTTTGAAACAGTGAAGTATGTTTAATTTGTCTTTAGAGACCAGGCAGAACCACCTGATCCTGCAGACACACTTTTCTGTATTTTATTTCTAAACACACAGAGTAGAAGAGCACTATTTCAGAAGACTAGCCTCTTTAGCCAGAAAAAGATAACACGTCCAGGGGGTGTCAGATCATACATCATAAATATTTATCTAGTGATAAATACTTCTCAGGGGACATGGAAACAAGATGGTTTATAAGGAGACCTTGTACTCCAGGTGATATGCCTGACCTTTTAGTTTCTCCTCCCCACCGCTCAGGAAAGCGGTGACTACAGACATCTGCTATTTGACTACAGACAGATCATAGCGGTGATACAAGGTAACATTGTACAAAACAACAACACATGTGTGTTGGCTAGGTTTTCCTACCAGGATACTGCTGCTAACCTGCTCATCCAAAATGAAACACCTTTACTACTAAATAAATAGTGAATGTTTCCTTGTAGGAGGGGAAGGGGAATCCCTATTCCCTCCCCCTCACTCCAGCTCTTCCTACAGAATCCTTTCAAGTCTCATCATTTTAATACTGGCTCTTTTCAATGCCAGTTTTTCCTTTCTCTTTTTGCCAAATGACTTGTTCTCTTTTAGCAGACAGAGTAGAGGCTGGAAAAATATTCCTTCCTATCTACTTGCAACAGAATATACTTACCAGACTTACATGAGCTTTCAACCTATCAAAACTGTTCAGGAACTAAAAAAACACAGTCAAATCTACACAGAGTAAACTAAAACTCAAATAGGACAATTTCACTTTTAGAAGAAAGCAGATTCCAAACACTCCTGCCACCTTTCTGCCTTCAATCTAAGAAAAAAGAAAATAGTTATTTCACCACAGATGAAAGATTTCAGATTTCCATAGAAATGCAGGAAGGCATAATTAAGCAGTCACTTGTCCATGAGATGCATTTTCTATTTTATCTTAAAAAATAGAGAAAGAAAAAGGCAATTATTCTATTATAACACAGAATACAAGTATGAGACTCTGTGGTTAAGAAAAAAGCTCAAGTAATTTTAAAGTAACTTTGCCAGAAGACTTCAAGCATTTCCTTTCTCATTCCAGGAGCCGGCATACAAAATAGACACACCTTATAAACCCCACCACCATCCATTCAAGTTTTTGCTTCATGAAAGAAAAACAGCTAAAGAGTACATATATATATGTGTGTAAAAGTTTGGGCATATATATCTTATCACAAAAGAAGCCTGATAATACCAAAAACAGATGTACACCTTCCTTAAATGTGAGAATAAAAACATGTTTTCACTTGCAATTAAAGCACAATGAATGAAGGCACCAAAGCAGATACAGTCTGTACTGTCTATATCCAGGGCCTTTCTCCATTAAATTTTCACCAAAATTTTCAGTCATAATTTGTTTATTAGAGTATTATTTTCTGTCTGCTCCAGTTAAAAGTAACAAGAGGAATCTGGCTGCAATTCTGGGTCGTTCCATCTGCAACACTGGACGATGTTGCCCAGTAAGGGGAGGGGTATGGGAAACTTATAAAATGCCATCACACCAATATCGCCTTTTGCCTGGAGATACCAGTGGCCTTCAGCAGAATATTCTAGTGTGTGTACAAGTTAGGGATCTTTAATCTACTTGTTCAAAGTTTTAGGTTTTGATTCTGCCACTGAGAAAAATTAGTTCACTTCAAGTAAGTCTCCTTATTGGTATCAAAGCCCCAAATATGTTCTGAATCCACAAGTTCCAAGCAATGTTCCAAATCAATGAATTAAAGTGATATATTAATATCATTAATGATTTCATCTAACACTGATGAATTTCAAGGAGCCCAACCAGCAGGAGTCTGTTCAAGGACGGTACACAGAGGTCACAGTGGCTACTAACCGAAAGAAAAAAGCAGAGGGGAAGGAGTAGAAGGATGACATTAGTTTAAATTACATGGAGTAAATCCATATTAGAATTTGCTGTTATGTATTGTAATAGGAAGAAACAACAATTTGTGGCTTTGTCAGATGTGTAGCTGCTAGTACAGCCAAGCACCTTTCCACTAAAGAGACTTCACATTGGAGGGGTGGGGAAGGAAACACTTTTTACCAAATCAGACTCAAATATAAAACCATTTACCTTTCATATGTTTCAGCTGAAGCTCCTTGCTGAGTTTTTAAACTTACACTGAGAGACCACTTCCCTTTACCCCCATTAGAGTCTGCTCTTGCCTGGGCAAGTAACAGCAGATCCACTCATTTGTGGGACAAATGTGGTTAACGTGGGGGCAAGTACAAGACTTGGCCTTCCTTGCCTGCATCCTGAGTGAGCATCTAAAATAGCCTAAGCCTTTAACCATCTCACCAGTCCCTCCATTACAGGCTTGGGTTGGGTAGAACTGGCCATGTCAGAGGAAGAGCTGTGGTTTAGTCTAGACACAGCATTTCCCCTTTCCTTTAGCACGGTCCTGCTTCCAGCAAAGGTCCTTTAGTCAGTGTGCTATGCAGAAGAGATTGAAGAGCACAGGGCTGTGAAAGAGAGAAGCCTGTTAATTCAAAAAGGAATATCTCAGAACCAAGCTATGAGCAAAGCAGCTGTGGTACAGTTTGGTATTCACCAAATTTAATTTCCCTTCCTGAGGTTTTGTCTATGCTTGGAAAGGTAGCACTAAGCATCCTGGATCCTCCCCTTACAAAGACCTGCTATTTGAGATCGTTAACTAGCCCATTACGAAGGGCAGACAAGCACGCGCATTTAACCGAACAAGCTCTATAAAACTGCTCTTGGCTTCCAGTTCCTTTAAGGCCCACCCGTTTCTTAGCCATTCAAGCATCATGGGTGCCAGAGCAATTTGTACCGTCTGCATTCGGCTGAGGTACCACCACCATTCTTTGAATGCAGGTGCTGTCCTGGACAAAACCCTACTGGCAGGAGGAAAGAACTACTATAACACTCTCTGCAAGGGACTGCTGTCCTGAGCCACCCTGAGCTGCCAGGCTGCAGGTACTGCAGCTACCTGTCAGCAAGCTGTGGCAGAGCTCATGCAGCCCTGTACCCTTCTGTGCAGTCCTCCCAGTATTTTTTAATCTTTCCATAGTTCAAAAACTTTAATTTTGCACCTGGAAATAAAAAATAAACTAGAAGAATTAGGTGAACTATAGGAAGCAGTAGCTACTGTAACAGGAGATGAACTGCATCCATTCTAGCTCAGGCACCACTGCCATTTCTGTTTTCGCATTCCTATTGGTATCCAAGCCAGAATTAAAAAGAAGTTTTACTAGGTCAAATTGGAAGTTGTGTGGGCTGAAAGATCATCTTGTTCTGAGAATGTCCCACTTTTATTTCAAAACAAGGTGACATTTTTATAGTTACTTTTTAGTCCCAGGCATATTAACAAGATTAGGATCACAGGTATCTTGTTTCCTTTCCTTCCTTCCTTGTATTTTAACTTTTTGGGAAAAAGTTCACATTTCAGTATCATAAAAATACTACCATTTCCATTTTCTTTCCCTACAAACAGTAAGCCAACCCCTACTTTGAAGGGCTTAAGAACAAAGTTTCAATTAAAGCTTCAAAAGTGAATAACAAATTGCCTTCAGATTAATCAATTCCAAAAAGTCTGACTGAAATACAAGTCTGCTGTAACACCATACTGTAAGAGCATGTAGAGGACAACTTGCATATTTCCTCAAAGCTTGATAGCAGGTTGCAACACTATGCGGAACAAGTGCTTTCACATTTGTGCTAACCTGTAGTGAAATACTGTGATGTGAAGTAAACTAAAAACTGTTACAAAATGCTCGAGGTGCTATATTGTTGAGCCACCTTGTGGCATATTTTTTGCATTACAGTGCTACACACTAGAGGACAACAGGGCTGTGATTTGCTGGGTCTGTTCAAATTCAGGCAAGAAAACATAAAGCACTTAAGTTCAACTATAGCACGCTCATGAAGCAGCACTCCCTTAGTAAGGAAACCATGAATTCTGAAAATTAAGCTACATAAGACCAGCCAAGTAAAGTGTCAATTGAATTTTTTTAGGCACTTGGCTATTTCAACAAATAGCTCCTTACAAAGCAACTTGCTACGCAAGTTCTTAAAAACCACATTCAGGCTGTGCATGTAGAACTCCTTATGGATGAGACTATTGTGGTCTAGGGTATCAGCTGGAAAAATACTCCACAGGATTAATAAAATCCTCCCCAAAATAAGTTCAAGAAGAGGCATTCTTACATTTTCTGAGAACTGAACGTGGTATTTTCACATGCAGCAGCTTTCATACACTATCTTCTAAAAAGTCCTACAATCCAAGGTTTGCTGTGAAATTGTTGAATTGTTGGGTTAAGTAATTTTACAAGAAGTGAAGCAAAGCCAGAATATATGTGGATCTTCTGAAGCCTCAGATAAAAAGGAAAGCATTGCTACTCCAGAGGATCCCTAGGCGTTGGTGAATCTGTGGAATACACACACGAACTCCCAAACTCTTTGCACACATGGGATAACTTGGTTACTGCCAGGGCAGACACAGCATTGGTTATTGCAGGTCAGCCCTCATGTAACAACTTGTTTTATTCAACAGTGATTTATTTCTACTTCTAAACCTTAAGACAGTACCAAAACATGAAGCTGGTTTCTATACAAAGTGAGCATTGTGTGACCAGTGGCAATGAGTCTTCTCACCACTCCACTATAACCATTAATTATTCCAAAAAGGATCTCTCGAAGCATAGTTTTCCATTGTTGCCCGTTCTGACAGCACAGAAAGCCAGCAGCTTTAACAGTTTAAAACACCCACAAACCCAATGCCTCACACACTTAAAGACATTTTAGATCCTTGCTTATCACTATATACTACCCATACTGTTCATAAATTTCTTCTGTACATACATTGCATATGAAGTACAAAGAAATACCAACATGATAACTACAAACATTTTAAAACTAGTTCCAAGCCTCAGAAAACATGAAAACCCATCAGACAAGATCCTGGCACACCACTTCTGGACAAACAAATGATAGAAATAATCTCAGCACAGTATCAACAGACATGTTCTTTCCATCAGCCCAAAAAGTTTCAAAGTAATGGAGAAGATTTACAAGGCTTGTCTGTTCACAGACATTAGGGAAGTACAAATAAGTAGCACTGTTAGGATAAAGCACACCAGATACTTCACTGAGCCATACTACAGTTGACAGAACAGTAAAAACCAGGATTTGTTTACTGTCTTAATTGTTTTCTACTCTATCCTTTACTGAAGTCAAGAAACCACAAGTCCTAATCTTGACTTTAGTTCCTTAATAGTCTTGAGAAAGGTGGAGTGTAGATAACCACAGGACAAATACAGAGATGCTCTAACACAGGCTCTCACCTGTTTCCTACCACATCTTCATTTTGCCCACTTCCTTCCTTCCCTTACCGGAAAAATTCCTACAAGCTTTAAAGTTTCAGGCTTCCCCACTTTTGCAGCAGAAGGAAAATAGGGTTGGTACTGGCAAGAAGATACATAATTGGAAGCTGCAATACACATTGGCCTAAAGGACACAAATGAAGACAACTGAATAACCAGCTCAATCTAAAAAACCTTTTCCCTGACCTGTTAAGTGAGCAATTATTAAAACAAAAAATAAGGACAGGTCTTTGAGGAGTCTTTAGGGCAATCCCAGACACCTCTCGGTCTCAAAATCTCTTCCACTCCCACAGCTTCCAAAAGTTTTCCACATAAACTCAATTTACAGCAGCCGTATTCTTCAAAATGTCTCTATTTGCATTATAACCTCATTTAAGGTAATCAATTTGGAAAAATTCATATAAACCCATGATATCTACATCTGGGATGAAACCACTCAGGACAGAAGCACCAAGCTATTTAATCACTTTAATGCCATGTTTCAATAGGAGGAAAGCACCTGTAGTATGTTTGCAGATTAAGGCTTTAACTACAATATTATCAAAGAATCACTTTTTCCTAAGGCTAAAACACACATGCTTCTACATTTTCAGTCTGCACCATGCCAATTATCAACATCCTGAATCAATGCGGTTTTAAAAATATATGCCGCAAGCATTGCCATTCACACATTCACTAACTGATGCAGCGTTTCGTCATGCCAAGTATCCATGGCAATATCCACACAACTACAGCTTTAAAAAAGAAATTACAATTTTCTTAATATCAACATTGTACTTTATCTTCCCTCAAGAGGTCTGGAGTCGGGGGGTTGTGTGGAAGTCATGGACATTTTATATCTCCACAATTACTTGGCTTGGAAGACAGGCTGCCCTGTGGGAACTTGGCAAAATGCAAACTAGTTAAAGGGCAAAAAAATAACAGCTCACCTTTCTTTGGCTTCTTTGATTTACATAACATGATAGACTAATAAAGCAAAAGAATTTGAGTAGTGTTGAGACTGTAAGTTAAGATACAAAGAAGAATTAATCACAACAGTAACAAATCTTAAGGGGTGGGTAGCTGTCTGCTGCATTTCACGAAACTTACAAGGATCCTGCTTATAAGGATTTGGGGTAAATACTATAGTCAATACTAAACCAGTCATTTCACATTTAATAAAAGTTAAATAGTCTTGGTGCAAACAACCCACCCAAGATTTGTACAATCAGGATCACATTCGCTTTAAGCAGTGAACAAATTGAGATGTTTTTGAAGATCCAAGTTTTGAAAAGCTGCAAATGGCATTACAACAATTAAACATTAAAATCCAAAGATGACTAAGTTAAATCTGTATCTGCTAATTTTTCTCAAGTGAGCAGGAAGCTTTCAGAGCTTTATGCTGATATTTAAGACTAAATCTAAATAACCCAAGAGTATTTAAAAAATGGTGATGCATGTTAATTTAAGTAAACACTGTATAATATATCAGCATGGGATTCTGCACTGGTCTTGCTCCTAAAATAATAAAAATCAATACAGATAGAAAGCGCGTTTAGAAAAAATGAGTATTAAAATATTAGAACATTATATCTGATATCTATCACTATTTTCAAAACACTCTGTCCTTCAGTTAACTACTGAAGTAATGGGATGAAATGGATTGAATGAGGTCTGTCAAAAGGATTAAAGAATACTCAATCAGAATACAGAAAATCTTGAAGTGTTGGTAGACTACCCCCAGTTTAAGACCCTTCAGCAGCCAGATTCTGAATCCCAGAGCAGGGTTTAATCAACATAAAATATACTCATCCGTCTACATAACCATCACTAAAAACAGGATTAGGTTTAACCAGCTTCTTGCAAAACATATCCAACACTTCCCATAAGCAAGCCACAGGCAAGCATTGTGAAGGCTGCTTTCAGGCAAAGTGAGAAATTTGTTTTTGAATCTGTAGCTCAAATAGCACTACTGCTCAGGAAGGAAAGGGCTCATTCACACAGGACCTCTGCACACAAGTAATTATGCAACACAAAAATGCCTGTTAACTTTTCTAAAACAGCTGATTCGCATCTCATCTGCCTGTAAAGTCTCTAATCTAGATTTAGAGATTATTCAACTCACTGCAGTAAAAGGAAATGCATCTCCCCTGTCTAGACATCTAATTTAAAAAGACAGCAATGCTTTTTCAATTTCAATTAAAGACCACATATGCCAGAAACTTCTTTTATCTAACATTTTGAAACTCATACAGTAGTTTTATTCATGAAACCAAACCTGTAAATACAAACTAACTATTTATTTCCCCCTCAATTGCAACACTACAGCAAGTTTAACAACCTGTTTCATGTAAAAATGCCACATATTCCTGTATTGTAGGCTTTCGTTGTTCATGGTTACATATTTATCCTGATTAATTTACTGTGTGTTGTTAACTTTTTTCCTACACATTATTTAAAATTATTACCTTTGTTCCAGAACAGGTTTTTCTAGAATCTGTTTAATGGAAAGTCATCACTTCACAAAGAGCATTTCAAGCTGGACAATTCTCTGCAATGCTACTTGCGTACAGCAACAGTTCTGGACGTCAACCCTCTGCTGGCAGCGGTATGGGGCTCTTCAAGCTGAAGTGTTAATACCAGCATGCATTTGCACTTGGGTCAATAAATACGAACACTCAGCTCTGAAGCGTTAAATATGGAACAAAGTCATTGCAAAGGGACTACCTGAAAACCAGCAATTCACATGGCAATTCCCATGGCTGCGCTTTTAACAGTGACTTCACTGTAGCTGCAGAAGGGCACAAGCAACCCAAAGTTAACAAG
Organism: Phalacrocorax carbo; assembly: GCF_963921805.1. Taxonomy (NCBI): domain Eukaryota; kingdom Metazoa; phylum Chordata; class Aves; order Suliformes; family Phalacrocoracidae; genus Phalacrocorax; species Phalacrocorax carbo. The sequence continues at coordinate 92,217,500 of NC_087514.1, read as the reverse complement.
TAAAAGCTATTGACCTTATCAGAAGAATTTAGTTGAGGTTTTTTTGGTTTGTCTTTTTTTTTTAAACAGAAGAGAACAAAACAGGAAACCTATAGTCTGAAACTATCCTGAACTGCACATTCCCATGCCAATGAAAATCTAGTTGATAATGGCATTCATTAAGTTAAACAATCTGATCAAGATTATGATGAATCAAATGAGTAAACTCAGGGGAGCAGGGGAAGCTACACATTTGTTTGGGCATCTAGTGGTGTTTTTTTAAAGCACAGAAATAAGAGTGTGACATACCAGCACTATTTCTTCACATGTATGCTTCATAAAAGTAATGTAATTAGACCAAAGTAATATACTGATTTCTCCATCAACCAGAAGATAATCCAACAGTGCTAGATCATGACATCACCGTAGATCAACTTCCAGAGAAAGTTTCCTTTATTATTGTGGCTTTGAGCAGGACTTTACAGTTTTAACATTGCACTGTTATTTTTCATTTTAACGTGCCTACTGAATTGATGCAAAGCTCAAGGAAAGACGAAATATTTTTAATTTCTACTTTCCAAGTGTAATGTGAGAAGCCAGCTAGACTGGCATACATATTTACTTTCAGCTGAAGTGTATTAAGACTGAAAAGTAATTTTATTCTATAGTAAGGAATACAGGAATCTAGAAACAATTTTGCCCTTTAGCAGATTATCCAAGTATATGTATATGTCAGTTGTAAGTGCTCAGCAAGGGAGCTGTGGTATAGTCCCAAGTCAGTGCATTTAAAGGCAACTCACTGAGCACATTTATTACAACAGTTTTGTCTTTGTAAAAACGTTTTGCCAATAAATCTGATAAAGTTCAAGCTAGAGACAAGGGTTTTTTATGGTATTTTATGAATGGTAGGACACATTTTAGCAAAGCAAAACCTACCCACAAGGGACCTGTCAAATATGTAATTACTTTTAAAGTGCCTTAACTGTTTCTAAAATTATACATGGCATTTAAACTAGCCATTTTATTATTAAGGCCATGCTTGGGTTCAGCATTATGTAGTATCTGGTACACTGCTAGCGTACTGAAACAGTATGTTTACCAGAACACAGACACAGCAGAACACGCTAACAGCTCACGGACTGTTAAAAAGGACAATTTAGGAGGGTCTTTGTGGTAAGAATGAAAAATACCGATCAAAGACCAAAGTAATTCTGGCTACAGATATAGATCTCATTGTCAGAACTGCCTAAAGTCTAGGGTACTCTTTGCTGCTAGAAATACAGGCAATAAATCAGTTGAAATGAGAGAAAACCAAAACCCATCACAACCATCACCCCTCCCAATACAGAATGCATGTTAGAATTATTCTGTCTTATGCCTATACTTGCCAGAGTTCATAGTCTCACTCCAGATATTACTGAAAAGTGCTTGTAATATTGCCATTTTTAGAGTCTAACTTCGGAAGTGTTTAACTGTAAAAACCTAAAACCAAATGGTTTAGAAAATTCAGTTAAGAGGGCTGTCCAGCTTCTTCCTATATTTAATTGGAGCCATATAAGGTAAGAATACTGAGCAGTTGAATTTATTGGCAAAGAGAACTACAGAGGAAAAAAGTTCTCTCTTAATTTAAGTTGTCCATCACTTCCAGCCTTGAGATAGTCATATAGTTTAAATGGTTATTGGCAGAAAAACCTCTGAGATTTTAAAAATGATCTCCTGCTTCTGTGAAAAAAATACCATTTATCTTGTTGTCTTTCTAATACTACTGGGATTATTACTTGGCATTGAGACAGCTCTACTCGCGCTAGTTAGGAGTTTTCTGACAAAGCAGAGGGGTTTTACAAGCAAAACTCCAGCTAAATCAAACTTAATGGGAACGTACTAGAACTTTAACCAGGAAAAATATTGGGGTTTTGCTGCACACATGGGGTTTTGTTTCGGGTCTTGGTGTGTGTCCCCAGCTCTTTGGGGTAGCATTTCATAAATAGCAACATCCCTAGTCTGACAGAAAACTGTCTAGCAAATCAAAACAGTCTTAATCTAGATCTGAACCTTACTAGGTAATAACCAAAGTCACAGGTTAACTGCTATTCTGGAGCGACCATCACAGCTTCTATACAAGAGGTGGAATTACTGAAGTGTACATATATGATCTGAACTAAGAATACAAACTATCACCTGTAACAGCTCAGGTGGGTACCCTAAGCAGTGTGCAGCGAGATTTTTTTCCCCGTCTCCAAAAATACAACTAACCTAAGTGTAGTTTACTCCTGAAGAAGCTTAATAATGAATAACTGTCTCAAAGAAATCTTCCCTTGAAGGACTAAGTTGCATAGCTATACAAGCCACTATGGCTATATCACATTTGTATATGGTCTTTACAGACAACCACTAAACACAATATTTCCTCATTTAATCAGAGCACCTAGTACAAGAAAAATAACCTGGATGATTATGAAAACTTGTTTCAGAGATTCTTTGGTCAGAGAGACTCACAGACTAATGAGACACTATAACAGATATTTCTGTGATTTAAAGTGGGCATTTCTTAGATTAACTGTCTCGGATGAACACGCTGTGACAGCAGTTAAAGGCTAAATAGAGCAACTAGCCTCTAGCATGTCTAGGACATTGTCTTTTCAGACTATCAGCTAGAGATCTCAATTACCACAAAAATTATTCTTGTTGCAGTGTTGCATCTCTAATATATAATTACATGCTCCTTCCTTCTGTATAGATTAACCGCAATATATAATTATAAATCTTTTCTGTATAGATCTGTGAGCAAATTGACCTTGTGGACTGTGCAGGTTGCAAAAGTCCCATCCTTCCTGATGACACTCAACCATGGAATCATAAAGGTTGGAAAAGACCTCTAGGATCATCAGGTCCAACTGGTTACCCAATGTTACCATGCTTCCTAAACCATGCCCTGAAGTGCCACGTCTACACTCAGCCAACTCAGTCTCATCGAAGCCTCAATATTCCCTGCTGTAGCAGGCTCTACATGCCCATAGTCCACAGCAATTTCTCAGGCATATAGGAAGAGGCATACCAAAATTAATGTGCTGCCAAATCAAGGAACAGGTGCCAGTTATACATTTTAAACATAACAGGAACAGTATCGACAGCAATCTTGAAGATCTTTATATCCACCATTAAGCTCAAATTCAGAAGCTAAGGTTTTTATTTAAATATAAGTATATGGAAGGTGACTGCAACAGTGCTGAAGATCAAGGTCTATAAAAAAAAAATTGTTGTAATCAAGAAAAGAAAAAACTTTTATTTTTAACCACACCAGGTTTGCCTTCTCAGCAGAGAGTATTTGACTATGATGAATCTACCTTAAGTGCTTTCATTCAAAGACCACAAATCTCTCCAAACACTTGAAAGAGAAAACACTTTTGCTGCTTTAACTCTGACTACCTGCCACCTCAGAAACTGCTAAATGCTCAGTCTCCAAGGGAAAATAGCTCCTAACAAGTCAGTAACTGTATAGAGCCAAAGAGATCTCCCATCTTTGGCAAGGGTTTGGAGCAGGGAGTGCATTCCCCTGTAGAGGAGGGGAACAAATTAGTGAGTTTAGTAGGATGATCTTGATGCTCAGGATGCCTAATTTTTCCTGGATTGAGGTAGTAGAAGAGAAAGGTGAAACTGTTCTCTGGCAGGTCTTTACTGAAGTAGTTTCACATTATCTATAACTGTGACAAAATTCCAGAGTCCAGTTATTACCTCTATGTGCATGAATCAAAGTGATGAAGCATAGTGGTACAATACCCAAAGTAAAGAAGAAATGTGGATATATCTACAGAGCAGTTCATGCTGATCACTGCTCTTAGCAGTTCTGATGCTCAGAGGACTCACACCCACTAGCAAAGGACAGAGTTCTTCCATAATTCCCTTCCATACACACAGGCAAGAGAAGGGACAAATCCAGAAGAGAAAGACTAGACTTCTGATGCTCTAGGATTTCCAGAGGTGGTCTCCATCCCCCATCAATTTTTCTCCCTAACTAGAGTCTTTCAACATCTGTGAAACTGAACATAGTACCTTTACTATGTCCTCAATTCAGTACAAAGTGTTTCCAAGTTGAAAATGGACCTCTGGGATAAAGTAAAATGAAAAAAGATGTGGGAAGCTGAATAATGCCACGTCACTCAATTTCTCATCCCATTATACTGAAAAAGACACAACTTCTTAAAAACCTTAAGGGACAAACACAAAAGAAATTGTGCTTACAAAAAAATTTAAGAAAATGTAAGACTGTAGAAGCCTATCTCATATTTCATTCTGCAGGTTTGCTTTCCTTTTAACACACACAAGTGAGCCTTACCATGAAACTACCATCTGCTTTTCGAAACTCTTTATCCTCCAATACTGTGTTTTAAAAAATGCTGTCATAACTCCCTTCGAGACCCAATTTCAACACAGGAGTTTGATATTACTTCAATAAAACCAAAACTTACATAGTTCAACTTACACAATGAGGTTCAAGTTTTTATATTGTACGCCTAGTCAAAGCAGTAATCAAGGTATCAGCTGAATTATATGATCCAATTTAAATTAGAAAAAAATTTCAAGTTACATGACTTGGGTCAGTTTTTAAGTACTACCTGTACTAGTTCATTCGGATCCTGTCCCCTATTTTACCTAGTTGAAAGCTTGCAATTTATAATTCTGCTAGACTTCTAGATTAAATAAATATCAGCTACAGTCTGTTGTCTTGCCCTACGCATATCATATCAGTTGAAAGCAAAAAATAATGGAACTCAATCAGACAAGAGTAACCAGCAAGACAGTCACTCCCAGGTAAGGCTGGAAAAAGTAAGTTAATAGTGGCAAGGCAATAAACAAACTGTCCATCTGATGCTTGATTGTACTATAAAAATCCACCATGTTATATTCTTGAGTTTTTACAAGATACAGTTTGCACACAGAACTAAAAGTTCCTTTATGAACACCTGCCTATATCCTCCTGTCTCTTCAAAACTTCTGTAGAGAAACAGATTGAAATCATACTCCTTGTGCCACACTGGCATTTACTGAAGTAGTTCATGGTTCTGCTAACAACTCGTAACAGAAAATCAGTCCACACATCCAGCACTTCCAGAGAACTCAAGGCTCAATCTCTTTTTAAAGTTGGAGCCTTCTAGCTATAATTTACTAGTCTTTATTATACACCCAACAAGTTATATGCATTCTGCTGTTTTACTACCATTTTAGCTTACTAAAACTATTCAAAAGTCTTATTGTAAAACCCAATGGCAAGAAAGAAGCAGCCCTCAAATCCCCCCTTTCCAATATCCAGATTAAAGGCTGCAAGTTGGTTTGATGAATGGTTGTGACCCAAATCCAATCTTGGAAAAGGTTCTGTCTTGCAAAGCAAGAAACGTCACTGCAGGAAACAAATCTGCTATTACTCTCCTGTCATAAGTTTTACACAACAATCTTTTAGTCTGCATTTATCAGTATTCCCTTGTACTGTTACACCAGTCTTATGAGGAAGTCAATATATTCAAGTAAAACCAGAAGGTTTGTGTGGTTTTTTTTAAACCAGTCAGTTTTCAGAAGTCCTTTTGTTCTTCAACTACATTTACATAAAAATTACATCTTTCCAAGTCTTAAAGCTCCAGCTTCTTATTGAGACTCTAAGAATCAAACTTGAAATTAGTTTTTAACGCATTTTTTAAAAATGCTTTCTAGCACTGATGACATTTTCTAGGTCATTTCACAAATTTTCCATATCAAGTTTCTTTGCTTTTATCAAAATTGCGAGTTTAAGAAAACTATTAGATTTTTCAGGTCATTTGATTAAATGACAATCTGGAATTCAGCTGTTTTTATCCCCCAGGGGAAAAAAGGTAATATTTCAGTAGCCCTGCTGTCACATTTCTGATTATTTCATAGCTCTATTAAACTGACCTGAGAGCTCTGGGTACTGTACGTGCCCAGTCTTGGTAATCTAACTTCAACAGTTTAGCCAATGTCTTAGCTTCTTTTTGCCTTTTTTAGAAGACTTATTAAACAAAAATACTTTGATTTAAGGAAGTATCTCAGCTATGTGCACCTTTTAAAGATGTGCACATTTATACTAAAACTTTCAACCTAAAATATCTGCTATCATTGTAACTGTTTAATTATAATGACTTAACCTCTCTTACAAGGAAAATGTTACCCAATCCCCTGGACCTACAGCCTTCCTCCTATAAGACTGAACAGGTGGTTGAAGCCCTAACTTTGTTTTCCTTTGCTGTATATTTGGAAACCATTAAAGTAAACTGCGAACAAGACTATCATTAAGAGTACCAGTCACCTGCCATTAAAAAGAAAGACTTATCTTGAGTACAGGTAAGTTAGCTAAGCTTGACAAGATCATGGTGATGTTTTCTACACTAAGTTTTGTTTGTTTATTAGAGGGAAGGGGTGGGAATTGACTATTTCCAAGAAAAAAAGAGGGGAGCAGGAGATTTAATATCTGTACAGGTATTCTTAACACCTCTGGTGTGAGGATCCAGCTTCAAAGATTAATCTGCTTGAATAACTAATTTAATCAAATTCCTGCAGGCTGCAGGACACCCTCCACCTCTTGTTAGAGTGGAAACCATGGACAGCAGGAAAACAAAGGGCAGGGTCTGTTTAAGGTAGATTAACTGATCTGTACCGCAGAGTAAAACTAACCTTTTACTGCCTTAATTCCTCCCCCTAAAATGCACATACCTTATATCTAATTTAAACAATCATTTTTTCTGAGAATAAAACCCATGTGTTAAGACTTCACATTTTATCTAAGGCAGATACATTTCTATTTTTTTCAAACTGGATTTGAATACAATTTAAATGTGTATACCAAAGTGTTTCTATGCAATTAAAACCCTTTAAAATTAGTTGCACTACCACAGACTAAAGTTTGCAAAAATTAAAGTAGTACATGATTGCTGGATATTTAAAAGACTAAGAAATCCAGAAACTGGAAGAAGCTGCTGGCTAGACACCTAGGATTACTTTACTGAAATCTCCCACAACAGCAGCTTCTTCAGCAGGTGCACAGAAAGCATTTTCTTCACTTGAATTTATTCAACTTGTTAAATTGAATAACAAGTTCTTCCAAAGCCAAGAGCAACTTTAAATAGACAATCTGGAAGAAAAACAAGCTTTCAAATCTATAAAACATGACTAAAAAGCTCTCTCACATGATGGCAGGAAGATTTCCACTCCGAGCACCTTTAAAAGGAACAGAGAAGGAAGCAAGCCATGAAAGAAGCCCCTGCCCATTGTGCTTAAAACTACTGGCAATTACCTGATAGGTGGTACCTTTCCTTTCTGCTGTTTTTTGTTGTAGCCCAGCTCCAGAGCTGGAAATCATATCTTCACTCCCGCCCCAGGAGAGTTAAAACTACTCTAAGTATGGTTTCCAACTATTAGTGCTTCATTCAGTTTAACTGAATCCAGGTTGGCCCCAGCCACAGGAAAATATTATAGTGCAGTAACCAAGCAAAGGATTAATTCGTAATACTAACAATAAAATCTAGTGAATATATATAAACATTGTTGTTCAAAAAGAGTAACAGTCTCCTGGTTAAGAAAAGTAATACCAAAGGTAGCCTACAATCCATAATTAATAGCCAGTATGTTTCATGGTGTGCAGGCTTTGAAAATTAACTAATTTTCTCAAGGACTGAAGAGTACAGAAATACAGAAAGCCAACAAGATTAAGTATTCAACTTAAAAATAAAGGCCTTCTAACTGCACGACTGCAACTGTTATTCAGGTAAATGTACACCCCAGTTGTAAAGAACAGGTATTCTAATTTACCTCCCAAATATCCACTGCGGAGATGAGGAGAAAGCACACAGACAGCACAGAGGGCTGTTTATATTTATATTTGGAAGAAAACATATCCATAAACAGAGCCACTTCTGCCCATAACAGGACTCTGTTCATCAGAAGTACAAATTTTTCTCACATGGAGAAGCTTTGAACGAAACATTTAGATCTGCCGGTAACAATTCCAGCTCTAAGGGGTTTCAAAGTAGTACTCAAAGAAAAATTATACATTGTCCGCATGATGAACATAGCACCCAATACAGGGGAAAAACTGCAGTAAATTCATATTATGAAATATTGTGGGAAAGTATTCAAATGAAGGAAGCCTCCAACACTTTCTGAAAAGCCACAGATTTTATCTTTGAAGTTAAAATAAATGTGGTTTTGCCCATCCATGAATTAGTGTTTAAATGATTCTCATGAAACGTAGCAAATAATGTCACAAAACTGCAGCAAATGTACTTTGCTTTTCTACCGCATTTTGATTATATTGCAGGTCACCTGTCTAAAACTGCAGCCAAACCAAGCCCAAACAACTGATAAGCCACTCATCCAACATACACATCTTCAGCATATGAGAGTTCATATCTCATAATGCAATTGCAAAAATATTTGCAAATGCTTTTCTTGTTCCACATTACCCAGCCCTGTTAAGTCATTGTGTTAAAGTTGGTAATTTTCTTAATTGCTTGCAAAACTTGCTTAAGAGCCTGGAAAAAGTGGTCCAGAAAATAACCCTAGAAACAAAAAAATAAAAATCCCAGTCTAAAAATGTCAAAACAGCATTTGCACAAGTCTCCCACAGCAGACCTACTGTATTATGTCTGGTGGAATTCAGCATTTTTCTGTAGAACCAGTCAATAACAGGAACTCGATCATAAATGCCCTGCTTTCCGGCAAGCACAGCCGCCTCAGCTGCACAGCCTAATGAGTCAGGGGCACACCAGTTTCAATAACAGCTGGCAGAAGGACCACTGGAGGGGTTTTTTTGTTTGTTTTTAATAAAGCCAGAGTTATTTCTTTGTCAAAGCAGGAAAAATACTCCCATTTCTCTCAATATTAGCTTTCTGAAGATGCAGCTCTTCTGCTAAGAGACCTTGCACTTAGAGCACCACATATCTGGTGCAAGTTCTCACACTAACGTGAATATATTTAACTGATTCTGAAAATCACTAGCCTTTCAAATTAGAAAGAAACTGAAAACAGCCAATTCTCCATTAGCCTAAAGACATACTATAATATACTATAATATATACATAAAAAAGGTAACATCATCTTAGCATTTTCTCTAATATTCTTATTCCTTTTTAACTCTTAACTGTATTTTCACATGGTTCATAAAGCAGATTCATCAGTTTATTGGCTTTTGAGAGGAATCCTGCAACATTCAGAGGGGAAACGTTGAGGGAGAACCAATATGTAAGCTCACAGTACACCATGTGTAAATCACTTAAAACCTGAATTAAGAAGGCCTTTACATGAAGATCCCTTCCCCCCAAAAAAAGACTTGCTATAAATCTAAATATCTAGAATTTTGATTCCTATAAAAGTGAAAAAACATCAGTAAGTTGATATTAAACATGTCATCTTAATTGCAATTAAAGCACTGAAAAAGCTGTTCAAGGTTTAGTGGGGAGTTTTCAACCTCAATCTTAAACTGAGAATAAAGATTTAGAGCAAAGGTGTTGTGCGGTTAAACAAAGTCTTACTTACATTCAACATACTGCAGTCACTTGATTCAACATTGTAAGTCTACAAGAAGTTTCTGAACGGTATCAAAACTGATTAGACACCTGTACGCACACCTCATTTCAGTTGGAGTAGAAATGTCTGTAGCAGTCCAGAGCCCTCAAATATTGTGTGGCTAAAATCTGTGCTCATTTAAAACAAGATCTTTTTGACTGACCCCTTTTTGATTAGCGTAGAAGTTCTCTAGTTCACATTTGTCTGCTTGCAGGGTTTGCTGAAAGGGTTTCAAACCCCAGCCTCCTTCTGCACACAGTTACAGTAAAATAATTGATGGCCACCACATATGCCAAATTTAACCTAGAGAAGTAAGATTTTATTTTGTTACTAAGCTGACAGCTCAATGCTTCAACTGCAAGTTGGCGTCACCCACACGTAGGCCCAAGTCTATACCTCAGGCTTAGCTAAGGCTGATCCCTGTAGGCTCCCTCCCACTTTGCATTGGCCCAGTAGCCAAAATAGAGCAACACATCCCCATCCACCTCTGGCAGGGAAAGTTTCAGACAAACTTTTGCAGTGGGCATTTGTCCTATCATAGTGCTCTGGAGCAGAGCAGTTTATTTGTAACCCAAATTACTCTGTGGGCTATAACCTCATGGGAAATCGGTACCAGAAAATTACATGCAAGGGAGAGAGACCCTGCAGATCACTCCCCTCCAAACCAGGACCATCTCCCTGACCAAGGCTCTCCAGGCACCTTAGAGAAAAGTTTGACAGAGGTTATGATTTCTTTTCCCAGAAAATGAATTAAAGAAGCAAATGCATGCACCAAGACATATTTAATGCCTCCCCCATTGCTGAAAAGCGAGAAGAATGAACAGGCAAGCTGAGGGAGAGCACCTCAGCTGGATCCTATATCCACCTTATTAAGGAAGAAGTCCTTCCTCTCTCCCTTGCTTTCCTTTTCCGCTTAGTTGGAGGCTGCCAGAAAAGAGGGTCCACAGCTTCAAGACAGAAATGGAATTGCAGCATCTTTCTACTCTTCTCACACTACTTTCCAAAGGGCCCCTGCTCAGCTCCTCATCTACCACCAGCACCAACTACAGCAGCTCCAGCACCCTCTACAGTCAAAGCACTCCTGCTGCTTCAGGCCCTGCTTCTCCCACACTTTTTCTTCTCTCCCATTAATGAATAGGGTAGACAGCAGTTAGGCATGAATCTAGCCAACACACCACATAAGCAGCAGCCTATTCAGCATAATGTAATTTGTAGATATTTATTTCACACAGAATATTTTTTCTTTTAATAATTACATACAAGTGGCTTTAAAATACTGAACAGGCACTCACTGTTGCTATTTATCAAGCATTTTAAGAGTCAATTCCAGATTTAATTACATCAAAACTGAAGACACTTGCTATGCTCCATGTTTATGATATGTAAGAATAAGTGATTTTACATTCTCAAAGTTCAAAGATACCAAGATAAGATACTCTGGAACAGTAGCACACATTTATTACACTTGGGAGAAATCCAACATTTCCAACATGTTTATATTCAGAACTCAAAAGGTCTCTACTAAGAACACCAATTTATGAGCTACAGTCATTGTCCTACAGCACAAAGACTGCATTTGGCTAAATACACCGACAAAACAGAAGGAAGGTTATCCCTGTAGCACACGTAGTACTGACAGAGCCTCCATCCTTGAACTGTGACAAACAACGTCTGTTTCATTTTTTTAACCAGGTCATAAATAGCAGTAAGTCATTCTTTTTTAGCAATAAAAAGTTGTCACATGCAGTTATTCAGAAATGAACAAGTCATATGAACAGCCTATCCGAGGCAGCTTTCTGATGGAAAGACTGCTGCTCTATTTTAAACTTTGGTCAAAAATCAGATATCTTAATTCAGTTGTGGCATATCAAAAAAGTCTTTTAAATGATGAATTTAAACATACAGGCTATCCACTTGATAGGGACATATGTCTCCACAGTTAAGCCATATAGAATTTGAGGGGTTCTTTTTTAAAATTAAGAACTAACCATATGTCCTTGTACTGTCAAATTCAAATGACAACTCATATCAAATATATAACTCCACTCTCTCAATATCAGAATTAGCATTCTGCAGACTAATCTCCTCTAGAAGACCAAAATTTCATCTTCACATGCAGAAAAAGGAAGCAAAACAATTATATTTGTACCTCCATCAGCTTCCAGAACAGTAAGGGTACCAACATTTCTCTACAGTCAAGAATTTGACTCTAGTTCCTTGAAGAAAGTTGCCTGCAATGAAGCTAAGGTTATGAAAGACTGGTAATTGCACAGTCACTTCTTGTGCATTGCTGCATATCAGTAGTAACAGCACAGTTCTTAGAACTGAATGTATTTGTCCACAAGGAATCCAGACTATAGGACGCGCTACAAGTGAAAACTAGAAAACTTGGCAGAGCAGCATGGGAAAACATACATGGAATCTTTCCATATTCCTTATATTCCATGCAACCCAATACTTAAAGTTACTATTTAGGTTAAGCATTATCTCAATTCCTAAGAACAAGGCGCTGCCCCCCACTTGCTTTACCAACAGCCACAGCTGCTATGACACCTCAGGTCACAAGCTGCAGCAAACCAAACTTTTAAATTGAAAAAAAGGATCATCTTGCACTATTCTGCATGGGACAACAAATTTATCTGGCATACTGTAAAAGCACTCAAAAAGGATCAATAAAAACCCATGGACAAGCTTAAGTGGGTCCAGAGGAGGGCCAAAAGATGATCAGGAAGCTGGAGCACCTCCCCTATGAGGACAGGCTGAAGGAGTTGGGTTTGTTCAGCCTGGAGAAGAGAAGGCTGCAGGGAGACCTTACAGCAGTCTTCCAGTACTTAAAGGGGGACTACAGGAAGGATGGGGACGGACTCTTGGGACCCTTTATCAGGGAGTGTAGTGATAGGACAAGGGGTGATGGTTTTAAATTGAAGGAGAGTAGATTTAGATTAGATATTAGGAAGAAATTCTTTACTGTGAGAGTGGTGAGATACTGGAACAGGTTGCCCAGAGTTGTGGATGGATCCTCCTTAGAAGTATTCAAGACCAGCCTGGATGAGGCTTCAAGCAACCTGATCTAGTGGAAGGTACCCCTGCCCATGGCAGGGGGTTGAAGTAGACGATCTTTAAGGTCCTTTCCAACCCAAACCATTCTATGACTCTATAAATACTTCTACATGTTATAGAAAGAAAGCTGGTGCTTAAGGACAAGTTGCTTTAAAAAAATAGTTTTGGAATAAAAAGTGACTGGAATTTCGCTAAACTTTTTCCTTACAGAAAAGAATAAGCTCTGAAAGGAAGTGGTAGCTACAGAAGACCTGGGTGTGAAATGCAGAAAAGTACCCTTCAACAAATAGTCCTTACCTCTGCCACCAAATTCCTATACTGTGCAACTCACATGTGAGACAGTCATTAACATTGCATTCCTCATTTTCCAAGGGCCTTAAGGCAAGATCTTCAGAGCCATCAACTGGGAGATGTTCTAAACATGCCAAAGGAACCTTGCTCCTCATGCACCAAATATCTTTGAAAAGCCCACATGGAAGCCATTAACTTCTGGTGAGTGACATTCAAAAAACCTCATTGTGGAGCCATGCTTTCAATACAGAGAAGGGCTCCCCTCTGCTTTCCCTCTCCATCCCATACAAGAAGGCACATGGCTACATCAGCTCAACAATCCAGTGCAAACTTTCTCCCCCCTTGCCTTAGGTCAGTTCGTTGATCTGACTTCTCTCTTCAGGAGAAGTCTTTTCTCTCACACCATGCCTGCAGCAGAAGCCAAATGCCTGGGTAAGGACTGCCTTTTGCTCCCCCACATACTTTAATGATCTCACTAGCACCACAAAAAGGATCCTGAATTCTTGCTCCAGTTTCATTGCTCGGCCAGCTCAGCTGTACTGCCCCTCACCACAGCTATCCTCTGCCTTCTCCCCCGACTACCACCTCCACTTAGCCAACATTCAGCACCAACCTTCTTGCCCAGCTAGATCCTCAGTGGGGTTTTAATCATCCACTTCAGCCAATGACCTCTGCCTCAGTTTTATTTCAAAACTTTCAGTCCCCATTTCTCTTCCACACAATGACAATCCACTTTTAATAGCCCTCATTTAGATTACAGCACAGTTCTGCCTTCTGATCCAAGCTACCTAGAACACCAAAATCAGGACATAGCTGCTTGCAGATTTCACTCATTTCCCAGTATCATCATAGCTCACTAAGGAAGAAAAGTCCTGTCAAGCCTCAGCTATGACAGTCTGGAAAATACTTCACAGGCCCACAGGGATGCTGAGTCTGGCAGAAGAAAAAGCTGTAAGGACTGGAATGTGGTCAGCACAGAGAAAACCTTCTCAAAAGTCAGATATGCAACACCACAGAGGCCCTATTTGACTCTAAGAACAGATTTTTTCCAAGAGTTTATGAATATAGCCCAATTGGAGACAAAATCCCTTGTCCCAAAAAAAGAACTGGAGACCATGATCCAAATCACTCACCTGGACCCAAATGGGTACAAAGACTATGCAACACCATAAGACATCCTCTCCCTTCCTCACACTTTGTTTTCTCTTATAGTTGCTCATTTGGATTGAAATGTTATGAAACAAATAGCCATTGCAGGAAGTTTTAGGATCAACTGTAAAAGCCTAGCTAAAGACTTGAAGCAAAACGGCACAGTCTTACAACAGGAAGTTTCTGCAGATCTAGGAAATACTGCTACCATACCCGCTCATCAGGGCAGTAGCAGAACCCTACAGAAGATCCTCAGTGCTCTGCATCACCACCACATTGTTTTGTCAAATAAAACCTGCATCAACTCACTTGCTGCTTTCTTCTCTGCAGGATTAATTCAGACATCAGCAATTCAAGCTGATTTAGTGAAAACCTGTAAGAAACTAACACCACACATGATAGCAATAGCTAACTAAGCAGTAACTCTTGTTAACAAATACCACATATGCTCCAGCAGTTCCCTCTAAGTCTACCACATTATAAAATATTACTTCATTTTCTTTTCCCTGTACTTGACTGTCACTCCAGTTATCTGTAAGCAAACTTCCCACTGGGGCTGGAAGAGAAAGATAGCTCAGTTCATGTCAGGAATCTGAACGTCCATATGCCAGTGCTGCAAAACTTGAAGAAACGGAACACACAAGAAAACTGAAAGTTCTTACACATGCCTGGAGAACACAAGGATTTAATCCTACTCACATTAAAGATGATTTCCTTCTTTAAAAACAGAAAAGGAACAAAACTGAGTTTTCTCTCTTTGTGAAGACAGCATACCTAGAATCCTTGTAACGTGTATTCTCCACAAGAACCAAAGCGAATATACTTTTTGCCAAACACCAGAAACATACTTGTATTCTTCATCAGGGTCCAAGATTCTTAAAAAAGGCTGCCACTACAGCAAAGCAATACACACACCTGCAACAACCTATTTTGTATCCAGATGAGCAAGATTTATAGATAACTTTTTCAAAAGGTAACATTCAACAAATTAATTGAAATATTCTTTCAAGAAGTTAAAAACAATTTTCTGCTTGAACAGAAAGCTTATCACCTCCTGAAACTACCCTTGGATGCAACAGTTGCATACTCTTCCATGCATGAGGCACTGTGGAAGTCTTTGCACATCTGCACAACACTAAATCATTAATAGAAAAGAACAACATTGTTGTTGGCTAACTTTGTGGCTTTTTTCAAGCATGTGAAAAGCCCAAGTCTGGGAATAAACTGGCAGTTTCTCAACTCCCGGAGTAGGACAGATAGTGAATTACTTTGCTCATTACTCAGTGCTGCATCGCTGCATAGCACGCCAGCTGTGACACAGTGAAACTCTGTTTAGAAAGGCACATACTTCATAACTCCATATCTGGAGAGAAGACTGCTCATTGAGGAGTTTTTCTCCCTTCCCACTCAAATTGGGAAGCTGAGGGGCTGATGTCAGCTCTAAAGTTAGCCATCAGTTTCTGACAGCTCGGAAAAGGAGCAGGGAAATAGTGGCAGCTACAGCTGCTCGATGACAGTGATTCTGGCAGCAGTTTTCTTAATAACCAAAGTTCAACAGCACAGGAGGTGGGCAGCTAATTGTCATATAAAAATAAGGCCCAAAACAGAAAAGACCCAGTGAGAGAAGAGATCCAAGGAAAAGGTGGAAAAAGCCAATATACTGGAAGGACACAATTTCTTGCTGCTTACAAAAACATCCTTTCACTTGTGATAAAAAGCACAGGTTTAGGCACGAGCAGGTCTGTTCTGCAAGCACAGCCATGCCTTCAGAGCATGTTGGGAAATGCACTTACCCAAGTATTGTCTTCAGCCAGAATAAGGTATGCAGCTGCTTTTTAAAAGCCTGCTTTCAAATCAAGGAATGGACAAAGCAAAGACAGTAGCTTTAAGCAAGTGATTTCTTTCAAAGCATAGAGAAGCCTAAAAAACACGAGGACTATTATGATCAAGTTTGTATATGTTGTATCCTCCCTTATTGACTAGGGGAGTCTAGGAGTTTTATTAGAAATAAAATACTAAACCAAGAAAGTTATCAGTTACTTCATTTCCCCCCTCAAAAAAAAGGCCTTCACCATGAAAATCTCCTTCATGCAAAGTGCTGATGTTCCAAGCCAAGGCAGCCTAATCAGCCTTGCTCTGGTGGCTGCAGGCAGCCTTTCTGTCTCCGCCCTCTAGGTGGAGAGCTTTACTGTGCCACCACTGCACAGCCCCATACGCAAATAGGGAAGATGGAGAGCACACTGCTAGTGCATCATCAGTCTATCAGAGAACAAGGGTATAATCTCTATTAAGTATCTTTGCTGGTCCATGCTGTAGAGAAAAATAAGAGTAATGGAGGGTACTCTCTCTAATCCTCACACCAGCATGAAGTTCTACAAAAACTCATGAGGTTCAACAAGGCCAAGTGCAAGGTCCTGCACCTGGTCTGGGGCAACCCCCGATATCAATACAGGCTGGGGGATGAAGGGATTGAGAGCAGCCCTGTGGAGAAGGACTTGGGGGGTACTGGTGGATGAAAAGCTGGACATAAGCCAACAATGTGCGCTTGCAGCCCAGAAGGCCAACCATATCCTGGGCTCCATCAAAAGCAGCGTGGCCAGCAGGTTGAGGGAGGTGATTCTGCCCTTCTGCTCCGCTCTGGTGAGACCCCACGGGCAGCGCTGCATCCAGCTCTGGAGCCCTCAGCACCAGAAGGACATGGACCTGTTGGAGTGGCTCCAGAGGAGGGCTGCAAAAATGATCTGAGGGCTGGAGCACCTCTGCTACAAGGACAGGCTGAGGGAGTTGGGGTTGTTCAGGCTGGGGAAGAGAAGGCTGTGGGGAGACTTTATTGCAGCCTTTTAGTACTTAAAGGGAACTTATAAGAAAGATGGGGGCAATCTCTTTAACAAGGCCTGTTGTGACAGGACAAGGGGTAATGGTTTTAAACTAAAGGAGGGTAAATTTAGACTGGATATAAGGAAAAACATTTTCCAATGAGGGTGGTGAAGCACTGGAACAAGTTTGCCCAGGGAGGTAGCAGAGGCTACATCCCTAGTAACATTCAAGGTCAGGTGGGACAGGGCTCTGAGCAACCTGATCTAGTTGAAGATGACCCTGCTCATTGCAGGGGAGTTGGACTAGATGACCTGTAAAGGTGCCTCCCAACCCAAACCATTCTATCATTCTATG
The DNA here is from genome assembly GCF_963921805.1 of Phalacrocorax carbo. NCBI lineage: Eukaryota > Metazoa > Chordata > Aves > Suliformes > Phalacrocoracidae > Phalacrocorax > Phalacrocorax carbo. Next base: position 92,200,283 of record NC_087514.1, on the reverse strand, counting down.
AAAAGAACAGCCATTATGGGACTGGGGTCATGAGCCTCCTGACCCCAGCAGGGAAAAAAGGGAAACAGGTCTCTGCTTTCAGATTTTGGACTTGGACTTTCTTCTCCCCAAATCATTTTGCCCTCCCCCTCAGCAACAATTTATCCTCTTGCTGATATCACCACACACAAAGTTTCTTGTCCCATCACAAAGATGCATTTGACATCAGCTTCAAATACTGGAAGTATGGAGCTGACTACTCCTTCAGACTCCACTCGCTCCCAAGAGGCCTGGGCATCCAACAAGGTCCTCTCACGGGTGTCCAGGACAGCAGCACTTCTTGCAAGGATTTAAGGAAGGGACCCCTAAGCACCTTCTCTCTACAGTGTCTTACTTACTAACACAGTAAATATTACTCACTGCAAAGTTCAACAACTGATGTTCACACTTTGTCAAGAGGAATTCAGAGGAAAAGGTTTATAATGGAAGCTTCAGAAAAGTCAGGTACAGCTGACATACTGAGAATGATGACCAAACCATGGTAAGAAAGCCACCAAGGAATCAAGTCAGAATTTGAGTTAATAACCACTGATACAGAACTGATGATGCACAGAGACAATACTTACCTTCAAGCAGCTTGTCATCTTTCACCTTTAACCATTACTTCAGGAGTATCAAGTTTATTCACAACATACTGCAATGCCTAGACAAAGCAATTTATTTAAACCTGTAAGCACCTTAGGTGCCTTGCATCACCTCTCTCTCATCAGCTGACAATTTTGATTTGCATGGGCTTGACTGCATAGAGCTATTGGAACAACCTAAACCAGAAACTTCAATTTTTTTTTTCCTCCTTGCTCTCTAGTCCCCCCCATCTCCCCCCAACATTGCCACTGTATTAGTCAGCCTTTTTCCATGTAATTAATGAACTGAGTGTGGCTAAATGTATTAAAGATAGCAATATGTTAGGAGTGTTATTTCTACAAGGCTGGTCTCCATGCTAATTAAGCCATTCCTCCTATGAAATCTCTTAAAAGCCTAACAACAACTTCCAGCTATGTCCAGATCAAATACCTCATTACCTAAAGAGCAACTATATACACATGCATGCTGCAGTATCTGATACGCCTTTGAAATCCATATTAAAACATTATTATTTGCAAATAAACTTCACATACATTCTTCAGATGTCAGCAAGCCCAGGTACAGACCAGGGAAAGAGAGAAGTGTATCAATACCATATGACGTCTGCTAGCCATGTTTCAATAGCAGTCCCAAAGAGGTTGTAACCGGAGTTGAACAAAGACTTGTTTGCTTTATAGATGCCAGGAGCCACACGCAGAAAATTGCTCACTTCTGAAACAAGTTACTCTCAGTTCAGTTTCTCCAGAGGTCGAGATAATTATGTCCTGGTGTATTATTGCATTAACCAGCACTACCAGGTAGAGGCAACGCGCCAGTCCTCAGCTGCTTTAAAATGGGGCTCAATGATAACCATACAAGAGAACAACAGGTTTTACAGTTCACTCCATAGAGGGTGTTTCTCCAAGCTGAGGAGTGACTATAGCCACCTAAGCTGTTCCAGATTCACTTTCTGTACACAGTTGCTCCTTTGTCCTCCCAACTCCACCACATACAGACTCAAGGGGGAGCATGAGAAAGCCCTGCAAGGGGAACTCTGCCTTCCATCATCCACTCTGCTAAAAGCGTGAGACATCTCTATATACACCCAGCAACAGCTGAGGAAAGCCTTTACTACTGTATTCACTTTCCCTTGCTGGTGTCTGAAACAGAAGCATACAGGCTTTTCTTCACAGTTTTGCTACACCTGGTATTCCCTTGAAGAAGGCACTGCTACAGCTAGATCTCCTACGCTGTCCTGCCAGCCCAGCAGCAATGGCAGACCAGTAAAACAGAGAGATCAGTATTTTTTCTGAGTAGACTGACAAAAGAAACAGACTGAGTGATGCTGTCCACTATCACAAGCAAGCCAGTTTCTTTCTGCTTTCCCCCCTTAACAAAGCTGCACTTGAATTCAAAGTAACGAACATTTTCAACATATGGATTTTTATGACCAAAACCCTCAAAAAGGAAAAAGAGTCAAAAGGTCTCTCTGCAGAAATTATTCCTGGAATTAAAGTGATTCTTTTGAAAACTTACCAAGTGTTGTCTTATAAGAGTTATTATACACGAACACCTGTAAGGAGCCAGCTATTAATAGTACCAATGAAACTGTCGTACAAAAACAAAGAAGTGCTACTCGTGGCACTGTGATTAAGGCTGTGTCAGCAGTTTGATTTTCATGACTTTAACACCCAGCTGTAAAAACGGCTTTCACTAGAAGCAAGCATATTGCGCCTGTATCCATAGGGAGCATGGTTTCTGTTTTCACTGGGTAAAATGCAAGAGTCAACTATATTTTAATACATAATCTCCAAATAGTTAAGATCCGGAATTTGCAAGCCGTTTTTGGATAAAATCATTGCCAAATAGGACTACACCTTAAAAGACAGTTTGGTAAATACTGCAAGACAGAAACTTGGTAGACAGCAGGAACTGAGAAATAAGAGTACATGGTTTTCTATTTTGGCATAGGTTCTTCAAGTATTAGAGGTATACCGAAGAAACTGTGCTAATACACAGCTCACAGCTATAGATCTTTGTAACTTGGCCACCTTCTGCTTAAACACAGAACAGCATTAACAGATTTATGTTTGAAAAGGCATCATTTGAGATTCTTCAAGCAGAGAAATTTGTGACTGAATAATAAGCAGTCAGTGATCAGCTCTGCGCATGCACAAAATTAAAAGCCCCACTCATGCTGACATAGGTCCCACACCTACCCAAACAAGCACAAAAAATGCAGCATTTCAATCTAACATGTGTTAGGGATATACTGCTGAAAAGGTCCTGCAATGAAAGAGCATCTTTTAAATAAAAGGTAGAGTCAATTTACAAACAGAATGTGACCAGAATCCAAGGGAACTTCTTCCCAGGGTGTTTTGATGCATCAGGCATACTGCAGGCATTCCTGATTTTATTCTATAAATAGAATTATTAAGGTTAATTATGACAAACATTACAGACTAGCTTAGAAGGCTAGCACCCTTGACTGCCTCAGTGTGGAAGAACAGTAATGTCTCTTAGTTGTAATATTTAGTAAGGTAATATAATTCTACACTGAATTTTAATAATCTGATTCACACACACACTAATATATAAACAGATCTGTTTCTTCCACATACATAATGTCAAAGGCAGTCCAGTCCTACTTGTAAAGATAGAAATGAGTAGTTTTTCCCCTGGCCTTTCCTACATCTTTTCCCCTTATCCCCTCATTAAAGTGAAACCTCATTAATATAAGTGGAATATATGGAACTACAATATTTAAAGGCACACGCCTGACAAATTCTGTAGATTTAGAAATCCTCCCCTCCTCCATCTTTCCTTCAGTCCCAAACATGCCAGAGGGAAAGCTGCACACACACAAAATGTTAAACTAACAGGGAAAAACCCCTATCTGAACTGTTAAAAGTAATCTTTTAAGCCTTATTGAGAGGTTTTGGATTGTTTTGTTTTTTTGAATAGTGATTTGATTTGATAACTGTCAATGCCATTCCCATAAGTTCAAATTATTTCTTAGTGAAAGCAATTTTAAAAAAATCAAAACTACCTCCATTGGAAGTCAGGATCAAACTGGTGACATTATTTCACTCACCATATTGAACCACTCACAAGATTTCAGACCTTCATTAGGAACGTGGGCTTGTACTTCCTTCAAAAGGATCTCTCTTTAATTGATTTTTGGCCACCCATTCCCTTTTCCTACCATCCAGGGCTATAAACTGGCCCCATCCTGTCCTTCAACACACACAGGCTATACAGTAGGTGCCAACATTTGTAAGTAATTACAGGGAGGTTTTACATGGGGAACATGGACAGTTGTTAGCTTACACTGAAATGCCACAGTCTCAGTGAACCAAAAGACAAAAATACCTAAACTCTCCAGAGAGCTTTGGAAGCAAAACCATTACGTTTTCGGCTGGAAGCATGGTTTAGTATCAAAGTCACAGTACACACATGATAGAGAGCAACGTAAGACACATCACTGAGGACAAGCAAGGTGGAAATCAAACACGCCAGTCAGTCCCTCAAACAGAGACTAGGTGGTCGGGGATGGAGCAGACAACAGTGACAACATAGCTGCAGTGGTATGCAGAGAGTGCTCAGGGGGCAGGTAGTGATTTGGGAGCAGTATTCCTCATCAGATCAACTCCAAAGAAGCAGTCTCACAGGAACAGTACCTATAAAAGCACTCAGTCCCCATTTCCTTAATTGCTTATACATTTACTGCTCAATATACTCTTCTTACTAGAAGATAGAATAGCATGGCCAGCAGGAGTAGAGAAGTGGTAGTCCCCCTGCACTCAGCACTGCTGAGGCTGCGTCTCAAATACGGTGTTCCATTTTGGGCCCCTCACTACATGAAGGACATTGAGGTGCTGGAGCGTGTCCAGAGAAGGGCAATGAAGCTGGTGACGGGTCTGGAGAACACATCTATGAGAAGCAGCTGAGGGAACTGGCAGAAAAGAAGGCTCAGGGGAGACCTTATCACTGTCTACAACTATCTGAAAGGAGGTTGTAGTGAGGTGGGTGTTGGCCTCTTCTCCCAAGTCACTGGTGATAGGACGAGAAGAAATGGCCTCTAGTTGCACCAGGGGAGGTTTAGACTGGATATCATGGAAAAATTTATTTACTGAAAGAGTGGTCAAGCACTGGAACAGGCTGCCCAGAGAGGTGGTGGAATCACCATCCCCAGAGGTGTTCAAAAACCACGTAGATGTGGCACTTCAAGGCATGGTTTAGGAGGCATGGGGGGTGTTGGGTTGATGGTTGGGCTTGATGATCTTAGAGGTCTTTTCAAACCATCATGATTCTATGGCTCTAAGAAACACCACCTGTAATCAAATTCTGTCACCTTTGCTTATCCTATAGAGCACTTCAGACAAAATATATGCTTCCTCATTGCAAGAGGAAGTGCTACTCAGGACAGTACAAGCATATGCTCCAACAGGCAGCCACCCACAGCACCTTTCCAGTCAGCAGAGCAGGTATGCATATAGACAATACAATTCACAACACCAGGTCTTATCCCAAGGTAGGCACCTGCATTTGCTGAAACAAGCCTCAGCTTTCCATCAGCTACAGGGTTCTCACTCACCAGAACAGCTGCCTAGACAACTTGCTCAGGTGTAGAAACAGTTAAGCAAAAAGGTTCCCACCTGAGATGACAGAATCCATCACCCAGTAACACAGGCTTGTAAAAAGGAAATGAAATGGCTTCAATTAGCAAAAGTTCACCATCACATTTTGATGTAACACCAAGTAATTCCAAGAGAAACTCAACCTACTTAACCAATGTCAAGAGTAAGCTGTATGTCTACCATTGCAAGCATTAGTTACAACATTAACTGATGGGTAAGTGGTATATTTCAAATGCATGTGTGCATTCTCATTTCCTGCTTTACATATCTTCATGTTAACTAAAAACAACTTAAACCATCATTTTACAGTTCGGTCAATTTATCAAAATCAAAACCACGGCATTATTGCTTAGGGACTTTTAGTAGTCTTAAGGTTCTGTTTGCTTTCAATTTGCCAAGTCTGTATCACACTTCCCTTTAATTGAGCAAGACAACAGATAGATGTGAGATCCTGGGATATGACCAAAACTGACAGAGTTCGTGTAACAGAGCTGAATTGCACTGTAAAAGGAATCAGCAGCCAGTACTTCCCCACCTGAGTTACTTTCAAATTAAGAAAGTCCAATCTCTCATACTGTTTAAACAAGAAAAGCAACAGGCAATGTAGTGATTTGAAATTCTACCTGCACTTCACAAATCAAAAATCACAGCATACTAATGCATTTCCACAAACGTGTTTTTTATAACATGACTAAATAGCAATCCAGCACAACCGTAAGAGTATGAAAGTACAAAGATATTACCAAGAGAAATACAGCAAGTGCCATTTTGGAGATGTTGTCGGTATTAAGACTCCTATTTCATTCTTGAATAACAGAACTCTAACTAGCAAAAAAATCCTCGTATTTTAAAATGCAGGACTGAAACAGTTGCACTATGTACTCAACTATAAAGAGGGGCAATAAGAACATAGGATCATTTAACGCATATCAGGTGACCTTCAGAATTTTAAGAAGCCAAATACGTGAAGCAAAACCAGTTACAAGTTTTCAGTTGGAGCAGCTGCAAGTATGACTACTTCCCTAAAATGGACTCTTAGTCTTTGACTTCCTTGCCTTCACATCTTCAAGATTAATTCTCCAACTTCATTTCACCTTCAAAAATAAGGTGATGTACGCTACTGAGCCTGCAGACCTACAACCACAGACCCCCTACTGCTGTTCAAAGGCCAGCCAGATTCTGAAACAGCTTTCAGCATCACTGCAAACATTGAGGGAGAAAAAACCCAACAACTTGTAAGCAAAGCAGCTGTGAAGTTCTGCTGGTATAGACCAGGCTTGAGCTTCAGCAGTGCAACACTTGACCAGTAACTGCCAAATCAGCACCAGCAAAGAAGCTTCTGGGCTGTGTTGTCTTAAGCCTTCTCATGGAAAACACATACCTCAAAAAGCCACTAGAAGACAGAAGAACATAATATTTTTCATGTGGGTCTGAAGAGCTCTGTACCCCTTTTATACTGTACATCTTGCAGGATTTTCATAGTATTTTAATTTCAGAAGGAAACAGCATGCTAAATTTTGGCAGGAATACATTGACAGACTACTACTGTGTGATCATAGGAAAGTTACACTAACATCAAAACCACAATTATTTAGCTGTAAGAAATCCAGAAAGGGTAGCCAGAAATTTCAGCATTTTGAAACCAAACCTGCTCCACAGTAATGTTTATGCTTTTAGAGAGCAGTATCAGTGCTAAAGAAGGCAAGAGCACCAACCAGCAGCCAAAGATAGAGTAGTTGCTCCTTATCTTTTTACAAGAGAAACTGCAATCAAGAGGAAGCTATGGGTCACCACCAGTATCACTGATGAAGCCAGCCATTGCTAATACACCTAAAGAGATCCTGTATGCGTGAAACATATTAGGAGAAAAGCACCAACAGAAGCATACAGGTAGGGACTACAGTAGCGGTCAGAAGGGACTTCAAACTAGAAGAACAAAAATGAGAAACAGTATGTATAGGAGGAGTCAGGAGCCTGCCCTGCCTGGATTCAGGTTTTTATTTCTTTCTAGACATACATACCTTGGGAAAGACTTAATTCCATTCATAAAATGGTAAATATGTTCAAGCTACTTCTGGCATGGGTTCAGACATTATAGAACACAAATAAGAACTGTCTACTCTTTTCAAGTTTATTTTCAAGTTGCTACATGTTTTCTGACTTTTTAAGGCTTCCCCTGAAGTATGGTGACATGCTACCTCAAAGTGCTTATGAATACACAAGAACAGTTACAGTAGACCTGACAGCATATCTATCACCACATGCTTCACCACTATCTTGGAAGGTGGAGCTTCAGAGATTTGCATGTGATATATAACACATTCAAAGACCATCATCCCCTCAGGAACTTGGACGAGGGAAAAAAGCCAAGAGGCATGTATTCAATAGCTATGCAGGTGACAGATATGCAGCAGAGACAATGCATCTTCTCATTACAAGCAAAAACACTGAACTAGATATTTAACAGGGCAAACTTTTTCCTTCTGCATTAGATTTCACCACAGGATGTAGGAATTCCCAAGCAGCAATAAATGGATCAAATGACAGCTAAAGCAAAGCCCTGCAGAAGCCCTTCATAAAATTTGACTGTATCTTACTCTATTTGATAAATAGATTTTTTCCCAGAGCAAGCATCTTTTCTTCCTGTTATTTCAAAGGTGTCCAAGGACAGCAAATACAGCACAAGCTAGTTTATCTACTTGGAAAAATCTGCAAAGAGCCAAGATTGTGGCATCCTACACCCAAATACATCTGTTGTGGCTGACATACCTGTTGGATCACTGTCCTTAGCTGAGCACCACTACAAAGGTGTTGTGATACTGTCAACTTTAACTGACCAATTTGACTGCACAATGCAAGCTGTACCATTATTCAATGCAACAGAGTTGTCTCAGGGTACACTATCAAATGCTCTTATCACTGAACTTACTGCAAACAGATCATAAACTCAGACATGTCCTTAGACTTAATTTGCTTACTGTCAGATGACATTTGAGTTACAAAGCAAAATTCAAGTTTCCCATTTATATAGACTTTAACAAGAAACACTCCTGAAGGAAGCCTGCCTTAGGTATACTACTTTGTGTGTATTTGTGAATAAATGAAAAGAAAAATTGTTGCAACATTTACATTGCATACAAGGAAGTTCAGTTGCTTAATGACACATGTAAAATGCACAGGTGACAACAGATAAGCTAGATTACATGAACTTGTTTGGCAGGCTTTACAAAAGCTTCATTATGGATTTAGATTGTGAAGTTTGTGCACACCCTAGACATGGAACAAGCTACAGGGACTTCCCAGTAATAGTCAGAAGACACTGGAGAGAATTCTTTCACCTCACGTCCTATAGATTTGCTTAATTGAAAATTTTGGACATAACACATCCTCCAGTTCATATACATGTGACCCAAAGGAAGTCCTCAGCTGAGGCCCTGAAAAATCAATCAGTGAATTCATATAAAAGAAGCAGGAGGTGACAAAAAAGAAAAAAGCTTTTATTTCACACATTTGGCTAAAACACAACCAAATAAGAGATTTGGAGCAAGAGAAAGCACACACCAGTGAGAAGAAACTAGACATCTACCACACTGCTGACTTGCGTTTGTATTATTTGCCTAGTGCTTCAATGAAACCATGCTTTCCAAAATAAGCCTGAGTTGTGCTGCAACAGTGTAAGAGGAGAAACAGAGCCGACAAGTTTGTAATAACATTACTTAATCAGGTCTCTACTCCAGACCCAAAAGTCTGAACAAGCTGGGACAAAGTTCCAGAAACTGTTGAGAGAGAGTGCCCCCCAGACTAAATGAAAGCATGGGTAAGTGCAAAGAAACTCAGTCTCTGTAGTCCTCAGAGAGATAAGGTGTGGGCAACAGGAAGCACCACTGGGATGTACACCAGTATCACCAGGGCACTGAGAAACCTTTTATTCAGCTTCCTCGGATCACAGGAATCAGAGTGGTAATCTTTGATGTGTTCTTCACACAGGCCATCAATAGGTTTAAGTACTCCATTTTCCTTGTCCATCTGCATAGCTATCTATTTTCTAAGAAACTGACTCCCTTGTGCAGAAAGCTCAACAGCCAAAAGGATCTGAAAGACAATCAGAGGAGAAAAAAAGACCAAAACTTAGTGGAAGAGGATGAAGTCACAGGAAAAAAAGGTTTTCACAGGAGTTCTCTTCAGTTTGGATTGGCTATAGGTACATAAAGAGAATGCTTCAACCCTTTAAAAAGTTAGGAAGTAGGGAAACACAGGTTGTCTACACTGACAGTCAACCTTCATTAAATTTAAAACCCACAAACCAAAAGAAACCCAAGACAAAGCAAGTAGCATGCTGCTGGCACTGGGATATTCTGCTCTCCTTGTCAGTCTGGGCAGCAGTGACAACCCCCCCCCCCCACCACCACCTTTGGCTATCCGCAGCATGAGAAACTTTCATGAGAAATGTTGGAGTAAGTCAGCTTCCCAACCCTAACTGGGTACCATGCTTCTGTTTCATATCTTTGCACTGTTAACAAGAACTTTATAATTTTATTCTTCCTGGAAGATTTTCACTACTTTTTCTACTTTCACAGCAGGTACACATCACAGTATACAGTACCTTATAATTCACTTGCTTTGCTGTTCACAGTGTTTTTCAATCCACATCCTGTACATATCCTGTTGAAACACAGGGAATCAGATTGCCTGCCCTGGTCCTTCAGTTAATACCTGCTAGCTGAGCCAGGCTACCAGAACTTCCCTCTCCAGTAAGTAACTAGACTTCACTGGCAGTCAAACACTGAGCAAAGCTGTGCAAAGATGGAAAGAAAAAAAGGACGTTAATACATCAAGACACATAAGAGCTAATCCTGTATTATCTATACTTTTTACCATTAATATCTTCTAGTTCACTTATGTTCGAACACCACCAACTGCACTATTCTGAAAGACAATGGAGTACAGCTGGGCAGGCACAGAGAACAGCCAGTGTCCTGGACTCCCATTCCTGGAGAAGACAAAAGCCCCACAAGTCTGCACATATTGTTGTAGAGTATGAAACACAGGTGAAAGAGTAAAGCGTTGGACCACGTAATTACACATTCCTTTGTTAAGAGGTCAATGCATTAGCTGAATTAGACTATCTGGTTTGGCTCCTCCTTTGAAGGGAGGAGGGTTGACAATCAAAATTCAGGCATCTTTCTAAAAAACAGGACCTCTGTTTTCAGATTATATTCTAGTCTCCATTTTAGTATTTGTTACACTACTTTTCAATAAAATACCTTCTTTTCAAGAGTTTTGGATGAAACTCAATAGTAACGCTTCTTATTTATATCTTGTAAAGGGAATGACCTGAAATTGTACTTTAGGGCAAGCTTGGGTTTCATGCCACAGCCACTATTCATTTGCTGAAGAGTTTCCAACAAGCTGCTTGTGCCATCTTGGCACAAACTGTAGGAGTTCAACTTCTGATCCTGCAGAGGACTTGCAGAATCATACAAATTTATGTTGGAAGGGACCTCTGTGGATCACTGAGTCCAAGATCCCTGCTCAAGCCAGGGTCAACTAGAGCAGGTTGCTCAGGGCCATGTCCAGTTCAGTTTTGAACACCTCCAGGGACAGACACTCCACAACTTCTCTGGGCAGTCTGTTCCAGTGTTTGACCACCTCTATCACTTAAAACAAAACCCAGAACACCCCAAACACCACCTCTCAAGTTTAAATGAGGTTTCTTGTATTTCAGTTTGTGCTCAAATTATTGTTCCTACATCTGCATCCTCAAACCAAGACACAGATGTTCAACATATCTGAAATTCTCACTCCAGACAACCCTTGGGTACCTAGAGGCACCAATTGAAATATAGTACCTGGGTTCAACCAAGAAAATATTTATTCAAATGAAAAGGCAGCAACAGTAATATTTAGCTATAGCCAGTTTCAGCAAAAACTATCCTCCTATCTCTATGCAGAAGAGCAATCCTTTGGATTTTATCCCTCACCCAGCAAACTAACTCTGGTACAACAGCATATAACATTTCTCTACCTGTGCCATCCAGCTATACACATGCCCTCCAGTGACAAAGATTCCCACCTCACTACTTACTGACAATACTTAAAAAAGGATGCTTTTCTAAGTAGTTTAACCATTTCCTTTACAACTCTCCTCCAAGAAACAAAGTTCTTTTAGCCACAAAGTATCAATGAGTTTTATAGTCACACTCCATACCAGCTATTGATTTTTTTAACAGTAGGCATGTTGTCTTATTAATGGTAGTTTGCCCCACAGAGTCTGTCTTGCATAGCTTCATTCTCAACAGTCAGATTCAAAAGACAACCTCAATTCAGCAAATCTTGCTTTCTCAGTATCTTTCCCCCCCACCTCTCGATACAGTTACCCTCTCCCAAACTAGGAACGGTAACACCTGCATGAAACTTGCAGTGTGCATTTATAGAGGTTTGGTGTGTTACAGGAATAGCAAAGGCTGTAAGCAACTGATTGAACTTCCGATACCAGAAAGACAGAGGCAGACCATGTATTCTACCTACATCAACCAATTAAAAAGAACATTCCTGCATTTCTGCATGCACACTCACTTGTAAGTCATATTTACACTATCTTAGGATTTGATTTAAACTTCTGAGGCTGCTACCTTAAGTTTTGCCAAATGGCTGTGGAATTTGACAGCACTGCAGGCAAGGGAGCAGAAGCTGGTACCACTGCTGTAAGAGCTCTCAAGGCAGAAACACAAGTACTTCCTTCAGCTACAATTTGCAATAGCCTCTGGTGCATTGCTTAATTCAAAACTGAGCTTTATAAGTGCCTGTTGAATCACCTTGGTCTACAGCCTCTTACCTTACTGTCTCTCCAAGTAATGCAGGATAGCACCAGACAAGACAGACATAATTCACCACCCACAGTCCAGTGACCGAGGGGGAAAAGTAGAACAATCAACATATAACCTCATAGTTAAGACTCAGCTAGAGTATTTCTTGGTATTTCTCCAAGAAGTCAAGTACCTAAAACTCTTACAAGCATCATCATACAGAAAGATGATCAGACTGATTGCAGTGCAATCCGACTTACCAGAAAGATATTTCAGTGCAACTTTAACAGACATTTAGTCACTGTGCCTAAAAAACAGTGCTGTCAAGAAGTACTGCTTTAGTAACTTCCCCAAATAAGAGACAAGACATAGCTGCATATCTAGAATTATTTTTTAGCTGTACTGGTATTTGATTCAAAACCCCCATTTTTGAGTAATTCTTCAAGGTATCAAAATTTGAGGAGTCCAGCACATCTACTTTGCATTGTGAAAAAACTCTTCCAATAAGAGTCATATTCTAGTTTTGTTAAAAAAATCATTTTAATACAACAGGCCCGTTTAATTCAAAATACTTTCCCTTAAACGAAGAAAAGAAGTGCTACTCACAAGTACCACTACGAATAGACCAATACCTATATAGTACTTCAGAAATTTTTTATCCACCCAGCCACAGCAATGGCCTTGCTCTAGAAGTCATTTTAGCAAAGCAGTGAAGCATGGTTCGTCCCACTGCTGTGGTGTGACAAAGGAGATAAGGGAAATCTCAGTACTGCAAGAGGAGTATACAACACCACTGGCCACATGCTTAGAGTCTCTTATCAGTAATGCCAGTAGTAGAGTGATACTGATTTTACTGTAACCCCATGGGTAGATGCAGAATTTGTAGAGGTTCATTCATCTGCTTTGATTTCCTACAGACTAAGGTCCAGCCATTGCAGCCAGAGTGTCATTTGAGTCCTGACCATAAAATTATGGAATTTGTTTTCCTTGGTGGCTTCACCATGCATATTGCAAACTTTCTGCTGCTTGGCCAAAGGTCACAAAATCACCTTCCTATCAGTAACACATTCACCTTCACCAAGGCCTATCCTTTTAACACCTTATACCTGGAGGAGAAGCAAGCCATGTGAACTGGGTTTGTTAACTGGTGCAGTAAGATGGCACACAGCACAAACCTCCAGTCACTCACTATACAGAAGAACTTATGCAGACAGCCCATCCTCAGAATCCTGTAAAGTCTTAAGAATCCCATTAGAAGTCCATAAATCAGAAGTTAGATGTGCCACATCTCCACGGTATGTTTCAGTTAAAAGTTGCGTCATCAGTCAATTGCTCCATTGTCAAAATGTAGCCCTACCTGAGCTCAACTCTTTCTCCATCATAGCAGAAACAAAATCCCATCTTTTGTCAGTGGAAAATATGGACAATCCAGATGTTCATGGCTATACAGAAGTTCTGAAAAATAAAATGAGTTGTCCGATTTCAACACTACAATTGAGATGATGCTACACCAGTGTTCTTAACTCAGGAAGGGCTGCTACAGTTCAAGCAGCACCTTGCCTGGCCCAAGAGTACTCTAAAGACAAAAGCACATTTACATCTGCCTAAAACAGTCATGGCCCAGTTCGCTCAATGCTTACCTCCCACCTACCCTTGTTCCAGGAACCAGACACGGGGCCTTAACTCAAACACTCTGCATACATCGGCCACATGCAAACAAAAGCAGGTTCCTTACGCAGTGCAACTATGCCAACTCACTTTTTTAAAAATAAATTTGCTGTAGCAGAAAGGACCCAGTTTTAATAAGCGGAGTTTACCATCCAGCTGTTCAACACCTTCCTCGGTCTGAAGGGATCCAAGCCTTTATCTCCCACCTTGAAAGAGCACCAGTTCCAAGGAAGAATGTCAAACAGACCAACTCTCTTTAGCCCAGTAATTAAAGTAACTACCTAGGAAAGAAAGCCTGAGCTCTAGCTTCCACTTCATCATATTTGTACATTTTACATATGGCAATTAAGTTTAAAAACAGATGGCCCTAGGACTTTCTCCTGGGAGGCAAGACATACAGGTCTATTTTCAGATAAGAAACAGAAACCAGGTGTTCTATTTCCAGGTGAGGCCTCTTCAAATAAAATGAAAGATACTATGTAAAAATAAAGGGAGTGAAAGAGAGGCAAGGAACAAGTACTATGGTGACTTTCTTTAAAAGCTCACCTACAGAAAGAGGGATGAGGATTCCTAGCAGATCTCAAAATGGAGGACTACAGGACCCCAAAAGAGGCCACCCTCAGCATAAAACTTCCATCCTAAGCCAAGCGTTGGTACAGTCTTGTCACTAAGATACCCAACCTCACTAGCTAACTTTCAGGTATCCCAGGCCTGTACCAGCTCTGGTTCTGCACACACTCCAACACTAAATAATATGCCTGACAAGGGTTAAATTAAGATGGAGGAGCTACTTTGGAAATAGGGAAAAATAACACAGAGAACATAGTGCTGAAAGAATCAGGGCATTGTGACTACAGACCCCTAACTTACTATCTTTGATGAAGAGAAATGTACTTCTGTCAACAAACTTGAAGACTGTTCACACAGCACCAAAGTAGTCCTTGGGAAAGCTTTGACTGTGCTCTTGCTAAAAATAAACATCAAGCAAAAAAGTCAGTGTACACAGATTATTACTTTTTCCTCTTCACAGACATTGTTACATCTCCTTGTCAGACAGCTGCTTGGAGGGGTTTCCTCAGCCTTCTATTGAGAGACAGCTGTAACCCATGGGAAAAGTGGGCACCAGAAGTGTTGTAAGAACATACAAGAACAGACATGATGAGGTAAAACACAAACAGCAGGTGAACGTTCAAGCATAGTGCAGGTTTTCTTAGATAACAGATGAAAGCTGCTATGACACTATATTGTCTCTAGATTTGCTCCCTCACAAAAGCTGATGGCTCTTCTACTATAAAAAAAGCATTAACTAACATTGTCTCGGAGTGAAAGAGCAGCTGTTTGTTTTGACATGTGCTTTTCCACAATGCTCATGGCCTTCTAAGCAATCCAGACCAGCACCTCACAAGTTGATCTGCAAAGCACACCAGGACAAGTTCTTCCATGTATGAAGCCATCACTGATTAAATGCAAGCCATAAAGGAAAAACGATGTTCCCCTGGGATTCTGAGACAAGCATTAATTCTTACTATACAATATTACCTTCTTAACAGGCTATACCAATCACAGAAGATAATCCCCTCAGCAGAAGTCATTCAGCACATTCCAAGAGGTAAGCAGTGTGCAAGCAGAGCAGTTTTCTTTCAGACAGAGTGCAACATCTACATTGCAAATAAGGTGTTCCTCAAATACAACTAAGCATGTCCAGGGCAGCTTCTATTTAGCACCCACTTGCCAGCAAAGACACAACAATGCAGACCTCTGTGTGGACAAGCAATCCAACCAAATACCCAAGCTGCCTGTTGGGAATGCAGCAGCAAAAGCTACAAACTGCACACCAAAACTCCTGCAGGTCTCACCAGGTTAAACTCACCACTGGAACATCTCTTTTGACAGTGTGGAAGTTGCTCCAAGGGAAAATGATTTTTTTCTTTCCAAGACACCTTTCTCCTGCACCTTCTGCTCAGACCATCAGGACTCAGAGAGCATGATTATCCCTATGAGTAATACAGCCGAAAAATTGGAGACTGCAATGAACGCACATGAATACAAACCAAGCGGCCTGGGGAAATGCTTTTGCCATCCATTCAGGTCTGGATATAAAGCAGGTACTGAGTGTAAATGCATGGCTGCCCAGTATGTCAAAGAGACAGGTGGCAAAGAGCCCCTCCAAGCAACAAGCCTGCTCAGGTCAAACCCTCCTGCAGGCTGCCTCACACCTGCACTGGTACCACCGCACTGCTACCTCCACCACTTCAGACCCTCGGGTTGAAGAGTCCCAACACTGGCTCCTGGTAATGTCTTTTCTAGGCGTGGCTCCTTTCTCATTGATGCTCACTTCTCACCTCAGGACAGGTTTAGCTGATTTCTTAGGAACTCCTGGTAAAGGTTTACTATAAGACAGTCCAAAGCCAAGATATAAGAGCAATGCACCCCCTCCCCCATACACACCTAGTGACAAACACTTCAAACCCCGAGGCAAACGAGCCCTAGCCACAGGTGGGTGAGCCTTTTACCTCGGGGCGGTCTGTCCGCCTCTGAGCCGGCTGGGGGCCGTCACGGGAGCCCCTGCACGAACCGCGAGGGGAAGCGGGCACCGGGACGGCCGCCCCGTTACGAGGTGTTTTCGGGGCTGGGCACGCACCGGCGCGACGCGCCCAGGGGGGCCCGGGTGGGAGGGAGGGAGGGGTGCCCGCTGCCTGCGAACGCGCCCGGCAGCCCCGCGCGAAGCCCTCCGCCGCCACCGCTCCCACGCACGGCCTCAGTCACGGTTGCCCACGGGCGCCTCGTGGCGGGTCTCCCCGCCCCCACCAGCCCCGGCTCCGCGCGCGGGCAAAGCCCGGGAAGGAGGCGAGCCCCCACCGTTACCTGCCCGGTGATGCCCGTGATGAGAGCCACCTTCCTGCCGTTCATCTCTTCGCCGTCGTCTCCCGCTGCCGCGGCACAGGCACACGCCTCCGCCGGCGGCTGTGCCATCCTCTCGGTGGCGGCGGCGGGAGCGGCCCAGGTGCGGAGATAGCCCGGGGCGGAGGCGCGGTCGCCGGGAGCAGGCTCAGGGTGTTGGGGGCGGGCACGAAGGGGAGGGCGCCTGCCGCCCCGGGCGCCGCTCGCACATGGGCTGCCCTCACTCGGGGCGGGGGGAAGGCTACCTCTACCGCTCCGGCCGCCACGGCATTTCCGCGCCCGCCGCCACTCCCTCCCCGCCCGTAGGTGCAGCCCCCTCCCCCGTTGCCGCCGACCCAGCCCCGCGCAGGCGCGCACCCGCCAGGGGAGGTCCTGTGCCCGCGCTCCGCTTTAGCCACCCCTCCCCTCGCATCGCTCCGCCCCGCTCGGCCCCGCAACCAATCAGAAGCCTCGGCACTTCCTTAAGGGGACAGGAGCCGCGGCTTGCCTTTTGGCAGCGTCGGCTCAGCGCGGTGGAAGGCGGGCGCGCTGATTGGTTGACAGCGGGCAGCGGGGGCGTGGCCTGCGCGGCTGCCACCGCCGCGGAGGAACGGAGTCCCCGACTTCCTGACCGCGTGTCGGGGAGGCGGCGGCGACGGCGGCGCTGCCATGTGAAAAGAGCGGAGCCAGCCGCGGGTCCGCCCCCCGTCCGGAGCACAGCGCCCCCTGCGGCTTGGAGGAGTGGGGGGGCACCAAATAATGCCGATTAACGCCCGGGCGGCGGCTGGGGGACCGTGGGGCCTCGCAGCCCCTAGGCCCATCGCCGCCCTGCTGCCCGCCCCCGCGGCCTACCGGCTGTTAGACATCGGGGAGCTGTGGCAGGCAGCTCCGGATCGAAACGGGCTCCCCGTGAGGCCCAGGGTCGTCCACATGTCAGGGAGACGAAGCTGGTGCCCCTGGGCTTTCCCACTGGTGGAGATACTTTTTATAAATGACCCAAAGGCTTCTAGAAAAGGAATTTGTAATAAATATTTATTCTCCTGATGAAACACTGTGTCGGCACCCTCTTTTTACTGAAGCAGCGTGTCGCTGTACCTACGAGTAAGAAGGGGAAGAAGGCACCTGCCCATATTTTACTGTTAATCCCTGAAGGCTGTCACACCAGGGTTTGCTCGTTGCATGCTTGGCTGGTGGTACCTCTGAATGTGCAGACATTCGTATTACTATAATTTTGCCATTATTATGGCTTATTACAGTGTGTGATCAAAAATTACTTGGTGTGATTGAAAGGCCATAATTAAAAAAAAAAAAAAGCTAGTGTCTGGGAGCATTCTGCCTTTCAAATGGAACTGTACTCTGAAATCCTGACTGCACTTTTGAACGCTGCTCGCCACACTCTCAGTTTAAATGCACTTGTTGTGGCCTCATAGTCTGTGGTGGAATGGAGAAACTGTACTGTGTCACAGTCACTCAGTTGCAACATGTCATCCCAGTCGTACCATTTCTGCATCTTGTTTCCGAAGCCTTTTCATGGGCACATGCAGTTGGCAACATAGGCTATTACTTCTGCAAACTGATTTCATTCCACTAGTGATTGCTTTATGGGTGTACAGTCTCTGATTTGAAAGAGGAAGGACACCACAAATAATATGAATGCCACCCCCTCAGTTTTAAAATAACACTGGAGACATAAAAAGACATAAATTTTTGAGAGTTTCAGGCCTCTATACATCAGAAATAAGGCACAAAATTTATTTTCATTTTAAAACTTAGGATTTGAGATTAGAGGGAGTTAGGAGCAAGTTTTCTTTATTTACTTACTTATATAGATCATTCCCTCTCCTGCTAGATTGCATGAAGCAATGCATGAGCTACAACATTAAAAATTGTCCTTTATGTGACCAGATAAGATTGCCATTTCTAGCTTTCACTGGCAGTCCATTAATGTAATCCAAAGTAAAGCTTGCCTTCTTTCTCTGTACTGCTCAAGAAAGCGGTGAGTCAGGCTGACAATGCAAGTCCCTAAGCTGGGCCAGAAGATGAGCACGCATAGCTGGGGCCTCCACATGCAGCTAAGAGGCCTTTTCTGACCACGTTCTCCAAACAAAATTTCTCCTACCGCAGTTGTCCAGTATACCACAAGAACTAATTTTCAGATGTAGCATTTTCCTTGACTGTATTCCCAAAACCACTGCACCAGAAGGGAGAAACTGGTTCACACCCTTCAAAACTCACCTGATTAATCAAGTACCTCAGTTGAATGACCACCTTGTCCTATGACTGTACTCTCAGGTGACAGGCACCTTGGGCTCTTCCCGTGTTCAGAGCAATAGATTTCCTTCCCACTCAGCATGTGCACTCCCAAGTGACTCAGAACAAAAGATTCTGCAATCTGTGTCACTTTTGCAAGGGGACAATCTCAGCCAGATTATGCTGAGAACACTTTAGCAGGGCTCATACTTGTATTTTTGGTCAATACTAATACTAGAAACAGGCAGATACAGCCAGACAGGATGTAGCCCAGTTCAGGTTCCAGCTGACCGAAGGGAAAAAAAAAAAAAAGCCTTTACCTTGTTTAAATTTCTGTTCCATTTATAAGTCTGGCAGTGGTAGTTGCAGACACTGTTAGCCAGCTACCATAATCCTGCTAGGTCTGCCCCTGGCATGCACTGGGGCACATTCCAGGTTTAATGCACAAAGACCGTTCTGTCACCAAAGTCTTCCAAGGTACATTTACAGAAGAGACTGAAGGCTCAATTGTGGCACAGGTACTAGGTTTTACCTAAGTTGCTCTGGTGTCGACAGCAATTTATGACAGACTGCAGCTGAAAACTGGACCAGCAGCCCCCAGGGGCCCAGGATTAACATTCACTCTGAGTGCTAGCCCGCACTGATGTTTTCTTGCTGCCTCCAGCACCTGTACCGTTGCATGTGCTACCTAACTTAAAGCTATGTCTGCCCACATCATAATAACTTTTTCAGGCATCTGTATGGACCCTGGCTCTAGCCTCTAAAACTGGCAAGGCCCTCATGTGAAGAGGAGACAGCAAACTGACACATATCTGCACCTCCAGCCCCCTTGAATCCCTCTAAGAGGAGATGCTTGTGTGAGCATGGGTGTCCAGTAGAAGTTTTGTACTGACATGCTCTGAGGAGACAAAAAGAATAGCATGTGTGGTGTTAACTTAAAAGCTGCCACCCCAAGAACTGGGGAGAAAGAGATAGGACAGATGTGAAGAAATTTGCTTGGTGGTGGTGGATAAAAATATATATCACAGGGAAAGAAGGATGGAGAGCATGGCTGATTGAAGTCAAACTGGTTAAACTAGGAAATAATGGAAAACGAACAAGGAGGAAGTAGATAGGGAAAATTAAAGAGAAAATAAATGTTGCTGAGAGTAAGGAAAAAAGGAACAATAGGAGGAAAAGACCAAAGTGTATTAGAGTACAAAAAATACCATCTTAAATCCTAAGGAAAAGGGAAAAGGAGGGAGAAAATCCACACACTGAAATTTTCTTGCACTTGAATGCCACATACATTGCAATCCTGATGATCTCAGTGTTTGAATGGGCATGTGGCCGCATTGCTGATTGGGATTTGGAAAGGAGGCTATGTGAGGTTTAAGAATTATATGTGAATCCATTGTAAGTGCTTGCAGGAAAGAAGTAACCTTACTTTAACTTCAGAAGTAGAAATTACTGATTTAAAACTTTGGTGTTATTCACTGTGGGACAAAGTAGTATTATTTCATTAATAGTGTCACCCATACTAAAACTGCAGTAAAAGTTGATGTGATACCACTGTATCCTGTTCTGTACAGGAGTTGTCACTGGAACAGGTGGAGCCCTCTTTCTTTGCATCACTCAGTGCCACAAAGGGGAAAACTGGCTCTCTGTCTTTTTCTGAGGCTCTTTTGAATGATCCACATCCAATAGTTAATGCAACTTCTGCATCATGATGCCATGAACTCCACCAAAGCAGTGTCCAGTTATCAAAGAAGAGCCCTGGCCAGAATACACTGCACTTTCCTTACCTTTTGCTACCAAATACTTTGGATCCTCTCCCTGGCTGTGACATCCATGGTGGCATTGAAGAATTGTTCAAAACTGGTTAGGAGGCTGCAGAAAGGGAGACAGTGGAGGATGGCTAGTGCATCCGAGCGCACTCTTCTTCCTGAGGAGCTTTTAATTCATACAGGCAGAGAAGTGAGAGGACTGTTGTAGGCCCAGAAGAAGGTACTATAGAAAGAGTTTCTTTTCCTTTTTCTGCTTTGCTCTTTTAAAGTAATGGCAGAAAATTATAGTATTTGTTGACTTCACTGAGCTAGAGAGCTATGGAAAGAGATGTGGAAGAGGAGGGAAGGGGAGCCCAGGGGAGATCCATCATGATGTGAAATAAGGTGCACATGCTGGAGTGAGAGTAAGCAGTTGCAGAGGGAAGAGCACCAGCTTTCATGAGGAGATAAAGAGAAGTGAAGAGTGGACATAGACAAGGGGATGAATGGAGGGGAAGTCTCATAACTGTTTTTCTAGCTGTTGGCTTGAGTATTTGAGGGCATGTGGAGTGACCCACAGCCTCAATGTCCTGACATGACAGCTGGCAGGTGGAGCAGAAACAGGAAGATTCAGGGAATGGTTCTGGACAGTGGGCCTGGAGATAAGCAGTGCCTTGGCATCCCTTGCCCCTCAGGTGGTTCTTGTGCATCTGACAAATCTTGCATGTCAGACCTCTTCCCACAGGCTGTCATATTTCTTTCCAACAGGACCTCTCAGTGGCAAATGCAGTCATGAGAAGTTGAGACATCAGTGCTGCGACTCAGCATTACAAAGGGTGCAGGGCAAATTCCTGGCAGTACTGGCTCCCAGCTGGAGCTCTTTGTGTTCTGCACTGGTGGCCTGTGCCCAGCCCACAAAGTACTTGCAGCCTTCTTTTCCTCTTCACAAACGCTTGCCTGCTTACTTTTGAAGGGGTGGGTAAGCTTGGCCAGATTTGCTTCTTGGCAAAGATGCATCCTTTGAAAGGCAGAAATCCAGTTCCTGTTAGTACTGTCACAATGTGATTTCTACAGCGCTGTGCACAGCATGGTGGTTCAAAGGCAAAGGCAGTGCCAGTGCCACTTTCCTCTGTCACATGTAACTCCAGCACTACAGTGAAATGATGCTACCCTGCAGTAAAACTGATGGAAGAGCAGGATCCAGCCTGAGCTTTGTGCCACCGTTTGTTGCCATCCTCAAGGTTTGCACCTGGAAGTTTTACTCAATACTGGAACAGCACCATGACCGGATATACAAATCTCAATCCCTCCTGTGCTTGGTGCAGGAACAGCATGGGCATTAAGAAGTGGGGATGTTGCCGAGATTTGTGTGGGCTTTGTACTTCTGGACTACTGAAAAGGTTGCTCTCCAGCCTAGCAGAAGGGAAGGAGCCTGCCTATGTTCACAGTTTCACAAGGGAAAGCTGGGACAGGCCTCCTCCTCCTCTCAGCCTTGATTGCATTTTCTGTGTGGTCAAGAGCAGCCTTGCAGCAGTTGGTGGGCTACATTTGGTAGGCTCAAGCACACGGGCAGGGCTGTGGGGAGTTGGAGACTGGCCCTTCTGCAGTTTTTCTGGGGCAGAAGCCGATGGCCCTGGGGGCTGACATGGGGTCCCGGGTCATGAGACGCTGGGGGGAGCCCAGTGGCAGGCAGGGACAGCCAGGCCTGTGGGTGCCCTTGGGGCTTGGGCAGAGCAGCCAGGGGTCCAAGCCAGGCCCTGACTCAAGAAGAAATATTGTTTTGTTAAAAAAGAGCATGTCAGTGACAGTCTACTACCTCACTGCTTGTGGTCTGCAAGCCAGCCAGCCCTCAGTGCAACGTGTTCCTCAAGCTCACGGAAATAATTAACAATTGTTCCTTTGTATCTCAGCCAGCGCTGGAGGTACCTAATTATGGGCATTGTTTCTGTAAGAAATACCAAATAAATGTCCCTTTTCATTCCCAGAAGGGGGTAAAGAGCCATGAGTACAAAAAACATCAGACCCAGTGATGTGTTAGCGTAGGCAGTTGTCCCTTACAGCTTTGTGAGCCGGTGTTAACTGGACTGGAGCCAATGGAGTTAAAACACCTGAGAGAAGAAACAGGTTCCTAACCAGAAGGAGAAAGAGAATGTTCTGTGCATGACTGATTAGAAACATTTTTACACGCTACGATTATTTCAGTATGTACAAGGAGTCATGAGACTTTTAAGGACGATGTTGGCAGCTCTTTGAGAAGTCTAGCTGTCAAAGTTCCGAAAACTATAAAAGCATAATTTTTCTAGAGCTGACAAGCATTTTTGCATATTTTAGAGAAGGTCCTAAAAAGGGAAGCTGAATCCCAAGCATCCTACTTCCCATGAGGGTTTTCACATCCAGTGCTTCCAGCAGGGTAGCAGTGATACAAAAACATACCTTACAGAATGAATGCTGTCAAAATTTAATTAATAGGTTTGAAAAACAGCAACAAGAAATCACTGGGCCTGACTGCAATAAGAAACCTCAATATAAAAATGCGGCTGGTTAAAATCTTATTTGTTGGACTTGGTTTCTTTTTCCCTGTTGAGGGTATTGGAGAATGAACTAGAAGTTATGTGATAAACCATGAAAGTCGACCTAAAGACCTAAAGAAAGTCGACCTAAAGAAAGAGAGAAGAGTAACTACTGGAAAGCCAGATGCCACTACTTGCATTACATGTACACAGTCACACTTGCGTGTCTCCATCTGTGGTCCTGACACGTGTGCCAAGGTTCATCTTTCTATTACTGATGTTTGCTTTATGGGGAGTAAGTTTGACCAAAGCAGAGTTTGTACCCCTTTTGAAACTATTTAGTCCACTCACTAACACGAATGAGGACATGTAGAGGCTTCTCTGGAAAGCCATCAGAATATGGTAGAGGGGTTCTCTTCTTTCTTCTGGCCTTACACAAATATAGTCTAATATCCACCCAAATCCTTACATAAATTTTGTCCAAAAGGGTTCTAATCAGAAAACAACAACCCTGTATTTCTCACACTATAAAAAAGACCACCTTGGGAAAAGAACAATGCAGTCACAGAGTGGTATGGTGACTGTTAAGAGAACTCACATTAAGCAAGCATTAGCTATTCAAAGAATTAACTGAAATGGAGTGGGAAGTGACCGTCTGTTCCTTGACACTCAAATAAAGGCTATAGCAAAGAGCAGAGAATGAAGTAAGCTATAAAAATTTTTAGCAGCGAAATAAAATAATCACTTCACTGTCCCCTAGTCTGGATTACTGTCTTAGATGGGGGACAAAATATCCATGGTTGCTTTTCCAAGGGGCCTCTCCAGTCATAGAATGAACCAGTAGCAGACCATAAGAGAGACCCAAAATATGGACCAGACGGGACTCTTAACATTGCTGGAACTATGTTTTTTGTAACAACACATGTATTTGGCTAGATATATGCTATTCACACTCTTTATATATTCCTTTGCATTTTATTTGTGGCTAAGTGGTAAGGTAAGAATTAATGCTGTTATTTTTAATGGGCATATTTCAAGTGGGTAAAAGCTGTCTCACAGTCTTGTGTGACTGGGATAAATTGTTCTGTGATTAGTTGTGACCAAACCCAGAAGAATGATACATAAAATTACTTCTTTATTACCCCTATTACAATGCCTTAACTGTTTGCTAGGTGCTGACAGAGTCAGACCCCCACAGTCCTTCTTTTGGTTTGTCACAAAGAGTGCTGGCTTCAAACCAACAAACAGAGGAACATAGTGGAGCTGGTCAAAGAGGAACTTGGGTGCCAGTGATGGGGAAATGACAGAATTCACATTTCCTTGGGCCTGGAAAGAGGCAACACTACAGTAAAAGCAAGCGGGATTTCAGGAGAACAGATTTCAGTTATCCAGAGGGTCATTAGGTAACATTTCCTGGAAGGCTGATCCAAAAAAAAAAAAAAAAAAAAAAAAGGGAATTTGAAAAGAAATTATATAACATGAAAGAAATGGTATTAAAGGTGCAACTGCAAACTTTCCAGGTGCAGAAGGTAGTCAGGAAGCAGAGTAAGAGATCAACTTTGGTAGGTCCCTTTGATTCTGAAAAAAGAGGAAATTATACAGGAAGTAGAAACTATCAGAGTACTAAAGACACATTTTCAACAGCACACAGGAGCAACATCAGAAAGGCCAATGACATGTTAGTCCTAGCAACTCAGTCCCAGCAACAACAGATTGCTGTGAAATCATTCTATCAGTGCATTAATAATAGGAAAAACAGGGTTAGTGAACTAGTCAACAGAAGAGTAAGTCTATTAACAGATGACATTGAAAGACAACATATTTAATGCTTTTTGATAAAAAATGACTGACAATTAAGATCAATAGCAAAGGAATGGGCCTATATGAGGTGGTGTTTTCTTTAACATTCTAGAAGATGGAATAGAAAGATTTCCGTGAAGCTAAGGGAGACTAAAAATATGTTAGATTAGAAATCAGTTTTGATCCCCAAAGATAGTCTTGATAAAATAAAGAAATGGTCTGTTGGAATAATCAGATTAATTTATCAGGGAAAATGCAAAATACTGCATTTGTGGGGGACTCATCTGTTTCAAAAACACAGGAAAATAAATGCTGATGTAGAAAGAAGTATAAAGCTTATAATGGAATCAACAATAGCATATTTTTCCTGAAGTGGACGAACACAGTATAGATACAGGTGTATAATCTGTAAAGACATGAAGTAATCCTGCTGCATTATTTAGTGTTAGGGTCTCAACTGGGTCACTGTGTTTGGTGCTAGATGTTGAGCCATGAAAATTATCAGAATTCTAGAAAGTATGACCTGGAAGCAAAGACAGGAAAATAGTGGGGTCTTTTAGCATAAGGGAGAATTATACTGTCCAGGAAGGAAGGACAAGGACAGTCTTCAAATACATAAAAGGCTGCTACAAAGAGTTAAGGAGGAATCTATTCTCTGTGATCCTTATGGGTGGGGAAAGATATAGTAGATTTAAACATGGGAAAAATAATTTTAACATTAGGGATCTACAGCACTGGAACAGATTTGCATAGGTAGGTTGTGGCAGCTCGATAATTTAGTTCTCTTATAACAGACCAGATGAATATTCATCAGGAATGACCTGCTACAGTTGACCCTGCCCTTGATGAGTGGCATTCTACTTGATGCTTCAAGGTTTCCTCCAGCCTTACAGTATTTTGATAGAAGTGGGATCTTGACCTCCCCAGAGTCAATACCAAAGAGTCCCACCAGCTTCCCACACTCTTCAAGTGCCAGGCAAGCTCTCATAAATGGCACTAGCTAATCCTACCGCAGCCAAAGGTTTATTCTACTCTTAGAGGACTCTTTCCATTTTGGGAGGACAGGGTTGCGTATAGGTAGCAGAACTACAATCAGAGAGTAGGAGACTGAGTCCCATAGATTACTCTTGTCCATTTTTCCACTTCCCTATTGCTTGACAACACACTTTTTTTTCAGCAATAAAGTTGATGACTGAAAAAAACACTTGTGACAACCCCAGTTTCAGGGAGCAGCAGGGGTAAGGCTGGGAGCTGAAGACAATAGCCAGGCTGGCTGGGCAGCAGCCTCACTGACAAGGGGTGCAGTACTACAGCACCCAAAAACAAAGAGCAGAGCAGGTCCTGTGATGGTAACCAGGGTTAGCCAAGTATAGTTCACCAGACAAGTCTATAGTCATGGGGCAGAGCCAAGGTCAGGTCAGGATGTCAAGTCTGCAAGTCAGAGCCAGTATCCAGATCAACGAGGCACATGGCCACGCACAGAGACCAAGGGTGAGTGCCTTAGCTTGAACAGAGCTCCTAAGCAAAGGGGACCAGGCCTCCACTTCCCACAGCTTTTTCTCACCCATCTCTTTCCTCAGCAGTGATCCAAGGTCCTGCAACAGCACCAGATTTAAGCTGGCCTCAAGCACCAGCTGCCAAACCACTGGGGAGGGCAGTGCCTTTACAAGCCAGATAAAAGCATCTGTTGCTCATTTGCCACAGCACCAGAAGAGCAAATTCCCCAGCACTCCCCCAGAATGACAAACCCATATTGCATTTTAAAGGGCAGTCATTCACTGCTGTAAGAAAGGCCACTGATAAGCCACAGCCTCAGGAGAAGAAATCCCAAATACATATTTTCAACATCACTGACTGGTTTTAAGCAACTCATACTCTCAGGGCTATTGCCATAAGAAATTAGGGTATGTTGTTGGTTTTTTGTTTTTGTTTTAAAGCTCAGATTAGCAGTGACATTTCTGATACCCTCATTTCTGGCTTCCGTAGGCTCCAGAGACCAGATCTGCTAACCACAACTCTCTTTCCAACAGATTTTCTGTATTGTAGGCTCCAGTGCTATACCCGTAACCTCCCTGAGTGTAACTGAGGTTGTTACCGCTTTTCTTTGCCACAGCCCCCTGCCCCCATTAGACTCTCCAGCAGCAAAGGACCACCAGAGAACCTGGCCCAAAATATTCAGTATTTTTATATTTGTGTTTTACAGTCTCTACCCAACTATAGAAATAGAAAAATTTTCTTGGTTAACTGTGAAGAAAGATTTGTTTGGCAGCACTAGAGCCATCATGCTGAAGAGTTTGACTATAGCCTTGGTGATGCAATGGCCCATGTGTGCGAGGAAGTGACAGCATCTGCTGAGCCTGTCCCACACTGACCCTACCAACAAGTCTGACAATTTTGGGGGCTATAATTACTTGATCATCTTTGTCAGATGCTCTCACTGACTCATGGGTTATAGACTATGAGGTAGTGTCTCTGCTTTCTGGATCAAATTAGCCATTGGGGTGACTGAGCCAGATGGTTAGCAGAAGCATCTGCTTAATTCTGGTGGTTAGTCTCTCTCAATCCCACCCTTCTCACCATCCGGCCTGTTTTCCTTTCCTTCAAGGAGGTTTCTGAAGAGCTGTCTCTCTGGCCAGGCGAACAGCAGTTGTACGGAAATCCCTACGGCTTGGGTAGAAGGCCATGCTTTTGTAATCATGCTCTGCCTTTCACACAAGGATGTTAAACTCACTGAGTCAAACAAGGAAAGATATTTCATCAGACTCACAGAAAGTTCCTGTCACCACTTCAGGATGAGCACTCTTTTGGCCATTGGGAGGAGAACTGAGGAACAGAAAGAAGGGAAAGGAAGCAGATATTCAGGAGAAAACTGATTAACCAAGGTGAGTTTTCTGTGTCACACACGCAGGGACCTCACCCAAAATGGTACATATGCTTTATTCTCCCTGATGGCAACTGAACCGGTATTCATTTAAAAGCAAACGTGTATCAGGTCACATGCTGACTTTGTGCAGAATCAGGCAGGGGCTCCCAGGACAGAGTCTCTGGAGTGGCCTCAAGCTACTTGGGATAAAGTTTGCTTTTTTCCATTCCCGACATCACCTCTTCTTTGAATACCTGGGGATGTTTCTGGTTGCCTGCTGGCAAAACAGCACTGGAAAGAAATTTGTTAAATTAGCACTTCTTGCCGCCAGAAAACTTTTTCACTGCAAGGTGGAAATATGAGAAACCTCCCACTCTGCACACAGGGATAGCACATTCGGCTGCTATGCTCCATTGGAAAAAATCTGCTATAATTTTAAACAGAAACCACAGAGGTCTGACAAAGCCCGTCAGAGACTCCTGGAACTTTTAACCAAATTGTTATTATATTTCTAAGCTGTTGGACTTCTACCATTAGCCTGCATTATTCTTCTAGTAAAGGCCTTAGCCTGATATCTAACCAAACTTCCCATTGACTAGGATGGGATGGTTAGCAAAGCACATTGTAGACAACAGGATTTCTACAGGAAAGGCTATTTAGGTTTTTGGGATGTCTCCATTTTTTCCAGAAAGGGTTTTGCACCCACATTTTTACCATGTTTTTCTTTTGACAAATTTCTGGCAGGTGCAAGCTCCACCCAGGGAAACAGAGGCCTCATTTAAAAATTAGGAATTAAATTATTGGCTATAAATAATGAGGTTACATGTATCGTCTTTTTCATTACAAGAAAGCAGGGTATGTTCTTTTAGATCCATTCTCCAAACATCTCAGTCCTCAACACAGTTGGGGCAGTCAGGCTTGCTCTTTGGGTGGTGGTGGCTGTACATGCTTAGGGAAGAATTGCAGGCCTGGACTCCAGATCACACCAGGTGTAACAAACACAACGGTTCAGATTTATCACTTCCTGAGCTCCATGGCCTTTGAATCAGATTCCCTCTCAAGTTCATCAGGGAAGTGATCAACGAAAACTACAGTAACCAAAACATTGCTTGGCAGGCTGAATAAAAAGGAATAAATAACATAGTCACCTCATTTCATCAGCCCAAACGTCAGTGTAGTCATTTAAACAGTGAGCCTGTTAACCATGTGGTTGAAAGCAAACTACTGCAGTCAATTGAAAGACATTCATAAAGCTAAATGGCTTTGTATCAAGCTTTTACTGGATAGAGCTCTAAAATATTTCCTCCAGAAGTTCTGCAGGCTATTTTAGTCTATCCAAGCTGTAGGGAAGGAAACTAGAAAACAATAGCTGGCCAGGCCAGCAGAAGATACATAAATATGAGCAACTGAAACAGAGCACAAGTTAAAATCTCATTGGTATATAGCTGAGGTATGATCAGTATGCTTAACTGTAGCTTGAAGACTGCTCTCCAGTGGTTGTTCAGCTGTACTGATTCATAACTCTGTGCATGGAAGTCCCGCAGGGTTAGTAGTGTTTTCTAAAAATGATGTAAAATGAATCCTAGGTGGGGTATTGGTAAAACAGCAACTTATAGCTAGAGTTCTAAAAAGATTTAAAGTACAAAGTATGAAGCATAAGGCATCGCATTGCTGTTAAAAGGAGAGTCTTTATTTTACTTTTTAAAGAGCAGTCAGTTGGCCTGCCAAAAAGATGTTCTTTGTACTTTTGAATCTGGATATCAGCACATAAAATTTATTTTTAGTTAATTTATTAAATAACGTAATTAATTTATTGTGTTAATAAACACAAAGCATTCAAATCAACTTATACAATGTGTAAGCCTGAGTGATTCACTCTTTCAGTCTGCTGGTTTTGAATCTTGTTCTAAGACCAGCCGCATTTTTTTTTTCAGCTAGAATAGCAGTGGTTTATATTGCTGTGTTAATTATGTGAACCTTTAAACTGTGGTTTGGAAAACATTACACATCTGAGGTATTTGTGCAAATTAGGGGATTAATAACAACACCTGTTTTCTTTTTTCTTAAATGGAAATCTTGAAAGGAGTCTCCATGCATGAGACAGAGCTGAACCAGGACTGGTGCATGTTAGTGTGCATTCCCCTCCCTCCTCTTTCCCCATCTCTTCTCCTCAGCAAGGCACAGATCATGTTGTGAGTCTTGTTATATTCTCGCTTGCTTGGGGGATCATATCCTCCAAGCTGAAATCTAGTTCTCATATGTTAAAAAAGAACATATATGTACCAACATATGCATTCAATCATAAACAAAAATAATAGTTTTCTGCCTCTTTATCATTCAAATAAAGATTGCTTGCCTTACTGGAAGCCAGAACACAAACCGTGCTTTAGTCAAATAAAAGTTATTGAGCTCAACAGGACAACTGAGTAAAATTTAATGGCCCATGACTTACAGGTTACACCATACGATCTAGTCCCTTTTGGCCTCCAATTCTACAAATCTAAACAGAATTTAAGCCCTGCTTATTTTTTTTTCATTACAGCATTGGTGAGACTGGAGGGGCCTATCTAGCTTCAGCCGTGTGTAGGTGTGGATGGATGGACGGCTCTATTTTTGTTGGGTAAAAGACTGCCCTTCTGCATTGTATTTGACTTCATTTTTGAGGTGGCTGGATATCCAGTCCAAATAAAAATTGGCCCAGAATTAGTTTCCACTTCCTGTCCTGCCTTTTGCTGAAACAAATGAAAACTGGGATTCAACTTCCAGAACTCCTGGCTTTGTGGGCAGCGTCTGCAAGGCCATTTGCTAACCAAAGAGCACAGTACATAAGGAGCATGCAAGATGCATCCAGAAATTCTTTGCGATATTAATCTGACTCAATACCGCCAGTCAAGAAAGTTAATAATTATTTCCAAGTAACTTTTGCCAGGCAGCTCTGCAATTGCTTAATTGCTTACATGCTGACTCAGGAGTGAGACCTGAGAGGCATTTCAGAGAAGATCCCCACAGAGAAGAACATGAAAACAGATCAAAGAAGATATTAAAATACACACTGCATTAGTTCCAAATGTAGCTTCCAGGTCAAACCGACACAGCAGAAACCCTGGCAGTAATGAACTTGGCTTTTTAAGTAGCCGTCAGAATTCAGCTTCTTACCCTGGTCTAGTCAGCTCTTGAAATCTTAATTCCAATTACTTTTCTCAAAGACTGAGAAGGACTTACTATGTGACAATCATTAAGCATCTAACTTGGCCATAAGGCAAAATTTGCCTGATACAAGGCCTGCTCAGAATTTAATGGAATAGTTTATTCATGACGGCTCCACCTGCTGAGCACTAAGCAAGTGAAGAAAATGTTTGCAGACTTGTTATCCGCTGCTCATACCAATACATGTTCTCTGCAGAATACACTTCTCTGAAAGCTTCTGTGTTAAAACTACTACTGTAGCATACTTAGGATGCCATAAGCAACACCTAATGCTTCCTTCAGCGTGGACTTTATTCTAAAACCAACATTTTAAAAATCCCCCCCTGGAATTATCAGGACTGGCGTCAGGATGGAACCCTGTGATTCAAACAGAGTATCTCGCATTTACTCTTTGCTTTTTTCCAGGTGGAAACAGAGAACAATTGGAAAACATACAAGACCTGCCAGAGAGATAAGGCAGCTGCAATTTTTAGCATTAAGAGCTTGCTAAAACTCTGAGTCATATTAAAAAGTCATAAAGGAAAAGAGCTGGAAGTTATGGCATAGCAAAGCTAAGGTTTTGGAAGCTTAAAAATTTTTACCACTTGCAAAAATTAGTAGACTGGATACGTATTTGCATCCAGGCTGCAGCATACCAATTGGTGAATTACCTGGGTGTAAAGCTGGGTGTAAGCCAGTTCATATTCTTCACTGCTACCATTGAGTAGCAGCAAGTAGGAAATATCCTTCCATTCCCTGATTTTCATCTCCAGACTATCTTCCCTTCCTTCTTGCACTGGTATCTCCTTCTCTCCTAAAGGTTGGACTGGAAGATCCCTGAGGTCCCTTCCAACCTGTGATTCTGTGTGATTCTATGCAAGCAATTGGTGTGTGCCAGTGCCCACACTCTTCCTCCTATATCATGAATGAGGCATCTATCTTGTTCTGCAGCCTGCCCACCACTGAGTTGGAATACCCATATCTGCAGTTCCCCTTTTAAGTGGCTACAAAACCCTATTCTTTGTGAGAAAATCTGTCTTAATGGTACTGCTTTTATTGTTCATTAAATCCATCTTCCTCACCCAGGGCAGCTACATCATTCCTGCTGCGACTACCTCACCTGTTTATAGATAGAGAATTTGCGTCCCGTTCTGTGCTACGCTCTCCAGTGCTACTCTGTTGCCATCAGAAGAGAAGTTTTTCCTAATGTCCAACCTGAATGCTCCTTGCTGCTGTTTAAGCTCAGTGTTTCCCACTCTAATCACCATGGACAAAAATATTATTGTTCCCTTCCTCATTGCAGCAACCTGTTATGTCCTCAGACTCTTATCATGTTCCCACCCAATCTTCTCTCTTGTAGGCTGAACAACCTCAGTTCTTTCAAGTTCTTGCTTACAGGTCATGTTTTCTAGAGTCTTGAAGATTTTCACTGGAGGTAGCTCAGGGAACAACAATCAGTGTGAACCACATTGTAGTAACATCCAAAATTAAGCTCATACCAGGCTTTCTTAACGCTGAGCAGAGCAAAGGATTACATTATGTATATTACAAATTTTATCTGTATTTTTGCAATCTGGCACCATGTTTTTCTGCTTTACAACAGCATGAAGTGCTGATTCTCACTTGGTTTATCATCCACAGGTACTGTCCATCTGTTTTCTAGAGAAATGGCACTTGTCAGTTGCTCATTACCCTGCATGGATGTGTCTGATGAATCCTGGCTAACATCCCATTTTGCACTTGCCCCACTGAATATCATCCCAGTTTTTCCAGACGATTTCTGCAGTTTGTTGGAATTGTTTTGTATTATTAGCCTCCCCAGTAACATATATTCTCTGCCCCCACCCTCCATCCTACTTTCACTTGAACCTGTACTTTTTAGTCTTGCAAACTGCTTAGGAACATCTTGAATAGTTCTGGTTCCAGGGCTGGTCCCTGTCAAAGCCCACTCAGTATATCTTTTAGTTTTGACAGTCAACCACTGAAAACTAGTCTCCAAATGTAGTTTTCTGTTAGTGAATCTTCTGTGCTAGGCTACTGGTCTTCAGGTAATTTTAACAGATAGTTGAGACAATTATAATTGCACTTCTACTCCAAAAGCAAGACTTGTCTTTCATTTCAAAAAACTGCCAAGAATACCCAGTCTTCAAAGCTAATTGGTAATACATGAAATATTCAAATGAGTACCAGTGTAACTTCTGTAGCTATTTGGTCAGTCTGTTGTGGAGTATCAGAGGATCACCGAGGTCTGTCTGTTACTGAGCTACAAGAAATAATGTATCTGTAATTTGCCATATGGATAAATAACATGGGACTAACAATTTCACTTTCAAGAGTGCTCAGAGGATAAGCTAGAGACCTGATTTTCAAAATTAAAACTGACACTGAAAAAAATGCAAAGAGACCTATATTCTGTTAAAAATCAAACTCAGTGTGTAGTTGGACATTAATAGACTGGTATGCATAACATTTGGAGGAAATATGTAGCAGCTTCTGTGCACATTACAAAATAACTCTTGATATATGTACAAAACATATATTATCCTTAATTTAAAAACCACATGTTGTTGTGCATAGCCCTTTCTATTCACGCTTATGAATATTACTGAGACAATATATCCTGTTTGAATGAGAATTTCATTACAAAAAACAATGTGTCAAAACATGCACAAGTAGATTTATTTCCCCCTCACAATATGAATTGCCTTTTAAGAACCATTTTCCAGCAATATCAGCCCTTATGATTTTCCAATTTTTCATCTACAGACAATTCAAAAAACATTATAGTGAATGGTGTAGCAAAGTGAAATAATACTACTACAGATGCAAGCATGAAAAATGGGATTAATAATTTCTTTAGGAGTCAAAGTAAAGTAAACTGCACTGGAAAGAAGATTGGGAAAAAACAGATGGTCCAGCTGGACCAAGTAGGTGATATTCATCTGAAGACTCCAGCAGTCCTTTTTCTGTGAAGCAGGTTAGCTGGGAAGTACTGAGATGCTATGGTGACCAAAGTAGCATAAATCTTTACCCTAGACAGAGATTTTTGTATAAGCATCTTCTGGATGGTGTAAATGAATTAGGAGCATAAGTTCAATGTTCTTCAATAAAATAGCTCCTTGTGAGGCCAGCAGCTGTAAGGTCTCAGAGTCCTAAATGACTTTTGGAAATGGAAAGCACGTAGATATTTTTTAAAAGTACTGCACACTTATTTTAAACATAAAGAGACTTGGGCCTAAACAAATGCTTAAATAAAGATGGACAAGAATAAGTACCAGCTCCATTTCCTTTTCAAAACAGCAACAGTCTTTCCTGCATACTGAACTGTTTTCACTTTTTGTTTTATCTAAAAGGCTGACTGTGGAATATGTAATATTTTCTCTCAAGTGATTTGTAGCAAAGGTTTGAACTGTTTTATATTGAGGATATGGGTTGATTTCTGCTCCTGTAACTCCCTTCCCAAGGCTTTAAGGAATAAAGCTTAGCTCTTTAATGGTGTGCAGTCGTATTACCAGCCCCCAGCTTTCCTGGAATTGCAGTAGGCGATGGGCATGCAATGCACAGGCTCTCAGGAATCCTGGCACCAGTGAATGCTGGTGGAAATGCTGAAGTCTGTTTCTTTGAAGGGGTAGAGGGGTTAGATTTCAAAAAGAAGCTGGATTGTCCTTACTAGTGGGAGGCTTCCAGAGGAAAAAGGTAGCTCTTTGAAGACTTCTGTTGTTTATTGTACGAAACTGCCACCATGGTTCATTGCTCACAGAACTTCTCACTTCAGCTTTCTGTTCTCCTCCTCTTCCTGCCCCGCAAACCTTGGTATTTCTTTTTATGCCTTTAGTGCAAATGGAAATGTAATGCTCTAAATATTGTTATTTCAAGGTTTCCAGTAGAGCAACATTAAAGATGAGACTGAAATTGCAAAGTAGCCAGGATGTGCCTCTTTCTGCTCTTTAGGAGTTCTGATCTCTCTCTGCTCCCTGCAGGTACTGCACCCATCAGCCACCCCAGAGGAAAAGACTGCAAAGCACAATTGTCAAGGAAGAACTTGTCCTACTGAGCAAATAGGAGACATAAGAGATTTACAGGTTCATTACTGCCATCGTGCCAAATTGTAGATCCTTCACTCTCAGAAGCAGACCCATTACAGAGGTAATATCTGAACTGCATTCATGGCAGGAAAAAAGGTCCTCTCTCCTCATATTTTGGTGTGACATCTATACCCCTCTTGGTCTAAGGATGCAGGGTTGGTAGGCGATGTTGTTTGCACGTATTAGAAGAAGTTCTTCTCTTTTCCAGAAGGAAACATCCTTTTGTTGTTCAGCATCATGGGATGCCACAATATGTGACAGATCTGTGCAGACCTCTCTTTGCAGTGCTGGGTGTAACGGGAGTTTAGCTAGTACTGAAGAGAGGACCTGTACTGACAGAATTCTGGTAGATTTCTGCTCTCTCTCAGCAGTGTAAATTACCATTTTGTATTTTGTTTCAGTTCTCAGTGGTGGCGGCATTAGTACCATTGGGTAGGTCTCCTCTGGAGTAACATTAAAAAAAAACCCCAAACTAAAAAAAACCACCTAAAAACAGAGCCATTAAAACCTCTACTAATGTGGAGTTATTTGAGGTGATATTTCAAGTTTTAGTTTATATTTCATTTCTATTTTTTGTATACTGCTGTATATAATAATCTGTTTTCGCTTCAACTTGTGCCATCTGAATACAAGTTTGAGGGTGAGTATATTCCCATGTTCCCTCCTTGCATCCCTTCATGGACATCTGGGTACACACCTGCCCCTTGCCTTCACAGAAAACAGTTGAGTCTTGTGACACAGTTTAATTTTGGGTGGATGGGGTCTTGGCCAGTGCTAAAATGTATAGACAAGCAGGAATTCAGCAGTTAAAGGAGGGACTGCACCATCAGTTTGTCACCAGCCAGCCATATGGGGCTCACCCTGGGGCAGTGTATACTGCACCCAAAGGTCTAACAGCAGCTGTGGATGTGCACATTACCTCAGTGGGCAGTGATAGAACAGATCCTGGGTCCATCCTGGAGGTCCCAAAAGCAATAGGAGACAGAGGCAGAGACAGAGCTGGAGACAAGCTACACTATGGGTCTGAGAGGTCCATCCAGAAGAGAAGCTGCCTGCAGCAAAGGTCTGAGGTCCAACCACAAGACATCCAGAGGCAGGGCTGGAGCCTGGCACACCCACGATGCTGCTTAGGCAGGGTCTGGGTGCTTACGCCTGTGTGGAAATGGGTCTCCTGTGCCACGGGCAGAGGAGTGGGTGGAGGTCCCAGGTGAAGTTAGTCAGGGCTGTTAAGGCTTGTTAGTGCCCTGGCAGGGGTACAGAGCTAGGATACACTCAGTGATGCCGTGCTTTGCAACAGTGGGGTAGGGGCTAAATTCCAGCTTGCAGAGTCACAGTGGGCAGGATTCAACTTTCACATAACCCCACCACAGCTCACAGCCACCTAAACATGGGCACCCCAAATACAGAGCTACACCAAACTAGTGGCTACAGTGGCAAAGCTTAGTGCTAGATGTCATCTTGACCAAAGGAAGGGTAAACTAGAGACATTGACATTACAGGTTATTCAGCCCCACTTTCTCATTTTGGCATAGAAATAGCTCTGCTTCCCATGTTTCTTCCCCTGTTTTGTTCTATTACCCCATTTGAAATGGACCCGAGCTTCCAAAAGTATACCTAAGTCTCAGAACCAATACAAACATATTTACTTCTAAAGCTCCCATTTTTCTTCCCCAGCTTCCTCAGCATAAATACAGGTGTGTTTATGTTTTCCCCCTTTCCGCCACCATTCTGTTTTATTGTAAACAAAGGGTATTTTCCAGCGTGAACAGTAGTTTCCCCATCACATACGGGAATGGTGAGTATCTAAGTTGGCTTAACAAAACCCTGACAAATCAGAGAATTTCCTTTTATCTCCCAAACAAGACATGATGCCAAAAGCAATATATGGACAATGCAGTACTTCTGAAAGAGAGCTCACTTTGGTATGTGACATGAAGGACAATATCTCTCAAAGTAGCAAAACACAGATAAGATTAATTTGCTCATTTCTTGGGAATTACCCTTTCACACAAAAGCAAAGTTCATATTAAGGTTTGTGAGTGCTCTGGGATAAAGTCAACACTCCCACCTACTGGTCTCATCTAATAAAGTTTTATCTTCTTTCCTCTTTCTCTCTCTTTTTTTTTTCCCCCTTTTTTCCTATTTTAAAATGTTCCTCTTTTCCTTTTCCTTTTTTTCTCTTTTTGAGTTTCTTTTCCTTTCTCTGTTTCTGTTTTTCTCTTTTCCTTTATGTTTTGCTTTTTACTTTTTTTTCTTTCTTTTTTCAGATTGAAGTTCCTGTTTCCCATCAAAGGTTCTACAGATTCATACAGGTAGAAATAACTGCCCCAGCAAAGGCATAGTATTGGAAAATGCACATCCTCAGAATCACATATTTGTTCTTTTCTCACACTTGTGAAATAACTTACAGGTGCCTTGTTCTTGTGAGTGGAGAAACTTTCATCCAAATGCTGCGTTCTGATAGAACAAGTAATCTGTGTCATTCTGTGTCACAGAACTGACGATGCCTTCGAAATGAGACAAATCACCCTTTGGCTCATTTTTTTCAAAATCACTCCATTGTACTGAAAATCCTGCTTGTCACCCAGTGTAAGCAAGCAAGATAAACAATATAATCTGAGGACTTTATTTATTATTGTTCAGCGACAGTCAGGATCCCCCGTGTTTCCCAGTTCACGATTCCACGCTGGCTCTCATTTGTTCCTAAGGTCCATTTACAACTCTGAGTAGCACACCCTGCCTGAGGAGGGGCGGCAGAACGCCGACCCCAAGCAATCTTATTTACTTGATTAACCACTTAATTGACCCCAGTGACTTTGTTTTCTTTTGCAAGTAGACACATCCCACGTAAATATGGACTATAAAGACTGTAAGGTTCCACAGAAATTGTTTGCTCCAGTTACGTTAGAATCGCGTTATCCATACTTGCATGTTCATAATGGTGCTAGTTGTCCCAGCTGCAAGACAATGAGTAATTCTTACTAAGAAGCTCAGCTCAGCAGAAGTCCATTTTGCCAAGTAATCCTTACATATGCAGGATATCTCCCACACACCTTCCTATGTACTATTCTTGTTTTTTGCATACGGTAATTCTTCTGTGTTTTGATTTTCTTCACTTTTGGTCTGAAAGCCAATACAAATACTGAGATACTCGTTACATGAGGGAAACACATTATTTTACCTTAAAGCCCTTCAACTATTTTCACTCTTATTTCCTCATTTTTGTAACTCTTACAAGATTACAAATTATTTTTAGAAATGTGAGAGAAGAAACAGAAACACCATTTAAAAGCCTCTTAATCACTTGTTTATAATTTAATAGTGACTACTATAAATGGCTCTCTATTATTATTTGTGTTACTTTAGTGCCTATGGGCTCCAACCAGGAAGCACATGGGGATGAAATGACTTGCCCAGATTTGCACTGCAGCCAGAGCCAAACCAGAGGCCGAACCCACAGCTCAGTCTCAGACTTATGGCCGAACCTTTGGACTGTGCCGCTCCCCTCCCAGCCAAGAAGCACATTTCCATAGGCCTTAATAGCCGCTTGCGCGAAACCAGCCACGCTTTGGTTAATGAACATGAACTCAGAGCAGAGTTCTGATGCCTAATAAACTGTTTCATTTAGAATACTTAACTGCCTGTAGAAGGTGGCTTAATCACCTAAGAGCCAGATTTCCAAAGTTATTTAAGCATCTAAATGCACAAAAGACCATTGACCGGGACTTTCAGAAGTACCTCCCTGTTTCACTCCTCTGGGGTATTCATTCAGCAGGTTTGGGCAATGCAGTGATTTTCATAGCCTGACTGGAGTTTTTACTGGGAAGAGAGCAAAAAGGAGACCTCCATACCACAAGGATGGTTTGCACCCAGTGCTAAGGGATGGTGGGGGTTCTGCATCTTTCCCCATCTTCTTTACCTATGGCTGCCCAAAATGCTAGCTTCAGCTCAGCTAGAATTGTGAAGATCCATATTTTGACCACGTTATGCTGTCCAGAATTCACTATGTGTGGGCTTTTCTGGCATCCTTTGAAATTTACCATGTCTATTTTCTAACCTGCTGTTTCTCATGGAACAGCACTGACTTGTTGGGTGGAACAAGCAGGCTGCTTTGCTCCCATCTCCTCCAAAGTCCTGTTTTAGTTTTTAATGGCCTGAATAGATACTACAGGCGGGATGTGACGTCCATCCACCCTTGCTTCCCACTGCCAGCTGTAGGAACTGAAGACACGCATGCCCGGATGCACAGGCTCCTGCATTTCTTGTCAAAATGCAGGTGCCTTGGGTGACAGTGCTCACACAGGTACGATGTCAGAGACTCACATGGGCTTACGCTCTATTTCCCACTTTTAGAAGAAAAGAGATATCAGCCCACTATGCTGTCTATGCTGTGATAGTATTGCTTTGCCTTGCTGAAGTATTAGTTTTTTCCTGATGCAACAGCGATGTGAACTTTCTTTCATATCCTTGTTGCCTTTAGTAACTGGGCACCAGTGTTTTAGTGGCCTAATACAAGTGGTCCAATGGTCCCACCAAAAATCTCTAACCTGCGTAAACATTAAAAATATCAGTTAATAAGAGTTTTCAACCTTCTCAAGAAGCAAGACTTTCCTTAACTCTGTTGGTGTCAGTAAGTCTGCCGATATGTATGAAGTGTGTGTAATTCTGCATCCCTACTGGCTGCCGTGGGTTCAGTCTGCTGAGCACGCCCAAGAGCAGGGAGGTTGTAGAAATAGCATATGGGTTGTAAAGTGCTCCAAGATGAAAGATACCTTAAAGGCAAATTGTTTTGTTTTATTGGATAGTCTTCCAGCTGTATTAATAAAATATTGGTTAGCAATGTTTATGCATGTAAGATTTATCATGGTAAGAGTGATTCAAAGCTTAGATTTATTGTGCAAGAAAATGAAGACAGATCAGTCACGCTGTCAATACAAATTAATTCCCTAGCAGTTTTTCTTCTGAACCAGACAGCCCCCTGGAAATACACATTTCTAAAC
This sequence comes from Phalacrocorax carbo, assembly GCF_963921805.1. NCBI lineage: Eukaryota > Metazoa > Chordata > Aves > Suliformes > Phalacrocoracidae > Phalacrocorax > Phalacrocorax carbo. Next base: position 92,160,247 of record NC_087514.1, on the reverse strand, counting down.
CAGACATGTCCTTCCAACTTTGCCCTGATGCCAATCTGAGGCTCAACTTCATCAACTAGATTTTTGATGCTGTGCAAAACTCCAGTATTTCTGGCCCAACTGAAAGGGAATCCCTGGCCCTTTTCAACATAAAAAAGCTTGCCCAACAACATTCTCTCATTCAAAGAAATACATTAAAAGCCCTAAGCATGGACTATTGCTGTACAGTTGGTGCCCCTACTCTTCTGCTGTACAACAAACTTTTAGCTCAGTTCTTTGAAAAAGAAATATATATTGAGATGTGCATATTCCACTGCAAACCTTTCTTTGCGAAACCACAAGGTTTTTTGCATTTAACTGCCAAAACCCAAGAAAAAGTTTCCTGGTTCAAGGAAATCCAGACTTTACAGTACAAGCGTGCACAGATATGGGTCACAAACAACTTTGACTTAGTCTTTCATTGACTTTTTGGAATAATTGATGCACTACCATACTTGCAGTTCTAAATGAAATATAGTGATTTTTAAAGACCTGCATTTTTTTTCATATTCCTCTTGGTTTCAGTGAATCTAAATCACTATATTTTTACTTATAGAGTTTAGGTATAACTACTGGGGCTATCTTGAGGTGGGAAGTCAGTTGCCGTTGAAATGCTAAAGCAACCTAGAGGGAAAAAATGCATTTGAAAATATTATTCTTTATTTTAAATATGCCCAGTTCTAAAACCAGCAACTTTGCCTATATTCTTTCAGAATTGTTAAATTAAATAAAAAAGACTAGAGACAGTGAAGTTAATTGCTGGAACTGACACATATGAAATTGTTTAGTCTTGAATCTGACAAGGATGTCCATCAGTTTTCAGTAAACAAACATGGTGGGTGTTATTTCTAGACAGGATATGTCAAGTTTTATGCGTGCGGGCATCTGCGAGGGCTCATTCGTCAAATTGGTGAAGGTGTAAATGGTTTTAATGACTTCCTAAGTCTGCTTCTCTGGCTGTCGTGGTGGGATGCCTTCCAAGGTCAGTCACCCAAATAAGCAGGTTCACTTGTAAACAATCATAGATCAGACTGAATGATAATCGCTGGTGGACCCTGGAGCAGAGGGAGCTATATATATCACAACACTTTCATGTCAGGACAGTACAGGTCAGCTGTGTTTGTTCATGGACATATTAGTCTTTGATTCTCCTAAGCCTCTGCATCTTTTACAGTGGTCGTGTATTCCCATTGTATTTGCTGTCTGGACAGGGTGTTCTACCAGAGGAAGCGCTCCTTGTGGAAAAGGCGTCAATTAGTTGTCCCACTGACCCTCATTTCTACTAACTACCTTGCAGACACAAGTTGATTTATTTATTTAGGTATGAGCTTACATTTGTTTTATTGCTTTGTCATACAACTAGAGCAGTAAGGCTTAAAGGTTGCTGACTAAAGCAAGCAATAATGCACATTTCCATTTCCACAATGTATCATCATCTATTTATTTTATATATAAGATAGTTTTTGAATGGAAGAAATATTTAAAAGGGCATGGCTGGTCAACAAGGTCAATTAATTGCTCTGTTGGCAGGCAGCTTGCTTTGAGAAGGCCAGGATGCTGTAATCATATGAGACTTTCAAGGTTTTGTTGAGGAGACAGGTCACTGAAAAAATACAGGATTTTAAATAAAGTGTCTGATAAATAAAAGAGGGGGGAGAATCTTCTTAGCAATCTAGTGTAAATACCAGTAATCAGGAATACAATATATTAAAATGCATACTTGTTTTGGGTTCATTTCCTCAGAATAATCTATTCCAATGCATAGGAAAGCAAACATGAGAATACTACAGGCAGTTTTTAAAAGAGCTCTTGGTCCCTGGGCAGAGTCCTGGCAGGCAAGGGGAGGCTCTGCTTGATCACACAGCACGCGTTACAAACTGCGTTTGATTTTATGGCTTTCCAAAAAGCTGTCCAAAAAGGAGGTTGGTTGTTTTTTGGGGTGTCCCCCCCTTTCTTTTTGCAACGGGTCTCATCAGCCATCTTAGTGTGTGTTTTTCCTCACCCAGTTGACCCGGGCTTGGGAGGTATTTGTGAAGAGAGTAAGCAGCTCCCAAAGGCAGTGACTAGAGTGCAGAGCTCGCTGGTCCAATTTGGAATCGTTGAATAGTTGGTCATTTGCTCACCTCTGTCTTCCGGGCTCTTCATTCCTCCCCTCCCCCCACCTTTAAAATTCTCTTCCACCCTCCTTTGTTTCTTTATTACTGCAGCAGCTGAATTTGCCACTCTACCATGGTAATGGCAATGCAAAATAGCTTCTTCTAAGATGGCAGCTCTACAGACGTTTCTGAAGCATTTGAGAAAATAAGCAAGAGAAAACCTGATATGCAGGCAATGCCATCTGAAAACCCACACCTTCTGCAACTGCTTGGACAATAAAGATCCTTTGTGAGATAACCAAGACCCATAAAACCAAAGCAGGATCTTCCACCTCAGTGAGTCTCTGTGGAGGGGTGTCATTAATTACAAAATTCACCCATGTCTTTGAGAGTGTAGAAAGAGAGATTTCACCTGCTAAAGAAAATTCAGTTATAGCACCAACTTAAATGCAAAATGCTGAAATGCTCTGCGACTTTAACATTGGTGTTCAACCATAGTTGCCTAAATGTCATCTTCCATTACCACATCTGAGGTATGTCAGTGCATTGTTATCCTCACAACACCTTCCGCACTTCAGGAGGTTCCTGTTTTACAGACAGAACACCAAGGTGCTGGATAAAGCCATGTGCATATGTGTCCCATCACTGCCACACCTGTGGTTGGACAGTGGTGAACACAGACCTCTTGGTTCCAGTGAGCCTGCATATGGATCAGACCTTCCCCTCTGGTGTAACATGAGTGTAATGGGGCAACCTCAAGCACCATTTATGGCATCTGTGGAAAAACCAGGCCCGAACTACCACAAATATGAATGATTTTGCTTTCAGAAGGACTGCCAAATGGAAATCTTTTAGAGGATAACACTTTGATATGGCATCCGTTACTCAGGTTTTGTTTGCTTGTTTTAAGTAGTGTGTTTAACAGCTTATGAAAATAACAAAGTGGATGAAATTAGGAAAATAAAATGCAATTTTCTGTTGTTTGATTTTACATCTCATGTTTCAGTTGAAATGTTATCAATGCTTAGGCTTGTTAAAGAACCCCAAATGGAACAAAACTGCTGAGAGTTTTATGTTAGGCTGCAAGGCTTCCCTTACCAGAGGAAGCAAAGTATGTGCAATTTTGTAAATACTCAGAAGACATGGCAATTCCTGCAACATGGTGTGTCTACTAGGTATTTATAACACCTCAATGCTGGTCTCCTGAGGCAATTTTTTAAAAGCTCTAGTGTTTACTTGATTCTGCTATGTTTATGAAAGTTACATGGTTTTAAAAATTGGAACCAAAGGGGCCTTCTTCCCACACAGCTCCACTTGCAAAAACCAACAGAAAAAAAGAGTGCCAGAAAGGGTGGAACGAAGCTGTTTTTCTCTGCCACAAAATGTCGGCTTCATCAGTGCACACTGTCAAATCACTTTATTATAGTTCTACAGCGTGGGTGTGTTGTTTGCCATTTTGTCATTGTTTCATTGCAAAGCCTTTTCCCTCAAGTCTTATTTGCACCATCTGTGGTTTCTGCACATTCTAGACTATCCAGCAGAAGACTTTGTAATTTTACCAAGATTTAATTGAAAGTAAGTAATTCTATTCATTTTGCATTGTTAGAACCCAAACACTTTCAGATGTCTTATGTAATTATATAAATTGCTTAAAGGCAATACAGGTTGCTCCCCAAAGATTTATAATGCCTTCAGAAATTAGGTCATTCTGATGGTTTTTATTTTTAGTTAAAGTATGTTTGACTCAGATTTTAAAGAGTAGCAGTTTTCAGGGAACTGGCCAGACAATGTAACACAGTTCAGTTTTAAGAGAGTACTCTGTCTCTGTACTCTGAAGGTTGAGTTGGTTGGAGGACACACAGATTCACTAGACATTTCCTTCTATGGCTTAATTATAGTGCAAAATTTAAATGAGAAAGATTTATAAATCTGGGTTTTTTCTTTAGACTCTTACCAGATTTAAATATGAACATCACTGCATGACCTCTCTGATTACAAAGCCCTATACCTCATAATAAGATAAAATTCCATTGTCAGAATGGGATGGATCCCCCTGCTGTTAAAGTCACTTTTAAAAATTCCTACTGGTTTTGGTGGTACAAATTTAGATTCCCAGACCCTCTTCAGCGTCACCTGAAAGAGCTCACTCATGCTATTGAGAATGACACCATTTATAGAAATAGTCCAAAACCTCCTACACAAGATGTCATGGCTTAGGAATGAAAGTTGAATAAATCGAGCTCAGCTAGGGAGGTTTCTCTTGGGACTGGGAACTTGGGCATCCAATAAAGTCAGTCATGGAAAAAAAAAATTAAAAAAAATCAATGGATCTTGCTTCAGCGATGTGTACAGACTGTACAAATCTGCAGTTTGTGTCTTCTGGATACCTATGGTTTTGGCCTCGTAAGTGTGCAGGCACAGGAAGCCAAATAGAGAACGCTAGTCTTTCCGTCTTGCACACTATTTTCTCAGTTGTCCTCTCTTGATGTTAAATTCTTTACATTACTTAAAAAAGCACAGGAATAAGGCAGTTTCCTAGCGGCTTTCTCCACACTTATTTTGAAAAGTAGGAAAACAGATCTGCCACCCAGTGCCTGCCAAGCTGAAGTTTGGTTCTGGAACTATTTATTGAGTAGACAATGCTCTAAAAATATGATTTTTCATAGCAAGAAATATAACACGTACACACTCTACTTTGTCTGCACCACTTCTCCTCAAACACAACCACAAATGCATAAATACTGCTCTCTGGAGGCTTGAAGACAACTATTGGACCCTGAGCTCTTTTGAAAGCCTGGCATAACACTGGCAGCCTGTGTGTGCTCATATATGCGTACACACATGTAAGATGTGAAAGTATCTCAACTTCTATTGATTGCTCACAGTTGCTTAATTATATACCTTGGCATTTCTGTCCGGTTGAATCTGATACACTTGCTTGTACCTGGTCTATGCTCAAGTAAATGGGGTAGACAAAGTGCACACTACAGTGGCAAATCATGCCTAGAATAGAGAAAAATAACAGAGTTACATATATTTAGGACTTATGTCCCGTGTCGTCTTAGGTAGTTTCCCAAAAATAGCTCAGGGAATTATGAACCATTACAAGATACTGGAAAAAAATTTATGTAGCTGCTTGTGATGCCAGCAAAACTGAAAGCATGTCATCAGTGTATACTTAGTAGATATTTATAAAATCAGGGAATTTCCACTTTCCTTATTTCATAACATATTTGTCTTCTTGAGCACTTCATGACTAAATGCTAAACACCACAACTTGCTGAAGTGTATTTAGTGAAAGAAGGTTCAATCCCAGCCTACTGCTGCTCAAAGGTGAGGGCAAACTTGCTGCATGATGTGGCAATGTGTAGAGTGTACCTGAAGCACTCTGCTGCAGGCTGTACTCCCCTCATTCATGGATGTATAGGTCCTTTTCATCTTTCTTTCTAGTTGCAGCCTGCTGGTAGGCTGAAGCAATTACGGGTGTAGAAATTTGCAGGGGAAAAAAAAGTTACTCTAATGAACGGTCAATTGAAATTTCCCCCAATCACTGGTCAGTATATTTAAAGAATTACTACAGTAATTATATTTTATGAGCATGAGTCATTTTTCTGTTTTTAAAAAAGTACTTCACTTTACCCATCTCTTTTAGTACATTTCCATTTGGTGTGGTTTGGCTGCACGGAGAAATGTGGCAGCTGGTTACTTGAAAATATTTAACAAAGCGCCAGATTCCTCAGCTCTGGCATACCTGTGGACCACATATATGGACATAATTGCAAACATCTGTCCACCCACCCATGTAACGGCTAAGAGGAGTAATTTAAGAAAAAGGAGGCTAAAATAGTCAACTTTGAGGGTGAGGAACTGCAGAACTACCTATTTGTATGTTTATTTATTCATAATATATTACCAACTAATGGTCTTCAGAGACAAATTGCTCTGCCATTTTCACAGGAGGGTCATGACAATGCAATATATTGCAGTACCACAACATATACTCACTAAACTAAGCAATAATAGGTTACAACAAAAGCATGAAAATTTTAACAGCCTTCTTATCAGTTAAAGAAGGACTTTCTATGGTGTGTGTGAAACAATGAAGAGGAAAAGAAAAAAACCTTGGGGATGCATGGGGAAATGTACCTTGGAGCTAGTTGTGTGAAGAATAATTCAACTTAGATTTTGTGAACCAATTAATTTACTTTAGCATTCAAAACTGAGACTCCACATCCAAACCAACCTTCTCACCTTCAGTGAGGCACCAGGGAGCACTGATGAGTCCTAGCTAGTCCTGGTTTGATTTGAACCTCTGTCCAACTCACCCTGACCAAAGCATCCTGAATTCAGTGGTTGCCATCAAATTCAACAATGCCTAAAGTCACTGCAGCGTATTTTCTACCCTCTGAAACTGGGCATATTTATAAACTATATTCAGATCTCCTTCTGGAAATAAGTCTTTCACAGTAGCTTGAATGATCAGAACTAAATTCCTTGGCTAAAATTCTTCAAGCTTTGGGGTGTTCAGAATCTAGACCCACAGTAAAATTCACTGATTTGTTACACTCACATCAGTTTTATTCACTGGCTGTCACACCAAAACCATGCTTTTCCTCTAACCCACTTTCTCCTCTCTGCTAACTATTCAAGCAGCAGAATGTCGATTGTTGAGACCTGGGAGCTCCTTAGAGCTGGTAGAAGTGACAGAGCCAGCACCATGATTCCTTGAACTGTATGAACAGGATATTTGGAAGAGAGACAACTCTGGGAAGCTGGTATGCTTATGCAGGAGCAGGGAGGAAGGTTTTGCTTCTTGTAGACTTTCAGCTCCTGCGTCTGTAAACAGAGTACAGATGGGTAGCTTAGAACAGCCCCAAGGCTGCTCTAAGTCTCCTCTAAATGATATAAGGATAGACGGTGAGCCTAAGGCACATTGTATCATTAGAGCAAAAGTGATTTGCAACCATCTTCCTCCTTGCCCAGTTAATTCTATGCATACTACATATAGACTTTGTACAAGTTAAGAAGATATAGCTCACATTTATTTCTTTCAGTGGAAGACTCTTCCTTTTATAGCAGTGCTGCCCTACAGATCAGACAAGAGCTTTCATTGGTGCACCTGAGGCAATTTAAGACCCTGCAATATCCATCTGTCCACCCTGCCCCACTGCCAGGGACTTCTGCCCCTGCCAAGGAGGCAGCGGAGTGAAACACCCCAATTTAAGGATATTCAAACCCCTTCATACTGGGACTTCATCCATATGCAAATATTTTAAAGCTAAAACTGAGTGCTCAGTTTGCTACATATGCAACCAATCCACAATGTATTACTAAACTAAATACTCAGTTTTTCCTGCCCATTTATTTTCTCCTTCTCTTGTTGTTAGACTCCAGGTTCTCCTGAAAGGAAAGGGACATCTGTCTGAAGAAATTTACCCTGGGCAGAAAAGAGGTTGAGCACATGGCTTTCCCTGCTATGTCTCAAGGCTCTGTGAAAAACCATACAGGTGAAAAAAGATCTGTCAGTGCAGTGTTACAAGAAGCAGAACATGCATTCACAGCCTGAACAAAAGTAAAATTGAGGATGTGGTGTGGTACGGTATTTGCTTGGACTGATAATTTCTGGCTGGTCAAGGTCTGAATGCTTTGAATGGGCTTCATTTGCCATTTGGATGTACCTCATGGTGATTTACAGTTGATATGATACTGTGATACCATTACTCACTGTACAGATCCACAGGCGCATAATATATAAAGTCTGCACCATGTTAAAAGGCAAGCTGAAAATCAGCTCCAAGCATTTATTTTGTGGCACAAATTCTAACTTTTTCCCAAAGCCAAAATGCTGTCTCCCATCATAAATGCTACACATAAATACTGTATAATGGGAACAAGGTGTCAGCTAGAAGCTTGCAGGCTCTGCTTAGTTCTTAATCTTTTTTTCCCATTTCATGTCATATAGCACCACAGTTGTGCTACTATTAGGCTGACTGAAATGTTATTTTCCAAACAGATGCAGTGAGACCTAGATCTATATCAGGCAGAGTCATAAGATCTGAGGAAGGGCATGAAAGCTAGGCACAGATTGTCACTGATCTGGTGATCGCCAGTTTCTTTGTAGAATTGAGCTTCCATGATTGTCATTTCTGTTTATATTGAATGGCAGGACAATCTTCACCATCTCAGTCATGGATAAGTATTGCTAGAAAAACTCCTGGAGAACAATAATTACACCTCCAGGTAGATACTGAAGCTTCTAGCAAGGGTCATGTCCTGATTATAAGCTGGAGCTGGGTTTTTTTCCACCTTTGCATCATTTTAGTAATCTCAGATGCTCACAATTAAAGAAGCAATGAAATCACTAGTCAGTAATACGATATCAGCCATGATTTAATTGTTACTAACCATTTCATTAATAGATAGGGAACAGAGTCTGTATAATTAACTGTAGGTTCCAACATCCAGCTATTGTTTGAAGTCTGGGGGTTTGTGCCAGTTTTTCTAGCATGTGTTGCCCATTGGAAACTAAACTATAAAGTCACGGCATGAGAAAATAACTGGGCATGAAAAAGTCTGTATTCAGTTAGTAACTCCTAGTGATTTCACTGCAGATGTAGTGTGAAGAAAGCATCTTGCCACACAGAACAATGAAATCCATACACACACACTACTGAAAAACCTTTCCTCCATGGGTGGAGGACAGTCCTGTGGGAGCTGTCAGCACAGGACATAGGTTCAACTCCCTGTTCTTCGGGCACTCTGCATAAATGGGCTGGACCCAGAGTTTTAATTATTCTTGACATTTATTGGTAAATATCTGCTTTTTCTTTGTTAAAGGGTAGTCTACATCTCTCACTGGCATGTGGGTAAGAACCTTGAAGGCTTTTAGGTCTTCTGATGCCATTTCCAGAATTGCAGGGGACATTGTGCTTCAGGGCTATCCTACCTTTCTGTCCAGCAGTATTATGAGATAACGCTTCTGTAAAACTGTTAGACAGATACACAAGGTCACACGAAAATAATGCTTTCAGCTCCTTCCTTCTGCCTCCAGAAGTGCAGGTCATGAATGAAGAAATGCAGATCAGAAGGAGTTATCTCATGTTTAACCTATTTATTGAGTGTCAGTCTGACCTCGTTATAATTCTTGGGTAGAGGATGGCCCTAATGAGGAGTGACCAGTGTCCCTGCTGAGCAGATTGCACAAAAGTCAACAGTGAACGCATCAACATGAACTCAGTGCTGTTGTGGGTGCTGCTGGCTGTCCTCCTCTTCACCAGCTCCACTAATGATGGGAGTGGAACCAGAATCTGGCAGGAACAGTGACAGAAGTTATTTTCTTTCCACCATGCTCGTGCATCGCCTCAGTACTCAGAGGCTGGGAGGATGAAACCAACCATTTAAGAGTTCCCTCAAGAGGTGGGTGGCCAAGAGGAATAATGGCAGCACCATCACCTGGCAGAAGCAGCACCCAGGAGAGGGACATCTGCAGCAGGAGGGTGTGGACATTTCTCCTGAATTCCCATCTCTTCACATTATGGGGCTTTGGGCTGCATTTTGGTTGTGTGGTAAGAGAGGCCCCCACAGATGCCTTGGGAAAGAGGCTGGTCCTGAGGGTGTACAAGCCGGTTCCTCTGCAGCGTGACCCATTCCTTGGCTGTCTTAGAGGAGCCTTCCAGAAGGAGAGTTTCTGATTAATTATGCTACATCAGCTGGGTTTATCATTTGTTGCTTGGCCTAGTATACTTGTCTGAGCAAGGGCTGAACAGCTCTCCCTGTAATTTTTGCCCTCTTCTGTTTGGGAGATTTTATTCCACACTTGAGTTTGCTCATCTGCTAGTGCCACTATTTATCCACTTAATGGGACATTTAGTCACTTTGGGAATAAGGTGTGTAAAGGACCAAATAACAAATCCTACTAAATAATGAAAATAAAGCAGCTAATTCTCAGCTGCTGTAGAGCAGAATAGATCCACTGGCTGTTGTGCTGAATGATGTTCTGGCCTCAACTATTTTCAGTAGGGGTCAGGACTGAGAAAAACCTTGCAAGTAACTCAGTCCAGTCCCCCACTACCATATCATACATTGTCTTTTGCAGTCTCAATGACTTGCCAAGCAGCCTAAATGCATAGGTAGGGGGGTTTTTCCCCTCTGTTACCCCAGTGTCTGACTGCCCTGATTATTAGAAATCTTATTTCCAGTGTGAATGGATGGATATTATATCCATGTGTGGGAAAATAACGGAAGATTGGTGAGGAGGATTGTAAACACTCTCAAGTGACTTGCAGCTGGGGTGTCAAAAAACACATATATCATACTAATTGTTGTTTAGCCTTGTGTGTTGGACAAGTAGAACATCTGTGTTTAGATAACATAGGCCTGTGATAGACTTAGAGGCACCCTATCAAACATGCTTGAGATTCCTGCCCTGCTGTGGGAAAGATCAAAGCACGGTAGCAAACTACGCCTGCGTGAATCCCTGATATACAGGCGAAAACAGCAGGGTTGGTGATCCTCTAGCATGGACTGAGCTCAGCCAGTGCCTGTGTCCCTGCTTGCGTGCCTCTATCTGGGTGCTGCTTTGGGGATCCCCTGGTTGGTGAGGTAATGAAAATAAATTTACTCTTTGCGTTTCATCCATGGTTTTTGTGGTTGTTCCTATGTCCTGTCTGTGCCGGCTTGCACATCATGATATCTCCCCAGTCTTTTGTGGCAAGTCGCTTTTCCCTGATTAGTTTTCTATTAACTGGTGCACATGAAGAAGTAACATAACTACTTCTCGTACTTGAGTTACTGGTTTGAATAAATCAACTTCACTTAGGTTGTGTGGCCTCCAGGCAGCAGAGCCACACCATGCCACCACTAGCTGGTGCCCTGGAAGAAATAAAGCTGCATTTGGCTCTGGCAATTTAGTCCAGCAGCCCAAGTATGCTGTTGATGTGACTGCACAGCTTTCAGTTCTCAGACTAGGTCTCTCTGAGCATTCATGCCACAATTTTTGTTTGTGTGCACAGTCCTTCTTTTTAAATAGGTTCTCTACCTCCTCGTCCATCTTTGCAACCCCTTTCCAGCTTAAATACCTTTTTCTTGAACACAAGTAACCAGAATTATATATTGCATTTCAGATGGAGCCTCAAAATTGTCTTATTCCTGTCATAGAAATATTCCACCTGCTGCATCCTAAGATCACAATGACATCCAACTTGGGGATCATAGTCATTCTACATTTAACTGGTATATCTAGGTGTGCCTCCCTCTCCTCTGTTGTTTCCAGCTCTGTTTCTCAAACAGAAATTATTGTTATTCATCCTGAAAAAATGGATTTTTGCACTTTGTGTGTTTCACTTTCATTCCATTTCCATTACTTCTGTCCTCAAGGTCATCCAGTTCTCTCTGCATGGTATTCTAGCCCTCCTCTGAATTGACAGTGCCTTCCAACTTTGTGTCATCAACACATTTCATAAGCCCACTCCTACTTTTTGAGCCAAAACCAGTCCTTGAGGAACTCCATTAATAGCCTGTCTCCAGCCCAATACTTCCTCTCTTGACACAGTCTGCTGTCATCTCTGCTTTAACCAGTTTTCTAGCCATCTTACAGTTTCTCTACTAATCCCCCTTTTCCTTACCTAAGCAGACGCTTTCTCACATGGCACCAAAACAACTGTTTTACTGAAATCCAGAACACTGTATTTCCTTTGTCTAGAGAAAACAGTCATCTTAAAGAAAGCTATTATGTTAGGCTAGCATGACCAGACTATGACCAAACCAGACTAAAAATAGCATTTCCTATTTTCCTGCTTATCTTGATCTTTTTCTACAAAATCTGTTCTACAGACTTGCATGCTGTTGCAAACTAAGTGACCCCAAGAAAACCGGGCCACCTTCTCCTCTTCTTATGCCATTTTGAAAGATGGATATGGTGTTTTCATTTCTTTAGTCATCTCCTCTGTTCAAGTGTCCGGAAGGGTGAATTTCTAATGAGTTGGTGATTTCATGTGCTGCTTCCCCCAAAGTTCTGGAGTGGAGATTGACCTGTCCCCTCCAAAACAAGTTTGATGTGGCACTTCAAGTTCTGTTTCTATCACCATAAGACTAATGCCCTCTGGCTATACTGTGTCTCTCTCCTTTGTAAATGTCATTGTGCATAAAGGGAAACAAAAGATATGGTGTGTCAATTTTAGGAAAAATCATTATTAATCTCCACCCTGGCCTAGTGCATGGCTGTCCCCTTGCTTCTTTTGTGTTCAATTACTAGTTACATGGCTGAAGATTTTTTTTGGTATTTGTTTTATTTCCTCTGTAAGGTCTAACACAGCTTGACTTTTGGCAATTCGTACTTTATTTCTGCACTTTGACCTCTTAAGATGCTGCTTTCTCAGCTGATTAGTCTTTCTCCTCATTCCTTTTAGGTTCTCTGTTGTTAGCCATGTGATTTTTAAGGTGGATTTTTATTCAGTTCCTTCCTACAAGGTCCCCTCCTATATTTACCCTTAGGAAACAAGTTCCATATATTTTTTGGACCTCTGACTCAAAGCAATCTCAATTTTAAGTAGCTGTTGCTTTTCAGCTTATTTCAAGAAGTGAACGACTCCTTCCTGAGGAAATTAATCTTCATATCTTTAATGAATATATCGTTATCACTCCCAATCTTATTTTATTCCTGACTTTTCCTGATCAGTGCAGAGCTTGGTCCAGTCAAGACTCTGTTTTGTGCCTGTACAGAATGGGGGACTCCAGAGAAATGGAACAATGCCACAGGTAGTAAAATTTATAATAATAATTTTATAAAAACATATTGCATTTTTGTCCAGATATACATATTCCCATCTATATAGAGAGAGATAGAGAGTGTATGTTAATGCAAGACTAAAAGTGATCTATCAGGCTTAATATTTTAAAACTCACTAGCAGTACCAAAGTATGATAATGGATCTTAGCAAGACATTGTTCCAATGAAAACTTGAAAGGGAACGAATCCACCTCTCTCTCACAGCTCACAGGAAAAAACCATTTTTTCTTAGCATTACTAAGTTGGCCAGGTGGGACTGAAAATGTTCCCTGAGCAGACCGCTGGGTAAGAAAGTATCATTTTAACATAGCTGTGTTTGAGAAAAAGAGCATACCTAAAGAATGCTTAATACTTATACATACATAAACCTCTGATAGAGTTACCCAAACCCCATTCTCAATGATTAGCTTCTACTTTGCCAAAAAGCAAAGAAGTGATGGAAAGAATTATTTCTTCTGCTTGACTTGCTGCTCCTCAGAAGTTGGAATAAAGGTATTGGACAGCACCAAGCATGAAATTGCCTGGGTACTTAGCAAGGGCCACTATTATGAGAGATAACTTATAGTAAAGAGAACAGTTAAATTTAATCTTTGCTGTTTACTTTTAGACCTAATCCAAATTAGAGCAATGGAGAAGGTCTGAACTGTTCTCCATCTGAAGAGAATTAGCACAGGCTAGCACACAGAATGCCAAAGCCCTAACAAATGTGTGCTATTTTAAGTATAAATTTTTAAGTAGAAATGTCTGAGGTGAAACACTGAGCCTTGTCGTATGGGGCTAAAATCTTCCTGGCCCTCAGCCAGTAGGAGTGAGGTACAGGGAGACAATCTTTAGCACAGCTGATGTCAGGATGGGGCAGAAATGCATTTCTAATGTTTGTAAGAATGTATGGACTACACCCCTTGAGCTGTACAACAGTGAGGAAGGAGGAATATAGCGTTGCTTCCTTCCAGGCACAATGTCCAGCTGAGCTGCTCGGGTCTTTTCCAAGGAATATACTCAAGGGAACACTAGGAGACATCCTGCCTCTCTGAGGCATCACAACTGAAGCATTTCACATGCACAGCATGAAACATGAGGTTCAGGGCAAGGTTGTGCATAACATGAGATGTATAGCCCCAGAAGAATACCCCCAACTAACCTGTGCATTTGCCTGAATCATTGCTCCTTATTACATACCATGTCTTTGGGAAGATTGTTCTGAGTCACTAGATTATAAGTTCCAGACTCCTACCAATAACTGCATTATAGCACCCCATGTCATCATGACCATGTTATTTCACACAATTCCCCCTTAGTTAGGCAAAGCATTATCTTATCTAAGAGGATGCAAAACAGTCTCTACTAAAAATGGATACTCACTACAGGACAGTGCTTTTTCAGACAGTTTTTGAAAGCACAAATAGATGCTCAGCTCTTAAACCTCCAGCAAATTGATGCTTCCGTACCCCTACTGCTTTTTTTGTCTCCTGAATGTGAGAATTTTTTCCTTCTCTGAATGCAGAAAGAGAAACAGCACAGACAATACAGTAACTTTTGCCCTATGATATAGATGTCCTTTTATTATTTGTACCCATAATATGCAAAAAAGTATCTTGCAGCTCTGACACTGGCAGCTACATAAACTTCAGAGAGGCTGCTGCCATGGATCACTCTATGAAGAAGTGTGCTTCAGTGTGTGTTGAGGGTTTGCTCTCATTTTCCCTCTTTCTCTGTTGACTACAGAGGGAGCCAGAGGAGCCAGATGCCAAAATTAGGAGGCTAAAACTATTTATGCATGTGCCTACCACCCACCGAAATTAATAGGAGAAGTTTCAGTGCCTCCCTGGTTAGAGACAAATTAAGTGTGCTTTGAATCTAAGTGTGTTAATTCAGACCTATGGCAAGAAAAGGTTGTGTTGATTCTTCTCCCAGGCAACCTCCTACAAAAATGCAAATCAGCTACTTTGCTTGGATCCTGGGATAATGGTTTGGACTCAGGAAGTTAGTTTTGTGGTAAAGGAAAACATCGGGTTCTGCACAGTTTGAAGCTATCTGCATGTATCCAGCCAACCTGTATGTTACACAGATGTTTTCTGGCTGTGGAAAGCCAGTGCTGAGCCATCACGCAGTACCGATGGCATAGAGCACTTCAGTGACAGGTGCCTCCTATGACTGATGTAAATGAGGCAGAAAATGTACACGTTTCAAGTTGCTGGAGACCAGTTTCTTGCACTGATGTGTTCTGTCTCAAATGAGGTCTGAAAGAAGGACAAAGAAGCCTGACCATTATTCATCTATCTGGATTTCTGATTTTATTTCTTTAAGCTTTTAATCACTTTGAAGGCTTCTGGCTTCAAAACAATGCCAAGCATAATTCCTTTACAGTTTAGGAAACACGCTGGAAGAAAGCAATGACTGCCAAATATTTTTAATTTGTCGGGGATCATCCTAAATCCATGCCATGAACTGGAGCACAGTTGTCTTCATTCAGAACTTGACACTGGCTGAACGGGGGCAGGTGTGGACTCACCATATGTAGTACATCTTCAGCCTTCTTCCAAGTGCCTCTGAAGCTTGAAAGGTTTCAGCACCCATTTTTTTCTTACCTAAAGAGCGGAATAAATTTTACATCTCATCTGGCTTCAATTTCAGGCAGTGTTAGTAGAATCTCCAGCATTGCAGTGGGGAATTGGCTGGAAACATCCCCGTCACGGCCAGGGACACTACCCTCCCAGAGATCGGTTTGCCACAGCACAGGCGTAGTGTGCAGCTGATGCAAAACACTATTTGAAATATGGAAACATCCAGCATTTTTGCACTGCAGCCAAGATAAGCCTTTGTTTCTGCCACTTAGCTGGGACCCACCCTGTGGAACCGATGTGAGGCTTTAGCTCAAGTCGTGGAGCGCGTCGGCCAAGGCCAAATTCTGGTCTGGGATGTACCCGCATAACTCTAATGAGGCAACGCGGCTGAACAGGTGTAAGTCAGAGAAGAATTGAAAAGCAGCCTTAAGGCAGCATTTCAAATCCAAGGCTTTATATTATCCCACGTTTTCCTTTTGTGGCCCCATTTTGCAAGTCGCAGAGTGACACGGTTCTGCTCAGGTTCAGCCACCATGCACAGAGCTCAGTGCAGCACAGGAACTGTAGTTAGGACTTCATGTACTCCTGGGCCCTAAGGCTGACCAGAAAAATCCTCAGGGACAATTTTGTAAATGCTTAGTATTCAGCTCAGGTGCCAGAGTCTTACAAAGTGCTCATTATAAATCTTGTGGAAAATCTGACAGCGTAGAGAAGTGCCTGAACTGGAGCAGATGTCTTCTAGAAACTGGGTTTTCAGTGTGCCATGAACTGCTCTATTTTCAAATCCTTATTTTAGGATACTTGATTTTTATCAGTCGGTAGCTAATTACCAGGGTTCTTTTAAAAACCGTAACCCCCACCCTGTCTAACTGATCATCAAAGAGGAACAGCATCAAATTACTTTCCTTCATATGACATGTCAAGTGGACGGTTTCTTGCAAGCCAAAGACATAAACACTAACTCACCCACATAATTTTATTACTGACTAAAATAAAACCATATGAAGTTTCTGTATCAGTGCCTGAAAAATTAGTTCACTAGATTCTGGCAATATAAAGTGTCCCTAACACTTTTGTTCATATACATATAAAGCCCAATGAAAAATGGTGATAGTTATTTTCAAGGAATAGCTGGAAAGCAGTTCCCCCAGAACAGAAGTTACCTCAGCTGTTTGCCATTACTGCCATCAATGATAACTCGGAAAATGTTCAAAGCGTAGTGTGTACAATAAACTAAACTTTATAGGTCTTATTCAATAGGCAGTGAAGTAAATGAAAGGACTCAGATTAAGTTCAGTGGATTTTGGAGCTGTCTCTGTGCTTCACACCTAACATTACAGCTACATATTCAAACACTACCGACACTGTGTATTACTCACAAAACTTAGAAATGGTGCTACCTAGTTTTAGGAATAACTGTACAGTCAAGGTAACATCTATCCAGAAGACAATTGCTTCCATCTGTTTAAAAGAATGACATTGTTTAGTTATAGTTACATACTTTTTAAAGAAGAATAACAGCAGAAATATAAGAATTCTGGCTACACTACCTTTTTACAAAACTACTGTTATTTAGCATAGTTCGATTTTTCCAGGCAACAGAGCAAAACATAAATTACCTACAAAACCTGCTATCCCAGCTAGCACATTTGAAAATAAAACATCATGATTTGTGTGATATCTTGTCATCCAGGGATCTTGAAATATCTTACGAATAAGAATGACCTCAAAGTATCTTCTCTTATTACCTCCGCTCCACAGAGTGAAAGTGCAGCACTTACGCTGTTGAGCGACTTGCCACGTTTGACAAGCAAAGCCAGGAATGGGGTCTGTAATGGTATTGCCTTATTGCCTTTTTCTTCCATGGTACTGCCTATCGCTTTCAGCCAGTTCTGATAACGCTTGGAGCCTTGTAGAGCGAGGCCAGCAGGCAAAGTTTCTTACCATAGGTCATATCAACTATAGTTAGAAACAGCTGTTTGTGCACAACACCTTAAAATGATCAGAAAAGTCAGTGAGACTGACACACCTGGAACAAAAGCCTTCAGTGCCCAAGCTTAGGAAATGTCTTGTAACTGCCAGGTCCTTTATCCCGCAGGTGAGGCACTGGAGAGCGGTATCACACACAAATGCGGGGTGAAACAATGAAGTCAGGGTAAGATTTCGAGCTGCAAGTCTTGGCACCTGAGGAAGGGGTTAGGATAAGTCAGGTCTGCAACACGTGGACCCATAGATATGAAAGTTGAGCACACCTGCGCTGATGCTCTGGCTGTTTTATGTCCCCTCAGCATCCACTGAGTCTCCTCAGCTTTGCCTGGGGCAAACCACTTGCTCCTCATTCCTCACCAGCCTGGTGCCCTTCAAACCAACACACACGCACACACAGGTGTCCTGCTGTTTGCCTGTCATGTTTACTTACATTCCCAAGAGTGTGAATACAATGTCAAGAAGCCAATCCGTAGTGAGTCCATGGACTACAGCAGATTGTTTCTTTGCATCGCTTCTCTGGGAATTTTAGTCCCCTGAACTAGGACCTACTGGCTGAATTGTGCCTTAGCCATGACGAGATACTACCTACTGGCTCCTGTGTTTAACAGTGTTGTTCCTTGATGGCTACCTAGTAGAAAGGATGAGAGGTGTCCTGTTGCTTTCCCCCCCAGGCACATGTGGACATGCCATCCAGTGGCAAATCCATGGTTTTTTTAAAGCTAAGGTCTATTCACAAGTCTAAATATTTAGGTCATCGAATGCATGTGGGTTTTTTTTAGAGAAGAATTTTGACTGCAGCATGTTGAGTTGCCTGCCATTTGCAGTTAGAGAAATGTTGGTGTGATCTGCATCCACTGCTTCACACTGGCTGTGAGTACAGTTCTGTGCATCTGTTTTGCCTACTCATTCTCAGACGTCACTGGCCTCCACATGAAATGAGATGTTTAAGTGTCTATGAGAAAACCATCATACTTAGAGTTTCAAAATGCAGATAAGATGTCCAGGAATTCAGGAGAATTTATAGGCTATGAAGTCAAACAAATGTGGTTATTTTCTGAGCCAAGAAGATACAGGACAGACGCTATTGACAAGAAAAAACTATTTAGGATTTTCATTCATAATAAAATATTCAGTAATATAATCACAGCCAAAAGAAACCTACACTTTTTTCATTGCAATTATTTTAAATAAAGTACATCATTTTTTCTCAGCCTGGTCTTTGGCACCAAGATAAAATTGTACTTGAAATGAAGCAGTAAAACACAATTAGGCATTTTATGTACTGATGGTAGTTTCAAATCCATTCAGCTCTAATAAAAAATTGTGGAGTTTTTGAATCAACAATAAATCACAGAGTAAGATGCCTAACAGAAACAAATACCAGTTCTATATCTTTACAAGTAACACGTGATACTGTAGCCTCTCTGTCTGTTCTTTGTTCTCCTCCTTACCCTTTCACTTCATCAAAAGAATTGATTTATATGACAATGGTCACAATTTCATTACCTGCTATTTAACCCACTGGAAATAAACCCTGTCTTGAGCGAGCGATCTGGAATATGTGAAAAATCAAAGTTAGCTTTTTTGTTGTTTTACTTTAGCATATTGAACAGAAACACCTTTTCTCTCAGAAGCAACTACCTTGATTTTTTTTTTTTTTCATTTCTTTCAGCAACAAGGAATGGAAGATTAAAGAAACGGGATATCGTTTATAAAACTTTTTTCCATGGGCGTGCCCTCTATGACGGACTGTGTCCCTGGAACACCTTGGCTCAAATGTAGCAGCTGTGGGTGTGGTGATTATTTCCTGGCACAAGGAGGGATTTCAGGAAAGCACTGACTCTGCCTTCTCCACCCAGGCAGGTTCCTGACCTCTTATAAGTGACAAAAGCCCTCATGTGCATAAATCCTAACGGATCCTTTAGGCAAAACCACTCACAGTGTTTGCATTGTGGGACTGTTCTCTTGAAAATATAAATGTATGCGTACCGTGCCTGAGGGTACCCAGTTTTGAATTATAGAGTGCCTTGTGAGCAGTTCTGGCATTTGGTTTGAAGATACTCCCCCTGCCTCCCTCCCCACTTCCCACTTCTTATTTTAAAGTCAGCTTTTCAAAAAGCTTGTTACGGAAAATATTCTGGTAGCTCTCTGGTGGTGCTGACTAGCAATAGCTTTGCAAAAGAGAGTGAAAGATCACTTTATAGACTTCACCTTCTTCCTGGAATTGCTGCTTTTTTCCTTTAACTTTTTTTTCCTTCTTGGCAGATATATTTTTAAAAAGAAAAAAAAAAAAGAGCGTACAAATTTATTGCTGTATGGGGCTGTTAGATGGGTAGCCACAGAGATCAAAGTGCTCTCTTCACTAAACAGGTGTGGCACGGAAGGGGCCAATTTTCTCCTTTCTGTGTCTAAGCCCTGCACTGAGGGAATATATTTGTTGGGCAAGACCTTACACAGCCAGCCCGGAAAGAACCTGAACTAGAGAGTCACACTGAATAGGGAGAATGGACACAGAAGCTGTGTATCCAGATCAGGCTTAGGTAAGTGGTCTGATAGGGTTTATAAGTGATAATAAACTAATTGTAACCCCATTCCTTTTCACACATCTGGCTTCTCCTGGGAGATTTACAAGGCAACCGTGATGGTAGTAAGTAGATCATCATCGAGCTAGTGATCTAACCTTTGTGGTATGTCAGCAGTGGGTTGGACCAGGAACTCTTATTGCCTCATACATAGACTTTTTGTTTTCTTTTTCTAGATAAGAACAGCAGAACACCAACTGTGGTCAATACCGAATAGCGAAACAGTGTATCTGTTCAACAAGTGACCCTTCCGTCTTCTTTGTAAAGACCCAAGTATTCTGATTAATCTTGGCAAGGAGAGTGTGGTGGAGAAGAGTAGCCAAGGAGCAAAAGGAGCATGAACAAGAAAAGGACAGACCATGTTTTAGGCACATACGAGAGGAAATGTGCCTAGGGGTTGCAGCTTCTAATGTCTACTGGTACCAAGTGAGCCATGGTTTCATCCATAGCTGTGAAGCTGTTGCTGAGAGCTTTGCAGCCTTAGGAGGAACCTGTGAGACATCTTCACCAAACAGAGCATGGCGTGGGGCAGTGCAGGGGATTCATCAAAGGACAACGCAGTCAGACAGCAAGTCTGGTCTTTGGAAGCCTCAAAGTTTAAATGGTCTTGAGTAGAATCCTGACTTTATTTAACCAAGTTCTGGAAAAGGAAAAGCCTGGAAAGATCAGGCGGAAGCATCTGGATCTGAGAAAAGGAGGTTAGGGGAAACAAAGAGGAGAATGAAGTGCAGACATGAACTATGGACTCTAAAGCATCCTCTTCTCCAAAGTCAGGGCTGGAACCAAAGATTCCTGGTCATTCCTCTGCTTGTCAGCAAATCTCTGTGAAACTCACAGGAAAAATCTGTGTTTGATTCTCCTTGGGTGCAGATCTGCACCACTGTCCCTGCCATACATCACAGTAACCCACATCCCCGTTGTAGTGATACCATTTAGCACTATAACAGCTTACCATTATGCACAAGGAAACGATATACAAGAGCACCCCATTTACTAGAAGGACATTATTGAGTTTGGAAGTCAAGTGCTCAAAAGCAAGGACATTGCTGTGCAGACTAAACTTACACCCCTTCTCACACAGATGGATTATGATAGGACCTTTAACTGCCTCATTGCAAACTATCTTTTCCTTCTTCAGGCAGTCATCATTCAGGCACAGGGTTACTGGGTGGCAATAGTAAGGCTCAACAAGCTTACTTGGCAAACAGCTATTTGATTTTTTTCCCCCTCACTGTGCAATGTATATCCTTAGGTCATGCTTATTTATAAGTGATTCAGACTCAAAATAATGAATATTTCTGTGGCAGCCTTACCCACAGGCAGCCTGTGGTTTGACAGCAACATGGGCTCTGGGGACAAATCCCTGTTGGCTTCTGGGTCTGAACATTTGAAAGCTGAGATGGCTTTAGCATCTGCTATTGCACTTACCTAATCCAGTCCTGCAGGTAAAAGCGGCCATCCCCAATTTACAGAGGGGAACAGAAACACAGAAAATGGGTCAATAGTGAGTACTGTAGTACTGTGTGGGAATATCCACAACTGGAAGTACTATACGTGCATTGGAAAATCACTGCACAAGGGCTACATAGTTCTAGTGCGGCAGTCCTCCTACTTTATCCCCCTTCTTCTCATGGTATAAGTCCTCTATCTTCTTCAGAAAACAAAATTGTCGTTCTACAGCCTCATTTGTTGCACAGTTAGTATTTATTTGTGTGTATTACTTTGTTCAATGAAGGAGGGAGGAATCCAGTGAGGAAAAAAATTCTGCATGCAAGTGCCTCCCTAAAGACAGCTTCTTAGTTGGTACATCTGTGGTGTTTGACAAAGACTGCTCGGAATTCATTTCATGTGCTGTACCTTTAAGTCTCTTAGAATAAAGAACACAAACCAAGAAGGCACGTTTTCTGAAACACGCACTAGAGACAGCTGGTTGCACAAAAATTCTGTCGTCTTCGGTGAAAAGAGCACTTGAGTTCTGAGCTTCTTCATTAAAAGGGATCTCTGTCTTGGTCTCCCAAAACTTTTAGCAAATGTGTGGATTTTGCTCATGCATTTTAGCTTAGCTGAAAAGTCCTATTTTTTTTCCCACCACATGTGGACTTCTGTGTTATGGAGCGTAAACAGAATGCACCCAACACAGCACCAAAGCACATACTTAACTTCAAGCTTCAGTGGAACTACTCATGTGTTTACAATTAATGGTACTTACATTACATGGGTGGAATTGTCAAAGGAGCCCAATGCAGAAGGGCTGAAAATTCTACTGAACGCCAGTGGGAGTTGAGCATCTGACTCCCAAAACTCTCTTCTAAACTCTTTTAAACCCCACTGCAGTGCTAGGTTGAGGCCCAAGAGACAACTTTCAGTTCCATGCCAGTGCACTATGATTCAGTGTTCAGATCTGATGCTGTTAAGTGAATGAGGCAATCGTGACATATTTATTTGCCATGACTTACAAGAAGTGAAGCAAAAAAAAAACCTGTGTGTAAGCACTTTCAGCATTCACTTGGTTGTAAATGGCCTGTTCATTAAGCCTGTATCTGTGTTTGTCGCACAATTACCCAGTTTACACCTAGACTGCATCTAGAGGTTTTACTGCCACCTTGTCTCTCTTCTTAGCACATTACCTGCACAAGGAATGCACACCACTGTCATTTAGAACATGGGAGTTTATTACTAATTAAAATAGAAATTAATGGAAAGAATACCAAGGAAAGACGTAGGAAACTATGTCCAGTCACTGCTCTGTGTCTCAGCTTCTTCATTTGAAAAACTGGGAGTGATGATTCCAATTGCTTCTGAGTACTTGTAAAAACAAAAAACAACCTATAGCTAAGTTCTTATTACAAATCAACTGCATGCAAGTGGAAATTAACCTTTGAGTACATATGATTTGGGTAAACCTGAATGTGATATCAGAGAGATGTTTTAAGGTACCTTCCTGTTTTACAGACTGTCTTCTGCCAAATGCCAGGTTTTTGTCTGAAAGGATTTGGCCATTATACCTATTCCAAAGAAAGCTGCAAGATTTGGGGGAAATGGTGGGAAAAGTGTATTTTTTGTTAAGTTTTGGTTTTGCTTGATTCATGCTCAAAGTTTCCCAAAATAGTCACTCTTGGAAAGAGAACAACCCTGGAGAAAGTTCAGCCAAAAAGGCTAAAGTTTATGAAAATAATAAATAACTGAAACTGGGCCTTTAAAATGGAAATGTTTAGATGAACTTAATATTAGTGCTCCAACACATAGGTGCTTCACTGGATTTTTGAGTCAGAAATATAGAATGCAGGAAATGAGTGGGAGAAAATCACTGGGGTTTTTTCCTCCTGGTATATTTTTTAACGAAAACAGGAAGAAAACAGAAAATGTCATGTATAGTATGTGATATTGATAAAGTTGGCTTAGACCAATGACACATCCAAGTGATTAATCTTTGGTGGGTAGAGGGAATTCCAACTGAAAGTGGAAAAGTTTTGTGAAGTTTATACCAAATGTTGCAAAAATCAGTCTCCAAAGTCAACAGTTCAGTTAGATTCAAAGATTAGGTCCCATTGAAGGCCATGGCATTTAACATCATACTTCAGTACATTAGTACATAGTAAGCCCATTATCCGGTACCTGCTGCAGTTGTGCAATGGGGGAGATGAAAAGAGAGAATTAAATCATATAAGTATTTTAATTCACTGACGGTTGTAGACTGACAATATTGACAACATAGACATCAGTAAAATTTGGAAACAAGTGGGAGATAATATATAAAATCAGAGCTCATACATTTTTTGAGATATCCTTTGATATGTTTCTACTGTATTTTAAAGAAAGTTTGTGATTACTTGTAATGAATGCTGCTTGGAAGTACCTGTTTGTATGGCTTTGTTGGTTACTTTATTTTCACAGAAATGCTCAGGCCCTCAGTTAAGCAACTCTTAAGACTAACAAACCGAGAGCTTTCAAAGTGGCCATCCAAAAGCATCCGATGTATCTATACTATGGCTCAGAAAACTCATGTTAGATTCCTCCTCCTATCAGTTTTCTACTGACAAATATGTTCACACAAATTTATTGGAAAGCAAATAGAAAAGGAGTTCTATTTATTCTATTTTCCTGGGTTTTATTGATTTGCAGTATCTGCCCTGTCTCTGGCAATGGTATTTGATGTTCTACAGTCAAGCATGAATAATCCTTCCAAAAGGAAAGACTTTGGGGTTAATAATGGATAAAAATGGCTGAGCTCTGGGCTATTCTGTATCTGTATTAATGTCTTGAATTGAATAACACATAGCCAAAACCTGAAGGATTATGCATGGTTTTTGTTTTGCAGCCAGCTGCTTCTGTCTCCCTTGCTCCTCACCCCCATACGGAGGAGAGGTGAAGTCTGCATGGCAGTCCCCAAAAGCGCAGGAGCTGCCTGGGCAGAGCAGATTATAACATGAAATATCAGTCAGTGATAAACACTGCCTTGCCTCCAGTGACACAACAGATGTATGTGGTAAGGTTATGGCAGTTACCTATCTTTCAATTCAGGGCATACAGCTAGGACTGTGAAGTATTGTTATTAGCTCAGCTTGCTCTTTCATAGGATTTGGAAACAATTATCACCTGTCTGTACAGAAACCATGTATTTCTCATGAGTCACCTCTTAGGTTTCCACAGTGGTAATCTCCACAGAAATTAACACTTTTTGTGAATCATTCTTGTCACCTTTGGCAACGGGTGGAACTCCAGGCTTCCCTTGGTGGCCAGCAACCTGGACCCTGATTTTCTCTCTGCTTCTTTTGCATGGACTTCAGCAAAACCCAATCTGACTCACAAAGCATGAGATCAAAATCTGCTCTTACCATTAGTATTGTCAACGGTCTAAACCAAGGATAACTTGCCAAAAACACCTCAGGCCTTTGAACCTGGGGCCAAAATGGCAGAATTGGAGGTCTGGTAGGATGCATGCACCCATGCGTAACCAGGGAGTGGACTGAAAGCTCTGGCAGCCATCAGGAGTGTTCCCAGGGTCCAAAAGCTGTAAGTGACTGATGAGTTAACAACTGGCATGGGGGTCCAATTAACATACTCCACCATTGGACTGATTTTTCTAGCTACACTCTGAGGGCTCTGGGTTTTCTTAACGGATTCCTGGCAACATTTTTCAACATTTAAATACATTTCCTGTGAAGCAGAGATAACTGTTTCTATTAGTTACTAAACTGTTGGTGACTTAACTGAGAGTGCAGTTCATAACTTGAGAGATGTGAGTATGAAGCATTCAGATCGCTTGTCCTTCTTCAACAAGGAGGAGATGAAATCAAAACAGAAGGCACATATTACAGCAGGGAAAGTTGCATGGTATTGGGAAGAGAATAAAATCTCAAGAGAGTGAAAGAGAAAAGAAAGAGAATAAAGAGAAATAAGAGAGTAAAATTAGGAATTTTCAGTTTGGTAAGCTAAGTTAGTGAGGCCAGGAGAGGGAAAAATTTGAATCCAAGTCCAGTACTGGCATACATTCATCTAATGCTTATGCAGCAGAACAACACACAAGAAAACTCTGATTTTTTTTAAAAACTTCTTAAGTGCACATTCCTGTGACTTTTATTTGGAGTTGAATGTTTGAATTTCCCCCAATGGAGCTGAAAATCCTGCTCGAAGTACTCTGCTACCCTGGCAGGCCAAGCAGCTCACGTGGTAGTGTAATGGTACATAGATACAGTCAGTAGGAAAGAGGAGTAGCAGAAACAATAATTTGCGGGGCGGGGGTGGGGGTGGGGTGGGGGGGGGTGATGTCCTTCTGAATTTCATAGAAATACAAGTTCTTCTTTCACCTCAAATACTATACTGGCCAGCCCAGGCTTAGTATAGGTTTAGGCAATCAGAAGTGAAATATTGAGAGAGAGATATATATACACACACACACACATACACAGAACTGGCATATATTTTCTTCCTATTTTCCGTTTCTTTCCTAATGGGTATAACAAGATGTCAAAGAAAACATCACTTCAGATCTAATTTTAAAGTACAGCAAGTTACTGGGCAGAAGGAAAAGGCAAGATATTTCTGTGTCAAAAGTTTTGAAAAGTCATGTTGCAAGCTTTCTCCGTGTGATTACACACGGTACAGGGTGCAGAAACTTTTGTCACAAAGCTTAATCCCTGTTATACTGGTAAGACTGCCCGTATGGACATCTGGCCTAGTGATTCCAACTTTTGTCCAGATTAATAGCCATTTCTACATTTGTCTGTGAAAGTCCTTTGCCTGTGCACTATGCATATAGTACATAGGTTGCCAATCACCGCATTTACATGCATGTATATGCCTAAGTTGACCATTTGTCGTTGTGCACCCACTGCCCAGGAGAAGGAAGAAGCTACCAACTCTTGCAAATTAATAAAAACACGCTCTTTTCCTTACTGCCTTTGAGATTTTATAAGTTCCAATCCCATCCCATGTCATTTTTCTTCCAAGAGATATAGCTCAGCAAGGGCCAACTGCTTTCCCATTAGCTTTTCTACGTTTACAAAACATAAATTAATGCGGACCACATTAACACACAGTTCTGCTAGATCCATTACTAAGCCTGAAATTCCTTCCAAGCCAAGCACAAGTGCTTTATTTCAGATTACTGCAAATCATGACTGGCCCCTTTTGCCTTTTAACTAATGCGATGTGATACAGCAGGTGACCTTTGGTCGGACATTTGACTTTTGCTGCTGCTGTCTCTGCAGCAATGACCAACATTGCTGCTAGGTTCTGCAGAAAATGCTCTCTTCTCTGATGTTTCCAAAGGTGCTCAAAAGCTGCTGTTGCTGCTGCAGAACATGGGAATCACCTGCAGGGGTGAGACCATGCAAAAGGGTATGATCTCAAATGGTGAAAATGGAACAAGCAGCTCTCAGAGAAGAGGAAATAGAGCTGATACACAAGACTCAAATCTAACAATGTAAACACCTGATTTTCAGCTGTGCCTGATTTCCAGCTTCCAGAAGCCCCTAACTTCTACTGATATCACTTGGTGCTCAAGATCTCTGGAAATAACCACAGCATTTCAGTTTTCTTCTGTAGGGTCATATTTTGATTGCTATAGTATGGGGCAAGTGCAAAATAACTCCTTAAAACCACAGAGTCTGTACTCAGAGGCAGACGTCTTAGCTAATCCTTAGAGTCCCAGAAGTACCATACGACTGAGTAGACAAGTCTTCACATTCACTACGTGTTAAAGCCTCTAAGGATTATTTTGTATTCATGAATGTCGCAAGTAGTGACAGCATGGAAAAGAAATTGAGTGTGTATGAACTCTGAACTCTAATATGGATTGTAATCATGATAAGAACACAGAAGGCATTTTTATTAATGCACAGATTAAACAGAATGGATGCATGCGAGTGTAAGGTCCACGTTTACCCCAAGAGTGCGACTCATGCATAGCTCCACTAAGAGAAACACTGACCTTGTTCTGGTTTTGGGGGTTTGTTGGGTTTTTCAGTTGCATTAAATTTATGTCTAATTATAACCTAATGAAACCAGATTTCAGAAAGTTGCTTCAGTTTATCTGACAAACTCACAGTCTGTAGAGGCTGTGTTTAATAATGAGTGAATTCCAGTTTTTTTTATATAGTACCTAAAAAAACCCAAGGGCTCTCTGAATCAAACAACAAAACTGTTTGTGTATTTCAAGCCATCTCTGACCTTGTGTCCTGGGATTGAACAGACCTGGCTCAAGTCTTTTCTGAAGCTAAGCAAAATTCAGCTTTCCAAAGGCAAGCCTTCAGGGCTCACCTGGGACCAGGCTGCTCCTTCCATGGGAAAAGGAAAAAAGCAGGGCTGGGAAGGGGAGTCCTGGGAGACAGCTGTAGAGGACCGGGCTTGCCTCTCCACCTGCCACCCAGGGGAGAATGGAGTAACCCAGCACTACCTAAACCCTGCCCCTTCCACATCTCTAAGCCTCACTGTCCAAAGCTCTAGCATAAACAAACCACTGGAAACAGTGGTTTTACTGCCCTGACAGGGCAGTGTGCTAGACAGCTGCCGACATTGTGATTCCTGAAGCTGGTACTGGGAACATTAGATCTTTTTAGTGACATTTATTTCCCATTACTTTATTTTCACATATGGAGCCAAGATATCCAGTATCCTGGGAGGTAAATCACCTTCTGTTTGCTTTCTCAGTGCCTTTGAAGGTACGATGTATGAATGAGTTATCCAGTTGCAGACCATCACCTATCAAGGATACAGTGCTGTGAAACGAAATGGAAGAAATGGATCTAAACTGAAAATTCACACTGAAAAAAAATTTGAGGTTCTGTGCAAAAACCTATCTTTAATTCTTCATCGCAGCAAATGGTTTCCACTTGTTCAGTTTCTGCTATGCTTGTGGCCCCTAGGGACGAAGTATCGTTTCTCAGACATATATGAATGGATAGAACCAGTGCCCTAAAGCAACTCCAACACAAGTTATTGCCTTGTGTTCTTCCTACGAACGCTCTCAAGCCATTTTAGTTGGCCGTATTACCCTTTGCTTCCCCTGCTAAAAACAATCTTGCTGGCAGTTCTGCTTTTCCTCTGTAGAAGTAGCCACATTTCAATGATGGGTGACGTGAGCTCTGCAAATACAGAGCCAAATTCCACGGTAATGCAAGAGCGTGTATTTATGACAGCAGTGGATTTGTGCCTGATCACACTATGGCTGTATGAGGTAGACAGATGATAAAATCATCTGGGGTGAAAAGCATTCTAAAGTATTGCTAAGGTAGCTATGGTAGGTAACTTCTATCACAAACCTGTTTAAGGGTCTGATGCTTAGTCTTGCAAAATACCAGGTATTTATACAAACGCATTTCAGAGTTCATCAATAAGTTATTTGCCTTTGTCCTTTATTCATTCTATTCTTCCCTCCACAAAACTGTTAGTTCATTATTTTTAAAGCACTGCTTTCTTTATTTAAAGCTATGGAAAATTGGTCACCTATGGAATACTTCAAAAAACAGCATTTGGTTTGGAGATGAAAGGGCCATACCTGCAGCATCAGCTGCCCTGGCTTGGAGCTACACTGCTATAAATTGTGGCGTCCAAAGCATGTGTGTGTGTATGTGTGTGCAATGACCCAAGTGGAAAAGGAATTTTTGACATGTAAACAACTATTTGTCTCCTGCACTCTTGAACATAGACCCATTATCTTATCGTTCATTAGCAGACTATTGAATTCATATAATCAGTAATAGTTTCTGGAAGCTGTTTGGCAAGCAGATATGGAAATTACTAACTCACAGCTGGGTAAGAAAAAATGGCAAATACACACGTTGTGCTTGCTCTCTTCCCCCCTCTCCTCTCTCCCCCCACCCCCCCCTTCCTTGGACGCTGTAGATTTATTGCCTCACAGTATTCACAGATGATGTTTTCATAGTCACTAATGAGGTCCCAGCAGTTTTTTAACAATAACAGGACATTACTACTCCTAAGATATATTATGTGTTTTCCCCATTTTTCTCCATTTTGGTTGAATACTCAGAAGTGTGCTAGCTTAAAAATCTCCTAGTTTATTATTACTATGATTGATAGTCCAGTCACGTGATATAAACAACTGCTGAGGTGTAACTTTTAAACTGATAATTTGTATGCAACTTTAAAATATAATCTTTTAACATGCTGTTCATGGCTTTGTACAGAAAAATGCCAAAATACTTGTTTGGTTGTTTTTGTTTCTACAGGCAAAAAGGAAACACAGCAGTACTTTTGAGTACTGTTGTGCATTCAATTTTTCTCCTTGCAAGAACCTGGCTTCAACCCATCATAGTTGGCAGCGATACACAAGGTAAGCTGAAAATATTTACTGGTAATATTTAAAGTTAATTTGTTTGGAGACCTGCAGTCCTTCAATGATTATTCAGCAAGAACGACTTGTTCAGACCCTGATTCGCAAAACCATTTAAGCATTTGCTTTATTTTACGCATGTCTTCGTTACACTAACTTTGAGATAAGCCTGAGTGTGAGGGCTTTCTTTTTCTTGAGTTTGAGCTTTCATACATTATTCTTCTACAATAAAAATGTAAGTTTAATTTAAGATAGTTGGTAGCATGCTGCTTTCTGAAGTCGGATCTAGAAGTTGCTATCATTTAAGATCATAAGCTTAGAAGCTGTTAAAGATGAAGTAATGTTTAATATGTGAATACTTAATAGGCTAGAGTATGTAAACGTAAGCAAAGCAGAGTTTAGGATATCAGCCTGTCATTCACCTAGCTCTCAGAAGTAAAATTTTGCTTCTTTGCCTGTGATTTAAAATCTTTTCTCTGAAGTGTGAACTTAAGGAGTCTTCTGCTAGACAGATACTTGCAATGAGCACCGTTTGTAATACTGAAGCTGTCCAAGGTCTCAACCATTCCAACATCTACGCACCTTTAGCCTCAAACCAATTAATATTCACAGTGACTTCACAGATATGGGACTACACACACCCCTAAAGTTAACCTTGTGTATAGCCTCTCTCGGGTTTGGGGCCAAATAAGCTATTTGGTGCGAATAAGTAAAGCTGTGGTTAGGAAAACTCCTGGAGCTGCTATTTTTGCAGTCAGCTCACACTCCTTGCTTAACACCTTTCAAGTCCCTTAGGTCTGCATGCAGACTTGCGATGCTCTTCAGAGAGTATCTAAAGCAGAGAACAAAGTCCATATCCACAGAAATCAAATGGAGCTTTGCCAACAGGTTCCATGTGACCAGAATCCCTCTCCAAAGAATGTGCATTGCTCTTTTGGGTTTCATTGTTTATGAATGCAATCTAGGAATTCACTCTTTTTTGGTTTTTTCCTTAGGTTACATTCATCTTCCCTTCTGTCCTCCCTGTGCAGATGATTTGGCAGGGAAGTCATTAGGCACAATGGACAAAAGAGGTTGTGGGGTAAAGGATGAATTCCCATAACTTGGGAGGCAAAGAAAAGATTTTATCAGGTCTGATTTCTGTTCTACTTGGCGTCAACTGGATTTTGCCAGGAATTTAAGTTAATTCAAAATACTCTGTCCTATAATCTTATTACTGAGAGATACAGGGATGAGGGGCTGTAGTTTTTGTTTAGCAAACCTTGATCCTGAGTCTGTAAGGAGACCCTTGTGGCCAGGCACTTTCTTCTGTTGAAGCTGGATTAGATGACAAATAGTTAGAATTTAATGCCGTAATTTGTAAACATGAAAAAGTTTAAAAACTGAAAAAGAGCCGGTCCTTTAGAGGAGATGACTGGGAAGAGTAGGAAAGGGGGAAAAAAATTATGGAAACATAGGGGAAGATGATTTTTTTCTTAGAATGATAATGTCTCCATCTAAGTTCTTCTGTTTTCCCTGGACATTACATTCTCACAGCTCTTGATTATCTCACCTGCCTGACAGTGCTCAAACACACACCAGATGGACCAAGGTTTCCATTCCCATTTTGTGATCACTTTTCCATGAGACTCAAATACAAAGGAGAAGAGAAAAACAGAACATCAATGATGCTCAAAATTAAGAAAATACCAAGTTGTGTCATGAGTGGCAGAATTAATGAAGCCTTGCCTCATGCAGGACCATCCTTGTTCTTCTGCTTATCACCCCAAAAACTTGCTCATGTTCCCTATGCCAGCCATATCAGAAATAAATAGCGTTTACTGTGGCTAGCTCATATTAATGCATGTGCTGACTGACCAGCTGGCTGCAACCAAAGAAAATGTGCAATGGCTAAATAGCAAATGATTTTTCCTTGGGGTCTCAGGGGTGGGAACAGAAAAGGAGCCTTTCTCCATCCAGCTGCCAGCTTTCCTAAACTTGATGCTTGTAAGATTCCTACCCCTGTTCTAAACTGACTAGGAAACATAAAAAGGATTCAAAAGCTGTTTAGATTGGGAAAAACTGGCAAAGAGTGTGATTACAAAATCCTCATTGTACAAATCCATGAAAAAAAAAAAAAAGGAGGATACAGTTCTAAGTGCATCAGGTGGTCCTGTCCCTCGCAGAGAGTTGGGGCTATTTTGTTCCCAGGAGAGGCAGAGACTTCTGGTTCCTGCTGAAGTCTCAGCTCTGAGGTAGAGAGGAGATGCTGCTGCTGACTTCTTCCAAAACTGTTCACCCCACAGGGGGCTGGGGCTTCCTCTGGTGATGAGGTTGATTGAGAGAAGTGGTGACATGCTGCTGTTTCAGACAGTGGCATTGTGGGAGCCATCCCTCGTAGCAGCTGACTTGGAGCACAGAACAAAGCCCCAGGAAAAGCAAGGCAAGGCAAAAACATCGATCCATTTCCCTGTCCCTTATTTATATGTGCCATAAAAGAAAAATCCCTAGATGCAGAAAGCTCCAAATCTCTTCTCTTAGAGAAGGGCTTTTAAGGGCTACTTTGAGCATCAGGGTGAACCATGGTGGGCTGAGCACTTGCAGCTCTTGTAAGGGAAGAACAAGGGCCTGAGGCAAATGTTTTGTTACAAACAAGACCTCCTAGAGCCAGGTGGCTGGGAAGCCTTTGCCACAAAAGGAATTCCTGATGGACAGAACCCGCCCAGATCAGAGCTAGAGGAAAGATGCTGTTTCACTATGCATTTTGAATATGAAGGGTGTTTGGAGGTGGATGTCTTCCTCTGGGTGCTATGGGGAAGCCATTCAAGGGACAAGCTCTTACTCGTGAGCATGTCTCACTTTCTGGGTGGCGTAGCAGGTGCTGTCTCCCCTTGCTGGTACTTTGTTAATTACACAATCAGAGATGATGTGTTGCATGACGGCCACAGGTCACAGTTCTTCCTCAAAGAGCCCTGCTCCTGCATAGCCTGGCACACTTGCTGCCTCTTGCATCTTGCCTTTCTCATTCCCAGTGCGCAAGGGCAGAGATTGCCATCCCATTATAATGAGCAGGCTTCATTTCCCTTCACAGCTTATTAATGTACAGCTGCCACGGCATGCTAGTGGGTAGGGTCCATGGTGGGGCAGCCGTGAATGTGGCGGTCTATCCTGTCTTCACATTCTACTCCTTTCTGTACTGCCCTCCAGTGCTTATCAGCCTTGGCCAGAGGCGGAGTGGTGATAACAGCCCCAGGCTTGCTACAGTATCTGCATGCCCTTACTTACGCACCATGTTCAGCTGCTTTTATTGCTTTCTTAACAGTCACAAGCACTGCCTGCTCTAAAATCCTGCTGCAAAACCTGTTGCTGGCCTCTGAGCAAATTCTTCTTGCCTGGAGACACGTCAGCCGTGAAAGTGGCATTTTACTAGTCAGAAGTAATATTTCAACTGAAATCAAGCAGGCTTTTCCCTAAAAGCAAAGAAACGATCATTTTTCATGTAAGCACCTAAGAACGTGTTTCCCTGGGCCAGATGCCCATATCTGGTCCTGGCAGAGGGCTCAGCTAGTCCATGTGGATCCCCGTCAGTCTCGGCAGAGGCGTGGGGACCTTCATGAGTAGATCCCAGCAAAGGACTGGGACCCAGATTTGATAGACAGAGCTCACTCCTCACCAGCCCCTTTGCAAGCAGGTGTCCCCCATCAGCCCCATCTCTCTGGTGGGGCAATTGAAGCCAAGAAGTAAAGGCTGGATGTTCAGAGTGTGGTTTAAAATTAAAATGCTCTGATTTGGAAAGGCACGAGGCATCAGCTCTTCCTGTTGACTGCAGTTGGTAGTGTAGAGCCCTTTGCATGTCAGGTCACTTATTTAGAGCCCTAAATTTAGAATCTGAACTCTCAGCAAGACGGGAAATATTAGCCATGGGTTGTTACAGCTATGCACACAGTGAAAGCCTACAGCCCTGCCTTCCTGCTTGCCTTTCAGGCAGTTTGTCCTTTTTTGTCCTTTCAGTCAAATTTAATCCTTTCAGGATGTTTGTTGTCCTCGATTAATAACATCAGATGCCTATAATACAATCTCTGCTGTTAGCTGCCGTCTTTGCTGTCAGACAACCTGCTGTTAGAAAACGCGTCCTGAATGAAACTACATTTCTTCATTTCAGAAGTGTGTTTTCATCTTCAGAGTGCAACCTCATTCTGCTGAAAGTTAGGAAAACCAACTTAATTTTAGAGCTAAAGGACAGTCAAAGCCCAGTCTTAGACTCAAAGATTCTCCAAACTATGCTTTTCCTATTACAGAGTCAATCTGTCTCCAAAGCTTTTGCTTTTGTTTGAACTGGAACAGAAGAGAAAAGATTAATAAGATTAAAGTAGAAGAATAATTTTCTCAGTTCATTTACATCCTGTCTTTAGTTTTCTGTAACGATGGAGAACAAGGCAGTTAACTTGTTCTTACCAACACAGGAGTACTCAGTACAATAAAGTATTACCCAAGGTAAAATCTTTCATTTCAACCACTCTATTATTTTCTAGTTATGTCCAGTTTACAAGAAAAGGCGAGAATGGCTTGGCTCAGTTTGAAGTATTGAACGTGAATAGACAATTTGCAGTTTTTAACATCTCCTCCCCTCCCACACACAAATTCATAACTAGAGGGATAATATGATAAATATATCCACTGATCATTTGAAATTTCAGATAATTTCCTACTGGTAGACCTCTGGCTGGGGACTTGCTTTCCCCAGCCGATTCAATATGTGCTGTTACCTAAAATCAAAGTCAGCCTCATACAAAGCCGCTGAAAGCTTTATGTGCTCTGAGAACACACCACACCTAAACGCAGTAGGACATTGTTTCCTCGCTGTATGAGAGATTGCAGAGACTTACAAATAATAGTTCAGTTGCCCAATGTATTTTTAATGGATTAGCAAAGTTAACAAATGGTATCTTATTTCTGGCTCCTTCTGATGTAATGTAATTCTTTCAAAAGCATACTAGATGTTCTAGTTTAATGACCCTTCCTCTTTTCAGGGAACAAATGTACACGTCCCTGTTGCTCAGTCCTTCACACCGACCTTCCAAAAAATAGCTGGAGACAGGACAGCTTTTGTCCTAACTGAATTAGAAATACTTAGTTCTAGCTTTACTTTCTGATGAGAGGAATTTTGACAACTGGGGGACAGCTTTAAATAAACTAAATTAGGTGGGGAAGATGTCAGGCCACCTTCCCAGAGCAAACCACAAGCCCATCAGGGACTACAGCTTCTCTCACGGTGGTATCAGTTTATCATCACCATCGTACGTGTTTCTGGCAAGGATCACTGGTATCTGTGTGTGGGTTACACCCAGCCACGATGATCCCAACAGGGTGGGGGGAGGGAACACCTTTTGTCTTCTTTTATTTTTTTTCTTTCGCCTCTTTTAAACGTGACCTTCTTCCATCAGAGTGACCGCTTCAGGCTCCTGCTTCTGGTTGGAAGGGCGGGGTGAATGGTTTCCTCTTCCTCCTCCCTTCCCGTCCCTTCCCGTCCCGTCCCTTCCCTGCTCCCAGCTCTGCTGCACAGATCACTTGGCTGGGAGAGGCAGAGGGGAAGGGTGTTTCTAATGCCAAGAGCTTGAAAAGGACTGTGAGGATATTTTGCATGATTCCTGTTTCAGGCAGAAATATATGCAGAAGCAAAGTGCAAGGCAGGACAGGAAAAAATGAAAAATCCCCAAGCCCCAGTGAGATGCTGAAGCTACAAGTAAGTCCAGCAAACGGCGGAGACACACAGGTACCTGCGAAATGCCTAGGCAGCAGCGGAGCTCATCCCTCCCATCAGCTGCCCTGAGATGAAATCTAGGGCCCCTTTCCCAGTTAGAGGGCTGCCAAATCCTTTCCAGCCTCACTGCCAGGCTAGCCTCACCGTGTTTCAAACCAGTCAGAACTGTTTCTCTCATAACCCACAGTCCAAAAGGGATCCAAAAGGGAGCTGAGATGTAAGCACTGTGATCCGTACTGGGCAACATGAAGTATTTTGAGGGCAAAGGGCAGTAAAAGCACCCTCATTGGGAGAAGGCAGAAGAGCACCCTCATTTTTTCAGCTAATATAAATAATGCTGAGGGAACCCAGACAGCTGCTTTTGCAGGCAGTCTGAATGCTGTACAGCAGTAGAGAAGCCGGCTGAATCTCACCTTCTCCATTCTTGAGTAGCTGAGGTGGTGGCATCCCTACATAGCCAAACAAAAATTGTTTTGTCTTAGACCTAAATTACAGCTCTCCACTCATTCACAGATCATCCTCTTGCCATATGATGCAATCATGGCAAAACTTACTGGCTGCTTCAGTCAAAAGCAGGCTGTTTTGGACCTCCTGGATCAAAAATACCATGCTTTCAAACACGCACTGCCTGGCCACTTCCAGGAACCCCACAAAGTCCTACGCACCGTGAGGGATGATATAATCACATCTGACATTAGAAACAAGGAGTGACTACCAGAGGCTAGTCAGCTAATCCTGCACCGCTCACACGGCACCAGTGCCCCCTCGGAGGCCTCTGGGGAATTCTTCCACATGGCAGAAATGTGGTCCCTCTCTCTGTCCCACCCCCAGAGGCTGGCGGAGGATCATACCAAGGGGAAATCTGCTCTCACATGGAAGCCAGCACAGCCTGCTCTCTTTCAGAACATGATGAAAAATGTACTTCTTTCTTCAGTGTTTTTACTAAGTGTAAAAGTGTAAAACCCTTGATGATTTGCCATCTGGATGGAAATTGCTCCCCGGTCAGGGGAAGACAGGTAAAATGCAGAGCACATGGGTGCAGCCTTTTTTCCTCTAAGTTTTGATGTGGAAAACATTCAGTCTCTTGGGTGATTACTACCATATTTATGTGCAATAACAGTAAATAATATTAAAAGAACAACAATAATGTGATGATCACCACCACTGAGTGGTACTCTGAAACTGAAGCAGGTCAACAGCTCTGTGAAAGGGGAGGCTGAAAAGGCACCACACGTTAGGTACAAAGCGACTTTGGAAATGCATATCTCCACCAGGAAAAAAAAAAAAGAAAAAAAAAAAAAGAAGAATTAAAAAAAAGAGCATGGGTTTGTTTGTGGAGACTGGGCGGGGGGCAGGACAGCGAGGTAGTGCAGGAGACCTCATTGGGAGGAGGGCAAGAAAAACGGGAGATGTAAAAAAGAGCAAAGGACTTTTGTGAGCTTTTTGGCAGATGCTGGAGCAGGTGGAATGCAGAGTGTTTACACAGTTCATATTTCAATATACTAAGAAAACATGGGGAGTCAGGCTCTAAGCTGTTATTAAGCTCCCCTCCCCTCCTGCCCCAGCCACTTCTTTAAAATCTGCCTTCAGATCTCAAATGAAACTGCTCTCTGCTGGGCTGATGGTGCTGGGGCAGTGACTGTGCCACCAGCTGAGAAAACAAATTTGAGAAAGAGAGTGTGCGCTCAGGTTAACAAGCCTTGGGCAAGCGAGTCCCCCCGCCTTTCCCTGTTCTCACCTCCTATTCCCCAAAGCCCCTGGAAATAGTGCGCTTTGGTAGGAGAAGCTGTTCGGCATCGAATGGCGGACGGGCTTCAGAGCAGCAAGTGGGGAGGAGAGGGGAGATTTACAATGTTCCAGTTTTGACTTTTTGCATAATGAAAACCAGAGGTCTAATAAAATACAGCAGCAGTGACACTGCAACGGGGGGAAATAAGGAAAACAAACTTTTAGGATAAAATAAACGTTGTGTACTCAAGCAAGGAGTCTATCTCTATTTCCATCTATGGATACAGACATAAACACACTCTCCTCTACTAATTCATACTAAGAAGATTAAATCCAGGTAAACTGAACACAAGATAGGTAGGGACATTTCCTGTTAGCAAATCAGTCCTCAGCAAACTAGCCCAGGAAGCAACTTTGGCCACAGAACTGTGTGAGTGGCCCAAAGGTGTTTTCATACCTTTTAGTCACTCATCCGTGGTCTGACCCTGGTTATTCAGAAAAGGGCCAAAAATATATTTTTGAAAAGTTCTCGGTTCATTCAAAATGAAATTGGCAGGGGGGGGTACTGCATTTACACTTTTATTACTTTTTAGGGAGGACTTTTGTTTTGCAAGGATGGAGTAGAGGAAATAACAGAACACATCTGAATACCTCTGGCTGGTTTACTCTCTGTGGGATGAAAATTACATTGTACAATAATTTCTATCATTGATATACATGGTACTTCTCATCTTTAAAGCAATGTGGAAACATTATGATCAGGGTATATTGGCCAGTTAGGGGACCTGGCAGACCTGTGCAGTGCACAGAGCAGCTTGCATCGTTCAGAGCTCCTGCATAGTGCAATCACTTCAGGATGCAAAATTAAAATTTCTCTGTGGTTGTGCGTATGGGGCAAAACTAACGGTGGAAAGAACCGGGTCATGGGCTGCACCCTCTGCCGCTTCCAGTTGTTCTAGGAAGTTCAGGTTCTGAGTTTAATTCACAAGTTGGTTTCATTCTCAGACTGTGATCCTGGGAAAATCATTTAACTTCTTTGACTTCTCCAGTTACTCGTCCATAAAACAGATAGTTTTATTTGAGCTGGGAAGCTCAAGTAGAATTTCTACTTCAAATTTTTACAGGAGAAGTAGTATAAAGGGAAAACATTTGCCTGAACAGCAGTAGCAGCAAGATATACTTACAAATCACAATGCTTTGAAATGCATTTGATAATTCTAAGCTATTTACCTGGTTTTTGGAACGACGCATCCTTTGACCACACGCCATAATATTAATGATATATTCACTAATAAGGTCACAGTGTCCTGATGGCAATGAAATACAGCATTTGAAATTCAATAGCTGTATCCCGCATCCTGTTCGAGGGACCATGAGCAGACAGGCTGACTGGCTTGCTGAGCTCCTGCTCTTAGATCACGTTTGGCTAATGCTAGCTCAGCTGAAAAGTGCTAGTGGTGACTTTGGGTGTCCTAATATAATCTCCCAAATTTGAAAGCAAGGCTTGCCATCCATGCATTTATCATGGCTTCACGACTTCTGGCCAGCATGTTGAAGAAGATGTACTGCGCTCTGCCTAATTCAGAACATACTTTGGAGAAGCAGCGAGCACTTAATGGACAGACTCAGCACTCCTCTGGCCGAAAAACAGATTCCCCTGGCTCCTCCTCTCCCTCCTCTCCCTTCTTTCCTCGAGAAATTGAATACAAAATATCAGCTGTGGACAAGAGGCAGTAAAACTGTTAGGGAACACACAGCCATAGAGTGAAAAGCCAAACCTGTGTTATTACATATCGTTCTTCATTCACCGCCCGGACAGCTAACTTAGCTGAAACCTCGTTGTCCTGAGCTGCATGTGGGTCCTGGCCCCTCGCTGGGACCCCCTGTCACCCTTGTAAAGCCCAGACTGGAAGTCTGTACCTGCTAGCTCTGAGGAGCCACGAGCGCAGCACGGCGAAGCTGTGGGAAGAGCGAAGCGAGCTGATCCCGGGGCCCTTCGTGCGACCACCTCCGATGCAACAGCACCCTCCACCGTCTGCTCGGGGTAGAGGGAAGTCCGCCCCGGCAATTCCCTCTGACAAGATGATAAAACCCAGCCAGCAGAGATCATTCTAATTACGACAGATTATCCAGCTGTTTGAAGCACACAAATTAATATAGATGATGGTAAGTAAGTGACTGGAATGCGGCCATTTGTTTGAGAAAACTATAAAAGGGAATGACACTTCAAAAAATGCAACCCACTTCGGAGCAAAATTAAAGATGAAATCGTAATTAGTCTACTGTGTATATTCTACTATGATATCATTCCAAAGAATGTAAAATTCTTTATGGTTAGTATTTTTCCCTTATGCTGTTATTTGAAGATACTTTTCCAGTCTCAAGGAAATACAAGTCAGATGTGCTTTCTCACAGCAAACCTCAGCCATTTTAAGTTAGAGTGGCTTATAGCCAGAGAGCTATAGACATTTATGAGTCACAGCTCCTTTCAGTCACAAATGCAGGACACTAAACATGACCACCAGCTACTATTTCTAGGTTAAGAGGCCTTGCTGGAACAACAACGGCAGGAATATTTGATGAAAAGGCACTGTAAAAATAGACTGGTTTACTCAATTTTTTCTTTTCCTCCCATACATTTCCTTTTTCCTTACTTCTTTTCGTTTCACATATGTTTCTTCTCCTTAAAACACCCATGACTGAGCTAAGTTTGCCATTAGCATTCACTGGTGTAAACAAATGGAACGGAATTGCCAATGGGAGAGCGTCACCTGGTAAGCGGGAATGAGGTACATGTACCAAAAATGTTTGCAGAGGGGAGGAGAGGGCAGGAGACTGACAGGCAACCAATGTACCTAGAAGAAGAGGGAAATGGAGACAAAGAATACAGTGAGGAAAAAGCAGGTTCCTCCTCCAGCTCTGTGGGCAGTCTCTTATCTTCTCCAGTCAGACCTGGAAGCTCTCCTTTTGATTGTGATTTCTGCTGCACCGCAACCACACACCCCAATGCTTGTGCCATGCGTGCTGTAAACGCACAGTTGTGGCCAAGGAGTGGGAGTATAACACAGATCTTAGAGCTCTGCCTGAACACCCTCAGAAGTTTCCTAATTTCCAGCACAGAACATCAGTTCCCAGCAAGGCAGACACGTCTCACTGGGGATGTTTCCCAGTACCAGCAAAAAGGAAATACGGGAAAAAGTTTCTGTACTGCCACATCTGGACAATTGGGGCAGAGCCCAAATTAAGAAGTTCTTCCTGACTTACTAGCTTTTTTTGTTTGTTTTTCATACTAGCACTGCTGGACGTGGTGACAGGATGAGGAAGAGGTAAAAGCTGGGATCTGGGTGGTAAAAGCAGGCATTTAGGTGGTAAAAGCAGGGATTTAGGTGGAGGTGGCAGACAAGGCAAAAGGAAGGGTTCAGTGGGCAAAAAGAAAAGGAGAAGGAAGACGAGGCAGCAGTAGTGAGTCTTACTCCAAAAGGTTTGGAGGATCTGGACCAATCCTTCCCAACAGCAGAGACCAGTGAGCCTCTTTGGGAAGTGGATGCTCTCCCTGGGTGCTCTTGGCTCCAAAAGGGTCATACCAGCAGCTCCTTACAGCTGAGCCATTGCTTTGCTCACAGACCTTGGGAAGGACTCTGGGAACAACCTCAGCTCTTTGCAAAGCAGAGCAAGACTCGAGGTATGGTTAGGGTGTATGGGAGGGTAACAACTCTGACAATCTTCCAGAAAAAGACCTGCTGCAGGTGTAGCAAGTGCTCAAAGGAAAGTCTGCTGCCACAGCTTGACCATCACTCATCTTAGTCCACAGCACTGGTGAACGAGGTCTGGGTCTGGGGCAGGAGCAGTGTAACTGTGACAGTCTCTAAGGATGCAGTGGGACACCTGACAGCAGGGGTGTGCAGCTGTGGGGGGAGAGCCAAGAAACTAAATGCACAGGAGTCCTCCCCCTTGCCTTCATGAAGTCATGCTTAACCTGTGTGGCAGCCATAGTTGTACTGGAGCATGTTGCAGAGACACTGGGGCTGCTTTAGGGACTGTGAGGTCTTTAAATGCAGCAACGTGTGGCTTGTTATGGTTGTTTTGTACCAGTTTGGTCAGAACAGAAAGGGACTCAGTTCATGCCTCTGTGGTGACAGAGCTCGGTTACTACTGATACCAAAGAGAAATAAATCATCTCTGCATCAAATGGCACTGCTCGCTCTTTATTTAGATTTCAGGACTGTTGCTTAAATCTTTAGCATATTCCCTATTTGTAATTAGAATTGGAATTATCAAAGGGAGTCCAACTCCCATGGAAAGCAGGAGAGAGATGGGGATTCTGGTCCCCTAAGCCCCTTCCAAAACTGCCAGCAAAAAAATTGAAGTGTCCCATTTAATTTTCCAGAAGCTTTTAACAAAAACATGCATAGCATATCCAAAACTTACTTCCTGCTGCACAAAAATCAACATACAGAACATAGAAAACCCCAGGCTCATCCTGAATTTTCAAAATGCCATTGTGCAAGTCTTTGGCAAGACTTTATCCAGTTCAGGTCACCCACATTCAAGAACAAATTTATTCAGACTGGGACAGTTGTGGAAGACTTCAGGCTCAGGATAAGAAGAGCCTGTCTTTCTGGATGAGACCAAAAGAGCCTGCCTTGTTTAGTCTAGCAAAAAGAAAGTTGAAATGTGTTCACTTTTTATAAATACATCAAGGCAGTAGCCACCAGGAGGGCTGAGGAGCTATTTAAGCTAAAGAATGATGTTGTCAGAAGAACAAATAGCAATAGACAGGCCCTGAATACATTCCCACTGGAAATTATGACAAGTTTTCTGGCAGAAAGGGCAGAAAATTTCTGGTAAAACATTAGTAGTAGTTGAAATGTGAAGCTCCATCAGTTTACGAGAGGGATTATGTGACATATTTGCCTGTATTAACACGGGACTGAGACGAAGATGACTACTCAGGAGGTCCTTCCTGACCCAGGCTCCTCAGCTGGCTGGTGATCTGGACGCCTTCCGCAGCGGGTTGCCACACTCAGATCTGCTGGAAGGACAAGAGGGTGTATTACAGAAGTATATAGTTAGACCACAACAGTCTAGCAAATCCATGTTTCCTCTGGTCTACAATGCTTAAAACCTAAGAGAAGACAGCAGGTTGCCTAAATATTTACAGACCCTTGAGTGTGTGCACACATCACGCACTGTGACTACTACACAGAAAATTACAAAAAGCAAGACAGGCAATCTTGGCAGCAAAAACTAATTTAGTGTTCCACTAGCATCTGCTGCCCTATAATAGTGAATTATTTTCCACTTTTAAAGCAGCTTCAATGAAACGGTTTCATTACAAAACTGCATACATAGATAACTGCCTCCAAGCCACCTGATTCTTCTGGCTTTTCTGAGATTCACTACACAACTTCTGCCAATAATTTGACTTACTAAATGATGGGGTCCTAGCTTGGAAAGTGCCCGTATATCGCACCTGTATCATGAGACTAATATTTGTAGCACTGCAAGTAAGCAAACAGAAGAATGCATTAACTGTTCCTGGAATTTAGACATTATGGTGATGGAGAGTGCATTTTTGCAAAAACACACACATATACAATATCTGAACAGGTAGGTCAATATAAGAAAAAATGACCGTCACTCATGTCCTTGATATTCTATGTAGAATCCAGTATGAAAGCCAGGGAAAAGCAACACAACTTTAGAAGATGAGTTTGGCATTGCAGAAAGATCACTATTTATTGACTCACTTATACTGTAAAACTGAGGCCATTCATAGTTGCCAAAGAAATGTCAATAAAACATCAGCTCACTG
Organism: Phalacrocorax carbo; assembly: GCF_963921805.1. NCBI lineage: Eukaryota > Metazoa > Chordata > Aves > Suliformes > Phalacrocoracidae > Phalacrocorax > Phalacrocorax carbo. The sequence continues at coordinate 92,117,136 of NC_087514.1, read as the reverse complement.
TGGTTTGCATCCTCCTGTCAGCATAATGCACACTCTTGGACACGCTGTAATGTGACAGTATTCCTATTTTATGCTCAAGTGAGGCTAACCAAACAAAAGGGGAAAGCACATAAGGGAAGCTTATTTTTTTCAGACAGCTTTTCAGGCATTGCAGCTCCTGCTTGTTTTATGTCTACACTGAGGTGAAGATAGTGTGGACTAGCATCAAGTGCTCTTTACCAGAATGCGTCAATTAGATGAAAAGCTCCAAACGTAGCATTTCTACACATTGAATTAATGGAATCTGGGAGAAAATGTGGCAACTGGTGTCATCCATTAATAGGAGATACTTTATTTTCTTGCTAAGACAAGAAGTTTGACATAGCCTTCTGAACACCACAAATATTGTTAGATTTTATTTCTTCCCAAATCAACATTAACAAAATATGGTTTACAAAGTGAGGGATCTGTGGACAAATCAATGAATATCCCAACTGTTTGCAAGAACTGTATCAGTCTGAAGACTATTACTCAGCTACCTATACAGGAGAGGCCTTTACGTTCAGGAAAGAAGTTCCCCCCCACCATGAACAGTCATCTTTAAACTCGTTGCAGCATTAATTCAGACAGGAAAGCAACTGGTGAAGGTTGCCTATTAGCTACAGGCAGTCTGGTAATTACAAGGCACTAGAGACTTTTGGTAGGTTTTAAGGCCCTGCAGTAAACTGTTGAAGTATAGGTGTGTATTTAACCAGTACTGTGCCGTTGATTTGATCACTAAAAAGCGCATATGCAGAAATAGCATTAATTTTCAATTATTACTTAGCAGCTTTGTCTGGACCAAAGCAAAGGGAAAAAGCATTTTCCACTGTCACATGTAAATATTTGGGGACTTTATTTTCTTTTTACAATATTGCTTCTGAAATTGAATTAGGATCAACCTAGGATCAACAGGGATAGGATAATCAAATAAAATAATTGTACCAGCCTGAAAACCCTTTGGGCAGGTGATAATCCTAGGGGAGCTGTTTAGATGGTTTTTATAACTTCCAGAAAAGCAAACAGCTGTCTCTCAAGTGATAGCTGCATTGTTTCACAAAGTTTCTGCCTTAATGACTTAAGGCACAGTAACCTGGTGGTCAGCATGGCTCTCCCTTGTGTAGATACTATGTTATCTCCTCTGTTGTTATCATGCTGTCTGTTTAAAAACTAAAGTGAATACAAGCGGAAGAGTGGGGTTGTTTTTTTCCCATGTATGGGAAAGACAATACCAAAATAAATTACATGCAGAATAAGAAAAAAAAAACCCCAACAACACAAAATAAAACCTGAACCCCCAAAACGTATGCAGCATGCATACATGCATACATGAGCCATATCTCCAACTGGCCATTTTGAAGGCCTTCCTCCATGGTCTGTATTTAAAGTATCAATCCTACTCCAGTGAAGATTGCTGAATCATGTGAGCTGCTAAAATGCAACTCATCTGGACCCTGTGGCATGTCTGTTCATTGCATTTTGAAGGCAGGATAAAATGTCCCATCTTTCTAAAGGATTTGACTTGCTGTCAATCCATCATTTATGCCCATGGGACAACTGATGAAATGGTCTTAGCTGAAGCCCTACGCACAGCCAATGGATCCAAAGAGTCCATGTTTGTATTAACGCTGTCCTTTCCAACCCTTCATTTACGAGGTTCCTCCTCACCTGCCAAAATATGCAAACATTCAGCAGCACAATAAATTGGCACTTTTCAGTCTTGAGAAAAATTCTGTAAGTCCAACACTGCATCATTCACTTGGAAGAATCTAACCAAAGAAAAGTTTGCGTCCAGAAACAAAAATCAGGTCACTGCAAAACCTAAACTATGCCTGAAGTTCCATGAATAGAGAGGTTGGATTTGCTCAGGCTCATGCCAGGCTTGTTTAAGACAGTGAAACAAGTGTAAAAACATGATTTGGCAACTCCCTGCTAAAACCAGCTTACTTTTACATATATTATGCTAGTTTCCTCAGAATGGTGGCACAAACCAGGTCAAAGCACAAAACAAGGCAGTCACCAACCTAGGCTATGCTGCAGAAACATTTCTCTTGGCTGTTTTGCCCGACTGTGGACTTGTCCCTTCTTTAAGCTCTTAGCACATCTCAGACTTAACGTGAATGGGCGATGGGATCATGTTCCTTGCAGTCTGCAGACCTAACATCAGGCATTGGCTCCATTTCTTCCCATTTAATTTATTGCTTTCCTTGGATATAGCTTCAATAAGATTTAGAAAAAAAAAAATGGTTTTAAAATATATTGAAAAAGGGGCATTTTCATTTCATTTCTCCTCCAGGGTGGGTATGTGGAATCAAAGCACTCGGAGCTTCCCAGAGCACAGGACTCAAGGCCATATTTCCTTTATGATGATGGCTTTCGTTCCTTCTCTTCAATAAAAGATACTGACTAAACAATGATCATAATCCTCAGTTTGTGCAATCTGAGGAAGCTTTTGTTCTTTCCAGTCTCTCTTGTGGAAAATGAGGGACCACACACTCAGTTTTATCTTTTTTTACTAGGTCATTTCTTCCCCCATGGTCTTTTATAACCCTTTTAGCTGACCACATAAAGAAAAGGTGATGTGGTAGCTTTCTTGTAATTGAAGTACTGTGGAACAGATTTAAGGCTGCCTTGGTGATGGGGAGGGGCACAGGCTCGCAGCTGAAGGACAAGTTCAGAGCCAGTACCGGTGCATGGGTTTCCACTGACTGCTTTAAAGGCATGCTTGCTTTCTGAATTTGGCCCAGAGTCTCTTTGGCTAGGGAGTCAAACAGCGAGCAAAGAACCGGTGGTTATGAAACTGCGTAGTTATTACAGCCTCTAAGAACTCAGCTTGTAACATATTACTGTTGTAACAAAAAAAAAAAAAATCACAATCTTTGCCTAAATTACTTCACTTGTTTGACAGCTGATTCCTATTAAGGGTTTGTATGGATCATACCAGTAATCTTGATAAACCTCTGATAAGGTGTCCAGATGTCCCGGTTTTGCCAGTTTCTAATTAGCAGTCCTGGGGTCCTGTCAATTTAAGTTGGTGTTTGCTGCCCAGGGCCATAAAGTGAAAAGTTCTCTGCATCTGATGTCAATTCTTCAAAGAAGGACCCCCTCCTTACCATTGGATATTGAGTCCCAGTCGGAGAGACTGCAAATTTGATCAGCCTAACAGAAATTACAGGCAAGCCTGGAAACAATATTCTCATGTGTATGTCCTAAGAAAGTGCTATTCTTCCTCCATGCTTCGCCTGCGCCTACAGACAGACGTGCCCCAACCTTCCTAGAGGGAGACAGGGTTTCCTCTTGTACTGTGTCCTGCACATGCAAAATCCTGTGTCACTTCTCCCTACACCCAGCTAAGGTTTGTGTCTCAAATAGGACCAAAGGAGAAAAAATTAAAAATACTAAATCTTGGCTAAATAGGGCTCATTTCCTCACAGGAATACAGGGGCAGCTAGAAAAAAATGTGAATGGAGGGGTAAACATATACATGAGGCTGTTCTTAAAGCCTGCTGTCCAGAGACAGTCCAAGTGACTTAGCACTTAACTGCTGCTCCAAGGATGGTGTTTTCTAGTCTAGGACAGGAAGCACAAGTCATCTCCAAGGACCTCAGTGCTTTAGAAAAGCTTGGGGGGTCTATAATAATGCACACCACCACCTCTTTGTGGCAGTACAACAAGTAAAGGAAACATGCAGCTAGAAAGGACTTCCACCTGAGTGAAAAAAACCACCCTGGTACCTCAAGTGAAAGAAACTGGCAGCTGATTTCTCGTCCCTTCCCCAGCACTGTTTCAGTAACGATGCATATTGGATGCTGCTAAGAACATACACCACAGGGACAAAAACCTCCCCACTTTTGTCTTGCTGAAATACAGCCACTGGGAGGACCTCGAAGTTATGGGGGGAGCCAAGCATTTAAAAAGTGAAAACCTGAAGGGCAGGAAGAACAAGTAGTAGGTGTGCAGATAGAGTTAATCTGATTTGTCCTTCAACAATGTGTGACAAAGCATTTCGCTCCCTCCCTAAAAATATCATTCAGTTATACCAAGAAGGCTGAAGCAACACCATCCACTTCCCTGCTTACAGGGTTCTCAAGACGATGCCCCCTAAAAAGTGGAACCATTTAAATTTAAAATTCCCAGGCCAGACAGATCCAGTTTAAAGACTGGTATGCAAAGTGCAGTTCATTACCACCTTTCAGACAAGTGCTGGGAAAGGGAATTAGTGACAGTTCTGGCAGCAAATTCAGTCAGACCCTTCTCTGTCCTTAGGTCCTGTAAAACCCTTATCCTTTTCTTCCATAGCTTCAAAGGATAACGTTTCAAGAACAAGCAAACTATGAGTTGCTGAGGTGGGAGGCAACCTAAATGTTGCAGTGGTTAAAACTTAGAGTTTAGCTTAAGACCTTGCGTTTTCTTGTAGCTTCTGTAATAAGATAGTTAGAAAGCAGTAGATACAATCTTTCACAACCGTGTAACACTTCTGTTTTAGTGTCACCATTTGCTCATCGTCTAGTACCTTTAGCTTCTATCATTTTATCCTGCCATTACGCGTGCATGCACATTGGAGTTGCAAATTACAGGGCAGCTAGAGTCTTCAAAAAATAAAAAAGCAACTACAGAATCCTAAAAATATAATCTCAGGCACTGCTTTTCAGCCGTATTCAGGAGGAGAAAGCTTTTGCTGACAACCCCCCTGTGTTTTCCATGTTAGGGGAAGGCGTGGCCCCAGGAATCTGCCAGAGCAGCTCCACTGCCACCTTCTCCACCCTCTCTCCACTTTCCTTGCGGTTGCAGAAGAAAAGCAGAGACGTTAGAGAGTGCAGAGTCATTGCTGAGATTATCAAAGGTGAACCCACAAAAGATTTCTCAACCAAGGCCTTAACAAGGGTATTGAATTGTCACAGTAAGAGGTAAATCCAGGAGCAACGAAAGCCATGCTGAGAGCCCGGACACCCTGCAAGAGGAAAGCCGCCGCGGTGGCATCCTGCAGGCATCGGCTGCTGCCGACAGCACAGACACAGCGCTAGATACAGACGTGCTCAGCTCAGGGGTTTGGTATGCTTCCCCGGCAGACCGGAGTTGTCCCTGTTTAGTTTCAGTGAAAACTCGTCCAGTCGACTCCACAGAGGAGAGCCTTCAATACGAAATGCAGCTTGCCAGGAAAGTTAGCCGGTCATGTGAAGTCTCAGAAGGAAAATGAGGAACCCCATTTGTCAGAATTATAAACTGATAAAATTGGAAACTTGCCTCTCAAATAATATTAATGGTAAATAAAATGCAGCTTTTCAATGAGCAGGCAAGCTAAGCAAAAAATAAAACCTTTAAAGTAAAACTTCTGGATGTCTGTCCCATCACTGGCGCTATAAAATGTGTTGATGCGGGAAGCAGAAGCCCTGCTTTGTAGTTTTTTCACTCAGTGCCCACTAGACTGTATTACGTCCTTTACGTAGACTTTATGCAGTGCAGAGACCTCGCTGAGCAATTTCCACTTATGCTGTTCCTGCCCGGTATCAAGCTTGCCACAAGCTTTGCGTTCTTGTTTTCTTTACGTGCAGTGAACTATGGTAGTTCAGACCACAAAAGACTATTGTTGGATGTGTTAGAAAAAGCAGGATTTATAGGCTGTGCTTTTTTTTTTCTTTCGACAGATAAACGCTAACGACAAAATTATAGCACAGGCTCTTAAAGTCCAATAATTAAAAACAAAGGTTAGTCCCTATGGCAAGAAGTACTAAGGTCTGCAAGATGTCCTTCAAATTTAAACCAAATGTGTAACTCACAAATAATATGGATACAAATTAGCTATATGTGATCATCCGCTTCTGTTTATCCAAAGCATAGTCTTTTTTTGTGGTTTTTGCATACATTGCATTTACAGTGTGAATAAGCTACACAAACCTAGTGTTTACCACCCAGTATTTCACATGGAGAAGATGGCAATTAATGTTTTGGTTTAAATTCAAAAAAATCTTCCCTCATTTCCATGACCCAGTGCCTGATTTGACTTTTATGACAACTACAGTGGCTTACCTTAGAGCAAAATAGAAAGAAACATCTATAAAATGGAGTACTTCTCTCCAAAAATATGACACCCACTGAAGAGGACCTGCAAAAATCTGTTAATGCAGTGCTGGGAAAAAAAAAATAATGGAAAGAGTAAAACATATATTTCAAAATTTGTCCAGTGAAATAGCTCCTTTTGATGTACAAATTAGGCTACACATCAAACAAGATCCCAGAAAATGTCTTGTGCTTCCTGATTTCAGTGACGTGAAATAAAATTTTTCTGGCCATTTCCAGACATAATTTGCAATTTTAACAAAATTCTAAGGACTGGCCCAGCCCCTGGATAAACTTACTTTTGCTATGCTTTTGACTTTCAGTAAACAAAAGACAAGTTGCCCTCATGGCATGTTAGTATTTCTACATCAGACCCATGATGGAGTCAGGGAGTGGAGAGTAACAGCAGTTACCGAGGAAAGCTAAACAAAACCCAAGCAGGATTAACAAGGCTTTTGCAGAATTCGTGAGCATCTGACTTTGGACTGGGCTACATTCATGGGGGAAGATTCTTGTTGGTTTTTGTCTTGGCTGAACCCCCTCCCTAGCGTCTCCAGTCTGCAGCACAGTGCGGCGCGCATACCAGGACAGTCCAGTGCCTTGGCAGAGATTTCCACCACTGGCGGCTGGAGCTCAAACCCTGGCCAAGGTCAAAAGGAAGAGTGACGGTGGTGGTCTAGACCTATCCCCTGGAGGAATTTTGTCCACGTCACTCGCGCACACGCAAATACAGCCCCCACCACACGTCTTTGGAAGTCAGAGCTTTGGAGAGTCCCCTGCTGACTGGAGCAGCAGGGCTGCTGCCGGTCAGGATGGCGTCGTGTTAGCAAAGCTGTGTGGGAGGCTGGCACAGTCCCTGCTGACACCCTGCCTGGTTTCAAGCAAGCCTATGAGCCCCTCCTTTTCACTAGCATTACTCTGCTACGGAAGATTTCACCATAACGAAATATTTTGGCAAAGCCCCCCAGAAGGGCCTCCAGTACTTTAGCAATGACAGGGAAATCGTGCGGAGGAGGTTCTCACCCAAGCACCAGGAGCTGAGCTGCACAGTGCAGGGGAATGGCCACTAACAGGGACCACCAGGCAGCAAAAGTCCTCCCATCTATTAGCACTTCTGACTGGTCCAACTTATTCCCAAGGAGTCTTTCCTGGGGAAACACACTTAACATGCTCGTACATACACACACTGGCGCTTCACGAATCGCTGTCTGCTAACAGCAAAGTAAACGTGGCTGGTCTGCAAGGCCAACAGGGGTGGACTCAGAGCTGCAGTCACGTAGCTCCTGCAGAAGCTCATGTCCTGCGGCTGAGGGAATCAGACACCCCAGATAACATCTTTAACTCCCCCTTGTCCCCTTCTTTCCCACCCCTTTCTCTTCCCCACCCCCCACATTATTTTTTTTTAATTGACTCTTTTCCTTAAATACGCAGGGCTCCTTCTTTGGTCTGACTTCCCTCAAGAGTGCTACCAGCTCCATCTCCTTTATGAACTACTGGACCTTGGCGTCCCTCCAGCACTACAGAGTTAAGAAAGACATTTTCTATTCATCAGTTCTGACTCCATCACATATGCCTCTGTAGAGTAGGTCAGAAGGCAAAGCCTGCAGAGTGCAATAATATTTGTACTGCTGTCTAATCCTAGAGGGAAATTCGTAGGAGGGAAGCAGAACCAGTTAAGAGAATGCCAAGTACCTCCAAACCGCAGGGCTCTGCAATAAAAAGGGGAACAAAGAGAGATGGCTCTAACAATAACCACAGTGTTTCTTAATCTAATTATATTTTTACTCTCGTTTGTCATCATAAGAAATGTCACTCACAGGCTTTTGTTATCTTTCCTCTTTCATAGGTGAAGTTGCTCACCTGGTTAAATAGAAAGCTGCTAGTAAAACAGACCAAATATATAGCAGATGCATAAGCATACCTTGAGAAACGATTGCTGGAGACATAACATCTGACTTTTTTCCCCCTATAGTTCTTTTGTTTTCTTCCTCCTGTGGTGAAAATGCACCTCTCTCTCAGAAAAGCCCCTGTTTTCTCTTGGACTGAGACATGGTGGTCCTGCTTCAGGCTTGAATACAGAAAGTATTTAAACTTACATTTTATGAGACAAGCATACTATAAAGGAGAGCTTTCCTTCCTCCATGGAACAAGCTTTACCCTTTCCAACACCCAGAGTGAAGACACTTGACAATATGGCTATTAGAAACATCTAAGTTAACAAACTGTGCTCTGTTAAAGGTTCAAAGAAGAGGAATGAGCCCCAACCTTCAACTTCTACTACTACCCGGGGCTTTCTGTTCCTCTACATGAAGCTTTAAAAAAAATCCTTCTTAATTCTTTCCAGGAGGACAAAGTATCACCTCTAAGTAACAAAGGCCTTGAGTTAAAACTATCACTTTAATTATGTTGGTTTAAGAGTAGAGAATCATGCAAGAAATAAATTATATAAAACAATCTCTCTTGTGAGAAATTTCTGTAATCACTGTGAAAATGCTTGCAACAAGGTATTAGGACACTGTATCACCTCAGTTTGGAATCAATAAGCATACATGACCTTGACTGTTGTCCTTCCATTACCCTTCCTTGAAAAAAGCAGTTAGAAATGCTGAAACAACATATCCTAATTCTCTAATTCTTCTCATTTCCTCTGCAGAATTATTCTTTCAGTTGATCTTCCATCTAGAAAGAGCAAAGAAACGTAAAGTTACCTTTCTTCCCTCAAATCCAGTGTGTGCTTTCCCATTTTCACTGGTTCTGATTAAGTGAAATACCCTGGGCTCTGCTCAGCTGCCCAAATGTCTGCTGTTTGAGACGTTATTAGGCATCCCGCTCAGCCTCCCGCTGCTGGAGATCTCAGTCACACTTCGGAGCTGTGTAGTTGCATCAACTCTCTAATCCACTCAGTGGGGTCAAAACCACTCGGGAGACATCGCCAGCCCTTAACTATTGAAAATAGATTCTGTCCTCCCAGCTACCAACGGCTCCAGAATCGCACAACACCGTTCAAGACAGGACAGCCTTGACATGGTTGCAGATCTCTCAGGCTTTGCAGACAAAATGGCCTAAATACTTGTGTACTTAATCTCTGCCTTTAATGACAGCAGGGTTATTATTGTGTTACCTTTTAGGCCTTTGTTCAATATGCATAGCATTATGGAAGAAGACAGTTTTCAAGGTGGATACTGAAAATTTACTGCAGAAGTGGCAAGAACCATTAAAGTAATCATTTGGAGAACCAGCTCGACCCCATCCAGAGAGGAGTACTTTATTTCTGGAATGTGGAGATATCAAAAATAATTTTTGCCTCATGTTTGGGCCATTTCAGGTATGGTTTGAGATGCACAAAATTGGATCAGGGAGAAGAATGCCATATAAATAAAATGAAAACATCTTTCCCCCTTTCCTCCCCACTTTGTCTCTAACAAAATGCCTGATCTCAGAATTTCTCAGGAATGTACCACCATCCTCAGCCCGTCGTTAAAAAGTGCTTGCTTTTCTGCAGAGAAAAGTACCAAGACACGAACAGTATGAGCAGTAAGAATACGCAAAAGAAAGTGGGAGGCAGAATCGCCACAATCTCTTAATTAAAGAAATGAGGGATGAAAGAATAGACTTATGATCTCCCCACTGAGGTTGAAAAGCTACTCTGAGACTTTTTTACACTAATGCCTTTGAAGATGTGGGGAAGTCATGTACTGCGGTAGATGGTCCATTAGGGTGCAATATGGGAAGAAACAGCTTGTCTGAAGCTAATATGCAAAATAGAGCTGTGGTGAAATAGATTAAAGTTTTTCTGAGGATGGAGGTGAAAAGTAATGACATCATAAAAGAAATAAAACATTTGTAACTAATTAATATGCTTCCTTTTTCAAATGAATCTATGAAAGCTAGATGTGAACTTTCTTCTCTGCCAGTTCTGAGAAAGTTTGTTTCCCAAGAAAAAGAAAAGAAAAAGGAAAATAGCATCATTCTTCATAAAAGATGGGGATCAGGATGCCACGTCTTAACACCCATTTGTAACATTATTTGCATCCAAATGAAAGTTCATTTTTTATAAGTCCCTGTTCTAATTTTATTGGTCCTAGCAAATTATGTGATATGACATGTGCTGCCTCAGCCTGACAGATGGAGCTAAAAAAAGCTTCCTACTGCTTGAAGAGAAATCAAAATACTAAATGTAAAACTTGTGGTGGACAGAAGAAAAAAAGATTTGCTTGCGGCTAGGTGCAGATCCAAGGCGGGTATCATACCTGTCCCACTGCAGCGTTCGTCCCCCAGCAGCATTCATGCTCTCCAGGATTGCCCTTTCTTTTCAGTTGTTGACAATTTGAGTAGACATCTTTGTCTACATGCCAGGGGAAAACTGACAGCTCAGAGCTATCTTAGTCTTGGTCAGGTCTCTTCCAACAAGAGGAAAAATCTGCTGTTCTTCTTGAACCAGGTGGAGAAGGTTGCTCCCTCCAAAGTCCTGTTGCACGTGCCTTCCCTGAAGCAGTGCTCCACACAGCTCACAGGACGCCCACACAGCCAAAAGAGCATGCAGAATTTATCACAAAACCGAAACATACGTGAGGGTGGAGGGAAGCTGTTGCAGTGCTGTACCCCAGGTAAAAGTCAGAGGACTGCCCTTCGATTCTGCCTTGGATCAAGCCAGACTTTGAGGGCTGCAGCCTGCTCCGGTATGACTGCATAGAGAATTTCAACTTGAGTTTTGGCCTGGTTCCAGGCAAGATGAATCACGCTAGTTATTGTCAGGTTTTTGCAATACTTTTAGGATTCAAGTATACATTTATGTCACAAGTCACCTAGGTCTTCTCAACTGGTTTGATTTTCATGATGTTCTGATTAAACATTAAGAAGGCCTGGTGGATATATATGGTTTGAGTTTTCAAAGATGCTTTGTTTCTCACAAAAGAATTGCCCATACAGCTAGAATAAACACAGGAGGAATAGCAGGCAAGAGAAAAGAGTCATCTTTGACCTAGGAATTATAATACACAGCAATCAAACACAGCATGGGATGATTTAACGAGGTTTTCAGATGTGCTAGAGTGGCTGCGCTTTAGAAAGTCCTCGCTATTTTTAGTGACCTGCTAGAACATCAGTATTGCCACATAGGCTAGCACATTTCTTCTAAGAATAAACTTGTTTCCTACAGGTCTCAGGAAGGTCTTTTTCTCCTGAGTGCTGCATCACACAAGGGGTTGGGGTATTTATCAGCTCTGCAGTGGGATGTCAAATAATAGTTCTTTGCTGAGCCACTTCAGAGGTCACGCAGGAGTGCTCTGCTCTGCTAATTTCTGTGATCTCATTAGCTCTTCCCCTTTGCAAGCATTTCATCCACCCACAAAAAATGTATATGCAGCCTAGTCATTACACCATTCCAGTGGCCTGGATTTTAATCACTGCTCCATTCCTAGTTGTTCTGCAATAGGATCAGGCTTAAAACAAATCTGCTCCTGATTCTTCCTGTCAACAAATGAACTAAAGGCCATAAACTACCCTCTTCCTAATCTACTATTTCAGCATATTAACTAATATAAACCTGTTCCAGTGACCCGTGTAATAGCCACACTGACATTTTATGCTTGGTTTCTCAGTCCCATATGTAAATGATTAAAAACTACAAGGGTTTTCTTTATACAAATCTATTAATAGCTTGGGGATTTTTTTGTTCAGTTTTTAGGGTAACATATTTTGAGTTTGAAGTGCAGCGTGCATAGCAGTGGCTGGCGTCAGAAGCTACTGCAATATACATTTCAGTTTCCTTCAGCCAGCCACAGCAAGAAAATTGATGTCCTGTTCTCTGGGGCTCGTGTGTTCCTCCTTGGCTGCTGTCTCCCACGCTGCTGGTGTATTACTCTGTTTTCACTGGAAAAGAATGCAGGACATTCAAGCTATTCCAAGCAGCATCCTTGATGTCTGGATTTCATGGGAATGTTTCACACCGCAGTTATTGCTAACTGTTAACTTTCATACCTCGGACTGTTTTTTTTGGCAGCTCCCTCTGTTTTGCTAGCCGGACAGACGTAAGCCAAGGCAGCCTTTGCTGCAAACACAAGATGCGTCGCTGTCTATCATATTGTTGCCAACTGGGAGACCCAGCTGATGGCACCCTGCTATGTGGAAAAAAGGAAAGAAAGAGAAAGAAATAGAAAAGGGCGCTTTTTTAAAAAAAATAATTCCTCTTTGCTCTGATCTCCAGGAAAGGCTTTCAACTCATTCCATGGAAGAACTTGGAATTTCAGCATCTTGGTGCAATTAGTAGGTATTTAGGCAAAAGTGTGTGCATGTACAGAAGTGAGGAGAACAGTGGTTGTGCCTAAGAAATTCTGTCCCTCTTTCTGATCTTCTCCATGCTATAGGCAAGCTTTTTAAAGCAGTTACTCTCTGGGGAGTGATTGGAAAGGCTTGGAGGAGGTAGGGGGACCGTAACGCACACCCTGCTATCTCTAGTGCTTGCACATCTCTTCTGTTGCTAGTGCTGTCTGCTGTTAGGAGGTCACAAGCCAGGCTGGGTTAGCCATTCTTTACAGTCTTACAGCTGGCAGTGTGTCAAAATATCCTCAACACTAGCTTGACATGGAAGGAATGAAGAAGGGGCATGGGAAGAGAGGGATTATGTTTGAAGCTGCTCCTGTACTTGATTTGATTGATACCAGAGAGATAATACAAAGCTTGGACTCAGACCCAGACTTTGTCAGAGTTCATGGGTCTTCAGATGGAGAGCTTGGTTCTACTCCTCAAATTAGGGGCTAAAAAAAGTTCAGATGCCGATCTGGTTTGCAATTTTCCTCATGCAGAGTATGAAAAATTAGGGCTTTGGACTGAGTTCACATACCGCCCAGAGAATAAACTATTGTTTATGTCACAATGAAAAAACAGGATCATTATTATTAGGAAGCTGGGTCTATGTTCTATTAAAAAACTCTGAAAATCCCACAGACTGTGGTGAGTCGAAAAACAGAGCAAGGCAGGAGTCTTTCTGCAGGCTATTAAACAGGCTTTTTGTGCTGTTTTTCTTTTCACTTGGAGTGCTTCTATACAGAGAGCTGGTTGCACAGTGTCATAGAAAAATCTGCTGAGCACAAAGTGTTTCCTTGAAGCATCTCGAACTCGACAGCAGTGCTGAGAAAGGGGAGGCTGCCTCGAGCTCCTGCGGGTCTGCCATGGCCACAAGCCTGTTGTCTGCCTTCCTCCCATCATGATTTGGACAACTGTCATCCTGATATCCCTCTGCAGTCACTGAAGGGAGAGGTGCACACTTCCAGAAGGCAAAATGCGTGTTCGGCTCTTTCAGAGAGTGGTTCAGTACACAGTACTAACCACTGAATTCAGAGGGTGTTTGGGTTATCTGCATTCCTTAAGAACTCATTAAAGACACCCTAAATGAAATGCGATCATTATTCTGTAAATACTGAATGGATTAGGCATCTTTGTCAGACAGCAATTGGTGTAAAACCAAAGAATATCAAGCTGTAAGGAAACTACAGATTTGAGAGGGAAAAAAAAAAAAAGAATTGGGTTCAGTCCAGTTCAGATCTTTCCTGCTAGTATAATCATCATCTTACTGACAGAGAAGAAAAACACAAAGGCATTAATGGTTTGTTTGAGGCCACACAGGAAGCCTGAGAGAGGGCTGGAAACTGAGACCGTATCTTCAGCATCCAAATCCTAACCACAAGACCATCCTCCTTTTCATAGCTGTCTGTCTTGGGGAAGAGAAATAGAGTAATTCTGAATCCCGTGGGCCAATAAATTATATTACCATGACATGCAGAATCAGTGCTTTGTGCTGGCGTATTCTTTGCTGCTTGCAATTACCTTACCAGGCTGGGCTGCATTTACTGAAAGACCAGTACATAATTTGGTGGAGATAATATGTCTTACTGCTTCGTTAGACCTATAAGGGAGCTCGGTGGTCTCTAAATCTATTGTGTAGTGACTAATGGCCCATATTGCAAAATCTCTCCACAATTTATCATCATCTGCAATATATTTTGAGTTGACTTCTGACTGGAAAAGCAAAGGCTGCTAGAGATGAGGCTGAATGACACAGCTGGCTAGAGGAGGCTCAGACATACTGCCAATATGTCTATCTGGCAATACTTCTTCATGTTTCTTATCACTCCTTGTGCTTTTAAAGATTGTGATGGGGGGAAGAAAGGAATGAGTTTTTAGTAATTTTTTTAAACATAGCAGTCTAAGGATCAAACATGAGGTGAGACAAGGCCAGTAGGGAGAGGTAATGCATTATTTTAAGCACACAAAACAAAAGCATCTGGCTTAATAAAAGATACTAACTCTGCTCTGTAGTCTGGCCGGAGGTCAGTGACAGAGTGCTGCTTCAGTGTGGTATGTAGCCTTTGTTAGCTGGTGTCATAGTCATGCACACAGCAGTTCTTCACAACACTGGCCCTTGCAGAGCTCAGAGATGGAAATAAATAGCATACTGTTTCCTTCAACTCCTAACAGATAATATTGAGCCTTCCTGTGTAAAATGTCTGAAATGTTAAAGCGAATCAATGTGCTTTGGAGGATACAGAACAAAGAAGTCACACATCTTACTCTGGGGTTTTAAATGGTGGAGCTTTGGGAATTGTTCTCTCTCCATGGCAAAGCAGGAATGACCACTTAAAAATTGTGCGATTATTCAAAAGTAGTAGATATAAGAGGAGATGGGAAGGAAAGAAAGAACACAGTAGTTCATTATTATAAGCGGGAGCCACAGTAGGTTTTAGGATGGGTGGTCTTCTTTTCCTTTCCAGATGACAAGTGACCATGTTATCGTCACTATTCTGAAGGGGTTGCGATGGGAGAACAGTGATGTCCCCTCACTCAGGGCATGCCCCTTGCAGTTTTTTCCAAAAGTCTAGGATGAACCAGGTGAGGCAGCTTCAACTGGGCTCCTCATGCTGATGGTGCTACAAAAGCCACTCACAAACAGCAGAAGGTCTGAACCCATTCCTTTCCACTGGTGTTAATTCCACCAAGACATTATCAGCCAAACCTGGGTATAGTCATCCTGCCAAGTGGCTCCATGCAACCCAACAGATCATAGTACAACTAATAAAGGAAGGAAGCCAACCTTGGGAGTGATTTAGGATACCAGAAAAGGTTAATTACCTTGCTACCCTGAGTCAATCCTTCCCCTGTGGCTCCTATGGCGATCCTACAGCATTTTGGAAAGCAGCCTTGTGGCTAAATGGATATTCTCAGAAGAGGCAGGGTGAAGCCCTATACACACATTCCAACGCATAGATCAAGAAGTGGAACTTCATCAGCCCATGCTGAAAACTAAGTATGTCAGCACCGTTCATGAGAATGAGGTCTTTTCTTCAACATCCAGCTGTGGAGTTTGAGGTCTTGTGAAGCATTGTCCTCCAATTCTAGACAGACACACATATTGATAAGGTGCTGTGCAGATACCCTTTTCTCTTAGCTCGCGTCCTTCCCCTACAATAATTCATAGGCATTTCAGGACCTTCTGAAAACTGTAGAGCTGCTGTGGCTAGATTTCATGCAAATACATGTGACTATTGAAGGCCACATGTGATATTGGGCTAGCTGATAGCTTGCGACGGTGGCCATTTACCAGTGAGAGAGACTAAACAATCTAACTCTATCATAAACCATTTCTTTATGTTTGAAGTACTAAGGGAAACCACATGAAATGCAGTGAGAGAGACGGTGTCAAACCTTACACACAGGAAGCACCTTATACTCATTTTGGAGTGAAACAGCTGACCTTCACATCTTCTGAGGCATGCAAGGGGTGTACTCTACTTTTGTAGCCTTCACCTCTCCAGTCTTGTGCCTGTTTCAGGATCAGGCTTCAAAGGTGCCCAGGAAGGACCTGGCCAGAGGCAGAGATTATTTGCTAAACATCCTGAAAATACGCAGGTTTGTGAAAGTTGTGACTGGCAGTTAGCCCCACACTCCCTCACCAATGGAAAACAAATATAAGTGCCAGAGACTGTTCAGTAAAAGTTCACTAATAAACCCTGAACTATGTGTTATAGGTATTCTTGTTAGCCAGTGTGTGTTATATTTGGATGTAGAAGTACCTCAGCTTTCATTTTATGCAAATGAACCTGTCAGAGACATCTGAAAAAATCTTAGATGGCATAGCAGTATGGCTTTCTGGACTCTGTTGCGCTTCAGAGAGAGGGAGCATGCATATATACCCGAACTAAATTAATCAGAGGTCGGTTTCTCTGCTGACTTGAGCTTCATGGAAAAGGAAGGCTCCTCCACATAGGCTCAGAGAAAGGAGACACACTGACACCTGCTCTGGTCCCAGGTTAAGAACATTTCATGTTGAAGAGAAGCCACCTCACTGCCAGCCTACTGCAAGTTCAACATCTGTATTTCCCATTAACTGTGTGATATTGAGGAAAGCCTTCTAAATCTGAAGCAATCCATAAAGGGACGATGCCTTAAATAGTTGTAAAATTTACATCAACATAAAAAAATTAATCCAGATGTTTGTGACTGGATTAATTACTTGTAAGTGTTCAAGTAGTGTGAGTCAACAATTTCTTGTTTGTAAGTTGTTCACAAGGGAACTACTTTCTCCATGCACCATTTCTGCTGTGTAATTCATCACTTAGGCCCCATAATCATGCTTCTGATTCCTGGCTGAGTAACTAAACACTTTTAGTCCCATGGACACATTTAAACAGGAGCATAAGGAAGAAACAAGTGAAAAAATGGTGAATAGACAAAAAACATTTTTCAAACATACTAACATCCTATATTAAAACAGTCATTGCTCAAATATTTAACATAAATAAAGTCTTTGTATGATCATTGATGTCTGTATCATCAGTTAATCACAAGTTTGGTGGAACTAGACAAGAACACAAAGAATTTGGTTGCAAATGCCACTCTTGCTAAAATCAACACATCCTGGTGTCAAACCTGTTCTTCAGCACAGGATGGTCACTATAGATATCTTTAGGCAAAAAGGGAGGAGAAAATCATTACCCTTCTCCTGTGTAATTCTCTCTCCCATTAGACCAAGGCAGTTTCTGTTACATTGACTGAAAGGTATACTTAAGAAAGGTACTGCTTAGGTTTTGTTTCACTATAAAAAACCCCTGGCATAAGGCTAGCTATAACTCTTCTAAACTATCAGTTTTGAATGACTGTCATTAGGAAAGAATTTAGTGGCTTTGCATTTCATATAAGGTAATAGTTTCTAGAGGATTTTGGGTCAGCAAATAATAACTTTAAACGGCCTCAGGAGAAGTCTGGATGACGTACAGCATTCAAAGCACCTGAGAGAGTCTGTCGTTTACCACCGAGTTTAAAGCATCTATTACTTACCTTCTTGTTCTTGTCTAAACCAGTTCCGTTCACATAGATAGGAACAACTCACCCAGTATTGCCCTACCATTACCCTCTCAGTTACAGTTCATACGAATCCTACCCAAGTTACTACCTAAAAGATGTAGGAGCTGTAAAGCAATATAGTGGACACTCCTGTGGGTGCATTTTGAAAGGAAATCAATTTTCTTTATAGTGTTACATCTTCAATGGATGTTTCACAAACCAACAGCTGGTGTGGTGAACAGAGGGAACGCTGTCAGAAGATTTTAACCCAGCCCTTGTGAGGATGTGAATCAGGATAGATCCATCCACTGCTAGTTTACAGAGCCTGCAGACTTGTCCCATAGTCTCCCATTAAGGACAAAAAATACTTCATGCTGTATGCTGCTAGTGGAAGTGCTGCATAGCTTTATCACGTGCTACCGTTGAGCATTCATGGAGAGTTTACAGAAGCATCCACAGCTCTGCATGTGAGGGCACACACAGCTTTCTTTGAATCAATGGAAATCATATATAGATGAAAGTTTTTGGGAATAGAATATTATCAACTCAAGGAGAATCAAGTTTTCCAGCTGAGTTCAATTCTTTCCTTTGAAACAGAGGAAAGAAAGGCAAGGGGAAGCAGACAGGTTTCAGGGGCCAAGTTCTGTAGCGTTCTACTCCAGCAAGTTTGAATGGGTTGGAAGTGAGGGCAGAATTTGTCATGTGGATGAAATCCTGGTAGTGCTCCCATCATCTCACAGCTGTGGCCACAATAAAGCCAGTAGGAAGGACTGAGGAACTTTCTTCACTTTGTATAGCTTAAATTGGTTTTAGTACAGAAAACTCATGATAAGACAGCAGATTTTTAGAGTTTCCAGGATGGCTAAGCAGGTTTCTTCTTTGGGACAAAAGGAGGGATGAGGAGTAAAGGGAAAAAAAAAGCTCATGCTCAAAATCTCTTTACTCAAAACCACTTAATCTTAGTTGTACTTGGAATATGGATAAAAATAAGGAAGAAAAAAACCTGGTTTTGGAACTGCTAACATGTTATTTTACTAGTTTTCAAATACTTTAACTAACATAACTGGATTCCAAGAGCACTCCAGCACAGGCCACAAAACCAGAATAGGCTACACACAATTTCTAGGTAGAGACAGATAAATAGATCCTACTGTAGCACACACTAGAATTTGTATGAAAACAGTATTTACTCCATCACTCCATCATGACAGTCATAGCCAGAATTCTGTCTTTTTAAGATTCAATTGTTTAAATCCTCATATAACATGGAGTAGCATCAAGAGGACAAGACAAGGAAAGGCAGACTAGAATTCAATATAACATTCCTCAAGGAAGAATGTCTGCTCTGAGTCAGGTAAAGATATGATATGAACTGTGTTCATCTCAATTCCCTGATGAGTAATCATGGCCCACTGCTTAGGACATAGATTACAACTCAATTTCTGCTTTCTGTTTTGCCAGCAATTCCAAAAATGCACATTCATTTTTAGTCCAGCCCAAGATCATTTATTTGTTTTTCTCCAGTTGGCCAGCACACCAAACCCTCCAAACCTCAAATTATTTATATTATCCTTGTCTCTAACACTATATCCCACCAGAGTAAGCAATACATCTCTTGGGATTACACTGTTGCAGTGACCCGATCTTCATCCATGCTTTATCTAGCAGAGTTCAGGAGAACAACTTCTAGCAGAAATAAATTTCAGGTCCTACCAGATTATTTAAAAAGAAAACTTGAACGCAAAATAAAGTATTTATCATACCCAAGAAGCTCCAAAATAACCAGAACCAGTTAAAATATGTCTATTTCATCTATTGTGTTTTTTTTTTTATTAAGCTGGATCATTAAAAGAACAAAAGTAATGAGCAGTGAAGTCAGCACTAGGGGTGGTAAGGAAGTTTTTCACTAATTATAATATCCATGTTTCAACTGCCTACAAAGAAAGCTTTTAAGTAGATGGAAGACATGTTGGGGAAGAGGAGAGGAGCAGATGACTAGAACAGGCAGTTGTGGATAGAAAAATGGTTTTCCCATGTTTTTCTTCTCATTCTTGGCCACAGACTTCCCATGTGATTTAAGAAGGCTCTAGAGCTCCAAGAGGTAATATGCTCTTGTACTAGGGGTAACATAGCTATGGTTGAACAAGGAGATTTTGTATCCTTGGAGATGCTCTACTGCTTTACCCATTGACTAAAGTTTTCTCTGTCTTGCTTTGAAACCCAGAATGTGGTATAGAAATTTTATTGGACCTTGTATGGTTTTGGTTTTGCTCTTGCTCCAAAATCTTCAGTTTGCTGCCTGTTTCAGGTCCAATTTTAACAAAGCACAAAACCACATACTTCAGTACAGCTGAGATCAAAGAAAACTATTTAAAGTCATTTATCCATTTAAGGGCTTTATTGATTGAGGTCATAAGTATATACCATTAACAGACCTGTGCCTTGTGCGTGATTGAAGAAGCAACAAGAAAGATTGAAAAAAATTATTGTAAAAAAGAAAAAAAAAGCAAAGCTGTGTTTATTCTAAGTAATTGTACTTCAGGGCAGAAGGCTACACTTAGAATGGCATTGCAGAAAAGAAATTTGCACACTGATGCTGTGTGCCTGAAGCTCTCCAGCAGTAGGTGCTCATCCCCCCTCCAGATGAGATTCCTTTCCGAAGTGTCCCCCA
The DNA here is from genome assembly GCF_963921805.1 of Phalacrocorax carbo. Lineage (NCBI taxonomy): Eukaryota > Metazoa > Chordata > Aves > Suliformes > Phalacrocoracidae > Phalacrocorax > Phalacrocorax carbo. The sequence goes on along the minus strand of NC_087514.1, from coordinate 92,097,053 downwards.
GTCCCCACCTTGAAAATTGCTTTCCACTGCTGTCTTACACAAGAGAGGACCAACGCTCCTAACTCATAACGGGATTTTCACACTTCAGGGTGTCTCCCCATAATTGCTGCCATGCTGCACTGCTCCCAGGGTTCATGGACCTTCTTAGCAGCAATTTTTCAACCAGATGGTTGTCCTCAAATATGGTTACTGAACAGCACATTAAAGAGTTCACAACAGAATATGTACTGCATGTACAAACACGACATGAAGAATGGCTAGGGATGGAGCCAGAAGGAAGTATTACTGCAGCTGAAGGGGATGGTCCCACTTCAAAACCTCACTTCTTTCCCCTCCCTCTGTTTCAAGGGGTGAGAAACAACCTTAAATATCAAGACAGAATATTAATCTTTATGTGAAACATTTATTATTTTTATTATTATTTTAAAGTTCAAACCTCTAGACTGTAGCCAACTCTTGTTAATTTTTATTTGTAACAAAATTCATATATGACAAAGTAAATAACAAAAAATGAAAAGCTATGAAGATGTGGATAATTACAGCTGGATCTTACTGACATCATAAATCATGAAAGACCCTAGAAGTACTTGTAACTATGTCACTCTAAATTTCCCTGTGGGTATTCCGTGCATTATTACACATGCTCTCTCTATAAATGCAGATTTAAAAACCCCATGAGTTTCAAATGGCACTTTATTATGGAGCATTTAAATCATTTCTGAAAGCAAGATCAATTTAAGCATGCAGAATTTTTATTAGTAGCACAAAAGAGGAGTCCAGCTGTTCTTATGGAGCAAACGTGAGTGAACCAGGCTTCAGAGCAATTTCTGCTGTGCCAGCCACAGTGTTAAATGTTGGCCAAGAGGGACTTTTGCAGAACAGAGCAAACTGAGTCTGCAGCACAGCTGAGGCAACACTACCCCACATTTTGCATTTCTTATTAGAATGACCTGGTCCCTGAATCACTCAAACAAGCCTGTCAGAGATCTTGATTTCACAGCAGCAGGCGCTGCATAAAACACAATATAAGAAGTTCTTCAGGCTCTCAGAATATGACAGAAAGGGTGGCGGGGTTGGGGGGGAAGGTGTGAAGTCTCAAATATTTGTCCATCTAAGAAGAGCATCTACATTCTGGGAACCAATGAGTATGGCCATTGCAGCCATATTATACACTGGCACATTATTCGTTTTACCCAAACATGTAACCACTGGCTTAAGTTTTTTTTTCAGTCAGACTCATGAGCTCACACTTAACTGCCAGGAATATACCTGCTAATCTGGGATTCACTGTTAGTTACAGTGCAGGTAGCTAGGTCACCGTAGGGCACCCACTGGAGCTACTAGAGTTTACACCAGTTATGAATTCATCTGCCCCTAAAGCCATTTTTATTTCCAACAAAGCACTCTTCTTCCAAAGAAATACATGGCTTTTAAAACACATAAGGAACATTTGCCAGAATAATTGATCTCTTTCTCTGAATGCTTTTAAAAAAAAAATCAGACAGAAAAATGAAATAGGTCTGCCCTAGTTGGCCCCTGATGGTAATTGCAGAGTGAAATGTTTTAATTGCCAAAAAAAGTCCCTTTTGCCAAAAATCATGTCTTTATAGAGCTTGTCAGAAGTTTTCAGTTTCTGTCCAAAAAGCTGCCAGAATGAAATCCAGTCACTAATGACAGCAGGATTAAAAGTGCACAGACCGGCTGTCTGAATAGCAGTTTATAATAGAACAAAAATGTTGTGGATTGTACACAGTTGATTTATGACAAAGTTTTTAACAGGACATAGATTTTTAATATCAAATGCCCATCTTTCTATCCCCTGGCATTTCTTGAATACATGGAAAATGTTGAGCTGGAGTACTGAAAAACAGAAGTATTACTTAAAGTACATTTTCCTTTATCTAGTGACAACTGAGCAGTTAATAAATTCAATTGGAAGTGGGTGCTATTGGAAATACAATGTTTGAATTCTTCCCAGTCTAGAACACTGATCTTGATTCATGCATTTACCAAGGCTTCTGTATACGGTAAAAGGGCTCTCTCTGCAACAGGGGAACAATGCAAAAGGACGTCAGCAACACCTCTGCATATGTTAGCCCATGTCTCTAACCACAGGATGGATTTGCTGTGGCAACTCAAAGTAATTAGCTAAGTATTGTATGAAATTAGCTTATAGCATTTAAAAGAGGAATGCAGCATAAGAAGACTTCATAAGTATGATTTATAGAAGGAGGCGGTATGGAGGGTAAATAGGAGTTTTGCTTTCTGCGTCTTAAACCCAGGCATTTCTGACCAGCACAGCAATTGAGATTCTGAGCATCTGAAAGTTTACACCTCAGAGTACTAAACCCTCTTCCTCTCTTTGATGACTAGATTAGCTTGAGTTAGCTAGACTCAGGTTAGAGGTACACCTGTCGGTGCAACATTTATAGTGTTTCAGCTGCGCATGCATTCACAAAAACATGCAGAGCAGCTCTTAGCCCACCAGCCCTTCAACACAAACACTTGGGGCCAAGAAGATCCCACATGCAAGCTTTGGAAAGGCATATGAACCCTTCACTACTGTTAGGAGCTGATTGGTTAAGAAAAGCACTATTTCAGAATCTGGGTCAGAGCTGACAGGAGCTGGGGAAGAATAAATTCCAACCTGAACCACTGTAATAGAACTTCCCCATCATAAATCAGAGCCAGACAGATATAATTTGACATTTTATAAACTCACAGCTTAATACAAGAGCCTAAATTGCACATCTCCTTCATTCATCTACTGAGCAGTAATGTCACTGCGTATTTACCTGCATGTACGCTGAAGCCAACTATTTGGCACAAATACAATATTATGTTTACCCATCATTTTAATTCTTATTATAATATACAACTCAAGTATGAGTCTTTCCTGAAAAGAGAAAGCTATACTATGTGATGGTAGAACATCAAACAGGTTGGAAATGAAAACATCTGTTTTACCGAAATCATTTGATGCTTATCTTGTCCCAGTCAAATCAGAGTTAACACCTATGGATTTTATTAAGTTTATTCCTTTCATGTGACTGTTCAAATCACATCTTTAGGATATTTCATTGTATATAATACTGTTGTCATTTAACCCAGCAGGCAGCTAAACGCCACATAGCCATTCACTCACTCTCCCGCCACCACCCCCAAGGGGGATGGGGGAGAGAATGGCAAAAAAAAAAAAAAAAAAAAGTAAAATTTGTGGGTTAAGATAAAGACAGCTTAATAGGACAGAAAAGGAAGGGGAAATAATAGTAATAACAACAACAATGATAAAAGGATATACAAAATAAGTGATGCACGATGCCATTGCTCACTACCCTCCAGCAGACATCCAGCCAGCTCCTGAGCAGCAGTTGCCACCCCCACCCAGCTCCCCCCAGTTTATGTACTGAGCATGACATCACATGGTATGAAATATCCCTTTGGCCTGTGTGGGTCAGCTGCTCTGGCTGTGCCCTCTCCCAGCTTTGCACAGGCAAGGCATGAGAAGCTGAAAAGTCCTTGACTAGTGTAAGCACTACTTAGCAACAACTAAAACATGAGCGTGTTATCAACATTATTCTCATATTAAATCCAAAACACAGCACTGCACCAGCTACCAGAAAGAAAATTAACTCTATCCCAGCCAAAATCAGAACAAATACAATAAGACACAGGGACTATTATACAATGTGAAAAAGCTCCTGATGTAGCTCTGCTCTCCCTTTACACTCTGGGAGGCACCGTTGTCTTCAATGATGTATTCATGTTCACTATACCCCTAGATTAAAGAAAAGCGCTGTTTGGATAGACACAGCAGTCGTTTTGGCACAGAAGTATTAAAAACTAAGAACCAGAATAAAAAATAGTGCAATTAATACATTTGGATGTCATTATGTCTGCATTTATTAAGCATTCTAATTTCAATGAAACATTAACAGAGAAGATTGGCCAGATTTCCCCTCCAGTTATATAGATAGTAAAATGATGAAGATCAGAAATAAGACCCTTTCAGCACAGACAGCAAGACAGCCACTAAACCCAAGAATATTAATAAAGACTTATCTGTGCATCTTCAAAAACAAACAAACATCTCCCCCCACCCACCTCAAAACCCCACCACCAAAAGCTCCTTTTCCTCAGAAGCAGATTTTGGAGAGATAACACTGGTTAGTGTGGGAAATAATTGCATACGTTGATGAAAGCTCTATTAAACATAAAAGGTCCTTTGGGCTCCATTAAGAAGAATCTCAGCTGTTATGGAAGGTTAAAAAGAAAAAAAAAAAAAGACAAAGAGACAAAGCCCTGGCTCCCTGGACTGGACTCATAGCATAAAAAGCTACGATGTGCTATACTCTGGGGACACAAAAGATTTGGGCCCTAGATTTCAAAGCACTGAAGAAAACAGGGAAAATATTCTTCCTGAAGGCTAAAAGCATCTATTCTTTAAAAATCATGAAAAGATGAAGGTTGACTTTCAAGTTTCTCCGAGTTAGATAAAAAAGTACCAAGCAACAACAACAACAACAAAACCTTTACAATACTTCCACTTTTTTGGAAATTCTTATTCATCAGCTGACTGTCTTGAAGCCAGTAGGCAGTTTCATCTTCTCTCTGTGTTTATTACTGTGATTACTGTAGAGGAAAAGACAGGTTCCTTATTTTTGTTTTTAAAGGGGGAAAAAAGTAATCACAGAGACTGCATGTAAGAATCTGCAGCACCTTAAGAACTGAGGTGGTTTTAAATAAATAATTGACATTAAATAGTAATATTTTAAAATAAGTTAAAAGGAGAAAAAAACCCAAACATTAACAACATCCTGTCATTTCAATTTAGATGTGCTATACGAATCCTACTTTTAGATTCATCTGGTCTAAACTAACAGTATATACTTCCGATAAGGAACTTTGGTTTTTCCCTCACTCTACAGAAGTATACTTTAATTATTTCAATGACAGTAATACACCTTTTACCTCAGTGCAAACCTTGGTGAATTATGATTTTGCTTAACAGTGCCATAATGCCAACCTACCATGCTGTTTAGGTGATGGTTGCTGTTACTTCTTGTTATTTTACATTACACTTCTCAAAATAATTTGGCCAATCATACACTTGCTTGTTCAGGCTTGTTCAGTCTAATAGTACTAGGTGAATAATTGCTGTCAAGAGATTTCTTCTTTTTCTAGGCCTGTCAGACTAATATGCTGATCGTTGTTGGGAGTTGCCAAATACATGATTTATGTTCCTTAGTTTTGGGAAAACTGATTAAAAAAATAGAAGTGACAAAGTGACCCAGATACTTTGCTGATATATAAGAACAGGTAATAATAATTTTTAACAGAACTTACTCCCAGCCCCCCTGTCCTAGCAAAGCATTTTCTATTCATGCCCTTGTTGCAATACCATGAAAGAATAATGTGACACATGAAAGCCATCATGGGTAAACAGTACTGCTCTTCTGCATCTCTTTTAGATGGCTGATATCTCAACTCTACTACTCTTTCCATGGAAAACACCTTCCTTTTCCCACCTTCCAGTGTCCACCTCTCAAGAGTGCATACTAGAAGTGAAGACTAAATAGTAACAATTTTTTTAAAAATACAAACGAAAGCCTGTCAACACAATATTTTAAGCATTTTGCCAAAGACTGATCTGGTTAAAACCAAATTTGTAGGGCAATGCAAAAGACATCATTACCTTGATTCAGCAAAGAATTTAATTATTTTCTTCCATTTAAGTGGCTGGCTGCCATTATTTCATGATTAGCCATTATTAGATCAATAGCATCTTGCAACTTCTCTCTTTCAAAACTATTCAGAGCTGTTTAGGTAAGAATTATTGTTTTATACATCTGAACTGCCCTAAAATTACTCATACATATAGGAAAAAACTTTTCCTGGAAGTGTTGAGCTGAAAATATCTCTCTTCCCCTGCCCCTTATCTCACCCCCTTTTCTTAGGAGGATTCAAGTCCCACTTCAGTCAACACGAGCTTTGGCGTTGACCTTGGTGGAGCCAGGATTTCACCCCTAAAGGGTCAGGAAAGGAAGCTAAAGAAGTATTAACCTCATAATTCTCAGTCTAAAAGACAGCCAGGAAAATAGGCTAATAGAGCTTGCAATGTACCAAGATAATATATTAAGCGAAGAGAAAGACAGTTACATGCATAGTACTTTACATTACTAATCAAAATATGAACAACCACAGGAAAGTAAGTGCAAATTTAACTTAAAGAAGAAAAAAAAAAAACCCACACCACCCTTAAATTCAATTGAGCCATTCTTCTTTATCCACCGAGGAAAGGACTCAATATGTTGTTTATTCCAGTCTGGGCTATTCCTTGGCCTCTCAGATTTTCTTAACACAGGGCTAATCCTTACAATTGCAACTCATACATAAGAGAGAAACAATTTGTGGTGATCTTACCAAATCTTATTGCCTTATTTTTTCACATCTCGTTCAATTGTCTGGCCCATTTGCTCCCAATCTATCCTATGCTTTTGTGTTTTTCTTCCCTGCATGTTTGAAGATGAATGTAATTGGAAAGGTAACTTTTTTTTTCCCTCTCTGTGAAGTTCTCTGGAGTCTAGCAAACGACCTTTGCTAGCTACAAAGTTAGTTATTTCCCAATCTAGGAAAAGTCCCAAAGCAAAATCTCACAGTGTTTCTAAAAGGATTTAGAAATAAGCATAATGAACACTCTAACTGACATTTCACTTGCAGTATTAGTGATGTGCTATAGACCCAATTCTGCCAAACCCTCACTGACAAAAAATAGTACTTCTCATTCAAACTAGCAAAGAAAGCTCTTGGATGGGTGTACCCCTTTGCTAGTGCTTCAAAAATTTTGGTTGATTTTCAGACTTTGCAGTACTTAATGGCAATTAAAAGGACCAATCAGTCTCTCATCATTCAGTGATTGATCCTTTGCAGGCACAAAACATTATTTAGCTATTTACAACATTTTCAGGGGACTCATCAAGGTAAAGAGAGATGACTGTTTATAAAAGGCTTCCCCTCTGTAATATAACTCTAGGGGATACACAAATCCACTAAAGAAAAATGGTAGTAGGAACAATGGGCATTTTAGACAGGAATGCATCAATCTCCACTTATTTTCCATTATAGTGGGAACATTATCAGAGATATGAAATCATATCTGTCACATCATTCTATCAAGACCAAATGATCTTCTTTTCTAAGGACATCAGTCCAGCTCCTCCCAGTACTCCAGTCGAGGACATGTCATGCAGTTCACCACAAGAAGTTTCCTCTACCACAACCAGCACACGACTTCTTCCAGCAGACTCTACCATGGACCTATGATAGATTTACACAGATCTCTTTCCAATGGCAGTGATCTTGAAACCTTATCAGCATAACTATACACACTTTCATTCTTACTACATGAGTTATTACAGCTGAGCAACAGATGGTCTCTCTATTTATTTATTTTTTAAGGATGTGGTATACCCGTTTTAACTCTAAGGCACTTCTAATGATCTAAGATAGTACTGATGCACAGAGTGAGTTAACACCTTTATTAAGGCTTTTCAACATGAAGAATACAATCAACAGAGCCACAAGAGTTCTTCAGATAGAAAGTAGGTGTCTATCTCAGGTAAGTCAGTTCTTTCGCTATACTCCACTGACTGCATTAATGAGCTCTCCACTATGCCAGAAGCTTAGATATTAGTTCACATTTAGACAGCTACATGCAGAAACCTTATTTTGTGTTTTAACATGGAGCTGAATCCTTCACGCAGTTTCATCCTGAGATAGCTGAGCACCACTTCAGTTGTGCCCTGCAGTCACTGAATCCCTCTCTTGCCTCCTCACACAGGCCAGGTCCTCAACACATCCCTCCGATACCTTTCCAGGAAATGGCTGGCACCCGGCCTGAGGGTTTATCAAACCCAAGCTCTTGTTGGGCAAGTGTAACATCCAAGCCGTGGGGGCTCTAGGAGTACTGTGGCAGTTATTTACAGTTGTGGCAGTGTTGCACAAGGGTAAGGGTAATTACACACAGGCAATCTGGTTGCAAGCCAGGCGTACCTCCCTCCTGCAAACACTTAAGCAATCTCTAAGGCACTGAGGAGTATTTCAGCAGGCCCTCAACTGCTCAGTAAACATGTTGCCACCTTTTTCACAACAATCTCAACACCTGACTACTGTGAAAAGCCAGTTTTCTCTGTAACACTCAAGCTAGATCCTCCCAGAGTCACCCACCACCGCTGTACCCATGGACAGGTATTTCAGGAGACCTTTTGAGATGACAATCCCTTTCAGCACTTATGCTACCATTTGGCATAAGAGGACTGTTTAAGCAAGACACAGGTCAGCACATTCTGGAGACAAGAACTTGGATTATGTGGCAAATAGCATCATGATGCCAAGGGAAAAAAGATGACCTAGTGGTAGACCTAACCACCAATGTGTAACAGCTTAAGGGACTGATCATTCTGTATACCCCAAGCCTTACAACAAGCAAGGGCCTGCTGTCACAGCAGTGATGTAGCCTGCGTAGAGCAATGGCTCTGAAATTACCTGGTTCATATTTCATTGCCTTTGGTGCAATATGTAGTCATCTAGCTTGCTCTGTCACACCGCTCATCATACCCTGAAACAGGGCCGTTGTTGAGCTCTTTTTGGTTTCAGCTGTTTCACTGCAATAATATGACCTTATGAGACATTTTTTAAAAAATGTTTTCATATATGAACCATATTTTTTAATTTCTGCTTTCAGTCTCCAAACAAAGAATAGTTATTCTGTAATATAGTAAGAGCTATTTACTGGTATTGAAACCACAGACTTACTGTAAGTTTTACAGCATTCAAAATGCAATGTAATTCTTCTCTCTTTTTTAGCCCATAATAATTTATTGCCATAATCACATCAGCACTGTCCCACTGTTTAAAAAAAAAAAAAAGTTTGTTGAAAAGCAGACTGTGGAATTCTTGTATGTTACGATTTAAATTGCTATTTAATGGATCAACAACAAGCTAGTGGCTAAAAGTAACTTAAGCATGACAGGCAGTTTAATCCTCCTTTTCTTTTTTACTGCTTTTTTTACCTTCTCTCTTCTGACTCAGGTTCCCCCAAACACACATACACAAACACCCTCACTAGTTCACATAATGGTACTGACTGCTCAAGATCAAAATATTGGCTCTGGACCTTGACTGCAGCAAAAGACACAGTCTTTCTCTTTCTCCCATGGCTGTTTAGAGAGTCTACCCACCTGGCTTTTACTTGTGCGGCAATATAAGTTTTGGGAAGTAAAACCAAACAAAACACACAAGAACAATAAAAGAGAAAAAATAAACCCCACACCCCAAAGAAATCCAAGAAAACCCAGGTCTCAAAATCCAAACTCTTCAATTCCTAAGCACGTTGGAGGCATGCTTATTGTCTGGGCATGTTATTCTCTAGAGACTAACTTATTTGCAGTACATACCTGAAGCCTGATCCAAAGCTCTTTAATATCCATGGATTCACTCACAGTGCCACTCTCACCAGGATTTGAATCAAAGCTTTGCTGTGCTTCCCAAGCCAATCTTGTACAAGTCGTGCCAGCTCTGTCTGGATTCAGGCCTGTACAGATTAGTCCACCAAAGTCTTTGGCTCTGAAGATGTCACTGGGGGAGCTTGACTCCTTCAAACCAAATCTGTTTAACATCTTGAAACCCTGATACGGGCTCATAATTTGGTGTGACTGACACATCTCCAAGCTGGCAGCTTGCTGTAGGCCCCCACGTTGCTCCCTATGCCACTTGTTCAGGAGGCCAGAGGATTAAGGAGACCTCTTCATACCACTCAAATTACACACCACACCCACACAAAGCCCTGTAATAAGCAAGAACTGATATCCAGAGATGCTTATTGGTATAAGAAGTCCTCCTGTCTGGCAAAATTACTATCCTTTATGATGCAGGAGGCTGGCTGGTGCCTACCAATTTACCCATCACAGAAGTCAGCATTGGTCATAAAAGCATTTAGCAATTTAAAAAAATAATCTGGGTATAACACTGAAGCAACATGACAGAAAAAATAACTCTGAATGTCATTCTATACGATTTACTTTGTTTTAAATTTACCTGGCCTTATTGTTGAGGTAGTGATTTTTGCTCACATTGTGTGACAGGATCAGAGGAGAGAAGTGGATTTTTATTTGTTTTATACTACAAAGGGAATGCTTTTCATATATTCAATCAGTCCAACCTCTTTCAACATATTTCACACAAGAAGATCCTAAGGAAACTGGAATTTCTAGAAGTGAGTAGAGACTCCTAAAGCAGACTTACTGACTGAGAATACTTCCAGTCAGTTGCTAATATATTTTAGAGTTTCTTTTCCTCCAACCATTTATTTCAGCTTCTTTTCTCCCTTCTTATCTTACTCCTTCTCCCTCTCCCCCAAAGTTCCCATCCTCTCAGCTGCAGCAAATGTTAAGCCAATTGTTTGAGTGGCTGCACGCTAAGGGAGGAGAAAGTATCTAGGGAAGGTTGATACGAGGGAGAAGGGATTCTGGCAGGGGGAAGAAAAAGAGAGGGGAACTTCTAAATGTTATTCTAAAGAGTTACATTTATTTTCTGTAAATTTTTTTTAACAGATCCGCATAACATAACCGAACAAACTGAGTTTAAACTAATTGTAACCAGTCAGATTTTGTTCACTTCATGTGGCTTGTTCTGGTTAGGGCACGTACATATAAGTGCACGTTTGCATTTTTCACACTTGGATTTTCAAGAAATGTCTTTATTCAGTCTCTAAAATTTCCTATATTCTGATGGCACAGTAGGGGCTGTCTCTTCTGATTGTGCAACAACAAACTATAAAATTTTCCAATTATCCTTCAATTTTGCACTGTAGAATGTAAAGTCCCTTTATGATCTTTGATTTTTCCACCACCTAACATCTTGGCGAGCATTCCACATTTTCTTGAAAGCTATTTCCTTTCTTAAGCAGTCAACCTAAATTTAGTAAAAGCCGGTATTCTGATGTCCTCTACTCTTATTTGTCCACAATTAGGTAATTCCATGATCACTCTCAGGGCTCTTTCACCAAGTTATTTGTCTTTGTGTCACTCTGTAATACACTCAGAATGAACTGTTGTCTGCATGACTACCCAGATCTCGTTTGGAAGAACAGACCTATCAGACCTTTTAACATCAATATTATTCAATCCTGAGTCAGGCAAGGCTATTAGGAAGAGGCCTTACAACATTTTAACCTCATAACATGTGAGCACAGTTTGATTTCTGAGATGGTTCAACCTTTTTTCCCCACCCAACTCTCTTTCCTCAATGTGTAAAACCAGATCCCGGAATCTGGCACTGCAGTCCTCAGCCAAAAGCCAGAAAGATTTTGCTAAACCTATTGCTATAATGTCATCATAACAGACATAGTGAGTGCGGGGGAAAAATTAAAAGAAAACAAGAAAAATAAAAGAAATCAAAATAGGACAAGTCTGTTCTTTTGTAATGGATATGGCTTTCTTGTTTAATTCCCTTCCTCAGCTTAAGCAAGGGGAATTTTCACCATAATCCTTTCTTTCCCTGATTTTCAGGCTTATGGGAATAGGTCTTTTTTAGAGGACATCACCTTTAATTTGTTCCTTATGATGAGCCAGTTTGACAGCCTTACTTATTGTTTTGTGTTGGCAGCAAAGCCTAGCCATCTCCACAGGGCTGTAGGAGGAAGAGACACTTATTTCAAAGCCTCAGCCCTATCTCAACCTGAATTAATCAACCTCAGCAGCTTTATCTCAGCCCACACGTAGCATGTCACATAACTCCTACTAGCGCTGCATATCCGTTGCTGTAGGAGCTACACAACAGGGTTTTTAGACTCTCTCCATCAAACCTGAGGCTCCTCTTTGGCATATCTCCTGGTACAGGATTGCCAGGGTGGCAGCTGAGAAAGTCACGGATGAAGAACTAGCACAGAATAAGGGAAAACCACATAGAAGCACACAGAGAGCAACTACTCTCAGGACAGGATGGGCAGAGCCACTGCAAACTCAGCCCTTCCTGCAGGAAAAGGACACTGGGGAAAGCTGATGGAGGAAAGAGAAGGAGAGATGTAAAGGGGCCTGCCTTTCCTGAAATGGGCTTTCTTCCTAGAGGACTCAATCTTTCAGCATGTGCAGGCTTAAAATCATTTGACTTTAATGCAGTTTTGTCCAAGAGGACTTCAGGACTCGACTCTACAGTCTAAGAGCAGAGAAGTTGTCTAAGGGAGAACTTTGAAACTATATTCCCATCAAGACACACAAATATGATGAAGATGCACATAATACCCTAGCATTATGGATGACAGCTGCCAAATATGCATCTTGTAGGACTGGAATACTCTACACCAGTGATTTTCAGTGGTTTGGTAATACAAAGTGGCCCAAATGCACCCATTACATGACTGTTAATTTCCAGCAAGGATTTCTACCACCCTTGAAGAATGTACTCCTGACAAGTTCTTTATAGCAAGAAGTAGATATTTTAACTTCACAGTGTCTCTAGAATTTATCATGCCATTATCATCATATATGGCATATCAAATGGCACAGCAGACAATATTAGTGCAATTTATATAAACAGAGCTTACAATCAATTGATCCCAATACCTAGAAAGACCTCAAAAAATGTGTAGGAAATCTCATGCTGTGGGGAACAGAGAGAATAGCTCCCATTTAAATTTTATGGCTGAAAATACAGTAGTGGAAACGTAGTCGTATTTATTGTACTGATGTTGTAGTGGAATTGCTGTGTTTTCTTGTGAGCTGAGAAATAGTTTTCAGTCCATCTAGATGCACACAATACTTCCCTTTTGGGAAGTTCTCCAGGTTCTGAATCAATTCAAATGTCAGTTTTATTTACCCTGCAGGACATATAAGCAGCAAAATAAATTACATTAATCCTTCATTTCCAAAGCTGACTGAAGCCAGTGGAGTCTTTGACTTCGTATCAACAGCCCCTGCTCTTCTTTCTCTTGAAGTTTCCCAGACCAACAGGCAGTTATATGCTATTCTCAATAAGGGTCTTCAGGGACCATGGTCTTCACCAGAGGTTCACAACTCATGTATCAAGTGACAGAGATGGAAGCTCATGCCCAGTGTAGTGACATGTGAGAACTGAAGGGTGTCTTCAGAATAAAAGGGAATTATTTCAACAGGGGAGGATGACTGATGAAAGTAGAAAGTCTTAAGGAGCAGCCGAGGTGGGAAAACCCCCAGACACTGAGGCTTTCTTCTGAACCAGTCACATTTACACATTACATGCCCACACTAGCCACTTAAAGTCAGACTGTCAAATATTTAAAGGTAAACTAACCTTCGCTTGGCTGGAGCAGAGGCACAAGGAGCTCGACAGCAGCCGCTTCTGCCCAATGCCCTGTTACAATGGCCACAAGAAAATGACTAACACCTCTCTCCTAAGTCCCTGCAGCCAAAGCACTGGACATGGAGCAAGGCAGGGGAACCACAGGCCCCTCAAACCCACTTGTGCCAAACACCGCTCGGCTGCCCCTGTCCCCTGGCTGCTGTGTGAAGGGCTCTGGTTCCGCAAGGCGCCCAAAGACCCCTTAGGCTAGGTGAGGAAAAAAGCCAAAATAAAACAGACTCTGATTGCCAGCTGAGCACAAGGGCTTACTGAGGGAGGAATAGGAACCATTGCTTGCATATTGAGTGCCTCTAACATGGATGTTGTTGAGAAATAACACTTTGGTCTACTTTATTCAGTTTCTGGAGCTGGGGTCCCTTTGAAAGCCATAACCATTGCCCCTCACCACTTGAAGAGTCCAAAGCTTTGAATCTGACTAGTGCAAAGCTCACTGTAAATTGTATAAGCACAACATACATTTTGAGAGGACTACAATATCTTATGCACTTTGTGTGAACTGCATTTCCAAAATCAGTCAACACCCAAAGATCTCATACAATCCCTCCTTACTGAAGTGCCTCAGCACCTTGTTATCCTTAAAAAGAGAAAGGTTTGCATAATGCCCCCACATGCTATTGCTGAGTGGCAAGGAGAAACACAGGGAGATTAAGGACAAAATCCAGAGACAAGGGATTGGAGGGAAACTTCACCATATGAGAACATAAAACAACAACCTTGCTTGGAAACAAAGGCTGACAGCGCCTACCTCAGGAGAAGGTTCCAGCTCCAAAGCAGATTAAGGTACCTCCAGCACCCAAGAGAAAGAGGCAGAGCTGAAAGCTGACCCCACTTAATCCCAGATCCTACCAGCCACGTGTAGGCATTTCCCTGCTTATCAGGGGGCAGGAGGAAGGGAAAATGAACTCCTTTTGGAAGGGCCATACTTTTCCCACACAGCACACTGGGGGCACTGGTTTTTAGTATACCGTTCTGGACTTCACTTCTGCCAAAAGCTAAGCTTTTCAGCACCTGATTTTCAGACACTTAGGTAGTTTTTTTGGATCTATCTTTACAAGGTTTGCCAAAGATTGCATAGGAAGGTTGCGACAGCCCAAGTTCTTAAACCTCTTGACTCCTGCAGTCTATACTGAAGCGTTAATCACTGTGTCATTCTTCCTCCCCCACAGGTTCTTTTTAAGAGTTGCAGTCACCAAAAGAGAGAAGAGTTGTATCCCATTATTAAACACACGACCAATCATATAGCTCAAATTCGATGCATAGCAGCCAGTTACATCAGCCTGCCAGCAAGCTTGTGACAAAGAATTATTCACAAAATGGCAACTGGCCCAAACTGGCAAATGCCTTTGAAAACAGAAGCTGTAATTGCATATAGCTTGGTTTAGGATAATAAGCTAAATACCGGTCTCTTCTTGGAGAGAGGTACTTTCCAGCAAACAGCGTATTTGACCTAAACAACAACAACTATGAAGCATAGTGGAGCACAGAAAAATTGTGGCCTCTCCCCTCTTCTTCCTGCGTCTAGCTTCCAACTTCAGCCCTCACCCTGCACCTCCGAGCAGGACAGCAGCGCTGTCGTCTGGCTCCATACATACATTGCCATCCTGTGGCCAGATTCTGCCAGCACAGGTGACTGTCAAAAAGAGGCAAGGATAACTCCTGTGAACTGAGTGCTGCTATTTCTAGAGAAGTAAGAAGGTACCACATGGCACAAGCAAAACAGGGCTTTATAGTAGACATAGGCTTGAGCTAGAAAAAGCAAACCCAACCGCATTTTTGAACCTTTGCAGTTCAAGGTGCAGCTGGATTTATGATTCAGCAGACTGTTGAAAAATATCTGAACAATATTGAGATGCAGGTAAGGAGAAAAGGAGCTTGAGGAAGAGGGGAAGGGAACATCAGGCTTTGAAATCTTCAGCAAAACCAGAAGTGGCCACCATTGACTTAAGCCCCACGCTGAGCATCAGGGAACAAAAACCAACTGGCAA
This sequence comes from Phalacrocorax carbo, assembly GCF_963921805.1. Taxonomy (NCBI): domain Eukaryota; kingdom Metazoa; phylum Chordata; class Aves; order Suliformes; family Phalacrocoracidae; genus Phalacrocorax; species Phalacrocorax carbo. Next base: position 92,081,673 of record NC_087514.1, on the reverse strand, counting down.
AATGTAAACACAAAGAAAAAGCCTCCACATGACAGATGACCCAAAAGCCTCTGGAAACTTGACTCCCCTACCAAGAGGCAGTCGGAAGGAGGGCATGACTTGATTAGGGTGAGTGACAGGAGAAAGAAAGCAGAAGCTGGGTGGGAGTCTGGGGGTTGCTGGCCCATTTCAGAAAGTTGCCCTGGGTGTTGTATCCAGCCTTCTATGGCCAGGGCGAGGGGGGTATACCATTCTAGTAAGGCTGTGTTTTTGTTGCCTAATTCTTTTGGCCTCCATAGAGGAGGCAATAGTCCCCTTGCAACTGCTTATGAAGGCAAAAGGAAAATGTTGATTAGCACTTAGCAGAGGAAGTGGCTTATTTGGCCTGAATATAACCGTGGGAACTTTGTTCCCTCTGCTCCAGTGACCACATTGGTAGCGTTAACTGGAAAGCCAAGTAACTGGTAAAGAAACTGCTGAATCAAGCTTACTTTCATACTGCTTCTGTAATATTCCTTGAATGGACATACAAGGAACCTTAATTTTCTTCATACGTTGGGGCCTTGGTAGCTTTCTCCAAAAAAGAAGTCATTTCAGAGCTCCTTATTGGGTTAAAATCTCCACCTCTTTCCCTTGGATGACTGCTCGGACAGTGATACAGTTTCAACAAGGGTGCCTGAGAGCAAAATCTGGGCCTGGGATGTACTGTAGCTATCAGTCTATCACCGTTAAATATGCTGAACTTGTGAATTATGTCTTGAGAGCCTTTTCTAGGCAAGGGAGTTTGTGTGTGTGTGTGTGTGTTTAAAACAAAAATTTACAGTGCCATAGACATTAATTTCAGTTCAGGGTCATGCAGGCCAGAAGCAATAATGAAATGGTATTTTCATAATTGACATGTTTTACGGTTGTATTATTAAATGTTGGAAAGCCAAAGTGAGATTTTTCCTTAGCTCTGTTAAATTAACAGCTTAAGTCAATGTACTTATCAATTAATAGGCATTCATCTCAGAATGGGCTGGAAATCCTTCAACACGGGCAGCTAGAGCTTTTCCAGGGCCTGCTTACATGCCAGTGTAGAGCAGCCCAAGGACTGCTTTAGGTCATAATTTACATTTCATTATGGTGGTGCATTTTATCTACCCTGTCTCCCTGCCTTACCATGTTGCATGTCCCCCAAGCTAGCACACTCTCTGTGAGACCCCTGAGGCTGGGTCCCTGTGGGGCATGGGGGACATCTGGTGTGGGCATTTCTACACTTTCTGAGATCTTGTTGATGTTGATTATTAGTGTAGCCGAAATCAGGCCCATTGGATCTGAACACCAGAAGCAAAATCCAGGAAAAAGATTGGATTTCCCCTTCATAACAGAGTATTGCTGTTATCCTGCAGGACTGCAGAATAGGCTTGGTTTTGCCCTGTTGCCCTCAAAGGCAAAACAAGAAGTAAAAAGGTAGCAATTCATCAACTTTCAATGAACAGAACAGGTTAAATAAAAGAAGAAATCTTGCAGTTTAATTTTCAAGCCGGGTTTTGCACAGTAGAGAATACTGAATCTTGTTAGAACACCATGTGGGAAAAATGATTTTGTTTGGAAGATGCAAATAGAAAAGAATAATTAAAAGGTAATAGAAGACCAGTCCACTTAGTGCTGAAACAGACACCCTGGGTTTAGGAGCACCAAATAAAATTACCCTGAAAAACATCCACATAATCCTCCCATCTTCTCTTTCTTTTTAGATAAGAGCAGGGCAGAATATTCCAGGGATTTAAGGCATCATTTGTTTACATGGTCATATTTTAATCATCTGCAAGAAGCTAAGGTTACACAACCCCAGCGTTCAAACGATCCCCTACCTTGCTGTTTATAAGAAGTGGGGCCTGACATTCATAACGTTCCCGGGCTGCTCCGAGGGGACAGGAGGAGAGGGATGGGGAGGGAGGAGGAGGGAAGAGAGGAGAGAAAGGTCAGCTCCCTTTTTAAGCATTTCTGAGCTTGCTGGAAGCTTTCAGCGTGTGGGTGGTAGGTGTATCGGCTGACACGGGGAAGTGTAAGCGTGAAGCTGGCCACCCAAGACCTCAGGGTCACTGCTGACACTCCAGATCTCCAAGATGGGGAAGGCACCTGCTCCCCTGCCAAAACAAACCATCCCCTGCTATGGGCATACTTGAAAAGACCTGCTTTTGTCAGCCCGGGGGAAGAAGGAAAGTGAGGGGGCAAGGGGGGAGGAATTACAGGGATGTGGGGGCTTTTGGTTTTACTTAAACAGTCTCAAATAACCAGTTTACAATGCAGCGATGTTCTTCAGAATTTATTAAAGGGGGGAAAACCAAGGAGACTTGACTCCAGATCTGGTGAGCATTAATATGCATCGTGCTAGAATTTCATGAGGCAAGCGAGTTTTGTAGCCCTTGCTCTGGTGGTCCTCTGCTGACAGGATCTCAAGCCGCTATTTGTTATCTTTAGGCCTGATAAGTACATCTGGTTTTGATTCAGGTGGCCGCGAGCTTGTCTCAGAGTTGAAAAGGGTGCTTTGCTCAAATTGAATTTTCTCACAAATTTCAAACTGGGATGAGAACCAGAAGAAGCTGGGCCCTGTCACACAAAACTCCCGTTTTGCTTGCTTGGCCCTTGGGCTCGTAAAAACCTGGCACAAATCAGTTTCACCTGTTTGGCTAAGTGAGTACATGCTAAAAGTAATAAAGCTATTAGTGCAATCAGATATTCCTCCGCATGTGTTCTGATGTAAAAAGAAAAAAAAAAAAAAAGAGAAGGAAAGGGGGGAGGTGAACTCTTCTCAACCCTGCCTGTCACATATCTTCCTGGTCCCTGCAAATTAGTTGCAGAGAGGCTGCTGTTGGTCTCCATGCCTTTCTGCTTGGGCATCATAGGCTGGTAAGGGACCTGGCTGCAAAGAGCTGTTTGACTCCATCGACCTCCTAAGAAAAGCAATTTAAGTCACTGTCTGAGGCAAAGGGACTTTTTTGTTGTTCACCATCTCATACTTCCTGGCTCTCTTTGCACCAATACCAGACTTGCCCGTGCTTTTAGACAGCGAAGCCCCACCTGACCCTCCAGTGAGGAGTGCTTCAGCACCTGAGCAACCCAGGTCATCCTGACCCCAGATAAAGTCCCTTCCAGTGGCAGGACAGGGCTTTGGTGATTGGCTCCTGGGACGCTATAAACTTCGAAACAACACACGCTTCTGACACCGTTTCCCAGCACAGTGTATCATCATGTCCTCACAGCCGGTGTCTTTCATGGCTTATGGGAAAGACTCTCTGGAAAACTTAGAAATGAAAGAATTTAAGAAGCTTCTGGCTCCAAACAAAGACCAGTGACATCTCTGATTAACTCCATTCTGGCAGCACATTTTATTACCCATAAATTTGTGGCATTCCAGTGGTGTCTCCTGCTCATGCAAGATGCTCTGTCAAATGCTCTGGGAACCTGCTGAACAGAAGATACTATGAAAGCGTAGTCTTTAACTCTTCACCCTGTCATTCATCCATGTTCCACTTGAGGAACCTTCAGGACAAAACATGGGGCATGTTTTGTTCGATCTGTTACCTGTTTTCCACATCCCTTTTTTCCATTTCTTTATACTCTGCTTTGTTGTGCATTTTTCCTTGCAGTGGCTTCTCTTATGTCTCATTTTATAAGAGCTTCACCTGCCATGGATATTAAGAACTTACATTCGTGACACATACTTGTCATGCCATAACAAAATGAATAAAACAAGCCGCTTTGTATAAAATAATAATCCTCAGAGAGACATTTTAAAATTGCGTCAAAGCAACTCCCTAACCTAGATCTGACTGAAGGAATAAAAAGAATTATACTGTTGGCATTTTTCATAAGTGTTTCTCCATATTTTCCAAAACTAAAATGCTGTAAAAATATAAACCATCTGTATAGCTTCTTGCAGAGAAGGGTGTCATTCTCGAGGAAAAATTACTGACTTTCCCTTAGAATGTTTTATATGTTAACATCTTTTTTAAAAAAGGTTGACCGGCTCTACCAGTTCCCCCTCCTAAACCTATGGAGCAAGAAAACTGGCTTCTTTCTGACATGAAAGGTCAAGAAGCTGCAAAAAGCCATGTGATACCCATTTCCTCCAATATTTGATAGCCAATATTTAACATGCTAATACATGTATTCTTTGGGGTTCTCAAGAAAGGTACCCTATTTCATGCTCCTTCTGTGTACCTGAGGTCTGAGAGGAAGTTACATTTAAAAGTGTTCTTGTAATTTATCACAGTCCCTTCTATTTAAAGTGCCATGCAATGAAAGTATCATACCTTGCTATTACTCCCATGGAGCAAGCATTTCTGCATAGCATACAAATGGCACGGTTTCCAATTGCATGACTGAGCTCTGAACAAAGGAAGAGTTGTGAAGGATGCTGAAAGAACCACTGGCCATAAACCAAAGAGGGAACTGAATGCTAGGGCCAAAGTATTTCTGTCCCTCAAGACCCATCTTTTTGGGGGACAATTTTTGTGATTGTCTCATTGAGCAGGCTGCTGGAGGTGGAAAGCCACAGAGTATTTGGGTGTCTCCCTCAGCCAGTTCTAGGCCCCTCAGGTGCTTGAGAACATCTGAGAGACCTCTTCTCATTGTCTTCATGGCTGTATGGGGTTTCCTACAGCAGCTTTCTACCAGTTGGAGACTCTGCCATCTGTGGGGGATTCCCAGCCTCATAAATGCAATACCATGAGACCTCTCTGTTGGCATTTGGGAACCACAGTGGACATTCATCTCTGTGACTGTTCTGATACCACCAAGAAGGTCACTGACCCACTCCATAGACAAACACACTGACTGAGCTTTCAGACAATGTCTGCCTCACTTCTTCAGGGTGTAGCTTTCATTTTAGAAAAACATACAAACAAATAACAAAAAAAAAACACCAAAGAAAAAAACCTGCTCATAGACATATGCTCATAGACATATATCTCTTTATGTTGTTGACGATGTCACTCTGAGCCTGTCATCAGGCTGACTGAATCCACAGCATTATGTAGGTCATGGTTCTCTCCATGCACCTTCATTTACTTGGCATGGAGTCACCCAGGTCTGGGACACTTAGGGAGGACATGGATGAAGGTATGCCCATGGCATACCCACTTAGGATATAGTTGTGGCACCCCTGTTCACACCAGTCCACTCCTGTAGCATGTTATCACTCACATTTCTTAGAGATGGGAGTAAGGCATTGGTCACCATAATGGCAAGAGCTGTAACAGCAGCCTTTGCAACTGGGTGGTACAAAACTGCCGCCTGATTTCCGCGCCTGCTGCCCTGAATGCCTCTGTCTAGTTGTTCCTAAAACTGCCAGTCTGACTTTCCCAAACTCTAAGCAAATGCAGCTTCTTATCTCTCATCCACTTTTGACATCCTGCCTTGCCTTTGCACCCGACCTACCAAAATTCTCCTCATTCTTGCGGTGTTTCTCTAGGCTGCAAATCACAGAAAAGAATGGGAACAATCAAAAAGGAAAACACGTTTAATTTCTACCGGTGGGATGCTTCCCTCCACCCACATTGGCCTTGTTTAGGTGGCTGTGCACACAGCATGGCCCTTTCTAAGCTGACAAAGTTCATGCAGGTGCAGCAAAGACAGCTCACCGCAAGGTCAGCATCAAATTAACATCTGCAGTGTTTCTCGGTCCTTCCATATGATCTTCAGAGAAGAAAGAGATGGAAGGGGAGGCCGTCGAGTTAAAGGATTTTTGCTTTCTAAGTCACAGAGACAAAATGTCACTGGATGAAGAGCAGCAGCGGGAGTGACAGAACATTGTCCATCATGGGCAGGCTGAGGAGGAAAGGAAAGGGTAAAGTCCTGGGAACAAGTCGATGCTCCTATCCCTGCAGAGCTGGGGATCACAGTAGCAGAGTAACATAGGGGAGCTCATTTGGTCTTTGTGCTGCAGCTGACACAACTTCACCAAGAATGATTTGTGGCCTGGCCTCTCTCAAAACCCACCCTAATGCTCAGATCAGTTCAGAACAATTTTTCCGAACTCCTTTCTATTCTCTCAGCTAAAGTATAAGAAGACAGAATTCATTTAAAAACCAAAATCTCAGTACCTCGTCGTTTTTTCAGTAAGCTGTTTTACAATGATGTATGCTTTTCCTCTTCACCTTTCTCATCTTTCTTTCCACCAAATATTTTCCAACAGCCACAGTCTAACAATAAAAGCAAAATATTTAAAGTACCCAGGAAAAAAATCAGATTTAAGCTGGTTGCAATAGATCACAGCCACAGAAAGCACATAGAAGCAGCAAGAATGTCAAAACTGCAGAAGAAACTTACTTTAAAAACAAAGGAGATGAACAAAACAGGTTGGAATAAGTAAAGTCTTTTTTTAGAGGTCCTGGTTTCTAAGCTTTCTTTCTACAAAATCTTGTGGTTTTTGTCTTTTGCTCGTTATAAATCACACAATTCTTATGTGTAATTCTGTAAATTCAGAGCTATAAATATGTATTTTATATTTTGCATAAAATTTTTTGTTTAATAAAATTAAAAATAGATAAAGAAAAAATCTGTTTTAATTTAGTATGTTAGAAAGATGCTGGAAATGGCAGGGTATAGGATAAGAGCAGAAAAAAAAGGCAAACATACTTCTTTATTCTGTGGAGAGATACATGCAGTCAGTAGTATTATCCTGATATTTTTTTAATAGTTTTAATTCCAGGAAGTGCTTAGAAAATTTACTTAAATTTTTTCCCCCAGAAATCCACAGAGGTTTTACTTTTCTTCATTTTTTAAATAGATCTTTACAGTTAACCACAAGCATACTTACTTTTTGAAATAGGATTAGTGTTCAAGTGATTTACAATATTTAAAAGGTGTGAAGTAAATCAAAAGTGAGTTTTGGGAAGAAATGACCCATTTGTACAACACTAGATATATAAAGAGTCAGAATGGAATTGACCTGTGTTTGCCATTCATCTCTTTCTATAGCAAAAGGGCAAGGGATATTTAATATTTCTATATTAGAAAATGATATTACAACAGAAAGTACTCTATTACAAAGCCAACATGTTTTAAGTTATGAAAAAGAACAAAAGGTAGAACGAAATGGATTTGAAAATGTATTTTGTTTCTTTAAGGATGGATATTCTTGGTGCAATCTTGTGGTCTTAGGAATTTCAGGATCTCTCTTTCTCTTTCAGTTTATTGAATTTTCTATTTCCTTTTCTCAGCCCATATAGAATCCATACACAAACTGTGATTCAGTGTGTATTTTGTTTACTGATTGCAGTAGAAAATACCATCCTGTCACTTCTAGAGACATTTATTATAGTGTAGATCCCTCTTTCTTCAAAAGCAGTTGATCTTCACAAATATTTGATTTTCTCCACTGACTTGGATAAGCCGCAAAACCAAACAGCAGTCTTGGTCTCCCGGTTATGTGGGAACATGCTCAGAAACAGTTATTTTGCTGTAGAGCTCCATGAAACAATTCTGCAGACTATCAATAATTTATCTGCTTTATCTCTACGAATAAACTAAATCAGACTACGTTTGGGTGACATTCTGAGCTATTTATGTCCACTTTGCAGGATGGGAAAGACCCACATCTATAACCACCTGAGACACACACCAGGAACCAGAGCATCCCAACCTCACCTATGTTCTTTGTGAAAGGCATGGAAAAGATGTGCAATGAATGTACAATTTTTATTCAGTTCCTAACCATTACCCATGCTTCAGTCCATTCTTCCTGTTGCTTTGACTTAAAAAAATATATGTTGGGTTTTTTTCCTTGCCCTTTTCTTTGCATCCCCTCTCTTCTACCTGTGCTGAAGTTTTACATGAAAGCACCAACCAAAACCGTAGGCTTTCTCTTTGAGTACTGCCAGCTTACCTGGAGTTAACTGGGTATCGGGTGAGAGATTTTTTTTCTACGCTCAGGGACATGTATCATTCAGAGAAGCTGTCGAGGAACACCTATATATTTATCCTGTAAGCTACACCTAAAAGTTTCATTAGTTAGCCTTGGGGCTCTGATTCATGAAGGGCTGGCACAGCTGTTGCAGAAAATAGTCCCTGCATGTTTTCCCTGTCCAATGTATGGGGATGGTTCATGTGAGCAAACCCCTGGCTTGCTGCAATTTTTAGAGAGGCATTAAGAGGCAAAGAGTGATGGTTTACCTTAAAATACCATGTAGTAAAGCACAGCTGTTCAGCAGCTCCCCCACAAGCAGTTTAGCCATCTGCACGGTAAAGGGTGAGCAGGGGTTGCAGCCTCTCCCAGTCCACGTTGTGAGTCAGGGCACAGGCACGTTTATAGATCACAGGTTTTAAAGCCAGAAGCGAACACCGTTGCCATTTGAGCCTGACCCTCTATGTGTGTTATAAGGCACCCTGACTTGCCAGTCTTATTACAGTTAAACAATTACTTTTTTCATTACATTTTGAACCCTTTCCCCCGTAGAAGAAAGTTAAGCAGATCGGGAAAGCTGCTGTTCCCACAAGCGCTTACAGTGAGTTCACAGAGTGAGGCATAGTGCAGGCTGGAGCAGGTCACAGGTGCCGGAGTTTCTTATCATTCCTGAATTCAAACAAAAAAATATTTGCTGATGCTTTTTCATGGCAGTGAGATTTTTCTACTGTTATTTTTGCTTTGTCAAAATGCTACAAAAATTAAGCATATGCAGACCCACAGGGAAAATAATCTGTGAGGTACACAATTTGAAGGAATAAAGAGCCCCTTAAGTTGGGGCCAGTTGTGTCCTGAGTATGGCCAAAGGCACAGCATTTGAGGGGTTAAGGTTGAAAACTGGGATCCTAAGAAGGTTTGGAAGATTTTAAATCCAAACCGGTTCCAGCCAGATACCCACTAACCAGTTTTTTCGAGAGGTGTACAAGAATCTGACTATCATTTTGGGGCAGCCGGAAGAGAAGTAGTGGAATAGTATAACTTGTGCACTATAAACCTGTCTGGGTATTTCTGGCATTATTGTTAAATTAAAGTTATATTAAAATGAAACACTTCACTATTTAGCTTTCTGTCTGCCTGGCAGGTTTTGCTACATAAATCTAGTTAGAGAAAATTGGCCCATTTGAATTGGACATTGGATATGGCATTTCTGCACCATCAAGAAAATGGCTGCACATTTTTTTAATTGTTTCCCTTGCATATAATTTTAAAACAGTCTTACAAAAATGTTTTCCTTGTTTCACTCCCCACTGAATTAAGAATGCACATGAATAGTTGCCAGTTGGCCTAGGCGATAGTCATTCCAGCAGGCAGCAATGAGAAAGTATGAAGTGGTTTTTGAAGAACTACCTTTCTTTGCAAAGGTAGAGTTTGCATAGCTTGAAAGAGATGCTTTTTATTCCCTGCAGACCACTTCTTTCAGCTTGAAAAGAAAGAAGAATTTACTAACCGGTGAACGTAAAGGATAAACATAAGAAGTTTTGCATGTATTACTTCAGATCTGCTTTGCAAGTAAACAAACTTTTGCTCTTTTGTTGAAATTTAAGTGACTTTTATTCTCCAAAGATCTCGACTGTGCATTAAGATAGAAGTCTCTTGTTGCTGTAGGCATGTAAGGTATTTAATTCTTTCCTTGTCCCCTCCATACTCTGCCTTTCTTACAAATACACACGTGCATAAACATTCCCATTATCATACTGATGAATGCCATGTAGTTGCTTGGCTATAGTCCTTTTTCAGGGGGCTGGGGGGTAGTCGCAGTTTCCTGGAAAACATCATCACACTGACATATAAAACGACATTTGAAATATATGGTAAGTAAGGACAACAACCAAAATATTTTATGCTGCCAGCTCATCAGACAAAAGCTGTATGAAAAGGTGAATGTGGCACTTCTGTTCTGTTGCTGGAAGAGAGAGAGGGGGAGTAAATTCCTACTAGGGCTGCATTCACCACTGATGTCTCTAGAGCTGTTCAAAGTGAACTGATAAAGAGACAGCTATTTTATTTCACTGTATCAAAAACAAAAGTCAGTTTTCAAAAGCAAAGTCAAAAAAAGGCTTGTCAGATGGAAAAAAAATTAGGATGACTAGAAGCGGACGCAGTCAGGGTGGTTACATGGTGTGACCGAAGGCACTGGTTTTAGGCTGGGCTGCAGGAGCTCCCTGCCCTGCTCCACCAACCCCCTGCCTGGGGGGCACAGAAGCTCCCTGGAGCCCCTGGGGCCACCGAACAATCACTGGTTTGTTGCAGGGCCTGACTGCCCAGGGCTACCAGGCCCAGCTGGAACAACACTCCTGACTCCCAGAGTGGCCTGGGGAGCTCCTCCACAGGGTAGCGCCGGGCAAACCTACAGGAAGCGTGAATAATTGAAGGTTTTTAGCAAAAAAAAAAAAAAAAAGAAAAGCTTCACAACTAATTTTCCCCTCTGGTGCTCGCTTGACACTTTCAGTTCTAGGGTAGCCCTGAAAGATATCTACACCCTGGGACCAAAGCCTGATCCTGACACCAGCAGAAGAGCAGGGACTTCGGGTAGACTTTTACGAGTCCACATAGGGATATCTCCCTGCTCTGCCCAGCTCCTCACCTGCTGAAGCTGATTTATTTGTAAGCACCGTGATGGGGCACGTGCAGCACCCACAGGGGACACACACCTCTGCCCCAGGGCTCTGTCTTGAGCAAATCAGGGGGTTTGCTCAGGAGCTCCCAGCCTGTGATAGAGGCACCATCGGTTTGGTCCATCTTTCATGAAGCCCCACATGGTAGTTGCAAGAGCTCCCAAATAAATGCCAGGGAAACCTAGAAAAGACACCTTTTATAAGAATCTTTTCACATTTCTACTTTTGAGGATTTGGTTTCTTTCAGCATGCTCTGGACTGTATCATCTGGCAAGAGCTGGCTTTATCTAGATCTAATTGTTTTCTCAATTAAGCCTAGAGAGAGAGATTTTCCCTCTTGGATTACTAAGCTCATTTTAAGAAGATAATTTAGTGGCTTAATTTAGTGACTTTAAAATTAAATTTTAACTTCATTTCTTCCCCCCTTGCTGAGGCACGTAATGAATAAGTTGCCTCCTGGGAGGGGTAAATTTCGCTCCTGTTTTTCCTTAGTGGAGAAGACACTGGGGAGGAAGGAAGTAAGAGGTGAGTTGAAAAAAATTGGTCTTTTTATGTTTGCTTCCTAATTCAGAGAATTAAGACTAGGCTAAGAAAAATACAGGTTAATTTTGACACCCCAGCATGTAATCAAAAGTAAGATTATCCTGCTGCCACCAGGCTTTTCTACCCAAATCAAACTGTGAGGAATAAAAGAAATGGAGAAGGTACCTTTTATTATTCTTGGAAACATAGCACCTGTGCCCACTTTTAACATTAAATTGGGTAGACTGAGGTGTGGGTAGCAAGTTTCTCTTTCCTGGCTTTGCTTGTGAAGGCAGAGGGGATATGAAGGGCCAGGTGAAGGGGCCGATTTGCTTGTTCCCAGCCACACCAGTGGCCTCCAAATGCAGAATAACAACACTGGCTAGCTGTCTCAGGCTGTTTAGTTTTACCTCTCCCCTCTTTAGGTCCTGACTCCTGTTCCCCCCACACTGAACCCTTCCTCCATCCCTTTCCACCACCCTCAGCACTGCCAGCTGCCCAGCAAGCCCCCGTACAGCAGCCAACAGAGAGGTCCCGACCACATCATCCCCACCAGTGCAGAGTCGTCCCATGGGCTGTCCTCATATAAATTCTGCTTCTCCAGACAAGCCTAGTCTGTAGTCATTCAAAGTTAATAATTTCACTGGGATTTGCACAATGTCATGGCAGTTTCCAGTCTGGAGATGCTGCTAAGTGCCCAAATCTTGTGCTAATCTCCTCTGCGACAGATGGTTTTTAATGTTTCTGAAAATCAGGATTGGGGGGGGGGGCACAGGTCTGGAGGAGCAAGCAAAGAGAGCAGCAGGGCCGTCCATCCGCCACTTCTTCACAGAAGGAGTGAAGTTTTAAGGAGATTTATACTACTATAAGTTACTTTTCTGGATCCTATTCAGATCACCTTTCTTATGCTTTACACAGAAAAATCTGTTGACTGCAGCTGAGATCAATGTGAACTTTGTCTTACGGGATGTTAGAAATATTGAATAGGGCCTTTTGTTCCCATATTCATTTTTATTTTTCATACAGTGACACTTCATAAGCAAATGACAATACAGTTTAAGAAAAAACTGATGAAGGATTAACATGCAAAAAAATCTGTCAACATCTGTTAAAGAATGGCAATTAAATTAAGAAAACTAGCACCTGAGGGTTGAAATGAAGTGATGTGGTTCTACTAGTACTGCTGTCAAAGGACTGGAAAACACTTAAGTGGCAGCTATATTGTAAAGCATGTATATTGACCTCCAAATTTGTAATCTAGAAGATATATGTTTGTTGCGCAATGATAATTTTTTTGGTAATGTTATTCAGAAAGTGCAGATGATATATTTTTTTCCTTACCTGAATCTCTATACGTATTTTTAAAACATTAAGACTACTAATATTGCCTGCCTTACAGAATTATTAGCAATTACGTCTTCCTAAGAAACTTTACCTTTTAAAGACATGCCTCATCACATATCCATTTATTTCTCTCTCTCCATCGTACACAAAAGTTACTTTTCACATCCTTTTCATCCCTCCCATGCACAACCCCTCACTTGTACCTCACACATCGAGGTAAAGAACAACAGAGAAACAGCAAAGCAGACTTTTTCCTGATGTCAAGAGTAAAAAGCATTTTTAAAACTGTCTCTAAGGAATGTAATTGAATTTATCATTTAATGTCCTAATATTTTAGAAATAAAGGCATTAAAATTACTCATATTTAAACACAAACATTATTTCACATTTGAGTACCAACTGAAATTATTTATGTTTTCTAGAGACCTTTTCCTGAAAACCTGGGTAATTCACAATTAAACCTTTCAGTAGTTAATAAATTTTTTTTTTACTAAGAAAAAAAAGTAATTGCCCCAACAAAAATCTGTGCAACTGTTCCTTCATAATTCTGTTTGTCAGTCTTGCCTGATCCTAGTGAGGACCAGTTGTACTTTATGCCTAGGCGTGCTTCTACAAATGACACCTGTAAACACAAAAGATGATAGGCTTTAAAATTGAAAGTCTAATGCTCTGTGCTAATTCATTGTTTAAGCTGAGCCTGTTTGCGCACAGAAAAAAGCAGGCAAAGAAAACACATCTCTGGTGTAACTCTGCAAAAGAGCCCCCAAGATAATTCTGCCCCGTAAGTACGGCCGTTGAGCCAGTAGTGGTGGGTTCAGAGGCGCAGTGAGGCCGCTGAAATGCTTTTCAAATATTTTTACAAGAAAGGGAGAGATTTGTCCTTGAGAATTCTACATGCCTTGTGGAGGGCTCATAAATAAACAGCTTTCAGGATAATGTTTCACACTTCAGCTAACTCGAGAAAGGAGAATATGTTACTCCAACAACATCTAAGGAAAAGAGTTCTTCACAGAGCCTCGTAAAATACAGAAGTGATTTCTGTCAAGCTTTGCCTCCATATGACCGTGTTTCCTTCGGTGTGAATTAATTACCTGTATGCTTCGGTCTCTCCCTAGTCACATACAAACCTATGATTTTATCCCTGAGTTTTCAGTATTTGCTGGTTCCACCCTCACCCCCCTCCCAGAGTTTTTCTCAAAATCCTCAACGCTTCTTTTCTGTTTTTTGTGCTTGGTTTGGTTTTTGTTGGTTTTAGAGGTTTGTGTTTTTTTAAACATTTCCTGTTTCTCTTGATTTTGAATTCGCAGCTCCATCAGAATAAGAGAATATGCACCGTAGTCACAGATCGCACATACATCTGTTCCCACGGGGCATGAACAATAATATAAGGATCAAAAAGGTCCTTGCTCATTAACTTATAGTTTAAGCAGTAGTTTACAGGGAACAGTACAGAAAATACCTACTGCGAAAATTGCCAATTGCCTGCTTAGGTTTTAATTTTGTCCAAGGTATTTAGTCTATTCTGTTACAACAGAAAAAGGTTTTTTGTCTCACCTTGCTATATAATTTAAGAAACTGCTGTGCCGCAGGTGACGATCCCTTTCAGTGTACTGTGGGTCTCTGCTCAGGGGTCTGAGCTACAACTTCTGAGTGACTTCTATCAACTTTATCAGATTTTAAATCAGGTTTAAATTATGAGCGCTGTGTTTTTCTTTGCTGCATACTGCTGCTTCTAGTGGGGTTTCTTGACAGCTTCTCAGCTCCTAATTCAGGCTACTTGTGAAACACAGAGGAGTGTGCTGTAGGGATCAACCGGCCGTTCTTTTCCCGAAAGATGAGAATCAACAAAAACCATGAATATTTCTTACCAAAACCAAATGTTTCGTCTAAGAGCAAGAGAAGTCCGCAGCAAATAAATGTGACAACATGTTGTTTTGTCTTGCTGCTTCTGTTCTGCTGCTTCTAGTTTTACCTTCCGGAATTTAAAATCTGTTCAAACTGTGCTGTTCCTTTCCTGTGCCTGTGTTGTAGGATGATAACTGCATATTACAAACAGCTGCTCACTTCTTTACATTAAGTTATAAATTGTTGATTCATATCTGTGTTAGTGCAGATATAGAAATCCTAATTAACATGTAGCCATAAAGCTATTTGATTTTTCACGTCATTGGTAAAAACTGAATAATTTTTTCATCATTTTCACCTTATCCTGCAAATAATATTTTTCCACCCTATTGAGATCAAAATTTCAATGTGAACCAAATATTTTATTCAAGGCATTTCAGGTGCTGGATTGCCTTGCCAATTAAAATTTAATTTCAGTAAATCATATATTGAAATTTTATTTTCAGAAGTAAAACTGAGCAGTTTTAGTTTGAGAGTGTCAAATCAGTATTGTGAAGCTCTCTCACATTCTGTGGAAGAGCTTTTTTTTTCCCCAGTCAAGATCCTTCACCAAAATCAGGAAACAGACCAAACGGGATCTGGACCATGGCCACAGCAAGTACTTTTAAGCTGTGGTTAAACCTTCCTGCAGGATTTTTTGCACACCCACCCCTATAATTTTGAGTGCTGGTGACCTGAAAGAGGGATATTTGATGGAAAAAAATGTGTTAAATTGAAGAATAAAATTGATTAAACCAGTGGCAACTCACAGGGACAGAGCAGGGCTTCACAGCGATGACCCCAATGACAGTGAAGTTTAAAAAGAGAATTGGGGCTTTTCAGTAACTTGTCACTAGCAGCATGCCTGGCTGTTTTCTAAATGAGGGCTATATATCCAAATGCCATTTTAGAGCAGGGATAAGGTTGCTTACGAGCATGAGTCTGCAGGAAATTTTGGAAAGCCTGCCTGAAGCTCCTTTTCTCCCTTAACCCATGGCCGGAATGCAGAGGAGGGAGAGGGGTGATGGGGGGCTGTTGCAGTGGCGGATGCTGCTGTCCTTTACCTCAAGGTAGGGCGAAGGACCGCCGGTGTGGTGGTGGCCTCGGCTGGCTGGCTGACCTCCCCCTGACTTGGGGCAGGCAGAAACAGAAAGATTTTGTGCTCCGGCAGAGCTGGGCCTTCCCGTGACCCAGGCAAAACCCTCCAGCCGCTTTCCCACAACGCCGCGCCGAAGCCTGGCTGCAGCTCTCCGTTTATTTTTTCAGGTGAGTAGAGGCTGTATCAAGTACTGGTTTCTCAGTTGCTTTTAATTAGGCTTCTGGAAGCCGCTCTTTCATCTCGGGTGAAGCCTGCGTCACTTCGCTCCAGCTATTTTCGGTCCTAAAGCCGTGGGTTTGCTTTCATGCGGCTAATTGAAGGCACACGGGAAAGCAGAAAAGGGCTAATCCCAACGATTTGAGATATTTTACGGTCAGGATAAAACCACACGTTTTTTAGCTGCAGAGAACCACTTTCTAAATTTTAACCTCCCAACCACTTCCCTGAGGGGAGAGGGGGCGGTTCATGGGAGAAACTGGCTGTAATGACACGAGATCCCCACGGGGTCCCGCATGCTGCACAGGAAGGTCGAGCAGGTGATGGAGACCTGATGAGATATAATAGCCTTTGTTTCTAAACTCCTGCCCTTCTCATCAGGTCCTCCTTATCTCCCAGGTACGCAGGTGAAGAAAGCTGGGGGAAGTCCAACAAATTGCTAACTAAACTTTCAAGGTGCTGTGCAGGGGTGTTCAAGGCGTGTGACTGCCATTAACATCAGCTGGACTCCTGCGATGGGAATTACCTTTGTGGGTTTGAAAATGAAGTGATAAAAGGTATTTCTCCAGCTTACAGGAGACATTCATACTTACTGTCCAAGTTTACAGCTACAACAGCTGTGTCATGTGTGGCCATGGCATCCATTAACCTGTCCTGCTCAAATCTGCTGTATGACCACATTGCCTTGGCACGCAACAGGACTTCAGCCCTCTGTGGCTGCTGTGTGGTGTGGTGTGTTGCTCTCTGTGTGTGTGGCTTGCTGGCACTCCCACGTGCACACCCAGCTGCTCCCTCAGACTGCATCCATGCTGCAGCTCCCGGGGACTCCTCTGCTGCTGAAGAGCTGCATGTAGCACACTTTTGTGGACAGCCATCATTAACAAGACACCTTATCATCTCTGCGTTTCTGAACACTTGAAGAAATAAATCACTGTAATGACAGCTTTGGAGCTATGCTTATAGACACATATGCTTTAGAGGCAACAGGGTGAAAGCTGGTACAAATTTGCTTAAATGCATGGACTGTGTATGAGTTTATATCTGTTGTGAACCCAGCCCAGTCTGATACACCTGACATACCTTCTTACACCAACAACCATTTACAATCAGAGTCTGTTACCCCACGCTCATTTTCTCAATAGTGCCACTGAACTATATAAGGGCTTTTGACAAGTGTTTCTTCTATAACATCAGTGTCTGACACTTAATAACTGGCATTTTTTATTATACGTCGAGGCAGATAACCCACAGCAATATTCTCATACTGATTTTAAAACATATATATTTAATGTACATATACACACACACACATATAAAAAAAATATGCATACCAGTTTGCAATCATCTGTTCCTGAACATGTAGCAATATGTTTTGTGTAGTGGTTGGATGACCAGCACAAGCAATTACAAGCAGAAATCCCTCCATCCCAAAAGATGACAGTGCTACAAATTGCCACAAAAGGTTGAAGAAACAGCCATTTTCTGCCCTGGCTGTTCCACAGCTCTTTGCTGGCTTTTGTCTTTCATATTGCTGGATTCATGTTTTCCTTTTCTGGCTAGCTGGTGCGTTGACAACAGATCAAGCATGTAAGCAGCATTGAGGAAGTGTGATGAGGAAGTACATGAAAGATCATGTACTGCTATGCTGGGCTGTGTGAAGGGCTCCAAGTCTGGGCACTTTTCTTCCTCTGACACTTCATAGACCTATAGGAAATCAGGAAATAGTCAAGCTTATGTTCACTGAACCTTGATTAAGTTATCTAGATTAATGGACAAAGTTTTGCTGCACCCCGTATGTTCCATAGGACAAACTTTTCCTCTCCAGAATATGTGTGCAGCCTCTTGACTCATGGTGCTCTATGCCTGTACCTGGGGGGGAGAACACAGTTCTCTGCTTGGGCGTTGGTGGTGGGAATACCCGCAGAGTGATGGCTGTGCTCCAGGTTAACAAAACCAGCACAACCCCAAAGGCTTGTGATCCAAAGGATGCAAACAGGTGGAAGGTGCTGGGTAGAAAGATAGCAAGAAGGCAGAAGGGTTAGAGTAATAGCAGCACAGTGCTCTCCTTTTGGTCTCTTTTTTCTTCTTTTGAACAATAAATTACCTAAAAAATGCATTTGTGGGACAGGCTTTTTGCAAATTTGGAACAAAAAATAACATGCTTACAGGAAGATTTTAAATTGCTGAAGGAATGTTTCTTGGTAGTCTTCTAAAGCAATAACTTTTGGGAAGCCAAACCTCTCTGAAGCCTGAAGTGATACTATGACTTCTCATTCTGAAGTGACATTTTTCACTTCACAGGCAAGCTGCAGCTTCTAAAGCATTTTAAAAGGATTAAGTAATTTGAAACAGAAAATAAATAATTCCTGTCTTTTTGCATTTCAAGAAAATATTAAAAAATCTGCTTTGGTTTAACCAAATGTTTTTTCGTCTGATACTTCTGCTCAGCAACTGAACTGAAAACTCACTATTCATCCAGTCCCTATACAGGCAATTGCAGTTTGAAAATGGGAAAGGTTACATAAATTATGCTCAACAGTCCTTCTACTTAATTATTTGCTGGCTATTTTCTTGTAGCTTCGAAGCATAAGTGGCTCTCAAAGCAGGATTTGAATGACATGAAGGTATAGGGCTAGCTTACAGTGGTTATGGGCTCATATTTTGCATATGGAGCCATTATTCCAACTAATAGATCACCACCAAGAGAAGCCATTTAAAATATCTTTATGGCCTATATCCTGACAGGGAAGGAGTTGTAAAAAGGTCATAAACTGTGCCAAGAAGCATAAAAAGAAGGTGGTGTTCTGCATTACAAGAAATGCAAGATAAGGTACTTGCACGTTCCAGGCATGGTGGGTGGGTGGGCAGGGGGCCTAACAATATCCAGATGGGCCCCAGAGCACAGGCTGGAGGTAGGCTCTGTGGAGCCAACCCTTTTTGTCTGCCGTTTCTTATCCACATCACTACCTCCTCGTCCCTGAGTTTCAGTCTTTGCCTTTCGTAGCCTGCCTTCTCTTTAGCCCTTGCTGGGCTTGCTGCCGTGTGTCCCTGCAACCTCCTTCCTTCAGTGCCTGGGCTTCTCCTTTGCCTTTCCCAACTAGCCAGGAGGTTGTACCCTATAAGGCTTTGCTCCGCTGGCCATGCTATGCTACAAAAGAGATCACAAACCCCCTCTTCAGCCCCATCAGAGCAGGTGCCTGCTATCTCAGGGGTTGCTTCAGGGGTGGCACAGGGGTAGAGAAAGCCAAACAGGTGGGCTGGTTCTGCAGGAGTTTCCAGCTGTTGGTCTTGTCCCCTGACAGCAGAGAGGTTGGGGTTTTGGTAACTGTCTAAGTCCTGTACCTATGCCCTCTCCCAGTTCCCCCATGGAGCTTCCAATGAAAACAGTGTGGCAGCTGGTTCCTGAGTGGGGTTTGTCTGCTTTTGCACCACTACAGATTTCCAGGCAGGACACACTTATGTCCCCACAGGACTTAGCCCTTGTGCATAATGCCTCGTGCATTCCTGCTTTGAATTTTGCTCTATCTCTTTCAAGAAGAATCTCAATTTTGAGTTTCTAAGCTGACTAGTATTTGGACATTTTGAGAAAGCTTCAGTGCCCTTAAAATTATTTCTTTCTTTTCCTGAAAGAATATGCTTTTTCCAGTCTTCTTAACTAAATCTACCTATGGAAACTGCAAAGGGACAGATCCCCATTTATGCTGCGACTTTTTTACCTGATGCTGCCAGTTTAGACAGACCGTATGCTGAGTAAGTTGGGTCCCAGGCTCTTTTGAGATATTACAACCGTGCAAAAGAACATTAGTGTAAATAAGAAACAGGCTGTTATGAGCAAATGTTTGGGTATTAATTCAGTCTTTACTTTGGCAAAAATCTCCCATTGCCTTCAATGAGAATTTCCGTACATGAGAACGGAGCAAATGCTATAAGCTAGTTTTTATAACCTTTGTACGTATTTGTGAGCACTTATGCAGATGCTTAGTCACACTGGGATGAATGCTGTGAGTAACTGCTCACCTATCTTGCTGTAGCTTGCACAGTCCACTTCTGAATAAATCCCATGAAGACCTTTGACTCAGAAGGAATGATATGTCCATGCTTGGAAGGCTCGGGGCTTCCCTGTCAAATTCAGTCTTCTATAGATAGTAACAGCAGATCTCTGATTGTAGCTGTGCTTGCATAACTCCTGCAACTGAGATTCACTGAATCCAAAGTGGCAGAGTCAGTGTTATGCCATGATTTGCCGGCATATCACATGTTAACCCTCTCCTGGGGGAGTCACAAAGCTGCTGGTGTTAAATAATCACTCCCTTTCAGTCTCTTCACTTGCATCGCTTCTTGCCAGACTCCAGTAGAGATGACTTATCCAGCACTGAACTCTGCAGGAGAGCATGGGTCTCAATACCTACATTTGTTTCTGACAGACCTCAGCCAATGTGCCCCTCTTTTCAAGCAAGAGGGAAAAACATACTTTACAATTTCTAGCTCTGCTCCCTGCTATGCCATCTTATGAGCTCTTTGTCTGACCTATATATTATATAGCTATCATACTTATGTAATGACTTTACTGAAGCCAGGGACAGAGGAAGCTAATCCAGGGATTTAGGTTCCTTACGGTAAGGGATCACCTGGAGCCTCTCCTTCCACTTGCAGCAGAGGTGGCCAGAAAACTCCCTCACTCCTGTAAAGGTGGGCATTGCAGCCAGAGTGGGACTGGAGATGAGGATGGGTTCATTTTGGCCACTACTGGAATTGTTGCTGGCACTGAGGATTTCGCTTTGCATGATAAGGCCCCTGGTGAAGTCCTGGGACTCAATCTCCTAAGGCTCTGCCTGAGGAAAACACACTGGTTTCAATTTCAGTAGGCTCCAGAGGCTTAAATAACCCAAGAGTGCCTAAAGCCCTTGCTCAGCTACCCTCTAATTCTAGAGGTGTGTGAAGTCCTTTGTCATGTGTTTACAACACTGTCATCTTCTAGCCACCCAAAGCTGAGGCTTTTAGACAGTCTCAGCATTGTTTACCTCTCTCATTTACCATTCTGGGTTGCAAAGCAAGTCCTCCACACCTGGGGTTTGCCATCATGCACAGAAAACTTGTCCCTTGCCCGTTTCACTTGTGAAGTTGATCTTGGACACTCCAGCTGGGTTGGTGCCTACAGAAAACACAGCCAAGGAAGGTGGTACCCCCTCACCGTCTTCCCCCAAAAAGGATGGAAAGGTTAAAGCACTCACTGTGGATCTGGGAGACCCTGGTTCAGATCTTTCCTCTCTCTGCAGTAATTTGAACCTGCATAAATAGCCAGTGTGCCAGAGAGAAAGAGAGTGATAATGTCACAGGCCACACACAAAGCCTCCCCTTGGGATGAATGATGCAGATCTCCATATTCCCACATAAATGCCCTGACTTCCAGACGTCACCTTCTCAAGTCTGGTGAAGAGTTATTACCAACAAAGTGAAACATCTTCAGTGGTGGGAAAGGCCCAACCTGGGATACCATATACAGCCTGGTCATGGCTCACATGCACCTACACTGGAAGTAGATGTGCATTCAGACGCCCTCAAACAGAAATAAGAATTAAGCCAAGATCTGACACACTCCAGAGTACTTTTCAGTGATCCCATCAGTGCCTCAAGGCCATGGCTGGGTAATTTATCACAACATTTAGTGTTAAAGATGCCTGTAAAAGCCTTGTAACAAATGCCATAACACCCTACAGACAAGAGTGCTTACTGGCCATTGACTACCTAAAAAGCAAGTAGGGACTACCACCCTTACCAGCTGTAAGAAAGGCCTGGCTTAGGTGATTATGGCCAGAGCTATAAATCTCAAACTGATGCACATGGTCTCCTAAAATTGCATGAAACATAAATGTCACTGTCCTGAACACTATGGCAAGGAAATAGTTTGGGGGATTTTTTTGAGGGTCCTTGGGGTGTGCTGGGATAAAAGAGGCAAAAACAATTTCTGCAGTGTCCTCTTATAGGAGCGGAATGATGAAGCAGAAAGGTAGAGCCATGCACATTTCTGATCCTCTTCAAATTTTCCTCTTTTGTAAATACGATGCCAGAGTCACCATTACCGCAGTTTGAGTCTGCTGGGCATGCCTATGCAGAGGTCCTCACACAGGCTGTTTGTGTCCCATGTAGATACATCTAGCTATATCCATTTTGTGTGAGCATCCAGCATCTCCCGGTGAGGGTCAGATATAAATGCAGCTATAATCCTTCTTAGTTATGTGGAAAACCCTGGAGTTCAAGGGGGTTTGTGCAGTAATGAAGGGTATGTATGTGTGTATACAAAACCCTTTTAAAGGTATAATCCTTTCGCAAATGGGCATTTTCCAGTAAGTGTGTTGTGAGGGTAGGCAATGCTCAAGTGATGCTAAAGAGGACAATCTCATTTTTATTTTTGGACCTTGGTATGATAGATTTCAACCTCCTTAATGCTTAAAATACAGAGTGTAGTTTTTTAGTATGACATAATTTCACAGATTAATGCAAAATGACAACCAAACCCCCATGACAGAAAAGCTAACCAAGGGGTGAACTTCCCCAAACTGAAATCCTAAGGCTTGGGATTTTTCACATGTAATATTACTTCTAAAGAGCTTTTGTGTTTTCTCTGTTCACTGCCTCTGGTAAGTTAGGCAGCTCACAGCAAGCAAGAAAGGTTCTTGGCTTCTCTGGACTAATTACCAGCTGCGAGTTTTAACCTCAGAATCCTTTAATTTTCTTTAACTGTCGTGGCTTAAGCCCAGCCAGCAACTAAGCACCACACAGCCACTCACTCACTGCCCTGCCTCACTGGGATGGGGGAGGGAATCAGAAGAGTAAAAGTGAGAGAACTTGTGGGTTGAGATAAAGGCAGTTTAACAGGTAAAGCAAAATCTGTGTGCACAAGCAAAGCAAAGCAAGGAATTCATTCACTCCTTCCCATGGGCAGGCAGGTGTTCAGCCATCTCCAGGAAAGCAGGGCTCCATCACACGTGACAATTACCTGGGAAGAAAAATGCCATCACCCCTTTCTTCTTCCCCCAGCTTTATATGCTAAGCATGATGTCATATGGTATGGAATATCCCTCTGGTCAGCTGGGGTCAGCTGTCCCAGTGGTGTCCCCTCCCAGCTTCCTGTGCACCCCCATCTGGCTCACCGCTGGGTGGGGTGAGAAGCAGAAAAGGCCTTGACTCTGTGTAAGCCCTGCTCAGCAGCAACTAAAACATCCCTGTGTTATCAACACTGTTTCCAGGTAAAATCCAAAACAAAATCCTATTCTAGCTACTATGAAGACAATCTGCCCCAGCTAAAACTAGCACATAACCATGGTATCTTCAGAGCAAGAAGACTGTGTCAACAAGGGAAGAATTGAGATTTTATTTACTTTTCATGCCATGTCCACTTACCCAGCTTTCTAAAGATCTTACTTTTAGACAAGACTCCCTGGAACACGGCCTGAGGGACTTCAGTCAATGAAAAGAGGGATCAAGCAAATGTTGAGAATGACCTTCAGGACTGATCCACTGAGTCACAAGACATAGTTGCATCGGTGACTACATTTGCGCTCTCCAGATAGAAGTATACTCCTTTACAACAAGATATGGGAGGGAACAAAGGAAGCAAGTCTTTGTCCCTGCCTTCATACACGCACATGATTCTTGAAGAGGGTCCTTGTGTCAAATAGATATATGTATAAAACAGCACCCTAGCATACAGTATTGCCAAGGCAATGCAATCAGAGGCCCTGCAAAGTTAGATTGTGGATGAGCAGTAAACAGTATGTTACATTGCTTGGACATGGAGAGTTAATCTAATGACTCATCAATAATTTGTGCCTACTTTTTATTCCTGATAACATTTCTAAGATGTCATACAGCTCCAGAAGAATGACGTGGTCTCTTCAGGGTCTTAAATCACCAACAGGGGTTCTAGGTTCAGGCTAGAAGACCAAACTGCTGCTTCAGTTATATCCGGAACTGGAGGAAGTGGCAGCGAACAGAGGGCAGAATTTGATTTTTCAGAATCGTTGTTATTAATAATATCTCAGAAGCCAGCAACAGCTTAGTTTGTTTTTTTTTTTAGATCCAACATTGAAGCTAGAGCAGATCTTCTATTTGTTAAACAGTAAAATTAATGTCATGTTTATTTCAGTTTTCAGAGTACAAAGGCAGAGTACAGTTGTGCTGTCCAAATTCTTAGAAATGTGTTTTTTCTTTTACTGTCACCCCAGTCCATTAAGTAATAGTTTTCAGGCAGATAGCATTCTGTTCTGCTAAATACTTTGGTCATTATCTCAGCTCTAAGAGCAGCATTGGCTTCAACCTTTGGTTATAGACTGCTCTTTACTGCTTACGTGTTGTAGAAATATAATTTGCTCTGTTCCCTTGATAAATAGTTTTCTGTAGTTTTGTCCCCTTGCATTTTAACGTTTTGCTACAGAGTTAGCAGAAATGACTGAGGAAGGAACATTTCTTCAGAGCTTCTTATGTGATGATTGGGAAAATAAGCATTCACACATTGCCAAGTTTGGAAGGTAAGGAGAGAAAGGGCATGTTTTGGGCAAGCTCCTTTGGCAGGATGGGGATGTTTTGTGGTAAACTGTCATTCTAATCTGAGGTATTTTAGACCAGACAACTACAGCTGCTGTCAAAAAGAAAAGCTCCTCATTTCTGCTGATCTTGCAACTTTGGATAACGTGTGTATTTGCTGCTGCCAGTAAAGCAAAGGGTTCTTCCAGAGGGCACTGCTGATCTAAAGGGCAAAGCTATATATAATATTTTTTGGTATACCATGATATGTTGGTCCTAAGGGAACTCAAGCATCCAGGAAAGATTGAAGTTAGAAACGTGGGTGGAAGCTTTGCAGCCCACAGATATTTCTAAATCCAAACGACATCCTGAGGAAGTGAGTCTGGAAAGGGACTTTCTCAGGCTGTATTCTTTCCCAGCTATTAACAGTGTTATGTGCTTCACAGCACCATTCATGCACCAGAAACACAACTGCTTATCAGAGACGAATACTATTTAATCTATTAAGGAATTCAGCCTTTGGATTAATGCATGGCATGCTGCTGATACTCCCTCTCCAAACATAATGTATTGCAGCCATAAATGGTGAAATTAGGCATGACAGATTGAGACTTGCCCTCTAACTGCCTGCCAGACAGGTTTGAGTTTTGCGTAGCCACCCACACCGAAAAGAGTGTCCTTGGCCCCTCAGACGTTTTAAGTCCAGTTGGAGCAGACACATCTTTAAAGATGATGTCTATTTGCAAGAGGTACTGGTCAAATCCGGGCACTTGTAATGAGATACGTAAATATATAAGGAAGATGTTTTTGCAGTGTCCTGTGTGAGCACTTTATGCACTTATTTTCTGAAATTTTGACCCAAGCCTATGTTACTAGAAATTGGGCAGCCCCAAATACATGACAATAAGCTAGTTGGAGTAATAACATTTCCTTCATTTGACACTTAGGTGAAAATTTCTTTGGGACTCTCTTTCTTTAGACCTCCCCAGTCTGTCCACATTACAACATCTCTGGTTTTGTTCCAGATATCCTAAAAGCAAGGCCATTTACTGTTTCTGTACATTACTGTTTCATCTCTCTTCCCACCAGGGAGACAATTGAATAGGTGAAAGAAATAAAATGAGGGAAAAGGCAAAAAATAGTAGCTGCAGCAAAATGAGTGATGAAACATAAATACTGTTTTTTAAAAATGCTTTGTCAGAAAAGGCTTTATAGCAATGCAGTTCAAGCCTGCAAAGGGCTGGACTGCTGGGGAGGTCATGGCTTTGTAATCTGATGGCAGTTCTGTCATGGGAGACCTCCTAGTGAAGAGGTACCAGCACCATACAGACCTACAGGCATGCATGCATGCACACATGTATACACACACATCCTGCGACTCAGCTGGCATTACCCGGCACCATGGGAACACCTCGGCTGGCGTGCATTTTACCTGGAAGTCTTGCAATGATTTCTTATTGCCATTTCTTGAGTTTATGGCACCCTTATGGCACAGAATTAGTTCTGTTTTACAGATTAAGAGATACAGAGCCAGTAGGCCTCATGAATTAGGGTCAGGTTAGAATAAAAGGGCTAGGTTGATAGGGCCAAATATAGAGAGGTACTCAGGCAACTACTGAGAAGTTGAGTATTTTTGGAGCCTAGATAACATCTAACTGTCATAATTTACTGTTGACAGCCTCATCAAACAGGCTAAAGACTTAAGAAATGTGAAAAAGAAACTGTTCTTCCCCCATTTTAGAGATCTCCAAAGCTGAGGTGAAGCCCCTCGGAAGGGCAGGTGCTTATACTGCTATGTGTACTTTATTAAGATTTTTTCAGTACTGATATTTTTCACAACAGGGATGTATCTTCAAAGAGAGGACCACCAACTATCTGCAAATGACTTAGTGGCCTGTACAAAAAAAAAAAAAAGTATTTCAGAAACTCTTACAGGTACGGTACAGTTTTTCTGATATTGCAAAGAGAAACGCTGCTATGGAACAATGTCTTGTCATTACAGATCCTATATGACATGCTGCTTACTTGGCTGCTACAGATTTCAAATTTTTCTGTGCACTCTATCGTGTATCTTTTCTAAGGTTATCTGGTTCATTAACCCTTTGCATTCCTTTAGTTGCGTTATTATCCTGCCTGTTGTGGTCCTTCTCCATCTTCCTGTTGTGCTATGGTAACATCTGCTGGTGGAAAAGTTTCTATTACAGTAAATGACCCTCAAATGCCCAACAACAACTAAGCAACTTCTAGAGTCAGTTTAGCAAGCTTCTTTAAAAAAAAGTTCTAGGAAATGCTTTTAGGTGGTGTAGATTTCAAATAAGAAATTAGTTTAGATCATACAAATAAACAAAAGGGGAGGAAGGTCAGTGTGTTCCAGCAGAGGAGCAGAATTTATTTCCTCAGCCTCAAAGTTACAATAATATTCAGGGTTCCAGAGATTTTTCTGATCAAATATTAAAACTCTGCTTTCTACAAAGCAGGGTTGGCAAGTGTTTGTATTTTGCACAGGAGCAAGGCCAGAGAGCTGGGAGAAAGGAGAGTGACATGGTAATGCTGGAGTTGGGTAGCGGGAAAAGAAAATTAATTTATATTGGGATACCTGATTTTCTCTTTCTTACAAATGTGCTGTTGTAGAATGGGATGCTCACAGAAACCAGCTTCTGGATTTCTTACACCTAAAATTCAGAAGTCTGTCTGGTTTAGGACTCAAAGGGCAGCACCTGTGGGAAAGCTTAACATCAATGGATATGTTAAATTATGTAAAAATGGAGGGATCATGACGCTTCCTTCACCAGACCTTATTCCAAGAAAATGACTGCCCTTAGGGACAAACCCATATGGAGAAGTGATTTCTGGCCATTATGCAGACCCCTTCATTAGGCATGGGGTGGCTGGGCTGGAGACCTGCCTCTCCCACCTGTCTTTGCTCAGGCTTCTCTGTCAGCAAGACTGATGTGATGTCACATGGCTCCTTCATACGTCAGCACCTGGGACTCATAATGCAATGAGGATTACTTACTTTCTTCCCTTCTGGATCAGACCCCCCATGCCTCTGGTGCATCTTGAAGTCCCCAGTGGATTATTTCCCACTGTCTCCCTACAAGCTTTGAATGAGACAGAAGAAGAAGGAAACCAGTTTTCTATGTTGCAGAAATGACAAAGGAAACAGCTTTCATATGTGCCATAGGGCTCAGATTGTGAAGACTGATTTGGTGCTATCTCCCAGTCTCAGGTGTGGGTGTTTTTTTAGCAGAGAGGTGAGTTGGGGGAACTCAACAAACTAATCTGAGTTTTCTTTAGTTCAAGCATTTCTTGTCAGGACTTACTGAGAAAAAAATATTAAAAGAGCAAAAGCAGGAAAGGGCCATTTGGCTTATCTTGTTCACTTCCTGAAATCCAAACAAACTTTCAGAAAAATCTGTATCACACCCTATTCATTCACCCTGTTTCCCTGCACTGAGGATGGGAGAGTCTAGACAAATCTGGGCTTTGGGAAACCTTTGGAACTTTTTCTGAAAATACGTTCCAAATATTTTGTTAAAGGCTTCGAACGCGTTGGAAAACACTAGCTGGGGGGTTGAGGGAGGATTTTTGGTTTTATTTATTTGTTTTCACTCTAAGCACCATTGCCAAGAGCACAGGAGAGACAGGCTGGGAGGTCTGTGCCAGCGAGCAATTACTCACACAGGGCAGTCTCGGTGACTTCCTTGGGTCATCATTTGCCAGCAATGACTCAGCCAGTATCACCCAAAGCTAAGAGCCAGCCCCAGATGGATGTGACAGCCCCCCTGGCCCTGCCACACCAGGTGCCTCGGGAGAGCTCCTGCCTTTATACCTCTCACTCCAGGTGCAGGAGCATGTTTTTCCAGGGGCTACCCACCTGGCCTTCCTCTGGCTGTGCCCCGTGGCTCCTCATTCGCTGT
This sequence comes from Phalacrocorax carbo, assembly GCF_963921805.1. NCBI lineage: Eukaryota > Metazoa > Chordata > Aves > Suliformes > Phalacrocoracidae > Phalacrocorax > Phalacrocorax carbo. The sequence goes on along the minus strand of NC_087514.1, from coordinate 92,053,617 downwards.
GCAGTCCAGTGTGCGGCTCCTCTTTTTGGCAGGAGATTTCTGGCCCCCGGGGTGAGAATCAGCAGCCGCTCCCCAGCTCTCGCAGGTAGTTCATTTCAAATGAGGTGCCTAAAAGCCTGCGTGCATCTGGGCGTATTTAACTAGTGGCTGGCAGTTTCTAGACTAGTGAAAATCCAATTCTTCTTTACAAGTCAGATTAAACAAGAAAGCAGAAGGAAAGGAGCAGCAGAGATATCCACCGCAATACTGGAGAGAGGAATTTCCTCAGAGCATAAGCCCACCTTGTTTCCCTGCTCACTCCTCCAGCCTTCTGCTATGGTTGCCAGCTAATAAATGTATTCCCTTTCTTGAATCCCACCCTTTGCAAGTATTCTGCTGTTTCTCATGTCCTGATGAAAGGAATGCTCCAGAAATGGACCAGCCTCTCTGGGCATCCTGGAAAACACATGGCTGCTAACTTTCTGCCATAAAATAGAAGGAAGAGGGGCAGTTGCTTCATTCCATGGAGATTTAATTGACAATTCACTGAGTGAAGTGATGAAAGTCGGAAGCCTTCGTCATAGATTTGACTTCTTAATGTCTTAAGCCTTTCTTGTAAGAACCAGGGAATAGGCATGTTCAATTTGTAGCTGGTTTCATTGCTTTATCTGATCAAACTATTTGCTGAAACACAACAAAAATATATCGGAGGATTTCAGAACACTTTTACTACTTGTATCAACTTTTTAGTTTTATTTTAAACAGTCTGCAAATTCTGATGCTGTAGAACGTTTTTGACCAGCTCCATAAGGCAATAGCAACCTTAGAAAAGCTGTCAGAAAAAATCATGGGGCAATGCTTCTGGAGGACAACTAAGGATTTAAGGGGAAGTGTTACCAAAAAGATAACATGAAGGAAGTTTTGACCGTCTCCCAGCTAATACGAAAATCAACAACCATAACACTACATTGTGAGATCCTGAAGTAGCCTGACTCCTTCTTTTATGTTATTTAGCGGAGGCTGGATGGCTTTGGGAAAAAGTTAGCTCACATGTTCCCCTGGAATACAGGCTGGGCTTTGGGAAAGTGTGGGAAATGCATGTAAATGTAATTCACACACTTCAGCATATCTTACGTTTAGAAGTGGAATAAGAGAGAGTGAAACCAGGGGGGTGAATAGGTTTTGGTGGATCCGTGCTTCTCAGATATCCAAAACCAAGACATCCTGGAGAATTTGTAAGGAATCTCTTTCTCCAATGAAACAAGGACCAATTTCCAGTTTGGCCATGCAAAGTAATAAATTTGGCTAATTGCCTGAAAGTTTTACTTTTTTTATTTTAATGAAAATAACAGATTAAACTGTTAATCAATTAAGCCTCAGGGGCAGCCAAAATTCACATATTGCTGCTAAAATTTGTATTTGATTGAAAAATCCTGTGGTTTGAAGGAGAAAGGAATTTTGTGCCAGTTTTGTGCTGTTCTTTGGATCAGCACTTAATTGTCTCTTCAGGAGAGGCTCTTCTGTGACCTGCCCTATGCCGGGGCAGAGTGGAAGGGGGAGCACAGACCTCCCTGTGTCCCCCCCAGCCCCTCTCCTGGCTCACACCCCACCACTTTTTTCATTAGCAAGCTACAGGGCCCTAGTGGACCATGCCTCATTTCAGAAAGAGGAAGACAAATCCAAGACTCTCAGCCAGTGTACAGGGATTAACGGGCATAAATAGTCCTCGAAATGCCTGGAACTCCACTGACTCCTAAGAAGGAAAAAAAATATATCAAAGCCCCAGCCCATCCTCTAAATTGCAACACCAGCCCAGAACTTATTTAAAATTTCAAATGTGTGCTCCTCATGTTTAAAAAGAGGTCTTTTGCTGAGAAAAAAATATAGGTGTTTTTCACTGATTACATCTTGTAATATATTCTTGACAGGAACAGAGATTGGATCATAAAACAGAGCAGTCCAATACAAACTGTGGTCTCACAAAATCCAAATCCCTAAATATTGTACCATGGGCCTTTCTGCTTTCCTGGCCAACAATGCCTTTAAATGGACTAGCTTCCAAATGCCCTTCATCTGGTAACAGGTTTGGTCAGGCAAATCTCACTGAATACCACAGAGACAGAGGTGCCTTTTGATAGTTAAAAAAAGGGAGGGTGGGGGAAGAGGGACAAAACCAGTTTTTGAAAGTTGGCAGAGCCAATCTGCCCCCTTCTGTAGACTACCACTTTTCACATCTGAGCCAGTCCTGTTGCACAGATATGACCAACCAAAAAAGGTGAGGCTGGTAGAGCCTTAACTTTGGCATAAAGGGAGACGTTGGTGTTATGTTTTGCTGTTTTCTTTGGTTTCTTTGTTAAGCGGGTGGGGTTTTTTTGTTCCCCCTAGTCTGAGCTCCAGTGATCCATCCATCTCTAAATGTTGACAATTTAACCTGATACAAATCCCCCTGCCTAGCTTTCTGTCTTTTCCATTTTCAGTTCAGATTTCCCTTATGGACTTGCAATTCCCTCTCAGGTCATTAATATTCTTTGCTGGCAAATCCCTCTCGATGTATGGAGCAAGAGCGCTTGCCACCGACTGATCTTCCTTCACCTCTTACTTTCAATAAGGAATGCAACCTCAGCTGCCTCTCGGCATTTCCGGCTCCTATTTTTCTACCCCTGTCGTTCACAGTTGCGTAAGGACCACTTTAGCTCAGTTATCAAGGCTCTTCATTTCTGCTCACTCATTGCTGATGTTTGCCTGTACCTTCATTTTTCTAGAGCGTTGGCGGACAGGAGGCAAGACAGACTCAGGCAGCTGAGCACGGTTTTTTTCTGACTATCCAGGATGTGGCATAAGCCAAGAAAGTTCCCCCTCCTTTTTAAGAAATAAGGACAAGGGAAAAAAAAATAAAGAAGAAGCAGCAATCAAGTCTCAAGACCAATTTAAGCACAATGAATGGGTCTTTGTTCTCTAGGGCAGGGTTTGCATTTATATTTGCTGTGTTAGCCACGGTCATGATTTAATTGCACATCTTAATGACTTTTGGTGTTTCCCTTAAAGACTCAGAAGCTGGAATCAAGGGAGTTCAGATGGCCCTTTGCATTCATTCACAGCAAAAGGTAAACCTTCACTTTTGCAACAAAGAGGAAGAAATTTCTCCCCAAAAGGCTCCAAAACCCAAAGGAAAATAAAAGGAAATTGACATCTGTTGTTTTTAAGAAGTCTCAGGATCTTTAAGCCATTCTCAGGACTTTGGAAGGCACGATGCTTTGATACTCAAAATTGACAATGCTGCCTTTATGTTGAGTGCCTCACCACACATGAGTTTCTTCAAGAGACTAAGAGTGAGGACTCCCTCCATCTGCTTCATCAGGCCTTTCAGCTTGTTTCTTATTCTCTTGGTTCAAGTAGTGGCAAAGAGAGAAGACACTGCCCATCTCGCCTTCACTGCCTTTTGAGATTGCCCATCCCTCATGCCTTTGCTAGTTAGACACTCATGTCATCTCATCACTTACAAGAAAGCTGGTGTCAGCATATGCTGTACAGTGTGGAGCTGTTTTCTTATTTAAAAGGGAACACATGACCACAGGGTTGGGGTTCACAGGATAATGTGGCCAATGGCCGATCCCTCACTGTCCTGGGGTGAGAACCTTCCCTGCAAACCAACACAACCAAAGGCCTGACCCCATCTAGCAAAATCACCAGTAGCATTGCCATAACTTCAGCAGTGATCACCGTGGCAGGAAGCAGAGTGTGAGTGGGATGATCTGTGTCGTCTGCCTTCTACTATCTGGTTTTGCCTATTTTTAACAAACTGCTTTCTGCAACTTTTGCCTTTCTCTACCCATTTTATCCCCCAAATGACTAACAGATTTGTCACTGACAGACTGGGCTGCTGGGGCTCACATTAACTTTTCTAAAGTGAGCTAGCCACATTCCCTGTCTATGCTGGGGACTTGTGCAGGCAGCATGAGCTGCAGCAGGGATAAGCACCAGAGACTCAAGTTGAAGCTCTTTCACAAAACGTGACTGGTCCACCAGGCTGCAGCCGAGCTGGCTGTAGACATGAGGAGCTTCACCCAGCCCCTGGCTCTTTGTTGTCTTCCCTTTGCCAGAGCTGCTTTTGTGAGAGTTTATTAGCTGATCTCAGATTGTGTGAGATGGCTTAGCAACGATCTACCACCTGAGCTCAGTTTTTGCTTGGGAGAGGCCGGGGAACATGCACACTAGAGGTGAAGTAGCACACGTGAGTGGCAGGGTTTTGTGGCAATATTGGTGGGTGGTGGCTGGCAGCGGGGGATGTAGCCTGTTTAGATAGGACTCAAGAGGAGATGTGTGACCAAGCCCAAAAGAGGAGTGAAGTCTGGTCAAGCCACATTGCACCTCTACTCTCCTTGCTGCCTTTGGCTTGCTTGTCTGCTTGGTTTGTAAACTGTGCGGGCAAGGGACTCTTGCTTAGCTATGGGTTGGAAGATTAAAATGTGTGATAGCAGATGAATTTGCTCTCAGTTCTTTTAGACCTTACTTTAAAACATTCCGCTAAATCCTCAAGAGTATTTTCTTCCTCACTGGCAAATATGATACTGCTGGAGTGCCTCACTCCTGCCCCTATCACCATCATGTGCTTACAGTGAGCAAGATTTCTGACTTTTCTTAAGGCTGGATTATTTTTACCTTGCTCCCATACTACCTGTGGATGTCTTCTTTCCCTTGACCCTCACAAACAAGGCCTTTCTTGATTTATGCCGTATTTCCATATTTCCATAAAAGGTCTCCTCTGTTGACCCTACCAGTTTCTTTGGAATTTAAGCTTTGACCAAAGAATATATAGCTCTAGCCATATGTGGCTGGGCTGAAAATCTTTGGGCTGACCTGAAACACTCTTGTCACATGGGTTCTTCAGCTGATACACAGAGAGAGGGCAAGGCCACTCGCAGCAAACTGACATTATTTCTGGAGCCCAGTGGCTGCTACTTACATGTCAATATTGTTAACCAGATGCCAGACGAATGCAGGTCCTGCTCGTAGACTGGGAACTTTGGTCCTGGTAACAGTGAAAGCCAGGCACTAGGAACTTGCAGGTCGTAGCCTGACGTTAGTGACCTAATGACCCGTGAGACTAATGGTGATCAAGAGAGTGGAATCAGGCAACAGGGGAATGAATAGGAAGGACTCTATGCTCCTGTTATACCTGACACTGAGGTGACATATTCTGGTACACTGGTACAGATTCTGGTAGAGCACCTACAGTATAAGAATGGCCTTGGAAAACCAACATACACATACAAAAGAGACTCATGAGAATGATCCAAACTTTTTGGGATGAAAGCTAGGAAGGAGCAACCCTGCTTATCTTAAAGAGGAGGTCAAGGGGGAGCTTGGACAGTCAGTCTAGAAGTATTTTGGTGAGGAGGAGACATTTGCTAGAAGGAATTTGTCAGCCTGGGAAATGTAAAGCAAGAGACTGGCTAGAAGGTGAACAAAATCAAATGTGCTATAGTTCAAAAAGAAATTAATTTTGTCATCTAATGTACTGAAGATCAGACAAGGCCATCACAGAGGTCTTCTCTGACCATATAATTTCTGATTCTGTTTTACAAATAACCATCCACCTTTCGTACAAATAGAGAAAGAGATAATATGTGGAACTTGATACCTCCATTCTTATCCTTTCTCTCAGGGTAGCAACAGGAATTCTGACTTCTGAGCAAAGGCAGAACAGGTGTTTTAGTACACAAAGAACCAACCCTGGTTGTTTGCCTAAGTTGCCTAATGCCCTCACATCCCATTCAAGCCAGTAGAAGAGCCTTCATCATCTCACTTGATGTGTTTAACTTCCTACAGAATATCTTTCTCAACATACAAACCATACGGTGTGGAGATTTCTATTTATAACAGGAGTTTGCAATTTTTTTCATGCTTTTCTACTCATGCCAGCTGATTTACATGCAAAGCCTAAATCACATCTATTCTCTGTGTTCGGCAGAGGACCTCAAAGAGTGCTGCTGCTAAAGGGAGAATGGTGTCAAATGGTGGTAAGTAAGAAGCACTCCCAGCTCCACGATTCATTTCCCCGCATTCGCCTTGGCCAGTCTCCACATTGCACAAACTATCTGACCCTTTTCTGACATTGTACCTCAGGCACTTCCCTGGGTCCTCCTACTCGTGCTAAGGACAGGCTCCATGCAGGGAGAGGTTAAAAGTTGTATTTAGCACAGTTTGTGCCTGAAAATAAAGGACTGTTATACCAGTCAGAGATATTCTAAAGGTCATCCACCTCCACATGCACGGGCTGTCAAGGTGGTCCCTAACTGGGGTTTGGAAGTGCCACAACACTACATACCCCAGCCGGCACTGGCATTTCTGTATGTAACTACTTTCCAAAGCAGCCCCTCGACAAAGAGATGGAAGTGACCATTTTATTAACTAAGAAACAACAATGCTGACCTCTCGTGGCCATACTAGCCGTTTGCAGCAAGGTATCACAAGTGGCATCTTTGTGCATCGCCTGTACACAGCTACCAGGCGCTGCTGGGTACCAGCAGGACTGAGGCTTCCTGGCCCTGGGGAGGAGGCATGAAGGGAACCAGCACCTGACCCAAACACCAGCTCTTGAGGTGCTCCTCATAATGGGGGCATCACCTTCCCATTGCTACCAGCTCCACTCCAGTGGTACTGACTAGACTGCTAATTTTGGCCCCAGCTCAGGAAGGCATGCACAGTCAGGACCCAACTTGCTGATATTGCATGGAAATCAAACTGGCTGCACACATTTGCCTGCCTGCTGAACAGCGACCTATCTGAAGGAGCGTGATTAGGGAGCATGGCCAAGGGCTGCTGAAGCTGAACGTATGATTGCAATGCAACAGCAATAGCAGGAAAAGCATTGGTACAAGAGGTTGTAATGAGATAAAATTCTACCATGAGTTGATGTAAAATACATTACAGAAATTTTCTTGGTCATTTTTATGTGGCAGTGCCACCCAAAAAACCAAACTGCAGCTTTTTGTGTCATACCGTGTTTTTAATCCATTTCTGAACTTTGCTTTATTCTCGACCTACTAATGCCTGTGGGACTAAGCCTAACATTTCAAGCCCTCTGAATAGCTCTTAAACAGCCCTTTCACTGGGAATAAAAAACAAGCAAACAAACAAACAGAAACCCAGAAAGACAATTAGAAATCTTCTTCCAGTCCCTGAAACATGGGCATCTGCAGAAATTAAGAACAGAGAGATGAAAGCTTCTCACAACCCACCTGACAAAGCAGAGGGGTACCAAGTAACAGGCAACATGGTGCAGCAGTGGGGACACCCAGTTGCCACAACAAGGCCATCACATTTTAACAAGGCAAGACCCTGTCACATGGCTCTAAATCATCTCCGACCCCTGAGGCCACAGAGTCTGAAATGAGGTTGGTATGTCCAAGGACTTGTCTCTGATTCAGAGCTGGGGATCTTGGTACTGTCTCTGTGAAAGTACTTGTGTTTCTGAAGGACCAAGGTCACCTCAAAGGTCACTTACCATGACCTGTTTTCAGTGGTCAGATGTCACACCTTGCATATATTATGGAGATAGCCAAGGATAAGAGTTTATGAAGCAGTGGCTGGACACCTAAAGCAAAGAGAGGAGGTACATTTGAATTAGCTGGTAAGGAGTGGACAGCTCTGGAAAAGGACAACTTTCACCTTCCTCTCCCTGATTTCTGCCACAGTCATGGCCCTGTGTCCACAATGGACAATACATTGTGCCCTGCAGACGGCTTTGCGTCTGATTTGTTGGTGGCAGTGAAGATGTTCATCATGCACAATGGCGAAGGGTGCAAGGTGGGAGCCTGAGGGCAGACGCAGACAGCTCAGCACAGGAGTGGCGCTGCTGCACCCAGGAGAGCCCGAAAACTGTGACTCTGGAGCAAACCCTCCAGCACTGCCTCCCTCGGCAGTTAGTCCCATCACCAGCGGTGGGGACAGACCCCCGCGCACTGCACCCCCTGCCAAACCTTTCATTGATTTAGGATCTGGTCCAAAGAGGGTAAAGGTGCTCCTCGCTTTCTGCAAGCTTTATTGCAGGCCCTCGAATGGTACAGCTCTGGGCTGTGAGAGCTTGGTCCTGCCCGTGGCCAGGCACCCTCGCTTCTTGCTGCAGCCACCCAGAGCCGAGGGGGGTCTGGCCTCTCGCCCCCATATACATTGCCAGCCTGCGCTCCAAGTACAAGATGGCTTAGCTCCTGGATGAATACCTGCTGTATGCAAGAGATGTGAGTCACTCCTGATGAAGTGCTTCCCCCCCCCCACTTTTTTGGATGAGGAGGCTTCAAAAGAGGAATTTGGAAATCTCCAGTCCCTTTCCAAAAGCTTTCATTAAAACAGCCCATAAAAGCAGTCTCTGGAAACTTTAGGAGGCCTTTAAGAAAAAAAAAATTAAAAATAAAATTCAGTTTTATTGAACAAATGGGCAGCACTGAAAATATTCAGAAAATTAAAATTAATTTGAAAATAATTAAAAATAAGAGAAGCTTAGTGTACGTTTCCAAGTTCTGGGTAATATTAAAGTAGCATTAAAAAATTGCAAAGGAAATTTACTGTGAGCAGGTGTTTGAAATAATTGGGGGAGAAAAAGGGTTGACTATTAATTAATGAAGAATTATGAGTGTCCCTTGTTGGATTTTTTTCCTGTAGTCAACATATTTTTAACCACATGAACTTAGCGAACACATTTTAGAAGTGTGGAGTTGCTTTACAGACACATAGAGGGAGCTGAGTGTTATTTTATCCCCATTTATTTTATTTTCGCCAGTGGCATGCATTTAGCAGGAGCTGTTGAGAGGACTGAGGTACTATGGCAAAGTCTTCCTCATCAGCTATAAAGCACAGACGCTAATATATTCAGGACAAAAACTCCTACGCCAGGATCAAAGGCACTGAAAACTAAACCACAGCGACTGGCTTCAAGAAAGGCAAATGAAGAGCAAATGTATGAGGCCTGGTCATGCATAGGAGTGAATTCTGGGGTTTCACCCTAAAAGATTTTTGTACACCTACTGAACTGGTCAGGGTCCCGGACAGACACGTGCTGGAGCCGGAGCAGAGGCTCGAGGTGTGCCTGGGGACTGTGCTGTTCCCAGCAGCGCAGTGTTGCTACCAGCGCTGATCACATCAGGGACCCCGCTAGAAGACATCTTTCAGGAGAAAGGGGAAACAAAGCCTTTGTGTGAAGGCTACACAGCCTGCTAATTTGGGAGGGAAATCTCTCACCTACTTGCATAGGAAGGACGCCAAGAAAGAGTCTTTGCCTGGGCTCACCGGCATGGTGCTGTGGAAATGATTGGTGGTCTCGGGGCTGTCTTGAGCGGGTGTAAAGAGGCAGCAGCGGCATGTCCTGCATTTGGCTGTTGTAAAATTTTTCTCTGGCCCTTTCCCCTCCTCCAGCCCCCAAGTCCTGCCAGCCAGGTTGCAATGGCTTTGCTCCATGTTGGCCAGGAGCACTGAGCTCCCCGGGGAATGAGTGTAACTCTTGGGTGATTTAACTTAAAGCTTAATCAGGAAGGAGTCCTGTTGTACAGTTAGATCTTACACCTGCAAATCTCACGTTTGGCAAATACAGTCTGATAGTAAATGGGAGCCTTGCAGCGTAAGGAGACAAAGTTGCTCCTCAAGCACGGTGAATGTCTCAAGTGCCGCAACCAGAGTTGTGGATAAACCACGCAGAAAAAGTGCTACTTGCTGAATATAGGCCAGTGCCAGTCGGAGGCTGCCTCCTGCTTTCTCACCCTGTAACTTCTTCCTCAATTTTTGCTCTTGCTCTTCATTTTTTCTCTAGGTTGATTTAACTCTGCAGGAAACATTCCTTCTGATTTCAGGCTGGTTTATTAGTCAGTGAACTCCTAGATGGGTTAGGTTAAAGTGTGTTCCCCAGACAGCAATACTGAATAACAAGCCCACAGTCCAAGTGTGACAATGTAGGGAGGAAAGAGTGACACCAGGTCCTTTGAGCGACCGAGCACAAGAAATTTGAGTAATCTCTTCTTCCTCCCCAGTGACCTGGTCTAAGGACTAGCAGCAAGATGGCAGTTGAGAGCACCTCAAGTCCTAGTTATTTGCAGAGAGAGCTGAGTCTTTCTTACAAGGGGTGAGTGGAGGCTGTGAGCCTGAGCAAACCTTCGACTTAGGTATATTTGTTTCAGTGGAAATTACTCTTCTTTCATCTTCATGCATCTCGAGACAGCAGCTGGGAAAAAGGCCATGTTTCTTTCGATTACTTACTAGTATAAACGACAGGCACATTAAATACAACAAACAAAAACCCTGGAGTAAACAAAATCAGCATTTATTCCTCAGTCATCTTTTTACAAGATTGCTTCATGTTTTTCACAAAAGAACACATACCAGAGATACATGAGTTAATCAACAAAACCAGATATGCAAGCCGAAGTGATATAGTACATGAAAATCCACGTGCTTCATAATTTAGTTCTCACATGCCTGTTGTCTAAATTTAAGAGAAGTTGCTGTGGGGTACACAAACATTAGTTCTACTGCACCAAAATGTGATCACTAACTCTACCGACACAGCTAAACACTATATTTACAAAGCGTTACCTCTACCAGACTTCATCTAAGATTTGAAACAGGTAGTTAGTTGTTCAGGTACCAAGCCTTCATGGAAGGTGAAAACATCTAAAGTCCCTAAATGGATTCATGCAGTGTTTAGTTTTATTCACATAAGACACAAGGACAAGTATCTATCAGTGACGACAAAAGTAGTACATGAAGATGCAGCATCCTCCTGGAAGGAGTTTGGAGCTTCGGTGCTCGTTCATTCATCACTGCTGTGGGTTTGACACTAAGCAACACTTCAATCGCTTTCACATATTGAGAGCCCACAAGCTAAGAACTGCCCTGCTCACTGGTGGGGCCAGGGGAAGGAGGTGGGATGTGTTCAGGTCCCCATCAGCGGAGAAGAGCTGACAAACACCTGCTTTTCTCACAACTTCTGCTGGTGGGGACCATTTGCTGAAAGAGGCCGTCAGTGATTTGTAACGTCAGCATTAAATTGAACATGCTGAAATACCTTGACTCTTATTGCAACGGTTTAACCACTGCAGAAAAATTGTATCTTGAGATTCCTTGAAAAAAGTATCTTGAGATTCCTTAACTGTTAAAAAATTAAGGTTCTTTTTATTTTTACTGGTCAGGACTGGTGCAATAGATTTTTTTGGCAGGAAGAGGGGGGTTAAACTGGGTTTTTTGTGCTACTCACATCACAAAAGGTGGCGCAAGCACTTCCCTTATTTAATTCTGTGGACCTGCACTGTTATTCCTGGTTGGAATCAAGTTATAGCAGAATTTAGCTTAGGCTTTAACTTTTTCCAGCTTCTGACATTAGAAGGAATATGAAAAAGAAGTTAAGAAGTAGCTTCTGTTGTAATCTCCAGAGTGGATTATCACAGATTGCCAACCGCTTATGCCGTGAGGGCATTCAGGGGAGTGACTGGCTGCAGGTGCTCGCAGACATGGATATGAGAGTATCAACATCTTTCTGCAGTAAAGGTTTTTACCCACTTCATAGTCTCCGGGATGTTCAACACATAAAAAAGAGTTGGAAAGCCACTAGTGTCCCACTTCCAGCAAAACAAATTTGCTTCTAATCCCGATGCTAATGTTAGACTACTCTAGTAGATCTTTGGCAAAACTCTCTGAGATTTTCTCTAGCTGAATCTTTCCGCTGCACCTATAGAAATGGGAATAACAGCATCCTAATTCTTATAAGTGCCAGGTGACAGCTGTCTTTCAGTGCCTGACAAGTAAAGTCATGCTGTCCTGAGTACAGTTACATCCGAGACCCTGGGAAAATCTGTCAGTCACAGAGCGCCTTCAACTTCCAGGTCGTCTGTGCAGAACAGCCCCTATGTAACATTACTGCTAAAGCTGCCTTTCCGAACAGAAAGCCACTGCCTTTTTGCAGTCCAACAGGGAGTCTGTATGCAAACCTGGGGGTCAAATCACCACTTAGTATAAATCACTATGTTCCCATAATACGGCCTTTAATTTTCACATGTCAGGAAGAATACAATGGTGTACACAGACCAAATACTGCATCTTCACACTTCATCCCTTCCACGACAACCGATGTCTCTATATCACTCCTGTAGTACCTGCAGCCATCTCTGGCTGTCTGTGGGTATACAGCTAAATGGAGTAACAACAGCTAGTACAGAGTCTTTCACACCCAAACCTGCTCTCAAGCACAGTAATTCATGGTTTCTAAATGCAATCGCTTAAATCAATATGCAACAGAAATGATAATAAGCAAACTCACATAGATGCGGTTGACTTATGAGAACCTAGTCAACTTACTATTACCTAGTAGAAAATAAATAATATTGTGTCAAAACAATAATTTAATACAGCATTCTCTAGCTATTAGTCATTAGAGAACATATTTAAGGAAAATGGAACCAAAACCAAACTTGCACACACGCGCGCACACACACACACAAAACAGCATGCTGCTCAAAGTGCAATGAGACAGAATTAAAAAGCCACTAAAAAGAAGCTGTGTCGCATTATTATTTAACTAAAATTACAATATCCAGAAAAGATACAAACACCTCTGGAGACATTTTTCTCAGGCACATCACTATACATGTGATAACTGCACAACAGAATAATTTTTTTACCCTTGATAATGATAATGATCTCGGTAACGTGCCTCCCTTTTGACTTGGTGCTGCAGAGCTAGAGTCTATGTGGCAAAACTAAGAAGTACACTTGGGATTTTTCCCTCCTCCGCTGGACACCTGCAGGCCCACGCGTGTGCTGGGCACCAAATGGCGCCTTCAGTCACTGTACAGACTTGCTCACCCCGACTTCCTCCAGCTGTCCCCACCTCAACATCATCCCCCACTACAGGAGTGTTCCAAGGATGAAACAGTTGAGCAGTTTACAGATAAGACTGAAGAGTGTGACCATCATTATCCATGTTAGTGGGAATGAAAGTTAAATCCCTTGAGTATATTAACACACTGCCCTATTGCACAAGCAAGGGGCTAGTGAGGCACCCCCTCTTCAACTCATGCCTTCTGGAAAGGCCTAGCCTCCCAAAGCGTGTGACATATGTCAAGCTCTTCCACCCTCCCTAGTAATTCACATGTACACATTTCTTGCAGAGCGCTGTACCAATGAACTCTGTGGATGTGTGTAACAGAGGCCACTTTCTCCTACAGCTCCTGGAGGGTTTGTGGCTGACTCAGAGGGACACACTCTAACACAGGGCTGATCTTCATGCCACTAAGCTGTTAATTACTACTCAGATGTATATATCCACAAATGATAAATCCTCTTAGTTCAACTGAGCAACAAAGCAGATAAGACTGTAGTCACACTGTTATTTCAGTATAGTTAATAAGATTCAAAATGACATGCAATTTATTCATACCCATGTAAAATCTACCACAGGAAAACAAAACCCCTAACCCAATCCTACAATACTGGCACTAAAGTGCATGATGAGATCTCGTCATTCCAAAGTGGTCTGCTGCATTTTAGTCTGATCATTGAGTTGTTTACTGCACAAAAGACTACAATGTCTTGAAGGCAGTCAGAACAGGACTGGGAACTCCAGCCCTTACAGAAAGGTAGCTTTTCTATTTATTTTGCACAGGCAAACATAAATAGTGACTAAAAATAAACAGCCCGGTTCCTATCTAAAAGTCATATGCTCGTTTTCTTGCTTTGTGACTGCTTAGCCTTTTCCCAAAGAAACTTCCATTTCTGGTAGTCAAAGTCTAATTGAGTTATGACTACAGATAAGGATTTGAAGGTGGCAGTGCTCTACATGGTATCATAGTTACATGGTGAGTCACTGTGTGATAGTAATAATGGGTCTCATGTATTTGCAACAGCAAGTACAACACATCAGTATTTCTTAGATTTCACAGCTGTAAGAAGCCCTATCCATTTACAGGAGCAGCCTTAAGTGATCTACTAACAATGGCTTTAAAACATTGGATCAAACTAGCTGTAGAGAATGTCATGGCCATGATGTCCCATTAATGGGCCCCTTTATTTCAATATGAACGGTATCCAGAAAGGACAAAGGTATGAAAAACAATTAATTGGGTGGTGGTGAATAATACCATTTTGTCTTTATGTTGATCCCCTTAAAAAAAGACACAATTTAAATATAAATACATATGAAACGTATAGATAAATATATAGAGATAGCTATGTTAATATGTAGGTTGATCAGAACTGCATTGATCAAAGAAAACCTAATGGCACCACTATATGTCAGCATCATTGAAGAAAATACTCACTGTGCTTTGCATTTATGTAGTTCTGAAACCAAGCAGTCAGAAAGCCATATACAGCAGGGAGTAAGTCTCATTATTTTAACCTTACAGCCTAGGCAACTAAGACTCAGATTCACTTAATAACGAGCCATACTCAAACAATCTCAAGTAAAGAATTCAGCTGTTCTGACTCCCAGTTTTTAATCTAGTTATGAATCAGAAAGCCTTGGGAGCAAGATAAGAAAGGAAAACTTTGGAAAACAGAGGATTTTCACTTGGGCCTGTACCCAGAGGTTATGAGCAGGGGACTGACTCTTCTCTTTGCGAATGGTCTTAATCAGTCCTATTAGCATTAAACAAATTAGCTGCTGTAAAATCACCCTCTGTTAAAATAAGCCTGAATTACACTTGCATATCAGAGAACAGAGTCTGCATGGGTACCAGTGAATAGTGCCTTGTTTTCTTTCTTCTTTAATTAATCCAAGTGTGTTTAAAGCAAACAGTAATTCATCAGGCTAAAAAGTCCTAAAATGTATCATATCATGATTGCAGCAAATTCACCTACGTGCAAGGAAAGCTTCATTTCTCACTTCCACTGGTGTTACATTAACATGGTTTTAACTTTCATTGAGCTAATCCTTAGCTCATTTTAGAGTGACAGGAAAAACAAACTTCAAATCTTCTACATAAGGCAGCTTTAAATTGGCTGCATTTTTTTTTTAATTATTTGACTCCACTGACAAAGCAACCTTGGCTACACAGTGACAGACTGCCTTCTGGGCTGAGATGAGAAACAGTCAATTTAACCTGATAATCTGAACCTTAAGGAGCCTTTGATAAGTAAATGAGGATGCAAGACGAGATAAAGAAAAGTTAATTATGAATCCAAGCTAATGTAGCACTCCCAGATGTGGAGAACATGGTGCTCCAGAAGAAACACCTTCCTGCAACCTGGAGAAATATTTTCCTTCTTTCAACAGCTGAATAGAGAAGAAGCAGTCAGCAATGCTGGGACTTGTCCTGCAGCTAAAGTGCTGTTGGTCCATTTAGTAGAAGTCTTACTCACGGCAGGGGGGTAAAGCACCAAGACTGCTGATATTTTCAAATCTCTTAGCAGCAGTAACCACACAGCAGCTTTTCTGCAAAATAAACAAAACTAATTCAGCAGTATACTTTTTCTATTTGGTTAAGTGTTCTAGGACAACCACGTGGTGGTTTCTTTGTGCACAAGGAAAAGAAAGCAGCACTGAAGCTTCTTGCTTACAAAGGGTTCTTGCAGCCACCCTATTTGTGAGATGTTTTATACAATATTAAAAAGACAAGGCCTCTTTGTTAAGTGGAGAATTGGTCCTGAAGGTCTCTCTTGAAATGCAGCTACTCTGCTTTTTTGCCTCTCTTGTCATACAGATCACAGCATGAAAAGGCACGCTGCAAACCTCTCCATTTATTTGTGTTACCACTGCAAGCATTTATAATGCCAGGTCTAAATCAACTGGCACTTGAGTGTATTATTTTGGGTTAAATGTGGTAACCATACTACTTGCCTGATAAAAATAGCTGAAGGGATTCTTTAAAAACAAAGCTCTGCTATGACTTTAGATCCACTCATTAAGTAAACTCAAATAAACTCCAACAAGAAAAACACAGGCAGAGGAAATAACACTGCAAAAGCCAAAACCAGGTTTTCCTGCAGGTTAGATCATGGGTAGGTTACTATGTTACAAAGCTATAAAAAGTTTATTTAAAAATAATTTTGACTGCTGTTGGACAGTCAATTTATCTCAAAGTTGATTTTGGTTGTAATAGAAAATTGTGTAATATGGTGCTTCCTGCATTAGAGAGGGAGAGTTTTCATCATTTGGTTCCTGTGCAATTAGTGGCTTGAAATGGGAAATACAGATAAAAACACTAGTCCTGTAACAGGTCAGGAAAACCTGTTTAGAAAACTACTACATAGAAGCAAGTAGGTGAGTGGACCAAAGCTTCATGTAACCTCCCCAGCACTAGTGAAGTGGTTGTGAATGCTAAGGATCACAAAGAGGTATTCATTCCCACTGGATTCCCACTACAGAAGTTGATGCTGAGACATTACCGTATCTGGAAGTTATGTGGCTTCAGAGAGCAAGTAGAATATAATAATGGTACCTTAGCCCTCACTGACCTCCAGTGTACCATGGAAAGGCAGCTTCAAGTCCCCAGGATACCTCATAAAAAGATCATTAACTTCTGTGTTACTACAGTACGCTGTATAAAATCTGTTCTAATTTTACTTAGTCAAAACAGAACAAAAATTTCAACCTCTCACAATACCCTCCTTTTAACATGTTTCTGGACAAAAGCTGTTGCAAACAAAACCCAGTACATCACTTGCGCTACCAAGCAGATGATGCATGACGGCGGCATTAAAAACTTGCTTGTGGTGAAAAGTGGACTATTATTTTGGCATCCTGGTTGTTACTCATGACGCACAACTAAGAGGAAGTGGTTTTACAGTGTGTGTGTTCTCAGCCTCATTCACATCTTGACCCTCCACTGAGTTTTGCCCAGAGATGCCCCCAGAACCTCTGAGTGGTTCCCATGGTCCTTCAACAGAGGCAGCAGTTTCTGCGGCAGTTGGCAAATGGGGCTGTGGGAATTGGTGTACTGGTTTATGGAGATACTGTACCGCCTGAGGTAGCCTGATTTCAAAGTGGCTGAGTGAGTATGCTTTGGTCAAAGACCAGAGACAGAACATGAGAGCAGACTCGAGTCTCCCTGATCCCCAGGGAAGGCAAGCAAGCCAGCTTGAGAACCACTAATGAAGTGTTTGTTAATGGAAGGGCAAAAACAGGGAGACAGAAAAAAAGGACAGAGATGCTCTGTCAAAATTGGGTTTGGGTTGCTACAGGCTAAAAGGGCAGAGAAGTGCCCTGTCAGAACTGGGTCCTCGAAAGTGTGGAGCAGCTTCTTTTAGGGGACACCTCACTTTTTTTTCACTATAGTGCGTGGAACTGCCCTGAGGGTCTGGCCCGTGCCTTTGCTAAAAAGTAATTACTTTTCATATTTCTACCCTTTTTAAACCATATTCCTAACCACAGCATGAAAACCTGA
This sequence comes from Phalacrocorax carbo, assembly GCF_963921805.1. Taxonomy (NCBI): domain Eukaryota; kingdom Metazoa; phylum Chordata; class Aves; order Suliformes; family Phalacrocoracidae; genus Phalacrocorax; species Phalacrocorax carbo. The sequence continues at coordinate 92,036,272 of NC_087514.1, read as the reverse complement.
AAGCTTTCAACACTGAAAAATTATTGGGTGAAATCCTGCCCCATGAGAGCCAGTGGGAGCATAACTATTCCCTCTAAATTGGCCAGGGTTTGCAGCACATATGGCTTCATATATATGATTTTTTTTTCACATTGCTGTGACTTGGTATAAGTGATAGGGCCAGTTTACATTTTGAACGCTTTCCAAACAACAGCAGGGATGGTGGTGGTGAATGAGTTTGGACCGTGCACTTTGGACTACACAAGGTTTTCAGCCGCCCACTGATCCCTTCTGCAGGGGCTACAATACTTATGTCTGAAGAAACACTTGGGACCCAAAACAAACCTTCTGTTTGGCAGCTCTTTCAGAGAGGTTATTGAACCGGAGGTGCTTGGGACACACCTTTAGCCTTCTTCTAGGGGAAAAGAAAAACAAAAAAAGAAAGAAAGATGACATTATTGGGGCATTAACTGAAGATCAGTCACATCTTATCTCTAGTTAAGGTGAAGGCAGAACACCACAACATCAGCATATTTAGTGAAGCTATTTTTGTAAAGCACAAGAAATATGAATAACAAATACGAGGGAGGAGGAGCTACAAAGGACAACATGAGCTGTAAGGTTTCTATTAGGGTAGGGTTTCCCCAGAAGAAAATTGGCGATAGGAAGCAGCACAGCAGGTAAGCAGCCCATGCTCTTGTAGCATCTGGAAAAGGCAGTCTGTTCCCTGGTTTGCAGAACCAGAGCTTCACTAGAGCCCAATTAATGGAGTAAAATTTTATCCTATGAAACCCTCTAAAGAGATACTTACCTCTGACAAACTCTTTTATTTTTACTGCGTATGCACACTTATAAATCGTCTAATAACCTCATGGGCATTGATGTTCTGGGAGATTATAATGAAAACTAAATTTCAATGAAAATTATAATAATTTATTTGACTGTTATTATTTCCCATTTTATACTACTTCTTGTTATCCTACTTTGTATAACAGGAACATCTCACAAGGACAGAGCTGTCAGGACACTACTCAGTCCATCCTGCCCAGAACCCACACCATCTCATCAGCAGCACTGCTACTGCCTTCTTATCATTAGAACCTTTGCTCTTATTTTAATAAGATTATTTTATTAATTAATAATATGGTCTCTTAATTCTTAATGACGGCTGCAGTTCAAACAGCACCTTGACATATACATCCTAAGCAATACAGCAGTCATTTTATTTAACATAGACGTGATTTGCCTGCAAAGGAGGAAGTGAATATTGCACTTCAAATGCTGTAAAAATTCTGAACCCTGCTTAAAATTATCCCCTCGGGAACCAGTGATTCACAAAGTGGACTCACTGAGATTCAGCCAACGGCAAGCTCATCAACAGTGTGAATCTTCCAAACTCACTGACTACTTAACAGAGGAATATTCAAAACGATCTAAAAATCTTGTTGACCCTCCAGTTCAGCCCAGTGGAACTGTTCGTGTGAACATACAACTGCTGCTTTTGTGACGGCCACTAAGCTGGCTACCCTCGAAGGGCAAGAAGGTGCTTAAGTACAAAGATGTGCACTGGCTGAGGTTCCAGGCTCTGCTGGGAAAGGCATCCCGTGGGAAGAGGTAGGATGAAATTCAGCACTTACATGGGACTTCAGGAGAGCCTGAAAGTGTTTTCAAAGCAGGAAGCAGAACCATCCCCAGCTGGAAAACTCTTTTCATATGGTAATTCAGTGCTCATTTTGTAAATAGTCTCACTTTGCTAAGAAATGGATCCACTCTGCAACACACAGCAACTTATTTCTTCCCAGACATGCAAAATCTGATGAGCAAGTGTGAGCATGCAAATTATAACAGCTAAATACAAGCTAAGGGACACACATGGTTCACAGCAGCAAGAAATACAGCAGCAAGGAGGACTCAAAAGCAGATAAGAAAAATGTCAAAGCAAATAGTGAAGTGACAACACAAGAAGGCAACAGCAGATCTATAATGCACAAGGGTATTTAAATTTAGGGACCTGGAGTCTGCAGTGGAGCTTGTGGTCTGATAACCATGGATGTTTTAAGGCAGCAGTTGCACTTATTCTCCAGCTAAAGGAAAATAAGAATGCTTTTAAGTGTTTTTCCTAGAATCCGACAATCCAACAATTATCTCCTACAGGACATGTGTTCTGCTATCATGAAATGCTGTCATTTCAGGACACTATGCCAGATGGCAGCTAATCCATTAAATTAAGCTTGGTTTCACAGCAAAAATACTTTCAGGTGACTTCAGATCATTTTATGGACATAATGAACAACATCAATGAAGTGGCATTAAGATATTCTAACTGGACATGACAGAATCACAGAATGGTAGGGGTTGGAAGGGACCTCTGGAGATCATCTTGTCCAACCCCCCTGCTTGAGCAGGCACACCCAGAGCAGGGGGCAGAAGAACGTCTCCAGGTGGGTTTTGAATGTCTCCAGGGAAGGAGACTCCACACCCTCCCTGGGCAGCCTGTGCCACTGCTCTGGCACCCTCACAGGAAAGAAGTTTTTTCTCATGTTTAAGTGGAACTTCCTGTGTTCCAGTTTGTGCTCATTGCCCCTTGTCCTGTCATTGGGCACCACTGAAAAAAGCCTAGTCCCATCGTCCTGACACCCACCCTTTAGATATTTATAGGTATTGATGAAATCCCCCCTCAGTCATCCCTTCTCCAGGCTGAACAACCCCAAGTCTCTCAGCCTTTCCTCATAAGGGAGATGCTCCAGCCCCCTGATCATCTTGGTAGCTCTCTGCTGGACTTGCTCAAGGAGTTCCCTGTCCTTCTTAAACTAACATAAAACACTTTGGTAAGTCATGATAGTTCTGCAATGAAGCAGTACAATTGCCACAACTGTGACATAATGGCATGGAACATACATTTCAAAGACACAGGGATTATATACCATTTTTCCTTGATGAGAAGCTTTGAGATGAAATCTTTGGCCTGATCAGAAACACCTTGAAATTCTTCATCTTCAAAATCCCAGCTACAGGACAGGATATTGTTGAGGGTCTCATTGTCATCATCACCCAAAAAAGGAGACAATCCACTGAGGCTAAAGTAAAAAAACCAAAATGTTCAATCCTCCTATCTTTTCCCATTCCTCTACACACGATCTCCAGTGTGCCACCTATGATTGTTCTGTTACTCCTGGCCTAATTTGCAACATGTTGTTCTGTAAGAAAATCTCTAGACCATTCTCATTCTCTATTCTATTTACATGTTTATATAATCACCCTTCTTCCCTAACAAACCAAGCATGACTGTCTTTCATGGTAGGTCATATTTTCTAGACCTCTGACCACTCTTGCACATACCTACTGGGAACTTACCATGCAGCCTACCTTATTCTGGAAGTGTGATATTCAAACGCCCATGAGAAATGCGCAGTAAAACAAAGACAGAAGTTCACGGTGATTGGAAAAGGGCAGAGATTACTGAATATGGAATTTGGAAAGAAGCCTACATTTTCTATTTCAGGTACAGATTTTGTCAGCCTTCCAGTATAACAACAAATTTGGATGACTGACACAGTTCAACCTAGAAACAGCTTACAAAGCAGAGACTGAATCCTACTTACAGCATATAAGCGATTACTCCTATGCTCCACATGTCTGTAGGAAAGGAGACAAACTCATAATTCACAACTTCAGGAGCAAGAAACTCTGGAGTCCCAAAGTTAACTCGAAGTTTTTCCCTGGGCTTATATCTAGGAAATGGAAACATTAACAGAGAACATCAATTATAGCTCTAATTAAAGTTGTATCATAAGTTGTTTAGCACTTAGAGGGATTTCAGAAGCATACAGGAAATTCAGTAGGAAAACAAGGACAGACAGAGATACAAAGCAAAAATAAATATACCCATATATAGAATGAAAAATGTTTGCAAGCTTTATATCATACTTCAGGGCAAAATCCAACTGCTACACAAAGGAAGACATTCAGTTTTCAAGGACCCCTTGGAGCAGCTGTTATCATCCTTTTGGGACTTCTCCATATCATAGGTATGGAATTTTTAACCAGTAAATCCTTCACTGAGGTTATGGTACCTAATTAAACTGGAAAGTGATATAGCATGGGATATATTGTAACAGCCCTTGATGGTCTCTTACACTCTCTTTTTAAGAATCTTGTAACATCGGAGACGAAATGCCAGGCAAGATGTGCCACTGGTTTTGTCCATTTTAGCTGTTCCAATCTACTTATGTGCATGCTTAGTCAGAATCAGCCCTCCTTCAACCTTGTACGTGAAAAAAGGCTTCAGAATAAATCTTTTTTACTCAGCTCCAAACATTCTTTTTTAAAAGATATCCCTGGTTAAGAGAGACACATTAAATTTGTCCGAAGAACAGTAGGAGACCATTATATAGCTAATACGTCATTGTAGAGATGTAATACTTCTTTTCATTGTTTCCCAATTAATTTACAATTAGCAACAACACACGCATGTACCTTCTTGCCAATCCAAAATCTATAATTTTTATTTGATTTGCTGCTCGGTTCACACAGAGGATATTCTCAGGCTGCCAAGAGAAACCAAAAAACACTTTAATGAGAAACAAGTATGAAAACCTGGTCTTTTAGCAAACTCCAGGGATGAAAACGCTAAAAACACAGCAATCATCTCACAAGCACCTTTGCTTTCCTCCTTGTTCAGATTTCTCTGCATGGGTACCCCCAACCCCCCCAACCCCCCACCCCCCACCCCCCCCACGCAGCTATCACACACCAGTTGGTGTCGTGTTTTCTATGCCTGCATCTGCTTTTTCTTCTCCTTGGCCTTTCAATTTGACATAAGGCAGCAGTCAGATAAAGAGCTCATTAGGGGGAGTGGGACAGAGAATGCAGACTTCCAAAGAGGGATCTCAGGATGCTGGCACTGTGATTTTACAGACCTTAATCAACTGACATCGATTTTTTTTAATCTAATTTGTTGGGCTTTGAAGTTTATCTTACAACTTTAAGTTTCTGAGTTCATGAATGTTCTGGCAGTAACTGATTGAACACTGATATATTAAGCTAGTCACATCAACTTTATGCTCTTCTCAGACAATTTTAGCAAAAGGTAGGATTCACAGGTTAAATCCCTCTGGATTTTCATAGGGCCAAATGCTGTTCTTCACTTCCCTGGCAGGAATCCATTAACTTCCTAGAACTACTCCAAATTCATACAGAAGGGACTGAGAACAGGATTTGGCCAATTGTCTTTGAAACGTAAATACCTGAAATACAGCCTCACATTCACTGCCAGCAGTTTTATAGCTACTCCATCTTGTTGCTCATTCAGTCTTCTTTGAAACAAAACAGCCCTCAACACTTAAAACATTAGTTAACCTTTGTCACCGTTACTAATTTATTTTACATGTAGGACTTTTAAACACCATATGTCCATAGTTTCTGAGGTCCTGGATGATTACGATGAGAATGGTTTTCTTTCAGTTTCAAGCTTTCTTCCCCAAACTCATTTGTTACTGACAGCAATCTATGAACAAGCAAAACAGAAGGGAGAAGCCATAGCTGGCAAGCACGTGAAAAGAGGTCTCTGGGAAGAATTTCTTGGATTGTATATGTATTTTTTTGTCAACAGTTTGACCTCATGTTAGAACTGTGCCATCTCCAAGAACATAATTAATGTGTCCCAAAGAACCACGTGAACTTCTGCTTGACAGGTTTCTGGGTAACTGGGTGTTTATAAAAAAAGAGAAAAGTGAGCCTGGTCATTGATTAGCAACTAAAGCTGGTCCCAACAGGCATCTGCTCATTTGCTTAACCACTGCAATAATATATACGCGAACAACATTAAAGGTGTACTATATTAACTCAGTTATCACAAGCCAAAAACAGCAGCCATAATAAAAATCTCACCAAAGAGAAAACTGTCTTGTGCGCTTTTTGTTTCTTTTTGCTTTGTTGCAAAGCTCAGGGATCACTAGGAAGCTTTATAGCCAGTCACAAAACTAAAGACATCATCCCATTTTATTCCTGCACTAAACAGAGGTAAGGAACAAGTCTATTATTTTATAAAAACTTGGGTTAAAGGAAAAAGAGCCAGCTCAAATGTACAGTCTAATGAAAAATACCTTTATAAGAAATGTTTCCTAAGGGGTGTCAGTTAACCATTAGCAACCAACCACAGTAAGAATATGCAGTTGGTGGATCTGCTTTTAAAAAGAAGCGAGGGGACTTTTTCCCTACGTAGTTGAATAGTTCAGATAACTAGGTAGGTATGTGGCAGAGAATCTGCCACCATTCTCTAGGCTTTCAGCTGCACTAGCAGCTATTGCCTAACCCAGCACAGACATACAGTATCTGTTACATCAGCCACTGACTGTTTTTATTTCTTTAATTTTAGCAAGTATATTTTAATGTATTTTCCCTTAAGCTGGCTATCTGTTGATGCCTTTTCATGATGACATCAGTGTAGAGTAGTCCTCAGAAAGATGTGCAAGGTTTCCACTGATCCTGAATGACCCTTGAATTTAGTTCCACTCACTCATGCCTCGGTTTCTGCGTGGTAAAAAAAATGGGATAACTGCTACCCCATAGCTGATGTGTGAAACAGAGGTCTTGTGCAGTTGAATTAAATAATATTTTCACAATATCTTGAGATCCAAATATCAAAATTGAAAATAGCAAGATATTTGTAGTTAGCTGCTGGCTTTCTGTAAAATCTGCCTGTGGAAAATTCAAGCGCTAGGAGGCTTGATGACATATGACCACAATTCTCAGCTAATTTACTTACTCCTGTAGTAATAAGTAAATACACATTGGTCTAAGGGAAGCAGAATAAAGCCCCTTGTTTTTTCTGCGATGGGAATCTGCTAAGCTGTAGGGCTTATCATTAAGAAGAAGAGTTTCCACAGCTGTCGTTGCACAAAACATACACCTCAATTCTCTACCTTGAGATCCAAATGAAGAATGTACATTTGGTGCATGTACTGAATTCCCTCGCAGATCTGTTTTATGAACAAGATAGTATCCATCTCTGTCAAATTGCAGTTTTCGTCAATAATTCGGTCAAATAACTCTCCTCCTTCCACACTGATGAGAGAAAGACAATAAAGTGATGACCAAGTCCAAGACAAATCCCATGCAGTTAGAGTAATACAGAATTTATGCTATTGACTATTTTGATCATTCACAGTCAAGTTCAGTAAGGTGGGTCTACAATATGAGCTTGCACACTGATCTGAACTTTCAAAGAACTGGGTTCTCATGCATACTGGCCTGAATGTCTTTAAGGTCTGAGAGTCCAGTTTCCCATCCATTGATAAGTATGAAAGTCTTGAAATTTGAACCTTTTGCTGTCTTGAGTCACCATTAATGAAACCCCATGGAAAACCAAGACAACATGCTGGAGAATCTGCATTTAAATCCACAATCTCCTCTCTTCAGAGTTTAAGAGGGACATTATCTAAAATTTCAATTTGAAACTATCTAAAGTCAACAAAAATGATTTCTTAATTTCTTATCACATTTCAGATTGCCTCCAGCTTACACATTCGTAGCTACACAGGTATTTACGTTTTGTGATATGCTAATCAGGTAGACCAAATTCAGAGGACTATCTGAGAATGTCCAGAATAGCAAAACTCACCTAACTTTGAACCTTCTGCCATGAATTTCAATGTTTTAGTTATGCTCCTTTTGGCTTCCTTAAGACAACATCTGCTTAACTTGACTTTAAGGCAGCTATTTTGTGCCTAAATGGCCTGATAACCCAGCATAAAACAACAGGTTTATCCATCCAGGCACCCAGTATAAAGATTAGGCACACCACCTCCTACCACTGGCTCATCTTTGGTGTAATATGTCTTCTCATTTGCCTCACAAAACTGGAGATATTCTGAGAGGTCTGTTTCTTGGCTGACACAAATTGAAATTTGAAATTAAAGAGAAGACATATAACATAGCCCTACCTTCAAATGGAGCATACCTGGCTTTACAGCACCAGGAATGTGGCACATCACTGGAAAAAATGCTTAAAAGGCTGCATGGGAAAAATTTTAAATTCCATTTGTTTTTGCTCCTGAGAACATCTTCCACATTTTCTTTCCACCTCTAAGAAGCTCTATTTCTAATTTCAGGAGAAAGTAAGGGGAAATGGACAATTCTAGCAAAAGTGGTAAAGACAAAATGGGAAAGAAAAGAACAGACTTACTATTCCATGACTAGTACAATGTCATTTTTTGATTCAAAAGCATCGTATAGCTGGATGAGGTTCACGTGATTCAGCTGGTTCATGACATTGATTTCATTCTTTACTTCATCCTGTAAAGAGTCATGAGTATTGTTACAGAAGCCTTTTCTCTAAGAAAGATACATGAAACAGGACATAGTTTGAACCAGACATCTACATTATCTTCATGCGTTCACTCATGCAACCAAACGCAGGGTTTTGCTTTGATTGCTCCTGCAGTGGTAGATGTCAAGACTATAGGAGCTACTAGACTGAACTCAGAGCTTGAGTGGGGGACTGCTTCAGTAATAAGCTATTTGGGGGGAAAAGGAAGGGGAGAGCCTACATGGACAAGTGGCGGGTTCACACGGAAGTAAAGAAAATGAGGAGCAGCAGAATAGGACTTTGCTCAACCAGCTATAGGTATACAAAATCAAGCTGTGTAAGAAAAGTCCAGGACAGATCTAAAAACCTCCCTTCACAGTCAGGGGAGAGAGAAACTGGTACCTCTATTCAGCCCAACTATTTTAGACATCCAGTTTAGGATGGGCTGAATCATTCTCTGGTGGCACCACTCTCTCTCCATAAGGGGATTCTTGGTGATCAGCTTGGCCACAGCTATACCTTAGCAACCCCAGGTAGCTGAGACAAATCCCACCCTTGAATGCCATTACTGACACCACTGTCACATAAAGGATGATATACATGTCTGTCTTGTGAAAGCAAGCCCCAGATAGCCATGAGGTTTGCAAAACAGGCCAGACTAATTCTTCTCATCTGTATTTGTGTTGATGTCAGGAGCCCAGATCATGCCTGTTATCAGCATCCCTCACAGTGACATCAAGTCATTGCAAAAAAAGCCTACAGTATGCTTGGGAGGGAATACACTATGTCACAGGCCTGACAAATGTTTTTACTGTTAAAGAAAACACTAACAGAGTTAATGGAAGAAAGCAGAAAAGGAATGCCAAAGAAACAGAAAGTGCTGAAAGGAAAGTTGGAAAATGAAGATATTTTTAAAAGGGAGAGAGAAAACACAAAAAGAGGGCTTTGATGAGTTAACAAAAGTTCTGGAGGAGAAGGGAAATAGAACTGGAGCCAAGGGTAGGCCAGAAGGTGTGTGTGGTAGTCCTGTGAGGATGATGGCCTGTGAGCCACTTGGCCATGGTCTGTTGTGCAGCTGAAGAACAGTGTGGTATCCATTGGGGAACAAAAGACTAATATCACACTCTACCAACCTTCTGTTTAGGACCTTTCGCTTTTATAATTTTGGCTGCTAGCTTGAGACCTGTTGCTTTCTCTTCACATTTGTGCACTTGACCAAATCGCCCTCTAGGGAAAAAAGGAGGGAAAAAAAATCATCCAGTGGTACTGGCGTCAGCCCTGAATGTAAACTAAGTTATAAACAACAGAAATTATCCTGTCCCTACTGTGTTCTATTTCAGTTGCTCTATTGCTGCTATTTTGTTGTGTAGATTAGACTTGCTGCTACTCATTTAGGCACACCAAAATCACACGCTGTCCTAGCTGGTATTATCTCACTTGTATGATTCACTATACTCACCTCATAACATGCAATGACTAATCCCAGGGAAGTAAGGATAGTAAGTCACCTATGTGCACACTCTGCTCCTCTCCATCTCATCATTCTTCTCCAAGGGAGGGTTATGATTTCATGATGGAACAAAGCCTCACCTAAGATCATGCTGCTGTCAAAAATGACAATATCACTCTCTCCTAAGCAATGTCAGCATGAGAGATCAAGTAATTGCATGGCCTGTCAGATTAGCCTGCTGCTTTATCTGAAAACATGCATTTTCAGGGATGGGACCCACTGAAAGAAGACTACAACATGTCTCTACATCCTGCTGGCTGCAATGTGAGGTAAAGTGTTAGAGCATCCTAGGAACCCTGTCATAAAGCCTGAGGTCAGCTGGCTGAACTAGAACACCACCAAATCAAGCCAAGTCTGCTGGTGCCAAACTTTAAGCCAAAATTCACTCACACAGTATAAAGTCAGCCTCCTGTTTTCATCCCTCCCTAAAGCAATGTTAGAGCTTAGGCTTTCATGACTTCAGCTCTAGTGGGGCATGTTGCTTCTATTCACCTCCCAGTGTGCTTGGCTGTAAATTTGTGCCTTGCTTTCCATGTTGATTGCGTTCACCTGACTTACCCTCCCAGGATTTCATTCTCGCTGACATTATAATAACTGCTGATCCCCACCCTTTTTGCTGAGACAATCCGGTGATCAAATGGTGCTGGTGGAGTAGGACTATCATCTACAAAAGACAAAACAGACAGATAGCATGAGTGGTCACATGCAGTGCTTGTCTATCTCGTATTTTAGTCCCTCTTTTCCCCAGATAAGCTCATTTAAGAACTGAATACACCTCCTGTAAATTTTATAGAGAGGTCTTTCTCTGTTATTTAAGAAGGGTTTTATTCCAGAAGCTCTGGCTCAGAGAACAGGGTGATGTTGAGAAGCTACACTACTAAGACAAGGACTCCTTTAAGTTAGCATCTTCTGCACAACAGTAGCAAGAGGCAAAGTGAAGACCACTACACTAAACCAGCATAGCTTCATGCCCACGAAGGGCCTCAGCAATTTGTTTGGAAGGAATTCAGCTTTTTCTGATTTTTTTTTCCCCCTCAGGGACTGTTGGTAGTTGAGTGTGTACTGTAACTCTCCAGTGGGGTAGGAAGAGAGACTGAGCTCTCCTCTAGGCCCAGGAAAAAGAGGCTATTTAACAGCTTTTTCTGTTCATAGTGAAGAATCCCCTTCTTTACTGATTGACACAACTCGTCATTCTCCACAGTGTGGTCATCACCTTTAAAAATCACATTTAGAGCTTGTGCACATGAGGGAGTTTCACCCTGGCAGGCAGCACCTGGCATTTCCAGTATGGCTCAGGAACCGGTGTGGTAGGACACATGGTAACTGTCACGTGCTGCTCTGAAGAATATCTGTCCTTAAAAAAAGATGGCAGATAAAAGGTAAAGAGGGGCACAGAGAAGGGATGCGTTCCCAACATCACATTGTAGCAGCTATGGAGTTTCGCCACAAATGCAGGTCTCTGGTATTATTGTCCATACCTCCACACGCGGGACCATTCTGCCATCCTGATGTCAAAATCCCTGCTGGAGACCAGCCCTGCATGCCTAATTTCTCTTTGGATTTTTTGCAGGGTGTTGCGACTTCAATTTCATACCCACGTTCTTTTTCATTTGATTGATATTCCCGAGAGTGACCTTTGGCTGACCAAAGTGACAAATACTTCTTCAACTGGTTGGGAGGGCTAGAGCCCCAGCATTTCAACATGAGCTCTCTGGTTTGGAATGCCGGCTCCCTTTTGTGTGAGGTTTGTTGAGCAATTTTAAAACCGTTCATTACTCCAGTGAAAATGATTAAAAACACAAACAACAACAAAAAAAAGCCATGACAGCATGTAGCTGGCAGGAACACTTTGGTCATTAATGTAGCAGTAGATTGTCCTTATTCACAGTGAATGTCCATTTTTCCAGGACACCAGCTGTGTACCTAGATTTTTTTTTTTTTTTTTTTTTTTTTGACAGTGTTAATAACTTACATGGTCAGGAAGTTAGTTCATGGTCAAGGAATTGTGAAAAGCTGGGGCTTCTGGAAATTTGCCACCTACTTGGGATTCTGCAGAGTTTGAGCTGCACGTCCTTATGTATGGGCCTTTGCATGTTACCAAGACCCACAAAATGCTAAGAAAACCTCTACCCTAAAGGCAGAATTTGATGGTAACGACACAAACTCTGAGGACCCCAGGATGTAAATGACAGAAAAAAATGTCTTTCTGAAAGCTCAGCTCCCAGATGTCACCAAACTTTGGGCAAGGAAGTGTTCTTTTAAAGAGGCCAGAGTGACTCTTAAAAACTATGCCTAAGTTTTAGCCTTCCAGATTTTCCCAATGACAGACGCTCTATTTTTCTTTTCCTGAGCACTAGAAGGGATTTCTCCCTATTCAAGAACAACCTCCCATTACAGATCAAAGATGCTCCAAGAAAGACTCTCTACCTTACTGTCATCCCTAACAATCTGCTACAGCTCAGTACAGGCTATGGAGTTTAAAGTTTTAGTACGCTACCTCCTATTTCCTGCTACAAAAGCCTAGCACAAACATTTAATAAATGTTTCCCTTTCCCACTCTCCCCCCATTCCCAAAGCAAAGAAATTGATTCTGAGTCCTATGCATGCATGCACACACGTATATCTTCAAATCCTTCAGGCCATCCTCTCATGTACCAGCATTTCCTATGCAGGAATAGGCACTGAAATTCTCAAGCTAGAGGCCTAACATTAGAAACAACACCATCAGCATCAGTCAGGCTTCCACACAAAAATCTGTATTTCTTTATTTTTATATGCTGCAGTTGTCCTCACTTCAGATTGCAATGGCAGGAATATGAGCAAGCTGGTTTTGCAGGCTACATTCAGAGCGTTGCAGATTCTGTGTTAACACACGTTCTCAGCAATTCCACAGGTCAACCAATTTTGCCACACATGAAATAATTTCTCCCACCACTTTATACTTAGGAGTTTTAGCTCTGATGTTAAAACAAGACGGAAAGAGGATAGTATTAGTGGAGTAGTGGCAGAAGCAAATTAGTTGCAACTAATTTCTGTCAGAACAGAAGCCTCTAAAATGGAAGCAAACAGAACCGTGTTATTTCCCATCAGCTTCCGATGTGGTCCATGAACAACTGCTTCCCATCAGAGCTATTGCGCACACCTTCTCCCCCTACTAGTTACGATCATTAAATCATTCTCTTTTACAGATGCCTCTCTCTGATCATCAGTGTAATACCAGTGGAATCAAAGGCTTTGCCTTTAGGAATACTTCCTGCAAGAGCTTTTTTCAGTTTTACATATTGCATCACTTTCTGCATCTAGCCTGCTCTTTTTGTTGTCATCTTTGATTAGGCCTTCATCATTTACTCGATGCTTACTGCTACCACTATGCTCAAATTGGCAGGTCTGCTCAGTGACTGAACTATAATTTCCTGTACCTTTTCCGCAGCCTTTACACCTGCAAGGACAAAACATGGAATTAGAGCAGGGTACACTTAAACCAGAGCAAATTTAGAAACATAGGTGAAAAATGCCTACACATATATTGCATTCAAATAACATTAGGTTATTTTGCTTCTTGGTGTAAACTGTTTTAATATTCACTTTGGGAAATGAAAATTACCCCTAAGTTAATTATGACAGCAAAATGTTTCTCCATTACTGAAATCCACACCTGAGTTCTTCTAAGTTTAACATTCGCCTCTCAATCTCACCTTTAAAGCAATGGGACAGCATTGGGATTTCACTCTGTTCATATAGGTTCCTCAGAGCTTAAACTGATTTTATCCCTGAAGGGCTATATATCAATGCAGCAAAAAAAGTATTACAGTAAACTAATTTATCAGTTTAATTGCCTGGGCAAAGCTTCACAGTTTCATGTTAACACTTCTAAAAAGTTACTACATTTTGCAGTAGCTGAATTCCCAATCAGTACATGGCCTAATCTAACCTTACTTTGCTTATAGGTTATATGATGCTTCAGTTTATAAACATAACAATGAAGGAATTTTCCTCAGAGATGAAGAATAGCCTAACATAATTCCTATGTTCCTCATCTATTACCCAAGTAAACAGCCAAAGCACACTGCTAGTACCGTGTATGGTAGATTGTTTGCCTGTATTTTTTAAGGGTACAATTTTAGCTTAGAGCTCAGATCAGAGAGGTAAACTCATTTTACACTTCTATATTGGGCTGGATTTTCACCAATATTTATATTAACCTGCCACTTTGACTTGAAACTTGAACTACACATTTTTCTAAAGCATGGGTCTCTTAAGAATGTGCAGCCTGAGCATCAGACCTTACCTTCCCTCTGGTGCCTCTTGATCATGGCTTTGTCCTGCCTCATCTTCGTTCTGCAAAGGAGCTGGTGGTTCTTCAACCTCTTTTTCACTCTTATCAGCATTTCCCTTCCCTTCGTTCTCCCTCTCCCCTTGTCTTTCATCTCCAGACACCTGATGTTTCTCCTTCCTCTCCCCATCTCCTGGGGACTTGCTCTCTATCTTCTGCCCAGTTATTCTTTGAGAAGCATCAGCAACAGCATCTTCTTCTTGCGGCTCTTCTGTAGCGAAGGATTTCTGAACAGAGCTTCTCCTGTATTTGTAACAGCTTTTGAAAGCCAAACTTTCTCCTTTCTCCTCTGGCCCTTCAGTATGAAATTTGGGAGGATCCTTTTGAAGCAGAACAGAACTTTCCCTCTCAGCATTTTCCTTGTTGAGCTTATTAACTTTTTCTTCCTTAGAGCAGGACTGGCTCTTCTGGATGGCCCCCTCTGTAAGTAAACAGATTACCAAGGAAGTAATTCTCTGATAGTAACAACATCAAAGTAGCATTGCGCATTTAGCATAACTTCTGTGACATTTTGAACTAGGCACTTGCTTTCTTCTCCCACTTTCAAGGTCAGTGTAAATGTCTCCTAAGCAAGAGCAGACTACTTCTTTAGAACAGGGATATCATGGGTCACAAACTCTTCCTCTCAGACCCAGCACTAGAAGATATTTTCCCACTCAAATTTACCATCAGCCAAGTCAAAGTTAATAATGTCCTCATGCAAAGCACTTTTTTGAGCAGTTTGCCACCATGTGCACAGGCATGTGAAAAACAGGCTGAAGTTGCTTGGGCAATTCTCATTCATGCTGCTGAGTAAACACATAACCCAACCAACTTCACTGGAGCTGCTCAGGAGAGTAATGGCTATGTCTGTGCAGTTGTACCCTTAGGAACTAGAAATTGGTCAGAAAAAAAATACTCTAACCTGTTGAATCCGGTGGCTTCTTCTCTTTTGTTCCCTTCTCATTCAAATGTGACTTTTCTTTGATGACCTGTGAAAAAGGCAATTGATGTATTAGTGTATACAGTGTCATGTTGTATTGTTCCTCATGAAACTGCAGACTGGGTTTTTTTTGTCGAATCCAAGTACTCTGTATTTTTCCTATAAAAGGTGATCCTTATTTTAATCACTACCAAGCTGATCAGATTGGTACCAGTGTAAAGCAAGAGAAATTATCTCAGTTGTCATCAACATCAGTGTTGGCATAAACACAGCCCAGAAAAGATCAGGACTGAGCTTCAGGGACTAAAAGAAAGAAAAAATCCAGAAATGAGCTGTTGCCCTCCACTAGCTTTTGCAGTTAAAAACTAGGTTAGTTAAACCAAAGCTATGAATATTTAATAGTCTAGTAAAATGTTCAGTTACAGTCTTACTGACAGATTTCAAAACATTTTTTGCTGTTAATCAACATCTGGTAACAGCATCTTTAATAATCCAGTAATTTATTACAGGCTGACCAAAACAGTTACCAGGAATCAGAGCGTATAAACCATGTCAGCTTTGTAGCTTTCTCTTATCTACATTTTACAATGTTACAGTGACATCTAGAGGTGCTTTATACCAGGCCAGCTTGTCATAAAAACCCTGCTGTTACCTGTTTACCTTTATGGCTATTTACTCATATTCCAATGCCGTTTGATCAGTGTATTTTTTCATCAGCCACTCCTAGATTTGTAGTAGAACAGTGACCACAGTAAACCATGGTGTCCACTGTTGCTTGGTGCTCCTCTTCCACCTACCTTCTTCCTCTCACAGTACTATGAAACTGGCACTATCGTTATTAGTAGTAGATCCACAGGGTGTAAAAAATGCAGATACCTCCAAATATTTTCCAGAGAGACTACTTTTGGTCTTTCACCTACCAGATGAAGCAGCGTAATATGTATTTCAACAAAACGTAAAGGGACACTTAATTTTGAGTGTCTTAATCATGCAAGAAATCCCACTGCTTATCCTTATTGTACTCTCGGCGTGAATCAGTCCCATTACTGAACATTTGTTCTGGTAAGCCCTCTGCATTTTTTTATGCTTTATTCTTTTGGTTTTAATTTTATCAGGCTATACAGAAAATAGGCATGAAATTAAAGCACTGTGTATCTGCTATAAACACTGAGTTCAAGGGAAAGGAATCTCCATGAGAAGTAAAAACAGTCGACAACAACTGGATGAAACGGCATGAAAGGATTTCAGCAGGACTTGTTCAGAAAATTTTGATCTGCAAGGGTCAAAGAAACTGTAATATGAGCAAAAGAACTGCAACTGACAACTATTTGGGGTGCAGCTCGTCCCAGGAAGTTGCAAGCTAGAAAATGAAAAAGCAACTATGAATGAAAATGAAAATACAACTAGGTAAGTACCTTTGAAATATAAACTGGAGCCTTGTTCACACAGAACTTAAATATGAATGTCATGATTCCAGATGGATCGCAGAAAATCAAGCAGTGCTCACTCTGGTTTTTTTAATCGTGAAAAGCACTAAAAGAAGTAAGGAAAAGCCTCGGACTTATTCATTCTGCAACGTGACCGCAATTTGTAATGCAGTCGGATTCCTGTAAGTATGTCAACCTCACCATACCGCTGAGGACATCAGCTCTGATCAAATACAGTCAGCTGAGCAAATAAGCAGAGAAACAGCCTCCAAGCTCTTTGATGCATGGGGCCAGATTTCACTTCTGCATTCAGAATTAATTGCAGGCACACAGCGCTTCCGACTGAATATTGCTGTAGTTTGCAGGTGTGAAATACAGAAGCCAGCTTTTGAAAATCGTCTAGCGGAACACTGGATGATGCTGAATAGCTGACACTGCCAGGGTGTTACATAAATTACTACAGTGTTTTTTCAAGCATCATTTCTGATCTCTTAACATTTTAGCAGCAGATGAGGAGCTCATACTAATTTAAGTGAGAAAAAAAGAAAGAATACAAATGAAACATTTATTGGTACCCTTCAGAATCGATAAAAGTAGCTATTTGCAATAAATATAGGGTCAGTAGTGCACTAGAATAAGAAATACAAATATAAGGACTAGATATTGGGCTATTTGTAGACATGAGTAGTCTATACACGAGCATCCCAGTTTTCTCTGTGTTTTGCTTTTGTAGCAACATGTGACTTCAACTTGTCAAATCTTGACCTGGCAATGAAAACACAAACTTTCACTTGTTATTTCTTCCCCATAAAGGGTGGGATTGTGCCATGTTCTCTGGAGCTGGTGGAAATCAATGTGTCCCTCCCAGCTAGCTGCACACCACGGGAGGCACAAAGACCTCCCTGCAGTTTGTCAGGGGTACACACCCTGGCGATGCTGAACCCCAGGCAGTTGAGCCAGCTGCTCTGAGATCCCACAGGCTGTGAGCACCCAAGGCCATCATGCTCTTCTGAAAAACTCATCCAAAAGGTGTGGGTGGTTTGTTAATGACATCCATCCCACCTGACTACTCTTCATAACACTCCTCCTCCTTCAGTCTGTTAGCAGTGTTTTCTTAAGGGTCTGTTTAATCTATTATTTATTTATATATTATTTTTCCTGAATTTCAGTGGCGTGACTTTTTCCAGTCTGTAATTTATAAAATTATAGGAATCAATGTTTCTGAGCGGAAAATATGTCTCCACCTTATTTCTTCCCCTTTCTTTCATTACTTGGATATGCAAAATGAGGTTAATGGCACTACAGTAATTTTCCCTATTCAGACAAGCTGAAAGCTTTCAATGAAGTTTTCATTCTAATTCCTCAGCAGGTTAAATATGAAAGGTTGCATTGTGACCCTGCAAAATATACCAAAGCAAAAAGGTGTCTGTACCTACCCAAGTTGGTATTGTGTCTTCAAAAATACATTTTCCACACTTAAACATATTCTTTCATACAGAGTATTGCTAGACTCTAAGTAATAGAGACAGAATAAAAGTCCACATGATGACAACAGAATAATGTGAGAGGCTAAAACCTCAGTATAGACCAATGGAAAAAAACCCACTTTTGGAAATTATTTAAATTGACTTTAGAAACCTGCAGGAATAAAGCAATAAGCAATTATATATATATTAAAAATATATTTTAGCAGAAATTTCAAATGCAGTGAGAAATTAATGTTTTTTATAGACATCTGACTCCTTTTTAATGAGCTGTACTTAGTGAAATTCCTTCTTTATACTGTAGCAGTCCTACCCTTGGAATGTTTTCCTAGCTAACTTTCAAATTCTTTTTATTCACCTAATAAAACTCTTTGATTTTTTTTTTCCTACTGCAAAAATTTTTGTAATGAATGGCCTCATGAAGCAGCCCCAACTTTTACTTAGAAGTCCTTTATCACCCCATCACATTTCATTTGATGTCAAGACATTTTTCTCAACTTCAATCAGCCAATACCAAAACACAAAACTTTGCATATGCCTAAACCACAATTCTTACTCGGTGCCTCTTTCCCATGTCCTTAAGATACTTTGCAGAGCTTTATTATGGTAAGATATCCTAGGTTCTTGTAAGACCTGATCACCGTCTATTTATCACCATGATTAAGCTACTTGATCTTAGCAACTAATTTATTTCACTAACAGCCAGAAATCAGCCATGGGCTTTGCCACCTGAGCATGGTATTGTGGATGCTCCCAGTATATCCACATCGGTACATGGGAGACTGCATCACATAGGATGGAGACCCTGGGGCAACAGCATGCGTGGTGGTGCTTCCTGTGCTATCCCCAAAAGCTGAAATCCATCCCGTCCTCCCCTTTTGTGTTCCTTTTCAACACACACCCCTTTTTCCTCCCAGTAACATAAAATATTCAGTGAATGTATTTCTGATGCAAACTTATACAAAACTTACACATGGGAATTTTGCTTTTACGAGCAGGCAGTACATCTGCTTCTCTGTTATTATTTTTTGCTACACTACACAAACTTCTGGCACCTTCAGGCAAAGATTTTGACTCTTCCATGATCTTTATAGAGTTCCTTGAACTAGATGAAGAAATCATTCTTCTGTATAAACCAAATACAAGACACAAGTACCTTTTAATCACACACAAAAATAACCTCTGAGCCATGAGAATCATGATTCCCCCACTAGGAAATACAAGAGAATGTCTATGTGACCTGCTGCTTGAAAATACATTGGTAATGAGGTAACAATCTCTGCATGAAGACACATACTAAATACTGAAAAATCCCTTGGAATAACACCATCCTAGGTGAGAAGATGAAGATCAGTGAAGCCAAAGCACTGTCCATTCCCCACTTCAGTTTTCTGACTTCCCACCCACTGCACTGGAGAAGCAGTAGCTGTCCTGTCTCAAATGGATGCTCCCTCCTGCCAGGCTGTTCTTCTCAAAACAAGAAGTCCTGAAGAGTAGAAGAGGCTTTCATGCAACTAGGCTCCTGATGGAGCCCATGGCCTCGAGCATACCATCTGCTACAGTAAAGACACAGCATGTTGCACTAACAGTAACATGTCGCTTTTAAACATCTTTACTTTTGCCTTGAGGTCTAGTCACTGTCATTTAACACAGTCAGCACATGGCATGAGAAGACCTTTGGAAGCAGATTTTTTTAACTCCATTTGATTGGTGTAATTTTAATGCCTCTGGAATATGCAGAGGCCTGTAATAATGCCCAACAAATCTGAGGCCAGCAATCCACCTCCTAAGACCAGGGCATTCAGCATTACCTGGCTTTGACACACGTCCTTTCGCTGCATCTGGGAAATCAAATCAACCTGCTGCTATCACATTTGGGTTTCTCACCTGAACAAATCAGGGGTAATGTCAGGCAAGCACAACCACTGGAGACTCTGGCTGCTTGTCTCAGCAATATATTGGACAGCCTCACACCTACCCCTTCCTATACTGCTCAATGCCCTCGCATGTGTGATGACTTGACAGGGTCCCATGTGCTTCACAGGTGTATGTGTGCCTCATATACACCTGTGCCATAACCCCTAAATTTTCTAGGTGCTATTCTCCACATTTTCCCCATTACCATTAAATGGCTTATCCTCTCAAGAGGGCCCCGCTATTGTCACTGTGTGAGAAAGGAGGAAAAAATCTAGCTTGAAAGCCAAATCAGTGGCAGATCTTTTTAACCGTGGGCATAAACCACCCATCGTTCAAACTACCCAGGCAATTTTTTGCTACAGTATCAGTTATGTAGCCTCATTGTTAAGAGAGTATTTCTCAGCTTTACTAACTTATCTGGGCTAAGCATGCAATGATACGAATGGCAAATATCTTCAGACTTCTTGAACCACCCTTCCTAAACTGCTTTTGGGAAATCACACTGTTGGGAGACTTCGAAAGGGTTATGAACTTCAGAAATCATCCCCTACAGCTTTGATGACTCACGTTGAATTGGACTACACAAAGGCAGGTTTCCTAATAACACACTTCATTTAACAAGACAGGGAAGTAGGCGGAGGGGAAAGACCTGGGATCTCTTTATTTCCCCTTTAAAGCCAGACTTTCTCCTGTGGCACCTCACCATGCAGGCAGCACTCAGTGAATGGAATGTGGTGGGATTCCTCCCAGGCTCTGCTGGGGCTGCTGCCCAGTCACCCATCACCGCTCCTCCTCACTGGTGCACATGTGTGCAAAAGCCAGGGTGCTGCCAGGATGGCACCAAATTAATTGCGTTCCAGAGCAGCTGCCCTTGTCATCAACAGCCAGTGTGGTGGAGACCCTGCATTTAGTTGCAATTGCACTCTCCTACCCGAGGAAGCATTCAAGCATTGTACCCTTCCTATGGGCAGCTGCATCTGACTTCTGATAGGGGCTGAGAGGAGTCCTCACCTGAAAACTGACTAAATGGCTAGGATATCTGATGACAAAAGATGGTTTTTAGATGACTGGAGTGAGAGAATACCTCTTGCCTGAGCAAATCCCTCCTACCACTGCTTCATCTCTTCGAGGAACCTTCTGCTTTTACAGAACTGCTCTCTTACGACCTGCCTTGCCTTGCTCTCCTGCACTTCCCAGTTACCTCTTTGTCCTCATCACGAGGTCTCTCTAGTTTTGCAAAGGAACTGTAATGGATTCCTGAAAAAGTCGCTGTAACATGCAGGCATTAATATCATGCCCATAAGCCATCTGAGGCGGTGTGCAGGTATTTAGAAATCAGCTGTGCCTGCTTTGATTCCACATGTTCCTCAGAGTTGTAGAGACAGCAAAACCACAACAACAACGCCCAGGGCAGGATGCTACCCAGGGAACATTGTAGAGCAGACAGCAACTTCAGAGGCTAAATAAAAGCAAAATTAAACAGCATTCTGAGTTGGAAGGGAATGAAAAACCTCCTATGGCTCTCAGTAAGGGAGAAAATGGGACAAAACAAGGTGAAAATGTCTTGTGTGGAGAAAACATACTGGTTTTATAGACATAGAAAGTCAGAGAGAAAATTATAACCCTTCAGAGAGAAAATTATAACCCTGATACATTATAGCTCACTCAAAAACTGGAATACCTCTACCAAGAACATATTTAGGTAAAGGCATCATTCCTGAGGGGAAGAAGAGCATTCCCAAGTCTAACAGCAGACAAGGGTGCTGACTGGCTGCATTGCCCAAGCAGCAGAAAACCCATCCGCTGAGATTCTGCAAAAAGCCTCTACCCTAAAAACCACCAAGGACGGCAGAAACTCTTGCAGACAGATGAAAAAAAAAAAAAAAAAAAAAAGAACATTAAATAATTCCCACTTATTTGGCTGGAATATGAAAAATTCACAGAACATGGCCAATCTGGAGAGAATTTAAATAATGCATAAGGGACCTGTCAGTATTTGTAGGCAAAACGAAGGAATGAGAAGAATAGTTATAGGCTGAGGCTGAATGGATCTTAAAACACACGTAGCAAACAGCAGTTCCATTGCAGACTCCTGCTAAATAGCCAGTGAGTTGCAATTGCAGTGCGATACCTGCATGGGAGGAACAGAGGGTTCAAACAGAAAGCACAGCTCCTACTGCGGGGGTGTATTTAGTGTGGGAAACAGCCTCAAACTGCTAATAGTTATTAGTCTTACAGCAGACCCTGTAGAAATGGCAGGAGACTGAAGTTACAGCAACCTACAGGCAACTGCAGAAAGTGCAATACTACTTTACGATGGCAGCAAAAGTGATTTTCTGACTCTCCAGGTGAGTATTCACAGGTTAATAGTAAAGAATCTCTAAACTGTTTAATTTGGAGGAAATAAGTCAAGTATTATTTCACTCCCTTTTTTCCTTTTTTTTTTTTTTTTGTAAGTGGAAGGAGTAGGACTGAAAATGGAGTTACAGAGTCATTTTGCAACAGGATTATCACAGACTACTCAAAAAGGTGCATTTGAGGAAAACCTCAAAACTTTTAAAGACTCTTACTGTAGAATTGCTGATTTCCCTGGGTGGTAGTAGTGAGAAAATAAGTTAAAATGACAAGTAATACATGCTACTCCTCTCAGCCATGTGGTGATAGGGTCACGCTGCACTCAGTGGAAAATGGCTGGGAGACATTTGGCAGCACTGACAAAGCATGGAGTGTCTGCAGCCTACACAATATTACAACTCCAACTCAAACCAGAAATAAACTAACCTCCTGTATGAGGCAGTGGAGGTATTTCAGGATGGCAGTAAAAGGCAGGAAAGCAGAAATTTTGCTTCAGAGGAGCGCAAGCCCTATATTTTTGCAGAGCACAAAAAGTCCCTGTGGAGCCTGTGATCTGGAAACTGTTCCAGCTGCTGCTGAAGCCAGAAGAGAGATTACACACCCCAGCTGCTTATCACCCCCTCTTTACCTCTCTCCCATTCCTCCTCTTCCCTCACCATTGTTCTGCCTTTCCCACTGCTCTCTACTTAATCCGGTTCTATAAAGTGAGACAGGAAAAATGAAAAAACAATCCTACAATTAATAAAGCAAAGAGCAGCACCTCTCTAAAGAGGGAAGGATGGGAAAGCAAGTAATTAAGCAGTATGTGAACACAATCCACTCTCTTATCCAGATGTATCCATGGCCACCTATTGCACCACCTACTAGTAATTAAGAATGATTGGATGATTTTCCAGAACCAGGCTGGAGACAGCCAAGTATTTGTCAGACAGCTCAGCCATTAGAGCTAAGAGGTGGCATTTGCTCATTGCTGAGGCAGGGTGGATGACAGGCACATCATCTAAAATATCTGACCATGTCCAGCAGTGCACAAAAGTGGGTACTGATCTTCCAAATTAGCTGTAGTGAATGGATCACTTTGCTCACAGCCATAAGGGAACAGAATAGGACTGTGTATGTCTAAAGTGATTGCAGGGTTGCTCTGTGTTGCCATATGGAGTCCACCTAGGATACAAGAGATGTTGGCCTTACTGCCCAGCAGCCAGCACTTCTGCGGAGTCAGCGTTGTTCAAACTTGTTGTCAGGTGGGGACTATAGACAGTGATAAGGATTGTGTTTACAGAAGCAAGGATTGATTTCTTTGTAATTGGGTAGGTTTGTTCATTGCTATGCCACCAGGTACCAGTGTTACATTTCAGGTGTAAAACTCTACAAGGGTGAGATCCCCTATTTCTCTATTCATTTCCTTTTCTTTTCGCTTTTGTCACAACAATTTAAAACCTCACTTGTAAAACCAGTTTGAATACATGGCAGGCAAAGGCACATGCAACCAACTTCTTAGTGCTTCATGGACCAGTCTTTTCACTAACTGCCCAGAGATGCTGTTCCTACCCCCTCAGGCAGAGGAGAATCTGCCCTGAACGCTGGTAAATGCTGGCTCCTACTATGCTGACAGCCAAGCTCAGTAGTCTCTGCTGAAGGATATCACACCATGTTCTATTATTTTTAATGCAGGGCTGAATCCAAGTCTGTTTTTACTCAAACCCAAGATGACTAAGTGTTTACTAAAGCCAGCTGTTGTTCACAGGATAGCTTGATAATTTTATGATAGTTCTTTACTAATAAATCAAACGCAGAGGGAGGAAGGTAATGACAAGCTAACATATGTATGCTATCTCATAAAACAAACAAAATATTAACAACGTAATAATATCACCAGCATGATTCCAGACATGCTCATGCCGCCTTTCCTGAGCCCTCATGCTAGACAAGCTCCTACTAAGTCCATTCAACATCGCTGAGAGTCTGCCTAAACAAAAATGAATCAGTGAGGGGATTACAAATGGAGCTGCTGTTGGAAAAAGACAGAAACTCCACTTGCCCCTCTCCTCTTTGGGTCTTTGTCAGAATGCTGCCCTGTTTCCATCATGTTCAAGCCCCCTACGCTCCACTTCCAGGCCCTTTGTAGCCCTGAACGCTCCACAGGGACCTGTGACTGCCATCCAGGCTCCCCTCTGGCCTGCTGGGAGTACAACTTCCTCCTCTGACCTGCCCCTTCCACTATACCCACTGGCTCCCACAAACTCACCAGCAAAGCCTGCACAGTCTTCTCCTTTCTCTTACCTTGCATTTCTAGTGCAAAGAGTCTTGCACCTACTCAGGCCTCCAGGAGCTGCCAGTTCATTAACATCCCAGGCCTGATTCAATTTATATTTATAAATAGTGTAGATGAATATGTAATTTCACTGAGACAGGCAGAGCTCTGCCACAAGATGCAGTGGTCGCAGCATTACAGAGATGACCTGTGTGTCTCACTACAATGGGGCTTTTGCAACAGATGTTTTCATTGATGTTTTGAAAAGTAAAAGAAGCCCTAAACTCAGATGCTCAAAATAAGCAATCTTTTCTCATTGAAGTAATGGTACAAAAGAAGAAAACTTCTCTTCTGTTAAAACTCCTTTATTGAAACCAGTCCAACCTGATGTGCAATAAGGGCCTGTAAACACCACTTTTGTTGTCAGTCTTCTTTGTCAGGGCAGCCATTTTTCCCTTCAATTAATGATGCTCTGGAAACAGGGCTGAACATCCTTACATAGTGGCAGATCAGCCAGTTCAGCTGACAGAGCTTTACAAGATGCTCCTCTGCTGCTGCTCAGCACCGACCACTATTTATATAGTTTCGTATGATGGCTCAAATGCTTCCTGCCTACCTGAGAAGTGGGGCTGCCTAAGAGTAACAGAGCTGAAAAGCATCTGGTTTGCTGACCAGACCAGTCTGAGTAATATTGGGTGCTTCTTTTTTCAAGGAATGTCATTTCCAATAATACCTTCACATGCTGTCTTTCCTGCTCAAAAACTTTTGAAAAACAAACTCAAGAATTACTCTTTAAATGTATCAGAAAGTAAAGTCTGTATGTGACTTCTTTGAAGAAGAAAAAAAAACAAGCTGAGAAGAATATGAAAGGCAACCTTTTTGGTTCACTGTAGGTTAATTAAATATAGACATACTTTGTCAGAAGAAATTCTTTAATTTTCTAACACTACTTCTTTACCAAACAAAGAATAGTTAAACTACCATAGAAGAGTTTATTATAATCAATGGAAACTTTCAAAAGATTTTTGTGTTCTTTTAATCTGACCTGTACAAACACAATGGAACTCCCATTACAGTGGCACAGGCATTTTTTCCCCTGAGGAAGTTTACACAAGCCACAGCTCCAGTTACAGTAACCCTACCTCAGATCCCAGTTTAGCATTGTGTCCCTCCCCACCCCCCAATGTCAGCCGAAATACCAGACTGGAACAGTACACTTAAGTTGTTCTTTGAAATAATGGACATACATATATGTACCTGACCCAAGAAGGATTTTTACCAGTTTCACTAAGCTCTAGACCTCACTGCATATAACATGACTGCTGCAACTTGATTCCCCAAGATAATTATAAATCCAAAGAAGATCACGGTAAAATGTATGGCCAGGACCCAAGCCTCCCGAAGGCTGTGTCAATCTTTGTCACATATGACAGAGACCCCTAATTATGTTTTACAACTGTAAAGAAATCATTAGGGAAAAAAATCAGATATTTATAACTCAGTAGATTTTCTATATCTTTTCCATTGAAACCTGCTCAGTTTGTTCTAATACTTTTCATTTTTAGACCATTTTGGTTGTTTTCCCTTAGATGTTAATGAAATGAAAAAGCTAAGCATATAACAGAACATATCTGTAGCTTGCAATGATTCCTGACAAGATGAAACACAAACCTGAGCTCACCTTTTCACTTTTCTTCTTGAGCAGGGCATTAGCTGCTCCCTCCGAGAAAATGTGCATTCTAAAAAGGTGTCCAGCTTCTTTTTTATAATCACCTGCCTTGCAAAGTTTACGTTTTTGAACATGGTGTTTCGCACTTGAATTATGAGTTACTAATGTCTTAACCTTCTCAACCAGAGGCCCTACAAGCTTCTGTAATCCAGAAACACTTTGTTCCAGTCCATCTAGTCTTTTAACCTGCCGCTCTGCGTTCCTGTTTATATCAGAAAAAGATTTTTCCATTTTAAGACAAAGCCTCTTCATTTCATTACTTCTCAGATTTTTGTTTCTTTCCATCCTTGATCCACGTTTAGATGTTTCCACCTTTACAATCTCAGTGTCTTTTTGAATGCAACAGATTTCTTGGGAAACGCTGTTAAGCTTCTTAAGGACGTTGTCCTGCAGAGTCAACAGTTTATCTATTTTCTGTTCAAGGGAGGCAAACTTCATATCCACGATGTTAAAAGTTTCAGATGTGCTGATATCACTGCTTGCAACATGAAGAATTTGGGGGGGTTCCATTCCACTATCAGGCCCTTGGCTTTGCAAAGCATTTGGATCGAATATTTTGGCCAAGTTGTTGACCATAGACATAGAAGAGTTCTGCCTGCTGGATGTGGTCATTTTGCTGGTTTGGGTAGGGGAAGGAAATGCTCTGATGATCAGCTGCTTGAGGACAATATCAGTTGCAAAGACTTCCCATCCAGACTGCTCAGATATACAGCCAAGTTTGGCAACTCCAGCTCAACTAATTTATAAACTACTCTCATATATTTGACTAAAACAGGAGAAAGAGAGACCCAAATTATTTAGGGAAAAAATGTCGTTCTTTGACCCTTTCTTTTTATATCTATATCTATCTGTTTCCAAATGAAGTGAATATAGAGATGCACATTCTAAATGCACTCGGTTCAGTGACATCAGCCCTAGCCGGGACTGAACTATTTGCACTCCAATGGAATTTGACAGCAAAAAGGCTATGCGATACGTGAGAAGTCTCCACGGGTAGAGACACTTTGGCAGTGCTGTTGTTGCTTTTCAAAAGCCTAGTATGTAATGTGATCCCTGCTCTGAAGAGAATAAGGGTCCTTACAGGGACCTTAAACGTGGCTGCTTGAAATTACTACGTCTCAATGTGAGCTTTTCACATGAAAACCTCTATTGCTTGAAAAGCCTGTTATGTCAGGCAGGAAGTCTATTACAGAGTTGTTAAAAAACAAATATATTAAAAGAAAGTAAAAGAAGAAGGAGACACTGGAATGCAGATATTTGAAAAATTCAGAGCCCCTTTCTCTACCCTATATTTCAGCTACCACACAGTATAGCTCTTTATACATAAGCAATTCTCTTCATAGCCAGTATCTTTACTTCCATATTTATTGAGACTGTACTAATTTGTCACAAATGAAGAGTCTCTTGTTTTATTATGATCTGGTCATACAAATTCCAAAACACAAAGTTTGATGGACTCAGTTCTTTGTTTTGTTTGCCTGCCAGTAATGTCTCAAAACCAGTGATTTGTATTCATAACTCAAACAGTTTGTTGAAGTTTTGCTTTTGCAAAAGGCCTTCATTTCTTTCAGAAAGACAACACTGCAGAAAGAAGAAACACCATGACTGGGAACAGGATTCCCCTAGGTGTAGGTCTGAACTGTTGAACATTTTTCATGTTGGTTAGAAAAATAAAAACAGAATTAAAAAGAAAGAACAAAACCAGAACTCCTCGTCTCAAGTCAACTATATTTCACACGAGCAAGAAGCAAATCAATATGGATCACCTTGATGGAGAAAGGCTGCCTCTGAAATACAAAGAACAAATGACCGTCGTATATTGACCACACATAGGTCAGTCTGCGCTTGTGCCATACCTCTTACAGAAATCAACACAGAAAGTCAGCCAGCTGGTTGTAAAATGCTGCTCTACTCAAAGGATCATGAGCTTCTTTTGTGATCCCAGTGAACTATTTCTTTTGCCAACCTCAGTTTCTGCACCCTTTAAATAGGGAGTGTGAGGGACAATTAGGTAAAGAACACAGCGAGTTCTGAATATGTAACACGCTAAACAGCTTTTCAAAATTACATCTGTTCACCAAATGAAGAACACGAAAGGCCTTCTCTTTATATTTATGTGCCAAAGGTATCTTTTAGAGTCAATCGCAGCTGAAATTTTCAAAAGTTTCTAAAGGTGTTCTCCCACAGGCATTTATGAATCAACATGTAGTCAGTGTTGATAAGCTAATTCAAGAGCTCGTCCTCTGGTTACCACAGGTTAATAAAGGAAAAAAAGTTCCTAGGTACATTTGTCACCTTCTGAGAGCAGTGTGTTACTGTGAGTGAAAGGCGAACTGTGCCCATGCATGACCCTAAAACATGGATTGAAATCTCGTCTTTACATAACAGACATTACCAAGAGGTGACCACCATGTGTTATTGTGCATAGCATATTCACTGAGCAGACTGACAAGGTTAAATGACTTAAAAATAGGAAACAGGATAGTAAAAAAAAAAAGACAGGGACTTTAGGGATCCGTATTTCATTGAAAGAATAATATACAGGACAGCAGTTAAAAAAAGAAAAGAA
The DNA here is from genome assembly GCF_963921805.1 of Phalacrocorax carbo. Lineage (NCBI taxonomy): Eukaryota > Metazoa > Chordata > Aves > Suliformes > Phalacrocoracidae > Phalacrocorax > Phalacrocorax carbo. The sequence continues at coordinate 92,007,485 of NC_087514.1, read as the reverse complement.
TACTGAAGCAAAGAACATCACGTCGGTTCCAGCAGAGAGCAGTTATGTTTGAACCCCTTTGTCTTCTTCATCTCTGTTAGAAACATAAACTAAACCCTCCTGACAGTTTCACATCTGCAGAAGACCCTGTTAGACACAAACTTCCAGGAGAGGTGTTTGCATGTCTGTAAAACGGCCAGGTTTGAAGAGCCATTTATCTTGGATGAAACATCCCTGCAGGAGTTCATGGTAAGCTTCCCCCCCGTCCCTCACACCCCCTCACAAAAAAAAGGTTAAAGGTTTATGAGACCTTGCCACCCATCCAGCTAGGACTCCTGCTCTGGGGGATTTCATAGGCAAAGCCTGTCAGCCACAAGGATCCTCTCCAAAAGGAATATATTTTGTAAAAGCAAGGAAATACTAAAAAAAAAACCAGGACATACAGATAATAATGGTAAAATCATGTGTTATATTGGCACACACAGCCACATATGTTAAACATTTAAATCTCTCCTAACAGTTGCCCAGGGAAACGTTATGTGAAATACCTCAAACCAATACTATAAACACTAATAAAAATTTTAAGCTCTGTGAGGTAAGATCCTATTATCAACTATCATCTGTAAAGTCTTATTGATTGAATATTATGCCATGACATACAAAAATGTCAGACACTTTTAAAATATAGAAAGTAAACTATAAAAATGCTTCATTAGAACCTCATCACCATGTATTAGCAGCTCTGATGAAGCTGAAGTAGAAGAAAGAACTGTTGTGTAGTGGCTAGAGAACAGGAATAAATGAAATTAAAGCATCAGCTTGCTTTCTGGGCTCAGAAAGCTCCTGCCAGTAACTTCTTCACAGCTGGGAATCTGTGGTCCCTGCCTGTTGCTCTGTAAACTGGAAATAATCTCACATATTCAGATACCTTTCAAGAGTTCAGCGAGGAGGAGTTACTTAAGGGAAAGTCTTCTGTAAAAAATAGTATTATTTAAAGTATTTGAACATTTCTTTCTTTGTGGGGTGGATTATTACCAGAGCTGCTTTATGAAATTCAATAATATTATATGTAAATAAATTGAGATATTTTTCATACCCAAATACCTGAAGGCACTTTTCCTAGTCACTGAAATAATCTCTTAACAGCTCTACCTATCATTAATGCACAAAATAAGCCCATATAACAGCTTTCCTATTTTCATCATCTCAAATTTTAGTGATGACTGCTCATTGGATTTGCCCAGCACCAAAACTGCTAAAAAGTCTGTTGCAGATTAAGGGTATGAGCTGCAGCAGTGGTTACCCTTTATGAATTGAAAATAAAGAAACGCAACAAACAAAAATACTGTAGAAAGAAAACAATTCCGCTAGTTTTGAAGATGACACAATTCCCCGTATGCCTAACTTTGCCTAATAATATATTTCAGAATATTAACACTAGGCCTCTTCACCATGGTGGTGACGGTATCAGCCCAGAGGCTGACACTGAACCCTGGGAATTTTTGCACACAGGTGTAACAAACATTTGCACTATCAACTGTGAAAACGGATGGTTTTTAATAATCTGCCAAAAGAGTTTTATTTCTTCCATACAATTGCCTCTCTGTTGATGTTGAATTCTTTTAAGTGGCTTTTATATAAAAAATTAACCTGCCTTTCTTTTTTATTTCAAGTTCAGTTGCAAAAGGCCTTATGAAAGCAGCATGTGTAATTTTCAAAGTATAGAGGCATCTAAAATTTGGAGGAAATAGCAACGAAGTGGCAATGGATAAGATGCTGCTAGCGTGACTTTCATGTTTCTAACATGTCTGCAGACATGATACAAGATGCCTGTAAGAGATGTGATAAAACTTCATGCTTTGTATAGACGTAGATAAAGAGGCTAAAGGTGGAGATTGGACAGACTAGAGTCAAGTCTTCCTTTTGCTTTCTCTCTTGAACTCAAACTGTGGCTAGTGTTAGTTCCTCTGCGCACACAAATATGGAAAGCTGGCTAGCATTAGGAAATTGTCACAGACAAGTCTGTTTGCTACCCCAGCTCTGTTAGCTGTCTGCTTCTGAACAGCGAGCCTCTGGTTCAGAGATGCCCAGATCAAGCTTTTTGCATGTTCTGACCCAAAGCCTGTCACGGAAAGGAGGACCTCAAGTTCCACAGCATTTCAATGTCAGTCTCACAGGTATTAGAGAAAAACATCTTTTAAAAATCATCATAGCTCAAAATATCCAAACAGATTCTAATCAGTAAAAAGATGTAATACTTGCTTTTTTAAATTTCATGTGATAACTTATCAGGCAAAGAAAGCCTGCTTTCTATTCTAAAAAGTTGTTAATTTTGTTTTCACCAAGTTTGGTCCTCTGAAAGTATTGCTGAGATGTTAACTACCCTGCCTTTCCTTATCTTCTTCTACTGGACCCACATTAAAATGAGTTTTCCTCCCCCATCCGGCTTTTTTAGCCTGAGTCTTTTCAATTTAGTTCAGTTCAGTTCAGTTCTTCATATTTCCTAACCATTAAAGGCCCAGAAAAAGCACCTTGTAAATTTATGGCTGCTGGCATCAAACATTATAAACAAGACCACAAGTGGAGACGTTTGAGTCGCAGAGTCTCATTCCAACTTTCCTGAGCTGTAAGCCGTGTACTGGGATATGCCCCATTTTGTGGAAGGCTGCTGTCACTGAATCTTATCTGGAGAACACGGTACCATGTTCTTCAATCTCAAGCTGTTCTAGATGAGATATCTCCAAAACTCTTAAGTCAGGTTTGTTATTTTTCTGCTGTGGAGGCTTGGGGTGTTTTTTCCCCAGAAATAATATGGTGCTGCCTCCATGCATGAGTTTGCAGCACGTGTATGACACATGCTCCACATTCCAGCCATTGCTTACTCACGTAGAAGCTGCACATGTTCTCCTGACATTTCTGTACCTACATCCTGGCAAGGATCAGGTTTGCATAGGGCATATATTAAGGGCAGGGAGGGAAGTGTGAACAATTAGCTCTGACTTACAAGTGGTAATTTAGACCAGGCCACTGTGATCCCCATCTTCAGAAAAAGAGACATTATAAAAAAGCCTCCCTCAATCACTCAGAGATGCATTACATGAAATTTTATGCAATCTAAGTAGGATTGGATAGGGCATGATGTATTTCAAGTTATATCCATACTGAATCTTCCTGCACATTTATTACTAGAATAGTTGGAAGATCTGGAGGGAAGTTGACTGTCTTTATGCAGCTAATAGACAATGTGGAGCAAAGACAGTTCTTGAACTTGTATGGAAGTTTGTCTCATATATTGAGCTTATTCTTAAAAACTCCCAGCACTGGAGCTTTCATAACTTCTCTAAGCAACCTGCTGCAGTGCTGATAATTTTTTCTGTTGCAGAGTTTTCCTAAAGCATAATCTAAATTTCCCTTGGTGCAACTGAAGTTGATTTCTTTTTGTCCTAGCAATAGATGACAAGAACAGTTTAATCCCTTCTTTGCAGATACCTTTTATATATTTGAAGTATATTATTGCATCTCTCTCTCAGTACTCTCTCAAGTATATAGTCATATTGCACACAAAAATATATTACAATTTTCTAGAAGTGGTCAGTATTGAGAAAAATCTTTCCGGAATATATTTCTGAAGAGGTTGCCTTCCTATATGAAAAGAAATTGAAGATACTCTGTCTGTGAACATAGATTAAATTCCTTTGTGAAGATGGTACAAGTCAACACAATTTGCTGTATCCCAGAAAACAATGTAAGATTTGGCTTTCCTTTGAACATACTGATTTCCTCTTCTATTTAAAAAAATGCTCAAATCCCTAAAATAAAATCTCATCAATTCATATACACCAGGAGTCAACTTTTCAGAAGCTCAGATAATAAAATACCGGCTTATATTTTAATTATTTAAATTAAGAGCTTTGCAAGATTAGCCTTATCTACCGCTCTCTTACTTTTCTGCTGATTTTTCATTAGTTTTTATTCCTTTCAGTGTCTGTTTCGTGCCTTATATTTTCCTGCCCTATATATCTGGAACTTCCATGTTCCTCTTCGTTCCTTAAAAATTTATTCTCTCCGGCAATCTTGACCACCTTCCTGTCTTCAGCTTTTATCCTATGGTTGATCTGTATTCATCCACTTAATGAAAACTCAGTCATAAACTAAGAAAGGACAGGGAATATATGTTAGCCTACTTTTATGACGTTCTAGTTCAAATTCTTCATTCTAATGCTGTATCTCTAACAAATAAGTAAAAAAAAAAAATCTTTTTCTGAAACTCTGCTGGAGAGAGATGCAGATTTTGTTCTCTGATTGGCCATAGAGATACACATTTTGAGCTGGACTGGCCATAGGACCTAGTAGAGAAGTTCCAATAATATCTTTTATGTCTGAATCTATTACGTTTTACAGATAAATCATGTCTCTGTATTTTTCCTCATTGTGATAGTGGTCATAAACTGTAGACAACCCTAGCAAAGAAGGCTGCCTCCTTTATTCATTTGCAAATAAGGTGTTTTGAGAAGACCTTTATAACATTTACAGAATATTTCTGTAGAAATCTCAGTTAGATTGAAATCTTAATAAGCATCAAAAGCGAAACAGCTTTAGACTTCGTGGAATAGGAGAGCCACTATCTAAAATATTGAAGGATCGCTATATGCTAGTCACGAAGCAGAGAAAGTACTTTAGACAGTAGTGCTCAAGTGAGAGGTAAAGCATGTCTGCTCTTTCTCTAGTACACAACAACAGCTCCCTGAGAAACAATATAAGCTTACAGCTGCTCTGCTCTGAAACAGATTAGAAAGCAAGCATGAAAGCTATGAACCAGATTCAGAAAGTCATGCTGTTTACTGAAAGCTCACAGATGTCCGTGATGGTAGAACAGAAAACCCATTCTCTTCCCCCTCCTCTCCTTCCTCCCACCTTTCCCAACTGAAAAAGATACATCAACATGGATCAGGAAATTTATCCAAAACGATACATTTCTACAATCGGCGGTCATGTTGGACTCTTTCACCATGGGGGCTGAAATAACTGTATGTCTAAGATTAAGTGACATACTGTGTCATAAGTGATATACCTTTATGGCTCCCCTGGGGTCTGCCCAAAACACTAGTCTGGAACTCTGCTTAAGGTCAGAAAAGGAAACAGCTTTATACAGGGCAGAGGCATACAGCAAGAAACGTCTGGCACTGAACTTCATGAGGTAGGACTAGGGAATTTACTGCCCCACAGGGCTCTCTGTATACAACTACTCTACAACCTGTTAATTAATTATGAATTCTGACTTCCTTTACTATAATGACCCTGGTAACTAAGTATCCTGGAGATACCCTAGTGATAAATGATGAGAGCAAGTCCCTGAAACAACCTACAGAGAGATCCCAGTTAAAGTTCAGTCATCAATCTGCAGGTGCCACGTACTGGCCTTTTAGATATACTACCACCTTCCAATTTTGAGCCTTCTGTAAGCGTTCATATGACCACTTTTTGCAGAAAAAAAAATGTTAATTGAGCTGTATATCTCTCTGTAGAAAATATCTAGATCTCTGAAGATGAAGATTATAATGGAAGACACTGTCCATGTTCTGGGAGTGATACTCCTTGTACTCTGGAGCTCTGCAGATCTCTCATGTGGAAAAGCATTTCCAGAGGAGAGGTAATTCACTGCAAGTTGCATGGTGCAGCATTTATCCAGGTCAAGCACAGCTCTCACACACGGTGTCCTGCTGTTAACAGGTTTCTTTGGGTGAATAAGAACTGCACGGCACATAAAAAAGCCACCATACTCAGCATCTGTCTGCTTAACAGATGACACTGAAGTTCAAAGCACTTCACCATCAAAGTGCACGATGTTCTTTTGCTGAGGGTTGGTCTCCACCATCATCATCTCCTGCTGTCAAGATATCACATCAAGAGTTTCACCTCTGCTTAGCTGTCCCCAATTTACCGTACTAAAAACAAAACAAACCTCAAACCCCAGAGTTTCTTAAGACTGAAAAATACTGTGTGATAAATTACCCATTAATAGCCTAAAACTCTATTTCCAGGAAGCCTGTTTAAAGGAAAATTCCTGACTTTCTGAGGCTAAAGCAGAGGTGTCATAACTCTGAAACAGAGCAATGAAAGAAGTACTGTCTCCAGGTGCAGCAGGAGCTGTACCTCATTTCATCTGCTGGGTAGACTGGTTAAAATCTTTGGTTGCAATCCAAAACTTTCTGGCAGCTAGCATCCTGTATTAAAATTTATAAACCACGAAAGGCCTTTTCTAACAAAAAAGTTAATTCAGGATGGATAGGCTGAAAAGACTTGAAAGGGACAGTCATCAGAAGTGGTTATATGGAAAATTGGATGTAAGTAACACCTTTCGCTCCATCAGAACATACTAAAAATATAGTAAATGTAATTTCAGTGAGAAAGGGAAACTGTATTGATTAAAAGATCTTTTAAAGAGCTGTGGAGAAGAGCTCCAAAGCTGCCTGGCCTGTTGGGAGGTAGAAGTTTTACAAAGGATGTTTTATCTTCAGAAGACACATACTGATAGCTCAGCTTCCTTCAAGCTGCAAAACCTACCTACTGTCCAGCCCATGATATCAGAGCTTTGGTCAGAAACAGTGGACATCTGCTGCCGTGGCTGCCCACTCAACGGGCGGCATCAATAGAAAGAGCAGTTGAGATCCAGGTGTGTCCCAGGCTGTCACTCTGTGCTCAGCTAGCTTTATGAAACTAACCTTTAAAAGGTAAACACAATTCTCTCTGGATTCATTATGAGTTAACCTATTTTCTCTGATGTAAGAACATTGCAAAGATAACAACACCCAGGCTAGTGAAGGTCCCAGCGTAGCAACAAGGGCAATGTAGTGCTTTTCTGCTGAATTACTACTGATTCATTTTCACTTGTGGTGGTTTGTTCCCTGCTGCCTTCCACTGTGAGGCCAGCTGTGGGAGTGCAGAAGTGGGAAGGAGGGTTTGGGGATTTTTGCTTGTTTGTTTTTTTTTAAATACCAATAAACACTCTCCACAACTACTATTCGTCTATTTCTGCATCATACACTCACTAAGAAATTAATTTACCCTGCTCCACTGCTAAGGCACTGCACCAAAACCAGGAATCCACTCATTCTGTAGGAGAGCCAGGGCACTGGTTATTTATCCGGGCAGGCTCTGCTATAGCAAACATTTTTTTTTTTACCAGTATGACTGCAACCAGAGTTGGAATTAAACAGACTTTAACTAAGTAAATCAGCACACAAAGCTGCGTGCAGAAAATACCTTGACACATCTCTTCTTCTTGAAAGTCTAGTGTCAAAAAAAGTGAAATAAATGGCACATTCATATTTAGCATGAATGCCAGAATCCAGGACTGTATACGAGAAGAAGGGAAAGCACCATGAGATGCATATACTGTGGACCAGTGTTTTTAGGGAAGGGGTAATTTAAACTGATTTTATTTGTAGGGTTGGCTAATTCTGGTGAATATTTGTTGATATTTTAATAGATTGTAACTTGCGCCTGGCAAGTTTCCATAGCATACCTTTATGCTTTAGGGATGAAGAATTCAAAGGAAGGTGTTACATAAAATTTAACTTCTGAGCTATATTAAAAAGCCCTAAAATCTAGGAAGTTAAGTATTACAGTTTTTCTTCCCTTTGATCTGTTTGTTTTATACCAATACATATAGCCCACTCTGCTCAATTTCATATGACAGAATGAATGGACACGAGGTAAATAAAGGTCACAGAAATCTTCCTCCCTGTCTTCCTGTCCTGCCCAGGGTGCATACACATGCTAATACCATTTTACACTGGTGAATATTCTCAGTATCAGAAATGCCTTTTAGCTACATGTCTTCTTTTATAGCTATTTTCTTCCCCCTAGAGCATTCATTCAAAACGAAACATGGCAAGTTCTCACCCTTTTAGCTGAACTTTGAAAGCCACCACAATCGCCACCTTTTTTTGTCTCCTTTAACCCCCACGTTTCAACTAAATGATCATTCCAGACGCCCAGCCACCCGGCTGTGAAGATTAGCCACATTCAGTGCCCAACCAAAGACATTCGGGAAATGAACAATATCAACAGACATTATAAAGATCTGGTGTGTCATTTCTTCAATTTTCAATTGCCTGAAGAGATCTAAAGGCTGTATGGTAGCTAGCAGGACACTAATATATAAAACAAGCTGAGATTCACCATGTATCTTCTACAGTGAAGCCTTTTTGGTTTAATTTGTCAGGCTTTTACAGTTCAACTTGAAACTTCCAAAAACGAACATCAGTCTTGGCCTTAATGTTGTGAGAAATTTCAAATTAAATTATTCCCAAGAAAAAAACGAAACTTAAAAAGACGTTTCGAGTGTGCTAAATATATTGTTATCACCACTTACACAAAAGCTGGGGAGAGGACTCTTGCTGACACTTACCTGCCTTTGCTAACTAAATAAAAATACACTTAGACCTCACCAACTTCTAAGGCCCTTACACCACAGATTTCATAACGTCTTTTTGTAGCTACATGCAAGCTGCATGGAGCTTGCTTTCCTAGAGTCTACTGAGTCAAGGGAGGACCTTCTTTGCAGACGCAGGGAGACTGGGCAGGATTTACCTTGCAGACGCTTCTCCCACGTTCAAGAGCCTGCAGTGGCACTGGCAGATGCACCCCTGCGCAGTGACATCTTTTCTCCCATGCTTTCACTTCTCTCTATGACACCCTTCAGGCAGTCTAGAATAGGTAAAGAACGTGTTTAAATGGAGCAAAGTGAGTAATGCAAGGAAGGACGCACTCAGTGGGAAGAAAGAAAAGAAATAAAACTCCTGGGAATCAAGCTGTTGTGAACAGGCTCCTGTTTACCACCCAGGAGGGTCCCAATAAACCCAGTATGTGACCAGATGTTAGGACAGTCCATAAGAACTGGGGAAGAAACTCTGAGGCTGCCATTTTTCAACTTCTCAGTGCTTTTCTTTGGAAGCAGTGTTCCTTAAGGCAGGCCAGGAGTAAAAGAACAGCTGCATCATTCAGTAAAGAAGATGAGCTGTTTTTATTTCATAGAAATGCTGCAGGGAAACTGCTTTCAGAGGTCAGTTTGGGCATCTGGTGAGCACAATGACTCAGAAGACACACAGCTGGATTACAGCACCTATAACTGAAACACTATTTCCCTACCTTAATGTGCAGGCTAAGTAAAATCTTATAAGATTTAAAGTACTTGGCCTTTGGGCCAACTGGCTAAGCAAAAAGAGCACTTCCTTTGGCCAGCTATAGCTTTTCCCGGACAGAAGTTTCTTTTCATAGAAATTTTATCAACATGTAACGCTGGATAAGTCTGCAGTTTGAATAAACAATAAAGTACACTAGGGTTACAGAAGTTGGCTAAATAAAACAGAGTCTGGCATTACCGACTCATTAATATTCCACTGCTGAAACAGTGTGTTTCAGCCTGTAAATGCTAAGGAATTACTTTTTTTTTTCTTTTTAGGAAAAAATATTTTATTCATGCTATGCTGCCTGCTGAGAATCCTCACTTCCATACCACACTGTATCCCTTACACAATTGCAGTCCTATCTCTTAAACCCCTCATTTCATACATCTACCACGGTTTTCTCTTTTTTTTTTTCTTCCAGAAAGTGTGAGGCAGTCTTCCATTAGGCTTTGAAGAACTCCAGTAGTCAGCATTATTAAACTAGAGTCCAGAATGAAAGCCTTGCGTTAACAGAATGGCTTAAGGATAGGTTAAACTAGCTCACAAGTGTCTAAAGCCAGATATTTTTTTCCCAGCAAGTACAGAAGGACCAAACCAATGGACTCAATCTGCCTACTCGAGCTCAGCAGTTATATCACTACTTTGCCAAAATGCACACATTGTGCTTTCCTGTTGTCACCTGCTCCAAATTAAAATTCAGTTACAGTGCACACCTGCAGGCTACTGAAGTGGAGGATTTAAGCCTTTGCTAGGTCCATGCGGTGGGATTCAGTGTTAGTTTTATGAGGAGTTTAAGCTGAAGATACCAGAACTGAAGCATGATCCATTTAGGAAGGAACTTCCAGACAGGCAGCCAGAACAGGTGCAAGGCAACCTTTGCTGAGAGTAGTCATGTTTCAGTGTGCTTCACTGTCTGATATTGTTACGTGCATCCAGAAGCATTTCTGACTGTTCTTTGAAAAGTCTTTGGGGAAAAGTTTTGCCTTCTATTCGTACTTACTTTTGAACTTCTGAAGTGCCTGCTTGAATGTTCAGGTAAAACCAAGTGCACTGCTATGCTATAGTAGTGGAAACACTTCACAAGCTGAAGGGCGGTCATCCTCTGAACAGCTCATAAGGGACACCAGGTGCATGTACTGGTAAACAGGCCTAGTTTCCAAGTGAAGCAGGTGGTCAGAGCAAGCACTGCCCTCAGGACAGCCTCAGTGCTCTCCTAGAAACTTGCCCAGCAAAAAGGAAGACAGGTGAAGAGTTTCTACCCTTACCTTTCCCACTTGCCCCATGTTGCTGGCCCAATTGCTAACTAAATTTCTTATCCTACCTGAGAACAGAAAAGGGGGTGACGATGTTTAGCCAGCATGGTCTGCTTGCACCTGTAACTTCCCTGTGCTTCTGCATAATGGGGACTATAGTCTATCTCTAACTTTGTTAAAATCCAAAGAAACAGGGAACAGAAATGTTAGGACTCTTGCTGCATTGTACAGCTGACCACAGTGAACATCTTGTGTTACGCAGTAGTATAACATTTAATAAAACCTCATAAATAGGAAACTCTAACCTGAAAAAACAGCAGTATTAAGAAATATTATAGCTATGCAATGTAAGAAAACTAACATTCCCTAAAAGCCAGATCTTTTGCGTTTCCTGATGTGTTTCCAGGCTAAATTGTTACCTTTTTTTTTTTTGTATTTTAAAATGGTAAACTTAACATTGCTTAGAATAAGTTTGTTGCATTTATGATAATGAAAGATCAGATCTGGATTCCTGAGCATCTAGTGACTCTGCTTCTGGGACAGGGAAACACGAGAAGAGCAGCCTTGTTATGAAACAAACTCTCCTCTTACCTCAAAGGCCCTCTCCTCTCTTCCCCTGACCTATCCTCATCTGCTCACTTCTTCTATTTACAGAACTCCATTAATGTTACTCGCTCTAATTTAATCACAAGTTTTTGGGCTCCATACAGAAACTGCCTGGCTGATTTCCATGGCCTCTGCCCTGTGGAAGGACAGAGCGGAGGATCAAAATGGTCCCTTCTCTCTTCACACAGCTTATGTTATAGGCCTTTTTTTCATTTAAATTGTAATATCTTTGGGATCACAGATACTAGTCATACCCTTTTCCTAGATGAAGGGAAAGCATAGGTAGATAGAGCCCTACTCATACTACTGTCTGGCTTTCCTCTCCTCCTCAGCAGGATAGCCAGCAATTGGTACCATTACACTGGTTAAAGCTGGATATAAACACAAGGAAAATTAAGTTACAGAACCTCTAAAACTCATAAGTCTAACTCTAGTCATCTAAAAGATGCTCAGACTAAGGTAAATATCCTCTACAGTCAAGGGAAAGAAAAAGTGAGCGATGTCTACAGGACAGTTCAACCCCATGTTACAATGGAGGCCAAATGGGAAGAAGTGTCCCTGGTGGTACTGCTCTGCCTCCTGACTAAAGGAGGAGCTCAGCTTCGATAAGACACCTAACTTTTCAAGGGCTATGGGCAGAGAAGGCTAATCTCACCTTTTGCCCACACTTCAAAAATGGTTACAACTATGCTTAGGAAACAGTCCATCTTCATCACAGAAACTTGAAATACTGCTTTCAGCATCATTTAAATTATGTCTGCTCTTGTCCTGGGCAAGAGCCAGTCCTGTAGCCCTGCTATTTCTGCACCATCAAGGTATGCTCTAATGAGAGAGAATAATAAACCAGCCTATTCTTGTCTCAAAACATTAAGTAGTGGGTCTTTGATTTTGTGAGAAGACATAGCAGATCATATTTTCATTATGACTCTACCAATGTTTCTCTCATGTTTGTTGCTTGGAGAAATGGCATCAGCAAGAATCATGGATTAGACTTTGTCCTAAGAGTATGAAATGTATGACTGATCAGAAATCCCAAATTATTTCCTCACTCTGCCTACACAACACAGATGAACATTGCAAAAGGTTTTATTCTTCTCAAAATATCTGACTTTCACTCTTTGGAAAGGCAATTTTCACAAGCTGGAAAAAATCCACACTCTTTGGAAAGGTAGGGCAATTTCACACAGCAATCTCACTTTGTAATTAGGCCATGCTGTTTGGTTTCTTTTTAGTCTGCTCAGCTGGTTTTATGGTCTCATAAAAGAGTTTGCTCCTCTCTCGCTTCCTCCCTTTTTTCTTTTTGTATTTTTAAAAGAAATATGCTGTTACTAACTAACGCTTTTGCCTTAATCGCAGTACCCACTGAAAAGTCATACATATGCCTTTACATACAATAGTATCATGGCTCTAGAAAATCATGATTGCTGTGACAAGATGAATGGTGAATGACTGACTGCCACTTCTCCCAGTGCAAGAGGAAGGAGACTCAACACAAGTATTGCACATCAGTTTCAAATGAGAAACAAGATTCTCACACTAATTACTCGTCGTGGAACTTACTGCCACAGGATACTGTGGGGGCGATGGAGTAAATGGAAAGATAAAAAGGCACTGGGCAAAATTACAAAGGATAGCTTCATCAGTGGCAATAGTAAAGATGTAGCTTCTGGCCATGGGCTGCTGTCTGAATGTCTGAAGCTAAGAGGGTCTCACTGGGAAAGAATCTCACCTCATATTACCCAATTTTAGATACTGCGACTAGCCATCTGCAGCTGGGATGCTGGCTGACCTCTAAATCCAGAATATTCATATGAAAATCCCTGCTTAATCACTTGTAATCCTTTCTTTCTGCCACTAGAACATAGTGGGGATATTCATTACTTCTAGGTCTGTCCTACATAACAGCATGGAAGATTTTGGGCTCTTTGGCTTATCTCCCATCCTGCTTGCACCTGGAAACATTTGGAAGCCTTGCCATGACCTCACTCACCTTTCTGCCCATGGGATTGAATTTCATGACTGGTGCTTTTTTTTTTTAATCTAAATTTTTCATCTGACAATATGGAAAATGAATTGTGATTACCAGGAGTGCAAGCCTCTATTCTCTAACCAATTCATATGATCCAGTGCGAGAATTAAAAATAGTTGTCACTGGAGCTAACCAAAGAGTTTTGAAACAAAACACTGGAATGTGTTGGAAAATGATGGCTCATGAAAACAGAAGACTTTGATAGACACATGACGATGTGCTACTTCCAAATAAAATTAACTGAGGAAGAAGGCAAAGCAATGTTTGCAACCCTACTGGAATGAAGCATGTCTATTTTTGCTTATTGCAGCCCCCTCTTCAAGAGCACAAAATTATTACAATGAAACTGAAAACCTTATGAAAGGAGTCAGATTATACATTTCTTTGCAAACTAATTTCAACTAGCTTGGTTAGTCAAAGGCTTTGTTAGCTTCTGAAAACCTACTGACCAAACCGAAGTATACCTATTGTGAAACAGAATCAACTAAATCAACCAAATTTGACTTAAAAAGATGACTGTACATGAAGCTGGGGGTAGCTATATTTGGTTTTGTTTTAAATGCTAGTCTGTGTTGAACACAGCATACAGAGTTAAGGCAGAGCATGAAACTCTGACAACAGATATAACTGTTGGGATCTGCACCGGTTTTCTCATATTTCTTCTTTCTTTCATCCTTTTACCCCTGCATTACTATTTCTTGTCATTTTCCTTATAAGATATGGTTTCTTAACATCATGCTTTGGCCACAGTATCCACAGAGTAGAGCCAAATCCTTTAATTCTTTAGTTTTGTTGTACTAGCTGTTTCAAATTTACTTTCAGTGGTAAACATGCCACAATGGGGAACATCACCATATATCAAGTAGCTGTGATCAGGCAGATCAGGTACCAGTAATTTTCCTAATGAAGATCCAGTGTCAGAGATCAAGCACGAAGGATCAGATGTCTGCATTGCCACCATCCAGAATCAAGTGTCATGGATCAGGACTGTAATTGCAAGGAATGAAGTGTTACGTGTGGTGGAGCGGAGAGCAGATACTGCCCTGGACCTCAGGGGGGCAACTGTGTCTCCGTAGCTTCGCCACTGGGCGTCGAGGATACACACAGCAAAGGCAAAGATGGTTACAGGATTGTTCTCTTGGGTGAGTCCAACGGCTCACCTTGCCAAACACTGATTTGGTCATCTAGGCATGCCTCTGGGCAAGCAGTACCTGCAATATTGCACATGCAGTTAATCTTTTTAGACACTGCTAGTCATGCATTTGACTTGCTGCTCAATATACAAATACTTACACGTTTTTTAAGAAACGTGCCCTGAATGCATGTAGTGACAAGGGAACATCCCAAACTTGCTTAGCAGTGCTCCTGAAGGGAGCTGAAGGGGTATGATTTCTTGAAAGGGTCCAATTTGGATCTTAATGACTTGTCAGTACCCTCTGCTCCTCTTGAGCACATTATCCCTACACCCAGTGCTTTCAGGCTTAGCTGAAACTGGGAACTGAAGTGGAACATGAAGAAAAGAAAAAGAATTGGAAGAAAAAAAAATCTCCAATTGTTTTTAATATTAAAAAATGAAAATATTTTTTCTCATTTGGTTTATGCTTCAGGTTTTTGAGATAAGGGAAAATATCAAGGAACTAAGGTGAAGTCTCTGCTCAGTACCCATTGGGTCTGCATCCCCTTAAGCAAGTTGCGTAACACTTTTCTGACTCAGTTTCTCCATTTTTTCAAATGGGGATAATAAGACAGCAGCATCATTCGGAGGACTCATCAGACGTTTTGAGAGTTTGAGGTTGGAAGGAGGCATCAGGCCACAAAAATGCAAAGAACTGTTATGTTGATAGCTATCCACAGGAGCATCTGTAACTGTCATGGATGTAATCAGAGCTGGAGTGGAGTGCATATGCATCACAGTAACAGAAAGGACAATTATGCCTCTTCTGAGTAATAGCAGTTAAAGCAAGCAATCCATTTTAACTTTTCCACCTTCTGAAGGAGTGGTCACATGATTGCTTAGTGCTACAGGAAAAATAATCCATAGACACAAAGCCATGAGTAACAGCTGAAGGGACATGATTTCTTGAAATGGTCCAACTTGAATATCAAGGACCTGTTAGCCATCTGCTTATCTTGAACACATTACCACTGTGCTCAGGTCACTGTTCGGAGGCACTTTCTGCAAAGCTGTTGATTCTTGTAACCTGGGTGTTTAGATGTGACAGAACACCCAGCAGCAGGATGCTCCCTGCCTCACACTAACTCCACGCACAGCATCTCATAGGCTCTCGAAGTATGAAGAAACTTTCAAAGAATTGTTGACTTATTCCATGTGCTAATACTGTATATGTGATGATTAAGTAGGGAGCTGCTGGTATGCTCTAAATTCACACCATTTCAGCACACTAACGTGCACTCTCCTGCTTGAACAGACTAATCCCAATCAAGGAAAAATTTCACTGGACAGTGGACAGTGAGGGAGCATGACACAAAACAAACAATTTACCTGAACCTTGAATACCTTGTTCTGTTGTGGGGTACAATAATTTACATGTCGCAATAGGGACTTAGAAGTGTGCTTTAATATGAATAAATAATGCAATTTGCTTCTCTGAGGTTTCTTGGGCTTTCAGGGCTCATTAGAAATTGCAGAGGCAGAGTTAAACCTACTTGCAAAGTAAAAGGTTTCAGTCTGCTTCTTTAGTGCTGCAGTCCCCCTCACAGCACTGCAAGTTAGTCTGCTCAAGCTCAGGACAGAACACTTGAGCACAATTGTTTTAAAACTTAGTTTATTTTTAAATACTCAACAGAAGAATATGAGGCAACAAAATACAAAAGAGAAAGAGACGGGTAGATTGAAAGAAAAATAAATTAAAAAATCAATTTAGATCTTCCACCTTCCTCTCTCTTCCCACCTTACCTCCCCAGTCTATAGGTAGATGTTATAATCATTTGAAACATGAAACCCTGCATATGTCTTTAAACTGGAAAGTGTTTCAGTGGCTTGCATCCCAGCTTTGCTTCATCCAAGGTGAGATAGATGAAAGTCTCTAAGGAAGGCATCAGAAGTGCCTTGTACAGTGATATTGTTCTCTCCTTATCAAGACACTGATCATCTGGAGGCACAAATCTTGTTCTGCCTTGCTTCACCTTCAGCTGGAAAATAAGGTTGGTGGATGCAAGCAGTTTTAATATTTGTTTTCATGTTAACATACAAAGACACAGATCTGTAGATTTTAGGATATGATGAGCACTTTATAATCATGTATTCTCATTAGCTTGCATTAGTTTCTAAAAACTATCTTGTGATGTCAAGATGCCTACCACTGCTGAACCAAAAAAGGAAACACCATTGTCCTCAGGAAACACTCCTGGAAAGTACTGACACAAGTAGGTTCACGTAGAACACCCAAAACTATGGTTTGAAGCTATGACACATTTTGATAGTGCTTGGTATTAAGTCCTTGGAATATGAGCACCTGTAAATCCCATCTATTATTAGTGGGGATAAAGGGATATGCCTGGAGCCATTTAAGGAGCAGAAACAATTGGAGAGAGGTGGACTTGTTATAGTTAACATTCATATCACTGAACACCATGTTTAGAAAGTCTCCTAAGCCCACAAGACTCATCGCCATCTGCAGGTACTTCAGTTCCAGCTAGCCTTGATATAGATGGTTTATAAGCCAGCACAGAGGAGCCAGCTACAGCCATTCCACCACTACATTTCATGTCACAAGTCTGAATCTTTGTCACTCCAACACCTGCTGTGCTGCTGACAACTAGAGTCTTCTAACTTTTCAAGCTGCTCTGAGACCATCAGCATCTCTTCAGAGGTCCACAGTCTCTCAGAGGGGCATGAAACCTAATGTCTGTGTTCCACTGCCCAGAGATTACTGGCGAAACCTTACAGGATGAGCAGCACATGCCTGTCACTGCAGAACCAGCCGTGGCTACATCTATCACCAGTTCTTCACCTCAACTCCAATATGAGCCCTGGTTTTTTGTCAGCCTGGAAAATCAAACGAATGGGCTATTCTTATAGGTGTTTATTCCACAGCTATTAGAAGTATGCACTCAATCTCCAGGCATTTGCAGAGCTCACAAGGAGCAGGCTACCGACAGATTCCCAGGAAGTTAACTGGCTCCTTGCCAGTGTGGCACCCAAGCACCCTATCTCCTAGGACTTGAATACTCCTTTCTACAAGCATAGTTGCCCCCTTGCAGCCCAGAGTAAGGAAAGCAGAAATGTCGTCAAGAAGGACTACACCCCCTTTTCTTTTACAAGGACAACAGGATCTTTCACTCCCAGGCACTGTGGTTGTGGCGAAGGTATGGAAAGCCTCTCCAAAGGAAATTCAACAGCACCCAACTGATGCCTTTGGGAAGGATTTATGACACAGCCAGCCCAAGCACAGTTTGCAGAATAATGTTTCATGCTTCATCCTTCAGTGGGCTGCTCTGCTGTGTTGTTTAATTGCTTAGTTTGTTTTCCAAATTTTAGCCCATTTCAAGCAGGATAAGGTACTCTATTCCAACAGTCTCTCAAATACCATCCCAAAGAAAGTCCATGAGAATTAAAGACCCATTATAACCAGCAAAACCTGGTTCAGAAAGTCAGCAAACAAGACTTCTTTTGCAAATTTTGAAACCAGGTTTTTCTTTTTCTCTACCTAGATATTCCCAGGAAAAGAAAACTCCCATTATAAGCTTGTTGGCAACTCAGAATACGTCCACTCAAGTCACGCACATGTGAATTTACATTCACAGCAGCTGGCTGAGCTCTGATGATTTCTGATTCCTTGCATGTCTACCACAGAGCACATTTACTTGGTATATGATGTGTAAAAGAATGAAAATCATCTGGGAAAGGCAAGTGATTCCTGTATCATATTAACCCCCAAAAATTTCCTCCCCACCCCTATAAAACCACAAATGACCTGACATTTTGACTGCTCTTTGTAGAATCCAGCTCCATTTTCATTCCTGAAGATAGCTCTCTATTTTCTCCAGGGAAAGGTCAGTAATGTTAAGAAATGGAAGTAAAGAATGCTAACCACTTGACGGCAGTCAGGCTAATCTGTGCTGCATACAGTTCAGAAGCCAGCGTAGGCAAAGACAAATATTCTTCAAATAAAAAGTGCTATGAAGGACTCTAAAGTATAAAGGTATGTTCTGCCTTGTAGAACATGGGAATATCTTCCCTCCACCCCCAGTGCTGTATTCCAGCATCACCAATGCCAAAAATCTGCTCTTTCATACTACTTGTGGGGTCTGGGCTATCCAGATGGCTAAACCATTGCAGGACCAACCCTCAACATAGAACAGTGAAGAAGCCAGCTTAAGTGGAATGGAAAAAGTCCTCAATGAACCACATATGACAGACTTTGTAAATATATGGGAAAACCAGAAAGGCAGATGTGGAAGGAGCTGAAAAAAAGTTGTGAGCACGGAGAAGACTACAGAAAATAAGACTGCTGAGGGGAGGAAGGCCAGAACTGATCTCACAATATTATACCAGGAAACACATAGTCAGCAAAGCTTCATACAAGTCATACGCAATATGGCTCCAGTATGACTATTGTAAACTATTGTCAATCCAAAAATCAAGAAGATCCTCAGAGAAGAAAGAGCTGAATGAAGAAAAATTCAAGATTGTTTTAAAAAGCAACAACAGAAAGAAGGCTCAAACCATGATAAATAAATCTGAATGTAATATGCTTTATAAGACTGAAACCTGCATCAGCTAAGCCCTCCAAGGAATGACTTTCAGACAAAATTGAGATATTAGCTATGTCATTCTTCCAGAAAGGTTTTTCACCACTGGAGGTCACTGTAAACTGTACTTGCTCTTTATCAGTCCCTCAAAAGAAAAAAAAAATATACTGTACGCAAGGTATGTAGGATCAACATTTTGGGGAGTGACAGAACTGAAATATCACTTGCAGAGTATTTGATGAACACCTGTGGCTAATCAGTGAGGACTCCTCTTTGCTGAGGACAGACTTATTCTTGTTCCAACTTATTCCAAGCAGAGCAATCAGCAGACTGCTGAGAGTTTAGGCATGTGCCTCTGTATGCAAAGGGACCAGTTTTGCATTAGTCAGCCTACCTTTCTTGCCAGTCTTGCAGACGCTCTTCATGAACACCAGCAAGCTAACAACAGGTAAGGTGATGGGGACACAATGGGAAACCTACTATTGCAGCTCATAAAAATCATGGGTTTTGTTGTTTGTTTTTTTTTAAACCAATGTAGGATTATCTGCATTAGGTTGTCTAAAAAAAGACAAATGTTTGGCAGCAGTTCCTAACAAAAACACAAGCCTGCTAGGTTTGAAGGTTTACATCCTATGTAATCCATAGATCACAGTTAATCTGAATGCAATTTTCTTCTTTCTTTTCATTGCATTCAGATAACCATTATGCGGAACAATCTTTCAAACAATTTCTAGCCCACCCCATTCCATCAGATAGCAGTGCATATATACTACACACTACAGATTTTCAACTGATGCTCAGACAGTAAAGGGACAGTAGTCCAAGTGCCTGTCTCCCACATTGTGGGAGTCCTACTGATATGAATATCAGAAGGAACAGCTGATGTTCACAAAACAGAGATGCTGGGTCACTTTCAGGGAAAATAAGTATGAAAGCACTGCAAAAGAATAAAGAGAGATGAAACCAGCTAGTTCCCAATGGCTTAAAAAAAAAAAACAAAAAAACCACAGCTCCATAAACCAAAGAATTTACATTTCAGGGATAAAACTGAAACTCCCATTTGACCACAATTCTGACGATGAATCAGTGGAAGCTGGGCATGTTTTATCTGAAATGCACATTTTATTTACGGAAATTCCACTTTTTGGTGGGGAGATGGAATCATCCTAATGCAGGCTTCTTTATTTTCTGCTCAGTGAAACACGGCAGACCAATTCTTGGATTGTGTCAACCAGAATAACTCCAAAGGAGTTTGGACTGGTTTGATCTAAATGGAGAACTTCTGTAAAAGAGAAGCAGTCCAGGGCTCTGACAATTCAAAAAGAAATTAAAAAGAGGCCAGCCTTTCTTTGCTCCTCTGATTTATCTTTTAGCTTTCCCTTTATTCTTTTGCACCTTAACCTACTTCAAGGAATCAGCAACAGAAGGCTTATCACACAATCCACAGTACAGCAAAATCCTAACAAATACCAAACCCTGGAGCATGAAGCTTGAAAAAAATATCCTCTGATGTGATTAAAGCACTACACTGGTCAAACAAATATTACCAACAAAGACAAGTTCACTGAACAATAACTTCATTGCTTTGTTGTGCCAATCTCCTTTTGTTTTTATTTACACATAGAATATGAGCTCCTTGAAAGAGTAATTGCCTTTTTACTGTATGCTCAGACAACCTCAATGTAAATAAATACATAATACTTAACAACCCTGATTTAACAAAGCATTTCAGCACATGCTTAACTTCATGCATGTGAATAGACTCACTGTAAACAATGTGTAATCCAAGACCACCCACATGGTGAAATATCTCCAGCCATACATTCTAGCATGCCATTTTAGCTCACTAGAAGGTATAAAATGTCAGCTTTCCACTGGAACAAAGAGTACTTGCTTGTTTGCAACTATAACCAACTAACAGATAGCAGTACTTTAAATGTCTTCCATATTTCAGAAAGCTACCCTTTAGTTTCATCTAGAATCATAGATTTATGCAATCATTAAGGTTGGAAAAGGCCTCTAAGATCACCAACTCCAACCATCAATCCAACACCCCCATGCCTCCTGAACCATTCCCTGAAGTGCCATGTCTGCACACTTTTTGAACACCTCCAGGGATGGTGACTCCACCACCTCTCTGGGCAGCCTGTTCCAATGCCTGACCACACTTTCAGTTAAGACATTTTTCCTAATATCCAAACTAAACCTCCCCTGATGCAACTGGAGGCCATTTCCTCTCATCCTACCACTAATAACTTGGGAGAAAAGACCAACACCTGTCCTGCTACAACCTTCTTTCAGGTAGTTGTAGAGAGCAATAAAGTCTCCCCCCTCAGCCTCCTCTCCTCCAGGCTAAACAACCCCCATTCCCTCAGCTGCTCTTCATAGGACTTGTTCTCCAGACCCTTCACGAGCTTTGCTGCCGTTCTCTGGACACACTCCAGCACCTCAATGGCCTTCTTGTAGTGAGGGGCCCAAAACTGAACACAGGACTCGAGGTGCGGCCTCACCGGTGCCGAGTGCAGGGGCAGGATCACTTCCCTCATCCTGCTGGCCACACTGTTCCTGATACAAGCCAGGATGCTGCTGGCCTTCTTGGCTGCCTGAGCACACTGCTGGCTCACGTTCAGCCACTGTTGACTAGCATCCCCCCGGTCCTTTTCTGCCAGGCAGCTTTCCAGCCACTCCTCGGGTTCTTTCTAATACTGAACAACTCTTTTGGACTACAGTGGGGTACCACAAAGACCAAAGGAAGCATACCCGTTATAAGCTGTGAAGAAAAAAACCAGGACAGATATTTGGATAAACATATGCTCCGAAGCAGTGTTTTGGGATTTTTTTTTCTATAAAATGTTTATTTGGCATAAACCTGAGTGTTTCATTTGACACTTAAATTAATTCCCATTCCAAATTCGTGTTCATAACATCTGTACATAAGACAACAGGCATGCACTTTTCTTCTTGGTCTTCCTTGTATTGATGGGTCCCTATATATCATCATGATTTCCAAGCTAAAACGCAAAATGCAGTTTCTAAAGTCAAATGTAAGTGAAAGATAATGTGGGTTTTTAAGAGTCTAAGTTTTCTCTGGTGTCTGCTGAAGATTTTGGAAAACCATTCCTAGTTCCAGACACTGCACACATTAAGAGTGTGATTCCAGATGCAAGAGATCCTGGGAACTATGGGAGCCTTGGCAGATCTGGAAATAGAGCTTAAATCATTATTGCCCACCCATACTCTTTCAATTAAGCATTCCACCGGTTTTGGAACCCAGGGGTAGCTACGAAGCCAATTTTCTCTACCACAGTCACATGATGCCGAATGGAGATGACTGAGGAATTTGGGGGGGGCGGAGGTGTGGGGGAGTGTGTGTGAGATCTCCCACACACTTGGCAAATGCTAGCTAATAACATGAAGGCTTTTCATACAACATGTGTCAGAGAATACAATCCCATATATAAGAAACAGGTGTGATAAGGAAGACATGTCTTTCATTGCAAGGGGGTCTCGCTGCGGTAGCAGTATGCCTCGGGCCCCGGAATGGAAGTCAGAAAGTCTGTTTATAGCTCTACTTCTGTCATAGATCTGCCGGGTGACCGTGGGTGCTTCTTTCCATCCCTCTGAACCCCTGCTTCTCCATACACAGTTTTGTAACCACCCACCTACTTAGTCTGTCAAGTCTCTGATATGACAACTGTCGCTCAGTTACAGTGTCCATAAATAATCTCTAATCCAGTGAAACTTTGTATAGCCTGAGGACATAAAGAGCAAATGCCCATCCTGAACTGGCCTCCTGAACTATCCAACCATGCATGAAATTACTGCTGATGAAGCAGGGGGACTACATACAGCACAGGCATAAGCCAGGAATAGTACAAAGAGGCATCACACAAGCTCTCTTTGCAAGTCACATACTAGCCCTCATAAACATTTTGAATCAATCTATTGGCAATATTCTGGCAAAGACAGAAAATATTTCATGAGGATTCTTTAAGAAGATCATTAAATAAAATCTGTTCGACTTGTTAGGAATTCCAGCCATTAACTCCTAGCTAAAGATGTTCGTGCTTATTCTCTGGAATAGCTGCCTAATAAATGTAAACAATTTTTAATAAGTGACTTAGAGTTAAATTTACAACTTATATTTGTTATTCAACATTATAATGAAGATTTGTAATACACACTTTATTATGCAGCATCACGTGTACAACGTGTTCTCCCTACAGCAAGGAAAGCACTGTAAATACCATGTTTAATGAACCCAGCAACTAACATGATGGGAGAGGTAGTAGTTGTATGTAGAATCAGGACAATGAAGAGAAAATGCCTTCAAAAACCTGGGCAATTTAAGTATTTGGATAAATTTGTACCTATGCGCGTGTGTCTATTTTAAGAGGCAGTGAGTTATTCTACAACTAAAAATGAAGTGCATACACAACAGAGTTTAAAGATATAGATCTTGGATGTAGTGTTGGAAAGCTGCAGCCAGGAGCCAGATCTGCCTTTTAGCAGCTAGAATACTGTCTGGAAAGAAGGACAGGTTAGAGGATTAGACGTGACAAAAATAAAAATACCTCTTTATAGAAACATAATAGTTTTAGCCAGTTTGTCTGAGTCATTTGTCCTAATCTTCTGAATACTGTTCATTCTTTCATTTTAGCACTGCTATATGGACCTATGTTTAGATCCTCCAACTCTTTAGATGCCCTCTCAAGCAAGCTACATTTCCATACTGTACATTTCCATTCTTATAGAATAGGTTTCTTATGAAACCATAATAAAGCCCTGTTAACATATGAGTTGGAAGAAATAAACAGGGTAGGTATGAATAGGAGACCTAGGACGTCTCTGGGATAGTTTAAAACATGCAGGACCAAGAAGCTTTAGGCAATTTCTCCTGATTTATAACTACCAAACGTGGGTCTACCATGAATTTCAGAAAGACAGCAGAAAGTGTTTGGTTTGATAAAAGCAACAATTCTCTTGGTGAATATGTCCTTTAAAATGTAGTGATGATATTAAGGGCTGTGGCACCATCAAAGGTCAACAGAAAATCATGCTGCACCTTGTTGTCTCGCTGCCAATAGTTAAGATTAAAGGCTGTCATTTTCTCCTATCGTCTTCAACTACAGTCACTATTTAAGATATGAGATCAACTAGACATGCTTATAACTAGATAGGGTAATAGCCGAAATTAAACCTATCTGCCCACGTATCTGCTCCATCACTCTTTAGTCCAGGCGTGGAGTCAGGGAGAGCTTGTGTACCAGTATGTCTGCTTAGTTAGCCTTGAAGACAGGGAACTATGGAAAAATACTCCCTCTTCTCTTTTTAGTATCAATAACGAACTCCTTTACATGTATTCTGACAACATCCTGTGTGCTTTCTTTAGCATAAGGTCATATTATAGAGCCTCATTTTCATTTCTCTAAGGAATTTAATTTGTAAATGTCAATCAAGCACTTAAAAGTACTTGCCCACATAGTACTTAAAAACAAAAATCCTCCCTTACACAACTATACAACACATGCCTAACAACCAGTTATTTTTTCAGTATAAGCCATTAAGGGATTTGTTTAACTCAGGATTGAAAAATAAACCACTTTCAGCAAACACAGAAGGACCAAACACCAGGAAATATATTGGATTGTCCATATAAGAGTAAAAATGAAGATACTCAACTCCTCAAAATGCTCATTACACGTGAGGTTTCCGTTCGACGTGACAGAAGAGCGACCTCTCCTATGCAAGGGCCCTTGTTTGGAATCCTAACACTGCACTCAGCACTGGAAAGTCACTTTTACTGCACCGTGACTTCTGCTAAACGTGTCCACTAGACATTGCACAAGGGTGCCAGAAGAGAAAGGTCACAGGGACAGTCTGCATCCATCTCCCTGCACTGCCGTGTATATTACAAATTGGCTGGGTAGGTAACCTGTAATGAGACACCTTTGAATGGTCATGGCCAAATGAATTATTTGCTAAGCCATGCATCTAAGGTCAAAGAGGAGTTAAGGGAAGGAGGTATTTTTCTAAACAGACAAGATTCAACATTTTTTACACTGAAATAAGTATCTATGCCTTTGCTGTATCAAAACTGATCTAATTTTCATATGTTTTAATAGTCACATATTCCAAGTGTTATGACAAACCTCTCGCCATGGTATTCACAGGATCTAAATAAAAATCAAGGAGAATGAACTGGGGGGGAAGGAGTGAATTGCAAGTAAATGAACGCCAGAAAAATAAAGAAAATGTCTAGAAGCTGCTACAGATTTTTGAAGTATTTGATCCCGGACCAAATGGTGTGCAGGACCTTTGCAAAGTAATCCGCATTCATTAAATGGCTGGGATCCAGTAGGCTGAGGGTTCGGAGGCATGGCTCCCCTCAGATCTCGGCATATAGCTATGTAAAGAGGATACTAGACAGAGAGTCAGCAATTTCATTTCCATATCACAGATGTCTCTGCACGGATGTCACTGGCTGAGAGCATGACCTGAGGAGACTCTTCTTCCACCTATGTAACCTGTTTCTCTTTTTACTTCTCCCTTATCCAGCTGTTCAGACAATGAATTCTGTGGAGTGGATCCAAACTGTACTGTGCCTCACACAATATCAGTTAGGGTCTCTGCTTGCTCATAATAACACAAAATTACCAAAGGCCCTTTACAACCCACTGAACAGATACAGGCTTAACAGAAGTTCAGTTACTTGCCACCAACAGTAGTATTCTGCTGTAGCATTACGTACAGAAAGAAAATGGATTTACTGAAAGTTACTTCTTATAGCTCTAAATTTTCTTTCTTGATTAATGCTGATTCGAGGAAGAAGCAACATGACCAAAGGGTAGCACTGTTCCCTCACACTCCCTTAGGAAGCCAAACTCACATCTTCTCCAGAACCACAGAAAAGTGAGCAAGACCCATAGAGCTCTTTAGATCCTATTCCCCTTCTCTCCACACTTTGGGAGTTCAGGGACAGTACCATTCTCAAATATGAACTCTGGTACAGATCACCAGACCTTCTGATCACACGAGCCATGTGTCCAAACTTTCACAGCTCTGAGAGCCACTGAACACACATCAGCATGAAGAGGAACAAGGGAGCTCTAGGAACAGTTTACTTGCAGTAGACAACAATGCTTCTCTAGAAAGAGAGGGGGAAGGATGTGTCTGGAATGGACATGCCATGGGGTGCTGAGATGACACAGCAATCTTGGTCTCAGGCTGCTGTTGGCGCATTTCCTCCCAAAGCTAAGGACTCAGATTACCCAGGAGTCCCTGCACGAGCACAGCCTGCTGCCAGTCCCTGGCAAGGACACTTGCCGTGCTCTTGAAATGTTTCTGAGTTCGTGCCGCCTTCCTATGTGTGAGGACTTATGAGACAGCCTGGGAAACTCGCACTTCATGAGAGACATTCTAACTCAAAAGAACAAACATAACTTATGTGCAGAGCAACCTCAAAAAGAAATGTCTGACAGATGTCACCACTCCAAATTTCAAAAGTGGGTTCACAACATGTGCAACAAAACTGGCAAAGAGCTGACAG
The DNA here is from genome assembly GCF_963921805.1 of Phalacrocorax carbo. Classification (NCBI taxonomy): domain Eukaryota; kingdom Metazoa; phylum Chordata; class Aves; order Suliformes; family Phalacrocoracidae; genus Phalacrocorax; species Phalacrocorax carbo. The sequence goes on along the minus strand of NC_087514.1, from coordinate 91,981,163 downwards.
TCACTGACATGCAAAATTCAGGAAAAAAAATACTTTAGTGCAGATAAGGACTGGAAAGCAATCACTGGTAGTCTTAACACAGGGTATTTTCAAATCTTTTTTCTTTGCAATGCAATGGATATAGTTCTCTTGCTAACAAATACCATTTAATACACTGGCCTCGGGTCTTAAAAACTGGAAAATAAATTGACAGTAGGAAAACAGTGGAAGTGTAATAAAATTAGGACAGAGGAACCTCTTCTTCCTTACAAACTACAATTCATCCAAGAAAAACTGCAAAATCTTAGTGAGTTAGGCATAAACAAAAGAGTGGATCTTTTTTCAAGTTCATCTGTGAGTGCTGTAGTAGCTTCAGACTGGATCAGAAAAAAAATGCAAACCACCAACCACAGACTTGATTTTTATTTGCCAGTAAATCTAGAGGAAACCACTCTCTATAAAGAACAGAGTACTAGTATGTTTTTTACATATATATTAATTATCTTCTCTTTACTACTCTTGTTTGACTGTTTTGCGAAAAATGGACAATTCTAAACTGTTAGCAGTTTCAGTAATTGAATGTGACTGAACTTTACACCCAACAGAGCTGCATATCAGGGACAACGTTCTCCTTGACGGTATGGTACTGAACGGTTAGTTCTTCCTCTTCTAACAAGTTGGTTAAAGAACGAACTTAAAGATCATTACTTAAAGCGAATGTTTACAAAAAAATATCATTCAGTAACTGACACTACCAAATTAATTAACAACATGAATAAAGACATTTCTAATATGTTTTTACTTTTTGAGTGTCCCCTTAGTTTTTCCTTTCTCTATATTTATCCATGCATATATGTCATAGAAGCAGAATCAGTATAAATGGAAACCTTAGTAAAATCTGTCTGGTTTGCTTTTATTGAGAAAAATATTAGTACAAATTTCTGAAAGAACAGTTTTTCTGATGGATTAGAGGACATTCATATAATAAGCTTCTTAGGTCATAATCGAAGAGTATACAAAAAATCCTACAATTTTTTTTTCATTCTTCAATTTCTTTATTAATCCCTTAATTGTGAGTGCTGATATGTGTAGTTAATATTTAAATTATTTACCTTATCACTGTTCTGCAAGCCTTTCACACAGTGTGTGAAAAACTGTTATATATTCAAAGTAAGTCATGGCTCTTTGGCTAATAGTACTAGAAGAATATGCAAGTGTGAGGTTGCAGCCTTTTCAGATCTCAAACCTTTGACATGAAATCAGTTTTGAGATTCTGCAGGTGGATCTCTTCACAGAAAGAAAGAAAAGCTTCATTTGCAGCAAGCTAATTAAAATCCTAAGCATTCTGGCAATCTAAGTCTTTAGAGCTACTTTAGGACAAGTGTCTTCCTTTTTGCCTTTCTAAACTCATGCACTTTTCTTTAAGCAATGTTCCCTGTTAAGAATTCTTCTAAAAGCTCTTGAGTTAAAACATGACACGTTATCACAGCCCTGAATTACCTTCTGGAAAATCACAGCAAACGTAGGTACTATCTTTGACTGCAACATCTAGTGATGTTATAACTAGTGATGCTACTTCTTTGGGGAGATAATGCTACGTTCACTTGACAACAGGAGAATAACGGGCATGAGCCGTGCTGAGGATCTCCAAGTCCCACAACAAGAAGGGCTGGCAACCTTGCTCCCACTATGGTGAAAGATGGTAACCTTGAGGCAGTCCCTTGTACTGCACCCAGTAGAGGTCACTAGAGGATGCATCATGTTTTAACGGCAAGAAAAAGCATTCCAACAGCAAGGGGAGAGAGGCACCTTCCTGAAAAGCATATCAACTGTCTAGGATCTACCGCCAAAGAGACTCTTGTAAAAGAGAGAAATATGTGCCGCTCTGTGAAAGAACCGATTGATTTAACTGGCTACATCTGAACACAAGCAGCATTCATCCAGTTAAAAAAATATCAATACTGATCAGTGAAATGTATCTAACATTGAAAGTAGATCTACTACCTGTGCACTTCCAGATGCAGGGATCTCTTTCTTTCTTCCACAGCTTAACACAGTCCACAAGGTGTGACGGAGATATGAAGCCAAAAGGCAGAAACTACCTGCAATCCAGGCAAAACTTCTTCGCAGGGGTAGATTCATCCCCTTATTTTTAATCAGCTGATTAACCTGGATCTCCTGCTGTAGCAGATGCAGTTTGGCAGGCACCCTCAAAACCCTCCCCAGCTCTGTAAGTACCACCTAGCTAGGCAAGGCTCAGACAAGCAGCAGGATCCTCTCTCACACTTCAACATATTCCCTGAACCTACAAGGAAAAGGAGAGATGGCTCACTGACAAGTGTGAAACAGGTGCAGGGATCTACATGAGATGTGTATTAGAGGGACTTGAAAGGCAATTACTCTGACACCCCAGAACTTCTCAAATGAAAGCAAAAATTTAGCACAATCCCTTTGCAGTTAGAGTTCAGGCCACTGGTCATCTTTTTTCCCTTTTATTAGGCAAGAAATGGAAAAAAAATACCCAAGGGGCAAAATTCAAGACAATCACTTAAAACGTGTCATGGTGCACATGCACAGGAAGCCACGGCTTTACTCTCTGCAGTCCTTTTTGTTCCTGTGCTTGCAGTCTGTCTACATTGCTCCCATATCCAAACCACCACCACAAGGGAAGTGGGTCCTAGCTGTCTCCCCATCTCATATCCAGCATCTGCTCACCTGCCAACCCTCAAGTCCTTGATCCAAAGGATGGAGGTGCCCAATCATTTCAACCACATGGATGTGAGACTTTCAATATCATCAAGGTAACTCCTTTCCCCTAAAACTTCCAGAAACAGAGAGATTGTCTCTGCTGAATTTTCCCAAGCAATTCACTGTGATGCAAAATCTGCATGGAAAATTTTGGCTTGAGCAGCCAAAACCTGGGAAATTTTTAAACAACTGAAAACAGTATCTTAAAATTGGAAATGGTACGCAACTTCAGTAAAAAATCGTGCTACCAGCTCTATTATAAGCCCAGGGAAGCTGTTGTACTTCTAGAGATAGAAAACTAAAAATATGAGGAACGAAGTGTGTCATCGTTTATTGTCTTATATATAAGGATATAAGGATTGTGAAGGATAAATACATAGGGTCTTTGGTCTATATATAAGGAAGGAATCCTTATATATACGGATTATACATCTTCTGCGCAACAGGTGCCCATAATTACAGAGAGCTAACAGTCATGAAGCAGTAAGTAAATTAAGCAGTAAGAAGAAACTGCCATTTCTTCTCCACTTGTGCATGTATGTATTAGTGTCCTAATTTCAGATAGTGATTCAAAATCTAAGAATTTGAATTGCATTCTCGTACCCATCGTTTACCAGGTAAGAGCTGGAAGGAAGAGACTACCCATTTGCTGACCAACAGCATGCAGCTTTGGCTGGGCCATCAGTAGGTGGGGAACGTAGAGCAGACTGGAAGCTAATGCAGCTGGATAAATTGCGCAGTAGTTTCACAATCAATTTACCTTTGCATAAACTGGTGCTATTGTCAAAAGAGGTGGTTCTACCTTCCCACAGCTGCTTGTTGCTGCTCTGTGCCACCCCCTCCCTTGGACCAGAACAAAGCCTGGTGTGGCTGTTCTGTGCAATAGGTCAAGGACAAATCTGGATTTTTCTTCTTTTGTGTGATTTTTTTTTTTTTTAATCTGGTTCTCACACACAAAAAGCATGTCCTATAAAACAAGATGTCATTCACTTGTTAATGTACCACCTGAAGCAAAACTTTGTGTTCATTCCTGAAGACAAAACTTAGCCGAGACACAAAGCCATGTGCTGCCAACTGTACAAATGGGGGACATTCTGACCACATGCAAAACTGGTGAGTTATTTTGAGTCATCCTCTCCAAGAGCAAACGGTCCTGGTGGACAGCTGGTGTGGCAAAGAGTGCCATCTAGAGGACTGAAACACCACAGCTTGTTCACGGCACCAAGACATACATTACACTGTGAAGTCATTATTCGTAATTGATGGTCAACAATTGCTGGGTTTGCTTTCCATAGTTGTTTTTTAACGGGTCTGGAAAGTCTTTTTTTTTTTTTTTTCCTTAAATTAGGGTTTGTTTGGGGGTATTGTGTGAGAATATACTGTACCAAAAGATGACATTTGTGTTTGCTTATTTTATAAAAAATATATCTAGAAAAATAGTTGGCTTGAGGAAGGAGGTAATTTTCTTCTGTAATTATAATCAGTTAGTCTCAGAATAATTATTTCTTCCAGCAAGTACAGAGTTTGACCACTCTCTTTTAGATGGTCTCTTGAGTTCTAATGCACTTCCATTGAAGCTAATAGATGCTTTGTCACTGCTTCCAAAGGGAGCAGGACATCATCCACAGAAATTGCGTACATATGCCCACAAGCATACACATGTAAATGCGTACACCTGAGCAAAGTTCACTGCATTTCATGCCAGCACAATCTTCTTTTCATCCTCTCCTGATCAGTATAATAAAACTGTTCTTCAGGCAAGCAGACAAAGCTAAGACCTCTCAAAGGAAAGTCTTGGTTTTTCTTTTATCAACACTAACAGCATAGCTAGGGCCCAATTCTGTATCCCATTGAGAAATTGAAAAAAATGTGTGAAACTTAAGTTTTGCAATTAAATTCTAAGCTTGTAAAAGCTTAGAAGAAATATAACTGATGTTTATGTATCTGGAAACCTCACTTCAGTGAGGTATATTACCAGAGTTCAGCTGGACTGCCTTTCACCTTTGAAGTCTTGTCCCCAGGGGACTGATGAGCTAAAATGGGAACACGGAGCTATTTCTCCAGCTTGCAACTAGCCACCAGCTGTTCATCTTCTAAACCTATTCCTTTCTCTCCTACTGCACCTCCAAACTCTCCCTGCCTTTTCTCACAGCATTCCTAACAAAAAGCCAGTTCCAACTATTAGACTGAAGAAGCAAACATCAAGAGTTTTTGCAGCAAAAAGTGGTGGAAAATCCCGCTACCTCAGCTACTTTCTGCAATTCGTCATCAAAGAAAGACACATTAACACAGGCAAAACAGCTCGCATACCCATTTTCTTGACCTTAAAGGGACAAAACTCAAACAAAAAGCTACATGGCAGCAACAGCAGTGCTACTTTCTCACCTGCGCAAGTTGTGATTTTCATACTGGAGGACACCTTTCTTAAAAGAGCTAATAACATCCTCCAAATCCTGACCACCCATATGATTTTTTTTTAATTCTCATTTTCACTGTAACACTAAATGAAACTCTCTAAAATAAACACATTCTAATTATGTGAGACATGCTTTGTTTGTTTTAATATACGGATCATTTTCTTTCTCTACAAAGTAAAAACTGTAATAGCTTACTGAAGACTGGAATAATTTTGTACAAAAGTGACCCAGCAGATTAAGAAATACCAAAAATTCAGCTTCTTGAGTTGTGAATACAAACGAAACCATCGTGAAATTTACTTTATACCTATATTCCAGGTTATCATCTGAATGAAAAAATATACAGAACACTTGCAAAACTGCTCTACCATATCAGCACAATCAGCACACAAACAGCCACAGCACAAATTTTTCAAGTCTTTTCACAAAATGGTGTGTAAAATGAATTTCTCATTGCAGTATTGCAAGCACGTTTTCTTTGTTCTTGTCTAAATGACTTGTCAATAAAATACTGGTTCCTCTAGACTCTCCCATAGGAAAAAACATAATACAAGGAAATGCACTGTTATTTCTGAACACATTTTGGCTGATCACAGAGTCATCTTCCTGCCAGAGACCCCATACTATGATGCCCAGCACCATTCTTACTGGAGACAGGTACAGCAGAGAGACACTGGACAGCACTCGACCCTGCAAGCATGGCATGCAACATGTATCCATGCCCATGCCCTGCTCCCCCAGTGTTAATAGGGAGCAAAGGACAGAACTTCCTCAGTTCCTGTAGGAAATCTGCTCTTTCCATGGGATTCATCCAGTCCGCACTGACTCCAGAGCTGTTAGATAAGACAAAGGCTTTCAAAACAAAATCCATCATTACCTTCTGATTTTGAAGAGCTGCAGAACAACACAACTTCTTCACAACTTCTGAATATAAGTCCAGCTGTAAATAAACCCCAGAATAAAGCCACACGTGCTTGCTTCTATGAATCCAAAAGATTAAAAGATGCTGACCAGTCTCCCACAGCTGCAATACATTTTCACAGATGATAATGAAAAATTCAACTCTACTCGGAAACACACATAATAAACTCTTTAACTAGCTGAAAGAAGAAAGGGACAGTGTTTTGGGAAGACAAAATTAATTGTGCAGTTAGTTTGTTACCTTTTCATCTTCTGCTGCAGGATCCGATTCACTGAATTTTTCTTCCTGAAAGCTTCTAGTCCTCCCCATTTTTGCCATGCTCTGAAAAAAGGCTGTTTTTTCCAATCTGTTGCCATTGCACCGTGTATTGATCTCTTCCAGCCTGTTAATCTTAAGCAGCTTCATACTATGCCCGCTTAATATACTGTCTGTTTTTCTCTCCACCTTAGATTCATAAACCAATGAACATGCGTAACTTCTGATTTCTCTTCCTTCTTGGCTGTACAAAAGAAAGACAAACAAGAAGCATCAGCATTATTCATACATTTTAGCTTAGAGAAGTGCCATTGTTGCAATTATTTTATATTTCAACTCTCTCTCATACTTTCTGAACCAATACACAACTACAGTGTTAACAGCACTAGATGTTCACAGAGGCCATTCTACCTACTCACCTACATTCAACACCAGGTAAGTCAAGCAGGCTACAAGACCAATGTAATTTAATTTGTTCATAGAAACTATTTAGCTCTATCAAATCAATACATATTGCTGCTGCTTGCAGACTTTGCTTATAGGTCATTTCCCGCTTTTTCACCACTTCAGTGGTTCCCTGTGGCTAAATGTGTTCCCCTTCTCTCTGCCGCATTTCCAGCAAGTTGGCATGTGAGGACCCTGTTATTAAGTCCATTAAGATTTTAGATATTAAACAAAGTGCTTTAGGCCTGAACACAGTCCTTCCCTCTCTTGTCACTATCCTATACCACGGAAATGGGTAATTGCCAAAATGGTGGTGATTTCAGGCCCTCTGTTGAAGGCTGCAAAAAAGCATAGTCCTCAGCTGGGTTCCTTCCCTCTGTAGGCCCTCACTTTGTGCCTAGTACTTACGACATAGGATCATCGAGGTTTGTCTGATGGTAAGATTGGCTGGCAAGTTATTGTAAGTCAAGCTGTTAGTTTTGATTGTCTGTAGAAGGGCTTTTATTCCACAGTAAGGTAGTGGGTTCCCCCCCCCCCCACCCCGTAAGTAATCACTTGGTTACACTTGGAAAATATGTCCTTTTGCACAACTAATTTTACAAGAGTAAGAGAAACTACTCTAACATTTCATTTGGCAACTGTGTGTAGGCCCAGGAAATAGGGGACTAAAATGTCTTCATTGCTATTATTGCAACCCTTCCTTCACTGTACTGGAAACCCAGCTACAAAAGCACGGCACTAATGCTTTAGCTCTAGAAAGCTGAATCTGTTCAATCTCATTACACAGCTCATGGTTTTCATTTTAACTTGCATAAATACCATAAACTATATGGCGTAATTAAGAATGTATATACAACCTTAGAGTCATTAGCAGCACAGAGAAACAGCTTTCAGTGTACCAACCAGAGACCCAATTAAATCAGTTATTTTTACCTGAACACCTTCCAACAGAAAAAGTTCCTCACTGTGTTTTGACCCCACATCTGTGCACATGCAACAGATGAGATGTACACCTACATCAACTAACTGCACTGCCCATAGTTAGCCTTCCAACCTTTTCCCAGATGCAAAAGATGCCACATGCTATCACGTCTGACACAGGAGGTGGCTTGCTAGTGGTGACATTTATAGATGATGGACAGCAAAGGACAGTGCAAGCTTGCAGCTGGCAAATGAGCCTTCCAGAGAGACTCCTGCTATCACATTAGTGCATCCCTAGAGCTTGCTTTTCATATGTGAGATGCAGGGACACTAGCATGGGACTGTAAGACATTCATCACCTGAAGAAGTCGTGCACCCAGTATGTAAAAATACTGGGTCTTCTGCTTCTAGCCTCTATCACCAGATCTCATGGCTCTGACATCCCTTTTCCATCACCTTCAGGTGAAAGGACACTACGAGGATTTTCTTGCCCCGTTTCTCAAGAGCTGCGTTCTTGAGTCTTCCTAAATGCACTGACAATTGCAGCTGACATACCACAGTATAACCTTTCAGCCATTATTCTACGGATCCTTTGATCTACTCCACACCAAGGGGTGATGCAACATACTCCAAAGCTGTCAGAAAAAACAGATAATGTTTCCAGATGCCCTCCCATTGCCTCCATGTCTCCAGCTACTCAAATCCTACAGTACTGTAGAGCAACCTGGCTGTGAAGACTACTTCTGGCCTGACATGACTGCAACCAGGGAAAGTTGATTCAGGCTCTCCATAGCTCTTCAAAGAGCACATCATGCCCCAGGTGATGATCACCAAATGTGGCCATGTATTTAATGAGAATGGCATGTCCTACTGAAAGAACATGTTGTTCCTTCAAGCTGACGAACGAGTCAGTTATCTGGGAAAATATTAATGGGATAGCAAGCCTGAAGGTATTACTGGGCTCGGTTACCAAGCAGAGACTAGGATTGAGTGCCAAAGTGATTGCCCTCTCCTCCATTATTACCTTAGTATATCCCTGAAACAATAAGCTAAACAATGGAGAGTTTCTAAGATGCACATAGTGAAATTTGTTTGCAGCTGCCTCTTCCACAGCTATCCCACCCTGGTCATGTGCCACTGAGCAACGGGAGGGTACGGCCTTCCATCTTATTAAAAAGAAAAAAAATATTTCAAGTGGGTATTGAGCTCCCTTTCCCCCAGAGTGAAAACTTTCCCCCCATCATTGACATTCCCCAACTTTGGCCTGGAAGACTCTTTCTTCTGGGTTGTGTTCAGCAAACCAATATCTCACTTTAAGCAAAATAGCTTGCTTGCTTCATGAACCACATCTTCATTTACATGCTGAGAAACACACACGTCATAAAAAACCAGAAACTTGCCCAGCTGTATCAGGGGTTATATACCTACAGCCCTAATGCTTTTTCTGCCCAATAGCAGAAAATAAATAAATTTGCACAATGTAAACAATAAAGTAAGAAAATTTGCACAATAAACTTATAAACAATAGAGTAAATGTTTATAAAACTGGTTAGAAATAGAAACAGGCAGGCAAACACTTATCAGTCAAAAAGAAGAACCCACAAACAACCCCTTTTTCTTTCACCATCTGTTTTAAGATCGTAACTCCTTCAGCCAGAACTAGGTTTACATGATGGGCCGTAAAGCACTTCTCTGAAAACTCAGTCCTTTGGCCTCCATCTTCAGTTCAAATAAAAAGTTTATTTCTGACCTGTTGGCCATTTGCAAACCAGCCATTTTCAAAATTTCAGCCTGGGGACAGGTACCGTTAGCCAGCAGCCAGACTTGTTTACCTCCCAGTACATCCTGACATTAGGTTGACCTGAATTTTAAAACCTGGGAACGATTATGTAACGGTATATAATTAAACCTAAATATATAATTTAAGAAAGAAAACAAGATGTAATATGGAAAGAATTACCAGTGGGTCAAGTTCAGGTGGTAAATTAAGATGCAAATGGCACCGCTTACTATGCTTTTCTTTCAAATACAACCTGCCCAGCATTCAGCTTAATACAAGAGATTTATTTTCTTTAATAAAACCAAAAATTTATTGGAATTAATTGCTAGCTCTTCAACTGAGAATGAAGTTTTCACATATTTCAACAAACAACCAGGCAGACGCCCAAACACTCAGACCTTGACAATATTGATGAGCATGAGCATGACCCTGAAGTAGCTCCTCAGTGCTTCAGGCCGTTCGAACAGGGCCCATGCGGCCTTGCTCTTCTCCCACCCGCTCCCCAGGCTTGGCCACACAGCCCCAGCAGGCTGGAAACCTGCACACCACAAACCCGCCAGTGCTAACCCTTCGCTGCCCCGGCATCGCAGCCTGCGAGACCACAGACACACTGCATACCCCAAATAGATTTTTCAACATCTTCTGTCAAGGTGGAAAAACAGTAGCGCGGGTTACACACACACAACCGAGGGCGGGCCAGTGGGCCTCTGTCCCTGAGGACTCTGCCCCGCAATGCCTCGGGAGTGCAGGCGCACAGGGCACGCTCCCCTCCCATGTTGGCACCAGCCTACAGGGACCCCTCCGTAGGCCTCCACAGCGCGGAGGGCGCTGAGGGCTCGGTGGGGATGCCGTCCCCTTCTTTCCCCGCCACGAAGCCAGCGAGGCTCCCTGCGCGGCGGGAAAACGGCGCCTGCCTCCCCCCGCTGCTAGGGGCGGGGGGCGGGGAGCGGGGCCGGCCCGACTACAGCTCCCGAAGGGCTGCAGGCGCTGACGGCCGCTGGCCTCGCTTCCTGCCCCAGCCTCGCCTCACGGGCCGCCCGCGGCGGGAGCCGATGGAGGGCGCCGAGGAGGAGGTGGCGGCGCTGGTGCAGTGTCCCGTGTGCCTGTGGCAGCTCCCGGGCGCGCACATCAACTCGCACCTGGACCGGTGCTTGCAGGCCACGGAGGGCGAGGTGGAGCCGGGCTCGTCGCCCCCCAGCAAGCGGCCGCGCCTCCCCACCGCCCCCCCACCGGGGAGCCAGGGGCAGGGGAAGCCGGAGGAGGCCTGCCCGGCCGCCAGCCCCCCCGTCTTCTCCCTCTTCCACAAGGGCCGCGCCGGCGGGCAGAGCCTGGGAGCCCCCGGCAGGAGGAGCGGGGCGGGGCGGGAGGAGGCCGCGGCGAAGGCGGAGGATGGAGGCTCGGCAGCGGCGGCGGGCAGCGGGGCGAGCCTGGCGCAGAAGCTGGAAGGGAAGCCCTTGGCCGAGCGGCTGCGGCCGGACACGCTGGGGGATTACGTGGGGCAGGAGCGGGTGCTGGGAGCCCAGACCCTCCTGCGGTCCCTGCTGGAGTCCCACGAAATCCCCTCCCTCATCCTCTGGGGGCCACCGGGCTGCGGCAAGGTGAGTGGCGCCGCTGGGCCCCGCCGCCGCTGGGCCCCGCCGCCGCTGCTCCCGCCCGGCGGGGCCCCGGCGGCGGGCGGCTCTCCCGGCCGCGGGAGGCGGCCATTAGCGACCCGGCAGAGGTTCGCACCGTGCAGCTCGGGTCGGATGTTCAGGCCCTTCTCCGTTTCACGTGGCTTTCGAGGCTGATGCACCTCAAGCGTGGGATCTGTTTATTTTTTTGAACTCTTTTTTTTTTTTCCTGTCGTCTTGGCTTCTTCTGTGATGTCTTTATGATGGCTGATGCTTGCAAGTTTTAATTTGGATCACAAAACCACAACCTACCTCCTGAATAAAATAGAAGCATCTCAACCCCACCAACCCTACTCCCAGCATTTTGCACTTGGGCTACAGATGCCCTCTTGGTTTCACATAATTTAGACTTGGTAGAATTCCAAAGCCATTAAACAAGCTGAGAAGCTTAAAAACAGGCACAAAATAGAACCTGTAAAAATGGCTAGGAAATGGGGTGAAATACTTGCAGATTAATAGTGGAGTGTTTGGCTTAGCTCTCAAATGCAGGCCCCTGACAGAAGGCAGCTCAGGTGTGGAAAGGAGATAACATTGTGGCCAGGCACTCACTAACCTACAAACCCTCTGAAACTGATTAGTCTTTGCAGGATCTGACTGTGGCATGCTCTTGTTTTGCCTCTTGTTAAGATACCACGGGTTGACCCTGGTGAGTCCCAAAAAGCACTGTAATTACAGTACAGCAGGGAAGGGATCCATAACTGTATGAGGGAAGGGCCAAATTTATGCCTCAGGTGTGGTCAAGAGGGAGCCCTCAAAAGATCTTGCCTTCATTTGTCCTTTTTCTCTGTATTCCCGATTTGGGGAGGGGGGGGAGAGGTGGGGTGTGAAGTTAAGCAAGGAAAATAATGGTTATCTCTGTAAGTCTAATGTTGCACAGCACTAAGTTCTGCATATTTTATATGTAGGTAGATATCTTGGTTATGTGTGTGGGAGATCTGGGATAGGGAAAACAATCACTAATGAATTAATGCTAGCAGAGAAGTTAAGCTCAGAGCAGCAGCTTGCTCTTCTCAGCATGCTTGAAGAGAAAAAGAAACTTGATATATATGGTATTTGAATAATAATGCCAGTTAATCACAGTTAATAAGGAGCAGGTATCAGAATAATTGAGAGATTAATACTGTTAGCAATGATGCAAGGGGGTTAGGCTAAATAACATACACCTGAAAAGAACCAGCTGGTGAACTTAATTTAATTGCCACTTAAAATAACCAGGTAGTATCTGAAAGAGAGATATCCAAGGAGGTGAGATAAGGGCTGGTTCTAAAAACTCATTAAAGGGTAGGTGGATTGACTGAAGCAAGATGGCCAGAGAGAGATGTGGACTTGAGTTCTTTAATAAATAGGACTCCACCTTATTGAATGGGTAACATGTTTAGGGGCCTGCTTTTGTATTCATACTCTTCTGCCTTTGGTTTCTTGTTACCTGTGTCAACAGTGTCTGTTTGCTTCTTCTTGAAGCCCTTTTTCCTTAGAAAAAAATACTGTTACAAATACAGTGATAAAGCAAAAGCTGCATATAGTCTCTGGAAATGAGAATTGTCTTCAGTGGCCTTTGGGCTGTGATCTCATGCGCCCACCTGGTTGTTTTTTTTTTGACTATGGAAATGATTTTTCATGAGCTTGTGACAAGCTTACACTTGTGTTTCCGGTCTTCCTTAGGAACCTTCTTTGGTACTAAGACTCTCTTTGAATAACAGGGGATCTGTTTTATACTTGTGATTACACAGCCTTCGTTCTCCTTTCTCATGACCCATCGTTCTCATCAATATACCTTATGCAGAGTTGTATTTAGTGAGCTTGCTTCTCACAGAGTTTAAATTCTGTTTGTCAGTCATCTGGCCTGCCTCAAGATTGTGCTTTTTGCCTTGTCAAGGAACAGTTCCACAATTTATCTGTTACGTTTTTGTCTCTCCAAGTACTTAAGCTGTTGGGTAACTCATCTCCTTTCTAGTTTACTCCTTCTCAACAACCACTTTTGAGGCTGAATGCTTTCAGCTGGCTCTTGATGGACCATCCTGGCTGAACCAGAAATTCCTACTGCAAAAAGTTGAACTTTTCCCTTCACACATGCTTATGAATATTTCTGGGATGGTGCTAGATTATAGTTTCATCTCAATCCTTCGTCCCTATAATTCATATTGTCTGTCTCAGGCAAATGGCTGAAAGTTTTGTCCTTTACTTGGGTATATTTTATTAAATTCCTGTCCTTAGAAATTTAATGTGCAAGGCAAAATAGTCCCCCTAAAGATGGAAAAAGAAGTCTGTGGTTGCCTGCCTGCCTCATTCACTTACTATTTGGTTGTACGTATATAACATCTCTAAGAAAACATTTTGCAAGGAGGTAACCTGAAACAGGTGGAGGATGGACAGATTAAAAGTAAGCCTATTTCTCTTTTTTGTGAAGAATCATGTAACTCAGTGCTTGAAACTTGAAAAGACCTTATGATGGAGAAATAAGTGTTCTCATTGCCTCGGGACCTAGTTGGACTGATAATCAAAACAAGTACAGTCTTTTCCAGTGGGGACAAAATTAAGGAATGTGCATTATGGAGCTTCAGAATTATCAAGCCCACATGCTAAGCTCTGCCCATCAAAGAAAATAGCCTTATATTAGAGGGTAGGTGCTAAAATAGGAGTATACTTAGATATGTTGATCTAAATTCAGAAGTGCTGTGTAAGATAGTCATAGACTCATAAAACCTCTTCACACTCCTGCTACCCATGGAATCTGTTTATTGCAGCCCATCTATGCTTTCTTCCATTTCTATAGTGACATGCCATGCTAATTGATACTTCTTTTGAAAAGGGTAGAGCAGGACTAGTAAAAAAAACAACAACTGGAGATGGAATTAATCCTTGGGGCCAAATTTCAAATTAATTTATGTATTATTTGTCAGTATGGACCTTTATGAGAAGTAGTAATTCAACAGACCTTTTCTAAGCAGGAAGAGAATAATCTTAGCTATTAAACTGCTAGAAATGCAGTATTTCGTATTGTAGGTCAAGAGTACTTTTGGAGACTTTTTATCATGAAAGTAATAAAGCTAGGTACCCGAGTAAAAATATATGTGCTTTGTACTGCTCTGCCCAAGTAGAATTCAGCCTCAGCTGCACTTGAATGTTCAAGGAATTGAAAAGACAAAATCGGGGTACTTCTGTTATGAGTTTATTTTCTTTTGAGTTTCCATCTGTACTGAGTCTTCTTATTTTAAGGGGGCATGATCTCTGTACTTTTAATTTGTCATCCTAATTTCTTAGGAAGCCGAGGTGCTCTAGGTGGAAAGGCTTTGACTCTGTTATTGTTTTTACCTTTGTCACTCTTAAGCGTTGAACACAACCTATGTTCTGCTTTTAAGAAGCTGACCAGACACAGGCCAGAAGAAGAAACACTGCCTCAAAGAGATGACGTGGTTATTAACTTAGGACAGTTAGCTTGTTCATCCTGACTACGCAGATTTTTTTAAAGCCTGTATGAATCCTAGTGTAATCCGAGTAAGCTGTACTATGATTTATGACACCTTAATGCAGGGATTTAGATTTTTGCTTGTCTGCCATGGGGCACCAATTTTAGTAAAGAGTTAGCGGGGGGACACAGCGTAACTTGAGCACTGAATAATTTTGCAGCCACAGATACTGTTTAAGGCTTATAAACCTGAACATTCTGTATTTAAATACAGTAAACATTCCCTCTTATGCCTGCTGTTTAACAAGAAAAAATGTAGACAACAAGTGTCTGGAACCTGCTCCCTACAAAAGATCAGACAAGGAACACTCGTGTGATTTTCTGGGGTCCATATTTGCAATCTAGTGCTAAGATAAAATATGCCATGTTGGTATGAATCCAAAATATTTAAAACCTCAGTACGTTCAGTCTTTGAGGTTTCTATCAAATCTCCACTGAGTTTATATTCTATTTCTAGGACTCCCTTGTATTCCTTTTCTTTGTTTTTATTCGTGACTTCGCTATGTGGCACATCGAAACACAGACAGCAAGTCCAATTTACATATTTTGCTCCCTGCGTATTTATTGTCCCTTCCCTCCAGCGTTTTCTGTTTTGCTAATTCAAGTGATTACCTAAATGGTTATTTGATTACTTGAGTGTATTTCATCTTTTCTTATTCATACTGCTTGGGACCTGATTTGAACTGTTAGAAGTAATGAGTTCTTTTGATTGATAACCATGAGTGTTTTAACTAAAAATGCATAATGTCTTTTACAGTAGAGTAGACTGGAAGTCCCAAACAACTCTGAAAAATGAGTTTGTCTTTGCAGTTGCCTGGGAGAAGTCTTTCAGTACAGTGCGCTTGATTTTACTTACACCAGTCTAAATCAGGAATAACTTGGGGAAGCTCTCTAGGAAGAAAAAACTGGAAGAGAAAATATGATTGTATTTGCAAAGCAGATGGACTATAAGGAGACAAATCTGGATGCAGCAAATGGAGGCACAGCTCCATTTCAGTAAACATTATGCCGTGACCTTGCCTCTGTTTATGCTTCATCGGACTTGGATTCTGGAAGTGCTGTAAACCACACGCTGTGGTGGTTGTTCAGTGACACCTTACTCCTCCAGTAGCCTCACAGTGGGCTATTTGGGGTGTGAGGAACCAAACAAGATGGGTAAGAATAGCATCTGCCCTTATATAAAAGCCAACTGCTGCCACTTTTGATTGCGTTTATCTCTGTAGACAGTGCCCCTGGGCCATGTTGATCTGCTATCCTGCCAGTTTGCTTTAGACGTAGCCTGGCTTACCTCCTGTGATGCAGTGTGGTAGCTTGGGGTCAGCTCAGCAGTGTTGTGTAGGACAGACCACAGTTTTTTAAGCTGCATCCCAGGGAACTGCTCCCCTGTCTGGCATCCAAGGATGCTGGCCCTGTTGGTGTCTCACCTAGGGCACTGAAGCTGAGCGTGGCCTTTCCTAACTGCTTGTCAACCACAGTATGGCCTTGCTGTCCTCAAAGGGAGGATTGAGGGTGAGGAGAGGCTGTTGATGGCAGCACCATGTAAGTAAAGATACGGAAATTCTGGCCAGAATAAAGGAAGAGGCAAAAATACAGGGAAAGTCATGCTCAGAGGGCAGCAAAAAAAAAGCAGGATGCCGTTTTGGAACTCTGATAACATAGTTTAGACTCTGCAAGTCTATAGGTGTAGCTAGCCTATCGGGCTTGTGTTTTGCACTAGGCTGTCAGTGTTTCATCATCCGTGCCACAAACATAATTCATACTGTGGTTTGCTCTGGAACAAACCAGGAAAGTCACTTGGTGGGGAAGCCTAGATGCCAAATAGACTATCCCTGCTCAGGAACAATCTATGCTTTGCTGCAGCCTATACACTAGTGCAGATCTGTGCCAGATCTGCTTTGGTCACCTAAACATGGCCTAGCAGGCCATACAACCTTCCAGACTTGTTGGAAGAAGCACGTATGCTGGAAGGGCCCATCCAGGTACACGGAGACCTCTTGTACCTTCAAGTGTAGTATGAATGTCAGCTCCTCGTGAAAAGGCTGTAAGAGAGCTAGGCAGTAACACCACTCTTTAATCCTGGAAGGGGCTTTGGTGAGCTAATGCAGTGGGCATAGTTTAATAGCCTGGTAAAGAGGTGCAAAAATAAAAAGACCCATTACTTTTAAGCGGGTAATGTTAGTCATTGAACATCAGCATCAATAGGACAGGTTTGTGCTTGCTTTTTACTATATTCTTCCAGCCATGGGTGTGAGGCTGTATTGATTAGGGGCAGCACAGCGAATAGGGAAATAAGTTAAACTCAAGAAGAGAGTTGCCCAGTCAAGGAAACTTGTGGAGATACAGAAAAGTCATGTCTTCTAGTACAAACATCCAGCTAACCAGAATAGCAATTCCTATTGACTTATCTACTCTGACAGTGAGTGGTGTGTGGAGCCAGGCATACTTTGTGGGTTACTTTTATGTCATCTGTAACTCCTGTCAAAGCCTGAAAGAGCTGGTAGCATAGTTGCTGGGAGTGGGCTTGTTT
Source organism: Phalacrocorax carbo (assembly GCF_963921805.1). Classification (NCBI taxonomy): domain Eukaryota; kingdom Metazoa; phylum Chordata; class Aves; order Suliformes; family Phalacrocoracidae; genus Phalacrocorax; species Phalacrocorax carbo. The sequence goes on along the minus strand of NC_087514.1, from coordinate 91,964,034 downwards.
GGCTGGTTTTTTTTGTTTGGTTGGTGGGTTTTCGTATATCTTGCATGGTTGCAGCCTTTGGGAAAGGTTATTCTCATTTGGGCTGACATGAAGAAATTTGCAGGACGGTGGAGGAGAGTTTCAGTAGTTCAGTGTTTGTTCTGTGTGTAATGGATGTGGAATTAAGCGACCACAGGCTCAAGGTTTAAGTGTTATTCATTGGTGAGTAATGGTTCATGAGTTAGTTTCTTGGTGGATATGTTTCCATGTTTCAGAACAGCTCCTTAAGATGGCACTTCTTTAGCCCGGCTGAACAGGTAAGTCAGAGGGGTCTTGCGGTTTTCAGCATAAAGCTTGAGGTGATAGGTGTGAGTTTGGACAGTTTGGTGGGATAATGGAAGAGAACTAAAAATTATTTCTGGAAGGGGCAAGGAAATTACACTGTGAGCTTTGTAAGGTGTAATTTTTAGTGAAGCGAGCAGGAGGTTAGTTTGCAGGATCACTCCTATTCTCATTGATATAAATACCATTTAATTTACAGGAGACAATACTTCTGCTCCTCCCCATAAGGAGAAAACATGATCTAAAGAAGAAACGCCTGTATAATAAAAGGAGCAGAGTATCAACTTGTTTAGATTTCCTCTTCCTGCTTGTTATGCTGGTTCTGATACAGACATATTCATTCATATTAAATGGCAACATCAGTGTCACTGTTTTGAAAGACTTTTTTTCTAATGTAAGAATCAAACCTACCACAAAATTTATTTCAGATAATGAAAGATATTCAGTGTGTTTTCTTCTGCCTTCCATATTGGATTTTAAATTTTCTTCTTATCCCTCAAATACATTGCCCCTGAATTTAGAGGGAGAATATAGGGGGTTAGCTTACTAGTTGCAGTTCTGTGCTGGTACCTTCATACTTAGGCTCCCCTGCTTAAGGTAAGGCTCCACCGGGTTATATATTTGCTAGTTATAACCTGATAGTAACAAAGGGAGAAAGCAGTGTAGCATGTTACTGACCTTTGCTTGAGATGGTAGGAGAAAAAACAGCATAAGAAAACTGAGGTCATGGGAAGTAACAGGCTTTCAGAGGAATGGGGAAAGTTTAACCTGTATATGATGGGCAGTTTGACTTGCTAAGTGATTGATTGTGCAGAACAGAAGGAAGAGGCCGTGAACGTGCCTGTCCATGTCAAGCACTGCTTTTGAAAGGCAATGTATGTTATTCTTAATACAACCTTTGTTGACCCAGAAGTTGGCAGAGCGGGAGAGGTACATGCTGGCTGAGAGCTGTGCAGCAGTTTTCGAGTAGATTCTTGATCTAATAATAACCTTTAAACACATCTCTTTGTATTTTTCTTTCCTAAATTAGGGGTAGAAATATGGTCTCCTGTGCATGTGTTTAAAAACAATTCCTCACTGCTTTTTTTCTAAACAACGGAACTATCTGTGACTTGGTGAATGAGGGCCAGGATGCTTTATGAGCTACCAGTTCAAGTGGTAGCCACTTGATTCTGCCCACCACCACTTTTATACTTTTAGAGAAGGAAGAAGTACTTCTTTACTTTTTCATTTGATGTATTGTGGCTTTCCATGCTTTCAGTGATTTTTTTTTTTTTTTTTTAATGCATGGGTACATCCTCTGAAGGTACGTTCTGAATCAAGGCTGTTTTGCAAGGAAACACCAACTTTGGTTTTATCTTGTTAGCTTAGTTTCAAAGATAATTTCACCCTTTTTTTTTTTTTTTGTTTCCTAGATCTTTCTGATTTCTGTAGGTTTTACTGCAAGCACTTTCCAGCATGTCTTTCCAGCCTTGTCTTCTGCAGCAATACGAGGAGTGGAGGGGCTGGTGCTTTGAGCTCCAGGTGGTGAGAGAGGATCTGACAAGGGATGCGAGTCTTGTATCAGGACATGAAATTACACCTCTTCTGAAGAAAATCAGGAAGCCCTTTCTAAAACTAAAGCAAGAATAAATAATGATACATCCTCCCCTTTCCCACCTTGGGCTGGTTGCCATTTCAGGGATGAGGAGGTCCATTCGAGAGACAGGGCAGTGAGTGAAGTCATGCCAACACCACTGGTAGCCATGTGGTAGGTGGTTGCTTCTACAGCCTCCCTGCAAGAGGATTGGGTTGGCAGCACCTGCTGCTTTAACCTCAGTACTCAGGGTATCTTTTGAAGCAGTTTTGGCAGCACCTGTCCCTCTCCTCATCATCTGCAGCTCTCCTGTCTTCAATCTCCTTGGCCTCCTTCTTTAATAGGAGAGTGAGCTCAGTGGAAGAATCACCTGTTTTTCTCTAGCAGTACTTTGAGAGATACACTCTGTGACATGCAGATACACCTGTCTTTACCAAGGGTTGTGAAGGGAAGTCTGAAAATTATGCCTGTGATGTGTTCAGGTGTACTGAGTCTGCCAGGGGGTAGTACCGGAGGTTGCTTCTGTGCTTTGGTAGGCTCAGTGAAATTTCCTATAAATAAATTCTGATTTGAAGGAGTTGTCTATAAAGAAAGAAAAACAACACAGCTGCTCACTAAAAGCAGCCAACAGTTCAGTCAGCTGTCTTTTACTTCCCTGGGCTAGCCCTTGGTTACTGTTGGCAATTTAGATCTAGAGAGTTACATTTTCATAAGTATACATAACATTTTTCAGTATTAACATTCTCATGCTTTTGTAGGGAACTGCTTTCTGGTTAATTTCATTTTTATGTTCAGTGGGAATAGAAAAGGCTCTCATTAACAACATTGTAGCTTTTTATTTCTTAAATGTCCTTGCACTGTAAACGCTCTTGCAGTTGTCTTGGGGTAGTCCAGCTCTTTATCCAGTAACATACTCTACAAAATTACTGCACAACAAATTTCAGTCAGTGCATCTTCTGTGACAGAAATGTATTTGGGAAAGAGTTCTTCTGTGGTAGAGGAGACAGCTGTCATTGCTGGCCATTTCAGTATTGCAGCTGAACAGGTCTGGTACATAAAAGTGCAAGCATTAGAAATGCAGCAGTGGAATTGGCAGCTACCTCTAGCAGGAAGTTTTTAAGTCTTCTGTGTGCTAGAATAGCATGAACCAGAATACCTTACTCTGTAAACTGTCAACGCTGTCCCTATGTCCAGAATATATAGCTTGTTCTTTACATATTTCCTTCAAATGAGTACTTTCTGTGTCCAAAACGATTTTTACAAAGCTTTTTTCTATTGCCGTTTCAGACTACGCTGGCACACATCATAGCCAACAGCAGCAAAAAGAACGGCACGAGGTTTGTGACACTGTCGGCCACAAGTGCCAAGACAGATGATGTTCGAGATGTCATCAGCCAAGCCCAGAATGAAAAAAGACTCTTCAAGAGAAAAACCATCCTCTTTATTGATGAGATCCATCGTTTCAATAAATCTCAGCAGGTACTGTGCTATGCTGCTTTTTGGAAAAAGCCTTTGTCAGCACTTCTGTAAAAGTTCCCACTTTGCCTTAAGACGATAGCTTACTTGGAGCTTTTGATTTTAATGTTAATGTGTTTAGTAGATGAATTAGGGAAAAACTTGAAGATTAAATTCCATAACTAACTTCCAATCAATGTTTAATTACTGTGATTCAAAGATTTAAATAAAAGTCTGATCTATACTTAGAGTTGACTTATGTGACGGGCTTTATATGACACTTTTCTGAGATTTTATTTCTGCAAAGTCATGTTAGTAATGTTTGCTGTACATGTCTTAATTTCAGCCTCCTCCCCAGGGGTAGCATTCTGCATTACCTTTGAAAAGGTCTGGAATGTGGATGTGCCTAGGGTGTTTGTTTGGTTTAATGTTGACGCTCTTCTCTGTGAGAAGAGACCATAGTATCACTGGGGGAAAAAGGAGACCGTAGTCATACCATGCAAAGCTTTAATTCTGTACTACAGGTTGCAGTTTCTATAGCCAACCATATTCCAATCTTCCTATAGTTTTCTGAGACATTGTATAGAATTACGTGAGGAACTGTAGCCCTAAAGATTGGTTCAAAGAGTATTTAGAAGTAGCCTCACTATTTGTTACATTTGATAAGGCAATTTTGTGACATCTTATGTTTGCCAAGCAATAAACCAAAGTCACATAAATAAACTAAAAATTTCTGTAGTTTTGACACTGTTTCTGTTCAGCTGGTAGGTTTATTCTCAGTGCAAGCACAGGTTATTAAGTTGAACATCCCATAATGTGCTGTGTGCGTGAAATTAAATCATTTAGATAGCTGAGCAAATGAGCTGCCTGTCAGTGAGGTTATTTGTCATATCAACATGGAACTGAAAGACTTAAAAGACACAAAAAATATAGCCTACTCACATGGGATGTTTCAGGTTGTCGTTGATTGAGGTCAACTTTTTCTGCTTCCCTCCCATCCTCAGGACACTTTCCTTCCTCACGTCGAGTGTGGGACCGTGACCCTGATAGGAGCAACCACAGAAAACCCTTCTTTCCAAGTCAATGCCGCCCTTCTGAGCCGGTGTCGGGTGATCGTCCTGGAGAAGCTCTCGGTTGAAGCGATGGAGGCGATTCTTATGCGGGCCGTCAGGTCTTTAGGGGTCCAGGTTCTGGGCCAGGGTGACCAGCACAGCGGGTCTGCAACTGGCAGCAGCAGTGAGAGCTTGGAGTGAGTACTTTATGGGCTGCAGGGTGTTAACGCACACAGCCCGAGGAATTGACTGCATGCCAGGGAGAGAATGAAGCAGTTGGTGGGTGGGAAGAGAAACCCTAGCCACTTCTGATAGTAAAGAAAAAAAGTGGCAGCATATGGCAGGGGCAGGGGGTGACAGGAGAGAGAGAATTTAAAGCACTGGCTCCCTCCATCCAAAACATAATCTCACAGTCTGGATTAGGAGAGGGAGTTTGATACTTGGATCTGTAGCTCCTGACTCACCCTCCCAGGACATTTAAATCCATTCTGCTGCTGAGCATTTGCTGTGGAAGCCTGTAATTGGGTCTTTGTCATGTCCTAATGTTGTTACTTCTTGTTACTGGTTGTAAAAGCATCATGTTACCATTAAGTGGTGGACAGGGCATCCCCTCTTAAGTTAGTTTGGAAGTGCCTGACAAAAGTTTGTTGTTTTCAGAAATTTTTTTTTAATAAGATCAAGGAGGATACTACTGTTCTTTAGTTACAGGAGAATTGCTGTGGTATGTTTTATGGTATGCTGCGGGGAAAGGGGGCTGTTGCTAATAGATGTGTGCTAATAGGGGTGTTAATAGATTGTTTTAAGGTAGACTTTGTTTTTCTCTGCTCCTTGTTGTCCAAGCCAGATAGATTCACATTAAACATTTGAGAGTTTTGGAAAAAAACGAGGTCCAGGTTTGCACATAAGGGATGTTATCTGCCCTCTGAAATGGCTAGCTGGCAAAAAAATTAATGCTTGGTACTGCGCTACTTTCATGCAAGTTATTAAAATTCCTTCGTGTTGATGCTTGTCTGTACTCCTAGTAATTCGCAGCGTATTGACATGGTGGTAATTGGGCAGGCACTCTGTATGAAATAATCGAGAGGGAATCCGCTTTGTCCTTTAGGTTTATAACAAAAAGTAAGCACTAAGAATCACTAACCTGAACACTGAGGTCAAGGCACGGAGGGAAAGCATTCCGTTTTTATTTTTAGGGTACCCTGCCTCATGGTTTACTCATTTGTAGCTTTTATATATTGTAGTAATGTGAATTTTAGAAGAGAGGGCAGTACTGCATGTCAGCTTTAATATAATGGCACAGCTGTGGTTGTGGCTACACCCTGACTGGGGTTTGGAGACTTTCCTTTCTGTACAGGATTAAAGTACAAGGCATAGTTTCAGCTGCAGTTGTTTGGGTTTGGGTTTCGCTAGACTATCCATATCTGTAACCTTCCGTTAGCTATGGATGATTTAAACAGCACGGTGTGGTGCTTCATTAAGCTGAAAGAAGCATGGCAGGCAGACTGTCAGACTAGCAGTTTCAGAAATCTACCCATGGAGAGAGAGGGCGCCACTCCAGTGGCCAGTGTGGGAGCCAAGCATTTGAAAAGAAAAATGGGGTTCAGAATTTAGGAGCGATTGTTGCAGTTTTGTGTTAAATCTTTCATGTCTTTCCTGCCACTATCTGGTTCTGGTCTGTAGTTGATACATACTGTTGCTGGTGAGTTTGGCTTTTTATAAGTCATCCTGTCCCTTGCTGTGGTTCTGGTTTAGCTCTCCATGTTAATTCCTTCTTCTTACTTCTCTGTCCATACTATTTCTGCTCCTTCATTTCCTTTCCACCTAATACTCTGCAGGAGCAGCTGTGATTCATCTTTTAGCTCTTCACCTCCCTGCCTCTATGAAGCAGGTCTGTCATTAGATGCAGGCAGGCTCAGTGTTCATGCTGTCCTGAGGAATAAATAAAAGTCACCAATTACAGTTGAATTGGTTGTTCACTGTTCTCGCCTTTGTTCCAGAGTTGGAAAAGGAATTGTAAGGCAGCATGTCCCCAAATGTGGGGTGTGCCCGCTTTGAAAATGCTGCAGAGATCTAGCCAGAAGGCACAAGAGGTGCGTATGTTGACTTTTGGATTTCGTTTCCCATGTAAGTCCCCCTTCCCAAACCACGGAAGTGTTGTGTGAAGTCTTGCATGCGCTGCTTGGCCTCAGTTTGTCAGATGGTCTTGGTATTGCATCACTTGTCTGTCATGATGGCTGACCTACATGAGATTTTGAAGAGGATGATTCTTTGTGGTCTCTCCTATTACCTTGAGGAATAAGGTGAAGGTGAATCTTCCTTAGTCTCTGCAGGCATCTTCTGTGCTCAACGGGCAATGCAGCCATCACTGAGTGATGCAGTAGGTTTCATTTTCTCTGCGCTCCATACACATACAGCAGTCATCAAAAGGAAAGTGTGCTCTACCCAGATCTGTTTCCTTAAATTTTTGTGATCACTTTTTCTAATCTTGCTTCCACCATTGCTGCAGGTTTCTGATAAGGCTAGGTCACCTGCCTTCTCTTTCATCCCGCTGTGGCCTTTTCTTGCTGTAAAGCTGAAATGTAACTAGCAGGAGGTATTACTTACTTTGGTATCTTTTTCTTTGTTATATCATCATGCTCATAAAGCTTCTTTGACAGTTAATATATTAGTTACTGGATTTCTTTAGGATAAAATGTGCTTTGTGTTATATTGTCATCAGCTTTGCTGCGTCAGATTGTTCCTCTTAAAGCCTGCAGTAGATTGAGCTGGAAGACAGGGGAATATGAAAGGAAGAAACATACGGAGAAGAAAAGTATGGAGAAGTCAATGTTAAAGACTCTTTATATTGCTGAAGCTTTACTTGTGCTTTCTGCATTTTATGCTGTCTCAGAATTAGCACAAAGTGTTCCAGGGGCACCCTGATACACTACACTTGTGGTGTGTCAGTGATGGAGGAAATGAAATTCTTCCTGGCCTTTTACCGTTCAAGTGCTGCCCTCAGAGTGGTATCTCTAATTGAAGTCAGACAGTAACCTGGGTGGTGGATTAATGTATTTGAAGTTAGATAGCATGGAAGGCGCACAGCTGAGGGAAACAAAAGGATCCCCAGTTTCCTGGTGGCAAGCCCAGACATCACGCAGTTCAGCTTGTTAGTGGCTGTATTACAAGTACTGACAAGTTTTGCATTCACTGGTTTGTAAATCACAGTGTTGAAGATGGGCTTCCTTTGGCTCTTCAGTGTTCAATACCTTTTAAAATTTATTCCCTTTTTGGAACATCCACCCAATTTCCTTGCAGGAAATAGAGTTGCTGGGATGAGAGGCAACATTCAAAGGCAATGCTGAAAGGCAGTAAGCAATGCATATCATACTGCAGTATTTCAGATGAAGTACTTTATTTGCCTGTAAAAGTGTTGCAATCTGTCAAGTAGTCAGTGTAGTGAGAGTAATTGCACTGAGAAAGTAAGAAAGTACTGATTTATATGTGAAAGAAGCAATAAGTACTTTATCTCATGTTCTGCTCAATTATTTTCAAATCTTTCATCATACAGGTTCTCCTTGTTTGGACTTCCTTGTGTTTACTCTCTGATACTGCTTACACCCCCTTGCCATTGGATCAAATGCTGTGGTGTTGTACAGGTTTTATGGGTAGTTTATCATATGTTTTGTACTGGTTCTTGGCACGAACTGTCTTGAGGGTATGGAGATAAGGAGGAATTGGAAGAAGGATTTATTATTCTGTAGTGGTAGCTTTCCATTCCTGAAGCTAGTGTATCACCTTCAGCTCAGTGAGTGATGGATCCTGGGGCGTCCCTTTTGGCTTGTTTGTTTTTGTCTCCAAGTGTCATCGATTACAAGGTACCAACATTGAGCACTGGCATCCAGTGGGTGTTCAGTGTTAATTCTGGAGAGTGAAAAAGAGATGAGATTGCCCATCTGCAAGAGGATCAGGAGCTTGGGAAGAGGTCAGAAAGCATGGGAGTTATTCTGCTTTGCAGTACTAGGGTGTGCAGAAGTCGGGTAAAGTGGAAGAGTGTAGGGCACTTGAGCTTCTGAAGACAGGATGGGCTTAAAAATGTAAAATATAGCAAGTGTCTTTTGGAAGCCATTTTGAAATAATTGCCTTCCTGATTTTGAAATTAGGCCCCTGCCTAATGAAGTTAAATCATAAAAAAAAAAAAGGAATTTAAGATTTTCATTACTCAGAAAAAAATAACTGAATTCAGTTATTCAGAGTATAAAATACTATTTTGAAATAATGAGTGTGAATGGAGCTGAGATTATAGAATAGGGAAGCATTATGTTATTTTCAATCAGTGATTGTCATCAATATGCTGTGCAAACAGATCGTATGTGGAAATTTTCTCTGTTTATTCTTGTTCTTTATCATATTCTGTATGTCATGCTATTGTTGTAGACCTGGACTGGATCAGCCTAATATATAATACATTATTTGGAGTGGAATTTCTGTTACCAATATGTAGTAACTTGGATTTCACCGTGAAAGTGGAAAAGACCTTTGCTTGTAACCAGATTTTCCGTACTTCCTTGTTCATATTTGTTTCAATTCCTGTAATACTAATTGCTTGTTTTGAGTCAACAGGGCACTTAGAGTCCTGTAGTGAAACTGGAGAGACAGGAATACAGCTCGGCCTTCTTGCCCAGATTCTAATTAGCAAATAAATGGCAAAAGTGCTCAGAGGCCTCAGCTTTCTTTGAGACAGACTGTTCTTAGCTTCTTGCAAGGGTAGTATCTGCCTCTTACGGCTCCCAACACTTGCCCTCCACTTGCAGTTGCTGAGTGCAGTTGTGGGTATCAGTGTGAGGAGGCCTCAAAAGCATGATGTTCTCTGCAAACAGCAGGCAAAGAGCTTAGTCCTTGCAGGTGAAACCTTCTCTTCAGTCGGCCCTGCTGGTGTATCCAAAGTGTCTTCTCAGCGTGCAGCGTATTTGGTTTTGTTCCCTGTTGATGGAGGTATTAGCAGCATGACATCTGTGTGTAGTGCCTGCTGGGTTTTTAAAAATAGCTTTTGCTTTCTTTGCTGGCTTCTTTCACAGCATATAATAAAATCTGGTGCCCATCTGTGGTGCTGAGGGGTGACCGTTGCTCCCTGATTTTCAAGGAATGTGATGCATGAGATACTTTACTTAGTAAGTCCCTGTGCTGTTATAGTCTGCTTCCCCATTCAAACACGAAGAAGGTGTTTGAAACGCCTTGGAGAAAGTGCAGTTATTTTGGAGCTCCACTGTGTATGCGTGTTAATTTTTTTTTCTAGCTTTATCAAATACATGAGAGATAAGGAGATGGAAATAAAAATATGACAAGATGCATGTGTGTGTATAGATAGATATATATTTTCCCACAGGATGTGATTCCTGCTGCCTATTCTCTGCAGCATGGGTTATGGCCCTTGAACACATTTGTCAGCCTTCACTTGCCGTGCTGTGGATTAAGATTGCAGCTCTACAAGCTTTGCCCTCTCATGTGCGGGCACGAGAGGGCTCAAACACTGACTGTTGAATTTTTTCCAGCTCCTACTCTATTTTTCTTTCGTGTGACAAGTGCAAAGTAAGTTTGCAAGGAGGAAGATGAGGCAACTAATGAAGATTAGTGGAGATGTGTGTCTGGGAACCCTGGCATTGCTTTTTTGTACACCACTGGTAATAACAGCAATACATTTTTCTGGTGAATGAAGTGCAGGGCTGTTGTGAATCCTTAATTATTTGGTGCACAAGGGCTTCATAAGAAATTGCCTCTCACGCCAAGCTCTGTGCATTAATTCCCACTGATAACATGTCACTCTTGATTTTCAGTCCAGAAATGGGTAATTTCAGTCGAGAAATGGGTAATTAAGGGCCACTGCTTATGCCATGTTTTAACTCCACTAGCTGCTGTTCCCAAATCAAATCAGTTATACCCTCTGCCTGGCGATCACCTTAGCCATTACCTTGTCCACATAACTAAGAATAGAGGGTCAAATCCTCAACAGTGTGCATATGAAATATGCAGAGGCGAGTTGGTTCGCATGTGCCCCGACAGTGGGGACTGCAGCCCAACAGATGAAAACCTGGAGAAAGAGCTGGAGGACTTTGTTGCTTTCCCAGGTTTTTCATGGACCTGCTGTGAGATCTCAGTAGATCTGTTGCTGCATTTCTCAAATCTTCCCATCTTGTTCATTTAGATTGTGTGTTCACTAGAGTTTGGCCTTTTTCATGTGTTTCTATAGTCCTAGCACACTTGGAGTAGTAGATGGCAAGAACAGTGACTTGCATGCACTGGGATGCTGTTTCTTTCTAGTAAGATAATTTTTTTTGTACCCGAGTGCCTAACTTGTAATACCTGTTACAACTTTAAAAAAGAATGTAGGATGCATATATGTTTTACAGTGTAAACAATCCTGCCAATTGTTCCTTTTAAAAGAACATTTGATAGCAGCTCTTAGTGTTCGTAAGAAGTTTAAAACCTCAGGCTAATTACTTTATACCTCACTATATTCTTTCATATGCATTTGGATAGCTTCCTGCCTTTTCATTGTCCTTCCAACAAGGAATTTGAAGTGCTAGCTATGAAATGCTGATGGAATAAAACCTTATAAAGTTTAACTGGCTGTGCCAGAATTGTACTTTTGCATAACCCTAATCCTAGTTTCCATTGAACTTAATAAAATGAGTAAAAATCAGGGGGTTAAGATGAGAGCTCATGCCCTGCGTTTTTCATGTGCAATTATATTTAACGCGCACTGGGGCAGGAGGAGGAGGGGTCAGGTTCCACACTCTTCTCCCAGGCTCTGCAATGCTTAATCATGACAGAAAGAGTTAAGAACAATACTGAAACCCAGCTGCCTCTCAAACTTTGTAAACAAATGGCATCTCTAGGATAATACTCAAGGAGAGGAGTGGGATGGGGGCTAACAGTGTATGGTTATTCTGTTGCAGATTCCCGGTGTGCATAGAGGAGAAAGCTCTAAATACCCTCGCCTACCTTTGCGACGGTGATGCAAGGACTGGACTGAATGGGCTTCAGTTAGCAGTTCAGGCCAGATTAGCAGTGGGTAAGACCACTCCTTTGAATATTACCGAAGGTGGTTCTGCAGATGGCATTCTGATAACAGAAGAGCATATAAAGGAAGGGCTACAGCGATCTCACATCCTGTATGACCGAGCAGGTGAGTACCTGATACAGTTTATGAGGTGCAGTGTTCTCAAGAGCTGATAGCCTGTATAATTTCTGTTTCTTCTGCCCCTTTTATAGCAGTTGCTCTGGTGAAACACTGATTGCACTGAAATATGGCCTAAAAATTACTTTTCCTTTACATTATAGCAGGCTCACCCAGAAATTCCATCTAAACAGGGTTTTTTCTTACCACTTAGGACGTGTAGGTTAGCTGAGAGACATATTTGCTGCCCTGTGAACAGTTGCATGGGGAAATTGTTTATTCTTTAAGATTTTTAGAATATTATCTTCTAATTGGTTTGCAGCGTGAAAAGGGAGAAGTATTTTTATAAGGAGATTTGTTCTTGAAGGTTGGAAATCTTCCATTGCACTTTTACTCCTTTGAAAGTCTTGGAAACGTTCACATTGACAGCAATATGTTATGTGAAAATGTAAGCAGTTTGCTTTATTTTTAGGGTTGCTTTTTATGGTAATAAATTTTGTGATTTGCTTAGGGCAGGTCACACGAATCTAATTGCATTTAAGGCTTCCTAATGTGATAACCACTCTTGCTAAATTTGTGACTTGGCAATGTTAAGGAATCACAATAGCTGGCCACTGTACCATTTTAGGTGACGGGGTTAAAAATCAAAGAGTGAATATTAGAGATTAGGTGAATCCCCTTGAACGCATATGCTCATTCTTCAGCAACACTTGAATCGCTGTGCAGCATAGTATCAGTTATGCCAAGCAGTATTTGGAGAACTGGTTCATTTTTGTTTTGCCACTGTATCTGGCTTGCTGAATTGACTGTTACTACTCAAAACCTGTGATGAGAGATTTCTTGAGGTTGTTTGTAACGCGTATGCCTGCTTTTGCAGCCTTCTTGCTCTAAAGAGGAGATGGCTCATTGTCGGGAAAAAGTCAGCAGGGCAGATAGTGGTATGATGGCAGCTGAGAAGTCGAGGGTAGGCAGGTGGAGGGAGAAGAAAAATTTAATGGGGTCTGTGGCAGGAAGAAGTCATGATTAGGAGGAAGCGGAAAATCTGACCAGTTTACTGATGTGAGTCTCCTGCGCCATGTAGTTCCCTTGTGTGTTTGCTGTCGCCTTGTGGCCACTGTCATGCAGAATTCTTGGCTGTGTCCATTGCTCCCAGCCTTCGTATCCCGATTTGCTCTGTTAGAGACGGCAGAGAGTGCCGCTGCCTGAGGCTTGCATCAAGTCTAGGTAGCATGTGTCAGCCCCTTCTCCGTGACAGAAATCCTTCAAGCTCTGTGTAGGGTGGTTGGTTTGGGTTTTTTTGTCAGAGATTTTCAGAGAGGGGTGAGAGCGGTGAAAATTCTGTTTTTCCTGAGTGTACGAATGCCAAAGAGCCCGCCACAGATATTGTGACAGTAGCAGGTTGCCCAAATACATGCCTTTACAAAATTTTTCTCTTCTGTGGAGTAGACTCTGTTGACCACTCTTGTCCATAGTAGAGATAGCTGTTTGTCCTTTTATGTGCAAAGGGCTTCTGGATAGAGGCTACCTTATAAATAAAGATATTTTAGTAGTAGGTTTAGGTAGTACTTTTTGAATCACAGCTGCTGTAGTGGAGTCTACAATCCTCTAATATATAAAGTGCAGGGACATGATGCTGTCTAATCACGATAGCAACAGCATAGATTTGAGTGTAGTGTGTTCATGTAGAAAGCACCAAATAATTGATTCGTGTTCAGAGTTGTGTAAATACAGAATTTTGATTTTACATCATTATTTATTTTTGGTCACCTACGAAATTTGCCAACTATATGTACTTGTACATTGTTTTATGTACTTTCACCAAGTAGTCTAGGAAGGAAATTATTCGTAATCCAGTCATTCAGCTATTGTTCTGATCTGTGTGCAGACACGTAGAGGCAAGACCTTTGTGCAGATAATCTATGCGTTTTAGCTGGAAGGACAAAGACACAGCTCTAGTCAAATTTCACTGCCAGCGGCTGCCTGCAGCCCTTTCCATGTGAGACGAAACAAACTAGTCATATTTTAGCTTTTACTTGCAGTTTTTAAAATTCTGATTTTTGGAGAAAATGATGCAGCAAACAAATTAATTAAAGTGTAACTGCAGATGGACAGCAAACAGATTTTTTAAAAATAGAGTTGTATTGTTTCTTCTCCTCTTATGTATTGTGTCCTTCTGCTAACACTGATTTAATAGCAAATACCAAAGATAAATATCCGAATAATTGCAGGGTTTTGTCTCACTGTCAATGTGGTAACATAACTTCAGTTATGGTTAAAGACTAGAAATGTGTTAAGCTGAAGTTAATTTATTCTGTAATCTGGAACACAGTTGTTCCTTCCCCTTCTATGGAGGAGGAAAGAGAGGGTGTCTCACACCGTAATGTTTTTTGCCTGCTTTATTGTTTTCTGCTGGACCAAAATCAGAAGTCTTTTGTCCATGCTGTTGCTCTAGCTTTAGTTCCAAGGCTTTCTTCTGTCCTTTACTGGTGAGCAGTTGACATTTACCTTTGGCTAAGACAGAAGATAATGTGAGATGGGGACTGTGATTTTACTTTTGCCCACTACCTTATAAATAGGGATTGCTTAAGAAGTCCAGATATCAGTTATGGTCAGTGAATGAGGCCTTTTCCCTGTCTTCTACCAATAAGACTTTAGATAAATCAACTTTTTAAATTAGATGGAAAATTCTTCATGAGCACATAAAGCAATTTAGGGGCATAAATCAACAAGATTTATGCATCTGTATACATTAGACACTAGAAAATCATGTTGTCCACAACCCCTTGTGTAGTAACCAGTTTCTCTTTGGAAGGGTAGTTGCCTCTGTGGAAACTGCATAGAGCAAATGTATTTTGATTCCAAAAACTCTAAAGTTTTGGTTTCAAGACACATCCAGGATGCAGAACAGCAATGATAGATAACCTGGCATGTGTCTGTCTCTCAGCTGAATTGGTAAGGCCAAAATTTATGTGTTGGCTAACCAGCCTGAGACACAGACCTAGTAAACAAAGGTCTGTAAAAAGCTGTCTAATTATTTTAAACTGCTTCTGGTATCTCACACGGAGTACATATAAACTGTATTTTTTAAAAAGAATCATAAAACCTCTGTCCATGTAACTGTATTTTGCCTTTAATTGAAACTGCATTTAAATTACAACTGCACTGTTTTTCTGAAGAAGTCAAGTCTGGTGTACAAGTATTGTCATTATGTTAATGACTCGGTCACCAATATTTAACTTTGAGGGAGAAGATAAAGGAGAAAACTGTCCGCTTTCTCAGCCTCATACTCTGAAGTGCCCTGCAGGTATGTATCTCCAGTCCCATCCGATCTGCTGGATTCCTTTTGCCTCTCCAGCTGGTATCCCCAAGTATGACACTTTACAGTAGCCCAAACAGTGTGTAAAAGCACTCCAGCAAAAAAATCTGGGCGAGTGCAACCTCTGGAGATATTTAAAGGCTGTCTTCCTTACTTTTAAGAGACCAAGAGACGCCTCTTGCAAGAGGGCGATGCAAGTTCAGCTGCTTGGGTTTATTGCTACTAACTCAAGTGTTATGACGGAGCATGGACGCGCTGTTTGTGTTGGCATGAGTAATGACTGCATACCACAGGGCTCTTTGTGTGGAGTCCTAGCAAAAATAGCTGTCTGCTGGCTTGCGTGCGCCAGCAGTGCTTGTGTTGAATTCCCCACAGAACTGCACTGCAGCGTGAGTAGCGATGCAGGAAGAAGGACCCAGTGTCTGACCTGGGAGGTGGAGGTCCTGCTGGCTATGAAAGGAGCAATTTCAGTGGTATGGGGACTTTGGTTTTCAGACTCATACATGCGGCCTTTTATTTTGCACGGCCTGCAAGTGATGGTGATGTGTTCTGATACGGCCCTCAGGCTGTAAATCCTTTTAGCCATAGGAAGAAGAGAAATACTAACAGATGGCTGTGCATGCAGCCAGTTGCCTTTATAATACACACTTAGGTGTGAGCCAAGGAATGCCAGGCCCTTTAAAAAATAAAAAAGGCAGATTATGTGGAAAGTTTCACAACAATACTGCAGCAAAATACTCAGGATTTTGATTAAAAGAAATGCATAAGAATCAAAACCAGCTGCACAAAGAGTAATTGCAAGCAGGAAGGGTCTCATTCAGTGTTCGTAATGTTTTTAGCTGTAGCCCGAAAAGGTCTGTGGAATGGCTTTGTTTCTCCTTGGATGCAATGTCTAATCTTATATTAAACTTCAATGTTAAAAAAATATTCCTTGTAATTCTTTCAGTCTTCCCGCTCCTTACTTAGCAGTCTGGCATTTCAGGTTTTATTCGTGATTGTTTTTTGCTTCAGCTGCTTACAGTTTTCAGGACCCTTCGGTAGCACAGGTGTCCACAACTGAACTCAGCATTTCTTAGGGGTTTTCAGGACCCTTCCGGTAGCACAGGTGTCCACAACTGAACTCAGCATTTCTTAGGGGTTTGCCAGCATTGTGTGCTGTGATCCTATTTCCTCCAGATTGTGTAATGTGCCATCATTTGTATATCCACAGCAACGTTTCCTTTTTTTTCCCTATATAATACAGTAAACTCGTGTTTGATTTACTGCACGCTTTACTTTCAAGTTTTAGTTGATGTGAAAGTTCTTTTTCTAAAATATCACCAGTGTATAGTACTGGATTTCTCTGATTCTTCTGTTGTCTTCTCAGAGCTGTGCACGTGTCCAAAGGCAATGGTCAGGGGTTTGTATGTGCTCATACTTTACTCTTTGTCAATTAGGAGATATTTTCCTAACTGCTTAAAATATCTGTATTTTTTTTCTTTTGAAGGAAAGGTTGTTAGGGTACGAAAACCAAATTGTTTGCCTTGCAATTTTTAAAAAATGCCCCCCTTTTCTTCTGCAGTTGTTCTGTTATGCTTATGTAGTTAGTGGACTGATCCATGTGGCAACGCATGAAGATGTTGAAAACATTAATGAACATCATAATCACATATACATAGACAGAACTTGAAAAAGCAGGTTATGTTTACCTGCTGTGATCTGGTAAAATATATTCTGTTCCATTAAATGCAATTCACTTAATTTCCTCCTAAAAGCCTCGTGTATCTCTTCTCCCCCATTCTAAATAGGAGAGGAACATTACAATTGCATCTCTGCCCTGCATAAGTCTATGAGAGGCTCAGATGAAAACGCTTCCCTTTACTGGCTTGCTCGAATGCTTGAAGGTGGTGAGGATCCACTCTATGTGGCAAGGAGGCTGGTGAGGTTTGCAAGTGAAGATATAGGTAAGTATTTGCAGTATTTCATGTTGGAATATTATGTTGAATGAAGATCTGCCAGACTTCTGGCTTCCAAAAATTGGTGTTTGAGAAAACAACTAACCCCAAAACTGCTATATGCAAAATAGGTACAAAATTCTTAAAAGCTCCACATCCAACAAAAACTTGGTATATGTAGAGACTTACTTGTGGTGTCATTGTGATGATTACCTATTGCAGGAGAAACATATTTTTGAGGTCAGGTTTTGGCAGTGTATTAAAATGGGTTCTTTTAAACTCTGGTGATTAATGGTCACCAGTAAATTTGTGTCACAGAGAATGTGTATTTCAGAGATGTCTGGTTTTTTTAATTACTCTGGAAGGTGAATGCCTACCCTGACTTGCAAACCTCAGATTTCATTGCTGGCTCCTAGTTGTAAGGCATCTTGATTCTCACAGGCTGCCTGCTGCAATTCCTTCAGTTGTCGCAAGCGGGGCACCCAGTACATGTCTCGGTGATTGGTGGCACAGCTTGTCTGGAGACATCTTGTAAAGTGCGAGGTAATTTAGCACAACAGCTTGTACTGCACGCATGAGAAATGATGGTCATTTCCAGCTTGCTTCTAGAAAAGGAGTCTTTTAAAACTTTACTATTTGTTTTAATAAAACAAATAACACTGAAAGCATTTCCTGTGACTCTCTGTGCCTCTCTGACTCTCTGTGCCTATGAAGAGCTACTCGCCCCAGTACAAAACCAAACCATGAGAAGCCAAGCAACCAGATGCCCTGCCTGCTCAGTAAGGTCCACCATAGTGAACTAAGAAAAAGGCAAAAATGAGTCAGTGCGGCCATGCCCATGAGTCATGCGGCCATCAGAGAGACCCTAGCGCGAATAATAAAAATATATCTCTATAATGATAGAACATTTTCTGCCGTTTGCAAACATCCTATTTGTAACAGCATTAGTTACTGATTCTTAAAGCCTGCGTGGACCATCAAGGAAGAACAAACATTTGATTTCTGGCCAGGTAACAATTTTTACTGCCTCTCTGAGCAATGCAGCTGTAGTAAAACAGCAGCCTTTGCTAGCAAGATGGGCCCATGCTCATCTGGGACTTGTGTGATCAGTCAATACTGGACCATAGGTTATGCCATCAACTCCATTTCCTGCAGTGAGACTATTTAGCTATTGCACTCTTCAGATTCTGTACCAGGGTAAGCCTACCAAGTTCTTCTGACAATTTTGCAAGACTGGAATAATCTGTCTAAGTAATGTTTGGATCCTGAAAATGATGTTCAGAGTTCACTGCACTTTCTTGCAGCGTGTTAACTCAAGGTCTTTCTGTATTTTGTGCCAGCCTCACTAAGGGATGTGCACAGAATTAAAAAAAAAAAAGAAAAGAAAAAAAAAGCCCTGAAACTTGCATGTTGCATTTTCCCCACTACTGATGCAATATTTCTCCAGGAGCATCCCCAGCTTTTTCTTGAAACTCTATACTTCAGTGAACTATATCTCTCATGAGGAAAGGCTGAGAGACTGGGTTTGTTCAGCCTGGACAAGAGAAGACTGAGGGGGGGATCTCATCAGTACTTATAAATACCTGAAGGGTGGGTGTCAAGAAGATGGGGCCAGACTCTCTTCAGTGGTGCCCAACAACAGGACAAGGGGCAATGGGCACAAGTTCGAACACAGGAAGTTCCACCTGAATATGAGAAAAGACTTCTTTCCTGTGAGGGTGCCAGAGCAGTGGCACAGGCTGCCCAGGGAGGTTGTGGAGTCTCCTTCCCTGGAGACATTCAAAACCCGTTCCTCTGCCCCCTGCTCTGGGTGTGCCTGCTCAAGCAGGGGGGTTGGACGAGATGATCTCCAGAGGTCCCTTCCAATCCCCAGCATTCTGTGTGTGATTCTGTGTGACTTATCCAAAGAGGTGCAGCAACACTTTTAGCACATATGTGATGGGTGAAGAGTTATGAGATCTGGGGAAACTATGTCTATATAGCAGTATTTCCCCATTTCTTTCTCAGTTCCAAAAAGTGAATCATATACAGGCAGCTACTGCTCAGGCTGCCACCGTGTGGCAACACATTCAGTCTGAAAATCGTACCCATGATTTAGACCTTTCTTTTGCAGGAGGGAAGGGGACAGAAGAAAGCAAGCTGTGGATGGAGGCAGTATATCTAATGTACTGCAAAGTAGTGTACCAGAAGTTCCAACATCTGAGAAGGCAACTTTGAAATATGCATGGATAACCTTCCATCTTACAGGAGGGGGGAAAAAAAGAGACAGTAACTAAAGTAAATTGACTTTAACCTGCTTTTATCTGATCCCTTTTTATAGGGCTGGCAGATCCTTTGGCTTTAACGCAAGCAGTTGCTGCTTATCAAGGCTGTCACTTTATTGGAATGCCAGAATGTGAGGTAAAGGCTTCATTAATTCACTGATCTGAAAGTACTAGAAACGGTAAAACTTATCTGTAACTACAAAAAGAAACAGAGACTGCAAATTTAGTTACTTAGTCATTCAGGATGTCCCTTATTTGGCAAGGAAGAGAACATCGTATCTCTTAAAATGGCATTATTTGAAGTAAAATTCACTCCATAATTGTCGTTAAATGTGGTACATGAACTAATGTCATTTTGCTCTGTCCATTTTTTTCTCTCTGTTATAAATAAAATGATATATTCTGATATTCTATAGTAGTGATTCCTTTCTAGTAGTGAAAATCGTGAAAAGCTGGGTTGTTGCTAAATAATAATATTCGTACTACAGTAGTGGGCAGAGGTCAGTTTAAAAACATAATCCCTGTCACGCCACACGAACAACCTGAATAACAGACCTTTTCCTAAACAGCTTAAAAGAAGTAATCTAACATTTCCCTTCTCTTGTTTCCAGGTCATTCTAGCACAATGTGTAGTGTACTTTGCCAGAGCACCAAAGTCCATAGAGGTATACAGGGCATATGGCAATGTCAAAGAATGTCTGAGAAAGCACAGAGGACCTCTGCCGCCTGTTCCACTGCACCTGAGAAATGCCCCAACAAGGCTCATGAAGAACTTGGGCTATGGTAAAGGCTATAAATATAACCCCATGTACAAGGAACCTGTAGAGCAGGACTACCTACCAGAAGAGTTGAAAGGAACAGACTTTTTCAAGGAACAAAGAACGTGACCACCTTGCTCAGAATGGGTTTTGATTTTATGACTTATATACTTGTTCTCGGATGGAAATTTCCCTCACAGTTTCAGCTATTACTGTGGTTGAAAGTTTTAAGCCACCGAGCCTTTCAGACACTTTCTTATCCTCCTGGTTTTACTGTTGTTATTCAGGAGGTGTTTTGTAAAGAACAGTAGTTGGGCAATGTAGAATTGCAAAAATAAGCTTTATCAATATAGTGCTGTCACCCTCTGGTTCAAACGAAATGGAGGAGAAATGAGAGAGTTGTATGTCTGGCTCTTGCTGTGAGACAAGGAGTATCACTGTGCTGCGTTTTAAAATCAGTATCTATTTCAGATTTTGAGAAGGCTTATTTTCCACAAAAATAGTAAATTGTATCCCCTCTGCTAAAATACGGTAAAAAAAATATAATTACAGTGTAATTCTTGCTGTTACGATGTTCCAGAGACTGATTTTGTACAACATTTATTGAACCAATAAAGTTGTTAAAAATAGTGTCTAGGCATTTTTTTAAGTATTCTCAAGACAGCAGTGTGGTTTTCAAAGTTTGAGGTTCCTTTAACTTTATCACCCTTACATTCCAGAGCAAGTTCAAATCATTTTGGAAGTCAAATAGTCATGAAAATAGCTGAATTATGTTCATTTTTGAAGTTGTATCACTTAAAATTTTTGTTGTGTGATGACATTTTGGGAAGTGCTTTAGGAAGGGAGATTCCTGGTAGTGAAACACGCTCATATATTTCCAGTTGTGGTTCAGGAATTCCAATAGCCTTGAATTGGAAAGTGGAGAGACACAAATTGGCTTCCTGCTTTTATAATAAGAGAGTTTGGCTTCCTCTTCCTACTGAAAACATATCCACATCCAAGATGGCGGATGACTGAACATTTCAGTAAGTGGAATGTATGGTCATGGCAGCGTCCCCGATGTTGTCAACATTCCTTCACGTAAGTGCTGATTATTTTTCTTCTCCTCAGTCCTTCTTAAGTGTGCAGTGGTCCAGCGTGCTGAAAAGCCAGCAACTGCCTAAAGAGCATATGACTGTGCTAACTAGCAGTTGGGTAGCAGAAGAGGGACCGTGTTTGGCTAGAATTACAGCAGATAATTAGCAAAGATGATTTTCATTACTGAAATGCTGAGGAGCCACTGGGGCAACTGTCCGCACTTGTCAGTGTGCTGTGACGTAGTCTGGCCACCAGTGATGCAGATGTGTGTCTTGGCTGAAAATTACCACCTGCGCAGTAGCACAGCACAGTCACAGCTGGGTTTGCTTGGTAACTACTCAGGATTTGTGCTTGCTACGTTCCCCATATACCTTTGTTACTGGTCCTATACTGGTTACCCAATGGGCTTCAGGGATTCCTGTCCTGATCTTGCTTAGTTCATGAAGTGTGATGAGGTCAAAACTTGGTGCTTTATGTAGAGCTTCTGATCTTTTTGCTGTTCAGCTAAGAATGCTATGGTCCTGCTAAAAGAAGCAGGTGGCTCTGCTGACTTCCCTGCAAGGTGCCAGAAGGCTACTAACTCTCCTCCAAAACAGCTACTCACCACAGTTTGGTGTTTGGTTTTTTGTTTGGTTTTTTTTGTTTTGTTTTGTTTTTAATAATACTGAATCATTTGGCTTTTTTCTGATGTGTTGGCTGAACAATGACTGGTGCTTCACTGCACATTTACAGTATTGCATTTAACAGTTTTTTTTAAAAAAAACTTGTATCCAGCTACCTAATTACATTTGTAAATAAATATCTCATTTTTGGGCAAAGGATGAAAACTGGTTTGCACTAAAGCCATACCGAGCTCTTTGCAGCTGTAGGTGTGATACAACCCAGCCACCTGCTGGTCAGCTACCTGGTATACAGCAGTTACAGGCAGGTATTTCTTGACAGCAGGGGTGTTTGGTACTGTAGGGAGCTTAGATGAGAGGGGATGCCACAGCTGCGCAGCCAGAGCTCGTTCAGAGCAACTGCCACAGACCAGGAGGTCTGTGGTCCGAGGATGTGGCTCAAAGTCAGGAAGCCAACTTTAACTTGCCTGAAGCAGGAAATTCAGCTGATTACTCTTCATGTTTCAATACGGATTGCTGGATGTTGGCGTTGATCAAAGGATTTCAATATACAACCTGCAAAACCTTATGCTAATAGTCCATGAAGAAACTTTCTGATCATTGTCTTCTCTTGACCAAAGGGTATTTGTATTGGAGATTAGTTTTGCTGTGAGGCTCCCAGCTTGGGAGTCGTCTTATTAAGCTCTTCTGCACGACAAAAATGTAGGACTTAAGCCAAGGATTGTGGTGTAACTGAAATGTTTCAGAAATTAAACTGATTGCAAGACTGCGTACTGTTAGAGGGTTTGAGTCAGATTCTTTAAATGTTTCTATGTGTTCTCCTTCCTCAAATAAGTACCCATAGTCTTCACAGCAGGATGGTTTAGGAGGGCAGGAGCTACTTCTCTGCGTTTGTGTCTGCCCTTCGAAGATATGTAGACAGATGGGAACAGAGGTGAAAACATGGATTATTTTAATCCAAAATACTAATGGAAAAATTACTTGTGCTATCAACCAATGTTCATTTTAATTCTGAAAACAGAGTTGATGTAAATACTTCTTTAAATGGCCCATGATTTGCAAGCTGAGCCCAGCTTGCAAAACAAATCAAATCAATGGATTGTTTTTTTGTCATACAGGTGTGCAAGAGTTGGTGTGCTTCCCTTTGACCCAACCAGCAGTTAGAAGCAGTCTGAAGTATTTTTCCATTCTTATTTTCTTCTACTAGCAAAAAGAATGGGATAACCTCACCAGACTTCTTTAACTTTGCTAGTACCTGCTCATGCTCAAATCTAATTCACTATAGAGTTTTACCCAAGGGAAGCCCCAGGCTGTCGTTTCTTGCCCACAGTTGACAGAAATCTTTACTCAAAGCCTTAACGTTCTGTTTACAGCTCTTCTAGTTATTTAAGACTTGATCAAATTGCCCTTGTTACAACAAATGTCTCCCAGAGTTGCACAGAAGTTTTGCAGAACGATAATTGTGTGTTTCGCCTCATACGCCTCTGCAATACCCTCTGTTCTGGAGCAGCTCGGTGTATTCAAGGTGGACCTCTGTGGTGGTCTGCACTCAGCAAAGACTTGGTGGGGTTTAGCTATTAGAGTCTATCGGCCAAAAAAGTCTGTGGCTACAGAGGCTACAGCCAGTCCAGCTGTGCAGAGATTATTATTTTCTCTGTAGTATCTCCTCTGAGTTGGTTGCAGGCCACTGCAAAATTGCAGAGAGAGTCTCTCCTGCGTTCTTAGCGCTCCCATGATGGTCCTGCCTCTGTCCTGCAGTGAAAGTGCAGAGGAAGAAGGCTGGCATTGCTGAGCTTGTGGCTGAAGTGAGGAAAATTAACATGTGCTGCTGCATGGAGAGAGTGGAAGTAAGGCCCTAAGAAAGCGGGTAAGACCAAGTAATTTAAAAGCAGTTATTGCCTGTAGCTGTTTTTCCCCTTAAAAGTGGCCTAAAAATTTCTGCATCAAAAGCAAGAGCTGGAGGTGAGAGGAAACTGCAACAATGCTGTTTAGTCTGTGCAACAAATACCTTGGGTTTCCAGTGGAAGATGCTCTAGAGGTGATACTTACGCATTCTCTGTAATTCAGTATGGATTGTGGTTCAAGCCAATACAGATTTTTCTGCCCTGGTCTGAATAAACTGTGGTTCTGCCTTCGTACATATTGAGTCTGTACTCCTTTCTCCCACCACTGGCCTCTAAGCACTTGTGCATCATCCACATAGAGCTATACTGCAAGTTTTCTCTGACTTGGCAGTCCTCCTGCTATTTGGAAGGAGACAAAGACCCATAGTTCTATGGAGAGCCAGGGTCTTTTCCTCATCTACCGCCCTCACGCCTCCATCTACAACGTGTCGCATGACACACAAATATTATTCTATAATATACTGTGACGTTAAGGAAAAGGGGTAAGGGATCTGTTCTCCACACTCCCCTACTGATGATGAGGCTATGCCTCTTCATGGACCAAATTGCAAATTTCCTAAAAACTGCAGGAAAAAAATATTTAGGTCAGATATATCATGAAGATAATAAATGAAGTATTCTGTACTAATAGATAAGGTATGACTTAAATGGGTATGTGGGGATGGAGATGTAGTCATTGTCTTTCCTGTAACTTTACAGACAAGTTATGCAACAATAGAAGTTGCAGAAGATTGTTATATTAAGTACCCACAAAGGATCATTCCTTATTCCTCATTACAGAGACAATACCATAACTGTAAACCATTAACTGTCATCTGGTAAGTCTCTCAGCTGTCTAGCAGGGACATTGTGTTTTATCTGGGAAAAAACAATTTTGACGGGTGAAATCATAATATGACTAAATATTTTTTTTTAATTAATAATTAGTGTGTCTGTCCCATAATAAAGATTAACTGGCTTTAGGGGAAAAAAGCAGATGAGGACCTTCAGGGTAGTACTAGAATCATGAAATACATGGCACCAAAAATTGTTCTTGAAGGGGAAGAATTTCTCTCACTTTGTAAAACTTTTCCACAACCTTTCATGATACGGTGTATGAAAGCCAGAAGATGATTACTCATGGAGCTCTGAGATTAAAAGCAAAGTGACTGACCAGGGTCATACATGTACTAATGCAAGAAGTAAGGCTCTCCATATCTGTGAGGGCTTAGATATAACCATTTACATCTGCGGCATGCATATGAGAAGTCATTGTCTAGAACAGAGGCTATATTGCTTAGTTATAACCCATTAGTGGGCTGTAATTATTTTTTCAGGACCAGTTTAACCCCAGATTTACTTACTAACAAACACTGAAGACAGTAACAAAAACATGGGTTTATTTTGCATTGCTGGGCTAGTATTTGGAGGGCATGAAGTGTCGCTATTTAAGTCAGATATTAGAGGACATTCCTGGTGTGTGCTTATGGAGTATGCTAGGCAGGGGATTTAGTGATGAAGAATACCAGCAAAGTGTGAAGACAGGTTTAGAATTACAAGCAAGACATCTCAGACTCTTATTCTTGGCAATGTTAGCTTTTATATATTGCAAGAAAATGAAACTACCAAGATAATTCGCTGTAAAATATGTCACAACTATTCTCTTCTGGGGTTGGACACACATTGTCAAAGGTTTTGGTCAACAGCTGCCCTGACTTGTCTAAACAGTGGGTGATAAAACTGGTGTTGGGCTCGGTGTCCCTCCGCAGCATCTGGTGAGGCCCGGAGGCTGACAATACTGATAGGTTTTGAAGCTTTGACCAAAGAGTCTTTCTAAAGACAAGCACATCTTTTGACAAGCTACATTTATGTGAATTTGCATGTTTGTCTTTTTATCCCATCATTCACTTGTTTTTGGTGTTTGGTTGGAACTTTCCTGTTGCTTGAATTAACGCAGTAATTAATTAGGTTAGTATTTTTATCCTGCTAGTCCTCTGGAAGGCAAGATGTGGTCGTGATAGGGTCACCCTGAAAAGTTAATGGATTTTAATGGATAATGCTGATGTACTGGTGTATTTATTTATCTTCAGAGTGTAGAGCTTTAAGGAAATACCAAATATGGCAGTCACACCAAAAAAATGGGGATGAGATTTGGATCCCATCAGGTGACAGTTGTTTCCACTGTAAGGAGCACCATTCAAATCCACCATACCACAATCTCTTTTTCTGTTGTGTAAGTTGTTCCACAAAGAAGTAACATAGGCCATGAGAAAGGCCACGGCATAACCCATGTTGGGGAATTCAATACATATGAGAAACAACTTGTACTAATATATTTCTCCCAGTAGTAACATACCGATGTCAAAGATATGGATGGCAAGACCAGAACCAGCCATTAAACAATGGCCCCAGTTAATTCCATTGCAGTTTTTTAGAAAATATCTGATGAATATTGTTTCCATTATTTAGCTAGTTGGACTCTCACAGAAAAAAAAAAACCTGGATGATATAGCTGGGCAGGAGTTGTCCAGGCTTCTGTACTAAATATTTATGTGAAGCGATGACTTCTATTTAGTTTTCTTGTACTGTTTTCCATGCACAAAGGGTTTAAATCCTCATTTAACCTCTGGGCTGCATTTTTTTCCCTTCTCCATGAGTGTTTTCTCTTGTATTGAGAGAAATGTTCTTGGCCAAAATGACTGTCTGTCGTTTTCTGTTATATGACTTAAAAATAAAAGTGACTATACAAGCTGGTTGACTGAAGTTCTGTTTCACCTCAAGGTACAATATTTTCTGGCTGATGTGATGAATTCATCATCTGAATTGCCAGCAGCCACTGGGCATGTTCAGTGTGTTTCCAGACAGCTTGCGCTCTCCAGGATTTTGGCTGTGGTTTTTGTCTGTTGTCATTAAGTAGTCAGGGACGGCATGGGCCCCTTAATGACTATGGATAAGAATATGTATTTAGTTGGTACCATATGATGACATGACAGAGCTAGACAGGTTCGCTACAGTAAAAACAAACAAACAAAAATCCCAAAAGCCAGTTTCTGATTTCAATTGCGCCTTTTTATCTCAGTAAGTTTCAAGTGAATTGCACTGGTCTTTTTCCTGTCTAATGAAACCATATTAAAAAATCAAGGCAGATATCTCTCTCCAAGACATCTGGGGACTTGATCAGGTTTACGTACTTTACTGGGATTTTGATAATACATAAAATACATAAAAACATTTAACAGCGAAAGTAGTATTAAACATGCTCTGGGTTAACCCATCTATGTAGAGTTATCTCTACACCAAGAAAGATGACTTAAGACCCAGAGATAATTGCCCTCCTTATCCACACTGTGGTATTTACTTTCTAGGAAGAGCAACTCAAACTATGAATCAGATAGAAAGCAGCCAAACGGTGGTGGTAGGTGGTGTTTTTTTCTTTTTAAATTAGTGAAATCAAAGGGCCATTGTAAAGCGTCTAGGTAAGAAGTATTACAAGGTCTGGCTTACTCATCACATCACTCTGAGCTTTAGATTGTTATAAAGCCTGGTCTGCTTAGGAGAGGCCAAATGAAGACTGAAGTCCATTTGCTGTAACCCTCTCTTCAACTGCAAGAAACCCACATGTTGTCTTCTCATACCGGCAGCCTGTTGCAAATTGGTTTTGAACTGGGAAGCTCATGCTCAAGTACTTAATGGTCCCCTCCTAGGAAATTTAACTGCAGCCAGCCTGACTTACTAATCTTGCAGTCTCCTAGATTGATATAAACAATTTACATATGGAAAGTATTTTCTGTATATTTTTTTGTGTGGATTTATGACTGCTACTTAGCTATAAGACTAAGGCTAGACTCCCAATTTTATATTCAGTCTTCTGATGTGACATTCTCTCATCTTGTATGTTGAATCTTTAACTCATTAAAACTACTGTTTCTTCCTTGGTCTTCAGCTCAAGATTCACATACTGAAAAATTACCAAGCGTTGAATGCAGTGAGACCTGTGTTCTTTCAGTAGTTCTAAAAAAAAAAAAGTCCTTTGCATGAGCTAGTTGAAGCAGCATTTTATTTTTCAGAAATGCAAATATAGTTGGCATTCCACTTTTCCCTGTTGGAATCAGCCCTTGTCAGTCACTTGTTCTGACGGGAGCACATGAAAAAAGTATTAAGGAAAAACACCCACCACAGTCTTATTGCGGGACACGATGGGAGGGCAATATTTGCTAGTAGGTTTGCTGGGTTTTTTAAAACAGTTGAATGTGAAGCAAATGATGCTGGCTTTATTGAGATTCTCGTCGCTGAGATTTTATTTTGTACATGCTGTCTGTAGCAAACCAAATGTGTCTCAATATAATAGTTCACTTTCTGAATACTGAGACCAAAGTAATGAAGAAATACATGAGTCTCCTCATAAAGCTGTGCTGATTTGTACTATTATAAAATGTTTTATCTTTCCTCTAATCACATGGTAATTACAGCCCTAAAAGCCTTCAGACATCATGTACCTTGTATGCATTGACTAAGTTTAAGCATATAAAGATAAGGACGTAATTACAACACAGTTTTTGAGCCTTACTTAGTCAAAACCCATCTATGGCAGCTGCAGCTTTATTTACCAAAAGGCTGAAGATGAAGGCCCAGAACCCCAGAATGAATTAAACATCAAACCATTCCAAATTTGTACATGGGCTTTGTGCTAGTATTTTTTTTTTTCACTTCTTTGCAAAGCATTGGTTTTTTCAAAGCATTCAGCATAGAAAGGGTTATGTTCACATCTGCACGCTGCAATACATGCTCTCCTTTACAAATTTACCAGGGCCTTTGCAACTGAGGTATTGCTAACACAGGGAAACATCTTTACTAATGCGCAGACCAAGTGCTTGTGTCATTTCATACAAACCGTTACTCTCTCCCTGTTCCCTGTGGGAGCCAGCAGCTGGGGTCATTGCGCTTACAGGGGAAGCCGATGGTTCACGCAATCATCTCTCCTACTGAGTAATCTGTTTTTCAGTATTTTTACCTACTCTGAACAGGCCAAGGACTTCATACAGCTGATCACACCTGCTGCACCAGTGGTTTTCTCTGGAGCTAGCCTTCAGGTAGACAGTTATTTTTGTACTCTGAAATACTAAATTGTGTGCAGAAATTTCCATTTTGAACACAAATTTAAGAAAAAGACTTTGCTTAAAGACAAGATTAATATACAGTTCACAATTACAGAAATCATTGTGCTCAGTTAGAGCTGAGGTTGTACAGGTAAATGCGAGCAGTACCCAAGATATAAAAATACAAACAAATAACCTCCAGAAGTGAACAAAAAACACTAATAGTACGTAATTCCGGTGGCCCCCAGGCATAAGGCTGTTATACAGTATAAAAGATTTGTGTATGAAGAGGTCGTAGAAGTCAGCTCAGTAAGTGTTGAATCCTTGTACATAAAGAGACGTATCAGGTATTTGTTGCAGATAATACACTTTCCTCTGGGAAGCTGAAGTTTTGCAGAGGATCACATAGGTTCTGGCCAGAACCTAATGTCACACTGAAAGCTTCTGAACTTGCACAAAGGCACCCATTAGCTTAAAGCACCTGAAACCTCTAAGCCCTGAGACATTTTCACATTTTCAATAACAAAAATAGCACCAGATTATAAGTGTTAAAAATCCTCTTTAAATATGCCACCTAAAGTTGTTATTCATTTCTTCTCCTCCTCCTCATCCAAAAGCTGTATTGGAAGTTTTCAGGTTAATGACTGGATGGGGTTTCTTTTGTTTAAATAGCTTAATCCTGTCTCTATTAATAGATGTCTAAACAAATGTTATCTGACCTTCTATTTCACAACAAAACTGGGTAAAGTCAGCTGTTCAGGAACATGCCTTTTGGTGCCTAGAAGTATTTTATTAAGATATCTTTTGAAAAGCAAGTCTTTAGGGGAGAAGTAGCTTTGCAAGAACATCCTAGTATACATACATAGGTAATGACTGTTATCACAACAGGGGGCTGTCAACACAGAGAAACCCATGCAAAGATGAATACAGGGTGATCCAGTGCTTTAAAAGACACAAGTTTCTTCCAAGAGTATTTCTAGTTCTACTCCAATTTCAAAAGATTTCTTCTGCCTACAGTTTAGATTTTCCTAGTATCATGGTTCAGCCCCAGTCAGCAACCCAGCACCACGCAGCTGCTTGCTCACTCCCCCACGGTGGGATGGGAGGAGAATCAGAAGAGTAAAAGTGAGGAAACTCATGGGTTGAGATAAAGACAGTTTAATAGGTAAAGCAAAAGCTGTGCACACAAGCAAAGGAATTCATTCACTACTTCCCATGGGCAGGCAGGTGTTCAGCCATCTCTAGGAAAGCAGGGCTCCATCACGCGTAACGGTTCCTTGGGAAGACAAACACCATTGCTCCAAATGCACCCCCCCCTTCCTTCTTCTTCCCCCAGCTTTATATACTGAGCATGACATCATATGGTATGGGATATCCCTCTGGCCAGTTTGGGTCAGCTGTCCCAGCTGTGTCCTCTCCCAGCTTCCTGTGCACCCACCAGAGCATGGGAAGCTGAAAAAGTCCTTGCCTAGTGTAAGCACTACTTAGCAACAACTAAAACATCTCTGCATTATCGACACTGTTTCCAGCACAAAACCGCAAATCATTGACTACAGCAAGAACTGGTCTGCAAATGTCACGTTCTCCTTTATGGAGAAGCATATCTGCCAAAGAAAAGTATGCTTCGCGTTGGATTGTGGCGAATAAAAAAAAGAAAAGGATGGTCAGCATTGAAATCCTCTTCTATAACCATGCAGAGCATACCAATGCCAGCAGTGGCAGCTGCAGCTTCCGTGCCTTCCTCATTCACTTCTACAAAAGCCTTGTGGACAATTTTAGAGAGAAAGAGGTCACGTGCCCCTGACATTCCTGACAAGTCAGCCTTGCCACTATCAAATAAATCCAACAAGCCCATAGCGGCTAAATCTGATTTAAGGTCGTAGCTTTCCTCTAGTGTAAACTTTGGCAAATGCACATGAACATCAGTGAAATACAGATGCTCTGGACCTGTCCATTCCTGGAGCTTCTCTAAGGTAAGCTGCTCTTCCAGCTAGAATTAAAAACACAGAGATCATTACATATCACCAGTGTAGAAATATTTCATTTTCAGTAACATTTACAAGGCTTTATAGAGCACTATACAACTTATAAAGCAACTATACAAAAATGACCATACCCACATCTTTGATAGCTCCACGTAAATCAAACAAATGATATTAAAATTAATGGAGTTGGTTTTTACTTTACAAAGTAATGCAGACTTTTGCTTCTTGCCGCAACGTACAGAAGGGAAAAACATGCACTGATAGCAACTAAACCCAGTCATTCTTACTGTTTAATCTAACTAAATGGAATTCCTTTAACTATTTTTAATTAAAACAAGTAGTAAAAATAATCACCAGAGAGCTTGAAGAAGCTGATGTGTTCCTGATCGTTTGATGGAAAACAGTCTCACTACTTTAAGGCTAAGCAAATAAAAACTTTCCAAGGTAATGAAAGAAAAGTTCTGTCATTAAAAACAAATAAGCAAGGCATGTTAACTCTCATAGTTAACTTTGTTTTCGCAGTCTCGTTCATGGTTCAGTTCAGCAAGCCAAAGGACACATGAACACAATCTACAAAACCAGAACACAATTTCTCTTCCTGATGCAGCACGTTCACGTATTCTTTACAGCAGTGCTAGTAGAACACTGTCTAAAAATATGCTTGGTAGATATGGGGCTGTGAGAACATGGGTTCATTAAGGCTTTAATTTTGAATGACTGAACTCATCCATTAAATAACTGCATTAGCTTAGATGGGTCACCTTCTGCAGTCCCGTGGAGTCATCTTCAATGTCATCAGGTAACAGGATGATCATACTAAGTTCTCTTCCATCATAAGGCAGCTCTAAAACACGGATCTTCACTTCAGAGATATACCCAAAACTAAATTTGTTTTTCTGATACATCATTTTCACTGTCTGTCTTTCATTCTGGATGGATAAAAAGTACCAAAAGTAACAGTTAAGAAAATACTAACTTAACAAACTGGTAGGAAACAAGTAGGTTAAAAATTGCATTCTTGCAAAAAATCTTCCTCTGTTACAGCAGGTGATCGTAAAACTGCCTTCGTCAAATTCCAGACTGCCTGTTTAACAACAGCTTCTTCTGAAGGCATAATGAGTTTGTGGATTTGGTCCTCCTTTGACTTCTATAGCACGGTTCTTGCAGAAACTGAAAAAATTGTTGTTCTAGCCCCCAAAATAATGTTAAAAGTCAACAACAATCAACTCTGTTCAGCATACAGCAGATGACTGTATACAGTATCTTGTAAAGCTGTTAACAAGCAGCATATAGAACATGAAAATGGCGCTTAACCAAATGTGCCATCATTTCAATATTGCTTACCTAGCATCACACACAGGCACAGCTCATAGCAGCTAAAACTGCTAGCAGAGAGAAACTCTGCTAGGCACAGGCAGGGTCCTAATCCTCACCCGAGAATTGTCTCTGATACTATTCCATTAAGTGAGAGAACAAATAGCTTGCTGAACAGTGAAAAATACTAAAATCAATAAAAATCCCTTTGGGTGAACTGAAAACATTCATGCAGGACTTTCTAATTTTTTTTTGTAATAATTTTATCTGTAAGCAAAGCTTCACTTTAACATCTATATTATTTGACCTTTTTGTTAGACATATACTACCAAGATGTATCTGTATTACCTTATTCAACCGAAATGGCATGTCAGTGGTGTTGGCTGCTTCAAATTTCTCTGCCCAGTTCCCTTTGAAGTAAACAGCATTCACCAGTACGAGCCTGGTCATGTTATCAAATGAGCTTTCAGACAGCAGATGAGGGATTTTACCTTCAGAGGGAGCAGAAAAAAAAAGTCACAACAAAATCTTCTAATATGTTGATAGCATATAAAACATACATGAAGAAACTGACGCCACAGAAATACTACAAATATAAAACTCTAGTCCATCCCTGTAATCAAGCGTGTTTCAGTACCTCTCTACTTCATCATCCTTTAATAGGACACACTACTATAACTTTTGATATACAGTTATTTGGTGAAAATTTAATATTTTTAGCTTAAACTGTCACATGACTTATCATACAAGAACTAGAAAACACCCACATGTAGGATTAGTGGATTTAGAAATCTAGAAATACATACACAATACGGACGGGGACCGTCTAAACCAAATTCCCCTACTCATGAGTATAAACCTATGTTTAGGCATCTCTCCGGCACTCGTCAGCCTGAACACAAAAAATGGAAAAGTCTCAGGACTTACAGAACTGTTTAAATGTCTTGCTTAGGTATTTTCTGGTTCTGTCAATGCATCAAGTGTATTTCCCAGAGGAAAATTAAAGTGTTCTAAAGGTGGCAGAAGACAAAGCCTACTCATGCTCCCCAAGTATGAAACACTACCAGCTACTTCACTAACCGAAGTAGTTTACCTTCAGTTTTCTCCTCTACCCACTGGTTAATTTCTTTCCTGGCTTCATCACAAGCCTGAAGAAAATCAACTGTAGCCAAATCAGCTCCATATAATTTCTGAGTATTAGTCAGGAAATCCTAGATTTTGGAACGATAAGAATAGCTTTTATTTCATGCAGATAAGAAAACGTCTCTTTATGATGTAGATAAGGTGCACGTCAAACAGATTATCACCTGCTCTGAGGTTGGGCTCTAACAGTGCAGTGCCTGGGGTGTTTCCGGGGTTAGGGGTGTTTTTTTTTCTTCTGCACTTTCAGAGTAAGCCTCATAGTACATCTGCCATGTACAGAGCAGATGGGGTGCTTACTGCATGTGTTGCAATATTTATGTGTCATTCTCCTGAAACAGGCTCAAGCACAGCTAGGATAAAACAAAACTCTCAAAAAAAGCTAAAGAGGGATAAAAATAGCCACCTAGGTACACAGAAAGGTATAAATCACTGGTGAAGAGGCATGTGGTTTAGGCGTGTTGGGCATTCCCTCCCAAATAAATACAGTGTTTTCAAAAATATTTAATTAATGTGGTACTAGACCAAAGAAAATCCTAAAAAGCTGGTTGCAACAGAGTGGGATGTTATGATAGTTACTGTAAACTAAGAACTTGGACAAATTATTTTTCTCTTGAGCTGAAGAGCAGCAGAACCAAACAAGAAGCGAAAAGGATTTTCTGAGTAACATCCTTTCGGCGAGATTCACTGATGCCTATAGATATGGAAATGCATATGCACGTAGGCAACACTTGTTGACTGCCCGATAACATTTAGAAATATGCCTAGAATTCTTTCTACTTCATAAATACTCAAATAGCTGCATTTTCCCACCAGTTTCACCCACACCATCACAGTCTGCACCAGCATACCGGCAAAAAGCTGTAGGACTTATCTCCAAAAAGCCGATTGGCAAGCCGTAAGAGATACGGAGCATTGCTTCTGTTTATATCCATAGTCAGAGTCTGAAATCTTGAATGAATATCTTCAACTTTGTCAAAATGAAGCGTCTGAAATAACAGAAGAGAATTAGCTGCTGCTAATACTGTCTTAAAAGAACATACTGTACATCTATTGGGTGGGTCTGATCCAGCAGGTAGGTAGGCTGAAGAAAGAGAGAAGAGGCGGCTGGAAGCTGCTTACAGACTCCTGTAAACCTCAAAGAATGAATGAAACTGTTCCTCGGTGCTACACTACCTGTGTCAGCCACTTGTATTAAGCTCCTAGTTTATATATAGTCACAGCTGAAGCTGTTGATCATAACCCCGAGTCCTGTCCACGTGATGTCTGCGTGCCTCCCCTCCATGGACCACTGGGCACAAGGACTCATTCCCAGGTGGGGAACTGAAAAGAGAGACGATGCCATAGAGACACTTTAGCTTTCTTGCTTCCCCCTTTGGCCCAAGGGAACCTGGGGTTTTACTTTTCAGAACATACAATCAAAACTAGCACAGGTAAGGTCTTAAGAAAACTTAGAACAATTATCTTCTATCATTTTATGAAAATGTAACTGCTTTTATATATATATTTAAAAAAAACCAAACCTGTACCATCTTAAAAATCAAATGCGTCACTGCAGTTTCTCTTTACCAGTACCTCCTCTCCCAGAGGGAAGCTGGCTAGCCAAGGCTTAGATACAACAGCAGGAGCTGCCAGACCTCGTTGACAGGGAAGACTAGGCCAAAGCAAGGACATTCACATTCAGACTTAAATCATGTATTTCTCAGTAAGGAAGACTCCTGTGAAGGAGTCACTGGATTCAAAGGAAAGCCCTTGTTTTCTCTCACTGGGTTCTTGGTCAGGCCTTGCTGCCCACATTAATGCAAGCTGTGTCGCACATATGAATAGCTGAGCAAAAACATCACAGAGGCAACTTCCAATAGGATTATGATCACAGAAACAAATTTCTATATGCTTGTAAACAGCCCTTGACAGTTATCAGTCACTGCCTCCCTGATTAGCTACATTTTTCAGAAGTAATGCACTATGGTAGAAGAACATATATTATTTAAGACGACTGTGCTGAAACACATTTTTTTCCCCAAGTTCCTTTTGCATGATTTCTCCTGTCAGTAGGTTTATCCTAGGCAGGGCTGTCAGTTTGATTACCTGGCATATATTTGTTCAAAGTCTGTTTATACAAGCAGTGACAAAAGAATTTTATTGTCTTATTCAGGAAGCACAGCACCACTCAACAGTATAAGACAGTTCCTCCTAAAGTTCAGTATTCAAAGGTGAAATTATTCACAGGCAAGCACGTGACTGCAATGAGAAGTGTCATACACCCTTTTGCACTAGCAGGCGTTAGCCTAACAAAGGGGAAAAATAATAGTGACCGAGTCCCTTCCATGCAGGAGGCCTCGGGAAACTCACACACTCATCCATATACCGTTTTTGCAATTTATAATGAGGTTTTTTAAACTATCCTACCTAACCTAAGGCCACGGTAAGAATAAACATGTGGGCTCAGGCCCTCTGAAGTATCCAAGTGCCTAGCTGTTACTGAGATACTGATACTTAGGTAGCATCGTCATGTATTATCACAGTTATTATGCTTTAAATATGAAAGTAGATATTATTATTGTTTCTTACAACATACAGTATTATTAGTAGTAAGCGTACCTTTCGTAAACTTGTATTACAAAGCAACAGTTCTTTGTCGAAAAGTCTCAATGTAAACTAAGGCCTTGCTGCTGAAAACTCCAGTCAATTTAAATGGAGACTGATTAATTAATGAAATTAGTTTCCTACTTCAGGAATTAACTTAATGAGTGAAATTAGATAAGAAATAAGGGCCATAGCAAACATGGAAAGAGGGCTCTGGAGCAGGGCAGGCAGAAGGTAACTGCAGAAAGGAACCTGAGGAAGACTCAGTGAGCATGACAAAAATCTTGCCCTGAGCACATAAATACAATACCCTCCTTTCATTTTCCCACCTCTAAAACACAACAGCTTTTAATGTAAATAAAATATAAAGCAAAAGATAATTTTTTAATTTTTTTTTTACCAACCTTCAGCATCTGGGCCTCTGTATTACCTCTGGCCCCTAAAAGGACCATGGCTAGAGCAGAAGAAACACTGACAGGAGAGAAGAAAACATTCCCTGTTGGGCTGGTCTCATTAAACCTTCTGAGCAGATCAAGTGCAAATCTGCTGTTGGCATTATGCAGGCTCTCCATGGTTATAGCTGAAAAATAAAACAGTCAGTAAAGACTCCGGGAAACAAAACTCTTCAAAACCAAACCTAACCTCGCGTGACTTGCAAGAGTAAACACTGGATTAATCTGGCTGCAGCTGGGCCCAGAAAAAGCAAGAATTCCGTTGTCAGCACATCTCAAAAAAAAAAAAAAAATCAGTTGCATTGAAAAAGCATATTTATTTTCTGTGTGAATTGTCTATCCCAGCCTTCCCTATCTGTCGTGGTTTAGCCCCAGTCAGCAACCAAGCACCACGCAGCCGCTCGCTCACTTCCCCCTGGTGGGACGGGGGAGAGAATTGGAAGAGTAAAAGTGAGGCAACTCATGGTTTTAGATAAAGACAGTTTAATAGGTAAAGCACTAACTTTAAAGATATTACTTTAAAAAATTCCTTGCCTTCCACCTTGAAATGGGATGTGTGCTAGCAGGATTGCAAATTAAAGTCTTTCAGTCTCACAGACCCAGCGCAACCCAGAGAGCTCACTCACGCAACTTCCCCCCTAGTCTTCTACCCAAATCCTGCACAGAAAGCACTCATAGTAATTGCTCAGGGAGATTTAGACACCTTTCAGCAAGCTGCCCACCTTTGTGGCGCAAACAGCCTGCTCTGCCAGGAACAAGCGAGCTACCTGCGCTCTGCATCCGAGTGCAAATGCACCCAAGTCCCAAGAGGGCTGAGCAGCCCTAAAAGCATGGGCAGAGAGCCTGGGGGCTTTATTAGCTGCAGGAGATGTACTGGCTAGTGAAGGCAGAAGTGAGGAGCAGAACAGACAAAGCTTCAGGGCTGACCCTGTGCAGCAGAGCAGTGATTCATTTTGGTGAGATGCTCCCTGGGAGGCCCTTGAAGCAGGCTGCGGTGAAAGGTGTGAGGGCTGGGTCAGGTGCAAAAACCTACACAAAGGCAAGGGGCAGTACCGCTTGATGCTCTAAAACCTTCCTGCCCTCCCAGCTCACTCTCCTGCTTCCCTTTCACTTGCAGCAGCACTTCTCGATTTGGCTCTTTCTAGCTTGTTTCCTCAAGCTGTTTCATTTCAGACGCAGGCATTTGTGCTTCTGCTCTCAGCAACAAGGGCAGCAGCCCAGTAGTACTGTTATGAGCACTGACCAGACCCAACTATGTGGGGGAGTTTGCACCAGAATTTGGGTATTTCCAGTCTTCCTAGGCGAATTGCAAAATAACGCTCTCTGCTTCTACTACCAGATGGATACCCTGCATCTTCGCAATGTCCTTTTGTCTAGCTCATGCTAAAACAGAACAAAACAAAAACCAAAACCTCCCACAAATCCAAAAGCATACGTTTACTTTCATTTACTTACACCACCGCACTGAGCAGTTACAGCCCCCACCCCTTCCAAGGCTGCCCGAGAGGCACCGGCCGCCCCACGCAGACCCCACCGCCGCGGGGCACAGAAACGTCCACTTTCCATCCCCTTACGGCCCCATTCCTGTTTAAAGCCGCCGGAGGCAGAGGTCCCCCGACGCCCTCCCGCCCCGCGGAGCCCCAGCCCAGCCCAGGGCCGCCTACCTGCCCGGGCCGGCGCGGAGCGGAGCGGAGCCGGGCGAACCGCACGACCCCCGCGCCGGGGCCGGGCGGGGCGCGGGGCGGGACGCCGGGGTGGGAGCCAGCGGCCACGCCCGCGGCGGGGGAAGCCTGGATGTTCCGGCTGGTTTTCAAATAATGCTTTTATTTTCTTCACCAGAGGTACCGCGCACGGAACTAAGCACATGGCAGCGTCGCCCCACGGGGGGCGGTGGCCGCGGAGCCTCCACTTGAAGTCGTGCACAAAGTTCCTGCCCAGAAACAAACGCTTGTTTTAGGGACCCCTTTGCTGCACACCCTTGCGAGGCCAACCCCAAACACCACGGCAACCCCAGTAAGCACCTCAGGTTTGCAGTATTCAGAAAATCCCGTGTTTAACAATGAACTCCGAATAAGCTATGCAGATCTAGCTGGTTGTACTCTATCACAAAATAATTGCTTTCTTCATACTACAGATTTTTTTTAAAATGCATAACTTACGGTTGGGGGAAAAAAAGGAAAAAGTCCTACAGCACTTACAGTTCTTTTATTATTTCAGGAACAGAATCAGCTTTCCCAGTACAGTGATTTGTTTTGCTATTTCACCTATACCTTCAGTATTATACAGTTAAACATTATATAATTCCATATACTGATATTTTTATATAATATAAATGATTATATATTATTATTATATTATACAGTTAAACCAATATATTTCAAAAACTATGAACAGAAACTGTCTCCTGGGCTCCATCAAAAGCAGCATGGCCAGCAGGTCGAGGGAGGTGATTCTGCCCCTCTGCTCTGCTCTGGTGAGACCCCACCTGCACTGCTGCGTCCAGCTCTGGAGCCCTCAGCACCAGAAGGACATGGACCTGTTGGAGCAGGTCCAGAGGAGGGCCACAAAAAGGATCTGAAGGCTGGAGCACCTCTCCTTTGAGGACAGGCTGAGAGAGTTGGGGTTGTTCAGTCTGGGGAAGAAAAGGCTGTGGGGAGACCTTATTGCAGCCTTCCAGTACTTAAAGGGGGACTACAGGAAGGATGGGGGCAACCTCTTTAGCAAGGCCTGTTGTGACAGGACATGGGGCAATGGTTTTAAACTAAAGGAGAGTAGATTTAGACTGGATATAAGGAAAAAGTTATTTACAATGAGGGTGGTGAAACACTGAAATGGGTTTCCCAGAGACATTGTGGAGGTTCCATCCCTAGAAACATCCAAGGTCAGGCTGGAGGGGGCTCTGAGCAACCTGATCTAGTTGAGGCTGTCCCTCCTCACTGCAGGGGGGTTGGACTAGATGACCTCGAAAGGTCCTTTCCAACCCAAACTATTCTACGATTCTATGAATACCCTGTAAGGACATCTGGTACAAAGAAATACTTTTATTCCTGTTCTTGCCTAAGAGTTTGTCCAGTTGTTATCCAGAAAACCTGCCTATTTAGGATGCTTAGCAACACTTGGAACAAGCTGCCACAGACTCCATCTCTAGGGAGTGTATCAAGACATTAAATGGATGAGTCATGGGGGTTTGAGTGGCCGCAGTGCCTGTTGCCTTCTCTCTGTATTTTTAGATCCAGAGGCCTTCTCTTCCCCTTGGGGCTACTGAACAGTGTTAAACAGGGCTCGGTAGGCATGGGCCAGGCCCCAGCACATTACAGTGATTTGTATCTCTCTGAAATTGCCAGGGTAACAACATACTGCCTCCAAATACTCTACTTATTTTTCAGGATTCTGCACTTGGTCAGGGGTGAAGTCCCAAAACACTAGAGGTGTCCACCTTCTTAGGCATTTGCCCATGCTATCCCACACGCCCAGACACCCGTAACTTGGGGCAGATCTCTGGATGATATTATTAAATTGCTTATTAACCTTAAGCAAAACTGAAACAATATTCCCAAGCAATACCAATAGATGTATCTTAACTACCCAAGGATGTTCAAGATACTGAAAAGTTGTTGTAATGAAGGAGGACACATCATAGAAGAATGTAGCAAAGGTGCCATTCTCTATTTTCTCCATAAAAAACTTCTCAGATAAGGAGGTATAATTGCTAATTGTCTCTGTGAGGTGGTACCCAAAGCACAGTAACGGCTTCAAAGCAAAACCCAAATACCCAATAAAGCTTGAGGCCAGTGTTTTAATGACAAATCTCCTAAGCAAAACATCTCTAGTCACTGCAGAGCACAGCAAACTACGAAAACCAACACCAATCTTTAACATGTACTGCAAAAACAAGAGCGTGGTGCAGATCGGATAAACTAATATTGAGAACAGATAGGTCAATGCTGAGACCAGCAACTGTTATTATCTCAAACCCTTTGGGCCCCATGTTGGGAACTAAAAAGAACTGTCATGGTTCAGCCCCAGCCTGCAACCACCCAGCCACTCGCTCACTCCTGCAACCCCAGTGGGACAGGGATAAGCACTGGAAGAGCAAAAGTAAGAAAACTTGTGGGTTGAGATAAGAACATTTTAATAATTAAAATAAAACAGTAATAGTAGTCATAACAACACTATAATGAAAAAGAAAATAACAAGAGAGAGAGAGAAAGGTGTAAACCTGGGTAGGGGGAAACAACCAACTGAACAGTAAGTGATACAACCGCTCACCGCCTGCTGACCAACACTGCCAGTCCCCAAGCTGCAACTGCTGCCTCCCCCAGCCAACTTCCCCCAGTTAATATACCGGCATGCCATCATATGATAAGGAATATCCCTCTGGCCAGTCTGGATCAGCTGTCCTCACTGTGCCTCCTCCCCTCCTGGCTTCTTGTGCGCCCGGCAGAGTATGGGAACCTGGAACAGGCCTTGACTAGTGACAGTATTTTCCCAAAAAGTGGGTTCATTCACCCGGACTGCAAAATACCAAATTACACACACAACAGATGTATTTCATTCATTTCATTTTTGCGCAGAGATGGGTGCTAGGTGGTAACTCCATAAAGGTAGCACCCCACACTGAGAAGCTACAAGGTATTTATACAGTTAAATGTGCCAGCGACAGCTAATATTCATGCCCCCCCAGCTGATAACTGGTTAGTTTCTTTCTCACATCACCTTAAAGGTACAGTTCCCTTCAAATTTACCACGCATGCTCAGAGAGTAAGGGGCTTATTCGAGTAAGGGGCTTTCTGGTCTATGGGCACAATTTTTAGTATTATAATGAAGATAGTTCACCTAAAGGACATCTAGTTTTAGTTCTTGTCAACATCCCAATTAGTTGTCCTCCTTGACTATACTTTATCAACCAGCTTTCGGTGTCTTCTGAGGTGGGATGTTCCCTTTTATCGGTCTGTTGGTTCTTCTTCAAGGATATAGTCATAAAACAATCACTTCCCTATCTTTCAGCTCTCTCCACCCGCCAGATTCTGTTTTGCCAAGCTCACATGGGTCATGGTTATTACTTAAAAGAAAATTCAGCTTTCTTTGGGATATCATAAGCACTACTTAGCAACAACTAACGCATCAGTGTGTTATCAACATTTTTCTCATATTAAATCCAAAGCACAGCACTATACCAGCTACAGTGAAGTAAATTAACTCTATCCCAGCCAAAACCATGATAGATGAAGACCACAGAAGTGCATTCAGGGACAGCTGAAAGAGGCAATCAGTGCAAAAAGAGTAGCCCTATTCTAAAGAAACAGAATGTTATTGTGCAACGGTGGCTCATCTGCCAAGGCATCTCTTTATTAGGGAGAGCAAAATCTGCCACAAAACAAAATGCTGGAAGTTTTGTTGTGCCGAATGAAGAAGAGAAAGGGATGATCAGCAGTGAATTCTGGAACGATCATTGCACAGCGCATCATCATCACTCCTGCCGTGGCAGCTGCCGCTTCAGTGCCTTCTTCATTGACTTCCACAAAGGACTTGTGAACTACTTCAGAGAGCACCAGCTCGCTGCCAGCTGAAATTCCTGAGAAGTCTGCCTTCCCTACGTCAAATGCGTCAGGCATTCCCATGCTGCTCAGAAGGGGTTTCAGATCATAATCTTCTTCCAGTTTAAATCTTGGTAAAGACACCCTCACCTCTGTACAGTCCATCATTTCAGGATTGATCCAGTCTATCAGCTTCTCATACGTAAGTTCTCTTTCCAGCTAAAGAAAAACCCGAAAGTTAAATAATTAAGATTGAGTCAGTTTTATATAGCCAAAAGTGGTGATTACTGTGTTTGTTTACATAATGCATAATATGCACCCTTTTTCCAGGGTTTAGAGGGTCTGAAGCCAAAAGTATAAATTACACTTCTCACTAGAGACTATGGCCCCAGCTGAGATCAGTCTCATATGCTTCTTGGTAGACACAGTAAGATCAGCCCCTTCCAAGTAAAGTTTACTTGTATAAAACATGTTAGATTGGGGTTTTTTTGTTTGTATTTTTTTCTTTTGGTTTTCTTTTTTTAAAATTTTTACACATGGGAAGCAAAAGCACAGAACAACTGATGACAAGGTCCCAAAGGAACTGAACCCAGTTCTTCTGTCTCTTAACCACAGGATCCTCCTTCAGGTTGAGAGGCTGATGAAAAATTCTGCTCAGAGCACCCTTCACAGTCAGTGTTAGAAAGCCTTATTAATAAATTCCCTGTCCAGAGCATGAAATTGCCAGAACTTGCATCATATCTCCACAACAGAAGAGATCCTATGCTTACCTGTGAGCCTGTTTCCAGGTGGTGGGCCAGAGAATCTGCCAGCTGTTCAGAATGGAAGATCTATAGGATGAGCTACAGGACTTCCCAAGAGCTCCCCCAGATCCCCTCTCACCATATATGATGCTCACTATATTATGCCTTCACCATAACCACAGCTAACCTCTGCTCCTGGGGAGGGTCAGGTCTTCTTCCAGAGCCTCTGGCTAAGGGGGCAGTGCACAGCTTGACCAGTAGTGACACAATGCGTGCCTATCACTTTGGGGCAGAGAGGTGTGGGAGATTTCAGCTGGTGTTGAGCACCAATGACATAATAGCTTTGGAACTGAACTGAAGGTCTATATGCAACATCAAACTCTCTTCCCTGGAAGGAAGCAGACCATCTTTGCATTTAGCTCCACAACTTACACTTTCTAAGCCAGTGGATCCATCCTGGATTGCATCGGGGAGCAGGATGATCATGCTGAGTTCATTACCA
The DNA here is from genome assembly GCF_963921805.1 of Phalacrocorax carbo. Classification (NCBI taxonomy): domain Eukaryota; kingdom Metazoa; phylum Chordata; class Aves; order Suliformes; family Phalacrocoracidae; genus Phalacrocorax; species Phalacrocorax carbo. Next base: position 91,921,267 of record NC_087514.1, on the reverse strand, counting down.
ACATAAGGAAGCTCAAGGATTTTAGTCTGGAAGTCCCCAATATAAGTCATGTTAAAGGTGTCTTTTTTGAACATCATCTGCACAGGTTTGGTCTCTTCCTAAAAATAAAGCGATGTCAACAGTTAGTACCGAGCTAGTATGTTGGTCTCAAAATACGAAGCAGGCACCCAGTTACTCATGGGTTTTTAGAATTTGACTGAAGAGAACTGAACACACCAGAGTACAACCCCACCACTGTCTTCTGCAAAGCAAGACAGAAGAAGTAACGATAGCCGAGATGTAACTTTTATTTACTAATGCAGAAGTGTCTGTGAAGTTTCCTTTAAGGCAAAGAGGCAAGGACACATAAATTTGCTCACTTAGGAACCAGTGACAAGCACTAAACAGAGCTGCTAGGAAGCAGGACCTGTGTTCCTTGCTTTAAATGAATACAAAATAATTTCAATGCAGGTATTTCAATTTTCAGTCCATGGGTAACCAACTACTATAACAAAGAAGAACTAAAATATTTCAAAATTTTACTAAAAACGCCAAGAAACTGCGAGTATTTAGAATTCTTAAAAGTCACATGGCCAGTAAGGAGAGGAAAGATTTTTCTTCTCAATTTCATCCTCTGCTTTCACATTCCATTTTCACATGGAGCATCAGCTACTATTGTTTACACCATTATTTCTTCCTTTCCAGTTGAGAGTTTCATTGCTTTCTCCCTTACCTTCATAAGAACTGTGCAAGTAGTTTTTTTATTTTAAAATAAAGTCCATTGAAACCATGCCCACAGAGAATATGGCAGAAAACATTTTGCAGCAGCAAAAGGATGGATATGGGATAAAAAGGTGGATAATGGATCAGGGATGCAGAGGGATCTGGACAGGCTGGATTGATGGGCTGAGGTCTGTTGTACAGCGTTTAACAACGCCAAGTGCCAGGTCCTGCACTTGGGTCACAACAATGCCACGCAATGCTACAGGCTTGGGGAAGAGTGGCTGGAAAGGTGCCCAGTGGAGAAGGACCTGGTGGTGTTACTTGACAGCCAGCTAAGTATGAGCCAGCAGTGTGCCCAGGTGGCCAAGAACATCCTGGCTTGTATCAGGAACAGTGTGGCCAGCAGGATGAGGGAGGTGATCCTGCCCCTGTATTTGGCGCCGGTGAGGCCGCACCTCGAGTCCTGTGTTCAGTTTTGGGCCCCTCACTACAAGAAGGCCATTGAGGTGCTGGAGTGTGTCCAGAGAAGGACAGCGAAGCTGGTGAAGGGTCTGGAGAACAAGTCCTATGAAGAGCAGCTGAGGGAATGGGGGTTGTTTAGCCTGGAGAAGAGGAGGCTGAGGGGAGACTTTATTGCTCTCTAGAACTACCTGAAAGGAGGTTGTAGTGAGGTGGGCGTTGGTCTCTTCTCCCAAGTTACTAGTGGTAGGATGAGAGGAAATGGCCTCACGCTGCATCAGGGGAGGTTTAGTTTGGATATTAGGAGAATTTTCGTTACTGAAAGTGTAGTCAGGCATTGGAATAGGCTGCCCAGAGAGGTGGTGGAATCACCATCCCTGGAGGTGTTCAAAAAATGTGCAGACATGGCACTTCAGGGAATGGTTCAGGAGGCATGGGGGTGTTGGGTTGATGGTTGGAGTTGATGATCTTAGAGGCCTTTTCCAACCTTAATGATTCTGTGATTCTATAAGTGAAGAAAAGGCCACATAGCATGTAAACACCATTCAGTTCAAGAAGTGCACGAGGCACAGAAATAATATCACAGGATGCTGAAAGGGCTTCTGGGATGTTAAAGAATATCTCTGCTACTGGACAGATTGTAAAATAACTAGCTTAAAACTTCAGGTTTATAGAGGGCTACCTCTCTCAAACAAGAAGAGTAAAGGAAAGAAGAACAGACAGAATGAAAGAAATACTTAACTGTTATACTGAGGTTTCAAGTAATTACATGAAACTTAACAGAAACTGTTCATATTAACAGGAGGGGGTATAAGGGATTTTACAGCCTACCCAAGGTAACCCTGCTTGAATGATTCTTTTTCCCTTCGGAATTAAATTTATTTATTTCAGAGTACTTCAGGGTAACAGTGTATTGCCAGCATTTTAGAATATCATACCTTGTTAATTTGAAATGGCATTTCTTCTGTTCTCTCTTTGTCGAACTGCTTTTCCCAGTTGCCTTTAAAATAGATGGCATTCACCAGCACAAGTCTGGTCAGTGAATCAAGAATCCCCTCTGCCAACAGGTTCTGAATTTTACCTTTATGGTACACAGAAAAAAAAAGCCAAACAATTTTTAACAGTTTGACATGCATCTAATTACTATCTAATACAGTATTTACTCTGTAATTAGTACACAATAGACAAGAGAATTATGTACCAAACAGAGCAAGAGCTCAATGTTTGTGATTTTTTTAATTCACAATATTCTATCTTGAAGTAGCTGTTTACCCAAGCCCCAGCTGCCATTAAATACAACTGGGGATTCTGCAAAACACTCACCTTCCGTCTTTTCCTCTACCCAGCCGTTTATTTGTTTTCTAGAATCCTCCCAAGCATGCATGAAGTCAGTCTTTTCTAGTCCAGCATGGTAGAACTTCTGACTTGACTCTATAAATGACTAACATGGATATTCTGAACAGCTTTTCAGCAATATATTTTGCTCTCCTTCAGCCACAGATGTTTCTTAAATGCACCAAGAAAATGTGCCCACTTTCCTCCCCCAGCTTCATATAGAGCCATTAAAGTTTTGTCTGACACATTCCTATCAGGTTTTATAGCACCTATTTGAACTAGGAATTGTCCGCTGCATGTTAAGTCAAATGGCTTGTTTACTATGCTAGAAAGTTCTACATAACTGAGAAGTGATGTGGTTAGTTTTCAGGGTTTTTTGCTTCAGTGATAGAGCATACAATTTTGTAAGCTTCTCTCTACATAAATTTCATTGTTAAACTTCCCAGATGAACAGAAAACCTTTAGTTCAGAGGGAAAAGTGATTTTTCTTATGTCTGAATAAACATTCCTTTTCTCTCATTTAACATAATTAGATCTTTAGTACACAGATTCTAAGTTTTAGAGTACAATCCATGTAATTATTATCTACTAGACAAATGAAACACTAGCATTCCTCATGAAAAGATTCACTGAAAGTCACTCCCAGGGGAAGGAAAAAAAAAAGCACCTTACATCTTGCTTCTAGGGAAGCATCTAAAGGAACATCTGTAACGCAATACCCATTACCCTATTTAGATCTTCTGATAAGGAAAATCTTAAAAGTCACATACTCGTCTCAGTATGTTCTCTGAATCACTTATGTAACAGAGCAAAGCTACAAACTACTGCCCATGCTGAAGAGCAACTAGCAATTATCTTTTTATCACATTTACACATGATCAAGGGAAAGCAGTTACATCAACCATTTGTCCCACAGACAAAAATATAAATGTATCACAGAACCCCGAAGATTTAGTGTCTGATGGGTTTTGTAGTGCTTTGCACCAGTTGTGCATTCAGATCACAGGCTAAAAGGAGCTTCTCCACCAAGGTCAGATACCAAGCGTTGGCATAATCTATCACATTGTAAAGTCTCAGCCTAGAAAATTTTGAAAGTAAACCCCAAAGCCTGCCTTTGGCCTCCAAAGGAAATCAGTAACAAGTAGATGATACTAAAACCCCCCATAAATTTAATGGTTACTTACTGAGAGAAACTCAAATGTCTTTTCTCCGTAAAGTCGGTTAGCTGTTCTCAGTATATATTTGGTGTTTGGATCATTAATTTCAGAGTGAAGTAACTGATACCCATTGTGAGCATCGTCAGCTTTTTTCAGAGAAAGTACCTGTAGAAAGACACATCCTCAGCGGGGGCTATGCCTTCTCTAAACACACTGCTTCAGCACGATTTTTTTTTTAATGACTTTTGGGTTTAAAAACTGTGACTTGAAGCCAGAAGATTTTTCATCGCACCTCCCATTTGGAGCTTATTATTCAAGTCGCATATGATGCACCCAGTCAGACACTGTGTGAGTAATAAATTAGGGTGCAGAAGAGTCAGCAGTATTTAGTTTCCTTCACTCAAGCCAAGCATTAGAGGATCACAGAAGGGTTGCAGTGGGAAGGGTCCTCTGGAGGTCATCTGGTACCACCTACCTGCTCACGCAGGGCCATCTACAGTTGGTGGCCCAGAACTATGCCCAGGTACATTTTGGGTATCTCCAAGTATGACAATAATATAATTTTGGAGAAACTTTTCTAGATTTAAATGAAAACTAAATATGTGTTTATACTCCTCTTCCGCTATGCAACACAGGCAAACATAGCAAGAATGACTGATTATGGATTTAATACTGTCAACTGCATACGTAAAAAATATGCCAAGCGGTATCTGCCACCTGAGCAAGTTAAAAAAAAAAAACAACAAACCAAGGTGCAGCTACCATTTTGACATGCACACAGGGTGAATTTTTTATTTATTTTTTAATGTACCTGGCTACATTTTCAAAATACGTGTAGTCTGATATTAAGCCCAAAGAAGGCAGAGAAGAAAGAAGAAAATATTTTATGTAGCTAGAGATTTATCAAACCTACAAACAAAATCCTAGGTACCTCAATGACATATTGAAGGAATATCCCTCCAAAAGGCACAAAAAACCCCACACAACCAAAACCAGGAACCTCTTAATTCCATATCGAAGGAAGCTCCACCTATAAAAGCAAGTACTGCTTACATACATACCAAAGGAAGACCTCTGCCCTCTGAGACCAGAATGACAATAATAGTTTAGCATAAGTGCCGGTCACAGACATAATACAGATTTTTTGTTCCTATGGTCCCAAATTCAATACACTAAGTTTATTTAGACATACCTTTGCTATTTGGGCTTCAGTGTTACTCTTTGAACCCAGCAAAATCATAGACAAAGCAGAAGAAATACTAAAAGGAGAAAAGAATAGATTCTGACGGCTTTTGTCCTCACACAGCTTTCTTAGGAGGTCAAGTGCAAAAGTGGTATTTGCTGCACAAAGGCTATCCATGGTTCAGAGCCTGGGAGATACAACACAAAACAAGAATAGCTCAAATTTATTTGAATACAAACTGGTACGTTATCTCTGTCTTTTATATTTCATAATATGAACTATGCAGCAAGTATCATAATCAGGCTGGAAAACTAGCAACTTGCTGAAAAACTGATTTGGTGGAACAAGCACCTGAAATCCCACACTAGGCACCTGAGCCATTTTAAGGATTGTCATGGTTTAGGCCCAGCCAGCAACTAAGCACCATCCAGCTGCTTGCTCACTCCCTCCAGCCCAGTGGGATGGGGGATTGATTCGGAAGAGGAAAAGAAAGCTCCTGGGTTGAGAGAAGAACAGTTTAATAATTAAAATAAAACTAATAATAATAACAATTATATAATGAAAAGGAAAATAATGAGAGAGAGAAAGAGGGGTGAAACCCGGGCGGGGGGGTAGCGAATAAAAACAAACAAACAACACAACTGCAGACCAATGCTGCCTGCCCCCAAGCCATGACAGAGATATATTCTTTGCTTTCCTATTTCAATCCCATACCTGTAACAGAGACAGCAAGTCCCACTGGTGTCATTAGACTCTTCACTTGGTAAATAATATTACATCTTTTCAGATTATCACATGCAACAGTATTGTGTTTAGGATTTATTAAAACAAATCTTTTTTGACTTCACAAAGACAATTATTTGCCTTTATAGCAAAGCCAGAGCAAAAAGGCATCAGAATGACAGAATATTAAACTCTTACCTTCTCTATGTATCTTCAGTAGCACCTACCCTCAGTAGCACCTTCACCTTACTTGAACGTGTGCACCGTTGTGTTTTAAACCCAACAGCCAGCCTGGTAGAATTCAGCAGAATGACTTGACCTATGCGATTAAGAAAGAAAGGAAGGAAAAAAAAAAAGATATTTGGTCAGCACGACAGATTACTGCAATTTCCTGCTGTAGAACCAAGAAATATCAAAGTCCATTTCATCTCCATTTTATTGTCTACACATAGAAACACACACAATAAAAAATCAATAAAATAATAAAACAAAAAATATGTTGCTACAAAATACAAAACCAAGGCTTAGTTCATATTATTAATTCATTATCTCAAACAAATAGGTAGAACAAGTTTCTATATCCATGATTTCCCACCTAAGAAAATTTCTCGTAGTAGCTTTGCAATAAACAGGAGTAACTTTTCTCCTGTTTCTCTTCTCCCATAACTGAAAGAAGAAAAAAAAAAAGGCAAGCTTGGATGGAAACAATCCTCCTGTCTGAAACAAGTAATTTAACTGCGTGTACTTTGCAGCATAAGTAGAAGGCACTTAGTATTTTTAGTTCGTGTTGGTTACAACGAAGACCAGAAATTTCCTACTGTCCTGAAAACTGTCAAATTGCTAGCAAGAAGGGGTTTTTGACTTGGTCAAAACACACAGAAACAATGACAGCAGCAAGCAGTACTATCTAGAAAGTTTCTCTAGGGCTTCCATGACAGACAAAAATTTACAGACAAAAGGACGCAGCTCACACTGTTTGCCTACCTGAAAATCAGTGCATCTAACCAAATTGTAAGTAATATTTCAATAGGTAGGACACAAGGCTAGGAGTTGTATCTCTACAGTTATCCATGGTTTCTCTGCAGCTCATGAACAGCAATGTAACTACTGATACTCTTCTCATCAGAGCAGTTTTAGAGACAATACAGAATGACTGTGCTTTAAGAAACGAAAACCATACAATACAAGCACATTTGTCAGTTAATTGTAACCTGTTAGCTGCAAAATCCTCAGTGATCAGGGGGTTTGCCCACAGCAACTCATTCCTCACTCTGGTCTCCCCACGCGCTCTGCAGGTCATTGGTGATGCACTTGAGGTTGTTTCTGGATGCCCTGACCCTGTGTATTCCTACCATAATGAATCTGATGCATGTCATAGAATCACAGAATGTCCTGAGTTGGAACAGACCCGCAAAGATCGTCAGGTCAGGTTGTCCTGTGCAGGGAAAGGAGTTGGACTCAACAATCCTTGTGGGTCCCTTCCAACTCAGGACATTCTATGATTCTGTGATTCTGATTCCAGCTCCTGTCCCTGCACAGGACATCCCCAAAATTCACGCCATGTGTCCAAGGACGTTGTCCAAGTACTTCCTGAATATCATCAGGCTTGACACCATGACTACCTCCCTGGGGAGCCTGTTCCAGTGCTCCACCGCCCTCTGGTGAAAGAACCTTCTCCTAATATCCAACCTAAACGTCCTCTGGCACATCTTCCTGCCATTCCCTCGGGTCCTGTCATTGGTCACCAGAAAGAAGAGATCAGCACCTGCCCCTTGTGAGGAAGCTGTAGACCGCAGTGAGGTCTCCCTTTAGTCTCCTCCTCCAGGCTGAACAAACCACGTGATTTTAGCTGCTCCTTATATGGTTTCCCCTCTAAACCCTTCACCAACTTTGTGGCCCTTCTCTGGACACTCTCTAGTAGCTCTCAGTACTCAAGGTGAAGCTGCACCAGCGCGGAATAGAGTGAGACAATCACCTCCCTCGACCAGCTAGCAATACAGTGCTTGATGCACCCCGGGACACTGTTGGTTCATGTTCAACTCACCGTCAACCAGAACCCCCAGGTCCCTCTCTGTGGAGCTGCTCTCCAGCCTCTCGTTCCCTTGTCTGTATGTACATCTGGGGTTGCTGTGCCCTAGGTGCAAAATCTGGCACTTGGCCTTGCTAGACTTCACATGGTTGGTTATTGCCCAGCTCTCTGGTTTGTCTAGATCTCTCTGCAGGGCCTCTCTGCCCTGGAGAGTGTCAACAGCTCCTCCCAATTTTGTGCCTTCAGCAAATTTAATTAGCATTCCTTCCAGTTCTGCATCCAATTAATTTATGGAGAGATTAGAGTACTGGCCCTAAGATGAAGCCCTGTGGAACCCTGCTAGTGACTGGCCGCCAGCCCAATGTAACCCATTTACTATAACCCTCTGAGCCTGACCCATCAGCCAATTGCACACCCATTACATGTTTATCCAGCTGCGTGCTGGACAGTTTGTCCAGGAGGATACTGCAAGAGACAGTATCGAAAGCTTTACTGAAATCCCAAACGATTACATCGACTGGCTTCCCTTGGTTAACTAGGTGGGTAACCTTGTCGTAGAAGGAAATTAAGTTTGTTAAGCAGGACTTTCCCCTCATGAACCTGTGCAGGCTAGGACCAATGACTGCATTGTCTTTCAGATGTTTTTCAATAACTTCCAGAATAATCATCTTCATAATTTTACCAGGCACGGAAGTGAGAGTGACAGGCCTATAGTTACTGGGGTCATCCCTGTTGCCATTCTTGAAGATTGGGACAACATTTGCCAGCTTCCAGTCAACTGGGACCTCTCCAGATTCCCAAGAACATTGAAAAACCATTGAGAGAGGTCTTACTATGACATCAGCCAGCTCTTTAAGTATCCTCAGATGAATCCCATTAGGCCCCATCAACTTATAGAGATCTAGCAGCAAGTCCTGCACAAGCTCCAGGTTGATTGGGAGTTTATTGTTCCCACAGTCATGGTTCTCTAGCCCACTGATTCCCACCATCAACGCTGAAGACCACGGCGAAGAAAGCATTAAACATCTCTGCCTTGTCAATGTCCCTGTTTGCAAGGTGAGCATTCTCATCAAGCAACAGGCCAATGTTGTTTCTGGCTTGCCTTTGCCATTAATGTATTTTAAAAAGCCCTTCTTATTGTCACTCATGGTACTGACCAGTTTCAACTGTAATTGAGCTTTGGCCACACGTATTTCCTCCCTGCAGTGCCGAACAGCATCACTATAGTCCTCCCATGTCACCTGACCTTGCTTACACTGGCCATATATTTTCTTTTTTCTCCTTATTTCTAGAAGGTCCCTGGTCAGCCAAGCCAGCCTTATGCCTTGCCTGCTTGACTACCTACACTTTGGAATTGTGTGCTCCTGTGCTCTTAGGAGGTAGTACTTAAAAAGTGACCAGCACTGATGGACCTCAGCACCTTCGAAAGCTTCCTCCCCAGGGGACCTTACTAAGCAGTTCCCTGAGCAACCTTAAGTCTGCTCTCCTCATATCCAGAGTTGAGCTCTGGCTGTCAGTTTTCCTCCTGTCACCATAGAACTTGACTGCTTCGTGGTCACCATGGCCAAGGCGGCCACCGATATCCACATCACCCATGAGACCCTCTCTGTTAATAAGCTACAAATCGAGGAAGGGACCTTTCCTGGTCGGTTCCCTTGGTACCTGTACCAAGAAGTTGTTGTCTATATGGTTTAGGAACCTTCTGGACCTGTTTGTCTCAGCTGCATGGTATTCCCAGTTGACATCTGGCAAGTTGAAGTACCCCATAAGGACAAGAGCTGATGACTTAGAGGCATCCCTTAGTTCCTTGAAGAATAACTCATCAGTGCCATTCTCCTGGCTGGGTGGCATATAGTAGACTTTGACAACAACATCCACTTTGCCTGTCCCTTAATCCTTACCTAGAGGCTCTCAACTGTGCCATTGCCAACTGCAAGCTGCATGCGTTCCAGCTCCTCCACTACATACAATGCTACCCCTCTGCCTCGCCTGCCCTGCCTATCCCTCCTGAAGAGCTTGTAACCATTCATTATGGCGCACCAGTCACAGGACTCATCCCACCAGGTTTCACTTTGCTAATAATGTCATATCTCTTGGACTGGGCCAAGGCTTCCAGCTCCTCTTGCTTGTTCCTCATGCTGCACGCATTTATGTAAAAACACCTCAAGTGCGGCTCATTGTGCCCATCGCCATGTGTAGTAGCCTGAATAGTCTCACTAGCATGCAGCTCCTCAAACTTTGGCGCGTCTACCCATTGCCATCACTGACTAGCTTGGTATTGCCCCTTTCCCCCTTCCAATCTAGTTTAAAGCTCTGTCAATCAGCCCTGCTAGCTCCTGAACAAAAACCCTTTTCCCCTTTTGAGAAAGTTGCATCCCACCAGATGTCAGCAGAACTGGTGATGAACAGACCATCCTGTGATTGAAAAAGCCAAAGTTCCGCTGATGACACCAGCCTTGGAGCCACATGTTGATCAGCTCGACCTGCCTGTTCCATTCAATATTCTTCCCTACTGCTGAGAGGATTGAGGAAAATACTGCTTGAGCACCTGATCCTTCAACCATCCGCTCCAAGGCTCTGAAATACTTTTTGATAGCCTTTGGACTTCTCTTTGCTACCTCTTCTCTGGCAACATGGAGAACCAATAGCGGGTAATATTCTGAGGAGCTCACCAAACCAGGGAGTTTCCTAGTGACAGTTTCCTAGTTCCTACCCTGGCCCCAGGGAGGCAGCAGACTTCCCTGTGGGTTGGGTCTGGTCCGCATATCAGACCATCCGTACCCCTCAATACGGAGTCACCTATGAAAACTACCCTTCTTTCTTTCTTAACATGACTGGTTGGGATGCAGGGGTTGGGCTGCCTAAGCAACCACTCCATCCCAGAAGAAACTTCAGCCACATCATCAGTTGTCTGCCCTTCAAATTCCAGGGCCTCATACCTATTGTGTACGGGCACCATGTAAGGTAAGGCAGACCAAGAGTGGATTCACCTGCTGCCCTGGGCAGGAACCTGCTTCCATTGTCCCCCATCTCTTGGGTTACCTCCTTCTGTCTGGTGGTGGAGGGGTAGGGGATCCTTTGTCGCTTGTGCCATGGTTGGCTGGTGCTGGTCCCTCTGAGAGGGAGGGATGGTAGAGTACTATTCTACCAGTTGATCTCCTTCTCTGATTCCCTGATACTTCTCAGCCTGGACACCTCCTCCCAAAGCTCTGTCACCAGGCTGAGCCGCTCCTTTACCTGGGTTCACTTCCCACAGGTGAGCTCACTGCTGTCATCAGATACTGGCCTGATACTCAGGCACACCCTGCAGCGCAGACCTGGAAAGCTGCATGCTGCCTTGAAGGCGCTGTTTGGGTGGCTGCGTCAGTTCTTGCAGCTGGAAGGGCTGCGAGAGACACTGAGGGCACAGCACTTTGCTGGGTGAATACCATGGCTCCTGCTGTTCTCAGCTCCTTGTAAGTGGACCGCGGCTTCTGCTTGAAGTGGCAGAGCCCTCTCTGCACATCCTGCCTGTGCAAACTGCCGCACCACACCCTGTTTGCCAGTCCTGGGTCAAGGCGCCCCTGGTCGCTTGTGCTCCTTCGGGCCGTTTAAATTTCCTGCGGTTGCTCCTAGCCACTACCCCGCTGCGTCAGCCCCACCCACAGGATCTACCAGCTCCTGTGGGGTCTCTCCACATCCAAGGATTCCCCTGGCTCTGGGAACCCCCTTTTCCTTGTCAACAGGTACTCAGTGGCAGCACTTACCGTTACCGTCACTGTGTCCCTTGTTGATTGATATTCTCAGCAGTAGACACCTAAGCTTTAGGACAGTCTTTATGAACAGTGTTTATGGACAAAAAGGATGTATCTTGACTAAACAGCGGATACACACTGCAGTGTCTCTCCCAACTATGTTTTGCATGGGGAAACCTGGCCACAAAAGGGTACAGCTGTCCTCCAGCCTGCGGCCCAAGAGACACATCATAGAATCATTAAGGTTGGAAAAGACCTTGAAGATCATCAAGTCCAACTGTTGCCTCAAACGTGTATATTCTTCTGGGATGAAATGGAATAGTGCAGGTCAGACAGGAGGGTATTAGCAATGAATGCCTCCTTAGAAAGAACCTCCTCAAAAGAATACAAATCAGTAGAACTTCAAAGATTGACAATGAAAACATCCTGCTACAAAGAAGGGGATGAAGGGAAGGCCACAGATGTGAAGTCACCAGTGATAAAAGGGAACATCTTGCCCCAGAAGGCTTGAAACACAGTAACTGGGGGACAGGTAATTCCAGCAGGGAGAAATTGTGACCACCGACTCAACTGAGGGATGAAAGGACTAGCCTCCCCCACTCCTTTTGAGCATGTGCAGTGAATTAAAATCATACTGTAGCTTTAAAACTAAGCAGAAAAGATACAGAGCAATGGAAGAAGAAGATGCTCAGTCAGGTCAATGGTTATGTATGAGACAGACATGGTGTGTTAACTGTCATGTATAAATGTCAAAATGAACTCCAGTAGGTGTGTTTGATTTGTGGAAATATTCCACCTTGCATCCTGCACAGAATAAAACATCTCCTTTCTAAACATACTTCGTGTGTTTCGGAAGTTATTTTAAATTACAGGTAACACAACTGCCAACCCAACACCCCCATGCCTCCTAAACCATGCCCTGAAGTGCCATGTCTGCACATTTTTTTTTTAACGCCTCCAGGGATGGTGACTCCACCACCTCTCTGGGCAGCCTGTTCCAATGCCCAACCACTCTTCCAGCAAAGGAATTTTTCCTAATATACAATACAATGTCTTCTGATGCAACTTGAGGACATTTCCTCTCATCCTACTGATATCCAGAAAAAAATGGAATTTCTTCTTATAACCATGAACCATGGGAGCTTGGCAAAACGTAATCTGGTGGGCAGAGAGGGAGCTGAAAGATAGGGAAGCATTAGCATTTGTTTTATGACTATATCCTTGAAGAACTGACAGACTGATAGAAGGGAATATCCCACCTCAGAAGACATTGAAAACTGGGTGACAAAGTATATAGTCAAGGAGAACAACTAATTTGGATATTGATAAGAACTAAAACTAAGTGTCCTTTAGGTGAACTATCCTCATCATAGTATTAAAAATTGTGCCTGTAGGCCAGAAAGACCCCTACTCAAATAAGCCCCTTACTCTCTGAGCATGTGTGGTAAATTTAAAGAGAGCTGTACCTTTAAGATGAAGTGAGAAATAAAGTGTCCTGGCTTCAGCTGGGATAGAGTTAATTTTCTTCGTAGTAGCTAGTATGGGACTATGTTTTGGATTTGTGCTGGAAACAGTGTTGATAATGTGGAGATGTTTTAGTTGTTGCTAAGACATGCTTACACTACGTGAGGTCTTTATCAGCTCTCCATGTTCTGCCAGGTGCAGAAGCAGCTGGGAGAGGACACAGCCGGGACAGCTGAGCCCAACTGACAAAGGGATAATCCCATACCATATGATGTCATGCTCAGTATATAAAGCTGAGGGAAGAAGAAGGGGGGGAGGGGGGCATTTGGAGCAATGGTGTTTGTCTTCCCAAGTAGCCATTAGGCATGATGGAGCCCTGCTTTCCTAGAGATGGCTGAACATCTGCCTACCCACGGGAAGTAGTGAATAAATTCCTTGTTTTGCTTTGCTTGCACGCACGGCTTTTGCTATCCTTATTAAACTGTCTTTACCTCAACCCATGAGTTTTCTCACTTTTAGTCTTCTGATTCTCTCCCACATCCCACTGATGGGGGAGTGAGCAAGCAGCTGCGTGGTGCTTGGCTGCTGACTGTGGCTATACCAATTATCAGCTGGGGGGGCATGAATATTAGCTGTTACTGACACATTTTACTGTATAAATACCTTGTAGCTTCTCAGTGTGGGGTGCTACCTTTGTGGAGTTACCACCTAGCACCCATCTCTGCACAACAATGAAATTAATAAAATACCTCGGCTCTGTGTGCAATTTGGTGTTTTGCAGTCCGGGTGAATGAACCCACTTTTTGGGAAAACACTGTCACTAGTAACTTGGGAGAAGAGACCAACACCCACCTCACTACAACCTCCTTTCAGGTAGTTCTAGAGAGCAATAAAGTCTCCCCTCAGCCTCCTCTTCTCCAGGCTAAACAACCCCTGTTCCCTCAGCTGCTCTTTATAGGACTTGTTCTCCAGACCCTTCACCAGCTTTGCTGCCCTTCTCTGGACACGCTCCAGCACCTCAATGGCCTTCTTGTAGTGAGGGGCCCAAAACTGAACACAGGACTCGAGGTGTCGCCTCACCGGTGCCAAGTACAGGGGCAGGATCACCTCCCTCATCCTGCTGGCCACACTGTTCCTGATACAAGCCAGGATGTTCTTGGCCACCTGGGCACACTGCTGGCTCATAATTAGCCGTCTGTCAAGCAACACCCCCAGGTCCTTCACTGCCAGGCAGCTTTCCACCTGCTCCCAACAAGACTGCCATGGATTAGTGCCTGGTATATGTGAATGCCTCCCCACCTTGCCACAGCTGTCTCAGAAGAGCCCGTTTCAAACACAGCCAGAGAGGGAACTCAGGGTAGACGTCAGGCAGTGTCCATCTCCACGGAGGAAGCTGTGTCTGTGGCACAGACATCCCTTTTCCCATCTCCTGAACCAAAGCATGCATTCTGGAGGGAAGTGGCATCATTTAGAATTTGGAGTGGGGCACGATGTTAAAACACTTGTAGGGCAAGATCTCTGACAGCTCCAGGTCATGGCTCCCCACTTCACACCTCTCTAAGGGCAGGTGGTGGGACACAGGGGATGCCAGAACCCTGTGACTGCCTGCTACCACCAGCTCTCAGCCCCGTCTGCCTCAGCAGAAGTGTAGAGGGACAGGGAGGAGCCCCAAAGATCTGCCACTGTCCTGATACCAGGACAGGCAAAAGGAGCCAAGGGTTTGGCACTCCCAGGGAACACAAAAGGAGTGAAAAGACCCTCCTCCATCCTGCACTGGAATTGGCACTGTCACCAACAACCAGGAATAAAACTCCTTAACACTGGACGTAGTAAAGAGCAGGCATTATTTTATTCAGTGCTGGGTGCATGGATGAGCACCTACTATAATTCCTTTTTCACATTTGTAAGTGTGTCATGGTTTTAGCTAGGATAATTTTCTTCACTGTAGCTGATATAGTGCTGTGTTTTGGACTTAGTATGAGAATAATACTGATACCACACTGATGTTTTAGTTGTTCCTGGGTAGTGGTTGTACTAGTCAAGGCCTTTTCCAGCTTCCCATGCTCTGCCAGGGGCACAAGAAGCCATGAGGGGAGGGGCCACAGGCAAGACAGCTGTTCCAAACTGACCAAAGGGATATTCCTTATCATATGACGTCATGAACTGCAGGAAGTTGGCTGGGGGAAGCAGCAATCACAGCTCAGGAACCGGAGGCATCGGTTGGTGGGTGGTGAGCAGTTGCATCACTTGTTTGGGCTTTTTTCCCTCCTCCTGAGGTTTCATATCTCTCTCTATTTTCCTTTTCATTATATAAGTATTATTATTACCACTGTTTTATTTTAGTTCTTAAACTGTTCTCATCTCAACCCACGAGTTTGTATTTTCTTATTTTTGCTCTTCCGGTTCTCTCCCCCATCCCACAGGGGTGGGAGAGCGAGCGAGTGGCTGCATGGTGCTTAGATGCTGACTGGGGCTAAACCACGACAACGTGGAAGTTAACACACCACCCCTATCTAACACATATTCATTGCACTGAGTATCCTCTTCTTCCGTCGGCCTGTACTTCCTTCGCTTAAATTTAAACCTACAGTGTGACTGTAATTCACTGCACATTTGCAAAAGGAGCAGCGGGGGGGTGTGTGTGTGTGTGTTAGTCCTTTTGCGACCATCGACTCAACTGAGGGACAATCTCCCCCCTGCCAGAATTACCTTTCCCCGCAGTTCCTGTGTTTCAGCAATTGTTCATTTTTTAAGCACCTTCTGGGGCAAGATGTTCCCTTTTATCACCGCTGGCTGACTTGTGGCCCTCCCTTCACCCCTTTCTTTGTAGGGGGGTGTTTCTATTGTCAGTCCTTGAAGTACTACTAATTTGTATTCTTCTGAGCAGGTACTCATTAGTGAGGCATGCATTGCTACTACCCTCTCATCTAGCCTAAGCATTATTTACTACCTTGAATATTCTAAAATTCTCAGGTGTTAGTTTCCACTTCTAACTGTGATCCCTTCTTAACTGCTACTAACTCCTGCGTTATTCCACTTAATCCAAGAAGAATATAACAGCACCATAAAACACGTTAAAACTCAACGTTTCCACGGTGCCCCCGTCACTCTTACACGTGAAAAGCATTACCTACACACCGCTGCGACTCCACCTGACAAGGAGAAATCACGTCACGAAAGAGAAAAACAATAATAGTAACAGCAACGCCATACAGTCCCTCATTCTTTTAAAAAATACAAAAAAAAACCAAAACCAACATAACGACCACCACCTCCTCCCCCCGCCCCGCATGTTTCCTGTAAAAAATGACATTACAGGACAGTGAATGCTCCGCACTCACCTCCGCCCGCAGCCTCCCGGGTCCCTTCCCGTAAACGCTTTGCGGCGGAAGCTCGGCCCCTCGGTAGCCGCGCCCCGGGCGTTAGCCGGCGCCTGACACGCTTCTCCTCCGCAGCAACGGCCATTTAGCCGTCACGGCGGCGGTGCGCTGCAGTTCGGCGGGTAAAATGGCCGCAGCCCCCACCGCGGAGAGCTCTTGCAGCCCTTCTCACTCCCCCCTTTAGTGCGGGCGTTGCCGCAGCCGGTGATTTTCCGACTCTGTTGCCGGCTCATGGCAGCGCTGACATAAAACACCACCACTCCAAGATGGGTTAATAATAAATAATGAGAAGAAATAATTATTATTAATAATTGTTTTTGAAGTGAGGGTTGTTTTGAATGAAAGTGAGGTGTTGCTCTAGTCGGAGACCGTGTGGGCTTGTCCCCTCCTCATGTACCTGAGGGTCTGAGTGAGGCAAGTAGCCCACACAGAAGTGTATTTTTAATTTTTTGTTTGTTTGTTTGTTTTTAAGGAATCAGTAGAGTGACGTGTGAAACCAACTGAGGTGAGGTTGGGAGCTGATGAAGACTTTGAGCTGAGATGTAGAAGGAAGGCAAGAGAATGGCCACAGGCCTTGGGTAGGGAGGGTCTCCCTCAATTTGTAATGCAAGGTCCTAATCAAGGGCAAAATAGAAGCAGGGTCTGACTGCTGTGCTGCGGCAGTAAGTGCTAAGACCGTGTCTGAAACAGGAGCTCTAGTCGTGAGGGTGAGAAGAGGGCCTGCGTTAGTGTTGTAAATAACTAAAGGGTTAAACTTGCAGCTTGAGCCATTATTAACCGAAACCCACATCCTGAGAAATACAAATGACTCAATGAGCCAACTTGTGAAAGGAATTCAAGGTTCACTGGCTGAGAAACTTCATGGGCAGGTAACAGGGATGACACAACCATGAAACAATGAACTGGCAAGAGTCATAGTAACTGGGGGGGAAAGTAATTCTGGCAGCAGGGAGAGATTGCAACCACAGACACACATGCACACACAGACACATGCACGCACACTCCTCTTGAACATGCACAGTGGATTACGATCACACTGTAGGTTTAAATTTAAGTGATGAAGATACAGACCAGTGGAAGAAGAGGGTGCTCAGTCAGGTCAATGATTATGTATTAGATAGGTGTGGTGTGTTAACTGTCATGTATAAATATCAAAAATGAACTCCAATAGGTGTGTATGCTAGGCAGAGAGATCCCCCATGCACCTGGCACCAGGTCTTGGTATTTGCCCCTGAGCT
Source organism: Phalacrocorax carbo (assembly GCF_963921805.1). Lineage (NCBI taxonomy): Eukaryota > Metazoa > Chordata > Aves > Suliformes > Phalacrocoracidae > Phalacrocorax > Phalacrocorax carbo. The sequence goes on along the minus strand of NC_087514.1, from coordinate 91,903,863 downwards.
GGCAAGTGAATACCTCCTGCTTTGCAGGGCAAGGAGTAACTGTGACTAGGGTGAGCAGAGTCTGCCGAAGAAGAGGATGGTTTGTGATTTGTTGTGTCTGATGAAGAAGAGAAATGGGTGGTCAGCTTTAAAAGTTATTGTTGGTGCTTTTGATCTTAGCACCAGGACACCTGTGGCAGCTGCTGCCTCGGTACCTTCTTCATTAACCTCCACAAAAGCTTTGTGAATAATTTGTGAGATGAAAAGATCCTTCTTCACTGACATCCCTGTGAAATCAGCCTGAACTGGGTCAAAAGCACTTCGTATCCCCATGCTGCTCAAAGCGGATTTAAGGTTGTAATTCTCTTCCAGCTTCAACTTGGGCAGGTAGAGATCCACTTCAGCATTCATCATGTTGGCTGATGTGGTCCATTCAGCCAGTTTCTCATAGGTCAGCTGTCTTTCCACCTGCAATGAGTTGAGGAAGAAAATAGTTGGAATGCAAAGGACAGAGACAAGACATGCACACACCAGTGTCTTAACGCTCGTCAAGAACATGTAAAACAAAGCCCAGCTACCAGCAGTGGGTACAGCTGGAATGTGCACCATATTTATAGGGCATAATCCTGTAAAGTGCTGAGCGACTTATACTACTATTTATTTTCTTAAAGACAGTGAGGTATAGGCCTGAACCCTCAGGTTGCTTGGTTGTTTGTTTTTTTTTTCTGGTGTGAAGAATATTGCTTTTTTGCAATGTGTGACTCAATATTAATAGGTGCTTGCTATGTGTGTATATGGGTAACTTTCCTCTTAGTAGTGGTAAATAAGTGGAACGCATAAGACCTCAGGTACAAATAAAAAGATATTTGCCCTGATCTATTTCAAATCTGAAACTGATCCTGGCATGGTCATGAGTGGCTGTTGATACCTTCTGGGTCAGGGTAGTCAGCACTTAGTTTGAGAAACCTCACCACAAAATACCAGGTGCAAATCTGGACTGCAAATGACATAAAATGAATTAACACAACCCTCAGGAGAAGAGAACTTTAGGGCATGGTGACTCAGATTTAGTCCTTGCTTTCCTTGTGCTATTCTGCCAATAGAGAAGAGGACACAAAATAGGCTAAGACACTTTTGTGGACATAGTTTTTAGATGTATCCCTAAGTAAAATATTATGTTTGCAATGTTATTAGATGCCCTGAATCCTACTCTGAGAAATCAGTGTTACAGTTTGTAAAACAAAGTATGCACACATCAGAACCTAGTCTACTTTGATTTTGAAGCTCGTTCTTCCTCACTTTTTAAATCTGTTTCTGTTACTGTCTCATAGTTGTATGCAATGCAACAGTTAAGTCAGTGTTACCAGTTCCAGACCAGTACTGTTATCCCTGATGTCATCTGGTAGGAGAACGAACATGCTGAGTTCATTTTCCACATACGGCAGCTCAATGATTTTGAATTTCATTGTTGTTTCATGGAGTATCAAAAATGTATCTCTCAGAAACATCATCTGTACCAGTTTCGTCTTGGTCTGTGAAAAAATTCAGACATAAAAAATAGCATTACTTCATTTCTTAAAACAGGGGACCTATGCTGGAGCAGTCCATTCCTGAAGGACTACTCCCCATGGAAGAGACCCAAGCTGGAGCAGTTCTTGAAGAACTGCAGGCTGTGGGAAGGATCCACACTGGACACAAAGGACTGTATCCCATTGGTGGGACCCCACGCTGGACCAGGGGAGAAACATGAGGAGGAAGGAGCTGCAGAGACAAAGCGTTATGAACTGACCACAACCCTCATTCCCCATGCTGCTTTGGGGGATAGGTAGAAGAGTTGGGAGTGAAGTTGAGCCCGGGGAGAAGGGAGGGGTGGGAGGAAGGTGTTTTATATTTGGTCTTGTTTCTCATTATCCTACTCTGATTGACTGGTAATAAATTAAATTAATTTCTCTAAGTCGAGTCTGTTTTGCCCATGATGGTAATTGGTAAATGATCTCCCTGTCTTCACGCATGAACTTTTCATCCTATTTTTCTCCCACCTTGTCCTGTTGAGAAGGGGGAGTGATACAGTGGCTTGGTGGGCACGTGGCAGCCAGCCAAGCTCAGCCCACCAGAACTCTGTGCCATGATAGATCCTAAAATTGCACATGTGGCGTAGTAGGTTTCAGATATATAGTCACATCGACACAATTGCTGTTCATTGCCTGACATACAAAATGTATTTGCACTCGTAATCTATGTCAAACAAGATACATGCTTCCTTTTTCAAATAATTTTGCTCTCCTTTGACACAGTCCAAAAACATGCAGTCAGCTAGTGTGAATCGTCAGCACACGATCGTTTAAATACTGTTAGCTCAATATCATGCCCTCAGTGTATACTGAATTCATCATCCTCACTCACTGGGCTAAAATGACAAAGCCCCATGAAAATGTCCTCTGAGGTTTTACAGAACACCCAGAGTGCGTGAGAGAAGAACAGTTCATTCTGTTTCCTTGAACTCAGGGTATAGACTGTGTCTCAAAAGCAGAAAAGAGACCTAGGTGTGTAAGATTGCTCTCAAAAGCAGCTCAGTCCCTTTTGAAAATGGCGCCCTGCTACTTATGGATATTGCCTCTTGTCCTTGAGCTACTAAACCACAGTGTTCTGAAGTGTTTTGGTACTGAAGAGCTATTAAGTGAAAATCATATTCTCATGGATATGCATAAGTAAGATAATGCTGACTTATTTTCTCAATTGCCGTTCTCCCTGAGTTGGCACCGCGTGCCCAGCTATAAGTAGTGTTGCAGTGGCATACAAAATGCAGGTGAAGTATTTAGTTTTCTTGCTCTTCAGTAACAGACATATTGACATATGACAACAGGCATATAGACAAGGAATTTACCTTGCTCGGTCTGAAGGGCATCTCAGAAGTATTTTTCTCCAGAAATTTCTTTTCCCAGTTTCCTTTGAAATAAATGGCATTTACTAAGACCAATACAGTGTGAGAATTGAGAGATCCTGCAGGCAGCAGATTCTGGATTTTCCCTTTAAAAACAGAAAATAGGACTTATTCCAGTGTGACTGTGTAACTCGCCAATTTTAATTGTGCCTTTTTTGTGCCTACCTATCTAGCGAAAATGTTTGCATTTGGGAGATTCTTTTAGTGTATATTTTTCATGGTATACATATGGTAAAAATGGCTTTTGAAGTACTTTTTAAAAATATATTTATTGCATTTTCAGTATTAAATAGCATTGGAAAATGGGTAAAGTGGAATAGCTCGGACATTTGTGAAATTGGTTGCAAGCAGCTGAAGAATGCAGAAGTAAAACCTTTGCTAATTAGAGTGGAGCCACAGAAAGAAGCCATCAGAGTGGTACTTACTCTCAGTTTCATTTTCAACCCATGAGTTAATCTGTTCTCTGGCTTGTTCCGCAGCTGTCTTAAAGTTTACAGCTTGAGGCTTTGCATTGTAATAGCTTGTAATGAGCTGTAAGAATGTCTGAAAAATAGAATTGGTAAATGTATGCTTATTTAGTTAAATCGGAGTTATAAAAATGTTAGAAATAATGACTTCAACAGATTATAGAATCTGCTGATACATAATTGAAGAAAATATAACTTGTTGGAAACGGGATAACCCTTAAAATAAGGTCTGATACATTCTATGCTAAATACTAAGTAAGGACTGATCAAACTTCAGTCTCAAGGAAACTGATACTTCAGATTTTTGTGTTTGAAATCCAAAGTGCAAATTCGTAATTTTCAAATATCCCGTGAAACAAACATTCTTCACAAGTTTATATTTTATATCGTTTATGTGACATTTTATATCATTTAAATACTTTTTTTCCTGCTTTATGATGTAGAGTTCGGTACAAGAGGGAAGAATAGTCTCATATAAAGTTGAAACAAGGCTTTTAGTTTGCTTCAGAGGCGAGGAACCTGCCAAGAGTTTATGACGACAATAGAGGATCAGGTATAAAGGGAATGTTCTGGTACATGAGATTATGGAGAAAATGAGCAATAAGCATTCAGAAGGGCAAATTACTAATTACTCAGGAGATCAAAACAAACCCCAAGATCAAAGAACTGTAATCTCATTTAAAACCAGCTTCCAAGAAATTGTGAGATGATTAATACAGTGTCAGTTTTTAAAAATATTTCAAAGACACAAGTAATTACGAACTCATGAGTCTGTACGGGGCAAATGAATAGAATAGGTGTAGTGGGCATATATGGATAAACACGACATATTGGAGGAGTGTCAAGAGCACTTTGTAATAGGAAGTTCTAAATCACAAACCTGTTGGGAGTTTTTTGAAGGTGTCAGGAAGCATGTGAGTAAGAAGGTTGAGCCATTACAGTCTGTTTGAATTACCAGAAGGCATGTTGTAAGACTTTTCACCAAAGGCCCTGCATCCATGGGACTGCAGAGATAGGTCTTGTTTGTTTCAACGAGTGGAAACCAAGAGTAGGAGGAAATAGTCTTCACAGTGAAGGGTTATTACTACTGGACTACCACAGGAATATGTGCTGGGATCTGTGCTAATGTATTTCTTCTATAAAATACAGGTCTAAATATTTACATTAAAATATATACATTAAAATATATACATTAAAACATTTATGAATGATCCAGTGAAGGGTACACTACAGAGAGGGATTATTACTGTTCAGGAATGAGGTGTTGAAGCTATAATGGACAGCTGCATGAAAAAAATATGCCCAATAGTGGCCAAAAAGGCAAATACAATGTTAAGAGTTACAAAGAAAGGAGTAGGGAACAAAGAAGCGAATATCAGAATACAACTGTATAAAGCTATGGTGTGCCCATTGTCTGAGTTCTCTATGCAGCTCTGGCCTCCCCAGTCTCAGAAACGCTAGAGAACAAAAGATACAGAGACAGGGGAGGAGGATGACCAGAGGTATGAAGAAGCATCCTTTGGAGGAAAAATGAACCAATAATGATGCCAACAGGTAGCAGGCTCAAAAAACACAGGCGCTTCCTACAGTGTATAGTTCAGCTGTGGAACTCCTGGTGGTGAGGGTTGTGGTAGATTCAAAAGGCAAGTCTGCAAATTCATGAAAGAACAGCTCATCAAGGTCTATTAGTAGACATGCTGTCTGGTACAGGAAGTCCCTGAGCTGCAGATTGCTTGGTGACCAGAGAATATTCTGGAGACGCATCACTACACAGTGTGCCTTGTTCCCGTACACTCCCTAAACTCTTGACCGCTGTTGGAGACAAATGGACCTCTTGCCTGTGGAAGGCTAGCCCCGTATGGCTGTCCTCATGTTCTCCCTGAAACCACAGCGCTCTCATTTGGAAAATTTTTATCATCTCTGTTGACAATACCTCTTAATGTCCAAATATTCATAAGTAAAAATGTTCAACTCACAGGCAGTAATGGGTAGGTCTTTTCCTCATACAGTCGGTTGGCACTTTTCAGCAAGTAGGTGCTTCTGGGTTTGTTGATGGTAAACAGGAGTTCTTTGAAGCCAGAGTGAATGTTTTCAGCTCTCTCGTGCTCAGGATCCTTGGAGAGAGACACCAATTAATATGGAATAATTCTTTTCTGTCTGAAGCACCTGTTGTGGTAATTTAAAGTGCACAGCTTGGTTTGTTTTTTTTTTAATTAAAAAGGAATTTCAGGGGATGGAGCTCTTTTTTGAGTATGTTGTATGTTTGCAGCAGTTTGTATAACTGGGGAAATTGTTTTCTCTCTGTAGGGCGATGATCTGTTTCTGCGGTGCTGTGTACACCTTTGGGGACACCAGCTGATGGTGTACCCAGGAAGTTGAATCTCCTCATTTCAGTCATAGTCAGGCCTAATTTTCAGTGTCACAGGCACCCATCAAGCCAGCCTTGTGCATTTTGAGGGGGTGCTCTGTTCTGGCAGACACTAATGTCAGGGCACGGACTTACCAACTACTCAGATTTCCTCTGTTTCACATGAATTTTGCTGTTGCTGTTTGGATTTTGGAGGGAGCTTGTCCTGGATATCAGTGTTCATGGTTTTAGGGAGCATGAGCTTGCTTGCCAGATGTTGCTTCGCTAACAGAGGAATAAGCCGCTACCTGTCAGCTGCTCTCCTCCAGTTGCTTGGGTGCAGACTCCTCCTCTATGGCATATACCATGCCCTGCACATGAGACATAGGGAGTCTGTGCCACTGACTCATAGTGACTTGTCATAAAGTTGGTCAGGCAGCATTCCTTGCTCTGGTCTTTTCTCAATCATGCTGAGGCACAGGCTGCTAGGAGGGACACCTGGGAAAGAATTTGGTAGCCAAAGGACACAAGATAATAGAGGCTGGTCTTTGCAAGGGGATGGGAACAGATCAAAGAGGTAATGGAGGGAAATGCCTGAAAGACCAGATTACGCAGACTTTGCTACAACTCAGAAAGTCAGTGAGTTGCTAAAATGAATGTGGATGTAATGATTCATCTTGAAGATTCATCCCCTGCCACCTGGTGAGAGAATAATATAATCTTCTCCCTCCTTTTATTTCCAGTTTGTCTAATCTAGTTTATTTGAGCTTTCTTTTCATTTCTATGCTAAAGAAACATGGCTTGTTTGAGTTTACAAGCCTTTTGGTGCTTAGGGATTTAATTTGATGAAAAAGATCTGGCCAGTTTCTCCTGGTGGCAAGTCTCTGAGGAGCTGATGAACAAGGGTGAAACAACATGGATTAACTTAAAGGGGAATTGTATTTGTCTGATGTGTCCATGCATGAAAAAGGTGTAAGGGAGTTTATTGGGTAGGGCTGGAGTCAGGTGTGAACGCAGTAGTTGTTCTTCACTATAGAAAAAAATCCCTTGAAGATCGTAAGAGAGAGAATTGTCCTAAGCACATTAGGACAACTGATTAGTTCGTATTGCCATAGACCAGCTAAAACCAAGTAACACAGTATTAGGGCCAATCAAAATGCTGTTAGTGTCTCCATTCTGCTTTTGAAGGCCTTAGTTCACGATTTTTATGATAAGGCTATCTGCCTGTTTGCTTTTTCTCTTTCTACATCTAGTTCTTACTGAAGTGAGGCAGTAGATATAGACTGAAGACAAGTACATGCTAGAAGACTGAAGCAGTAGTTGTGATGAACTATCCCTTTCTCAGAGACTTTTCCTCTGAGTCTTTTATTATAATAAATACCATCTTTTTTTTCTTTGGTCTCCCCAGAGAAGGCCTCATTGTCTCAGACGAACCTTCTTCTCCTGCAGTCTGGTTAAAATGAAGAACCTGTGATGATAATAAATGTTCATAAAGATAGGTTGTTTTTTGAAGATAAATGTGCCCAAGTGTGTAATTACATTAGTTTTCTATGGTAATTCACCAGTCATGCCCAGAGACAGTCTATTAAAAGTTACTGAGGACAAGACCTTACTCTTGATTTAGTCTCTATAACTGTATCACTATTATATAGATTTTAGTCACATTTACTGCTTAATAATAGATCAATATTATGGCTCAAATACGCATTTATTTAGACAAATGTCAGTTCATGCTTGGCTACATGGAATTTATTTTCGGATGACCAAGCACAACAAAGAGCATAGTGCACTTCAGAGTCTTACTACTGGGACAGAAATGTAAAATTATACATTTAATGAGTTTAAGTAAATGAATATAACCTAAAAGAGTATAAGACTGAAAAGTTCTACTAAAGCAGGTATAAGTGAAATTATATTTTCAGTAGTAGTATGTCTCCATTATTCATGGGAGAATTACCTTATTTATGGGCTAACTATGCCACAAGCAAAGATATTTGTACTGCTCCTTTGCAACCCAACATGTGCTCAGGAGGGCTTACTAACTTTGGTATGCAGTATAAGAAAACAGATACGCTGCTTGCAGAACCAGCTGGGGTCTAGAAGCAGTGATTTTATCTCTGGCGCTCCTTTTTTTTTAGATTTTCTTAGCTCCATATTAATTTTGCTAATAAAGCTGTCTCTTTATTACTATTTAAGCACTATATCAGGTGAATTATTGTGTTCAAAAGGCAATTGAAATAGAAGGTAGATTTCCAAGCAAGACCAGTAGTAGTCTCTAATGTCAATAACTTCTATCTGGCAGACCATTTGCAATGCTTTGGGAACTGTATCTCTAAGCTAAGTGTAGGGGTAATGCAGAGCGGGGAGATCTTGGAAATAAAGTGGAAGAACAGCGACCCGCAGGACTGCTGGTGCTGTAACTGGTTATTTCCCGTACCCAACATTATGGCAGGTCACTGTTCTCCCATGTTGTTCCTTTGTGTTCCCCATAGGCAGAAGAATAATGCAATCTAAGTGGGAACCTCCTGTAAGGTGATGTACTGCTAATTTCAGAGCTTACCTCAGCCATCTGGGTTGCAGTGTCACCTTTTGCCCCCAGGTAGACCATGGCAAGAGCAGTTGCAATACTCCAGGGAGAAAAGAAAATGTTTTGGCCTTTGGAAGTTTCGTTCAGTGTTTTGTAAAGGTCCAGAGTGAAGCTGTTGGTTGACACTGACAGCAGAGACTCCATTGATACAGCCTGAGACAGATGAGTGTCAGAGAGGTGATGAGTGCTGCTGCACTTTTAAAAAACAGAAAGCTGCTAGTGGGAGATTCCGTGCACCCTTTCAAATACAGTGTGAGGGTGTCCCTGTAATGGGTAAAATACTGCACAGAAACCAAGTACAATCGGCTAGTAGGTCTCTTTAAGACCTGCATAACTTTTCCCATCTCCATCACTCCTCAATGTCCTCAGCTCTTTTACTGGTTCTTCACCAGATGTGCACAATTTTAGCTAGAAATGTTTTCGCAGACCAACTTTGTTTCAAAAGCCCTTTTGCTTAAGTTTCACAGAATTATTCTTTGATTCTGAGGGAGAGAAACAGAATATTTTCTCACTGTGCTGCTTTGAGCCTTTTTCTATTTCTTTAAACTTCCTGTGCTATTATTTTCTGCTGAAGAAAACATGGTAAATTCATGCAATTCACTATGTGTATCTTGAAGGCTACTAGAGATCTGCAGATTTTTATATGTACTTGGTGTAGGTAAACTCACATTTGGAAGCTGTAGCTGAATTTGTTAATTACTGTTTTTCAGGTAAACTCTTGTATCTTACATACAACCCCAAACAGTTCCTTTTTTAATCAACAGATTTTCCCTGGTTTTCTGCTGGCTTATCAGAACCTGCAGATATTCCATCCTTGTTCTGCTTCTTTCTCCAAGTATGATTTTACAGGACAAAACCAAAGCAAATGAAAAAACCAACCCCAAGATTAAACTGATTTTCAGTACATGGATCCAGAATAAACCTGTGCATCTTATTAGCTTATTTTAGGTCAATCTAATACTGTTGACAAATATTAGGATAAATTCAGAGATTTCCATTGTCTTCACCAGTATAAGAACTACTAAAACATGTACTAAAGCCAGTGTAAGATGGCATCAGGTGAAAGGTTAAACATTCAATCAACAAAGCAACTGGACATTTAAATCTACCTTCACCCACAATTTACATGCTTAAACCAAAAACTGCAGTCCTCAAAGCCAGCTTCCATGCAGTGTTAGAGATGCTCAGAGCCTCCAGGATCCTTGAGTTCTGATTTCAAAGCTTTCTAGGGCTCCACAACTTTTTTTAAGCATTCTCGTGAGTGCTTTAGAGGTGAATACCCTGCAGCTTAGCTCATGTCTAAGCATTTTCAGGACTTTCAAATCAAATATCTCTTAGTGCTGTGCCTGGAGATGCTGATACTCCCAGAGCATATCTAGGGAACAGGGCTGAGATGAACGTTTTTGCCTAAAGAGTTTCAGAACAACATCTCCATCTCCTGTTCCTAGAGAGTACCTGAATTGACTCTGCATGGAGCAGTCAAGCATTTCTCAGGCTTGAGAGGGAGAACATGTATGTGTTTCTGTGAGGTTCGCTGGTCTACTATCCACTTCAGTCATCTGGGAAAGGAAACGTCTGGATGCCTGATCCAGTAGTTATTTGATATTAATAAAGCAGAGGCTTGAACCAGTACATGCTATGCCAAGCATCCAAAAATACTGTGCTACAGAGTCATGCTGTCTTGTGTGTTCAATTCCAGGATCAGTAGGAGTGTATTCTTTCCTGCAGCCTGTTCTCAGTCCTCTGATCCTAAATTGACTGGTAGCCTGGTGATCAAGGCACCCTTCCTACAGGTGAGGAAACTTTCTGCCTTCCCAGGATGTATAGATTTTGCCCAACCTGGGGTTGCATTGTGACCACTGTGCCTTGGCACAGGGTTCTCCTAAGGGCTACACTTTGTACTAAAAAATGAGCCCTCCCTTCCCCTGCATGACTTTTAGGCCATCATTTAACTGCTCAGTTCCAAAGAATTTACTCTGAATTTTTAAGACCTCCAAAGTTAAGCTGGTTATTTTGATATGAATATTTACACTACCTGAAATCCTGAGGGAGAGAAGAGTTAAGATCTGTCTTCAGGCAGGATCTGTGGTGGTCTGTGAGGCAATGAATACTCTTGGAAATGTAGAAATATTTGCACCTCCCTTTTCTTCCCTACATCCTCTTCTTGTATTAATGTGTGTGTTCCCTCATTTATTCCTACTTCTACTCTCTGTCACTTGCTTTCAGAACTGAGAGAAAGAGACCTTCTCAATTTAAGGCCACTGTTAGTGGGTGTATGTCCTGAAACATGAAGGCCAGTATGCCTTTTCCCACAGGCGTCCTCCACAACTTTGGCGTTTGGCCTGCAAAAATGTAGGAATTGCAGAAAAAAATTCAACCACCTTGCATTGGCAAGGGACACGTTGAAATAATTTTACATCTTCCTTCTATTTTTACCCTACAGACTGGGGAAATGAATAGAAACTAATCTCAGAGATATGACTAAAAGGGAATATTGAAATAAGTATCAGTATAAAGAGTACAACTCCATATTTTGAACTAGAATTATATTTTTGGCCTCATATTCACTTCAAATCTGACTGGTACACATGCCATATAGGGTTTCAAGAGTGATATATGTACCTCTCTTTTTTCACACGGTTTTTTTTTAAGTGCATGCAGTTTTTGTACCTGGAATATCCATCTCATTTTCTGGCTTCAGAAATGTATTAGGCACTGTTGTGTTTAGTTATATGCTTAAGAAATGTTTGTTATGAACCTGAAACTGCTGTTGTCTGTTTTTTAGCTAAATGAATAGGAGAAAGGAAAAAAAACAGAACAACTGTTAGTGGTACTAGAGGCTAACAAAGATTGGCCAAAAATACAGGAAAATTAAGAAAGGGTACCCAAACTATGTAGACATTCTTTGTGGTATATTCCAGCTGCTGCAAGATCCTGTTTATTAAGAGAGAGTGGAGTTTCAAAGGGGACCAGATTGGCCAAAGAAGATGTGCTCTTGGTTTTGCTGTGCCAGATGGAAATAGTGAGAGGAAATGGTGAATTGCTTCAACCAGAATGGTAGAAACACGGTTTCACAGCATCACAATACCTGACTTCTTGACCTCAAGTGGGCTGACCTCTGACAAATGGTCATAAAAAGTCCTTTGATAAAACAGTCATTTTCCTCTGGAATACTGTTGAAGTCATTTTGACCTTTTTGGAAGCCATCTTTCATCCCCATCTTGCTCAGCATGGATATGAGGTTGTATTTTTTTGCCTGTTTGTTGTGCTTGTATACCCGAACTCTGTAAATGGTTCACTCTGAGTGGGCATTTCCTGAAGATCAGTTCTCCTTCAGTTGCATCTAGTAAAAAGCAGCACAATTTACAATCAGTGCTAGGCTAAGTCCAATTACAGATTTTTATTTTGCAGGAAATCCCATTCAGCAATGTCCCCCAGGAAGAAAATGAGACCAAGTATCACATCTGTTGCAACAGAACTGTGAAGGATTGGGCTATAATAACATTTAAAAAGGGATTTTCTTGTGCCTGTTACTGATGGCAAAATAAAACCTTTCAAAATGTGGGTGCATTTGCATTTCAGTTCTAAAGCAGGGGGGTTTTATGTGTCCTTGTCTTGAATACTAACACTACACCATCACTGTAAACTTTCTTGTCTTTATTATTGTGTGCTGCATCTGCCATTTCTGCTTGTCATGAGGTCAGTCTAGCGCAGAGGTGCCAGGGATTATTTTATTAAGCTGAGATTTGCGCTGGTAGAGGAAAGCCCCATCTTTCATTGTAGCATAACCTGAAAGCATGTTAATATACTGTATTCTGACAGATGTGGAATCACTAAGTAACAAGCAGTCGATGCTCACAATGTCTTTGTATTGCAGCTTATCTCAGCAGTATCCTGTAGATACTTCTTTCTTTAGTTTTCAAAGTCCTGGAACCTTTTCAGGAGAAATTTGTGGAACCAAAATTACAAATTTTGATGAGACAGAACAAACCCAGGGCTTCTTGAAAGCAGTTATTTGGAAATGCAGTCATGTAGCACCTGTTACTTGGCTACCTTGGAGTGTTTTAGAACGGTGTTTAAATAGCATTTTCCTCAGTATGGAAGAATAAAATGAAAATATGTTTCAAAAGCATCAATCCACCCCTAGTGACAGACGGGAGAGAAAGGACAGTGTTTGGGAAAGCCCTTCCTGAGAGAGCATTGGAACACCATGACCTACCTTCATGGTATAGGATCTGCTTTTCCCCAGATCTGTCTTCTCTTCCTTGCCCCCATCCAAGCCTGTTGCTGGTCAGCCTGTTACGCACAGGATCCCCCAGCCCTTCAGCAAGCATGGTTAGCACATTGCAGTGGAAATGCCAATAACCAGTTGACACTTTTAAGCAGGTAATTTTTAGTGGGTTGGTTGATTTCAAAGTTGAGTGCGTTAAACCCAGTATGTATATTGCCCGATTTGCCAATTTCTGTCTTGGAGAAAAGGAGAAAAAAGTAACTCATCTGCTTTGTGTTAAATAGTTCAAAATTTCTAATTTCTTCCTCCGTGCAGCTGCATGTAAACTATTTCTATTGAGCTGATCTGTTACCTGTATTGCAGCACAAGAGGTGTTCTAAACCAGGCAGCTATCGAAAGAATTGCTTGAAAGTAATAAAAGTTGCAGACATGGCATAGGCACTGTAAGAGTGTTAGAATGCAGGTAGAAAGAGCCTGAACTATGTAAAACATTTAAGGGTTACTAAGTGGAGATTGTGAAACTTAAGAATACCCAGAGAGTGAGAGACAGAATGTAATTGTTAAACAATGCATGGAGATTTGGCTGTGTGACTCCTTTCATTTATGAGAATTGAGTGTGTGGAAAGTTTCCCCCTAAATTTTGTCACCTTGCTCCTAATGTTAATATTCTGTAAAATTTTTAATGTTGCAGTAATGGCAGTAAATTCATAACCTTGAAGTAAGAGGGTTAAATGAATGTGGGCTCAAACTCTCAAATGAGCTCAAGGAAGTTAAGCTGTGAATTAGTAAACCAAAAATCTTGAGGCTGATCAGTACCATCATTCCTAGAAACACGACTGCAACCTGGTCTTTTACCTCACACGTGCATAAAATAAGTAAATAATGACACTCCTGTTTTTTCACGATTTATGTTTTCAGTTGCTGTTGTGGTTTAACCCTAGTCAGCATCTAAGCACCACGCAGCCGCTTGCTCACTCTCCCATCCCTGTGGGATGGGGGAGAGAATCAGAAGAACAGAAGTAAGAAAACACGTACTCGTGAGTTCAGATGAGAACAGTTTAATAATTAAAACAAAACAGTAATAATGATAATAACAATAATGCTATAATGAAAAGGAAAATAATGAGAAAGAGAGAGAAATGAAAAATGGGGAAAGGGTGGGGGGAGGGGAATAAAAAAACCAACCAAACAACAAGTAATGCAACCTCTTGCTGATCGACACTGCCAGTCCCCAAGCAGCGATCACTGCTTCCCCCGGTTAATATACTGGGTATGACGTCATATGATACGGAATATCCCTTTGGCCGGTTTGGGTTAGGGATAACAACATGGTTCATTCCACAACCAAAAAGGAGGTTGTGAATGTGGTAAGCACACCAAGGGCTGGGGTGATGGGAACAGGAGGGACATAGCAATGAACAAAACAGCTGAAGTGGACTCACTTCAAGCATAGGCATGTAAAGAATGAAGTACCTGCAGAAGAGCCTTACGGGAAAACCTCTCAACCCTGTACAGGGGAATTGGGACACTTAGGTGCCTCTCTGTAATACCACTACACTTAGCAGGCAGCATGGGCAACAAAGAGGAGCAGTTAGAAGCTTGTGTGTGGTTACAGGCTATTACCTCATTGGGATCATGGAGATAAGGTGGGATAGGTCACACGACTGGAGTGCTGCAGTGGAGGGAACGGGCTTTGCAGGAAGGACAGACTGGGAAGGCAAGGAGAGGGAGTTGCCCTTAGTGTGAGAGAGCAGCTGGAATGCACAGGGCTCTGCCTTGGCACAGGTCAGGAGCCAGTTGAGAGCTTATGGGTCAAGATGAGTGAGCAGGCCAACAGAGGTGCTACTGTAGTGGGTATCTACTGTAGCCGTCCTGATTAGGAAGTAGATGTGGCCTTCTTCAAACAATTGAAGGAAGCCTGGTCCTTATGGGGGACCACCCTGATACCTGCTGGAAGAACAATACATTAGGGCTCAAGCAATCAAGGGGATTTATAGAGCACATTGATGACAACTTCCTGGCATAAGTGATTGAGAAGCCAACAGGGAAAGATGGTCTGCTGGACCTTATACTGAGAAACAAGGAAGAACATGGATGTGAAAGTCAGAACTAGCCTTAGCTGCGGTGCCCATGAGATGGTGGAGCTCAGGATCCTAAGAGAAAGAAGCAGGGCAAAAAGGAGGACGACAGCCCTGGATTTCAGGGCACCTTCCAAGATCTGCTTGGAAAAATCCCACGGCATATGGCCCTGGAGAGGAGGCCAGGAGAGCTGTTTGATGTTGAAGAATCACCTCCTCCAAGCTCAAGAATGGTCCATTCTGAGAAGCAGGAAATCCAGCAAATGTGGCAGGAGGCCTGCATGGATGAACAAGAAACTCCTAATTGAACTCAGACATTAAAAGGAGGTGTATGAGATGTGGAAGCAGGGGAGGTGACCCACAAGGATAAAGTTACTGTCTGATCTTGCAGAGACTGACTGTCGGGAAAGCAACTCTACAGAGAAGGACCTTGGGGTCCTGGTGGACAACAAGCTGACCATGAGCCAGCAGTTCAGCCTCACAGCAAAGACCAACAGCATCATGGGGCTGCATGAGGGTGAGTATTGCCAGAAGGATGAGGGATGTCCCTCTCTGCTCAGCCCTGATGAGACCATGGCAGGAGTGGTGTGTCCAGTCCTGGGCTCTTCAGTATGATGAAGGTATGCTTTTCCATATCTCCCCCCTGAACAGGGCCACAAAGATGATTAAGGGAGTGGAGCATCTTTCATATGAGGAGAGAATGAGAGAGTTGTGACTTACAGCCTGGAGAAAAGAAAGCTCAGGGGGATCTTATCTATGTGCATAAATACCTTACAGCATGTAACGAAGAACAAGGAACCAGACTCTTCTCAGTAGTCCCCAGTGAGAGGACAAGAGGCAACGGGCACAGATCAGAAACATGAAATTCAATCTGAGTACGAGAAAACACTTTTTTACTGTGAGGATGGTCAAACACTGGCACAGGTTGCTTGGAGAGGTTGCGTAGTCTGTCTTGGTGGAGACAGATACTCAAAACCCAGCTAGGCATGGTCCTGTACAACCTGCACTAGCTGACCCTGCTTGCTCAGGCAGGCGGACCAGATGATCTCAAGTGGTCACTTCTAGCCTGAACGATGCTGTGATTCTGTAAGGGTTAACCCAACTTGAAAGCCAGGCTCTGGTTGCCATGAAAACAGTACAGGGAGGCACAAATGAAGCAGCTTCCAGTGTTGCTTCAGGTAGCTGAGATCTAAAGTGTTTCCCTCTGGATGGGTTCCTTTCCCTCTTTTTCACCCTTTTCACCAGCATTTCAAGTATGTCGTACGCAGTAAGGTGTGCATCATCTCCCAAGGAAAGCTGAGACTGAGAGTAGCTTGGTACCACAACCAGCCTGTTTGACCCTCTGCATCTCTCACCAGCAGGCAGACACCATGCAGTAGTTCCCCAGGCAGCCTCAGAGGTATTGCTTTGCAGAGCTCTGCAGTGTGGTATGACTGAGGGGATGCACAAAAATTAGCATGGGAAGACCTTTCATTTGGTTTTGCATGGAACTCTTCCCACCTCTTTGGGCAACTTTTGCTCTTACATGAAATGACTCTTCAAACTGGGTATACGCAATTTAGGAGCTCCCAGTAATTACTTGTTGTTGAACACACACAGCAGAGAGATAGGATTAACATGCTACAAGGCTAAGAATTAACATGCTTACCACCCTGATGAGCCTGCTGGCCAGGTGTCACTCAAGTGGAGGGAGGCTGGTCTTTGTTGCTCCCTAGAAGAGGCTCAGCCTTGATATTGCTAATTATTGTCTTCCAATTCATCATATTTTTTAAAAAAATTGAGATGTCATACCTCCTCATGCAAGTGTTTCTCCTCCTGAAGACTTGCTATGTTGAATATACCACCCTGACAATAACTTTTCTGTTTGTACTTTTATTATTTTGCATAGCCTTCACCTGTGTGCTTTTCCACACTTGAACAACAAACTACTTGGTAACGCTGAGTCAATAACACACAGCTGGGCTCAACCAGCGTAGGTCCTGGATGACAGACAGCTGAACCCTGAGCTGAAGGTTACAGGCAAGGGAGGGTGCTGATTTTGGAAGCAGTACTTTGTACAGGGAAGAAGGTGCAGGTATACTTTGGTGGGTGGAGACGTATTTCCAAATAGAATACCTTTTGTGGAGGTGGAGTGAGTTGTAATTACAGGTGGAATTTTGCAGAGATTAAATGTTTTTACAGTACGTCCCTCCTGCATTCAAATCTTGTTGCCTTAGATAATGTTCTCTGACATGTGCTTACTGAGTACCAGAATGGCTACAAGACTTTATGCTGTTCCTCATGGCCGCAGAAAAGCACAACTGCTGCCCTCCCAAGCCAACAGAGGGAGCTGATGTTGCCAGCGCAGCATTGCTTGTTCACTATCGTACATGGGCAAAAGGGATGTTTGGAAGCTGCTTTTCTGGGCTATAGGCTCTAGCCAGACTTGTTATTTTTAGTGTGTTGTGATAGGAGAACAAGCTTCCTGAGCAGGTCCCGGGGGGGCGATAGTGCAATAAGCGGTGGTCAAAAATGGGAAACCGAATGCTTAAAAAGAAAAGTTCAAATGCCTTGACTCAGTGAGCAAAAAGTTGCTTATCCTGGAGTTTAATTTGATTTGGTATGTTTAGTAAATCCCTAGGATAACATGCTGGATAACGATGGCTGTTCAGGGCTGTTTGAAGCCTGGTGGAAATAATACACTAATTGTGTCAGCATTGTCAGCTGGGGTGATGTGGTGGTTGGTTTGGAATGGCAAGAATGGAAGTGTCCTCCAGCAGCGCACCTTACATGATGCTCTAAGAGAACCAGGTAAGTCAGTGTCTTGAATAACACAAGCGCAACTCCAAGTTAGTTTATTGGATTAAATGCAGATTACGGTAAAATTGTGAATGAAAGCATCAGTCAAAATCTCACTGGTGTTTCTGTCAATACCATGACTGTCTTTGCTGAGATACGCTCATCAATTGCATAATTCATCATAAATCATTACCTAAATCATACATTGATCAATGACACAGATAGCAAGGAAACTGTGCAGATATTAGCCAGGAAACAGGTCTAACTAGGTTAAATTAAAAAGAGGAAGCATTTTTGAATTCTGGAAGGTTTAGATTGCATATCGATGAAAGGTAGCAAGAAGCATGTTGCTCATAGTTTTCTTAGCATTTTTGCTGATTGGAACGCCCAGCAACCTTCACCTACAAAGTTTAGAAAAATGAGGAAAAAATGCAAGGTGGTTGGAAGTCAGTGATTAAATGTTGAAGGCTGAACTAATTTCTTCATGAAGCTGCAAGGGGAGGAGAGAATGCCTGTAATGTGTTTGTATGCATGCGGTGAGACAGGGAAGGTGAGGGGCATTTTGAGATTATTCAGGGTTTGTATTAAATTTTGTTAATTTCCAACAGTCCTTAAATTTGAAATGAACATAAGGAAACTGCATTGTAATGCAAATGCAGATTTTTCCAGTGAAGGAAAGTGAGTATACAGATTTCTACAAGTTCCTTTTGTTTTTCTTTCAGGGATTTTTTTTTGGGGGGGTTGTCTCTGGGTGCTGCCTTACTTGAAGGGGGAATCAAAAAAAGACACATGCATTCAGCACGTGTGGCTACATGGCTTAAGGTTGAGCTTTTAACACTGCAATTCACATTTTTCCATTGAAAGTGAACCTTGGTTGCTGCCTTGGAGCATGTAATAACTCATTCTGAGGGAGAGCAGAATCTACCAAAAAAGAGGATGCTCTTGGATTTGTTGTGTCTGATGAAGAAGTGGAAAGGGTGGTCAACCCTAAATTTCAGAACATTCGTAACATTGGCACTTGTTAGACTTATAATTGCAGTAGCAGCAGCTGCCTCAGTACCTTCCTCGTCAACTGCAACAAAAGACTTGTGAATAACTCCAGAGATCAGCACATCCTTCTCAGCCATTCCAGTGAAATCAGCAGTGCTGCTGAAGGCACTGCGCATTCCCATGCTCCTCAGGCTATTGTTAAGCTCATATCTTTCCTCCATTCTGAACTTAGGTAGGTACAGATCCACAAGAGTTTTGGTCATCTTCTTGGAATCAGTCCATTCGGACAGCTTCTCATACGTCAGTTCTCTTTCTAG
This sequence comes from Phalacrocorax carbo, assembly GCF_963921805.1. Taxonomy (NCBI): domain Eukaryota; kingdom Metazoa; phylum Chordata; class Aves; order Suliformes; family Phalacrocoracidae; genus Phalacrocorax; species Phalacrocorax carbo. The sequence continues at coordinate 91,885,148 of NC_087514.1, read as the reverse complement.
CTATTGTTTAAGAAAGAGAAGGAATTTGATGCTTGCAAGGAGAAAACAATTAATTAGCTATGACTTAATCAATTTCATGGCAATTTAATGAATTAAAGGGTTCTTAAATGGTGAATTTAACATTTAGCTGAAAGCATGAAATATAAAGTAGTTTTACTGATGATCGGAGGCAGGGTGTGCAACAAATATTTGAGACTTAATGCTGCAAGGTTTTGAGCACCACCCCTGCCAAACTCGTTGCAAAAGAAAACCAGGGCACTCAACACCTGCAGCTGCCACCCCCTGAAGTAGTTCTTGCCTCTCGTTTAGTTCAGTCGTGATGTGAAGGAAATTGCTGGAGATTGCCAGCTGTGTGGCAGGTGGTTTGGTCCAGTTCCATAGAAACAGGTGTTAATATTGCACATACTTCCCTGGCAATTTTAAAACAAGCTTCTTCCAGCAAAATCTTTCCCTGCTACTCTGTGTCCTGCGCACTGTGTCACCAGGGTTCAGCTCAGATCAAATGGAGGGGAGCAATGAATGGTATTCTTGACATGATAGACACTAGGAATTTAACTATCTTGCAATTGTAGTAACTACAGTGTCAGATCTCATTACTGTAGCAAAGGCAGTCTCACCAAAATCCTAGTTTTACAGACAGCAAACAAATGTGTGTGGGGCAAACAGAATAAGAACAAGACGGTGAAAAGATTTCCAGGGCATGGAGAAGAGTTGTCTGTTATTTCAGGAAGATAACAGGCTGTGACTACTTGTGCAGTGCTGTCCCTCCTGAATGTGCAGTGAAGGGAGATTTAACCCTTACAGATCATGTAGGGCTGGGTGTCAGTCACACAGCTGTTGAAGAGCTAAGCATCTGATTATGCACGGTGTTGACTGTCTTCAGTTCTTACCAGACTAAGGGCACTCAGTGTGGAGGACTGTTCTTGGGATTAGATAGGTATTAAAGGAAATTAATTCAGCAGATGGAGATCAAACACCATGTCCTCAGCGGGGGAGATACGGTTGCCAGCCCCTCCCTTTTTTTTTTTTTTTTTTTTTTGTAATGAGTGGGTGGTGATACAAAGTGGATGCAGCATAGTTTTTTACCTGTTCAAGACCTGTAGTACCGTCTTTGATGTCATCAGGAAGGAGGATGAACATACTGAGTTCGTAGTTCAGATATGGCAACTCAATGATTTTGAAATTCATTTTTTCCATGATGCGAACCTGAAACATTTCTCTCATCCACATCATCTTCACAGACTTGCTCTTGTTCTGTAAAGTATTTGTTAACAGTGTTTACTGTAGATGAGACTGTAAAGTATTTACAATAAGAAATCATTCCTTTAAAGGAAGGATGATGATGACTCAGCGCAGTGGAGGGAGAGGAAACTTTTGTAAGCAGCCTTTATAACAGTGATTTGTCGTTCGTTTTCCAAAGCTTTTCTTGTCTGGACAATAATGCTTATCTCAGTGTTTGTCCCAGAGCATTTTGTTGGGGACTGAACTGACTGATTATTCTGTTCTCTCCAAGACATGCACAGCAGCCCACAGAGGAGGGAGGAAGAGAGTTAGAAATCTCTGCAAGGGTTAGGGGGACAGAGAAACAGCTATGCTTTCGGAGGACAAGTGTTGTGCAGTTTTTCTAGTGTTCCCCTCTCTCTGGCAATAAAAAGTGACTAGCTGATTGCTCTTTATGTCATAACCCTTAACAGAAGATAACGCTAATGTCTGAGCAAAGGGGCTCATGATGAGGGGAGTTCCTGGCAACCTCTCTTAACACCAACGTCCCTTCGTTCAGGGAAGCAGCCGATGTACACGTTCTAAGCAGAAGGCAGAAACTACAGGTGGTGGAAATGGCACAGAGCTTTTGATGTGAATTTTTTGACATATCTTCTGGATACATGCCATTAGCATTTCTTCTAGCCTCACGCAATCATGCCCCAGTTCAGGGTACCCTGCTGCAGCTGTATTTGAGCAAGTATGTTTGCGCCTTGCTAGGCTGCACAGCACAGAGGCCTGGGTACCATACTCACCCATGACATGGCATGTAGGTCCTGTCCATGAAACTTGGACTCTCAAAATCATGTTTTTACAATCTAGCCCTTTTAGCACTGTTTTACAAAAAGATCTTAAGTGACTCTACTGCTTTTGGAAATAGTAGCTGTTATCTGGAGCTCCTGAACATTTATCTGGGCAGCGTCTTAATGTTGTAGTGAGCTGAGCACTGACACGTTTTGCTGTAACCAGCTTTTCACAGAGAGTCTAGTTACCACAGGGATACCTAAAAGACTTACAAAATGGAAAGATTTCAGAAGTAGCTGTTGTCACCAGGCTGTTTACAGAAAAAAGGATACCGGAGGAGCTTACCTTGCTCAGTCGGAAGGGTTGCAGTTGTGTAAATTCTGCCTTAAATTTTGTGTTCCATTCTGCCTTGAAGTAGATGGCATTTACCAGAATCAGTTTGGTGGTGTATGTCACATCTCCTGCTCTCAGAAGATCTTTGATTTTGCCTATTGAAATAAGAAGAGCCAAGTTTCAGTCCAGTGTAGCACAGTGAGGACATGTTTTGATTGTTTCTTCTCTCAATTCAACTCCTTAGTGAAAAAGTCCATGCCTTAGTGCCCTTCTCCCTAAAATACTCCCCTGACATAGATCAGTTAGTTTGTTTACAGTTTCCAAAGCTGTTTGCTCCCTGGTTCTCCTGGCTAGCTGACAGGGATTGACTCCTTCCCCAGAAAATGTCACAGCTTCATGGCAAGCAGCTAGAAGCAGAACACCATATACTGCCTCGCCAGATGGTTATGCCAGGTAAAAGGAGGACAGCACCTCTGGCCAGTGCAGGATGGTACAGCTAGGTAGGCATCCCCACCCGCCTTGGAGCACACTAGTAGGCAGAGTTGTTTCTCCCCTCTGTCTGCTCTGCCTGTGGTGCATGGGTGCAGTGCCAGAGCAGCAGTTGTTCTTGAGGACCAGCTGATGCAGAGCACAGTGGAGTTGACAGGAGGCTCCCCAGGGAGCTCACTGAGGTCTGGATCAGGTATTTGAAGCTGCTTAACTGTGCTGCTCTTTCTCTGTCCTCCCACTGCATCTCTGCTCACTGTCCACATCGGGAGGCATGACCTGGCTGCTGCAGTAGTACGTGGGGAGGCAAGGGCACCTGCCCAAAGGAAACGGCAGGTTGACTTACTAGGAGAGGAAAGATGTTGGGGTTGAGCTCAGCTTACCCTTAGTTTGTTTTTCAACCCAAGCATTGATTTCCTGCATGGCTTGTTCTGCTGCTGCCCTAAAGTTAACCTTCTGCGGCTCTGCTTTGTAGTACTTCTTACTGAGCTGTAAGTATGTCTGCAAAATAGAGAGAGAGAAAAAAAAAAGTTCTGTTCTGTAGTGGCTTTTTCAGTCCCAAGGGGAAGTTGTTAGCTCTTGGACACTTTGGTAGCTTCTTGGGCCTAGAGGACTGCAGGATCTTGCTTGTTACTCTCTGTTGGACTGTGAGTTAACAGTTAAGGAATAACCAAAGGACAGAAAATTCCCTTCTTTTGTTCCCACTTTTATTTGTACAAGCGAGGAAGGCTGTGCACGTCCCATGGATGCTTTTATTTTAATGTCTCATTTACAATTGTATATATTGGGGGTTCCAATAATAGAGCCGTATTGCATGAAAAGGAATCCCTACACTACAGTTAAAGGGCAATGCACCCTTAAATACCATGAGCATACCAACTGGTATTTTCCAGTTAAGTTTATCACTGGAATCCAGGGCTCTTCATTGGCAATGTTCAGGGTCAACTTTCAAAGCTGTTCTATTAATGTCAAATAATTAAAATAAGAAATGTTTTTTGCACCTTTTCTTACTCCTCTCTGAGATTTAACTTACTGACAATAATGGGAAGGTTTTTTCCACGTAAATGCGGTTGGCAGTGCTCAGCTCGTAAGTGCTTCTGGGTTTGTTGATGACAGTCAGGAGCTCTTTGAAGCCAGAATGGATATCTTCAGCTTCCTTGTACTCAGGATCCTTGGAAAGAGAAATCATACATTCAGCAATTGCATTTTTGCATGAACTTTTCCAAACATGCCAAGTGATGTATGTGGGAGAGGCATTTAGGTTCCTGTCTCATACTTTTTATTTTTCCCAGTTTACCATCGCTGCTATTTGAAGGGCTCTGTTTGTGACTGGATTAACTGATTTGCCATACGGCAAACCTTCCATGCTATCCCAGTGACTTGTTCTTCCATGCTTCTCAGGGTCTGAGTGAGTGAAAGGGACTGAACTTGAACCTGTTGTGAAGTATGTTGGGGTTTGTACTTTAAGGAGGGGTGCAGACAAGAAATACGGGACTTCTAAAGCTGTATCTGGACATTTTGATTCTGGAGATTCTTTATCTTGGGATTTAAGTTCTAATAGATACCATTTTTCTTCTCTTTGGTCTCCCCCGAGAAGGTCTGGCTGGAGAAGAAGAGCCTTCATGTCCTGCTGCTTGAGTGAAATAAAGAACCTGCAAGCAGAGTTTCCAAAGGTAAGAAATAGGCATGAAGGACTGGTGTGGCTTAAAGCCAAATGGGGATCAAATGGTTGTCTTGTTTTGCTCCCCGTGATAACTCACTGTGCTGTCTGCTGCTTGGGTGACTAATCAAAGGGATGCTGAAGCTGCAGTATACGTAAATCCCACAGAGTAGCAATGCAGTAGCATTGTCCCCATCCCACGGCACCGACACAGCGCTCCTGGCTGCGCGTTGCAAGGCTGAACTCCCTTCCACAGCTGTTGCTCTCAGCAATAGCAATGAGTTTGTGCAAACCCAAATGGTTGTCCCCATAGTAACGGTACAAAGGCATCTGAACAGGAGTGTGGTGCCCTGGGGAGTGCTGGGCAGTGCTGAGCGCCACAGCTCCCTTTGAGCTGGCAGTGTGCCCCTGTGGCATTAGGAAGGACTGTGTCAGGGGCTGTGGAGATACCAGAGTCCTTCCTGTTTTCCTGCTGGATTTCCAGGCAGTTGTTTAGGAAAGCATAAATCAAGATAGAAGGATGCATCCTGGCCAGGGGAGAGAGGGAGGGTGCTGGGATCTGCAAGCCTCCTGCCAATTAATTAAGAGCTACTGACATCAGCTGTTTGCTTCTCAGAGGGAATATTCCATGTGTGACAGAATCACAGGATAAAACAAAAGTTGTAGAATAATTTAGAAGAAGTCAGGTTCAGAGAACCTCTGCTCGTCATGTGATACCCATGGGGCAATTTCTCTTGGTGGTCAAGTGGGTGACCTGCTATGAAATGAATAAAATTTAGAATTCGCTTGTTACATTCTCTGGTCTGCCTTGGTTCCTTGTCATTGTGGTGGCAAGTTGTTCTATCTAACACTAAATTTTGCAGCCAATACAGGAGCCAGGTATTGTATGGGTTGTATGCTTCATGGAGCAACCTACCTCTGCCATCTCTGTGGCTGTATTGCCTTTTGCACCCAGGTACATCAGAGCCAGGGCAGATGATATGCTCCAAGGGGAAAAGAAAATGTTTTTGCCCTTGTTGGCCTCATTCAGCCTGTTGAAAAGATCAACTGTAAACTTGCCAACTGACGTTGAGACCAGTTCCATTGTTACAACCTGGAGAGAGGCAACACACAGATTTGTACTATTTGAATGTTTAAAATTATGTACACAGTGCATTTTAGTAAGAAATGTTACATGTACAACACGATGCATTGGCACCCACTAAAACTAACAGCCTAGTTGTATGTTTTATCTTCCACACTTACTCTTTGCCACCTTTTAGGAGCAGCAATTTCTTTTAGGTGTTTCATTATCTAGATAATATTTTCCTATAATTCAACATATGTCACCTTTTATACAGCTGCAGTTTTCTTTGTGATTCTTTCTGCCTTTGGTTTTCAAAAATGTGCAGATTTGTAACCTGTGTATTTTTCTTCCTTTTTGCCTTTAATTAATGATTTGTCGAAGTAATGTTCCCAGGGGAACTGAAATGCAGTATTAGTACATAGGTTCACAACAGGCCTGAGTTTCCCACTACTTCATTTTGGATCTATATAGAATTGAGAGCTGATACTGAAAGAATTTAGGCGTAATTCTTAGGCTCTCATGCTTTTCTGGGCCAGCTACCTACTCTGAGAAGTATCACAAACAGCAAAGCTGTTATTTACTTTTAGATTGATGGAGTTTCTTTCACGATGTGTGCCTACCACCCCTTCCATGTGTTCCAACAATTTTATTTTCCCCAGAAACAGGCAGATTTCTTGAGGTTATGAGTATTCCAGACTTTAAGATATCTGCCCAGTAGTACCTGCCTCATGTTGTTTTCCAGTCAAGAGACCAGAAGTGTTGTTGCTGTTGTTATTATTACTATTATTAAGCTTTATATCTATGGAATGGAGCTACAGAAATTGCAGGGCAATCTCTGAAGTCTACAGGTATTTATCAAGTGTCTGATTGCCAAATGACTACAGTTCTTCTAACAGTCAGTACCAAATCTGCACCACAGAGAGATTTTTCTTTCCTTGGAGAACACACCCAGAGAGCATCTGGATGGAAATTTCTCCTTTTTTCTGCTAATGAATACTTCTCTGAGTCTGTGGCCTGATAATGTGCAGTGCTGTGCCTTTGCAGAATGCAAATGGCCTCTTCTTCACCTGAAGTATGGGACTCCTTTATCAAACTGAAGGTTTTAATTAATAAGTTACTGCCCTAAGAAAACTTTCCTTCCTGTGATCAGTTCTGCCCCAAATTATCATTTTTCCTTAGCCTCACAGATTTATTTTCTCTAAGGGCTGACATCTGGAAAAACATGAGGCAAGAATAATGCACTATAATACTGGTATATTATAATTTACATATGCAGTCATGCAAGACACAGACCACTTCTTAAAAGCATCAGAAAAGTTTCTTAAATTGGTTTAAATATTTACCTGTGATCCTGTGAGAGAGAAGACTTAGGTCTTGTCCTCAGTCAGGTTCTGTGTTTGTGTGTTAAGCAATGAATAAGTGTAGAAATAGAGTGCTGCTTGCACCTCCCTTTCCTTCTGCCTTACATCCAGGTTGTTTCCGCCTAGCCAAAGTTCCTTTCTACCAAATCCCCAATAGATCTTGTGTAATTTTGTCCTCCTTGTTGACCTTGTCACTTTTCGGTTTCAGACATTTCAGAAGAACAATGGAATTAAAATCTCGGCTCTGTTGTTACACCACAGTAGCCTACTGACAGGATAGCAGAACAGTTTACCCATTCCAGTGGTCTTCTGGTGTTGTGGAGACAACTGGCCTGGTGTTTAAAATAAACAAGTAGTAGAAATGTTACACAGCTAGAATGCTTCATTTTGGCTTCTGGATGTAAGCAGATACTGTAGGCCTGATTCTCCTCTCTGGTTTTGTGCAGCTGTGACTCTTGGTTTTCAAATGCGGTGTGTCAGCATAAAACGTCAAGCTTAGTGATTGAATTAGATGCTGGGAGCCCAGCTTCAGATTGCTGATCTTTAGGAACACAGGCAGAGGCAAAGCCATGAAGGACCATTCAGTGTAAGGGATGGACATCCCACTGGTTGTGTTGGTGAAGAAATCTCATTGCAACCATGGCTGGGAATCATTTGAAAGAAACACTGCAAAACACTGAGTTAACAGTGCTTGCATGTCATGAAAGAGGGCAAGGAGTGAAAGAACCCCACTGGGAGGGCTCAAGCAAGGATGGAGTGAAGAAATATGACTGGGGCAAACATGGCACAGTAGCTGTCGCTCTGCAGACCCAGAAGAGAGGCGGGCTGCTGTTGGGTAGTGGAAGAAGGAGAAGATGGTGGCAACAACTGTAAGACCCTGGGGGACAGGGGAAGGGGGATGGAGGAACGGAAGGAAACTATTTTGTGCTAAGTGTTTTGCTGCAAGCCGATTACAGGAACAGAGCGGGTCAAGTCTTCTAAAAAGTGGCAGAAATCAATGTTGTGCAAGGCAGTGAAGAAATGCCAGGAATTAAACAAGTGTTGGTTTTAGTTTGATGAGTAAGTCCTCAAGAAATCAGGATAGGAGAGAGGTCAGCTGATGGTTAGGTGGTGGGAAAGCCCAAGCCAGGAGGCTCCAAGGTCCACAAGGGTACACTGAGAGTGAGCAAGCTAGCTCCCTTTGCTAGTCAGGATGCAAGGATGCCAGGCAAAATGAGAAAGAGAGGCAACAAGGCAGAATGGCTGTTGACAAGAGAGAGAAAATCACACGTGTTAATTGAAAGGGGCATCCAGAGGTAAGCCTCCTGCTTGAAGCAGGGCCATCAGTAGAGGAGGTCAGACATAGCCCTTCCGAGGCTGGAGATTCCCCAACTTTTCTGGGCAGCCTTCTCCAGTGCTGTGCTGCTCACCCTGGGCAAAGGTTGTTCCTTAATGTGCAACTCACCCTTCTGGTGCTGTGGCCATTAACACTTAGTGATGCTCTGGCCCTGCCAAGAGGGCATTAACTCTGTGACCTTTGCAATCATGCTTAAAATAGCTGAAGGAGAGAGAACAGGTGACTCAATATTTCCATTGGCTTTAAAGGCCTGTGAGTGAGTTTGGGTGCGTGTTGTTACAGTTTTATTCCTCCTAGGCCTCCCAGGTGTGGCTTGCCTGTCTTTATTCCTGTGGCACTCCAGGAAGTGCTTAAGGGGCTGGGCCATGGGGACACGAAGCCCTTGCATTAGGTGAAGCAGGACCTGGCGGAATTGCACCTGAATGCACAGGGATCCTGTGTCATGCTTCACAACTGAGTCACACAGAAGGCAGTGCTCTTGAGGTTGTACAGGATACAATAAAGCACGCGCTTCACAACACTTTTCCTGTACTCCTTCCCATTTGGGAAGCAGAGCTGGAAGGGACCCTGGGAGCTGTTGGTCCCATGGAAGAAAATAGAAAGGACTCAGTGACAGTCACCAGTCTTCTCTCAGGAAAAAGGAGTCCTGCTGTCCCACCAAGAGATATTTCTAGTAAGATGCTGGTGGTGTGTGCAAGTCCTGTAGGAGACCCAGTCCTTTGCTCTCCCTTCTGAATTCAGAGAGTTAGGAGCATCCTCTGCAAATGTGCGTGCCTGATTAGGACACTCTTCTCCTTAGGAGAAAGAGCCGTGACAGGAGAAAACATGTACTGGGGGATTTGCATGTAATCTTCCAAAAGGCACATAGGGAGTTATTATCACAAGCTTGATTCTCCAGTTTGATCTTGCCCCAAACCAGTGAAATAAGTGACAAAGCAAAATAAAGAGTAAAGCAGTGCAGTGCTGGTCTGGCAACAGTGTTGAATGCATGAAAGGTTACAAAGTAGAAGGTTTCAAGGCACATACGTTTTATTTTCCTCCAATTCCATATTGTCATTCAACATTTTCCAGTTGCTGTGGGGTAGAGGTTACAAAGTACATGTGTCAGCCCCTTTGCATGCACAAAAGAAGCACCAGTATCAGGAGCACAGAAGATTTTTCAGGTTTATTTCATTACCAGCTGTGCCAGGCTGAAAAGTTGGTATAAAACTGACGAGTATGTGGGTGAGGTAGCCCTCCTGGGGTAACCAGTGTAGCAAGCTGAAACCAACGGAGATGCAGCAGCATTCTGCAGGAAGGAGTTTTTCCTGTTTATTTTGTTCTCATTTACCAAAGCGCTGTGTTGGGAATTACTACTTTAGGTCAACTTAGTCTGTTCTGCGTTGGGTCAGTTCTGGTTCAGAAAGCACTGAAAAGACGTATCGATGTTGTTCTGTGCACAGTTTGGTACTTACAGTGTAGTGCTAACCACTTTGGGGTTCTTTGGCTAGGAAAATGAGCCAGAGGCTTGAATTCCAGGTTAATTTTAATATGTGCTTTTTTCTAACATTGAGGGATTTGTCAACAGTACAGGAGAAGGTAGTAGTGCACAGACTATTGAGATGCTCTTCATGGTGTATGTTTTGTTCATTATTGTTGTTGTGAGGGCCTGTTTAGGAAGGTCAAATTTCTAGGGGGAAGAGAACCTTCCCAAGAAGAGGATACTCTTGGTCTGGTTGTGTCTGATAAAGAAGAGGAAAGGGTGATCTGCTACAAAAATAACAGTAGCACCAAGACTTCGTGATGCCAATGCCGCTGAACTGGCAGCTGCTGCCTCTGTGCCTTCTTCATTGACTTCCAGATAGCACTTGTGAAAAACTTGTGACAAAACCAGCTCACCATTCTCTGACATTCCTGTGAAATCAGCTTGGCCTTCAGTGAAGGCATCTTGTATCCCCATCTTGCTCAAGGTTGATTTGAGGCTGTATTTCTCTTCTAATGTGAACCTGGGCAGATAAACCTCCACCTTCATTTTGTCCATTAGTTCTGGGCTGGTCCATGCAGACAAGTTTTCAAAAGTTAATTCTCTTTCTAGCTGCAGTTAGTAAAAAGAGAACCAGAAAATTAGAGAGTCTTCAAAAACCTGTGCCCTAGGGGCTATTTCTTTTCTTTTCTTAAATGAAGAAATTTTCAAGGTGTTATAAGAGTACAAAAAAAAAAAAAACCAAACCAACAAACCCAAAACAAAGCACCAACCACCAAACAAAACAACCAGTAGTGAAAAAGCAATTTGAGATCTTTTTTACTAAAGGGGTATGTTGCTTTACAGTAGGTCAATGCAGTATTTGAACTGTTCTCAGTATCTGTCAGCGAATATAGCAGGGTTAAGTAGTTGTAGAACAAAAACATCAGTGTCAAGTAATGATAATCTGCTTGATTTGCTGTTGACATTTCTGTCTTCCCTACATTTTAGAATTTACTGAAGAGAGCACTCGCTAACATGAACAAAAATTTAGTAAAAGTTTATGATCTGAAGACAGGATCCGTCTCTTTACAGAAGGTGGCAGTGTCCATATGTATTGGCTCTGGACTTCCTGGAAAGTAAGTCCAATTTGTGGGGGTTTTTTTTTGGAATGAAATCATATCTGAATTGATAGTGTGAATCTCAGCAGGACTGGCTTTCTGTCCTCGTATTTGTTCAGCTGGAAGAAGAGCCAGTCTTGTAGGGTTTGGATTACGTATCTCCAGGACTGATCAACATTAGGAACCACAGACGTGCCAGCTGCCAAGAGTAAGAAATCTAGTCTGAGCTCAAATAGGTTCAAATTCACAGTGCTAGACCAAGTCTGGGATTTGCTTTTCCTTGAGCCTGATCAGTACCCTCGTCCCTAGAAACATGACAGCAGACTGCTGGTCTTTTACCTCACACACACATAAAATAAGTAAATAATGACAGTCCTATTTTTTCACATGATTTATGTTTTCAGTTGCTGTTGTTTAGCCCCAGTCAGCAACTAAGCACCACGCAGCCGCTCGCTCACTCCCCTCACCCCAGTGGGACTGGGGAGAGAATCAGAAGAGCAAAAGTAAAAAAATTCATGGGTTGAGATAAGAATGGTTTAATAATTAAAGTAAAACAGTAATAACAGTAATAATGAAATGAAAAGGATAATAATGAGAGAGAGAAAGGGGGGGAGAGATGGGGGGATTAAAAACCCAACCAAACAAAAAGTGATGCAACCGCTCACCACCCACCAACAGACACTGCCAGTCCCCAAGCCACGATTGCCCCTGGCCAACTCCCCCCAGTTAATATACTGGGCATGATGTCATATGATATGGAATATCCCTCTGGCCAGTTTGGATCAGCTGTCTTGGCTGTGCCCCCTCCCCTCCCAGCTTCTTGTGCCCCTGGCAGAGCATGGGAAGCTGGAAAAGGGCTTGACTGTATAAGCACTACTTAGGGACACTTAGCACCTACTTAGCAACACCTAAACCATCAGTGTGTTATCAACATTATTTTCATGCTCAATCCAAAATACACTATACCAGCTACAGTGAAGAAAATTAACTCTATACCAGCCAAAACCGTGACAGTTTCTTTACCTTTCTTAGGCCAGTGATGTCACTTGGTAGCAGAATAAACATGCTGAGGTCATTATTGACATATGGAAGCTCAAGAACATCCGTCTGGGCTGACTCTGCGTAGGTCCAATTAAATTTATCACTCAAGTACATCATTGGCACAGATTTAGTTGTATGCTGCAAGAAATCAAATTCGATGTTTGCCATTTGTACTCTGACTGAACAGTAAAGAACTGAGTTAAAGTAGCACAGTGGAAGTTTATTTTATTTACTGTACAAGCTGCCCAGTGTGTCTGAGACATCCTTCTGGCTCTAAGTGGTAGGGCATGGGATCTACAGAGGACCTCTGGTCTTCTGGAAAGGCATTTGGAGGCTAGGCAGGTTATCTAAGCTGTCTCAGATGACGCCTATTACAGGAAGCTGTATTTCACTCGGATTTGTGATATGGTTAAAAATGAAAATGTAAAGAACTAGCCCATACAGTTTTGTTCACCTCTTTGTTTTCCCTGTCTTCAAAGAACAGAGCTTGTTTCAAGTGAGCTTCTAACAATTCTACTTGCGGCTCAGGTGCTAGTATGTGTGTCATGTCTTCGTGCTGAAGATGTGGTGAAGGAAATACACTGCATGAATTAAATGAAATAACTTTCATGCTGGACTTCATGTGGGTTTAAAGACTGACAGGAATTTCTCTCCCTCATCTTTTTCATTGCTTTTTCCAGCTGCAGTCTAGTATATACTACAGACATACTAGTAAGTATATCCCCATACCGCGTTTATTCTGAAAGGCCTTTGCCTGGTAGCTTCAGCTTCGAACTTTGTTGCCCAGTTTCCTTTGAAGTAGAGTGCATTTATCAGGACTAGTCTGGTGAGCGAATCTACAGATCCAGGAGGCAGCAGATTTTGGATTTTACCTAGAGGAAACAAAAGGCAGTTTTACTGTTTCAGAGTAAGTGTTGGCACAATTTCTGCAGATATAGACCAGGGGAATTTTAAGTGCTGATATAGCATGCTTCTATCCTGAGATTACTTGCAGGTAAGTGATTACTGGAGTAACCTTGATTTACAGTGAAGAGTAAGGCACATTCCTCACGTGCTTAGATGGAGGACACTAATTTTAGTAAGGGCTTGTCAGTGGACGCTGCTTTAGGAAAACTGATCTCATTTACCTTTCTGAGGAGAATTGTTTACCTGCCTTTGGTCCCTTGGGTACAGAGGCTTTGTTCAATGCCAAAATGGATTCTTTTTGAATTGGGAGAGGAGAGGCAGGAACTTACCTTCAGTCTGGTGTTCAACTGTGGAATTGATCTCTCTCCTGATTTCGTCTGCTGCTCCCACAAAATCCACTGATTGTGGCTCTGCATTGTAGTATTTCTTGGATAACTGTAAGTACTCCTGCAGTGCAAGAGAGATGGTTGTCTTATGTTTGTTGCCTGCCAGTATGAATGCTAATAAATAACTTCAGCCAAATAGAGAGAAAATATTATAAAAATGACATAGACTACCAGCACAGTACTTTGTCAAAGGAACAAAGCATTTTTTAGTGGAAATACTACATTTAAACCTTTGAACCTAACCACATCTGCAAATCACCCTGAAATTAGATACACATTCCATAAAACTAAAATTTTAGTGTCCAATGTCTTGTAAAGAGTGTCATAGAAAATATTTATGTTGAGGGTAACCACATGATGACAGTGCCCTCAGAGTTGTGTGAATTTGGGGTTGTCCTGTGCAGGGAAAGGAGTTGGACTTGATGATCCTTTTGGGTCCCTTCCAACTCAGGACATTCTGTGATTCTACGATTTGCAGATGTAGTGAAAATATTTGAAAGCATATAGATTATGGTACGTTGTCATAGGTAGATCATAAAGGTTGAATGGCACTACATAATCTGAATAAACGGCCTACATACCTTACTGAAAGGCAATGTTTTTTCTCCATATAACCAGTTGACACTTTTAAGCAGGTAATTTTTAGTGGGTTGGTTGATTTCAAAGTTGAGTGCGTTAAACCCAGTATGTATATTGCCCGATTTGCCAATTTCTGTCTTGGAGAAAAGGAGAAAAAAGTAACTCATCTGCTTTGTGTTAAATAGTTCAAAATTTCTAATTTCTTCCTCCGTGCAGCTGCATGTAAACTATTTCTATTGAGCTGATCTGTTACCTGTATTGCAGCACAAGAGGTGTTCTAAACCAGGCAGCTATCGAAAGAATCGCTTGAAAGTAATAAAAGTTGCAGACATGGCATAGGCACTGTAAGAGTGTTAGAATGCAGGTAGAAAGAGCCTGAACTATGTAAAACATTTAAGGGTTACTAAGTGGAGATTGTGAAACTTAAGAATACCCAGAGAGTGAGAGACAGAATGTAATTGTTAAACAATGCATGGAGATTTGGCTGTGTGACTCCTTTCATTTATGAGAATTGAGTGTGTGGAAAGTTTCCCCCTAAATTTTGTCACCTTGCTCCTAATGTTAATATTCTGTAAAATTTTTAATGTTGCAGTAATGGCAGTAAATTCATAACCTTGAAGTAAGAGGGTTAAATGAATGTGGGCTCAAACTCTCAAATGAGCTCAAGGAAGTTAAGCTGTGAATTAGTAAATTAAAGTTCTGTGCTGTGTTCGTCTTCTCATTACATTAGAATCAGAAGCATGAACAGGCACTTAAATTTCTAAATGTTAGAGCAGTCCCTCTGCCCTACCCACAGCGCTCTGTAATTCTTACAATTCAGAGAACCATTGCTCATGAGGAACAATCCCTCTCCTGTTTATGCAGTGCAAATGAGTTGTTGACATAGCCCCTAAAATAAGTCTTCCTGCCATAGGGTTTAGCTGTGGAATGCAGATCCAACTTCCCATTTATCAGAACCTGCAGCCACTGGGGCTTTGTGGGCAGCCTACAGGGAATGGCTCACTCCCCCAAAGAATAAGGATGATGGGAAAGAGCAGGGATAAGAGGTTGACAGCACCATGGTTGAATTGTCAGTGAGGAAAACTTGCCTTTACTGACTCAGAGGGATTACGTTTGCTTTTCTGTACTTTTCTGCTATCTTAAATTATGTATACTTTGGTACAAGATGCCTGCCAGTATGTCAAAGAAATATCTCAGGAATATAATGATTTCCACTCCTCTTAAGATTTATTGCAAACAACTGATCTAGCTTGGGAAATTCCATCATGTCAATTTACTTTGTTAACTAGTCAACTGAAATGGAGACTAATTTCTGAAGAAGGCTACCTACCAAGCATAGGTAGCCAGAAAAGTTAATACTCTGTTTTTTGTTGTCTTGATGCTGCAATCAAATATGTGGGAGGACAGCTCTGTTCTTGTGATTAGATCTCTGAGGTAGGGACCATGCCTGTTCAAAGGACATGTTTTTGCTAAATAGCTAGCTATTGAGCAGTAATAATTTGAGAAAGAAATCTCTCCTCAAAGCTAAAGGAAAAAGATCAAGAGAGACATTGACAGAGAATGGTAACATTACATTTTAAGTTTTGCAAATTTGAGGTTAGTTTTTGCAATTCTGCCTAAAAAGGGGAAGCATGTAATAAGTATTGCATTATATGAAGGTATCACAGGATGCTGTACCAGTTAATTGTGTACACAGCATCTGAGGAAGGCAAATGCAAATGTGGAAGGAAAATACAAGCAAGAGGAGGTGTGACCATGGCCATAGCTTGACCACTAGTCTTGGCAAGATACCTTCTGGAAACAGGCACAATGATTTGACAGACACTCTTCTGTTCTGGAATACACTTGCATTTTTAAGGTTGTGGTGACATTTCTGGCTCCTTCAGCTTTGTTAAAGTGAAGTACCTACAGTGGAAAAAGCAATAATAAATACAATGGTAGAAAATTTGCTGTGTCAATAAAATCTTTCAGTGATGTCATGGGACTGGTGATGAAGAGAATTAAACTTGGATTTTATTCTTGTGTTCAGACCTGACTGAATATGAAATCTTTGGTTAGGCCTTGAGGCCCATGTCTATGAAATGGCATGAGCACATAAGCTGAGGGTTGCAGGGCAAGACTCTCATGTAACTGGCCTTTCTAGAGGAATCTGCCTGCTTTGAGTTATGCCCTGGGCTGACCAGTTAATACCTGGGAAGAGCCAGTTACCTCCAGTTGGAGACTATCAAAGCAGAAATCTAAATGGAGCGCTGCTATGTGTCAGAAAGCATGAAACCAATGAGGGCAGTTTCAGGCCTTAAATACCTTGCTCTGGGCATATGCACCTTACCCAGGCTACAAAGGGGTGCGGCCAACCTTGGAACATTTTTCTGAAGAGCTATGCCTTTTTTTTCTTTTCCCTTCTTCCTAGCAGATCACTCCTTCCTTTGTTACCCTGCTGGCCTCCTTTGTCCTGTAAATCAGGAGTTACACCACTGCCATTGCAGATGGGACAACTCCTTCTGTTTTAGCAGATGCAAAGTCACAAGCCTCACCTCTTATGGTAAGAGGTGGGTAACTGTGCACTGGGGCTGTTTTCACTACTGCCTGCTGAGGCTATGAAATTTGCACAGGTACGACTTAGGGATTTTGGTAAGTGATTTTGCCTGTAAAACACATACCCCAAAGAAAGGGTTGTAGCATTTCTTCTCTGATTTTGTGGACCTGGATTTATGTTTAGCAAAGTGCAAAACTTTTAATAGCTATAGGGGAGAGTCTTTTTGTGGGGGTTCTTTTCCAAAGAGATGGGATATGAGATGGGAATTGACTGTGGCAAAGTAGGAGGAGAATCCAAGTATTCCACTCCCTGGTGAGTGCTCAAATTAGTGAGCTTTGGGATAAAGATCCCTTATTTCTGCTGGTGACATTTAAAAGGAGACAAAGTCACCAGTGCCCAACAAGGGGCCTGTTTCCTGAGACTAGAGTAGACTATTTCTTTGACCCGCACAAGTGGAGGACTGGGCTATTCATTGCAGCGAACATCAGGGATGAGACAGCAGCTGACATATACATGCATAGTGTTTTGATTAGAGTAATTTTTCTGCTTATGGCTTTACTCTGTTCCATCATAATATATTTCTTGCATCGAGGATGTTATTCCAAGAGATCAACCCTTTCAGATAACTACCTTTTGAGGCCCAGACTCACCTTTGCCATCTGATCTGCAGTGTTACCTTTGGCTCCCAAATAAACAGTAGCCAGGGCAGATGAAATACTCAAAGGGGAGAACAAAATATTCTTGTCACCATCTTCCTGACACTCATGTTTGAAAAAGTCGAGAGCAAAGCTTGTGTTTGCCTTATTCAAAGCTTCCATTGTTCTTAACCTGCACAGAAAGGGACAAAAGATGCTATTAGCGAACCACTAAGTATGACTATGTGCCTGCAAGTTTCTCTTCATTTTTTGAAGTTTCTTTTGTGTTTTAAAATCTTTCCAGTAGTATTCATCTATATGAAGAATGAGGCGGATTAACAATTATAACGTCATATAAAGTATAGCATGTCCTGTTTCACTGATGACACTAGCTATCATTTGGGTTAGGGGAAAACCAGCCTCCAATCTTGTTTTGTATTTCTTCACCAGGACATCTACTGCACTGTGATTTACAGCATCTTGGAGTGGCAGTTGATAATGTTACTTGCCAGTGCCTGGGCTAGAGGATACTGAGAGACTGTCTCTTATGACATCTTTCATGCTTTGATTTGTGCAAGAGCCTTTTGATGCTCATCACTGTAGTGAATGAATACCCTGGTAACAGTAACAGTCAAACTGTAGCTTTAGGACAGGGCAAAATACTATTTCCAATGCTTGGGCAAGCACCGCCCCAACTATTGTATGCTAAGCATCCTGAAATCCTGGTTTGACTTTCAAAAATGTCCCAAAAATCCATCTTACAGCACTAACCCAGATCCTAGCTTCCCAGTTCTTCTGCAGGACAATACTGCTATATTCAGTAGACCACAAGTGCTGCTGTTGGTCATTTTCATTGCAGGTTTAGCTGAGAGATCTAGGCAGGGACTAGGAGCTATTCTGGTTGGTATAGGATGACCTTAGAATAAAGGCAATTCATGTCCTGAGCAGCTCGCAAATCAGGAGCTGACCTGATGTTCATAAGCGCTGAAAAGCACAGGAACAAATGAGCTGACTTAAGCAAACACAGAGGTTCTTACTCTACTATGATATATATGCTAGCCAGTGAGCCCTAGAAATTCTAGAACTCTCTGCAATGAATTGCTCTTCCTGTATATTTTTAAGACTTCCACATTCTAGACCGTGCCTGTGCCATCTTAGTAAATTACTTTCCCAAGCATTTGTTGTTTCCAATTTGTTGTAATCCAATTGTTACAATTCAGATACCTGCTTAGTTTTTTCCTATGCATTTGTCAACAAGGCAACATCGTCCAAGAAGACATGAAATAAATAATCTCTAGAAATCTTTACAGTACCTTGTTCTGTTCAGGGAGGAACACTGCTGCTCTGGGTGTCTCCAAGGTTTCTGCAATTCCCATGAAGGGTAGGGTGAATTTATAGTGTGCAGTTCTGCAAAGGCTCTTATGACTCAAGACTCTGTAATTTATTATGCCCTGAAGGCCCCATCCCTGTGTAAGAACTGAATCATCTCAGAGTAGGATGTGAAGTGATGGTGAGAATGATACCATACAAGAACCTTACAAAACTGACTGCAGAAGTATTTCTATAAACACTTTTGTGGCAACAGGCTAGTAGTAATTTGAACCCACACCACTCTAAATAACCTTTCTTTTGCGGTTTGGAGGTTTTTAAAAAAAGGCAGTTGCTGACCTACTTCTTTAATGATTCATCTACTAGAAATTATTTCTGAGGAACAGATTGAGAGAAGACAGTGACTTCTTATGTGTGAGTTTTTCTGCTGAGAAAGTGTTTGTCACTCTTGGTGGATTTCAGTTTTAGAAAAATTGATTTTGTTATTCTTGGAGGATTCTAAGACTGTACAACCATGGAAGTGTCACTGTGAGATAGTGAAGGTTGAGAAACAGGCACCAAACCCTTGCTTTTATTATCAGTGGTGACTGTCACATCCCAACCTGAGAGGACGAGGGAGAGCGACCAAGGTGCTAATGATCCCCTTGGACTAAATTCAGGTGAAACAACACCAAATGAAGCAAACATTTTATGTCAATGCAGAAGTAACTTGAAAACATGGAAAAGCATTGATGGTGGAGGTTCTTATTAAGAATATTGGTTCAGAATATTATTATTAATATTCTTTTCAGAGTATCTGAAAAGAAGAAGAAGTCGAAAAGAAAGGAAAGGGGACAGAGAGGGGTTGGGGGAGGATAGGGAGATATCACCACCCTTGGATCCAGTGCTGATGTCAATAGACGTGATGATCCTCTGGTGGTGGGCGTGCACCGGTTTCTTTGTTGTAGTGTCTTTTACAGTCTAAGCCTCACCTTCAGTTATGCCTCTAGTGAGCTTACGTGGTTCTTGTTCCAGAAGTTTTGTGATATTATGCGCAGGCACCATTGTGAGGGGTGGCTGTGAGGGGTCTTTTGGGCAGTCATAAGCCCCTTCCTCAAATAAACTTTGTATGACCTCCACAAGTTGCTGTGTGAGGCCCAGCAGAACCTGGGACTGCACAACCTCTGACGTGCCCCCGATGCCCTGTGTTCACCAATTTCCTGCCTGCAGTTCACTACATCCCATCTTACAGCAATGTTTGAGACATTAACTCTTTCAGTCCCTTACAGTGACATCCCTAGAACCTGATGTGGGTCTTAGATTAGACTTCATTTTCTTCTGCTTTTGTTTCCCCACCCTAATCTGAAAGCTGCTTTTTGACCAATGTAACACCTCAGAGATCCGTTCCTTATTTTCCATTCCAGAAATGGATGTTCTGTCAAATTCTCTTTTTCTTCATGCCTTGGCTACTGAAATACCTCCTTCCCTGATTTTCCTTGCAGTCATGCTGTCCCTTCCTCTGATATCCTTCTTGTAGCTGTCCACCCCCACTCTGATCCCTAACTGAAACACCCTGTGCAATCCTACCCTTGCCCTTTATTTCATTCTTTACCCCTACACTGTTGATAATACCACATTGAAAACCTGGACAGGAGCTGCTTGTCTCTCCAGTGCTGCCTCATCAGCATTGAGCAAGGCTCACTCATGAAGTCTGTCTCCTCAGCATAAACTGCCTTTTGAGAGCTTTCTTCTGACCTGCTGCCTATAAGCATACATTTAACGTGGACTTATGTTGTAGGTCAGTGGCTGGCACAAAGGATACTATAATGAGGAATGAGCCATGGGACTACAGGCAAAATTTGGTGTAGGGCATAGGAGGGCAGAGCTGCAGAGGGTCTCTTGCCAGTGGTGAACCTTCTGCATCAATATAATTTGGGTACCAAAAACTTTGTTAAAGTTGCTTTCCTGCTTGTGAGGAACTGCATGACTTTAATCGGATGGTGTTTTCTTGCCCCTCAGGACTTTTGAAATTGTAGCTACACAAAACCAGAATGTTTCAGTGTGAGTCGTAATTAATGCATCAGTTATACTTTCCAGAGAGTGTCATAGCATAGGATAGGTGTTCACTGCAGAATTAATTGCTTCCATTGCACCTGGGAAAGTTGTAATCTGTTTACATTGCCCGTAAGTGATTCCCAAAGCCTAAATGATTTGAGTAATCTTTACAAATTTAGCCATGCTGTTGAACGAGTGGTAGATACACTGGAGAGACTTCATCCCTTAGAGCAATTACTGTGGATTTTCTGGTTTTAAAGCAGGGGTGAATTTAATTTGCTAACTTGTAATGCTGCTTGCTACTTTACAAGAAGTGGCTGAGGCGTTCTGCTTACGTGAAAATGCTAGTTAGACTGAATGAGAGGCTTGTGCTTTTGTGTAAGGTTTTTAAGCTACCTTTTTAAAACACCTCTTGAGTGGCATGGCTGGTCATTAGCAAAAAAAAAAAAGCATACTGAGTAACTGAAATTATACTCGTCTCAAAGGACAACATATGCTAACTCAGCGTGATGGATTGATACGGGTTTCCAATATTATTTTAAATTAGCACGATCAGAGGACACAGCTGAATGGGTGGTGCTACTGCTGACTCAGTAGCAGTGGTATTCTCACTCCCACTCTATACTAAGTCAACACAGCAGCACAGAAGACTTACATTTGTATTAATAGTATCCTTCCTTTGGGAAATAAACTTGTGGGCTCTTTCACTGTAGTCATTCATATTTCCATTTTGTCAAGACAAACATTGGCAGAAGATCAGCTCCCTGGCCATATCTCAGCTATATAAATACATTTTGTTTTCCTCTAGTTTCAGTGTAATTTATCACAAGTCATTGTGACTTTCCTACACAGTGTGTTACTCTGTTCATTAGAACTTGGGTTCAGGAGTAGGTGAAATGCTTGATGTCTAAACGGAACTTTATGAAGTGCTCTGTAAAGGCTCTTGAGGGTCTTGAGAGAAAGCCTTTCTGTCACAGAGAAATGGTGGCTTCTGCTTTCACACAGTATTTTAGGATACAACTTCCAATGGCTGGTTTTCATGTTTATTGGTAGCTTATTTTAGCTGTATCAGCTCTTGGAAATCTGATTTAATTCAAAACTACCATGTTGTATATTTCGGGTAGATCAGAATAAAAAGTTATGTTTGAATAAAAACTCTTCAGTTTCCCTGACATCTTCAAATATTTTTTTACCAGTATAAGCACTGTCTATTTACCTGGGAGGGAATAATTTCTGGTTCAGCGAGCAGAGCAGTCTACTCACGTTTTTGGCTCAGCCAGAGTGGACCAGTAGATTTTAAACATGAAAGGATTTTAAATGTCTCCAAACCTTTAAAAGGACTTCAGGAGATACAAGAAGCATGGGGAGGAGGAGGAGTTTAAAATCTGACAATATTTTTATCCCTTTGGAGGTCTGATGTAATTTTTTTAAATCACCATGTGATTTAAAGTTAAAAACTGTAAGGAGGACTGGGGCACAGAAACTGAGGGATCAGCAAGGGTGCTGAGTGACTAGATACATGAACTTTCCTGTGCTAAGGACGTCTCTCCTCTGGATGATTCCTCTGTCATAGTGTAGTTGAGAGCATGACATGAGCTTTTCCTAACCTTGTTAACTGAAAGAAAATAATGATGTATATGATTCAACTAGACTGATTATAACAGATTTTGGGTTGTGCCATAACAGATTTTTATGTAGGATAAGGAATCTGAAATCTGAAATAGTTTTTAAGTTTGAGAGAGGTTAGTTCTCTGGGTATCTTGTTTCTCTTTAAAGTGTTGGTTGAGATCACACGTCTTTATTTTGAAACAAAGTAGATAGCTATCTGTTGTGTACCTCCTACGAGTAAGTTTGCAAGCCTTCCCTTGCCAAGCAATCCTTGCTGGCATACTCTAACAGTATTTAAAACCTTATGAGCTGCCAGAGGGTGTGGTGAGGTTCCTGTGTAAATATTACTGAGGCATTTCGCTCCACACCTGCAGAAAGCAGAGGTGTGGTGAAATTTGACAGTACTGGCACAATTCATCATACTTTACTATTACTTCTACATGCTTTGTCTTAGACACTGTAATTAATAAAGGTAGTGTTTGTCCTGAGTATTTCAGCCCTTTTAAGAAGTGCAGCACTTCTGAGAAAGAACTGATCTCTATATCTGAAAAGATATAGTTTATCTGTTAATGAATGTGCACACCTTTTTCACATATGCCAGAGTGCAGTTCTCCTTTGAATGACTCAGGCGGCGAGCATTTCTGAAGTATCCCGCATAGCAGTTAACATCAAAAATATTAAGAGTGGCCTGAATTTCTCAATCACGATACACAGAACTGCATTATGAGTAATGACGTGTGTGTGGCTTGTATGCACTTTAGCCGGAACTTGTCATTTTTCTGAAGAAATCTGTCAAAGGGTGTAACTGCACGTCAGCTGCACAACTACTGAATCAGAAAGCTGATACCTGCTTAGTGTTAATGGGAGTCTCCCAGGCTTCAGTGCTGTAGTGCAAGATGTTCCGTGTTGTGGGATGAAGAATGTGAATATCAAGTCAATGTATCTTCAAAACACATTTCTAAACAAGAGTGTATCCTAAACAGGAGCCTTGTGCTGATGTGCTAGAGCAGGGTATAGAGGAAGGGCTCTCTTCAAGAAACCCATGTAAACATTTGCTATTTTTTTCACACAGCAGAAATACAAATATTCTTGCCTGGTGGAGCCACCAGGGGTTTCACAAGGCGGCTGGTATTTTGAGAAGTTTCGTCAGGAAAATTTCCTTGATACTCACTTGTGGAAGTGTACTGGAAATCTTAGCTGTTCACTGATCTGCTTGGCACCTGCTGGCCCTTTGTAGTTTCACACTTTTTAGGCTACCTTTGGGACTGATCTGAGCTACCTGGTTAAGTGCACATACAAAGGCAGTAAGCCTCTGTCCTGGAAGAGGGTAACGCCCAAAAAGGGGCTTGGAATGGAATTTCTGCCTCAGACTGACAAGGACCTTGGGTGAGCTGGAGTGTCATTAGCATCATTTGAACATGTCTTACCAATGCCTTTGCCATTGCAAGATCTTTCCTTCTCTTATGTGTGCTGCCTGTTGCACAAAGGAGCTCAGTCTCTTGACACCTGGCATCCTTTTGCATGGTTCAGCTTAGCAAGCTTTTCATAACTGTGACCAAGTAGAAATTAATGGCATGATACACACCAAGTAAGACAAAATGATCCCATGTACCTTTCTGCTCTCAGACAAAATGAGATGGACAGTTTTGATTTTGTTCCTCAAGCTTTTGTGAGAGGTGCAAAAGTCTGACCTTGCAAGGTATTCCACTGAGGACCTTCTTTTAAAATACCCTGATGATCATCTGCTCTTTGTGACCAAAGCATTTCCAAGCTCTTTCGAGCTGCCCTTTCCAGTTGTGATTCAGCTGAATACAGATCTTTATGGCTCCATTATCCTTTGGACCAGTATTTGTGTCTCTTTTAGCTCTTTCAAAGCCAAAAGCAGAACTCTCTTTGTGTAGTTTAAAACCAGTGCGATAGTCCCTGCTTTAGACTTTTCTTTCTTCTTGGTCTATCTCCCTTCGTTTTCTAGAGCTTTGGGTTTATCTTCTGAGGCTTTCTTAATATTCCTTGCTTCTGTGGTTGCTAATTCCTTATCTGGGAACATAGACAGACCAAGCCATAGACCAAGACTAATTTGAATTCATTGGTAAAGGGGCAACATCAGGCTAAGGAAAGTTAGCAGAGTACGTTTAAGGAGAGGCAGATCTGGCACTTGTGCTCTGTTTATGGCTAGAGGAATGGGCCCTCACCCCACCTCCTGCAGATGCAGCTGATATGCATCTTGGACTCTGTAGTTGACACAGCCTTATTACATGGCAGATGATCCCTCTGGGCAGTAGGCGTGGCACCGCTGTCCTCCCACATTCTTCCTTAGTCCCAAACCTTCCTCTCCCTGACATTTCTCCTCTTAGAAACAAGGTTTGACCCCAGCCCTGCCATGTTCCCTCACTGCCCCAAGGAGTAGATAGAGAATGCTGAAGGGAAAGGAGGATAAAGGATGACGTGGTGGGGATAGTCAGGACTTCGGGGAAAGAGAGTTACTGGATAGCAATGGACCATGCCCAAGGGAAATGAGGCAGAACAAAAGAGAGAAAAGGGAAGAGGAGAGAGGAACTACTCTAACACACAGCCCTGTGAAGTTTAACGATTCTTCCTCTACCCTCTTTGTTCACCTTTAATTCCCTGTCCTGGTCTTAGCTGGGGTAGATTTAATTTTATTCCTCATAACTGGTGTAATACTGTGGTTTGGATTTAGGATGAGAATAATGTTGATAACACACTGATGTGTTTTAGTTGTTGCTGAGCAGTGCTTACACTAAGTCAAGGACTTTTCAGCTTCTCATACTGCCCTGCCAGCGAGAAGGCTGGAGGTACACAAGAAGCTGGGGGGAAACATGACCAGGACAGCTGACCCAAATTGGCCAAAGGGATATTCCATACTGTATGACATTGTGCTGAACAAAAACTGGGGGGAGTCAGCGGCCCAGGGTGCAACACCTGCTCAGGAACTGGCTGGGCATCAGTGAGTGAGTGACGAGCAATAGCATGGTGCATCACTTGTTTTGTATATTCTTTTATCATTATTATTATTTTCCCTTCTTTTTCTGTTGTATTAAATTGTCTTGATCTCAACCCACGAGTTTTACCTTTTTTCTGATTCTCTCCCCAATTCCACTGGTGAGGAGTGAGCGAATGGCTGTGTGGGGTTTAGCTGCGTGCTGGGTTAAACCACAACATTCCCAAATCTCTGCCTTCCTCACAAGAACTCATATGACACCTCACTATTCTCCCTCTCCATATTGACATCTTATTAGAGCCACAACACTGAAATTTTACCTGTGTGACTAAGAAGTCAGACTTCCAGTGTAAGGATTTGCTCACCTCCAGGGTCCTGTTCCTGTCATCTGTAAGGTGCCACTAATAGAAGTTCTTTGTTTGCCTGCATTGATTTTAGACTGTGGATTGCTGATGCTAATTTTTAGAAGAAGTGGGAAATTGCTGCATAAGTTGAAAAAATAAAAGATCAAAATTAGTTTGGGATCTTTTTTCCCGGGGGGTAGTATGCAATTGTGAGCATTTGTTCATGTCAGAAGAGAGTTAGACTGTATGGTATTGAAGTCTTTGTCTTGTGATGTTTAAGAGTATAACAGTGAGGAAAAGGGAGGCCAGGTACAAATGATAGCCCACTGATATCCACATATAATAAAATGGAGATAAAGTATAAATTATCCTACTGGTACTAAAAACATACAGCATGAAGATATATATTGTCTCACCTTTGCTCCTAAGCATTGTTAGCCATCCTAGGAATTTTCTGATCACAGTGTGACTAAGCACAGCTTGGGATTTACAGAGATGTTCTGTAGATTTGGTTCCAAGAGGGTTAAAAGTGAGGAAAGATGGTGAGAGCTTTGCGGGCTGACCATGGGAGAATCAAAATGAAGGAACTGATGGGGCTCATTCTCACATGTGGCCAACACTCATTTGGTGAGAGACAACTAAGCTAGGTGGATGGCTTACACTACTTCTACATTAGTGAGATGTGGATTAATGTTTAAAATGAAATTAATAAGAACATTGTGGATTCTCCAACCTTTAAGATATGCACCATTTGACTGGGAAGAGCCCCGAGCAACCTGGTATATCTTTGAAATTAGGATCAGATGACTGTCAGCTGCCCATTCCAAACCAAGTTACTCTCTAACTCTGTGAATTTCAGGAGACCAATTTTTGCAAATAACTGACTTTGTTCAACTGAGCAATATTACTTACATTCTTATGTATTTGAAGAACTGGGACTGGAATAAACAGTAAGGCTCCAGGCTAAAATTCTGCCATCTCTATGGAAATTCATTACCTGGATTACCTTCCCACTGTAAGACTGCAGGAAGGCAAACAAGTGTGGTCTGGTATCTGCACAACTCACTAATCCTTTGAATTAATTGTGTCTCTTTGCACATGTGAAATTACAAATATACATATGCGGTGTGGTGGTAGAGCAGTAAAAGCCTCTTATGATGGGTCCTAAAGGTGTGAGTCCGAGTCTTCTTCCATACTTGTACTGAAAGAAATACTGCGGTAAAAGAGAGGGTAATCCACCTGTGCTTCCTGCCACAGCAGAGAGCCAAAGTCTCTAGGACGTGGCACTGACTGTTTTGCTTCTTTGGGGATGGAGAAGAGCCTGTAGCCCCTTCTGTTGGCACAAAGGAAAGGACTTGATCCATGCTGGGTGATGGAGGTCTGATATCTGTCACCCAACTTGGGGCTACATTCAGGCCTGTCATTTAGAGGCCTGTTCTTTACATGCCTTTTACTACAGAAGCTACAGTGCCTCAGGTGTGGAAGGCTGTTGAAGTTTATAGCTCTTAGACAGATATTTCTCTGCCTGAGATTTGAGGACTGCAGCATCCCTTCCTTAGTGGTTGTGTGACTTGCCAAGTCCCAAAATGGTTTCAAAGTTTTCAGTCTTCGAAAACATAGGACTGAGAATGCATGTTTTCTTTTTTTTTTTATTTGTGTATTAGAGATGGACAGAATGCACAGCTGTTTATGGAAGTGACTACTGAGGACAAGAATATGACTGCTTGTTGCTCTCCTGCTGGCTGCTCCTGCTGGCAGGAGAAGTCAGTGGAAATCAGGAGGCAGCACTGAATCTATCTGTCTACATACAGGAGCAGACGTACTGCTTTGCATCCTCCATTTGTGAAGAAGTATATTTTAATGAATCGACAAGAACTACAACAGCCTAGAAACAGTGCAGTTTTAGAACAAATCTGCTGAAAATTAAGTGTCCTGGGGATTTTAGGTGACCTATTTCCATGACAGATCAACAGAAACTCCAGGACAATAGTGAACACATTGTTAGCCCTCTTGCAATAAATTTTCCCGTTTGTTATCTCCTGAACAGCAGTTGACTAAGATACAGGAAAGTGAAGGAAAATATTCGAACTATTTATAGGTGGTGAAGGTGATATCATGTTATGTTCCTCCTTTTGCAAGATCATGTTTGCTGTCAGCAAGTTATGCCCCCCGGGTGCTGCCAGTGTGTTATCTTGGGGGCTGGCAGGGGAAGCCAAAACAAGTAGAACACGCAAAATACTGTGTGGTGGAACTGAAGAAACATTCCACCAGACCACCCAGCACTGGTGCCATGCGGAGCAAACTGGAGTCAGGAAAGAGCATAGCTTTCTTGCTGTAAATTCATGCCCCAAAACCTTTCTCTTTCACTCTTCAGGTACTTCTCTGTGACAGCTCCTCAAAGGTCTGCTCCCTTTCTTGCTTCAGTGACAAAAGGAAGAATAATTCATTCCGAAGAGAAACTATAACTTGCCATAGACGTTGCTTCTCTTAGCATGATTATTCTCTTTAGTTACAAAATAAAAACACATAAAGCTTTATAAGCACAACACAAAGATAACTAGAAAACTTCTTCCTATTTCCCATTCTCGTGTGTTCTCCAAGGCAGTCTTGTGTCTCAGTGGGATGTAGATTCTGCACATATCCAGCTGCCTTCCAAACTGCTTATCAACTCCTGTTTCAGAGAAACTGGGTGAATCATGGTTTGTGGTGAAAGTATTATATCTGACTAGTTTGAGTTGCATGCATGAGAGGTTATGGGTCATGCTGGTCCCTTCCTGAAAGAAGACTGGCCTCAATATTGTATCTTAGCCCAGACCGAGGACAGACTCTCATTCCTCATCTGTCTGTAAGCAGTGAACCAACTCTGATAAAAGAATCATGCAATCGTACATCATCTCAAGCTGGAAGGGACCCATAAGGATCAAGTCCAACTTCCTGCTCCTCACAGAACTCTCTGAAACTAAACTGTATGACTAAGAGCATTGTCCAGATGCTCCTTGAACTCTGACAGAATTGGCGCTGGGACCACTTCCCTGGGGAGCCTGTTCCAGTGACTGACCACCCTCTCAGTGAAAAACCTCTTCCTAATGTCCAATCTGAACTTCCCCTGATGCATCTTCATTCCATTTCCTCGTGCCCTATCGCCGGTCCTCAGAGAGATGAGATCAGCACCTTTGCCTCTGCTGCCCACCTTGAGGAAGCTGTAGACTGCGATGAGGTCACCCCTCAGCCTTCTCTTCTCCAAGCTGAACAAAGCAAGTGACCTCAGCCACTCCTAAGTCTTGCCCTTGAGGCCTTTCACCATCTTGGTCACCCTCCTCTGGACACACTCGTATAGTTTGATGTCCTTCTTATAACGAGGTGCCCAAAACTGCACACAGTACTGGAGGTGGGGCCGCACCGGTGCAGCGTAGAGTGAGACAATTTCCTCCCTCAACTGGGTAGCTATGCTGTGCTTGATGTACCCCCAGGGCACAGTTGGTCCTTTTGGCTTCCAGGCCACACAGTTGATGCTTAGTCAACTTGCCATTGGTCCAAACCCCCAGACCTCTTTCTGTGGGGTTGCTCTCCAACCTCTCGTCTCCTAGTTTATATGTATAATTAATAATACCCTGACCCAGATGCACTTGAAATACTCCAAATGAAATGCATTTGCTTAAACATGTTTTTATTATTATGAATAAAGGAGCAAAAGAGTACATCGGCAAGACCCATTACATATAGATACAGGGAAAACAATTTGAACAGTAACATGCCATATTTGGTCATGATGATTGAGCCAAAAAGGTTTAAGGAGAAATATGAATTATAAGGTTTCTATAATGTGTCTTTACAAAGCAGTGTCAGGAGCACAAAGCAAAAGCAAGTGCCTTGTCAGAGTAGGAATGGTTGGCGACAGTTTTGAGTTTAATCTGGGAGCATTCAAGTGACTAATTCCAGACAAGTCACCACAATGCTTGTCTCTAGGGAAACCTGGCTTAATTAGAAGGCTGCAATTTTTTCCATAAAACTTCTGCTGATAAATGGGGTTGTGTTTTTTTCAGTGTGACAATTTGGCACTATTATTGTTAACTTCCACCAGGAACATCTCTGTTCATGCTCATGCTTTCTTTGGGTCCAATTTTCATTCCCTTAATTCTTCATCCATGAGTAAATAATATTACTCTGCAGGATGAAGGGCGAAGGGCCTCTGTTTTCATGGCATAATTTCTCTGACTTTAACTTATTTTTTCTTTTAAATAAAGCCTTCCAGTTTTAGAAAATATGGATGAAAGAGAGAGTATGCATTTCCTTCTACCCTGGATATTGCAGTGCTTTGGGTCTTGCTGTGAGGGACAAATTCTTTCAGCTTCCTTCTCTTTAAGGGGAAAAGCATCTGCCAAAGAAGAGGATGCTGTTGGTTGGGTTGTGCTTGATCAAGAAGAGGAAAGGGTGGTCAGCCCTAAACTCTTCAGGGTCATTTGTAACCTCCACCTCAGCTTCTGTTGAGCCTATCACCTCACTTCCTGCTTCAGAGATTTCCACAAATGCCTCATGTATGGCTTCAGACATCTTCAGGCTCTCTGCTGAAGAGATGCCAGACAGATTGGCCAAAGGACTGAACAAGTCGGTTATACCCAAAGCCATTAAGACAGATGTGAGGTTATATTTTTCCTCAATCTTCATGCGGGGGAGGAAGACTTTAATTTTCCTCTCTTCCATGATATTAGGACTGGTCCACTCCATGAGTTTTTCAAAGGTGATTGCAGTCTCAAGCTGCAAGGAGACAAGCAAAAAAGATCTTTGGGATGAGAGCACAACTTCCTTTGTGGCAATGCAGTACCAGCGGTGGGGTTTTTTTCTCTCTTAAACTGACTGCTCTTGGAATGGCATTTTTTCTAGGTGTGTACAGTATCTAGGAGAGGAAACCAAACTATGACTCTTTTTTCTCTGCTATGTCCTGCTTTCTACTTCTTTAATAGCCTCACTGCCAGTTAATTTTTTAATGAGATGGCTACTCACCAAATTTCACCTAAAGCTCTTCCCTATTTATCTTCTTTCCTTGGGAAATATATTCCAAAAATCATTCTGTGCTTTTGAGTTGTAAGCTCTATCTACTTTTAAGACATCCGGGTAACCAGGCGTTAATGGTAACCAACTACTAATATCTGAAATATCAGTTATTACTGGGGAAATTTAGCTGTGTTCAAATGCCTCTTCATTTTTGTAACTTAGATTCTTTTAGTTAGTGTACAAACATTTCAATGAACTCTCATTTATTATATAACCTTCTATTCAGAATAACTATAGCCTGCTAATGACAATATCCCATGCCTGTATTCTGTTCATATCAGCAATAGTATGTCATGTACATTTTATTATCTGAAATTGTTTTAAACATTCCATATTCATTCCACCTTCATATTCAGATTTTAGATAGTTTAATTTCTGAAGTTATGAAGGAAGCATGTTGAGCACTGCCAAACCGAACAATAACTACAACTAGTAAAGCTAACATGAACTTCCCAGGAAGCTCCTCAGTGTGCAGGAATGAAGACATAAAACCTTTAGAGTTCAAGCTGCTGGAGTAACAGCCGCTTAGCTGAAGAACGAGCTGTTCTGCAGTGACCAATATTTAACCCACCAAAGCAGTTCCTTAAGCAATCCATGCTCATCACAAACTGCTGCAGGACCACTGAGACAGCTGCATGCTTCTGTGCAACAGTGCCATGTTGCCAGTGTTTGGATCTGTGCTGGTGAATTGTTTTAGGATTAACTTTGTTGTGAACGGCTTTGCAGCACCTACATTTCACTATATTTATGGTTTTCTGACATCCAACTGCCAGGGCCGTACCTGCTCCAGGCCAGAGACATCATCAGGCAACAGCACCAACATGCTCAGCTCTCCACTGGCATACGGAAGCTCCAGAATCTTAATTTTCTCAGAAGCCAACACTGCCACTTTAAATGAACCAATCTGATGCATCACCTGCACAGGTTTGCTTTCTTGCTGCAAAACCAAATAAGATAACATAGTTTTTACAAAGATTATTCTTAGAGTGTAGAAATGTCTACTTATGGTTAAAACTACTGATTGCTCTTGTTCTAGAAGATTGTGTAAGAACTTGTCTATCCTCTTCATAAATTCTAGAAGACACCGTCAAGTTGATGTATGCCCATGTACCTCAGTCATTCTGAAAGGCACTGCCTGGGTGTCTTCATCCTTAAATGCTTTCTCCCACATTCCTTTGAAGTAAATGGCGTTAACAAGGACCATTTCAGTCTGGGGATCCACAGAGCCCGGCTGAAGGATGTTTTTGATCATTCCTTTAAGAATGCATAGGGAAAGAGAACACATTTATATAATACATCTGTGTATAACACATCTTACTTGGCAATCACAACATTAAATAAAGGGTATAGAATTTGTGGGGAGGAGGGTGGAGGGCAGGGACAATTTTTTGGTGTTGCAGCTGTAATCTTGTACTTCCGAGGTTGATTTGCTCACTGCTGTTGGCAATAGCTGTTGTTTCCCTCTCTGTAAAGAACTATAATGAGAGTTACAAGACCCAGAGACTGACTTGTTTTAAAATGAGTAAACCTGTATATTTTGGGATAACTGGAAAAACCATTGGAACATTTTATCCCAGGATGATCTCCAACCCAAACAGTAAACACAAATACTTCTTTCTTCAAACCAAAGTTGAAAGCAGAAGGTAGTGGGAAAGAAAACCAGAATTTTGCTCTGCTGTCTTCTTTTACTTTGTTCTTGTTTATTCCGCAGTCCTCACACACATAGCAAGCTCCTCCCTTTGTCCCTTCCTACCAGTGGCTTAATCATGGCCTGGTTTTCTCTTTCAAAGTATGACACCACACCAGAGGTTGTGTGATTGTGAATATTAATATCAGTTAAAATTCAGCATCATTTTTCTGTGTTTGCTCTTCAGGCCATGTATTTCAAGCATGGGAGAAAGTAATGTTTTGAGGGGGCTGGGAAGAGACTGGAAGAATGGAGGAACCACACTGAGATGCAGTGGGTTAAAAATCCCAATTGTAGTATACCTCTTTCTGTGCATTTCATACACCTCCCTACCATTCCTTCACTCTGTGGTTTTCCATTGCCCTTTACCTGTTAAGATTTCTCAAGTACCTTATGACTGCATTCCCTACTCAACAGGCACACAACAACTCTGGGAAGCTTGAGGGCAAAGGTGAAAGAATATCCAGATTCTCAACATTAATGTCAAACCACTTGTCAATGTGTACAAAGCATATTCTAGTGCTGTCCCTTTCATCAGGACTGCAAGTATTGCATACCCCCAAAGCCCCTAAAGTTATAGGGAGTCCTCTAAAAGGGATGTGTCTGAGGAAAAAAAAATCGTTTAATGATAGTTCCATATCTGGGAACTGATCTGTTATCCAGGAGAAGGAAGAGAGAGGGAGGTTTCGGGTTTCTTTTGTCTCCTGACTTAAGTGTTCTCATGTGCTGTTCTCATGTAGCAGAAGGGAAAATCCCTGTGCTGATAGTTGGCTTGCTCCTACCATTTGTCTGACTTTCAATCCAGGAATTGATGAGCTCTCTGGCTTGATCTGCAGCCGTTTGAAAGCTGATCGTTTCCAAGCCTCCTTCATAAAGTTCCTTCACACATTGTAAGTATTCCTGCAAAGGAAGAATATGCAGTTTTCAGATCAGAATGTAAAAGCATTTTGCGAATGTGAAATGTAAGACTGAAATCAACACATATGAATAATCTGCTTATTAAGGCTAATCAGTAAACCATTTTTCTAGTTCTTAAGCATCTTAAAATTTGACATTCATTGCTTCAAGCAAGATTATATGCTCAAATTTTAGAAATTATTTTCCATCACCGAGTTTGATCCAAAAATTACATTAATTTCAGTCAAAGCATTTTTCTTCATTTTGCCCACTTTTGGACTTTTTACTTTGCAATGGTATTTTCTTTTATTTTCTAATAAAATTTTCCTTTCAATAGGAAAACTTGGCATATTTTTAAGAACCTGAAGTTACTGTTCAAATTTGTTTTACAAGTGGAGAAAACAGTTGGAGTTAACTCTTTCCAAGAGAAGTTACCTTTATTAATTATACCTTGACATGATTGCATCGTGATTGTATTTTGCACAAACATCTTTTTGGCTAGGCACATTTTTTCTCAAGACTGTAGAGGGTTAGGGCTGTGATAGAGAGAAGTCATGAATCCTGTCTTCCATATGGATGAAAATTTCTTTAGCAGAACCTAGACTTCTGACAGCACTTTTGCATTACAAAATGGTACAGTTTTGACATGGAAATAACTCAGATCAGATCTTAGACCAACTCACCGGTAGGATTGGGTATGTCTCTTCAGCATAAAGTCTACTGGCAAAGCTGAGTGAATGATTGTCACTTGATTTGGTGATTTGGGTGAATATGTCTTTAAGTGAAGTGTGGACGCTTACAGATGTGCTGCACTGAATCGTTGGCATGGATACAAATAAAAAGATAGATGATATTCTAATTTTAGTACTTTGGTTTTTCAAGCTGTATGACAAGAGTTCAGACACTTCTGGTTTCAAAACTATTGTTCATCCTGTATGTCTTGTTACTATAACTACACTGATGTAGTAATTTTCTAATATATGCAATTCTGTACTGGTTTTCTACTGTAATTTCCTCATCCCACTCTCAGGGGGACTCTTAATTACCCACTACAGTCATCTAGCTCCAGCAGATCAGGTAGGCTTTCCTCCATTCCCGAACAGTCCCATTTAACCAGTAACACCCAGCTACCTTGCCTAAGCATAAAAATATCTTAATTTTCCCTATTTGCCCAGTATTGTGGTGCTGGGTTTCATCTTACACTTGTTCTGAATCCTCTGCTAGCTCCCTTCTCCCTCTATTCTTTTGGACAGAGTGTTTCCCCAACAGCTGGATGCAGAGCACTAGCTGCTCATTGGAGAGGGGTCAGAACTGCTAAGGGATTGCTTTATCTGCTAGATTTTGCTCCCTGGACAAAGTGACATAGAGGAGATGAAGTTATTTCTGTACCTGAGATTCAATACTCTCTCCAGATGCTGTGATTTTATCAAAGGGAACAACCTGCAATTGAAAATAATAGTAGTTGAAATAACAGGTATGACAAAAAAAAGGTTATGCAACTGAGATTAACACATGAGGTTTGAAGTAAACCTATTGGCTAACTGAGAAGCTGGATGACTCAAAAGGTGCAATCCATCTGTACCATCTGTGAACAGCTGTGCCTACTGTTGCCTACTTAGATGATCTCGTTTTCTATTGAGCATCTAGAAATCATCTCCAATGTGCGCTATTAGTAATATTAACTTTATTCCAGGTAACAAGCCAGCCACTCTCTACAAAGGAGGTGAGACCTATAGAAAACTCACGTGAAACATTCTGCAGTGTAGAGACATGTTTTGGCTCTCTCCCTGGAGATTTTATCTGCTTTCCTTACTTTAAACAAAGGACCACTGGAATGTGATTCTCTTTGAGAATCCTACCGCTAACAATGATAAAATTAAAATTTAAATCCAGTTTCAAAATTTCTGGCTGATGCATTTTTTTAACACTGTTGGAGTTTGAGATGGCCACAGCTTTTGATAACTCTGGATCCAGATTTTTTAGCCTCTGAGCTATGCAAGGAACATTGTCATATAATTGGGTGCTAAGGCTCTATTGAGCAGCAGGAATGTTAAAATCCATAACCGTAGCCTCACCTTATCTATCTGAGCCCTGGTGTTTTCTCTTGCCCCTAGGTAGACCATGGACAGAGCTGAAATGATGCTCAGGGGGGAGTAGAAGATGTTCTCATTGACATGCTGGACTTTCAGCTCCTTGAATATATCAAAACAAAATTCCGAGCTTGCTGCACCGATGGAGCCCATTCTGAAACCGGTGTTGTCTAGAGCAAACAGCAGAAGTACAACAGCAGCGTAATGATGGAATGCCACACAAACACAGCACAATGTACTTTAATAGTTTTTAGGTGATGGAATATAAACAAGTAGTTTTGAAGTCATTCTGTGGTAAAATGCTTATGGCTATGCGCACCTCTCATGCATGTAAGAAACTGTATTCATAAATCTATTTCCTTCTGCATTTGTATTCAGTTGCCTTTTTGGCAGTAAAGTTACTCAGAGGTCTTAAATCTGTGTGGGATTTCTGATTCCCTTTTCAAAGCAGTCAAACAACAATTACCTGTACTTATTTTCATTCAGTGGAGACTAGAATTCCCTGGTACTGTGTAGTACCTGTGATGAAAACAAGAAAATATGATCTGTCTTTGATATACTTGCAAAGATGGAAATTTAAAGTGCAAATTTTAGTAGACTTGCTGTAGGTTTGGACAGATATAAGCAAAAGCAGAGGCTAGCTGACCATTTTTATTTTCTAAAAATAAACAAGTGCAGTAAAATATCTATCTGTTGCACAGTACTTACTGTCAGTAGATCTTAAAAGACTTGTATCTTTACCCTTGTTTTAGTAATGGAAGCATGGATAGGCAATATAATTTGTCTAAGGTCGCCTGGTTTAGAAGAGAGACTGATGCACAAAATTCATATTCCACTCTATTGTGCCTTCAGATACAGCTTGCTTTGCTCAAATATATCTATGTATACTGCACTATAACCTTTCTGAGAAATCAGATTTTGTTGTGACACTCAGATAGAATAGAAATGCAGACATGATAAAATAGCAATGGCTACCATAATACAACGCTGTTAAATTAATATTTGTTTGTGGCATAGAGCAGTAAAAGCTTTATATTTGTTTCTGTCTGAGGCTGCTATAAAGTTCTGGACAGTTTGAGTCCTGTGTAGCACAACTTTTGAGGTCAGCATGAATCTAGTTTCCTTCTTGTGATTTACAGAAATTGTGAAAGTGTGTTGTCTTTCAAAATCTAGCCCCTTATGAAGGTGCTTAATGCTGGGATCTCAAGTTTGTCTTTGGAGTATTAAACCCCACCCAGATTTTTAGTGACCATGCTCATGAGTATGCACATACACTCACCTACTCATTTCACTCACTTTCTGTATACAAGTTCGCATTTATAGATTATTGTAAAAATATGTCTGTACACCCACACACATTTTTATCTTGTGTAGTGTTCACCAGCTGTATTTTCCAGGGATGCAACTGTTAGAGAAATTTCACACTGAAATAAACCTAGCAAGTTCACTGAATGCCACAGTTTTGCTCTCAGTGCACTCTGTTGAATCGGATGCCAATTAAGCGAAGATATTCTTTTGCCAAAATCAAACTTAAAAGATACTGAACAAGAGGATAAGCTGCTCTGAAATAAAATAATACTTTAAGCACAACGAATAAGCTTTTAAAAAGTCTACTGAAAACAAATACTCAGGTTTTACACATAATAAGAGTGTAGACCGCGTACACACAGGTCAGAAGATTTGTAGAGAATAGAATGTAAATATTCTGTCCTTAAAGATACCAAACACAATGCAATAATTGCTTTCCTTTTAAGTTTAGGCTCAAGCAGTAAATAACATAGTGAGATGGTAAATTTTCCTGGAGAAGTGCTTACCTTTTGAGCTTCAGCACCAAAGGCAATACAGCTTTCCAGCTGTATGTAGACAGACTGGCTGAGGCCTTCGGAATTTATACAGTCTGAATTGTGACCCACCCGCTGCTGCCCTTCAGAAGTTTGACCTTTGACACCATAAAAATAATTTAATTGGATTAGGTCAGTTTTAAATTTCAATGAGTCCGGTTTTGATTGAAGGGAGAGCAAATATTAGTTTTTTATTCTATGTAACAAAGTGTTTTCCACCAGTACATCAGGACTGTTGAATTGGAGAAAAGACTGGGAAATAACGTTCATGTTCCTTTAAGCCTCATTTGCAACTTGATACTGGGGTGTTAATAAAAGCAAAAAACGTGACAACCTCAGTGATGGAAAACATAATTAGTAGTTATTAGTCAATCTGTCAATAATTAATCAATTTGTTATTAAGGTTCTAGTAACAGACCAGAACTCTCTTTCAATTGATCCTTTCTGAATGTACAAAATGCAGTCGAGCCATGCTAGACAGAAGGCAAGTGAAAACAGGACTTGGCCTATTATGCTACTAAAAAAACTGGGAAATAAAGAAGATTGCATGTGAGAAAACCAATTGAGATGAAAGTCAAATGCAGGCCCATTTTCTTTGAAAAGTTGGGATATTTAAAAAAGATCTTTTGGTGGGTGTGAACGTTTTATAGCAAACTATTTTATTCTCGGGGAGTAAAAGCAAAACATAGCCCCAGACAATGTAAAAAGTAGTCAATTCCAAATATATTTTGTGGTATGCACTTGCAATGTATCTCTCAGATCTTCCATGGGTAACTTAATGGTCTGGCAAATGATGGAGGAACTGTGAAATCCAGCTAAAGGAGTGTTCATGGTCTGTGGGACAATCATAATATACAATAGCAAATATATTTCAGTTATAAAAGCATTTCAGTTATAAAAGCTATTGTTCTGTATTGAAATAATAGAATGGACAAACAGTAAAGAAACCATTCTGACCTCTGTAAAACACTATGTGATTTTTAAAAAGTCACGGGGGTGGGGCGCGAAATCTCAAAGTCAGTACGACATAATTCTTTAGAACATATATGGAGATGGCTGTGATCTCTGTTAAGGAGAAGAGGTGGGCTCCTATACTGCTGTCAAAAGCTTAGATGGTGCAGTTTTCTATGCCTCAGTCTGCTTCCTTCTGAGAAAATAAATGTGACATTGAAATCAACATTCTCCTTGCTGAGTTGTTGTCACCAAGGCAGTCTGAGGACTTAAGCAAGACAAGATTTAGTGGAAGTGTTATTTTTTGTTAAATCTCTACTCCACATGTATCAGCCCAGTGGTTTGGTTTGGTTTGGTTTTTTTGTTTTCCCACAGATAATCTGACAGATACGTATCTATACTTAAGCACAGAATAATTCTTCTAACTTTTTTTTTTAAGTCAGGCCTACTGCTTCTGTTTCAGCCTTTAAGAAAGCCTAAGAAGCTTGTCTGCTTTTTTCTGATTATAGAGGTGCTTCTCAGAAAACACTATACCTACCTCTAAAATGTGTATTAGTATGTTGATGGAGAAAGGGAATGGTGAATGAGTCTCCCAGGTGCATTGTTAATGAAAAATCGCCACCATCTGGTCAATCTAACACCAGTAATGAGTTGTGTACATGTATTCTACTTAGTTTTTTGTATCAGTTTGTTAATATACAGATCAATGGAGACCAGCTGGTCCTGTCACACTGAAACATCCTGGTGAAATATCATGGAAAAGAAGGATAAAGGATAGTTTAATCTCTCACTGAGGCAAGGAACTGTTTACCAGCCAGCCAGGTGATGGAGAAATCCAGCCTCAAAGAAATGCTTCCAGATACTTTAAAGCATTAAGACAGTGCCACCACAGCTGAGAAGAACAGTCAAAGATCTCCTTGAGAAGGAGGCAGTAAGGAGGCAGTTTTAGTAGGAAAATTTCAATCTTTCTAGAGGCCTGGTCTGAGGGCATGCCACATGGATACAGCAAGGGAACTGGGCAACTCATCTAGTACCTCAGCTTCTAGCCGAGTACCCAATAGTTTGGTGTACCAGTGAGCCAAGGCACCGAACACTTAAACAACTATCCATATTCCCTCTTTTGTATCCACTGGCAGAGTGGGTCCCATTTCATTTGTGTAGCTCAAAAGGTGAGGTGGTACCACAGACATCAGGAGGAGCAGAAGTGCTTTCTAGTTCTAGCTGGCCAGAATATCTGGCATAAAATAAAACAGTGGGAGGTGTGCCTGGACCCTGAAAGTCACAGGGAGTGTACCACACCTTGCTTTGCTTTTAAGCTTCATGTCCACAAAATAGTGGTTACCAGGAGCCCTTCAAAGCTGAAGATGAAAGAGCTGAAGATAACATGCCAAAGTGGGCATATGCTGATGATACTAAAATAGGAGCAGCTGTGAACTCCCTCTCCTCCCAAGAGGCCTTGCAGAGAGATCTGGATAGACTAGAGAGCTGGGCAATAAATAACTGTATGAAATCTAACAAGAACAAGTGCCAGCTTTTCCACCTGGGTCAGGGTATTATTAATTATACATATAAACTAGGAGACGAGAGGTTGGAGAGCAACCCCACAGAAAGAGGTCTGGGGGTTTGGACCAATGGCAAGTCGACTAAGCATCAACAGTGTGGCCTGGCAGCCAAAAGGGCCAACTGTGCCCTGGGGGTACATCAAGCACAGCATAGCTACCCAGTTGAGGGAGGAAATTGTCTCACTCTACGCTGCACCGGTGCGGCCCCACCTCCAGTACTGTGTGCAGTTTTGGGCACCTCGTTATAAGAAGGACATCAAACTATACGAGTGTGTCCAGAGGAGGGTGACCAAGATGGTGAAAGGCCTCAAGGGCAAGACTTAGGAGTGGCTGAGGTCACTTGCTTTGTTCAGCTTGGAGAAGAGAAGGCTGAGGGGTGACCTCATCGCAGTCTACAGCTTCCTCAAGGTGGGCAGCAGAGGCAAAGGTGCTGATCTCATCTCTCTGAGGACCGGCGATAGGACACAAGGAAATGGAATGAAGATGCATCAGGGGAAGTTCAGATTGGACATTAGGAAGAGGTTTTTCACTGAGAGGGTGGTCAGTCACTGGAACAGGCTCCCCAGGGAAGTGGTCCCAGCGCCAATTCTGTCAGAGTTCAAGGAGCATCTGGACAATGCTCTTAGTCATACAGTTTAGTTTTAGGTAGACCTGTGAGGACTTGATGATCCTTATGGGTCCCTTCCAACTTGAGATATTCTATGATTTTATGAACCTATGTGTCTACACCTCATAAGCTGTTTTCTCACGCTGTTTATAGTGAACCTCAGAGCTGTGCCACTATATGCACCCTTTATTCCTTTTTTGTTCAGAGCCACTTTGTGTTCAGGGGTTTACTTCTATTTCTACCGCACTGGTCTTCCATTGCTGATTATAAGATTTGGCCAGTATATTCATCTCAGTCAAACCTGCCTGCAGGTGTCCCTCAAGCCTCTCTCCTAAACAACCATGATTCCCCTTCCCTTAATCTAGTTTATCGTACATGAATTACCTAAGTGTCCAGACCTGTGTCACAGGCACATCTGATCACAAACAGCCTGTATTTTAGGACCTACAAACATATCCAGCAAGCAGCTGCAATTTTGTCAGTGATTGTTTTTTCACACCATCACACTGCAAGTATAGAACAAAAATTACCCCAGAGTTGTTTTTCATACCTGGTGAATTTGACTTCTGTGTAGTGTCCTGGTTCCAGACCTGCACAACAGTTTTGTATGTGTTTGATGTAGAGCTTTGTTTCATTAGTTTTACAAAAGCCATGTTTTCTCTCCAAGAATCAGAGTTTCAGGTTCAGAACAAACCCACAACATGGAGTTTAAGAAGCTCTGCTCTGATAACATATGAGAAAGACATGCCACACTCTTTTCTAGAGGCCTGTTTTGGTTTTCTGTGCTCAGACTGATAATTAATGCAAGGCCAGTTGCAAGCAACAGAATCTACCCACGATCAAATGAAGATCTGGATGAGAATAGGCCATCAGGATTACATCAACACACAAAAGATCTTGCATAGTCTGCTTGACATGGAGTCTAGAGAGAGTAAGCAAACCTTCCTGCAGTTGGAAGGCTACCTGGAACTACTGGCATTGGATTGCCCTGTCCAGCACAGCTGTGCAAAGCAGTACGAACAGTTCTGTCACACATCCTTGCTTGACAATGCTTGTCCCAAGAAAGAGGTCAGCTAAGGCTCTGCTGCCCTTTCCTCTGCCAGGCATTTCATTATGGAGCTGTCCCTAAACCAACAGACTCTTAAGTACCTGAGCCTTGGACACCTGGGAGTATGAAAGGCACTTTTTATCCAAATGGATATGAAGTCCAGGTCAGCTCGCAGACCAAAGCCTGTCATCCAATCACAAAAACCTACGCAGAACTCGAGATTTTGTTCTCCTTGTTCCTGCTCTTTTGCCAGTAGGGAGGAGGATGTTAACTGTTTTGTGTTTGTCTTCATTCCATATTGTGAATCTGAAAGCTGCCTTTCCATGAGGGACAGAAACAACCATTCACAGAGAGAGAAATAATTTTACCCAGAGTGACTGCAGCTGACTGTCTAACTGCAGACCTTGGTGCTGTAGCTATCAATGATGGTTTCTATCTCAGTTGTTCTGTGGGACTGTGTTCTTTACCCACGCCAAATAAAATGAGGTGTCTGGCCAAGCTCCTTCAGACAGGACATTGTAGCCCACCTGGTGACTTTCTGCAGCAGTGCTGTGCCATTCTGAAGAGATGGACATTGTTGCCTGCAGTGCTGTCTTGATCTCTCACAGATTGTGACAGGGGCATTCGTAATTGCTCTTGATTGTCATTGGGATATCCCATATCAGGTCTTACAATCATTTTAACCTGACATGGGCTCAGCCTTCATTGTACAGCCAATGATTTCTTAATGCTCCTCCACAAATATTTCATCTGACATAGATTCATGTAGCCTTCATGGCATAACTTTCAGTGATCACATCCCATAGGCCAGCAACAGATTGGATGGGAGTATCTGACCCAGAACCTGAAGGTTTTCCTCACTGTGATTGTATGAGTTTTAGCCTCATCAACATGCAAAGTTTTTCACTTGCTCCCATACATGCCACATATCTTGCTGCTGAAGCAATATACAGTCTATCTCAGATGATGAATGTGTCTTCTTTCTGACTGAGCTCAAATATAAAAAAAAAGCACACAAGAGGTGGAAGCAAGAAATCCACCAGGCAGGAGTACAGAAGCTTTCCCATGTATGGAATTTGAAAAGAAAAAATTCTCTGGAGGGAAAACTGACAAAGGATGTGAAGGGCAGTAAGAAAAGCTTCTTTAGGTAGAACAGTGAAAAGAAGACTAAAAAAGAAGTCAGGATGATTGGGGAAGGTTCCTGATGATTTGAAAAAGTGACTAATTTTCAAAAAGGGAAAGGAGGACAATTCAGGAGACTACAGGTCTCCACAGTCACTGAAAAGGTGTAGTACACTGCTGCAAGGCACTAGGGCTAGTGTTCATTATGATCTGTGTTAAGAAAGGCCCTCAGACTCTGTAAGACATTGCTTAAAATAACATTTATTGCAGCTAACATTAAAAGGAGAAAGAGGATGGTATAGATAATCTTACATTCCCTCAGATGCAGGGAATCCCAAGTTGTGCAGCACTGGACAGACCACCAGTCAAGGCATGTCACGCAGTGCAGGTCCCATCCATGGACATAGATGTTCACTGACACTTTGGGCTTTAGAGTTCTTGCAGGATTTTCTAAAGAAGAAAACAATTGCATTCATTTCTATTGTGAAACAAAAAGATGTTCATAAGAAAATATGCTGCTGCACTTTACAATAAATACAAGGACAGGTGGTGCATTCACCCATGCCAGGTGGGAGCTACCTACATGTTCCTTCCTTCTGACTGGCATGCAAAGTTTACTCTGCAGCCCAGGGGTATGTGCAGCACAGCACAGGATGGGAAGCCAACCTATATGCTCGGCACAGCACAGGCCTGTGCCTTCTTGTGTCAACTGTTACGTAGATCACTAACTCCTTGATGTAAAATTGCATTCAAGTTCAAATCACTACAGAAGGCTGTGAAGCAAAGCCTCCTGAGAGTATTTCAAGACACATGAAGGAATAAAAGGTGATGGGAAAAACCAGCATGGATCTACCAAAGTAACTCAACCTCATTTGTTTCTAGGATAGGAAGAGGAGAACAGAGGATGCAAGAGGAGAACAGAGTATGTTGTACACCTTGACTTTAGTAAGACCTTCAGCATAATCTCTGAGAGTATCCTTTTAGCCAGATCAGAGAGATATAGACTGAGTAAGCAGACAATAATGTAGGCAGAAAATTTTCTGGACTACCAGGAGCAGCAGGAGCAGGACTGCTCCATGAGGACAGTGAGCTGGGCCAAGCGTCACCCCAGGGTGGGCAATGCCTTAATC
The DNA here is from genome assembly GCF_963921805.1 of Phalacrocorax carbo. NCBI lineage: Eukaryota > Metazoa > Chordata > Aves > Suliformes > Phalacrocoracidae > Phalacrocorax > Phalacrocorax carbo. The sequence continues at coordinate 91,841,996 of NC_087514.1, read as the reverse complement.
AGCTGGTGCCACACCACAACATCTGACCCCAGGGAGGCAGAGCAGAATGCCAGTTACAGGGTCCATCAACAGCTCCAGACACAGCACGAGAGGAAGCAGGGCCAGGGTCTATCTGGGGAGCCCAGGATCAAGGAGCAGTACGAGCTGGCTGCTCCCTATGGGATGGGAATCACAGGGATGAGAGACAGCAGGATAGGACCCTCACTGACCAGGGCCCAGTCCTATCATGGTACCTGAGCAAGGGAAGCAGGGAAGACCCTGAAATGATGGCCAGATTCAACCAAGTATTTGGATCATAAGGCAATATCATAGTGACAGGGCAGGTCCAAGGTCCAGCCAGCAAATCATTCTGCAAGCTAGGATCAAGAGGTCCCACAGCCGGGCAGGGCAGGGCTGTGGGGATTTAGAGACTGGCCCTGCTGTGGTGTCACTGGGGCAAGTGCTGATGGCCCTGGGGGGTGACGTGGGGGCCTGGGCCATGAGCCAGGTAGGGGAGGCACCATGGGAGGTCAGGACCAGCAAGGGCTGTTAGCACCCTCAGGGCTCAGGCACAGCAGCTTCCCCTCTGAGCAAGGTGAGTCCTCACTCCTTACAGAGACCCGGGCTCAGGAGTGGCTCAGTGGTTATGGGGTGTTGGTGGGCTGTTTCAGGCGACAAAGAGCCAGGGCAGGGACAGCAGACTGGAAAGGGACATGGCTTGAGAGGCCTGGGGCTGAGTCAGATGGTCAGGCTGCCCTGATGGGCCCCGGAGACTGCAGGGGCACAAGGTGGGGGGAAGGAGGGTCCAGGTGGCTGGAAGGGGGTTCACTCAGGAGCCTGGGGCAGAGTAACAGGTGAGTGCTGTGGAGAGATCAGGAAGTTTTGTGAGGACAAGGCCCTGCATGACTAGAGCCTGGGCTCCTCGGTGCTCAGCAGAGGGCTCAAGGAGGCTTCACTGTCAGGGAGCAGCAAGGGTCAGCTTCTCCCCAAGGAAAGACAAACCAGGAGGCAAGGGGGATCCCACAGCCAGCAGGGCGGGAGCCTCACCAGCCAGGGCTCAGTCCCACAGGATTTGAGCAGAGCAGGCCCAGAGATCTCAGCCAGCTCCAACCATGAGACCAGATCATACGGCAATATCATGGTTATGAGGCAGGTCCAAGGACAAGCCAGGAAGTCAATTCACACGTCAGAGCTAGGCTCAGGTCCAGTGATCACAAGGAAAGGCCAGGGTCACACTAGGAGTCCTTGGCCAGGCATGGGCACAGCTGTGTTTGAACTAGAGACTGGTACACGTCTGATGTAGCACAGAGAGACTGAAGGTCCAGAGCATAGCTTAAATAGAGCTTCTGGGGACATTGGTGTGGGTAGAGGCTCCAGGTGTGGCTGGTCAGGACCATTAAAGGCTTTTCAGTGCACTCAGGGCCCTGTCATCTACTTAGGAGCAAAAGAGATGGGCCTGGAGACAAGGCTACATGGCTTGGGTATGATGTCCATCAGGAGGCAAGCCTGGAGACAGGCACACCTACAGTGTACTTCAGGCAGGGACTGAAAGGCCAAGGCCTAGCTGAAATGAGCTTCTGTGGTGGGCAACAGTCTTGGGGAGTTTCATATAATTTCTTGCTAATTAACATTTTTTTGTTTGTCAGGTATTGACAAAAATAAAGGTACCAAACTATGAAACAGGCACATAGACCATTCATCCCCCTTCCCCACACTCAACTTCAGCCCAAAAACTCCCCTTCTCTGCTTCCTAGGTTCAGCTTTCTTGTTACACTCGCTGCTTCCCAGTCCCTTTGGTGAAGCAGCTGGCAATGAAAAAAGTTAGGGTTGGTGCATAAGTGTTTCTGTCTGCCAGTTGTTGCTGCTCACTTTTTTCCTGTGCTCCAGTCTGCTTTATGGACTGCAGTTCCACAGGGATGTTCTTGCTCCAGTGTCAGCCATCTGCGGGCTGCTGTCCCTCTGGGGTGTCACTGCCCTGGCATGGGTTGCCTGTGGCTGCAGTCCCTCAGAGGTGCCTCCTCTGGCATGGAGCACTTCCTCCCAAGAGTGTGGCTTCAGCTGTGCTCTCAATAACATCTTCCATGTGTCTTCTGTTTTGTTTCCCCAAACACATCTTTTACGTTGCTTCTGCCACCCTCTCTTAATGACACTTGAGCAGAGGTGGCATATGCTCCCCTGACACTGAAGATTTGGCATACAATGAGTTCTTTTCATCCATTCCAGGGCCAGCTGCAACTGGCTGTGACTGGTCAAGGACAGTTCATGTCCTCCTCTCACAAAGATCACCCCTAGTACCAAAACGGTGCCAGTGCCCAATACAGCCTCCTGGGCCCACATGCAGAGGGTGTCGGGGAAGACTTCTGTTAAGGCTGGTCATGCCATCAGGGTCCTAACATTGGCTGTTTTCAGTCCTGGGACTTTAATAGCTGGTAGTATTTTCTATATATTTATTACCTCTCAATGGGTTTCTCTTCCACTGTTTTGACAAGTCTCCCTTTAAAATCAGGTAAAATTTTATCATCTCCAACATTCTTTGACCATGAAGTCCATTATTCAGCTACCTGTTTGTTGTCAGATATCTCTATGTGGCTTTGTTAAACTGCTTTCTACTAATTTCTTTTAATACCCTTAAGTTCCTGTGTCAGAACAGGTACTGAATAGTCAATCTCTGCCATTATCTCCATATCATCCAGGACATCAGAAACCTCTGCTCTTGAAATATCCCTCTCCTAGGAGTTTGCCTGGGTGTAGGCACATCTGAAGCAACTTGTCCAGCCTTGAGTCGGAGTGTTGTTTGTGATAGAGCTGTGAGATGCCTCCACAGGGGTCTACACCCCCCTCACTTGACAGAAGCATTTAAACTGAGTTTTTTGACTGTGGTCCTTGCTACTTTGCATGCCTGAGCCTGGCCATGAACCTCACTGAGCTGGACCCTGTAATGCAGCACTGCACAGGTTTGTTTTGGACACTATTAACAAACTGATTAAAACGCAATTTATTGGAGATAACATGAGAGGGAAAAAGGAGATAACGTAGATAATTTCATGTCCCTTCAGATGGGGAACCCCAAGCTCTGTGGCACTGGACAGATCTTTATTCAGGGCACAGCACACTGTGCATACCCCACGTATACAGAGGTTCACTGGTAGTGTGATCTTTACAGCTTTTGTAAGTATGTTCTTAGAAGTAAACAACTCTGTTTATCATTTCTGCTGTTGAAGAAAAGTATATTTGTATAGAAAGATGCTGCTTCGCTTCAAGAGAAAGACAAGGATGTGCTGGCAGCAACACCACCAGGTGCCAATCCAGGGCCATCTACAAGCTCCTCTGTTATGATTAGCAAGCTAAGTTTATCCTGTAGGCACTTGATACATTCAGCACAGTATAGGCCTGGAGGCCAAGCAATATGTAGAGCATAACATAGCACAGCAGAGCACAAGCCTGTGCCTGATCAGGTCAACTTTTCTGTGGGCCACTAACTCCTCAATGTACAACACTTCTCAGGTTAGGACCACTACAGACCCTTACCCATGGACTTAACCTCCAGGCTTTATATTTGACCTACCTCATCGCTACAGACTTGTTTGGGAATCACTGGACTGTGGCGGTAGCACTGGGGACTGTAGCACTGAATGCTTTATCAAGGAGGCCCCTGCCCTGCTGGCCTTGCTGTCACCTGCTGCACTGGGTCCCCTTCTCTTGGTGAGCAGCCTCACCCCTGCCACTCCTTTGACAATCCCCTCTCTGCTGTCTCTTTTCTGGATTGAAGAATCTTAGCTCACTAGCCACAAGAAAAAGAAAATTGAGCCACTGCTCCTTGTCAAATCCTTCCCAGCTTTCAGTCTGATTCAGCATGCTGTGCTTTCTCAGATATCATTTGGGTGCCCAGGACACCTTTCCCCCCTGGAGGTTCCCTGAGTGCTCTTCCTCTGGTGACTATGATTACAGCATACTGCCCACAAAGTCTTGTGCCTTCAGCCATGGATTTGGTTTGCTTAGAAGGTAAGCCTTTCTTGCAAGTCAAATGTGCAGAGAAGTGTGGAATGGTCTCAGACAATTTTGTTCCCCAAAGGGCAGAGAAGATATGTCAGCTCCAGCCCTTCTCCAAATGACATGAGAAGGAAAGGCACACTTAGTCCACAGAGCACTTCTAATGCTGTCCTGTGCAGCATTAAAAAGAATGTGATTGCATGTGGCTGGTTTTGTTACACAGACGCCTAGCAGTACTGTGTATCCAAAACAATGCAGCACATAGTGAAAATGGATTGTAGCAGATGAAGACATGGCAATTTATTGACATACCAACTTCAATCATGCTGCAAGGGAACAAAAAGGACTATCGGACAATATCTAGACTTTGTGGGAACTACGATTCATTGTCTTCAGAGCTCAGAAGCAGCAGGCAGTACTTGCTCCCATCATGGCTGCTCTTCCCTTATCCCTTTGTAACACCCTTCGTGCTGCTTTTTGCAGAATTGCTTCCCGTGGGGGCAGCAGCAGCCACATTCACCATGGCAACTCCTTTACAGCAGGTCCTTCTGGCCCAGACCAGCAACACACAGGCACAATTCTGGGCCCAGCCATTGATGCAGCAGGCATAGATTTTATTAAATTTTGTTGAATCTCTGCTTTTACCTCTCATTTTTGCCTCTACAGCGAACATCTTCTCCTTCATAAACCAAATAGCTCTATTGCTTATACAGTATTTGACTGTGATATTATTTTTTCGTTGAGGGCACAGATATCTTAAAATGCCTCTGGACTTTCACCAAATAATATTTCTGTCTTTTTCTTAAAAATTTACTGGGTTCCAAGCACAGTGCCACTGGTCTACATTTTCAGGATATTGATCAGGATCATCTGTTTGCACAAAAAATAAAATATGAACAAAGCTAGAACCTACGTTAAGCTCCCAAACCTAGTTTTCAACAGATGTCTGCCTTTCAGAAGACTGATAGACATCGCTTTGTATCCCTAGCAACACCTGAAGGACCAGTTTAAAACAAGAGTCCAATGCTTCTGTTTCACAGTGAGATTAGGTGGACTCTGTGACTTGAAAACCTCTCTCGTATAGTTTTAGGAAGCTGCTTACCATTCTGCCTTGATTTTCTCCATTTCTTTGCTTTAAAATAATCATCAAACAGAGGAAAGGTTATGCCACAGAATAGCTATTTTCTTCATGTTATGTAATAAATACTTCCATAATAAATGTTGATAGTTTTACTATTATTGTACCTAGAAAATGCAGAGTGGCAGACATGCTTATTTCAGGTTAATAATAGTTTTATAATTGCTTAATAATCTTACACACTCTGCCTCTTAGGACAATGTCTTAGAAGTCCTGCCTTTTTGTTTTTCTGTTTGTTTTTTTTTTAAGTTGTAGCAAAACTCTGTTGGCTGCTTTTAGCTATAAGGAAGCAGAACATAATGTACACAGTAAATCTTGAAATGCACACATCCTGAAATACTTCTTTGCTTGAATACTTTTGTTAATCATAGCTAATCCTTTATGACTGTCTTGGGATGACCAGTATTTGCAGTTCTCCCATAGACTTCATAGGGGGTGTGAAAATGTGTTTCCGTGCATCATCATTTCAAGTTATATTTAATGCTGCCTTTACAAATCATTAAGGCAGTTCCAAATACCACTATGTGTTTCCTTTTTTTAATGCTTTTTAAGTACTGATACTGTAATTTGCAGTTCTGCATGTGTGTCCCAGCAGAAGGGAAATTGCTTAACTCAGCAATTAACACTAATAATCTTCTGAATTAGATAAACTGTAACCTAAAGAACCTTCCCTTTGAAGACTGTGAAATAGGAAATACCACCTTTAGAGGATTATCGCATCAAGAGACAGTTAGAAATATTTCCTCATATGATTCCTGTGGGTATGAGAGAGATGAAGCAGTCTACCTTTTAAGAAAAACACTCTTCTCATGTTTTTGAAGTTACTTCTCTTAGGCATCAACTTGATATATTTACTTAGACAAAATCTTTTAAAACTATCTGGAAATACCATGACAAATTCAAATAATTTAGTTATTTGATATGCTATTTGGATATAAGCTCAAGGTAAGTATAGGAGCTGTAAGGTTTACCTTGCTTAAGTTCAAAATTTTTAAAAACTTTCTTAAGCTGCTTAGTGACTTTATGTATGGGTATATTCTGGTTTTGAAAATTGGATCCAAATCCTAGTCTAAACCTCTTCTGTCAAGAAATACTACCCACTGTATCATGTTCCAGGTTGTGTGGAGCGATAACCCAGAATAGGTAATGACACATTTGGTTTGCAATGCATTTATTAGAATAAATAGAAGGACCACCAATTAACATTCATAAATCAATGATATGTCACTGGAATGAAGACAGGACATTATATCAGTCAGGAAGGTGTTCTATTTGGAGATGGTGGTTTATGAAGAAATTGTAGGCTTTCTGTAAGCTCCCTCAGAACAAGAGACAGCCTTATAGTACGTGCACCAAAAAGAAGATCAAATGCATTCCTGAAAGTCTAGAATTTCATCTGCAAGTTGTCAAGCATCAATTCCAAGAGGGTAGCCCAGCATGTTCAAGAGAAAGGACCAGGATTATTCTGAAAGCTGCGTTTATTTCACAGAACTCCTATAAAGAAACCAGTTTCTCAATAGCAATGGCAGGATTTCTCACAAAAATCAAGACACTAGCTCTGTCTCTCAAGTAATTCAAAGGGAAATATTCCTAAGCTACCTCCTGAAATTCTCATTCAATCCTGGATATAAGTCCTGAACACAAGTTGCATGAACAGAAATACCTGCACCTAAAGATCTGAAAAGTCACATGCTTCTTCAGGAATATCTCCCTAGATATTGAAGGCTTTCGACTTGGAGAAAATATTGAAGAGATGAGATTAAACTACAGTGTTAAGGTAAAGGGGGTCTATTCCTGAGGGGAAGGGAAGCATTATTTCCAGCTCTTTCTTTCTCTAGGGGGAACGATATCTACCAAAGAAGAGGATGCTGTTGGTTGGATGGTGTTTAATCAAGAAAAGGAAAGGGTGGTCAGCCCTAAACTCTTCAAACTCAGGGGAATGCTTGATGTCTCCCATCACCTCAGCTGAACCTGCTATCTCAGTTCCCTCTTCATTGACTTCCATGTACACCTCATGGACGGCCTCAGATATCTTCAGGCTCTCTGTGGAAGAGATGCCAGTCAGATTGGCTGAAGGACTGAACAGGTCAGTCATGCCCAAGGCCATTAAGACAGATGTGAGGTTATATTTTTCCTCAATCTTCATGCGCGGGAGGTAGACTTTCACTCTCTTCTTTTCCATCACATTAGGACTGGTCCACTCAGTAAGTTTTTCAGAGCTGATTTTGTTCTCAAGCTGGAAAGAGAGACGGGGAATGAAATACCTGAGACAAGAGTGCAATGGCCTAAATGGCTGTGTTCATACCACTTGTTTATTTGCACCAATTTATTTGCATTTACTTTCTGTACACAATAGAACTGATATTTAATCTTAAATGTATTTGTTTATCCTGTATGCTTCCTCCAGACTATAGCCTATAGCTCATTGTCTTGATGAAGTTCTCCAAAACTTTGTCATCTGAAAATTATGTCATCAGATCAAAGCTTTTTGTGTGAAAATACAGCTCTTTAAAACATCAAATCAAATTGGCTCCAAAACTGTACCTCCTGGAGCATATTCTATTGATTCTTTCCCTCATCTTAGTTCATTTTAATGATACTTTTCCCATTTTCTGTTAGTCAGCTCTTGGAATGCTTTCCTCATCACTTCCTTTTTTATTTGTCCTTGGACAAACTTTTCTTGGTTAGCAAACCGTTGAGTGCTCTCCTGGAAGTTGAAATCACTCAAAATGAAAAAAAAACCCCAAAGCTGCTAGCATGTCTGTTTCTAGTACCTATAGAGATCGCTGCTTATAGCAACATCCTTTTCTGCAGGGCTACAGCAGCACCGCGCTCCTTTACCTTTGTTTTATTAGGTTGAGTCCAGGGCTCTCCTAAGAGGGCAGTCTCTGCCTGAGCACCTGGTAGCACCTGGGGGGCTTTTGCGCTCCCCTGCCTGCCCAGCACAGCTGCGGCGTGGGCAACTGTGATGTAAATGGACAGCAAAAGGTCTGACAGTCGCCAAGTCCCACCAAAGTGATAACTCTTCTGCTTCCCCTGCCAGGGCCGTACCTGCTCCAGGCCAGAGACATCATCAGGCAACAGCACCAACATGCTCAGCTCTCCGCTGGCATACGGAAGCTCCAGGATCTTAACTTTATCTGCAGCCACTGCTGCCACTTTGAAGGTACTGTTCTGACACATCATTTGCACGGGTCTGCTTTCTTCCTGCAAAAGCAAAATGTGAGGTGATGTGACCAGGCAGCAATTTTTCCCTTGAGGCAGGCAGATGTGCAGGCCCCTTGAAAGGGGCCTTTGAAGAAGAGCTGTGTCTCCATCTTCCGCTCTTGCCTGCTGGTGTGCTCTGGAAGTCTGGTCAGACACAGCTCTTAGAAACACTCCTTGGCCTTTGGCCCAGGTACTGACAGTGGGGGGCCCAGCTAAATCACCTGGGCTGTGACAGCAACAGGTGGTGTGCGTAACACCCAGACTGCTGGCTGTGTAAGCCAACAGCCATCCTGGCCAGAAGCTGTGCCCAGGCCCTCCTACCTCCGTGCCCTGCTAACCTTTGTCACTCTGAAGGGAAATTCCTGAGTGTGTTCTTCTTTAAACGCTGTCTTCCATAAGCCTTTGAAGAAAATGGCATTCACAAGGACCAGCACAGTGTCGAGATCAACAGAGCCTGGTTCAAGGATGTCTTGGATCTGTCCTTTAAAAAAGAAGCAGGGCAAGAAGGTGTAAGACTTACCTTCTTTAGTGCACACAAATACCTGCAATGAAGGGTGTGGGGTTGGGGTGCCACTTTGTGGAGTTTTGTTTTCATAGCAGTAAGTAACCTGCCCTTGCTCGACTCACATTTTCTGGACAATATGAGGCGAGGAAAACAAATATATAAATTATGGTAGGTAGGGGGAAAAATCTGCTACCCATTTTTCAGTCCTTACCACTTGTCTCTTTCTCCACCCAGGAATTAATGAGCTGTCTTGCTTCCTCTGTAGCTGTTTTGAAGTTAACATCTTCCAGCCCTGCTTCATAGAATTTCTTTGCACACTTTAAGTATTCCTGTAAGGAGAAGTATTGCAGTTGCTAGACTGATGAAAACTTGAAAATATAGAATGTGAAATGAAGAAGAATAATTAGAAGAACAGTGAACTTTTACCCTGTGTTTGAGTCTGTCAGTCATAGCTGTTTTCCTGTACCTGAATCTTAAAGATGGACAAGATAGACTACTTCACATATTTAGGTCTGGCACTTCGTTCTTTTTCATCAGATAGAATTCTAAGTTAAAATTCTGAACCATTTTCTTTGTTTTACCAAAATCCTTTCAGTTAACAAACATTTTTAAGGACAGACAATGTTTGTTTCTTCTCTTTATGCCACTTTCTATTTTGAATACTGGTTTCTTATGTTCTTAGGTTTCAAAAACAAAGCTTCCTTTCAGTGGAAAGATTTTATATTTGGCTTTGAAAAAAATCCAAATTTTACAATTTCAGTCTTCATGCTTTCAAGTCATAAAATGTATTTCATTTCCCTTAAAAGTTACATTTTTCAATAAAAACCGTTTTCTAGCAAATGAACAGCAATCTCCATTACTCCCTGTGACTGTTGCAACATGGGCATATTTTATGCCAGTATACTTTTGCCTGGCCTCCACCTAACAGCCACAGGAAGGTTCAAACCTGTTCTGAACCAGTTCCCCTCATGGCTCGCAACGACATTTTCGTCAACGGACAGTGGACTATTGTTGGTGGTCCTTCTCTAGGGTTGAGTCAGAGGGGCCTTTATGGGGAATCTTGCTGAAGTCAGGTCACAGTACAACTCACCGGAAGAATGGGGTATGTTTTTTCAATATAGAGTCTGTCAGCAATCTTGAATGAGTATGTAGCATTTGGCACAGTGATGTCTGAGACAAGATCCTTGAATGAATTGCGGATGTATTCAGAAATGCCACACTGAGGTGATGACATGAAAATAAGAAAATACATTGCATTAGCTTCTTCTTCTCTAGGAAATAAGACCCTAAAGGGTTGTCCCTATCAGTTAAGGGTCATGCTGCAATGGAGCCCTCCCCCACAGACATAGGGCTGTCACCTTTGGGGCCACAGCAGGTGCTCCGATGATGATGCATTAAGCCAACAAGTTTATCCTTCTCAAGATAAGACCCCTGAAATCTGCTTTTTGTAAGAGTGCAGTTGTGTTCCTGTCACTGAAACTTCTTGGCTCTTCTCTGCTCAGCACCTTCCTGCCCTGCTTTGGAGTCTCGCAGCTGCAAGTCTGACTGCTGTACCCTTGCTCCAGGTGCTGAACCCTTTTCACCTGCTTTCCCCCAGCAGCACCTGCCCGGGAAGGCACCCTGGTGCCCAAAGATCCTGACCCACACTGTCACTTGTTCTGGTGCAAGATGTGCAACCTGCCCTCTTCCCCTGGTTTTTAACAAATAGGCGAGTTACAGCCTCCTTCCCTCCCTCCACAGGTCTCCTTGGTTTGATAGCATTACCATAGTTTTTGACAGGGTCTGAAACTGCCAGGAGGAGAGGCAGAACAATTCCAGTTTTGGTCTGAGGAGAAAATAAGACAGAAAGGGAGATCAAATTATTTCTCTACCTGGGAGTCAATAGTGTCTCCAACTCCTGTAATGTTATCAAAATGAAGAGCCTGCAAGAGAAAATGGCAGTGGTAGAAATTACAAATATGACCAAAAATTATGTGAATCTGAGATTTACACGTGACACTTGAAGTAAAGCTGTTGGCTCAGAAAAAAAAAAAAAAAAGAGCTAACTGAAAAGAGAGAAGAACTAAAAATTTACATGTGAGCTTGCAACTGTTTTATGCCCTCTGTGGCCTTCTTGGAAACTATAAATACCACTATTTGCTTAGATTGTATTTTTTCTAGTGCGTGTCTAGAAATTAACTGAATTACATATTATGTACTGCTAATAATATTGTCTTCCTCTCTTCCTGAGATTTATCTTTGTTATATATTAAAAAATAATCTGATCACATTATCCAGAAATGTCAGAATCTAGAAAAAAAATAAAGAAAATTTGCTGGCTCATAATCCATTTTGTTATTGTCCTTGAGATATTTTTTCCTAAGTCAAAGCTAACTGCCTCTCGTAGTGAAAATATACATCTTTTTTTAGTATTTTCTCTACATGACTCTCAATCCAGTTCTCCATTTTGTGACTTTTGCTTATTTCTTGTACATTAAAACAGGTAAGAACCTCATCAGTGGATAATGTATTTCAGTGATGTTACTTAGAAGGAAAAACAAACATAACTGGAGGTCACTTTACACTCATGTAAGTAACTTACCTTCTCTATCTGAGATTGAGTGTTACCTCTCGCTCCCAGATAGACCATGGCCAGGGCTGAAATGATGCTCAGGGGGGAATAAAAGATGTTGTCGTTGGCATGGTGGACTTTCAGCTCTTTGAATACATCAAAACAAAATTCTGCATTTGCTGCAGCGATGGAGCCCATTGTGATCTCAGTGTTGTCTAAAGCAAACAGAGTCTGACTTATTACAATGAAATATATTAATGGTAACATAAGAAAGTCGGTGCACTTGAACCCCTGAACTTGGTGCACAGGGTTTTTTTCAGCAAACAGAATCCAGTGGTGTGGATTTAAAAGGCCAACATGCTTTTGGATTCATGAGCAATCAAAATGCTGGCTAGCTACCAGTTATGCATAGGCTGGTGATTCTTTTATTTGAAACTTGAGCTCTCATGTATTTGCAACCATATTGTTGAAAATGTTGCAAAGAATATTAGCTACCTTAAAAGAAGCCCACTAAAAGTCATTTCTCATCTCTTAAGGAACAAAAAGACATAGATTTGTTCTTAGAATCTTCTTTTTTTTGAGACTCCAAACCAGGTTCTTCACTATAGTTTTTAACATAACTTTTAAGATCAGTTAACAGGTCAGCCCTCTATGATCCAAACTACAGTTAATTCCAGTATACAATGTGCAAGTCTGAAGCAACAGCATAAGTTTTGCTAGATCTACTCTAATTTTAACCTAGTGTAAATGGAAGCTAGGTTCCTACACCATCTACTTTAGAGGTCTCAAATGTTAGCAACATTACCTTCACTTTTTTTAAAAATAGGATAATGAAGGCACAGCAATGGAGACTGCAAATGAAATGCCAAATTCATCTAGTTTATGACAACTGTCTATGACTAGTATGTTCCATTCATTGTTGACTCAATTATATCTCACTCTGTTTTAAAAAAGTGTTAAATTTTTATTGTCACCCTTTCCATAAAATCCACCTTTTAATAAGAACAGTGCTTGTTTAGCCTTGTGTTTAATTTGGAGAGATCTTCAATATTTAAATGTTTTTTCTGCCCTTTTTCTAACATTCTTGTAAAATTTTCCCTGTAGTTTCAGCACCTAGCATTTCATCTAACACTGAAGGGGAAGATTTTTTTCTTTTTTAGTAAAGAAGACAAGACAGAGTAGAAAATGCAATACTGTGAAGTCTAATGCAGCACTATACTGTTTATACCATTTATAACTTCCTACATGTTGACACAAGCAGAGAGAACCTTGCTAGGGTGGAATTTCCTCTAGCTCTTGGGGATTTTCAAGCAGTGCAAACTTTAATTTGTTTCTTTCCATGGCTGCTAGAGAACAAAATCCAGGATACTTTGCCAGATATATATCACAGTCCCTGTGGAATTAATGCATTCATGTGACAGTCATCTCTTAATGTGGGATAATTTGAATAACAGTGCATCTAGCTCAATCTCTCTTAAATTGAACCACTTATATAGGTGAGATAAGGTAGCTATTTCTTATTATTTACAAATTCTGCTAGCTATTATAGTTTAGGTTTTAAGCTCCATTTATGGTCTTGGTGAAGAAACATACTCATGAAGGAAATGGGGGATTTTTTTTTCATCTTAGAAAATTTAACTATTAAAGATAACAGAGAGCTGCAGTATGCTGCAGCCTCCGGAACATGCTGCATTCTTTAATTTCATTTAGAGAATATTTTCCATAGACCCTGCAACTAAGCTTTAATTGCATCCTCTGGAAATTAAACAAAATCCATCTTGTCCTTTAATTCTAAATGAAAAATTAAAGGGATAGAGAAAGATGGAAGAAAGGCTGTCATAACATATCACCAGCTTTTCAGTGTGCATGTTAGTAAACAAAGCTTTAGTTCATACAAACAAATACTTTGACATTATGCATGACAGAATGTGGAACAGCAGAATAATGCAGAACACATATGTGACAGTGAGATGAAGTTTCTGCAGAAGACATCATTTAATCATTTGTTTCTTCAACTGATATTGAAGGTCATAAACATGAGGTTACATCAGTCTTTAAGTTTTGTAATAATTTTTTTTTGAAATTGCAGATTAGAACTTAAATTAAAATCGAAAGAAATGCTTACCTTATCAGCTTCACCTGCGAAGGTAATAGTACAGCTTCTCAGCTGTACTTGGGGCACACTTGCCGAACTCCTTGAAATATATCTTGTGCAATTTTGTGACACGCCCCATGCTGCCTGTTCTGTGTTTACCAAATAAAGTGATGGATGGAGCTCAAAGTCAGACATGCACTTCTACTTGGAATAAGTCCATTCTTTCAAAAAACAAAAAAAGCCCAAATGAAAGGATTTTACCCTAATATCTCCAGAACAGAATATTCATTCATCATAGCATGTGAAACCTTGCAGAAAAGGAAGGAGCATATTGAAATGGATGAAGCAAAAATAGTGATAAAAGCCATTCATTGGAACTTGAATAGTAAGTGTGATTTGGTTATAGCAGCAAATAGTGTGGCATAGCTTGTAAAAATTTAAAAAGTGAGAAATTCAGTCTTGCAGAACGTCTCTAAGGAACTGTGAGTTAATTTCCTTATTATTCTTCTGTAATGGGTACAGACAAGCCAGATCCCTTTCAGAATCACCATTCTGTGAACTCAAAAAATTTAGTAAGATTGGCATATGCAGGACCACTTGCTCTGGTATGCCCACACTATACATACTGCAACTTTTTTCTCTCCCATTGTTGGCTGGGCTGCCAATATTACTAGTCTTTCTTTCCACCAGAATCCATAGCTTTTACTGATGAATGGAGAAACTTTGGCTACCAAGGGACTTGAGAAAGAGCACATCCTTCAAATGTAAGTTGCCAAATTTAATAATATTGAAATAGATTATTCTGCAAAAACTTATATGTAATTGCCCAGTGCCACTTACAGCCTGCATTGTAAAAGATCACAGACATAGTGCTTCACAGAGCACAGTTTTTCATCCTAGAGCAATCTAGCTCAGGGAATTCAGATGTAGTCACAGTCTGTGCAGCACATGAGTGGAACAAAACCTTCAGTGAGCATATTGTGGGAATACAAATTAATTTCAAAAGCAATATTCAGAGCATCTGTATAAAGAATTACAGAGCTGAAGAAAGGCGTGTTGGGGAAAGAGGGGTTCAGCAGAGAAGACAGACAAGACTTCTGTTGCTTTTTAAATTCAGGCATCAGGATATTTACATCCCAGTCAGATGCTACCAGAAAAGGATTTGAACTTGCTGCTAAAATTTCAAAGGGTAGTTTAAGATGAGTTGTTCTTTTCCTTTTCTACAGGTCACACAGCACCAGATGCTAGGTTCAAAATGTGCTTTTTGTACATACAGAGACCATTCTTACAGATCTTCCACAAGTAACTTCATGGCACATCAGGTGAACAAACCACCAGAAGAAACATTTATGGTCTGCAGGACAGTCATAATATACAATAGCAAGCAGAAAGCAGTTGCATAATTCCTTTGAAATAAAAGAATGAAAGGACAATAAAAGAAACTGCTTTGACCTCTCTAAATGCCATGTGATTTTAAAACATAAATCCAAAGTCAATACACAAAATTCCTCTGAAATTGTCTAGAACAAATTATGCTTCTGGAGAGAAGTGAACTATTTAACCATTTTAGTTGTCTACGCAAGTGGAAAGCCTCTGAGTCACCTATACCTTTCTCCCTAATGCAGTCCTTATTAGTCCCATGCAGCTGAAGATGCTAGTGCAATAACAACCACGAAGAGCTCAGTCTGGACTGGTGCACTTACATACCGCTAGTACTTTACATGGCACAGGGTGTAGCCCAGACTGGTCTACTACAGCCATTGCTATGCAGCAACAGTATTTTTGAGAAAGGTCTTTAGGCCTTGCCTCACATTGGTGGCCCATAACTGCAAATCTATTGCAAAGAGAATGAGCTATTCTCTTACAGGAGCACTACATAAAATGGTCACCACTGTTGTGAGTCCCTTTTAGCTGAAAATGATATCACCACGTTAGTGGAAAGACAGGTCAAATGGGTGAATGTGTCTGTACATAGTAAATAACTTAATCACACATTGGGATTGCTCCCTAAGCTGCAGGCTGTTCCTGCAGCTGCTGCTCCTTCTGCCTTTCCTGCTTAAGACTGCTTTGTTTCTGTTCAAACAGGCTTTAACACTCACAGCCATGGTCCATTGTTGTATACTTTACAGATCAGAAGTCAAAGGATTAGCCAGTATGTTTTACCCTGTCACTTCTTACTTTTGAGTATGCCTTGAATCTTTGTCCTTGACAATCAAATTGTCTAACAGTACGCTCCAGTTCACCATATGTGAGCCACCTTGGCATTTGTGCACCACCTACCTGAATCACATTTGGATTATCATAGATAGCCTGTAGCTTTGTAGCTACCAAGATGTCCAGTAAGTCAGTTCAGTTGTTTCATAACAGCCAATTCACAGAATTAATGTTGTTAGCAATGGCATGGTTTTCAAAATACTTCTGAGTTTAATATATTCATAAATTAAAGGAATTAAGTTTAAGGATGGGGGACTGCTAGAGCAAGTCCAGCAGAGAGCTACCAAGATGATCAGGGGACTGGAGCATCTTCCTTATGAGGAAAGGCTGAGAGACTTGGGTTTGTTCAGCCTGGACAAGAGAAGGCTGAGGGGGGAATCTCATCAGTACTTACAAATATCTGCAGGGTGGATGTCAAGAGGATGGGACTGGACTCTTCAGTGATGCCCAAGGACAGGACAAGGGCCAATGGGCACAAGTTCGAAGACAGGAAGTTCCACTTAAACATGAATAAAAGCTTCCTTCCTGTGAGGGTGATGGAGCAGTGGAAGAGGCTGCCCAGGGAGGGTGTGGAGTCTCCTTCCCTGGAGGCATTCAAAACACACCTGGACACATTCCTGTGCCCCCTGCTCTGGGTGTGCCTGCTCAAGCAGGGGGGTTGGACGAGATGATCTCCAGAGGTCCCTTCCAACCCCTACCATTCTGTGATTCTGTGGATTTTTTGGTTTTCAGTAGAGAAGTACACTTTTCCAGAAGCATGTTAATACACAACCCGAGTTACTGGTTTTGTTAGCATTTCTGTTTTTTACTGGTCAAATGAATGATTAATGTAAAGCAAGTTGCAGAAGTGACAAATCATTCCACAGGTAAGTAAAAGTCTTGATCACGATCAGCCATCAGTGAAGAATCATAAAAATATGAGAGCTATTGCATGGTCTACTTGGCGACTTTAGATCTGTCATGGAGACTAGTGAGATTAAGCGAAACTTCCTGTAGTTGAAACCCTTCCTGGGCTAAAAGATAATGGATTGCCCTGTCCAGCACAGCTGTGTAATGCAGCACAAACACAAAAGGATGTGTTTTGCCACATGTCCTTATTTTGACAATGCTTGTCCCATGAAAGAGGTCAGCTAAGGCTCTGCTGCCCTTTGCTCTGCCAGGAATTGCATTGTGGAGCTGTACCTAAACCAACAGACTCTTGGACATTTGAGCCTTTCCAAAAGGATATGAAGTCCAGGTCAGCTCACAGACCAAAGCCTCTCATCCAATTGCAATAACCCACGCAGAACTCAAGATTTTGTTCTCATCCACACTGCTGCTCTTTTGCCAGTAGGAAGGAGCATGTTGATTGTTTTGTATTTGTCTTGCCCAGAGTGACTGCCAGTGATTGTTCAGTTAGTTGCCATTGCAGACCTTGGTGCTGTAGCTGTCAGTGGTAGTTTCTCTCTCAGTTGTCCTGTAGGACAGTGTTCTTTCCCCAGTGTGAAGAAAATTAGGTGTCTGGTCAAGCTCCTTCAGACAGGAGCTCACAGCCCACCTGGCACCTTTCTGCAGCATCACTGTGCCATACTGAAGAGATGGACATTGTTGGCTCCAATGCTGCCTTGATCATTCATAGACTGTGACAGGGATATGCATACCTCAGTGTTGGCAGAGTTGATTTCTCCAGTGAAGGCATCTTCAGAAGGATCCCATGAAGGCCTTGGTCACAGGTCTCTCACACCTAGTGCCTTTGCTTAGCAGTGCACGCAGTGTCCAGAGTCTGCTCCTTTACAGGTTCTGGACCAGGACACACACCAGTCCCTTTATCAGCATATGTGAAGTCCCTTATTCACCCCTCAAGTCCCTGGAATCAGCCAACAGCCAGGGTGAGGCTGAGGATGGTCTTACCTCACTGGGTCTTAAGAAGGCAGCATGGTAACCAGGCCCTTACACCCAGCATACACATGGTGCAGGACAGGTGGCCGCTGGCATTGGCACAACTAGTTTACTGGCTGTGCTACATGGGAGCTTAGTTAGCAGAGTCCCGCCTCATAGAGAAGACCGTTCATGGCAGCCTGTGACTAGCACTGCTCATGCCACCATGCCTGTCACTCTACCTCCCACCGCTCACTGAAGGGCTGCCCAGCATGCCAGTCATCGTGGCACCTGCTCCCAGGAAAAACAGTGGTTTTCTTTTGCATGGAATAGGATAAACTAATCTCTTTGTTTG
This sequence comes from Phalacrocorax carbo, assembly GCF_963921805.1. Classification (NCBI taxonomy): domain Eukaryota; kingdom Metazoa; phylum Chordata; class Aves; order Suliformes; family Phalacrocoracidae; genus Phalacrocorax; species Phalacrocorax carbo. The sequence continues at coordinate 91,824,105 of NC_087514.1, read as the reverse complement.
TTTCAACACAGACATCCTTCCATGAAGCCTTCCTCTCCTCTAACTAGTAGCCTCCTGAAATTCTTAATAATATTCCTGGCCTGTTTCCTGCCCCCCCTGCAGGAAAAAAAACTGCTGCAGAAAAGGAGAGAAGGAGAAATGTCACTTCACAAAGCTCCATGCCATCATGTCAGCTTTGCAGAAAAGAACTGGGGGTCCTGGTAACGGTTAGTCAGCAGTGTGTCCTTGTGGCAAAGAAAGTCAACAGCATCATAGGCTGCATTAGGAAAAGCATTGCCAGCAGGTAAAGGGAGGTTAACATTCTCCTCTGTTCAGCACTTGTGGGACCACAGCTGGAGCGCTGTGGCTAGCTCTGGGCTTTCCGGTACAAAAGAGATGTGGATGTACTGGAGTAGGACCAGAGAAGAGACACAAAGATGATGAAGTGATTAAAGCATCTGTCATGAGAGGAGAGGCTCAGATAGATAGAACTTGTTACCCTGGAGAGGAGAAAGTGCAGGGGGGATCTTATTCATGTGCATAACTTACTTGATGGGAGGGTGAAAAGAAGATGGAGCCAGACTTTCTCCAGTGAACAGGCAAGAGGGAATGGACACAACTCGAAATAGCATAAATGCCATTTAAACGTAAGAAAATACATTTGTTTATGAGGAAGGAGGAAAAGCCAGGCTGTCTAAAGAGGCTGTGGAGTTCCCATCCTTGGAAATATTCAAAACCCAGCAGGACACGGTCCCAAGCAATGTGCTGTAGCTGACCCTGCTTGCAGGGAGTAGTTTGGAATAGGCAGTCGGCAGCATCACTTCCAATCTCAGCTGTTCTGTGATTTGGTGTTATATATAGAGGAAAATCTCCAGGGAGATGGAGACAGCAGGGTTATTGCACATTAATGTGCAAAGAAAGGTCTGTGGTGTAGATGAGGCACTTGGGTTGGGAGTCTATGGCAAGTCCCACAGAGGAGTACTGTTTCCATGCTGCACAAGGAGCAATGTCACCTCATACTGGGAGGGTCTTGAACCTCTCTTTGTGCTTTCTGGAGGTGTGTTAGTTGCACCAAGAGGTTTCAGACTTTGTCTTGCCCCCCATGTGTTACCTGCCAAGCCTTCTGTCCGGTGCTGCACAGCAGTCTGTCACAGAAACAGGGTTGCAATTCTTCAGAAAACAAAAATGCCAGAAGCCTTTGGAAGGCTACGACAAAAACAACAGTAGCAACAAGGAGGTTTTCAAGGTTTATTTATTTTTGTCTTTTTTAAAGTAAAAACTTCTGGTGAATTTTAATATTGTTAAAATTTTGGCCATATATTTTTTCTTAAAGCAAATTCGCTCAGCTGCCTATGGGCATGAGAACCAGAGCCATGCCTGGGAAATGAAACCTGCCAGGTGAAAGCGCAGAGGTAGAGCACAGGGTCCAGCCATGCTCCTGGAACACCTACACCTTTCCACTGCATGCTTGCTTGGTGGGAGAGAGCACAGAGAGACTGAACCACGGACCCCATCTCTCTTGGGCACAGGGAGGGCTGCTTCTCCCAAATGTCCCCAGGGTTTTGGAGAGCTCAGAAGCCACAGCAGTTATTCATCATGCCACTGGCCAGGTCTGCCACTCCCTTCATGAGGAATACTTTTCTACTGCCCTTTAACTATTGTGCCTCCTACCTGGGCTGTGGTGTCCAGGGCCAGGTCCTAGCTGTTGGTACTTTGCTGCAGGTTTGGTCCAGTATTACTGAATTTGCACTTTTTGATGCCTTCTGTTTTCTCTTTTGAGAAAGGGGAAGCTTTGTACTTGCTTGAAAGCCTCGTGGCTCCTTTGCTTTTTTCCCATTCCTTCATTTTGACCTTTGTTGTCGTTCAGGAAACAACGTTGGTCACTGAGGCATATCTGTGTACTTTAAGCCCTTTCCAGTTTAATAATCATAGGAAGGCCAGTTTGCAAATGTAACTCTTTTCAAGTCTTCTTATTGTTTAAGTGTACGGGCTTTTAAATTTAACAAACTGGGTCAACTGCTTCTGGCTACAAGACATGGAAAAGGTTAATAAAATGCTTATTATAAATCTTGAGATGTTGAAATTTTGCATCTCTTGGAACTGTTAATATCACTGCTTTCATTTCTAAAGACAAAAATTAAAGTATACTTGGTAAAATGGGTAGTTTTACCACTGAAAAACAGCTGAGTCTGTATCACAAATCTCCTGATGGTATTCAAATAATGTGGATGGCAGACCTGTAGCACCAGCTGCTTTCCTCTACAGGTCTGCTTTTATCATACCACACATATGTGGAAATAGCTGATATTAATGACAGAGTTCCTCCTCTCAAGCCTCTAAATGAGGAAATGCTTCGCCTAATAGTTGTCTATCACCTTATTCTTTCTTATGCCTTTTGAGTTATATGATTTTCAGATTATTTCATCATCTAAAATAGCAGGGCTGCTAGAATAGTTGTTCCTTGAAATATTTAACAGACTAATTGTCAGTGCATCTTTATTACCCAAGGGAATTATATTGAAAAAGACATTAATAATAGATTCGTATTCCATTAGGCTGTTTCTCAGTAATCTGTAATACAGAGAGGAATCAAACTCTAGATGTGTGAATTTATGCATTTCATAAATGCCTAGGAAACTTCATATCTACAAGCTTTATTCATTGTAGAGATAGGATTTCATGCTAAATCCCATTTTATTCACAACAGTTACCAATGTAAGTATATTTTTAAGGGTTTGTGGTCCAGAAAATTAATATAATTCTCATGACAAACACAAGTGATTTTCTTTTATTATGTTAACAAAAAAAAAATCAATTCTATGCATCAAAACCCATAATGTATGATTAAAATGAAAACAGGACGTAGTATTGAGCCAATATATCTGTATTTGCAGATGGCAATGGACACATAGGAAGGAAAAGACAGAGAATATTAGGATTCTCAAGTATTTTTTAAAAACAAGAGATGTAGCTTTGAACTCTCATAGGAACAAAGAAGCCCAGCTGCATTCACAGAATAATAATACACTTGAGTTTTGAACTTCATCTGAGAGCTTTCCAGGGACTAACTGAAGTTTACTTGATAAGCAACCTCAACAGAGGCAGGGATTATTTTGAAAGCCGTATTTTTTCATAAAGCTCCCATGGAGAAATCAGATTCTTTAATACCTCTTGCAGGATTTTTCACAAAAATGAAAATGTTCTCAAATTCGAAGTGTCTGCCAATGTTTTAAACAAAAATTCGGACAGCTGGCTGGAAGTTCTCACTGAGTTCTGGATTACCTGGATCACCCAGATATCCATGTTTCAGGCTTCAAATCTACACCCTGTGAGAAGGCATAACTGCACATACATAAAGTTAGATCTCTCTGTGCTCTCTGAAGTGGAAGGGACACTCTCCTTGACTTTGGAGAACCTCTGTGAGAAATGCAGGATTTGGTGAGGAGCTTATGGTGAGAGGACAATTCTGGTGATAGTGGACATGTACAACACTTCCCAACAGTTAAGTAAAAAAAAAAAAATTTACATAGGCACCAGTCAATAACCTACATAGAAGAACATTATCCACAAGGATCTCCTCCAGACTGGAGATCTTAAAGCCCATGTGTCAGGAACAACAACATGGTTTGGTCAGCAGTATGCTACCGGGGAATGGGATGAGCACAGCCCATGGCTTTCTATGTAATGGACTCCCAAGACTTGGAGCCATCCCTGCAATTTGTGAAAACTGCTTGAGTCCTTCCTGGCTGGTGGGTGCTTCAGTTCTCTGTTGGCTCAGTCTTTGCTCAGCTCAAGCAATACTGAAACCACTAAGAGAAGGGAAAGGAGTAAACATGCTTGCTGCTGTTTCCTCACCTGCTGGTATGTCTTTGCTATGGAAGCTTTTTAAATGATCATTTCTTAGATTAGGCTTTCCACTTGGAGAAAATATTGAAGAGATGAGATTAAGCAACAATGTTATGGTAAAGGGGGTCTATTCCTGAGGGGAAGGGAAGCATTATTTCCAGCTCTTTCTTTCTCTAGGGGGAACGATATCTACCAAAGAAGAGGACGCTATTGGTTGGATGGTGTTTGATCAAGAAAAGGAAAGGGTGGTCAGCCCTAAACTCTTCAAACTCAGGGGAATGCTTGATGTCTCCCATCACCTCAGCTGCTATCTCAGTTCCCTCTTCATTGACTTCCATGTACGCCTCATGGATGGCCTCAGATATCTTCAGGCTCTCTGTGGAAGAGATGCCAGTCAGATTGGCTGAAGGACTGAACAGGTCAGTCATGCCCAAGGCCATTAAGACAGATGTGAGGTTATATTTTTCCTCAATCTTCATGCGCGGGAGGTAGACTTTCACTCTCTTCTTTTCCATCACATTAGGACTGGTCCACTCAGTAAGTTTTTCAAAGTTGATTTTGTTCTCAAGCTGGAAAGAGAGACGGGGAATGAAACACCTGAGATGTGAATACAACTTCTTCCTACCATTCATTTTCATCAAGTCTATCATAAAAAAAAAAACAAACCAGGATGGTTCCTGAAGTGCATCCTATTAACATCCTTCTTGTAGTGTATTATTTGCCTCTCCAGTGCTGCCTGTGTCACTGTCCTTTTATTCAGTTCCTTACTCACCTGATATATCCCCTTCTGTCCAACTAATCTTGAGTCTCATGAGGCACAACCCAACTGCCTAGTAAAGCAGTCAGCTGTGAAATGGGTTATATAATGCAAACTGAATCACTTTTCCCCTTTCTTGAGTACAGATAGGTAATTTGATAACACCTTGATAACTTTATTTTAAATGTTTGACATTGGAATTCTGGGGTTTTTGCTACTTCTTTCAGAAATTCTGCATGAAGATAATTCAGTCCACCTGGCGGAAACAAATTAAGGTTTTGAGTTTTGTTTGTCCTTTGCATCTGTCCATTTTTATTTCCTGATTGCCGTTAGCATCCTATATTCACTCATTTTCTTCCAAGATGAAGACAGAAGTTTCATTTAATTTTGCACAGTCAGTAGGTTATATTTGTATTCCTGCCTTACTGCATACTGGTCCCACTTATATCTTTTTTTTTTCTTTAAAGGACATTTTTAAATGGTTTTCATGCATCTGGCAAAAACTGACTCAACCTGACTTAAAGCATTTTTTGTTTTCTTTTACTTTCTATGCTGTTCTCATTTTCTGCCTTTCTATTCACTGATTCTTTCTGCTGTTGATGTTCATCCCATCAGACCTAAGTCTCTTTGGTTTTCTGTTTGATGTGTAATTTCCAAACACCTTCCATACATTGCCTTTCCATCTCTATATCTAAGACTCTCTGAAGTCTTAACTGTTGAAGTGTTAATGATGAGTTAGTTTAGCTTGATTATTTACAGCATTTCAAAATCAAGGATATTTTATTAAGAACATGCTTTATCTAACCTTGATTTTCATTGTATGATGACATAATCAGAGCAATATTTGAAAGCAGCCCATTTATGACATTTAATGAGGATTTTGTTAAAAAAAATCATTACTGATTCCTGCAAAGAATGCCTAATTCTCATCAGTTTTAGCAACATTTCCTCATCAGCTTATATGAGGGGTGGGTGAAATTACATGAACAGAAAGAAATATGTGCCCATAAGCTTTTTTTTTTATGTGCCCATAAGCTTTTTGTGTGAAAATACAGCTCTTTAAAACATCAAATCAAATTGGCTCCAAAACTGTACCTCCTGGAGCATATTCTATTGATTCTTTCCCTCATCTTAGTTCATTTTAATGATACTTTTCCCATTTTCTGTTAGTCAGCTCTTGGAATGCTTTCCTCATCACTTCCTTTTTTATTTGTCCTTGGACAAACTTTTCTTGGTTAGCAAACCGTTGAGTGCTCTCCTGGAAGTTGAAATCACTCAAAATGAAAAAAAAACCCCAAAGCTGCTAGCGTGTCTGTTTCTAGTACCTATAGAGATCGCTGCATATAGCAACATCCTTTTCTGCAGGGCTACAGCAGCACCGCGCTCCTTTACCTTTGTTTTATTAGGTTGAGTCCAGGGCTCTCCTAAGAGGGCAGTCTCTGCCTGAGCACCTGGTAGCACCTGGGGGGCTTTTGCGCTCCCCTGCCTGCCCAGCACAGCTGCGGCGTGGGCAACTGTGATGTAAATGGACAGCAAAAGGTCTGACAGTCGCCAAGTCCCACCAAAGTGATAACTCTTCTGCTTCCCCTGCCAGGGCCGTACCTGCTCCAGGCCAGAGACATCATCAGGCAACAGCACCAACATGCTCAGCTCTCCGCTGGCATACGGAAGCTCCAGGATCTTAACTTTATCTGCAGCCACTGCTGCCACTTTGAAGGTACTGTTCTGACACATCATTTGCACGGGTCTGCTTTCTTCCTGCAAAAGCAAAATGTGAGGTGATGTGACCAGGCAGCAATTTTTCCCTTGAGGCAGGCAGATGTGCAGGCCCCTTGAAAGGGGCCTTTGAAGAAGAGCTGTGTCTCCATCTTCCGCTCTTGCCTGCTGGTGTGCTCTGGAAGTCTGGTCAGACACAGCTCTTAGAAACACTCCTTGGCCTTTGGCCCAGGTACTGACAGTGGGGGGCCCAGCTAAATCACCTGGGCTGTGACAGCAACAGGTGGTGTGCGTAACACCCAGACTGCTGGCTGTGTAAGCCAACAGCCATCCTGGCCAGAAGCTGTGCCCAGGCCCTCCTACCTCCGTGCCCTGCTAACCTTTGTCACTCTGAAGGGAAATTCCTGAGTGTGTTCTTCTTTAAACGCTGTCTTCCATAGGCCTTTGAAGAAAATGGCATTCACAAGGACCAGCACAGTGTCGAGATCAACAGAGCCTGGTTCAAGGAAATCTTGGATCTGTCCTTTAAAAAAGAAGCAGGGTAGAGAGCTGTAAGTTTTATACCAGTAGTCTTGCATTTTAGAGGTCAATTGACATGCTGCTACTTGACTTGACTTCCTCATCTTCAAAGGTCTGTACCTGGAATTCAGGTTCGTGAGGGTGATTTAATACAGAATGACTGGGAACTGGACAGACATTTCTGCCAGAAGATGGGTAGGTTCAAGAGTCATATACATCCCCATGAATATTTCTAACCAGTGCTTGGAAAAAGGTTCGTATAGAAAAGAACAGGAGAAGGAAGCAGTGATATAGATTTTCTGTTTCTCACTGTGCTTCTTTCTTACATTTCACTCTTGTTTTTCCTCCCACCTCAGCATGATAAATGTACACAAGCCCCCGAATCATTCCTTTCCTACCACCAGCCTAGTGCATGCATTACTTCCTCCTCTGGTAGCCCACTCTTACCCATCCAGCACATTTTTGTAAAATTATGCCAATGTTCTAGAGAAACTGGGACTGACCTTGCATGAGTTAAACTCTCCAGACAGAAAAAGAGTGCATATAGAGTGTGCATATCCTGGCACCTCTGCCTTTGCCTGATGCATTTAAAACACACTGTCACTGCCACACAGGTGCAATAGAGTCATCCCTTCTCACAAGAAATGACCACTAATGAGGACAGGAGGAGAAAATTTCTCCTCCAGTGTTTAGTCTTTCCAGAAGTTGTTCAAACAGAATTGTGAGAGGGAAGTATATTTCAAAATCTTGTCTGACCTTACCATTTGTCTGATTTTCCACCCAGGAATTAATGAGCTGTCTGGCTTGATCTGGTGCTGTTTTGAAGTTGACCATTTCCAGACCTGCTCTGTACAGTTTCTTCACACATTTTAAGTAGATCTGTAAAGACAGAAATTTTAGCCACCGAACTAGTCATATTTTAAAAACAGTATGAAGGTGAAATAAAATATGGCTAAAAAGATTTTTATAGTGATGCCATGGTTAGGCTGTTCTCATTGCTTACTTCCTGGAAGAATCTGCTAAAACTGGGCCAGAAAAATTACTCTGATCCGTGACATTTTCCGATCTGACATTTTTATTACTTGACCGGTTAAAAGTATATATTAGAAATGTTTAAATATTTTCTTGAAGAAAGCCTGATCCAAAACCACTGCTTCAGGTTCATTTTGGAGTGTTTGATTATCGTTATGTCTACTCCTTTTTCTTAAAGCATTTTTCCTTATTTTTAAAGATAAGAAGTTTCTTTGATTTAGAATATTTATCTGGTTTGTTTTGAAAATTTCAAATGAAAGATTTTGACACTTTCAAAAGTTGTTTTTGAGTTGAGATTTTTAAGTGAAGAAATGTGCTGAAGTCAAATTGTTTCCTAAAAACCCAACCAACCTATTAAAATGAAAAGGCTTTGGGGAAGCAAGCAGGGAGGATGGTAATACATTACCAAATGGTTTTGTTTATTACTCCATTCATTTTTCAATAGAGTCATCTTTTTGCCTGGAATTGCTTTCTATTCTGGCTATTGTCACGGCTGTGGCAAAGGGAAAAAGCCATGGAGGTCTACACCAGCGGGGATCACCAGATTAACAGAACACCTACTCTGGCCAGTCCTCCTGCATTACAGGTTTATGCAGGGTTTAGCAAGAAATCACTCTAATGTACAACTCACCGGTAGGATTGGACATGTCTTTTCAGCGTAGAGTCTGTTGGCAATGTGGAGTGAATAATTGGCTTTTGATGCAGTGATATCAGAGATAAGTTCTTTAAACAGTATGTGGATATTCACAGACTTGCCACACTGAGTTGTTGATAAGAAGATAAAAAGGTATAGCTGTTAGCTTCTTTTACCAGGAAAATAATTATTTATAAAGTGCAAATAACAAGGGAAAACACCCAGTGTTCGTACATTTATAAATGAACTTGTACTACAGTCTAAAAGCTCCATGGGAGGGATGTTCAATATAAGCAACTAATGATGTACAATTAATTCATAGCATATGACGACACTCATTCTAGGTGATAACAAGCAGAAAACCATAGTGATGAATCTGAAACTGTATGTCTCGGGAGTGAAGTGACAAAAAGGAAAATTGAGGTGTCAATGATTACAATTGATGAGTTATCATAGACATAAAGCCTCTAGTTCCCAGCTTCTGCATGCATTTTCATGGCAGCTTTCCGCCGAAGCTGCAGATGGGAGAAGAGTGCTTGATGGCACAGGAGTCAGGAAGTGTCTCATAATATGGTGAAAAAATGGATCACTGTCTAAAGCCCCAAGAATAGTGTTCCAGGTGACATAGGCTAAAAGTGTGTAAGAAAAATGCACAATGATAAACAGCGGCTGGGACTTCATTTTATGAGAAGGAGAATTGTGTTGAACTGTTCCTTTCTAAATGCTTAGTCAGCCACTAAATGCTCTAGCTGATATTACCTTTCTTTTTCTTTATTTAAAATAAAAAATCTTTGTCTTGTTCTTTGCAAGCCCCACCTTGTGCTTGTGCAACAAGCTTCAGCACACAGGTGGTATCAAGGTACTGGGATGCCTCATGGTGCTCTTGGGATAACAGTGGGAACTGGAGGCTGGAAAAGTGCCTTTAGCTTTTGGAACAGTGGTTACTTCCCAGTCTTTGAGGCTTCTGGGCTCTCTTCTGCCAAAGCATCTTCCTGCCCCACTCAGGAGTCTCAGCTGCGAGTCTGACTGCTGTACCCTGGCTCCAGGTGCTGAGCCCCTTTCAAGTGCTGTCCCCCACAGCACTTGCAGGTGTGCAGATGCTCGACTACACAAGAAGGTAGCCTTGTGCCCAAAGTATCCTGTCCTGTCCTGTCACTTGTTCTGGTGCAACATGTGTAGCCTGTCCTCTTTTTCCATTTTTAGCTTGGTTTCTTTTTTATTTATTTATATCTCTCAGATGAAGAGAATTAGCAAAGGTTTGGGAGGGCATTGAACCTACTTGAAGCACAGTCAGACCAGTCTATTTTCAGGAGAAAAATGTGAAAGAGAAATAAATGTACCTTAGATTTCTGTACCTTGGTCTGAATAGTTCCTCCAAGTCCTGCAATTTTGTCAAAGTGAAGAACCTGCAATCAAAAATAGCAATAGAAGAAATTAAGAATGTGAAGTCCACTGAGGGTCACTGATGTTTGTGTTGAAACTATAGGTTTGGTCTAACCAGGTCTGATTAGCACCTAGATGAACTAAGAAGTTTCACATGAGCTTTAAATCAGGTTTTTTTTTTACAAGTACTATGCTGAAATTTTGTTACTAAGCTCCTCAGCTTAGATCCCTTCTTTTCCATTCAGTCTAAAAACTAGCTACAGCCTTACTATATTGTATTTATAACTGTGACTCTTGTTTTCTGATTGCTTCATCTTTTGTCTATTACAAGTTGTCCCTTCCACCTGGAAGGGATCAGGTTTGGGAGATAACATAAGCTGAAGCAAGAGACCTGCCTAAACCATTCTTCAGGACTGCTCGTAATGGAAAACAAAGACCATTCTTGCCCTTCACAGTGAAAAGCAATGGTAAGTGAAAACTCAGCTCCAGATCCAAAACTCATAGTTTGGAATGCCATTCTCTTTCTAAGCAGGTTTGAATCCAGTACCAAATGTGACTGTGATTTTCTCCCCTCAACTGGAGAAACTCCCAAAGATGTAAATCTGACCTGTTGCTGTGTTGAATGGGATCAAAATGAGTTTGTACCCAGTTATGTAACTTACCTTCTCCATCTGATACTCAGTGTTACCTCTCGCTCCCAAATAGACCATGGCCAAGGCTGCAATGATGCTCAGGGGGGAATAGAAGATGTTGTCGTTGGCATGGTGGACTTTCAGCTCTTTGAATACGTCAAAAGAAAATTCTGCATTTGCTGCACTGATGGAGCCCATTGTGATCTCAGTGTTGTCTGAAACAAACAGAAATATGACTGTATAGTGGCAATACATAACACTTGTTTTAAAAAGTACTGTCAATAGCCCAGAAACTGCCGGTACATTGCTGGTTTTGTGATGCTGAACCAATACATGATGTGAAGCCTACAAATTCTGGGATCGTTAGAAATATTGTAACTCCTGAGCCATTTATCTTTGAATGTGTGTTTGTTTTCTTTCAGCAAGATACTAGCTCATCATCAGGATAGTATCTTGTACTTGCCTTTTAGAAAATAGTTTTGTCCATGCTTCAATATGATAAATATAATGCTGAATGGATGAGTTTCCCTATGGCTGTCCAGAGGACTCTGAATGATATCTGAGACAATGCAAACTTCTTATTTCATTTCTTCTGTGGCTGCTCTGGACCATGCTCTGGATCTTTAAATCAAAGGTAGTCAACTCACCATACTCTTAGTGTTCTTCTTACCGTTGTTTAGTGCAACCAGCCACAAATTTGGAGGTTGCTTTCTGGTAGTTTATAGGAATAATGGGAGTAAATTGCTCTGTAAACCCAGCCAGTTGCTTAGATGCTGAACTATAGATTCAGGGAGGTTCTTTCCTGTAGTCCCATTTTGGACATTTAATCTCTGCTGATGCTTTTTGTTGAGAAAAAGCATGAGCATATATATCATAAATACTGGCTTTGGCAGTACAGATTGAAACAGCATAGAACTGCATTCAGTCAGTCAGGTGTAAGCCCCGTACATGCAAATGAATGTGACACATTAAGGATATTCATTGAAACCTGCAGTCATTCTCTCTTTTGAATCTGAGACCAAGAAAGTTACATACTGTTCTTGTCTCTCCAAAACAGTTAAAGGTGGAGGAATAGCAGCACATCCATAGGTTGGAGCAGATGTGGTTGATTATGTGACCTGAGAGACATCTGGCGCTAATGACTGTGGAACCACAGACTCTGTGAATTGTCATACTGTACATCACCTGTGCTCTTCAGAGAGTGAGGCTGAGAAAAGAGAAATGGCTTTATTCCCAAAATAATTATTAAAATTACAAAGGAACAGTTTTAATGTGACACCAGATTATCAGTGAGAAAGGGGTATTTCTTCTGAAAGCTATGATGTGCAAACACTCAGGTTTTGCATACCTAAAAGTATTTGACAGTCAAACAGTATAGATATATTGATTCGGCAAGGTAAAATTACTGTATATGCTGTCTTTTTACATACCTGTCTTATACTTACCTTAAAGTTCGTAAACATAATATCACTTTTTTCCATATTAAAGAATACAAATTAGAAATTACATTTTACTTGGAGAAATACTTACCCCACAAACTTCAAAGAGGCATGTAACAATCCAGCTTGCCAGCTGAACCTAAACAGATTCTCTGAGCTCTTGCTGATATATATTGTACCATTTGAGACACTCCCACTGTTAGCCTTCAAGGAATCATCTTTTGAGTCACTACCTTTCGTCACGATCTCTTGATTCATTGCACTTTGAAACACTGAGTAGACCAATATTAGACCGGTGTTCTATCTGCAGCAAGTCAGCCTTATTTACTGAAGTAAAACATAATTTAAAAAAATGAATTATTTAAGCTTTTCCTGTAACTTATAAGGCTGTACCAAAGCAATTGGAGTTCAAGTCTAAAACTATGTTTCATGCAGTTCTATTGAATCAACACATTAATCTGATTGGGCTATATTAGGTAACTAGAGCCAAATTAAAAACAAATGCAAAAAACTGAGGAAAAACGGTGTTACAAATATATCCAAGAAAACATAATACATTTTTAATAAACCTAGCTGTAACATCAGATCAGGTGATTCTTACGGTCAAGAGAAGCTAAAGATCCCAAAATATTACAAGAAAATAAGACCTAGTCATAGTGCAGTGATCTGGGAGTAGCAAACAGTTCCCACCACAGTCCATTGTTAGTGACCATCCATAGATATAGCTGAGGAAAGAGTCTTGTATTACCAGGGAGGGCAAAAAAGTGCATCAGTCCCTGAAGACCTAGCGGTTTCTCTTCTCACCTAGGAGACACTGTAAGTCTGGAAAGCACTGTAACACAGTACTCCCACCAAGTATGAAGGGAAAAGTAGATCCTGGGCTAACTGCTGAAGGTCTGATATATACGCAACAACTTACTACAGCGCCTGTGCAGTGGAACAAAGGGAAGTGTCTCATGGACAGTGACCATCTGATGGTGCCAAAATAATGCAATACCAAGCAGAGCCAGCTGCAGGATGGTCATGCTATTCAGAGGGTTTTGAAATTGATTTTTTCCATGTAAGAAGAAACCCAAAAGTTTCTGTTTCTTTTTCAAGACCAAAATAGTACTGAAAGGTGTTTTGGTCTGTCAAAATGCAGAAGTGTGTTCCTGGAGTCTGAGGACTGGTGTGGTTTATAGCTTGTACCTGTTAAAAGCACAGCCCCGTCTATTTCTGTACCTAGGTGAGACCACTGTTTTTCACCTGAGGCCAAACTATAGGGTCCACAGCATACAGGTTGAGGAAGGGGGGAAGGGCTCTGAGAAGAAAGCACATTTTGCTAAAACTTCATTTTCATGAAAACATTCAGAGCAGCAGTGTTGAGATGAATTAGATGACTGAGGGTGGGCTTGGCAGAGGAAGAGATATGAGGACCAGTCAGGGATTACATATTTATTGGGCTGTAAGTCAGAGTATTCAGATATTCAGAACTGGCTTTTAACCAGCTAGTAGGATTTAAAGGATGATTGAGGGTCAGCTTTTAATTTTCATTCTCCGCAGGTCATGGCAACAAGGCCCGTGGTACATACACAGGCCATTCTCATAGATCTTCCATACCTCCCTTTTTACAATGGCAGGTGAATAAAGCACAGAATCTGTCTGCAGGAACATTCATGGTCTGTTAGACAATCATAATGCACAATATCAAATATAATTCAATTGTAAAAAGCTATTACTCTTTATTGAATAATAGATTTGATGAGCAGGAAAGAAACAAACCTGGCATCTGTAAAGGCCATAGGGGTGGATAATAGAAATCCCAGATTTGTACATATTAAGTCACAGAGCATACAGCAGTAGGTGCACCCTCTGTGAAAGGGAAAGGCAGCTACTTCACCCTTAACAGTGTGTTTTGTTTTGCTGAAATGCAGGCATGTACGTGCAGAGCCTGATAATTGGTGTGGCTTTCAGTTTCCCAACCCAGAATGAGCTTTTTGTCCGAGGATGTTACAGCAGTGATGAAGATGGGAGAATCTAAAGACAGTAAGCAGCTTTCCTCTCACCTTGTTCAGTGTTCCCTATTGTGTGAGCTGGGATGCTGTAGCTTTTACTTTATCCTATCAAATCATTACTGAACAAGAGCACAGGTTTTATGTGGAAAGAGGTGTAGTGTGTCTTCTCTTATTCTTGCATTTTCACATATTCACATTAGAGTTCCAGCTACTGGTCAGCAGTTGCTCAAACATGCCTTTGGGGCTTCCATGAAGAGCTTTCTTGGGCACCCACACTGCTTTGCATCCTCTAGTTCAATACATTTGTCCTCTGTGGACATCTGTGGCGTGTGCACCTGAAGGACACAGCTGGCCCTGTACAGATGGACTGATCTTTGCCTTATGTCCCAGATTTTTTCCACAAACATTTTGTTGCACTGACTTCTCTAGAAGAGGGCATGTACGTGTTTCTGGTATGTTCTCCCAGCCAATATATTTGCCTTCTTTGTATGCTCTACATTTCATACCTCTGCAGCAGCACGATCACCACAGTTCTCCACACAGATAAGCTTCTTGAATATCTGGTAACCGCTCAATTTCTGAATTATGCTAGCTACCCTAATGTGAAAAACTACTTTGTCAAGGCAAGCAAGATAGTTTAAAACACCCAAAGTAAATGACCTCATGGAAGAGAGGAAATTTGGTTCCGCCAGTAGTCATGGGGCAGTACAACTTCTCCAGAGAGGAGTCTGTCACTACACACCCTTGGGTTTGTTTTGTATATTTTTCCTACACTGAATAGCAGTGCAAAAGTGGTTGCAGAAGCAACCTGTGAGAAGCTGAAAATTTTAATCAGAGCAGGCTATCCATGTGCAGTCATTAGCAAACAAGTGCTGTGATGTAACTTTAAATAGGACATTTGATGTAGGGAGATCAGATGCTTCTCCTGAAACTCAAAAGCTAGGAGTGTAGCACTGTAAAGCAAGACAAGCAGATTAAATTCTGCTCCATATCCATGTCTGCCCTAGGAAAGAGGTCAGCAAGGACTCTGCTGCCTTTTATCTGTGAGGTAGTCTATCGTGGAGCAGCTTCTAAACCAATTCATAGGGTTTGTCATTCTTCCCCAGTGTTGGCATAATCAAGGAGATATTAAGCAGCAAAAAAGCGCAGCTCCTTCCAACATTTCTCTGTTCAGATTTTCACATTCCATTTCTTATGATTGGTCAGCAACTATTTTGCAGTGTTTGGGGGTATTGTCTGATTATGCTTTGGACAGCCTGTCTATCTGCATCCTGCTTAGCAGATGCTATACTGGCACCTCTCAGTGAGCTGAGATGTGGCCAGAGAAGTCCCATTTACAGGATTTCAGATGCTTTTTATTCAGTCATGGTCTTTGCTGTGCTGGAGATGATCAGCTCTGTGTGCTGTGCACGCAGTCCATGGCAGACTGTCATTAGTGTTAGTGCTAGCACTTTTAAGACAACCAGTATTAAACCTCTCAGAGAGTCAGTGTGTCAGGTCCAGGGAAAAGTTAATGCGTAACATGTCCTTTCCCCTTCAGAGCTCATAGTAGCTCGTATGTCAATGTGTATTGTGTTTGCACAGCAACCCAAGGTAAAAGGACGCCAAGCGCATCCACCAGTCCTCTATGCCCCTTGATTGCTGGTTGGTTGTAGCTATAACTCAGTTTGTTATAATAAAGCAGCAGTAAAATTGTGACCTTTTTTTTCTGCTGCACACACTTGCCAAAAGAAAGAGGCTTGCCCAATTGCCACTCCTCAGGTGGCTGGATCTCACTCACTGCAACTGTGCCATGCCTGTGGTGCTCTCTGGCAAGCAGTGCTGCTCTTTCCTTGGTGCACACAGCTGCTGAGTAGCTCATCTGTGCAACCTCTGAAGGGACCCAAGTTTATCAATGCTTTCTTCTTTTTCTTTAGAGTATTAGCTCAAATAAATGGCATTTGAACCTATACCTTTGAAGTCTGAGTGCCTTTCTTACTGGGGTCATAAGGAACCAGGACTTCCTGGTATAAAACCTTCTACCAGTTATAGTTTGAAGGAAATAAGCACTAGTCTTCATATGAGAAAAAAAAAGTATTACGCAAAACAGCTTTTTTTGGCTTTTTCAGCGACAACCCAAAAATGTTCCTTTGCCCTTCTTGTCCATCCATTGCAAACCTTTTGAAGGTATAGTAACAATGATTTTATACATAGGTACTAAGAAACAGTTTAAAAGAAAGCAAAATACCGGAGAAAGCTGAAGACAACTGCAACCATCAGAGAGATTAGAGTCCAGTGGAAAGGTGAATATGTAAATTCAGGGTTACTCAGTAATCAGACTGTGGAAAGACACAGCTCTGTCTAGTGTGGGACAAATGGGCATTACCTTTCCATGGATGTTCATGCAAATAGTATTTGACTTCTTTTGCTTTGCTTTTTGGCAGTGTACATGTTTGTAGGCTGTGAGGTATGCTGGCATGGTTCAACAGGCTGTACATCAAGCCTGTCCCTGGGGAAGAGGCAGTGGCATCCACTTCAGGATCTTGTCTGCTCCAGGCACCATTTGGAGTCTCCAGCTTTCCTCTCCTCTGCAAGCTCTATTGTTTGGCATTGCACTTTTACAAGCTACAGTTCCCCACAGGAGAAGCATCTGCTGCCAGAGTAGAGGGTTTAACTTCTATTTTTAAGTAAACATCATTTTGCAGGAACTTGGCCCTCTACACTAGGACCTGCTACCACTATACTAGCAGCAGGTGGCTAGTTTCCAGCTCCTGGTTGTTTTCACCACATTTTTTTAGATGTTTTATAAATTAAGATGGCAATTAGAAAAAAGATTATGTGAAGATAAAACAGAATTTTTTTTATTATTATTTATACTACATTTTGTTCCTGGTTTTGAAATTATCTGGATATCCCTGGAACAAGTTAAAAAAAAATGCAAAGATCATAAGTGACTATTTCAGCTGTAGTAAGCTAAGTGACAAGCCTTGTTCCAGCCACACCTTCTCCTTTGCTGTCATATAGAATTCCTTTTCCTGTTATGAGACTTGTGCTCTTCAGGATAATAGTTTACAGCACTTGCCTTTATCACATATGCCATTAATTGTTTTTCTTTTACATTTTATCTCAAAATATGTAGGTCTGAATATGCAAGCTAATACATTCTAACAGGGTTCTTTTGAGACAAACCACCTATACACAAAATACTGATGGCAGTCATTGAAAAACATGCATGGCTATTTTTTCCATACCGTATTCATCGGGAGAGCCCACATCCTGTGTTTGGTGTTCTCTTACCAGCTAATTGATATGGAAACTGTGCCTCTACTGGTAATTTTACTACTTAAGGCTGTATTTCATACTGAAATTGCAGCCATGTGAGACTGCTCCACAAAGTATCATGAATCTGCTTTATTTAGCAATGGAATTTGTGTTGACTACTGTGGCTTACTGTAATTTTTTCCTGTATATCTCAGCATTTGGAAGAGCCCTTTGAATCTGCAGTTCTGAAATGGCACTAATATGCTCTCAGTGTTTACCTTCTTCCCATCAGTGAGCAACAGGAAAATGAGAGTGCGTCATCAAAGAGGTGGAACATTTTTCCTTTAAAAGCAAGTAGTTTTCATGTGTCTGTGGATTTTGGACGTTGCCTGCTGCCAGTCTGGGTGGGCTGCTCTCTTCTCCATAACCCCTCCCTATGCCTTCCCACCACCTACTCCGCAACATCCAGGAGGTGGTTTTGGGAACCAGGTCATCAGCAAGCAAGTTAACGTTACTAAAAATTTTCTTCTTGATCTAGGTCCCAGAGAACTGTTCGTCCCCTAGTCAGGCAAGTAATAGTGGTGGTGTAAGGGAGGGAGCAAGAACACATGGAAGGAAGGAGACAAGGGGCGCAGCAGCATCGTCCTCCTCAATGTCATTAAACTGACACAGCCATGTCCTAAAACTGCACTTTTAATTCCCTGGTAAAGTCAAATGCAAGGGAGAAGCAGTAGGTGAGGCTCAGGGTTTGCCTGTCCTAATGTCAAGTTGTCTAGTGCCTAAACTTAGCACAATGAATATTTAAAAATGGGAGGTAGACTTCAGTGTCACTTAGTTTTGAAAGCATTACCATTATTTCTACCTGCTATATTAGACTGTTCCTCTATCCACTTAATTCTGCAGACTACTACAGTTAATATTTAGTTTGCAGTGGTTATCATGATAAATGGAACAAATACAGGCTACCCATCTAAATGCCATCACTATAAATGTTTTTATTAGCTTTTCATGCTGATGAGGAATAAAACAGACAGAACAAGAAACTCATGGTATCAGAAGTGCAAAGAAAGAGAGCTGGTCTTTTTTAAAAGCAAGAATGGCTGATCACAGC
Organism: Phalacrocorax carbo; assembly: GCF_963921805.1. Lineage (NCBI taxonomy): Eukaryota > Metazoa > Chordata > Aves > Suliformes > Phalacrocoracidae > Phalacrocorax > Phalacrocorax carbo. The sequence goes on along the minus strand of NC_087514.1, from coordinate 91,805,823 downwards.
TTAAAGTTTTATGTGGGAATTAAGTGTCCAATTCACAGCCATCACAGAGCAGGCCTTGTCAGAAGAGGCCTTCCATTATTCTGAAACCCTGGTTTTGTTACATAGAAGTTTATGAAGAAGTTGGAGAACTTTCTAGCACATACAGGGTTTCTCACAGGAAAAAATAAGGAATGGGTCCCCCCTGCTTGAGAACAAACAAGATTACACCAGAAAAGACTTCTGCTTTCTCTGCTCTCTGAAAACAAATATCAAGAGCCTCATTCCAGCCTGAACCATTACCCCTGTTCAATGTTTAAAGGGGAGGTCCCATGGGAATACTTTGGTCCTCCCATAGAAAGTCGCGTTTCCTTAAGATCTGTACAAACGTTGGGTAGGCAAAGCTAAAAGAGACTGACTACCCAAGTTTATAATTTTAATGCAGATCCCTATCCTCCTGTCTCCTTCATGTGGGAGAATCTCTCACTCCTGTTAGGGCATTAAAATCATGGGTTTATTGGAGACATGCTACATTAGGAAAGGATCAAAATAAGATTTTCTGTGCATAAGTCTCTAGAGGCCTACAGCTCTTTTTAAGGTAGATGTCATCTTGGTGAGGCCTCCTAGAGGTAAAACATGCCTGAAGTTGATGTTAGAAAGGGAAGTGTTAATGTGTTTTAGGTTTTTACCTCTAATTTGGCTCTTATCAGACAGTCTTTTTTACAGCAAATTAACACATTAGGATAAAGCCCAACAAAAATGTGCCCATCTTTTGTCCTCAGTGTTTCCCAATGTGGATGTTAGTGGGGAGAAAGATCTAACTTCCAATATAACCTCCACTTAAGGGGAGGAATATCTCCCAAAGAAGAGAATGGTGTTGGTTGGGTTGTGTCTGATGAAGAAGATGAATGGATGGTCAGCTCTGAATTCATAAGAAACTGGGCAACACAGAGGTACTGCAACAAGTCTCATGGCATCAGCTGCTTCAGTGCCCTCCTCGTTGACCTCCACGAATGACTTCTGGATGGCCTTGGACACAACTAAACCATCTTTCCTAGAGATTCCTGACAAATCAGCTTTTCCCCAGTCAAAAACATGCATCACTCCCATCTCCTGGAGAGTTTTGTTGAGAACGTAACTTTCCTCCATCTTGAACTGGGGCAGGTACACCTTCACTCTCAGCTGCTGCATCCTAGCTGAGCTGGTCCATCCTGCTAGTTTTTCATACGTGAGTGTGCATTCAAGCTGTAAGGTGGTATTGATAATAATGATTTACACCATAATGAATGGAACGAAAAGATAATACGGTTCAGTTTTTCCCACTTGTTTTCTGGACACACTGGAGCAAGATTAAAGTATTGCTCTGTTGGCAGCCCCTTAAGTATGTTACTAGAGAGAAAAAGGAGTATTACCTGTTCTAGGCCAGTAAAGTCCTCACAGGCAACTTCAGGAAGAAGAATGAACATGCTCAGTTCATTGTCAAAGTACGGGAGCTCTATCACTTTCATTTTCATTTCATCTATGAAGGCCATGTTAAAATAACCTTCTTGAAACATCATCTGCACTGTCCTTTTCTCATTCTGGAACACATGAAACATATCAAGCAGAAAATACAGAAATGCAGAAGTGATCAGTCTTATTGTAGTTGGCTTCAGTGTTGAGATTAGCGTTCACACTGGTCATGGCTTTAACATACTTGTAGCATTGATGTGTTCCTACCTCTTAACTGCAGTTCCCATGAAGTTATCCATTTTAGAAGCATAAAACCTACTTTTCCATTTCTACTGTGCTAGATTACTTTACTCACAACTCCCTTGTTATGTCATTCTTTTTTCTGTCATGTCAGATGAGGAAACTGATGCATCTGATGCAACCATGAATCTGAATTTTTCATGAATAATGTATACATTCTCCTCAGATAATTTTTCTTTAGCTCATTTTTTCCCGAAAACAAACACTGTTTGGTTCGTAAATAGTAGCACAGGAATTGAATGCTCAAATTCAGTCCCAAAAGCAGACTGTTTTTGAAACAGCATCTTTAGTTGTGAAATCCCAACAAATTTAGTGTATGTGCTCAATGACTTTGACCCAACCAGGATCTCAGCTGCACGAGATCCATTTCTGATGGAAAGTGATAGAAACAGTTACATATTTGGTTGTCAGACTGGAGAGAAGATGTAGCTTTCCATTGTTCTAGCTGAAGACCGGTGTTTTGTTTTGGGATAACAAAGAGGATGAAAGCTCCCATCTATTGTTATAGGAGACTGACATCTGATTTTCATCCCCCAGCTGTTTCATTTCCTGCCCATACCATACCTTGTTCAGTCGGAAATATGTTTCCTTAGTGTCTTCTTTCTTAAATTCTACTGCCCACTGTCCTTTAAAATATATAGCATTGACCAGGACAAGTACAGTGGAGGGATCAATAAACCCAGCAGCAAATAGGTCTTTGATTTTACCTTTAAAAAAAAAGAATTAGAAAGAATTATTACTTTGTTCAGGAAATCAGCTGCGTTTGACTATTAATAATTACTCCTGTAAATCTGAAAAGTAGTATAATGCTGTCAGACAAATAGCAAAAAGTTTATATACAGTTTTTGAAGCAGGAACTCAAGGCATTTTTCTACTTCTTCCTAAATTTATTTCCTATCAAGCAAAAAACCGCAGTGTCTTGCTATCTTTGAAAAGAAAAGGTGGAAACTGAAATTCAGACATGATATTCCTCACTGGTTGGATTGCAAACCAAACAACCTGCACATATTATTCTTTACCTTTTGTCTCACTTTCCACCCAGAAGTTAATCTTCTCCCTGGCTTCTTCTTCAGTGTATTTAAAATTGACTGCTTCGAGTTCTGCTCGATAGAATTTCTTTGTGGAATCCAGGTATTGCTGGAAAGTACAAATAACAGAATTTTATCACAACATGATGTTATTTATAAGATTGATAATTTCATGGCTTCCAGATAATTCCATGGAGTAGATCAGCAAGAAAGGAATGAGTAAAACAGGCATATATGAAAAAATTCATTGAATTAACTCAAGAATGCAGTTTTTAGAGAGAGATTATTTATAAAAAATCATATTGCAAATATATTTTTCTGCATTTTCAAGTTGTACTTAACAGCAGAAATGTCTCATCACACTAGAAAGTATCTAACACCACAACTTAGTATCTTTCTTTAAGTTTATATATCATTATGCTGCCTATCTTCCTCCACCCACCAAAAGAAGGTTGCCTTATTTTGAACAAATAACGGGGATTGATAATATCACAATGAGATATGTGCGTGACTGCGTGTATATATATTACTCTGTGTAGATATATATACAGTAAAACTTATAACTTGCATTAAGAGTAACACTTTTCCAGGCAGCTGGTCACTTTTCTCTGGCTCTGAAAACCTCTCTTTACCTAAAGTGCAAAGTTTTGGAAGCAAGATGAAATCTTGACTTAAAGAGAGAAAGGTGGTTACAGAGATGAAACAGTACTGTTCCTAGAGATACTCTTAGAAACATCTGGTTTCCTGAGGAAACTATTTGTGTGCACTTGCATTGCCTGGGCTGTCAGTGTTCCACAGGAATGTTCTGACATGGTCAATTCCACTTAAATTAGACTAATGGACACTAATCACAAAGATGCTGCTTTCTTCTAAGCCTTGTTTGAAAAGGCAGCAGGAATCAGTGTGTCCCGAATTTGCATAGACTCTGAAGGAGAGGTAGAAGAGTGAGTACAATCATTTTATTAGAAGCAGAGAAGACACGGGGGGAGAGAAAAGTCTTCTGCTGGTCACGGAGCTTGGGCAGAAATGATGCAGCAAGCACCAGCTCTGTTAGACACCGGGTGTGCGTGGCAAGGATATATTGACAGTTATTAATGCTATCACATCTTCTGGAATGCCCAGGGAGAGCTGTTACCGTAGACCTGTTTCTTTATATAAAAGCTTTTAAGTCATGGCTTCTCAGCGTTCTGCTGTTCCTGAAATCTAACTGCTGGGCAACTGAGATGGAAAGGCTCCCTGACTGCAGGGGCTGTGGAGTGCAGCCCTTTGGCAGCACACCCTGACAGCGCCACTGTGTTTCATTTCCCATTGTACTTTACGATGGAAGAAATTCTACTGAGCTTGTAACTCCCAGGAGCTGTTAAAATGGACACCATGGCCACTTACCTGGAAGAATGGATACGTAATTTCTCCAAAAAGCCTGTTGGCAATGGTCAGAGAGCAGCCTGGTCTGGGTTCACTGACTGCAGCTAACAGAGCCTGGAACTGGGAATGGACTCCTCCAGCTTCTTCACACTTCAAACAGGAAACCAGAAGTTTCTTAGTAGGCTTGAGCTTCCCTGTGCAAAGCTGGACCTGAGGGTGAAGTGCAGCCTCCCTCTGTATGAGAAGACTGTCTCGACACAGTTGATATTGCACCAAGACACCACCTCCAGCTCTCCTGTACCAGATGTACAGAATGATGAAACAATTCCCTTTCAGACCCACACCGTCCACCTCCAAATCACACTGTATCCTACAGTGATCACTCTGCACACACTGAGCTAAAGTCTGCTGGCTTAGAGCCTGGGAGGAGCAAGGTCTGAAGTGCCTTTGGTTTGCCCTGTGGACAAGCCTTTGCGGGCGGCAATTTAAGCAGTTACCATATTTTAGATTGGGTTTGGTTAGAAACCTGTAATAAGAAGGCTTAGCTGTTGAAATGTGTGATCTCACAAGGCTCCTTAAATAACTAATAAAAGAACAGTAATAAGCAGGTCTGCAGATCTAGACAGAGAGGCTGCTCAGCCCTGCCATGCTTTCTGATTAAGTGATGGTTTACAAAGAAAGGGCTGACAAACCAGCACCTGTTGCTTCATCCCAGCGCCACAACTGTGTCTTACCTTCTCAGAAGGGTTTCTGTTTCCCTGGCTTGTACTGCCCAAAACTTCACCGAAATGAAATACCTGCAATGTAAATGTTGAGTAAATGCAGCTGAGCGATGGTACCTCAAACTAAAACACAGTGTTGCAAGCCTATCCCAAAGCACAGTCAGACACTGTAAGTGTGGAAAGTCCAGTTGTCCTTTATCATTAAATCCTTACAAGTGAACAAGAAGTTTTCACAGAGAGTGAGCTTATAAAATATTTTAAATCTTTCACCTTGGAGTAATACCTCCAAAACACTTTCTTTAGCTCTAAGGTATTCATCGAATGATCAATTGCTGTAATACTGTTTAGTCTGAAAAAGTTTGGTATTAGCAATAGCACAAGATAGTGTTTTTTTAACGGTATGCTTGCACATCAGACCTTTGCATGCTAAGGAACTACATCAGCTGGTACTATGAGCCTCTTGGCTCATATCTTGCCACCGACCCCTTATCAGAGCAAAGGAAACTCACCTTCTCAATCTGTTTCAGTGTGTTACCCCTGGCTCCAAGGACAACCATCCCAAAGGCAGCTGAGAGACTTAGCGGGGAGAAGAAGATGTTCTCATTTCTTTTTCTTTTGCTCAGCTCTCTGAAAAAGTCAAGACAGAACTTGCCATTGGCTGCGCTGAGAGAGCACATTGTGGCGCTGCGATCGCCTGCAACAAGGGAAACAAAGATTTAGTCTTCTCATCATTATGCCTGCTAAGCTTAGATGCGTTGATAGAGCACGATAGGGTTTTCTGCAGTATCATGGCTGAATTGTTCAGCACTTGATGGAAGATTCCTGACTCACCACATCTGGGATTTCACAGTGAACTTCAGACTGAAACAACTCATCTGAAAACCAGCACCCTGAATGGCAGGAGAAACACATTTTTCAGAAACAGTATTCTGAGTTCAGCTGTTTCTCCAGCTCAAACAACAGCTATGGGTTTGTCACTTAGCACTAACCTTGTCCTAACCACAGTCCCAGCTCTCTTTATGTCCCGATCTTTCCTGCCTCGAGTCCTCTAGGCATAGCACTTCTTAATTATACCCCTTGATCTTGCCTCACTCTCTGTGTCTCTCTCTAAAAACTTTGTGGGTATTAATCAGCTATGCCTCATATACTGTGTCCTTCTAAGGCTGGTTCCTTAATGAATGTTTGACAGAAAACTGAACTACAGATAGACTCACTTAGAAAGATTTTCAACAAAGGCACATTGTGTATTACTGGAAAATTCAAATCCTATTTTTCATCTGCAGCTTTACCCCTTTTCCCAAATATATTTCAGTTATGATCGCAACTATTACTAGCAGATGATCTTGAATGTTCCACAAAACTCTTCACATTTTACACCTAGGACAGAATTCTTCTTATGAAAGTCTTTTTCAAGTGTTTTCATCCAGTAAAGTGATGCCGATCCCTTAGAAAGTCAGTCCAGTATTTTAGAGTTTCCACTATTCTAAGTCATCTTTGGTTCGATTCTTACTGAGATTGAATAACTTTCTCCACAGATGCGGAAGATACCTCTCCCCCATTACACAAGAAGAATTAAATTATCCATATAAATCTTTAGAATACGGAATGGTGTAGAAAGATTATGTCCTTATAAATTACCAATCTGGATAATGCAGAAAAAAAGTGGGAAAAGGTTTGGTTTTAATCTTCTTTTGGAAACACACCTGGTAAAGCCATTGTGCAAGTTAAGCACAGCTTCATCACACAGCCCATGCATTTTAATGTATCCCAACACATTGCACAGCACCTTGAAAATATTCTCACTTCCTCAAAATACATTATATACAGCATATATGCGCTAAGAAGATATGTACGTCACTAATGCAAATATCAGTCTATAGACATTTCATAATTATGTCATTTGTAGCATAAATGTTAGAATTAAATGTCATGGGAGATATTTACCTTCTCCTCAGGACTGTTGGTGTCAGCTTGACTGTTGAGCTCGATGACAGGACTTCTGGAGCAATGGGATATAAAGCCACTGCCACTCCCAGTGGCAGCATAATTTCATTCATGACGGATCACATTCCTGTCTGTTGCAAACAAGAAGTATAATTAGGGGACCTTTTGTGGAATCCTGAATTTTCCCTTATCCCCAGGAGTTCAGAAAGAAGTCACCATTTCAAATGCATACTGAAATGTAAAAAAATTCTACCTAGTTATAAAAAAGAAAGCCAACACCTAGAAGCAAAGGAGTTTTCAGGTTTTTTACCTGTAAAAAAAATAAACTCTACAAAATTTGATGTGTATGGCTGTCAGAAATGGCACCCAGAATGCAAACACATATGTTTTTATAATAGAAACTAATTATCAAAACCTCTGCAGGTAGCACAGTAGCAAGGGAAAGAAAAATACAGAAGTACCTATCTGGCCAATTGTGATGTGAGGCAGTGGTTCCAGAGTGGAGGCGGGGCAGTTCCCTTTGCCTGCTCCACTTCTATGCTTCTGAAGGCTTCTGACTTGAAGGTGCCTTCCAGGGAGCTTTCCCTAGCTGATTTCTTCCTCAGCTGGAAATTTAGTCCTTAATGGAGAAGAGGAATTTAGCCATTTTTTCCAGAGTTTGTTGAATATCCAACAGACTGGACAAACGGTAGCTTGGTTTCATTTGCGTGACATCCTGGAAGAGCAGGCCCGGTGCATGCGCAGCACGACCGTGCCAGGTGCACGCATAGGCCATGCCGCAGCCGAGCACTCTGCAGTTGTTGCGGTGATCCGGCACAGAATGGGTGCGTTTGTATCCGCCATGCAACGTGTGCAGACTAGCTCTGGCACAGCTGGGATGCTATGCTTCCCACAGAGGGACTGCAGTTAGGGGGTCCCCATGCATCATCTGCACTTCCTTAGGTTTTCCAGGCAGAAATATGAGAGTCCTGCTCCTCTTCTGGGGATTCCTCCCCTTGCTGTAAGTGGGGAAGGCATTTGTGGCACAAGGGGCAAAACATAGAGAAGCTATCCCTGTCCACATAGTCTTCTTTCAAAACCTTGCATTCTGCAGGTGTGTTTACAAGAAAGCTGAGTGAGTTTTGTCCAGGCAGGCTTTGCACAAGACACTGATGTATCAGCTAAGTTTAGCCCAGAACTTCTCATTACTCCTCATTTTTACAGTGACTCTGAGGAAGTCTGGTCCTTGCCTTACATTGCTTCAGCAAGGCATAAGGACAGAGCAACCTAATTATAAGTAGTATGTTGCTGGGGTTATTTTCCTGAAAAAAAATTGTATTCCTTCACATTCAGGTTGATATGGTGTGTGTGTGGGCAAGTACTTGCATGCGTGTATGCAAGCACAAACACTTATAACACTGTTTTGCAAGAAGTACTTAGTTATCACTACTAACATATACTTATATATGAACCCAATCAGATACTAGGCTTCTCTGGTATTTAGGAAGTTCTGAAGGCAGTTTCATATCAGACATAAGATACTCATGAGTTTATTTTTTTTCTGATTAGAATTTTCTTATATCTTTTTCTTGGAGGAAATAGAAGTTTAAAAGGCGCTGATCATTCAAGCCCTGAGGAGAAGACAGTTAGACCTGCACAGATGTTGCCTGAAGGGAAGAAAGCCACCGAGTCTGGTTTTGCTTGGTTAATGTTGGGGAAAGAAAACTTCCCAGAGAAGTGTCTGTTTTGCTTTCCTGGTTTCTGCTGAGGAAGTGGCTGGTCTCTACACAGTCACTTCAAAACCCAGCCTCTGACCCTCTTCCTCATGTTGTTGGCTACAGGAAAGTGCAGAGCAGAACCAGGTAGATGCTGTTTCCTTTCTTGCAGTGGTGGGCTGTTCCCTGCATTCTTATTTTTGGCACTAGGCATAGCACAATTGGCGGAAAAATTTTGTGGAATATAAGAGGGGAGAGTATGCAGGTAGGAGCAGCAAGATGCAACAGCTCTAAGTCAGAGTAGCATTCAGTCATCTCCCAGAACAGAAGGGAGATGGTTTTCATGCAGCAAGACAAGTTTTGTTGAGCACTGTTTACCTGTTTGCAGTCATTTTGGCTGAAAGTCTCAAACTTTTCCTTCACTTCTGATGGCCGTGGGGCCAGGACCAAGGGCATGAAGACTTTTCTATATGATTTACATATCGCAAAGAGTTCTGATTACATGGATGAGATAAGCATAGGAAGGCAAAAATGAGGAACAAGAGATCCACTCAGTGATGTCAACCAGCAGAACACAATTCCATAGCAAGAAGCAATGACTCAGTGTATGCAGAACAGACCATCAGCACGCCCCTTGTGATTATTCTTTGCTGCCAGTGGACACACTGCAGTAAGCCTGGATGCTCAGGTGGTAATTACAGGGTACCTGATGTGTCTGAGGTTGCCTGTGAGTAAAGGTACCATTGGATAAGTAGTATTGCTGAATAGCAAGAACAAAACAAGGACTGCTGTGATTTTCACTGGGCCAAGGACCAAGAGGGCCCACCCTATTTGCCAGACATCTGCTACATAAGCATCACAAAAAATAACAAGCCTTGCACATCACACCAGAGCAATTAGAGTGACAAAGCACCTGTGGTGATCCACAGCAACTTCAGCATGACAGAAGAATACCTTTTGAAGTTGGCGAAGAAGTGGGAGACGTTGCTGATGGTCTCAGCTCATTTGGGAACTACCACAAGAGCAATGTCTGATATTAATTCTTGTGATTTTCAGGCTGTATGAGTCAAGAACCTAGTGAGAAGCAAGTATCACCTAAATTGCACTGCTGTCTGATGACTCTCCAGTAATGAATTTATTGACAACAGAGTGCAGGAATTGATGAGTGTCGACTTTGCAGAGACTTGGGCCACCTCATGCTGATCATTCAACTTGCTGGGGAAGAGGTGAGCCCAGCACTGTTTTTTTCCACCTGAACTTCTTTCTGCACCAGAAGTCGTTCCATGATTGCAATGGACCCCTTTACTCTCCAGGGAGATTTAGACATGTCACAAAACAGCATCCAAAAATTCTTCATCTTGGATTCACTTATCAGCATCCAAAAAAAAATCTCCAGCAATGCAGCCAGTTCTGCCTGTTGTACCTTCTCTGCTCACACCCTTTCTCACTTGCTCATGAGCCATAACTAACAGGAACATTTGCTTACGTTTCTAAGCAAGGTTGTCTGCATGTGTCATCTTAACTGGCTTCCACAGAGTATGGAGTTATGGCTAGACAACTATTTCTGCATGATGAGCCTATTTTACAATGCCAGCTGATCCAGGCCTTGTGACTAATCTAATTTATGGTACCTCTGGATATCATTCCTTTGTGGCAGTTTAAATCATTTTATAAGCCAGGTCTCTTTACCTAAATAACAAATGCAGCATTTTTTAAAGCCGTGAGATACAGAACGTCAATAAATATTCCTCTCCTAGCTCTGCCTCTAGTAGTTCCTGTCTGTCTTCTCTGTCCATCTCAACAACATTTCTTGTCAGCCAGCATCGTGGGGTGCAGTGATGAAGACAGTAGAAATCTTCCTTTGCATTTTAAAAAAGGAGCTGTTTTTCCATATTGATTAACCACTGAAAAAGATAATAGATATTTTCATGCAATGGAGCTGTTATTTGGGGTTTTTGAAAGTGCAAAAGATATTGATTTTCAGTTTGAACTTAATTTCTACAAAGGTAGTGACTGGTTAAATTTTTTTAACAATGAAATGTGTGCATGAATGAAAATTCTGCTGAGATGAAACATCAGGATTTTGGCACTTCAGTCTAGGCAACTAGACTAGACAACAACAACTAGCAAATCAATAGATGACGTTGCAGTGGTCTCTCTGACATTGGTTCTTATTATTTCATTGCTGAGGCCATGATAATCCTCCAAACCAGACACTCTGCAGCCAAAAAAATTATGAAAACCCAGAGCACAAATTCAAAGTGAAAGTTGCCTCTCATAATTCTGGTGGACTTTGGGATGCTTCAAGTGACAGAAATGGGAGTTAGGCATGTTTATGCATCCGTGAAAAGGAAATTCCTTGGGTCTTGTCACTTAAGCATTCCTCCTTAGAATCCTCAAGCTTTATTCAATGTTACTGAGGACATTGGAGAGTGATAAACTCTCATCACAAACATTTATTGTTTCATCACTTACAGAGGCATAGGTAGTATCATAGAACAAAGTATATCTTCAGAGAATTGGGGGTTACCACAAGAATTTATACAGGGCTAATTTACTGATTTAAATGAAATTTGGTGAAGAATTCCCAAACTTTTTTGAGAATGCAACACATTCAACACAGATTGGTATTCATTTTCACATTGTTCTTGGAGCTGAGGTGTAAAGAACACAGGACTGCTTAGAAACACTTTGTACCTGAAGAAATGGGAGGGGTTTACTGCAAAATCTGCATTCACTCACTGACTGCAATCTACGTGGTGTGCTGACTCCTTCTCTGGGGCTCTGGTACCCAACCATGGAAAATACAATGGATGGGCAATAGTTTTAGTATAGAAGCAGCTGATAATAAAACCTGTTGTCCATATGGCAAATGAAGTTTCCAAGAGTAACATGTATGAAAATGGAATGAAAAGTCTATTCCCACCAACAGATCTTGTGATAACTCTGGACAGATACATTGAGTAAATCTCAGTTGTTCTTTCACAACTCTGTGTAGCCATTAATTAGCTTTCATTGGAAATGACAGAAATGTGTGGCTGGAAGGAGCCTTGAGATTGTCTAGTGTAGCTGCTGCCCTAAGGCAAGATCAAAGATGTCTAGATTACAGCTGATAGATGTTTGTCGAACCTGTTTTTAGAAGCTTCTAGATAAAGAGTTTCCAAACCTCTGTATGCTTCAGTGCTTCCTTATCCCCAGAGTTTTAACTCACCTCTGTCCTAAATTGTCCTGACTGTAAATTAGAACAGTTACATCCAGGCATATTTAAACTTTGACATATGCTACTGGCCAAGTCATGCAAATACTTATTAGTCAATTTATTCTTTGCATAAGACGTAGTGTTTGGGAATGTCTCCCTGGTCATAAAAGGTAATTATTGTAGATGTACTTGTGAACAAGAACTTATTACTACAGTAATAACACTACCCAAAACACTGTGGGTATTGTTAGTTACTGAGCTACTTCAACAAATTAGGGACTTGGAAACCTGAAACGCCCTTCAGGGCTGCTCAACTCTGTAAAGCATTGTATAATTTTCACAGTTCTGAGGAGAAAGGTATTGCTTTTGGCCATCAGACTGAATGTTAAAAGAATTGTTCTTCCTCATTCCTGTGACCATCCTTGTGGTATGATTTCCATAGCTAGCCAAAATTATGCAGTTGCTTGGTAGTCTAATATGTTATTCACATAAAAATTAGTGAGGGGATGTTCTTGCCAGTCCTTACAGCTAGCAAAATCAGATGTATTATGGTCCAGAATGGACTGTAAGTGATAGCCAATATTGTGCACATACTGTTAGTGACTGAGTTTCTGAAAACCAAGTAAAATTTGGAAATACCCTTCCCAAGCTGCCAAGCCCCGTGAGGAACTGGTAGGTGTATAATTTGAAAACACAGGGTCAAATTTTCAGCCAGTGTAAACTGATTCAGTTCCAGAGGAGGTATGAAAAGAGAATTTGTTCCCATGGTAAAAAGGCTCTTCTTCAGGCCACAGAATAATGGGGATGTGCAAATGGTATGTTTTTCCCATCCTGCAATGGAATTTATATAATATATCATCTCACCATTCTGCAATTCAAATTCCCTATCTCCATGCCTGGGGTAACCACGGACTACTAAACTGTCTTGAAAATAAAGTTCTCTACATCTCTCCCTATTCCTGCTTTCTTTCAGTCACACTGATTTTTATTGTTGATAAAGTTGTTGCTCTCGTATTATCCTGGATAAGATGACAGCTTCTTCATTTCTGGCCTCCCTGTAACCCAGATACATCACCTTGTCAATACCAGATACTTGTATCTCAGCTGATTGTAAACATTTATGCATAATCTAATGTAGAACCTGTGACCAGCATCACTTACCAACAGCCATCATAAAACAATATACCTTTACTACACAGAATAAGATATTAGAGAAAAGCTGACTTTAAAGCAACGTGCTTCCATGAACTATTATTTCATGCAGAACACACAAAATAGTCCCTTCTGTTTTGGTTTTGCATGCTCATTGGATGTGAACAAGAATGCTTTGACAGATCATGATGTCCAATAGCTTTGGCATTTGGCCTAGGACATCAGTGTGAAATCTATTCACACACAGAAGTGTCTTACACTGTTCCAGATGAAGGCAGCTAGCTAACTACAAAATGCTGATGAAGGGACATTAAGGGTGTCTGGGAAATCACGGTACAACGTTTCCCACACAATTATCTATTTGTGGGCCAGAGGAACAGTGTCCCCATGTTATTGCAGCACACACAACCACTGCTGCTGCTGGTGGAAAGTACCATTTGACCCTTTTCCCAAACCTCCATCTCATACAAAGTAAACTTTAGCACTAAGCAACAGAAGGTAAACAAGAGCTGGAATGCCAACAGATGCTTGTGGGGTGACTTCAAAGCTCTGATCCTGCCAGTGAGCCTTCTCATTTGAGAGTGGGAAAGCTTGCAACTACATGTCTTCATTCACAGAGCCGCAGTTTACTATATATTTAAGATGTGGTTCATTTTTTATCCCTGTATTTGGAAACCAGCTACAGGATGTGCCCATAAATATATTCACCCTTTGTCTGCCTTTGTGCTGCATGGAGAGACACAACAGTGTGTTTTCATTTCTAAATTGAGACTTCATGATGGCCCCTTTTTCTTCCTGGTATGCACAGGTGTCTGAGTAACTCAGCTGGAGACTTGGGTCTGAATTCTGTTCTCAGGCATGGGTGTAAATCTATCATAACTCTCCCAATATCAGTTCACTGATATTTTAATAGCTTATAAATACATACTATGTAAGTGCAGAAAACTGTATAGGCAGAAGAGATCATAATTAGACCCAATTTAATTTAGGTGGTACAGCTCCATTCTCTCTGTCCCAGTTGTGAATCTCAACAGCCAGGACTGCAGGTTTCCAAACTTTGGAGTTACTAACATTCACTAAAACCTATATGTATTGCAGTACTTCACTCACTCTTGTGCAGACAGAAAATGAGCTTTGCTATGCAGAAGCAAACTGAGTAAACTGCTCAAATACACTTAGACATCAATTCTTATCACTGAATATCAGTAAATACAAATTTAATGATTGAAAGCCTTACATGAAGTGGGTTTTGGCATAGGAAAACATTTCAGCTTACTATTTCGTGCTATATTATAAAATGGATATTAAAACCTATGAACACCACACAAGAAAAATAAAAAAAATATTGCTACCTATTTGCAGTTTTAAAATACTTCCCTTTATATTACCATATTTGGCAAACTGCAGATGAACCCTGTGTTGTGGGCTGACTCCAGCCAGCAGCCAAGTGCCCACACAGACACTTGCTTACTCCCCCCAGTACCCACAGATGGGGGAGAGGACAGGAAGAGCAAAAGGGAAAAAAAATTTGAGCTGAGATAAAGGCAGTTTAACAGATAAAAGAAAGAAGGAAAAAAAACAAACAATGAAAAAGCAATCACTCACCATCTCATTCAAGCAGGCCAATGCCCAGCCAATCTCTGAGAAACAGATACCTTGGAAGCAAACAAAACCCCACCATCCTCTACCCCGGTTTTTATAGCTGACGTGATGGTATATGGTACGGAATATCTGTTTGGCCAATTTGGGTCAGCTGTCCTGGCTGTGTCCCCTCCCAGCTTCTTGTCCACCCCCAACTTATATGCGGGGGACAGGGGCAGAGTGGGAAAAAGAGAAAGCCTCAATGCTGTGCAGGCTCCGTTCAGCAACAGCCAAAATATTAGTGTTATCAACATTGTTTTAGCCAGAAATCCAAAAGACCATCATACAGGCTGCTATGAAGAATGTTAACTCCATCCCATCACACTCAGTGCACCCCAGTACACATATGAGATGATTGCATTAATGTATTCTGTAAATATGACTTGGAGAATATGGCACTTTAGAGGGACTTTTCTCCATTATGAAATTCTGGATTGAGAAAATCTCTCCCCTCAGTGGTTACCCCTCTGTTGTTCAGTAAGACAATTTCCCACTCATCAGGCAGGGAGCTGTAGAACTGGCAGGATGAGAGATTACAGACTTAGAACAATCTTCCTCCAAGGCCAAACATCTTATGGACTTGAAGGAGTGTTGTTTTTCAGGCACATGTCAAACACCAGAGCTTTGGGGAAGAGTTTTCTTTGAAAGGTTTCCCAGTGATACTAAAAAAAATCCTCCACCTTTTGCATCCATTATTATTTTGAGAATGGCAAGTCAGACAAATGCAGGTGGAAGACATTTAAGTTCCTGGTGGTGGTAAATTACACCTCATTGTGCTTTTAGTTCATGGATGAAATACAACAGGCAAAAGACAAGACACATGGCAAGATGTTCAAAAGCATTGAGTACCTAAGGCATCTTTCAAATCAGGATTCAAAAACCCAGACCAATTAAATGCATTGAATACCTTTATTGCTCCCACACTATATAGTTCAGGAAAATGCTACAGTTTAACAGGACTACTATAGTTAAAATGACTTCTAAGCTATAGCTGATTTTTGTAAATGTATCAAGCTTTGGAAAACCGCACGCACTCATGGCATGCAATGTGTCAGACTGTGTGTCTACACGTGATCTACAATGTGTCTACACGCGATGCTCGCAGCAGGAGACTGTCATGGTTTTAGCTGTGATAAAGTTAATTTTCTTCACTGTAGCTGGTATAGTGCTGTGTTTTGGATTTAGCATCAAAATAATGTTGATAACACGCTGATGGTTTAGGTGTTGCTAAGTAGTGCTTACACTAGTCAAGGGCTTTTCCAGCTTCCCATGCTCTGCCGGGTGCACAAGAAGCTGGGAGGGGGCACAGCCAGGACAGCTGACCCAAACTGGCCAAAGGGATATTCCATATCATGTAATGTCATGCCCAGTATATTAACTGGGGGCAGTTGGCCGAGGGAAGCCGCAATCACAGCTCAGAGACTGGCGGCGTTGTAGGCGGGTGGTGAGCAGTTGCATCACTTCTTTCCCCGCCCCACCCAGGTTTCATTTTTTTCTCTCATTATTCTCCTTTTCATTTTATTATTATTATTATCACCATCATTATTATCATTAACATATTAATGTTAATATGTTAATATTAATGTTAAGTTAATGTTAATTATTAATATATTGATAATATAATAATATGTTAATAACATTATCATTAACATTATTAATATTACTATTTTGTTTTAATTATTAAACTGTTCTTACCTCAACCCCTGAGTTTTCTTGCCTTTGCTCTTCCAATTCTCTCCCCATCCCACCGGGACAGGCAGTGAGTGAGTGGCTGGGTGGTGCTTAGTTGCTGGCTGGGGCTAAACCATGACAATGGGGTAAGCATTCCACTTTACTGCTCATAAAGTACCGACTGATTTTATGATTTAAGGGCCAAATTGTGGCCCTTCCCTCAGCTGATACCAGGGAAGAAGTGAGTACCTAATTCAGTGAGACGACGAGCACCACATGAGAGCGCAGCCACAGCTAGTAATGAATCGTCTAAGAATTCATGGCCCTGCAACTTGGAGAAGAAAGCTGAAACACTGTGCAACCCGAATGCACTGTGCCAGGTTTCAAAAGGAGCAGCAGAGACTTGCTGTGTAAATTTCTACTGCTGCTGCCTGCCTCCCACCGAGAGGAAACCACAGGCAGAGTTTGCTCAGACTGAACACAAACATTAGAAGTGATACCGTGAAAGTGAGACTGATCATGTCTCTAAATCCAGTCCCAGGCCACATATACTGAAGAGTAGTATTTCTTCACCTTATAGCTTAAAAGGTATATATTTTGCCAATAACCATTATTCTAATCACAGTTGAGTTCCTCCCACTTCCAATTCCAAACAGGAGTAGGAAAACAAGGCAGATCCTACGCAGTCCGGTAAGTATAACACAGGATATTAAAGTCAGGAGAATTTGAGATTTCAAAATGTGCATGTATGTTTTGGGTCTAAGACACAATACCTCATAACTTTTCCCTTTTTTACCGACTCATTTGTTTTGTGATACAACGTGGTTACTATAAACTAGTTTGACCAGCTGTAAATCAGTAACCGACCAGAGTTGAGTGGGGTTAGCAAAATTCAGCTAACCAGTGTGCAAGACACAGAACCACAGAATGGGGTTTGGGTTGAGGGGCACCTTTAAAGACCACCTAGTCCAACTCCAGGGGCTTGGGGCAGGGCAGCAAATGCATCTGAACCTTGCTGTTTGCAAAGGGGACGCCTGCTCCCCTGGCAAGCTGAGAGCTGTGAGGAGAGACCTTGTTTGCATGGATGGGGATTGGCAGAAAGCGCCGCTCTCTTCAGTAGAGTTGGTGCCAAGGGGAAAGAAAATGGGAGAAAACCTATGCTGGATAGATGTTTGGTTTTTTCCTTCTTCTTCTCATAGGTCATGAGATTGTGGCAGTAGTAAAACTGCTGCCATGCCATGTACCAGAAATGGCCTGGCCGCATCTCTTACACCACACGGGGCTCACCACACATCTTCACAGCTCCTGTGCTCTGGCGCCACAGGAATTGCC
Source organism: Phalacrocorax carbo (assembly GCF_963921805.1). Classification (NCBI taxonomy): domain Eukaryota; kingdom Metazoa; phylum Chordata; class Aves; order Suliformes; family Phalacrocoracidae; genus Phalacrocorax; species Phalacrocorax carbo. The sequence continues at coordinate 91,788,347 of NC_087514.1, read as the reverse complement.
CACCTTAGCCCGGGCTAAGAGACTTCTGTTGCAAACTTCCCCCTCTATTTCTTTCATTTTCAGGACTAAGCTCCTGCATTCTTAATTGGTAGTAAGTGCAGATCCATCCCCCTGCTAACCCACAGTGTCATGGAAACTCCTGTTTTAACTCAAAAGTGCCGAAGAAGGATACGCTGGGGGTTGGGGACTGTATAATCATTTCTGAGAAAAGATGGGAATAAAGGGAAGGGTTTTTTTTTCCCTGTGGTATTTGCCACCCATCACAGGAATTGCTGTCCCTGCATTTTCAGAAACATTGTTGATTTTTGAGGTCGCAGTGCTCAGAACTTCCTCTGGGGAATGCAAACCCTATATGATGACGGCTTTAGGTAACAAAAACATTGTCTAATAGGCAAACTGGGCTGCCATCCTCCAGAAGGGAAACATGGACACAGCCTGAAGAGTTACTGCTGCAACTGTATTGCACCTTCAGATTAGACAGTCAAGAGTAGTTTGTCTATTTGACTCTTTGTCCTGCTCCTGTCTGTTCTTACTCAGCTATCATTCACTCTTATTTCCTAGACTTTCTTGTCCAAAGGGCCCCAGGTAGCTTATGGTGCATAAGCTATGGTAACCATGAATGCAGAGCATGAGGGTGGTTTACGCTCAATTATATGGCGAACGGCTAATGTATATTTTCCTTTTTATGGGTCATAAAGCACGTTGCAAACATTAATTTGTTAAACCTCATGCAAAATCCTTCTGAGGAAGATGTTACTTATGTTAAACCAGCATCCTGTTCCTGCAGACACTGCATACAAAATTCTCTTTGGAGTCATTTGAGAACTTCGGAGAGGCTTAGGGGAGGTTGTCCAGAGAGATGGTGGAGTGTCTGTCCTCAGAGATATCCCAAAGCCATCTGGACATGGTCCTGGGCAACCAGCTGTAGGTGGCCCTGCTTGAGCAGGAGAGGTGGTCCAGATGACCCCCAGAGGTCCCTTCTGACCTCTGTGTCAGATTCTGTGAGCTTTTATTTCAAAAAATTAATGCAGAAGAAGTCCAGTAAAAAGAGGGTCCAAATCCTGCCCTCCTGTATACCTAATTAGTGTTGTATCAACTCCCTTTCTAGAGGTGTCCAGGAGGGCAGAATCCTGTCCTTTTCCATGACTGAATATTCCTACTATTATTATAATGAAAACCAATGCTACTAATAAAAACTCACACAAAAAGATCCAGGGCTCAATGAAAGGAGTACATATCACACCAGTCTTCCAACTGATGACACTTTAGATGTAGGCACACATCTAAATAAGTAAATAAAGTCAAAGTTGCTTCTGGCATAAGCTTTTTATATAGTGCAGAATAGCACAAAGGCAGATACAGTACATATCACTGGGGAGAAAGTGGTACAGTTTTCATCCAGGTGTTTCTCACAATGTTAGAAAATGGCCCTGATTTTAAGGTGAGCAGAGTTTGCCAAAGAAAAGAATGGTATTGGTAGGATTGTGTCTAATAAAGAATAAGAAAGGGTGGTCAGCCATAAACACCTCTGTGAGAGGAAGAGACCTCCTCACAATGACAGCTCCTGTACTAGCTGCTGCTACAGTGCCTTCCTCATTGACTTCCACGTACGTCTTATGGACCACATTTGACAGCACCAGAGATTTTGCAAACGACATTTCAGTAAGATCAGCTTTTGATTCAGTGAAGATGTCAGTCATCCCCATCTCTTGTAATACCTCATTGAGGTTAAAGGTGCCTTCAAGCTTGAATCGGGGGAGGTATACCTCCACTTTTGTCTCAAACATGTGCTCTGAAGAGGTCCACAGCGTTAAATTTTCATAGGTCATTGTGCTTCCAATCTAGAAGATGGGGGAAAAAAGAGCTTAAAATAGGTGGGCAGCTTTGAAAAGTTTACATCTTTACCCAGCCTTAATTCAAACAACCATGATATAGACCGTGATATATACTGCCTTACCTGCTCCAGCCCACTGGTAGATCCATCAGCCATGTCACCTGGCAGCAGGATGATCATGCTCAGTGTCTTCTCAGCATAAGGGAGTTCAAGGATCTGAGCACCAATGTCCTCAATGTAGCCTAATTTAAATGTGCCTTTCTGATACATCATCTGTACAGGTTTTTTTTCATTCTATTTAAAAGAAGATTATACAGTCACTTAAGCAATACAGCTCAGCATTTAAAGTTATTGTAGGTGTAATATCAGTAGTCAGGGTTTCAGCAGTAATTGTTGCTAGGCTAAACATTTTTCTTTATTTTGTTGCATCTATAGCGACACACAAAACATCAGCTTTGCCATGCATAAATAAATGGGATAATTCTCTGAAAATAAACCCAAACAAACCACAATTACCCTGCAACTGATCAGATGGTGAAGTTGCTTAATAGTGTTACATCTCCCAACAGGCTGATGCTGGTTGGAGTTGCAAGTCCTAACTTGGACAGGGATAAAGAAGAAATAGCATTGCATAGGCTGTCATTTACCAGGCTGAATTTTAAGAAGGGAAGCAACAAATAGGTAAAGAGCCTTTCTCAGGCACACTCTCCTAGTCTTGTTATCTTGCCTTTTTTGTGATGGGGTTGTTCGAAAGCTGTGTAAAGACTCGAGTTTCCTTTGCCAGATAGCTAACTTCTTAGCTAACTTCTAAAGTAGTGTAAGAAGAATTTTGGTAGATGACATATTTTCAGAAAAAAATCCTGCTAGCATTGATTAGCACATGAAGAAAAATCTATACAGCTTCCCCCCATCTCATAGTGTCTCCTACTGCAGCAGTGCACCAAATGTTCTCAGCTATAGACCACTGTCAATATCCATATTTAAAGACACAAATATAAGTACTCAGTATGACAGTTTCTTACTGGTGTCTTAACAATGGAATGCAAATGATAACTAGAAATATATGGGTTTCTATCCTTTTTCTTTGATCTATGAGGAACACTCAAAAGAGACTATTTCCCATACAAAGCTTTGCAAGTTAAGATCAGATCTAAATCTGTTAGATTTTTTTTTATTTTGTTATGGATGACAGCTAATGGAATATTGGCACAAGATATGGAAAGAAGAGAAAAATTAATTAAATGAAAGTCTTTTCTGATAACATCTGTTAGGCTTAAATGGCACACACAATACTTAGAGGAATGTGCTTGTTAAAGAACTAACTTTTCAACCATATTTACAATAACCTTACTTAAAAAATGATGGCTTTGGCGATATCCCCATGGCAGGAAAAAAAAAGGCCAAATATTAAAATATATTTAGAATAAGCCTTCAAATGTTGCAAATACTACATATAGACGACAATAACACATAAAAATTTTTTGTTTTTCAAATTGTAACTGTGTATTTGTAGTTTGTTACTATCTGGCCTAGTTTGTTTGGTCTGTTTGTTTTAATTTCTCAAATGCATCGCTAATGTTAAAAAGTACTGAACATATAAGCGCCAGGATGACCCCTGGAGCCTGGATGAAAAGGGATGTTCAGATTTGCTTCCATCCATGACAACTATCTGTAATGACTACTGTGTTCCAAAGTGCCAATCAAGGCTAACGCTTGCGTTTTGCCAGTCACCAAAGCAAAACTCAGAGGCACTGCAACTTCTGAGTCTTCCACGCTTTTTTAGTAAAGATTATGCTTTACTGTGAAAAACCCTCCTGCTACCTCTTCCTAACAGGAGAGGTAGGTTAAGTTCCCAACACACTCACACCTTGCTCACAGGGCAGCTGAGCCTTGGACATTGTGCTTTCTTCATTGTTCACAGTATCTAGGGTAAATAATGTTAAGATTTACAGAATGCAGATGTACCTGGTTCAGTTTAAAATCTCTCTGTACAGTTTTCTGTTCCTCAAACTTGTTTTCCCAGGATGCTTTGAAGTAGATTACATTCACCAGCACCAGCAATGCATGTATGTCAATCACACCAGGAGCAAAGAGTTCCTTGATTTTACCTAAAGGAAATTTTGGAATACAGAAGTATTTGCTAGTTGTCATTAAGACTCTGGACTGAGACTTAATTACTTACCTGTGAACTTAGTTTTGGAGAAACATAGAAATCCAGTTCTTGGTTTATTCAAAGGGCATGGACAATAAAGGTAAACAAATGGTAGATTCCTCTGCACTGTTACCATCCAGGGAGGACTGGCTTCACCAAATTAGCCAGCTGTTAGTGTCAGTGACCATGCATATGTGCCAGGTGACATTAACCACAGGGAAGGAGGCAGCACCTTTAACCACACATTGCAGTTTACATGAGGGCATCTTTCCCTTTGCACCAAGCACAGCAGCTAACCAGTTGTGAAGCTTTTGACTTTCTACACAGAGGCTGAAGTAAGAGTTACCAGGTCCACAGGCTTCATATGAGCACCCAGAGCAATGATAGCTCCTAACCCTGTGCTAGGTGGCTCCTGAACCTTTGGACCTCTTACTAGGAGCCAAACAGCTCTTTCCCATACCAGTTACAGGCCGCTTTGCCAATACAAGGACGGGTTTGGTCAGGAGATGGGCAACTGAGAAATTACAGACACCTTCAAATCTATTTGCTTGTCCCCCACTAAGTTCTGGTTTATGTTCAGCCAGAAGATTTAGAAAATTTTCACCCTGCTGCTACTGCAGCTCTAGCAAAACTAAAGGAAAATGCCATATTTCATGTTTAATCTAACCAGCAAGAGCCAATGGCCCCTGCTAGCCTCTTAAGGGAATTGATTATCACTTGCGACAGTGGGTCTCACTGGTGGTCACATCTCTCATCTTTGTGGGCATCGCTCTACATATAACCAGGTTCTCAGTCGTCTTCCCTCTTCCCCCAAGTTATTCCTAGTTTCACCATGAAACTCACAGCTTCCACCCCCTGCTGTCCTGGGTCTGCGTTGTTCATGGAAGCAAAATGTCTGGTCAAGCTTTATAGGTATTACTACAATTATCATGCCAGGCATAAGGGTGGGAATATAAAAGTATTTGACAACAAACCCAGCTTTAATTCAGAAATAATATAGCTGATAACTTGCTCTAATTTTTCAAGGGTGGATGGGAAGACAGTGTTTAAACAGCATAAGACTGAACACCCAGAAATGTGAACAAGTCTTTGCTTTTCATGCCCTGGATTTTCTTTTGTTGAAGCAGTGGAAGAAGGCAGCGATCATATGGTTACAGTTTTGCTTTGTTTTACCTTGTGTCTGACTTTCAACCCAAGTGTTAATTTTTATTCTGGCAGCTTCAGTAGCACCCTGAAAGTCCACTGTCTGTGGCATTGCTCCATACAGTTCCTTAGTGCACGTTAGAAATTGCTGTAAAGCAAAACAAAGATTATGAATTGGTCAAATCTGTTAAGCACTTACCCCCTTTTGAAATAAATCAATGGTTCAGAACTATTTGAGAAATGGTGAGGGACCTGTTGACTCCCTAAGACAAAATTTCATTTTGGAAAACTCAACTGTCTGAAGTTTATTCAGAGGATCTTTGAAGAAGAGACAATTACTCTATTGCATAGGCAAAAAATTAAATAAGTAAAAAGAAAGCCAGAAGAAAGAGTCTTCCCATGGAGAATTGCAAACCTGAGGTCTGGATAAAAGTAAAAAATTAGAGTGGATGCAAGAATGCTTAAGTATCCAAATCATTCCACAGACATAATTGACAGCAAAGCAAAGATGTGACTAGCAAGATATCCATACGAGGTAATCTAGAGACCACTCTGTCATTCAGTAAGAAAGGAACATGAAGTTCAGCATAGAAGCTCTACACATGAAACTATATAACATCTCAGGTGATAAGCCCTTGCCAAACTTACTGCTGCCCCAGTCATGCCACTTGCAAGCCCAGAAGTAAGTAGCTTACAGACAGCTTGAATAGGCCATTTTTGGCCGCAGTCACACCTCTGGCTAAGTGTAGACATGCCAAAAGTGAACAGACCCCTGCTTTGTTTTTGCTCTATAGCCATTGATACCCACAGGGTGTTGGGGTTTTTTTTAAACAGAAGAATTGAAAGCCAACACTTTTGTCTCATTTTCACCAGTCCCAGAAGATACGGCTCCAGGAAGCATATCAAGTGCTCCAAAATACACAGTGGGGGCAATAGCAAGGCTCACAGTTACAGGGAAGCTTGAGGTCAGGGCCACAGCAGTTAGCAGACACAGGTAACTTACCTCCCGGAGTTTAAATCCTTGTTGTATAAAGAGATTGTTGGCCAGGGTTAAAACATAGCTTTCACCAAGGTTTTGTAGTTGTAAAAGCAGTGCGTGGAATGCTTTGTGGTTAAGGTCTTCATCCTTGTTACACTAGGAATATTATAAACACAACAATTATAACTATTCCTCTATATAGCTTTGGTTGAGAATTTGCATCCTAATTAGATTACATTATAGGGCTAATTCCTAATGTGCTGATTTTTAAATCCAGCCTGATCTTCCTTCAGATGAGATCGCTGCAGTCTTTGGCATTGACTTCGTGGAAGACTTGGCCCTTAATAAGGGAACAACTCGTATCAGGTATTTCCTAGTGGATTAGGCAGACTCTGTGCATGTGACCGTGACTCCCTCCAGTGGTAGACTCTAGTGCTTTGTAACTAGTAATCTGCCGTGCGGTGAAGAAAAGGCTCCTGTGCTCCCCACCCAAGGGCGTACCTGTGAGAGGGATGACTGTCCTTCCTGGCTTCGTTCTGGCTCCATTTCTGGGGCTGCATTCTCAAGGTCAGATCCAAGGCTCATTCCTCCTGCAGCTTTCCTGACATGGAGCACCTGTAGTTGAGGATGCCTAATTATGGAAATTGTAACTGGGCTAAAAACATTTTCCTTATTTAAAAGATCTGCTATGCTTTCCTGGATAAATGGCATTGATTTATGCAAGATATTTTCTCAGCTTCAGTCAGGCTGAAAGGACAGACTTTAAACTGTTCATAAATTCATATTCAAATACACATTTCTATATTAGCAAACCAAGAAGAACTTGCACTTAATCCCTCAAAGTGTTTACAGTTTTATTGCTACAGTTATCTTAAATTTCAAAACAAAAAGTTGCCTCAGGCAAAGACATAAAAATAGTTTCCTTTGAAAACAACAAAACTGGCTTTTTGCAACCATTCTTAATCTTTGCATCAGCTTAGGAAGTATATCAATACCACAGTGCTCTCAATGGAAACAAGTCCTTCTTTCTAATGTGCAAATATCTCACTGAAACATTTCCAGCAGCTTCTCCATTATAATAATGTTACATCATATATCGATGCAATCTTTTTATTGAGGATCTTGGAACCCCACTGCTTTCCTAAAGTAAGAAAGAGTCCTGGTGTATTGAGTTTATGGGGCAAATTTATGGTAGCCAGTGGGCTGCAAGGGTGGCCTCTGGGCAAAGAGGTCAGGGGACTGCCCCCATGTCAAACACAGCTGGTTCCAGCCAGCTCCAGAATGAGTCAGTTCTGTTTTGCCACGACAGTAACTGGTGAGTGATCTCCCTGTCCTTATCTTGATCCACAAGATTTTTCACCTTATTTTCTCCCCCTGTCCTTGCTGAAACGGGGGAGTGAGAGAGTGGCTGGGTGGGCACCTGGCAGCCACCAGCCAAGGTCAACCCAGCACACCCTGGGAACCTCTTGAGGAGGGCATGTCTACCTTGGTTGCAGGTGCCCCAGCAGTCAGACTGTGCACATGGCAGTGTTAGGATATGATAGATGAAGATCTACCAGTACAGAGCCAGCTACTGACAAGAATCTCTGTTTTAGGATTATTGGTCTTTTACAGCTCATGGGCACAAACAAGAAAAGAGAAGAAAGACTGTAGAAAGCAGAACTTGCACTGCAGGGAGTAAAGGCACAGAAATCAGAGGGGTGGCCTCCTTCATCCCCTCCCTGCCCACCTGGGTCCCTGTGAGCTCTGCAGGTGAGACATTTTGACTTTTGAATATCATAAGTGGTAAGTGAGCTAATGCTTCCAGCCGTCCAGCTGCGATCACTTCAGGTTTCTGCAACTCTCCCCGCTACCCACCCAGAGTCAAACTTTCAGCATTCTCATAGCAACCACGAGAAATGCCTGTCCATAATTTTGAAGCAAAGGCTGGCATGGTAGCAGTAGGCTGGGGGAAAGCTGGAGTGCCTCACTGCGGTGTATGGCCTCCTCTCATTCAGCTCTTGCTCCGTGCTCCTGAGTCTTCATGGGGGCACAGTGTGACTCACATAAGCGGATGGCAAGGATCATAGTGCACCAAGCACAACTGTGAAGGCAACACCTGTGCTTATATTTGTGCTTGTTTCCTATGAGACCCGTGCACATGTGCCATGCTAGGATGCCCAACATTTCCATTAAGTGAACAGCACGCAATGTTAAAGCATCTCGGCATGTTTCATTAATACTTACTTTCTCTATCTGAGCAGCAGTGTTGTTTTTTGCACCTAGGTGGACCAGGGCCAGGGCAACAGAGATGCTTATCGGAGAGAAGATGATGTTTGTGTCCTCTGCATTCCTGTTGAGCTTATTGTAGAGATCAAGGCAAAATTCAGTAACTGGTCTGGAAAGGGAGCCCATCATGAAGCAGCTGCTGACTAGGAGCACAAAAGAAAGAAGAAATTTGAGGCAGCTTGTTGCCTAGCTAGATCACACTGTGAAGCATCTGTCTGCCCTGAGATTGTCCCATAGCTGGTTGCTAAATAATAGAAGTTTGCTAAATTCTGAGAGCTTGAAACAGCCAACCTTGCACACATCTGTCAGTCCATGCTACACAGCAGGAGCAAGGGCACAGTGGGTCTGGAAAAGGGACCCACACTCACAACATATATGATTCCTCAGAAAGGACCATTTTTCTGTGTTTTCCCATGGTGTATCTTATTGCAGGTCATGATATCGAAATCAGACAACTGTAGATTAAAATTTTCCTTCTCCAAACTGGTTTGATGTATACAGGTATATCGACTCTTTCCTCTTGTAACAACATACGATTAGTGACAGAAACTTGTTGACAGAAACTACGCCTGCATATAACCATGTCTGGTAAGCTGAGTTGTGGTATGAGGGTTCAAACAGCAGGTTTATAAAAATAAAATAACTTGTAATTAAATGTTTTCATAAGAGTCATTAACAGCCATGGAGAATGAACTACATATGGAAACATGAACAGTTTGAAATACACGTTTTCGCTCATCATGAGTTTTCCAGGAGCCACAGATTCAGGCAGGATACACAATTAAAATTTCCAAACAAAGCAACAGCCCAACAACCCTGATAAGGCACCTGTAAGTTCCTGCTCAACAACATGACTAGATCTGTGTTACTCTTTCCCCAGACAATGCTTCCCTGCCACCCCATTCACCCACTGAGGCCCCAGCTCTTCTACCACAGCCACAGCTCCCCACTCACACACAGAGCCTGCCTTTCACAGAGCTTTTACTCCAAGAACAACTCAAAATGTCTTGTGTTGTCCTCAAGGATGCAGAGCCCATGCTGCCTCTTGCTCAGCCAATGAGCCAGGCACGGACTTTGCATGAGAAGCTGGGGCTCAGGTGCCAGAAGTTACCAGGACATAGAGAGTTGCTAAGGCTCAGCTGAGATGCAACATTTGTCTGTGCAAACCTCCTTAGCCTGCAGTAAGTGCCAGACAACGCGAGTGAACTCAGCCTATAGGAAAACAGACTTAGCCTAAGACAGATTGCTGCAGTGGCTTGGAAGAGCTGAAAAGTCAAGCTGCTGAACATACAAAGGTGCCACATGCAGCAAATGCAGACATTTCTTGTCTTTTGACTCCCTTGAAAAGCACAGAAATAATCAATGCTTCATCATGTTTCTGACTGATGATCTGTGGAAACAACCTGCAATGCCGAAAGAAAAAGTTCATATATGTTTCATACTGAGACATTTGTTTTACCCTGAAGTCCTGAAGTACTTCACAGAAAGACCTAATACAAATGGGCAAAACAGAGGAGAAATGCCCAAAAGGTTCTCTGAACAAATTAAATATGAGTTATATCTCATTAATTCTGAAAGCAGCTGTTTAGCTCTGCTCTTTGTGTCTTTGTAAGTTTGTCTTTCATTTTCCTTTTAATAACACAGTCATCTTACCACAAGAAAAAGACATCGCACTAAATAATTGTTTCTTTATTCTTCTACCTTCATTACCTACTATCCAGAACTATTCTGAAAACAAAACTCAGCGCTTCTTTAGTGCTGAAGTTTGTATTGCTCCACTTCCACACCTCTTGAAAGATCTGAAATGGAGCTGTGAAATTGTTCACAGCGAATGTAGGTCATGAGGTGTATTGTAGGTGTGCCCAAACCTCAGAAAGAGTCAAGGGGAAAAAAAGAGTTAATGAACTTCCTCAGCAGGAAAGAGGCACCTCCACCCCACCCTGCAGGGAGAGGATGGACTGCCAAGCATGGAGGGAGAGCGCAGCAGCTGGGAACAGGTTTTAAAAGCCAGTTCCTGGCATACGGAGGTGGCTACTCCTTTAGAAAAAGCAGCCAGCTGTCCTCAGGGTGATGGCCAGGCACAAACACCGCGGCCGACTCCATGGTTTTATGAGTGGGAACTACTTAGAGAGCTGCCCTGGAAACCCAAAGCAAGGGAGGGGATCTGTGGGCTGGTGGAGGAACTTTCTTACTGCAGAATGAAAGGATTTAGTGAATTTTCTTAATGTAAAATGGGGCAGACACAAGTGTATGAATGATTCCATGCCATAAAGCCACGTGTGTAATCTGTGTAATCATTCAGTCGGTGAGAGTTTTGGAGTTAGTGCGAGGACGGTGGAGTTTGGAGAACGCCTGCATGGCGGTAAACAAATGGTAACATTACTTTTAAAAGAGTGGTAAGGAGAGAAGGTATAAGATCAAACGACTTGTTCCAGGAAGATCACAGCTGCCGGTCTGCACTAGCCAAAATGTCTGCACTGAACATTAGCAATAGTGCAGAGACAGCAAGCAGGGTTGGGGCTTTACAGCTGATGAAGGGAGATGCTTTGCATGATGGTTTAGTAGTTTTTAACATAGTCTGACAGATGGAGGTTGCTGGCGCTGTTACATGTTAGCAAGAAGCTACCCAGGAAAAGAGCTTGCTTCAGAAGAAACCACTGCGTACCAGAGACTTTGGAAACATGACAAACTTCTTCCACGGCTGTGTGAAATGAGGAACACTCCTTTCCTATAAATATTCATGACCTGTTCTCTCCTTACAGTTTGTTTTCAGCTAAGGGTAGATGAAATCAAGACAGAAAACTCTCAAAGAATAAAAAGCTGTGCTCAAAGTCATCATAATTAATAGGTGTATTAGATTATATTATGCAGTCAACAGGAGGAGGCAGTAAATAAGGTGGGGAGGCTAAGAGAGCTGTAGCCTTGTTCTTAAGTTAATTCTATATTTAATACAAGGCAAAGCAAGAAGGAACCTGTTTTCCCTGATGCCATATGGTAATTCCCATTGCATGTTTTACTTATTCTATCTGCCTCCCATTAAGCTGCTTTAACATACATTCATTTCTCATACACAAAGGAAGACAGAATTGGGAGAAATGACATGTGTCTAACCTAGAAAAGGAGCACATGCCTCCTCACTGCCTCCTCACATGAAAAATCTGTCACTGGTAGAAGTGACTTTCTTATTTTTCATGCCCATTCATCCAAAAAGACATTTCCAAGTGTTTCTGTGCTGATTTGGAGTGAAAGGGACAAACAGCACATATGAAAAATGAAATTTCCTACAACACAGAAATTCTAATCATCTCTATGTGACACAAAACATTTCCAAAGCAACATGTTTTAAGTTAAAACCCAATGCATTTCAGTACAAAATAACTTTTCAAGGGAAATGTTACCAAGTTCATTTTCTAAACAACTTAGCTTCTCAGGCTGCTACTTTTATGCCAAAAAGGGCTTTTTCTGACTGCTTCTATTATTTTGCATCAGTAACTCCAGGATGTATCTTTTCTACCTCTTTCTACAACAATTATTCCTGCATAAACAGACACAGATGTACATTGGCCTGTCACGGGCTGTACAGCGGCATGTTATTTGCTATGCCTGTGTGCAGCTGCATGAGATCCTCAGCAAGCTTCTAAACATCGTTGCCAAACCCAAGAGCTAATATGTTGATAGCGAAGACTAGCACCCCCACTAACAAAACAAAATCTGAATACCACTCCACCCTTCCTATTTTATATAGTCATTGTTTAAGAACATAAACAATCCCCTGGCAGCAGGGATCAGGGTGCAAGGGAAACGCCTAAGCACCCAGCCAAAGACCTGCACACCCTCTCTCTCATCTAGTGAACATTTCAAGGCTTTTTCTTGTGCCACGGAAACCTGAGTAAGGAAGGGAAATTAACCTGTATCTCCCACTTCATGGGTGGATCTGCCCAAGTCATCAGCACCATCACTTCATGTGAAGCCCATTTCTACTTGAGTAGGTAGAGGTGCTCTGAAAGAGCCTGCCCTTCAGCCCTTCCAGGGACATAGGCAGGAAACCATCTGCTCTCTGGTATAAGCTACTGAGCTGATCAGTCCTGTGGCAGTTAAAGCTTTCTGGATGGGCAGAGCAGTCCTGGGGAAATTTCAGATTCAAAAGCCTGTGAAATTTAGGCAAGAATCTTTAGATTCACAGATTTGGGCATGTGTTTCCTAAATTCCCCATCTACGTCCCACTGAAGACCAGCTCCCTTTGTGTGAGCTCTTGAGCCACCTGAATTTTAGCAGTGTGTTTTGCTGCCTGCAGCCTGTAAAGGTATCTCCCCCTCTGTCCCATCTGTAAACATGATGTTTACTTTACCAACCTGTAGACTACAAAAATCACAAGTTATTTAAAAAAAAAAAAACTGTTTACCTTCTTGCCTGAAGAGGTTAAATGAAGAGCACAACGGCTGAGCTCTGGAGCACGTTCTTGCGAATACTGTATTACAAAAACTTCCCACTCTCTTGTAGGTAAGTTCAGCCTTTAAAAAACTGTTGATGATAGCAGCATGTTGCAATTCAATGCAAATACCATCACTGCAGAAGACTGCAGGGAGAAGACTTCTCCCCACAGAAGACTGGGAAACCTGTATCTAGCAATATACTAATAGTATTTCTCTCAAAGCTGCCCAACGAGTTTGGCAGGCAATATCTGCTGGCAACATCTCCTGATTGCAATGCCAAGTCAGCCTCAGCTGGAGATCTATGGCTGTACTGCTGTATGTAGTCCCTTTCAAATGTATGGGGTCTGGCCTGGACACAGGGGTGTGCAGGGTTCATGCCAGCATTCAGAGAAGCCTTGTTTGGAGCTGAGCTTCCTTGCAGAGATAGAGCAAACGAATGGGAAATGCATGAGCTTTATGTTGCCTACAGCCATCTCTCTCTCTCAGGTAAGGAGTCAACTTTCTGCGTATGGAAGGAGCTTAATTAGAGAAGGGAAGAAGTATTTCCTTGAACTGGAACAAGAATCCCCAGCCAGGGGGTATTCTTTTAAGCCATTGGAGTTAAGAATAAAAGGGCAGGAGCAGTTGATCACATAGGTTACGTCTCCAGCATAAAGTGAGGTGGAAGTAGAGATGGGAAGCATGGAGCTGTATCAGCAGAGTGTTTGATCTCCCCTAGTTAGCACCACTGAGCTCAGGTGCAACACTGGGTTATAGCAGCTGGACTTAGGGGTCAAAATTAAGTCCTCTAAGGTTGTACGTGGCTTTGCAACCCTGAAAAATTTCTGTCTTTCCTTTCTCACCTCTTCTTTCTTCCTACAAAGCATAAAACTGGCGTTGGATTCATAGGATATTTGAGGGATCAGGTATGGTGAGGGCAGAAAGGAAGAAAGCGGAAGAAGGTCTCCCAGTACCATCTTGCCCTTGCCACACTTCCCTTCTAGTGCTGAAGCTGGGCCATCCTCTTCCTCAGGTGCATCTCCCACCAGCTTTGCTGTTCCGTGCTCCTCTGCCAAGGTGTCAACCCAGTTACCCAGGCTCCAGTGCCCCAATGCCCCAGTGCCCATCCGAAAAGAAGGATTTGTAAACAAAGCAAGATACAAAGATAAAATTCATGTCTTTGTTTCTGTTTTCCCTCCTTCATGTTTCTTAGTCTTTCTCCTCAGTTGTTTCTGTCTTTTTATCTGTTTTTTTTATTTATTTATTTCTGCACGTTGCCTTCCCATGTATCTCTTCTTCTTCTGCATTTATGAGTCCTAGCCTCTTTCCTGTGACAGTCTAAGTATTTTTAGCATCTTTCAAGACTCTCCTTCTTCCAATCTCTGTGCTTTCTCCCTCCCTCCTACATTAACATTGTTCCTCTACTGATTTATTTTACTTCTCCTGTATATATATTCCCTCAGAACTTCCTTGACATCAGTTTAACTGCTTTGCCTCAGGAAATGTCAATGTATGTGCAAACTCTGTCTTTTCTAGACCCTTAGGATAGTATATTCAGGGCTCAAAACTGTACTGCTTTTCCAATGAAAAGCCAATGAAAGGCCAATTGGCTGTCTGTAGCATTTTTCGAGATTCAGAACCAAACTGCCCTTCCCCACAAACAACTTTTGTTACCACAAGACATTAAGATGTATCCCACCCCTTCTACAAAAGGCTGGGAGCAGGAAGTGGGCAATGACTGTGCAGCTGAGCAAGTGATGTGATGACTAGGCACATAACACTGCACTTTGCAACCACCTGCAAAAGCCAGCCACAGCTTGCTTTTTTTCCATCAGTGCCATCACCCACCCCTGGATAGTAACGCTTTGTTGAAAGGTGAGGTGGAGCAGCTTCGCGATCTGAGCAAGTCCTCAGCTATGTTCACTTTCTCCAGCATAACCAACACCTTTCAGCACGTAAGTGTTCCTCTACACAGGCTCCCACACACATTTTCCCATGTCCTCCCATGCAATTTCCTGCCCAAGGCCCAGAGGCCAGCACGGGTGGAACCGAACAATAGACCATAACAGCATTTCTCACACCAGCAGGAGCCTTACTGATACTTCCTCACACGCTGCAAGATGGATAGGTTTCATACTGGGACTGGAAGAGAGCAGAGGCGGAAGTGAAAAATGAACCTGAGGTTTTCATGGGCAAGGTACCCTGTTTATAAATAACCGCTAAATGGGTTTGCTTTCTGTAGACTAAGACAGTTTTATATCTCTTAACATCTGCCTGCCTTGCATAGGCTAGGATACCTTGGTATTAGTCAGGAGGTGGAGAAAGATGGGCCCCACCCTGAGGCAGTATTCCTCTGCTTTCATGGGATAACCCTTCCTGCCAAAGCTATCACAAGGAACTCTCTGAGAAGACATGCTTAAATAAATTTGTGTGGATGTGCTAAAGGCTCTGATCAGCATTTCAACAGAGTATGACTTCCATAAAATGAAGACTGGCTTCTGGACTGGAATGTTTTCAGAACCTGAAAAGGCTGAGAGAGTGATGTATGAGCTTTTCTCCTTCAGAAAATCTCATCCAGGCAGAAAAAGAGGGACGGGGCAATCTGCCAGAGGTTTTCATCACACTAGCAGACCAGCACAGGTGTAGCAATAACTGCGATATGGCCTGCTGGACAACTGGAACTACCCAACCAGGAGTCAGTGTCCAAACACAAACAAACCGTACAGACTATAGGCAACCAGTCCATCTTGCCTATGCAGCTACTTAGTTGTCAACCCCATGTGCAATGCCCTAACTCACCTCCTAGAGGAGAACCAGTAGAAACCACAGTGACGACAGCTCTGGATAACTCTGACCCCAGCCTCCAAAACAGATCAGACAATGATGGGGTGTACAAAACATTTCCCAGCCATTCAGCTATCACTGAAGCTATTGAGCCAGTAAAGATCTTTGCAAGCAATTCCTTCTCAACCAGGATGGGCTGCAAAGTAATTGTTATATTTGGGTGCAAAGTAATTGTTATATTTTGCATTCCCCTTCTGACTACTAACCATGTATCAGGGCAACTGATGCATATCAGCAAAGACCCTCAGAAGTCTGCAGCTCTCAGCTCCCATTCTTTTTGGTGGAAGTTAGCCTCCTCAGTACCTTCGAAGGTATGGGCCAATGACTCCAGTTAAACCTTTGGTATTAAAATGTGTTAGAGACCATTAAAGGTCCACAAAGGCAAGGAAACTCGTAAATCCACTGAATCATTGTCACTAAAGGTTTCTCATGGATTGGCAAGGTCAGGAATCAAAACAGAACTCCTGTCTCCAAATTCAAAATAACCACCATGCTGTTCTCTGGTGTTAGAAGAATGCACATTAGGGATTGCATGTTCCCATTTAGAAATCTCTTTCCAGTTTCTTTCATACCTGAAGCACCAAGAAAGTTCTCAGGTAAAATGCTTGTATTTTTTGGGTATACATAATTGAATTCTCTGTATATGGTGACCAGCTAGTATCGTGGTCTTTACTGGGAACTCTCATCATGTGGTCCAGAAGGGCAATCCAGACATTGGTTTAGTTTTTTATTTTGACTTTGTGGCCTGCATGAATCTGTTAATTTCGATTTCTACCACTTACTGGAGGTAAAGAGTGAACACTGACACTGTCAGGGAACAACGCAAGACTGAACACACAGACTGACGCTGGAGATATTGCAGACATTTGACACAGGTTTTATACTGCTTTATTCTGAAGAGTAATTAGGTAAACCAGTACTGAACATATGCAGCAGGAAGTCTTTAGATAGAAATGAAATTTGATTGCCATGATTTCATATGGAATTTGGAGACTGGTAATTTCAATGTTAATCTCACTCAAGTTGAAGTCCTTATTTCTTTCTCATGCCTCAGACATTAAGTAATTGTATGGAATCTCCTTAATGCTGAATGCAGAACTAGAAATGGCAGATAATTTGTGCTTGAAAAGTGTGGCACTTCCAGTATTAATCCAACTGTTTTCTAACCTTGAAGGTATACCATTCTTTTTCTCAGGATATATACAACAGGGCTTCTCGTAGCTGCAGTGAACTGGTCCCCTCTTCCGTGTCTGAAGGGCAATGCGTCAAAAAATTCCACGCAGCAGAGTCTAACCTCCCCAATCTATGAACTGATGTAGCTCGCATTGAAGAGTCTTCTGGGTATACATTTTGTCACCATGATCATTGTTGCTTGCATTCACAGGTCTCCATGGAGCTGCTCTTTCACAGATGCAAGCTCTGATGCTAGGCTGAATTGTCTAGCTACGCTGCAGAACCTGGGTGCTGTGTCACTGCGCATTGGCAGGGTCCGGTAGGGCACGCTGGACCACCAGGGTGTAGCCAGGTACAAGGGGAGGGCTATCACACCACATGTCCACATTTTCCCCTTCTAGGCAGTAGGAATCCACAGAGCATGGGTCACAAGGGAGAGTGGTGTGGCCAGGGAGCGGGAATGTAGCTCTTCCTCCCAGAGCCCTTTCCAACTGCTGGTATATCTAAAACAGGTTCTCACTTTTTGTTTTGGGAAAGAGATGTCACAAAGGAACAAAATATACTTGTTGCTGAGGCTGGGATGCTTCTCAGTAAAATACAGTGTGTCCTTCACAGTGGGAATTCTTCAGCCCAAGGGGATGAAACATAAGGAGATAAGCTAGTTATGCTGCATATGTAGAGTACATTGTGTTACCCAGTCGATGTATGAACCTCTTAGATTTCCTTTCAAAAGTGATAGTCAGGATGCCAAGCTTTACAAGAACATGCACCACCATAAATGTAATTGTGCTTTTTCATAATGAATATACCCTACTTAAGGGGAACAGAATCGACCTGAAAGAATCACACTGCGAGTTTTGTTGTGCCTAAACAAAAAGATAAATGGATGGTCAGCTTTAAATTCATCTTTGTGTTGCAGAATCCGGTATCCTGGTACCTCTCGGGACTCGCCACCTTGTTCATTTACTTCCAAAGAGACTTTATGGATGATCTTTGACAACACCACACCTTTTGTCTCACACATCTCTGAGAAATCTGATGCACTCTCATTGAACATATCTGTCACGCCCAGGCTTTCCAGAAGTGGCTTCAGGTCATAATCACCTTCCACGCTAAACTTTGGAAGAAATACATTCACTTTGGTGTTGGCCATCATGCTGGGATTGGTCCACTGCAATAATGTCTCAGGGGTGAGTGCCTTTTCCAGCTGAAGACATAAAGGAACAAAGGAAATTAATGATCAGTCCAAGGAGAAAGAGAAAAAAAAAAAAAAGACCATTCCTGAACTTCCCACTCCTATCAAGCTCCCCAAAAAATAAAGTCGAAAAGGCAACCTTTGCTTTTGAATTCACAACTGCAGCATTCAGGGTTAACATACTCTCAGTTATATTGATGCAAGTATGACTTAATCCATAGGACAGGCCTCTGGAGCAACTCCACTGGATGTGCATGCTTTGACTAGTAGCTCTTTACAAGCTTTTGATAGGCAATCACCTCAACA
The DNA here is from genome assembly GCF_963921805.1 of Phalacrocorax carbo. Lineage (NCBI taxonomy): Eukaryota > Metazoa > Chordata > Aves > Suliformes > Phalacrocoracidae > Phalacrocorax > Phalacrocorax carbo. Next base: position 91,770,041 of record NC_087514.1, on the reverse strand, counting down.
ACCATATGAAGGAACCTGAGAAAGACAGTCCCCACCCAGGTTACACTCAGCCAACTGGCAGATCCAAAAGTCTTGATTCCCGACCCTAGAGAGTAATGAAATTGCTGGTATCTGGGACAGAAGACGACTCCAGATCCAGAGCCTGATCTCAATTAAACATGCAGTTGTTTGAGCAATTTTTAAAATACTGGGAAGTGGGGAGGCAAAATTTACAGCCACAACAAACTGGTATCAGGAAAGGCCTCACTTGCATCTTAAGATGTGTGTGTTCTGTAATTTACTCCTACATATAAAAGTACCTTACAGATGCAAAGGCAGATTTCTCCTGCCTTTAAAATTTATGGCCAGTTGCAGCAAATTGCAAAGGAGACTTGCTGATCATCTGTCTCTTAATTCTTAAAATTTGAAGAGAGGTGAAAATATATTCTAAAATTTTCATAGAGAAATAGCATAAGAAATAGTCATTCTTTAGGCAATGCCTTATTCATTTTCAAATTTATGTGCAATTGTAACAAAAAATGGCCCATTTTCAGGCACCTCTGCTCAAAATTAAAACTTAGAGAAATGTTAAGACCTTAGTAAAATAAATCATGGATACATGTCAACTGGAAAATATGAGGACGCCAGAGTGAATGATCTCAGCACTACTGAGTATGCAGTAAGTATGACTTTAAGCACTTCACTATAGCAAGAACAAAAATCTTAAGATGAAAATTATTTTGGGGGTCTATATTTTCAAATCGATGCAGATTTCTAAAGTGCATCATGGGCACCTTCTGCACTTTACACTGTCTTCTGTGCACACCCTATCTAAAACAAAGTCTTGTTCACAAGTTCACACTTGGCCACAGTGGAAACAATGATGTCACAAATATGAGATCAGGAACAGAGAAACAGAATGAGAAGTTAAATTCACAGGAAACCTACTTTTTGTTTCCTTCTATACGTCATCTAAATAACAAAAACCTTCCATAAGCATATGGCATTATATGCGGGCTGTTTCCAAGGGAGGCATCATACCAATTCTGTTTTTCTCTCACCTGCTCCAAGCCAGTGGTCTCATCTTCAATCTCTTTGGGCAGCAGAATGAGCATGCTTATATGTTTGTTAAGACATGGAAGCTCAAGGATGGCAACATTTAATTCTTTTACATAGCCCAGGCAAAAAGTAGCTTCCAGATTCATCATTTGCACTGGTTTAGTGTCAGTCTGCAAAACACAGAGGAAACAATCTAGCACTCCTTTTAATTCACAGATAAAATGGCAAGAGAGGAAAGTTTGTAAGCTTGCATGGAAGCTGTACATTCAGTTACCATCAGAGAATTTGTTGGCTTTCATGTGTAATGAAACCAGCTGTAAAAGACCCTGTTGGCTTTTTACTGTAGGCAGCTTTCCAAAGAAAACTGGAACAGAATTCTAATTAATATGATAGCAACATATTGGGGATGTGCCTTAAAAGAGAAATTTACCTAATATTGGTGACCCTTTGTGCCTGTTTCACTGAGTGCTGCAAACTATATTGTCTACAGGGCATCGTAATGCCAGTGTCAAGCTCAGGGCACATCTGAACAGTGAAGGTCAAGCTGTTCATACGAATAATTGATATTTTGGTCCAAGAGCTGAAACAGAATAAGAAGAAATTTCAGGCTCACCTAAAGCCCTGTGTCTTTGCTTTTCATGAATGAAACAAAACTAAACAAAACTCTCAATTTCATAGGGAAGTTTTACAAACTGTTGTTACTTTAGAAAATAAACCCTTGAGATGTTTCACTCAAGTGTTTTAGTGCTGATTGTATAATTTTTAAAACTTTTTTAGCTGAAACTGTTGGCTCATATGGTAATTTATGCATATTTTCAGTGAACCTGAAACTCCAACTTTTTTCATGCACATATATAGATGTATGTATGTACGTATGGATTTGGAGTATAATCTCTTTATCTCTTAAATGTTGCTCAGCTTTTCAACTTGGTTTAAAGCTGACTGTCTGATCACAATATTAATCACTGGTCACAGATTCCTGAAGTGATGAATATTAATAATAATGAATTAATAATGAAGTGAACCAGCCATGGGTGCTGCACCCATTTGGACCTCGTGGCTAACAGGGCTGGTATGCAGAGGGCTGCAGTCCTGAGCCTGACTGGAAAGAGGGAGAGTGATGGGTCATCATCCCTGAAGAGGAAAGCACAGTGCCAGGCACCTAAGGGGTACGCTCAAAAAGACCCCATGGGTGTAGATGTTTCACTAGCTCTGTGACCAAGAGAAATACAATGTTTTGTGCTTCACCCCTGCTGGTTTTGCAATGCAGCCTCTGGTACAAGCTGCAACCTCTTGGAAGAAGCCACCCATGAGAATGTGCATCTCATTGTAGGCAATGGCTGCCTCTGATTACTTGTACTCAGCTCCCATTGTCTCAATATAATATCAGAACAGTCTGTTTTCACACTGGGCCTTTGAAAGACAGATGTGGAAGGGCCAGCGAAGTTTTAAAACAACACAACAGGCAAACTGGTTTATGGACCATTGCAAGAGCATAAAGATTTAGACAGAGTCTAAGAATGCCATGGTAGTGATAAACATTTCTTTTTTGCTCTTGTTGGGATTTCCTTAGCTCAAAGTTTGCATTTTCTTGAGTGGAAACAGTACTCTTTTTTTTTTTTTTTTTTCCCCCAGAACATACCTTGTTGACTTTAAAAGGACATTCTTTGATCTCTGCCTCTGGAAACTTCTTCATCCAGTTTGTGACAAAATAAGCTGCATTAACTAGGAGGATCTGAGTCTGGTCACTTACACTACCCTCATTCAAAATAGTCTCCATTTTGCCTGTGAACAGGTTTAAGATGGTTGTTAATACAATGATAAATTATCAATATATCAATTGCTTCAACTGAATATGGACGCATTTCACTAAATTGAAAAAATTGTGTCCTGTGCCTCACAGGTAAAAGGTTTTTATTCTAATGGAAAATTTGAAAAAGAAGCATTTATTTCAAACTGCAGCTTAATGTTTGAAATGGGATTTGGGATCAAGGTAGATCTTCCAAAGACATGTTTTCTTGGCTTATATAGCATGGAATCAAAAATATGTCTACTGCTTTTGTTCAGTACCTTAAAGAAGGTATTGAATTTTCAATGAAATTCAACAGGTATAAGTGAAAAAGCATTTGTCATTTGGAGAGCAGGACTTGTAGGGAAGTTCCAGATTAGCAGCAGCAACTCACTTCTAGACTGATACATGAGAAGAAAATAACTAGAATAACAAAAATGCACTGCTTTGATTACAGTTCATAACCAAATACTGCTACAGACTTCAAGAAGAATATGGAAATGTTGTCCCTCCCCCTCGCTCTTTTAGACCTGTTCAACCACTGCCATAAAAGACCCTGAGTTCAGAGCACTGGGGAGGCAAGTCCTGCCTTCACACATGAACTGCACAGGCAGGGGCAAGGTGCTTCCACATGGGCACCTAAGAAGCAGACTCACATACCCATGTTTTCATGTTTATACCACATGAGGGCAACAGGCAGCAACCGAGCCCAGAGCTACCGCTGCACAGGCTGCAAACAGGGTCTGTTATGGGCGCTGCATGCTCACATGGGCCTGGGCTGGACCTCTGCCCCCACAGACCAGGCAGGTTCTGCCCAGGGACCCTCACGGTCACTGACTGCATCTCCTGTGACTCGGCCCGGTGGCTGGTGGCTCAGCAGTACTGCAGGAAAAGTGTCCACAGCCCCATTTCCACAGAACGGCAAATAAGAGATGCACATCTTCTTGTGGCTCCCTTGCTGGCAAAAGCAGCTGAGCTGAGCTAGGCTGAGCTATTAATTAAGAGCCTGAAATTCAGAGTCCAGCAAGTACTTCCCATTACAATAAAACTTTTAAAGGGAACCAGGGCCTGGATTCGATGTATTGATGTCAGATGTTTGTGAAGCTCCACAGCCAGTAGCTGTTGCTCTCCCAAACTGTCCTGCTGCAGTCAAATATGAGCAGCTTTCCCCAAGGCTAATGCAAGGTCAGACTCACATTTCCACCTTCAGAAATGCTGCAGTAGTAAAGTTAGTGATTTCAAAACATGCTGACATTGCTAATCCTCATGATTCCAAATAGTAGGTCTAGTCCCATTGCTTTCACTCTGATTTACTTATAAAGGCATTACTAAAGACGTGTGACGAGGACAAATATCTCTTTCTCCAAAGAGGCAAACAGCATCCCCAAGGTTAAGCTGCACTCACCATCAGTTAGCTCTGAAATAGATTTGTTGATCTTCTGTCGGGTTTCCTCAGTTTTTTCTTTGAAATCCACTAATTCCAGTTCAGATGGAAAAGGCCTCTTTGTGGAGTTGACAAAGTCCTGAAAGACACAAGGTACCAAAGTCATCCTTGGTTAAATGCCATCCACTCAATGGCTCTTTACAGAGCCTGCAACATCAGCATCCCGAGCTTCACCACAGGGTAGTTGGGGAGTTTATTATGATGGACAGCTATCAAATAACAGTGGGTGATAACCAGGATGCACAGCTGCATTCGGCACATCACTTTCAAGGTTGTCTTCAGTTAAGCGGTGTCATATCGGGAGCTAAAGTAACTTTGGTATTGCAGGAGCAATCATATTGCCAGAATTTGAATGAATAAAACAAGCCTCAGTCCAGGCCTGGGTAAGAGAAAGGACTCAGATAAAGGCCACAGGCTGCTCGAATCCTGTCTGTCCTCACCAGATGAGATGTTTATTGCTGTGAGTGGGTATTGGCCTTTGCTGCAGCAGAGGCTGAACTGCAGGCAATCTGATTATAGCATCATTTAAGCACATTGAGTTTTCTGAAACATCACTTTTAGGCTGATGATGTCCTTGCTTGGAGCCTTATTCAAGGCCAACTTTGGGAAAGAAAAACAAACAAAACCACAACATTTCTCTTGGTTATTTGCAAGGTCCATAAGTTATAAGGCCAAACACCACCTTCCTCACTTGTGTCGTTTCAATAGCCAGGCTTCTGCCTCCTCAGATAGACTAAGAAAACTACAGCTTATGCAGTAATTACTTGGGTGTGTGAACTGGACACACACTTGCACCACCAACTTTCTTTAAAACTCCTTTTTGCTCATACTTAAAATGCAAAGACCTTGATGTGGCATAGAAGTTATGTTGCATGCAAAACCTACTGAGCTACTGACCTAAAGGATATTAATGAAAGAATTAGAAGTGTAGTAATAGTTGTGTAGCTTGGGGTCAAGCAGCACACTCATCCATCCTCCTACAAACTTTTATGGCAGCAGAGAATATTATGTTGTTTGTCATCTGAGTCTAGGCAAGTGACAGCCAAAAGTGAGAGAAATTATTTTAAATAACATTGCAGTCTGACACCACAACCTGTAACATGCTGGCCAAGCAATTCATAGCGCCTGCATTTTATTATTATTGCATTCTGCAATACTTACTGTGGTAAGATTAAGAGACTTGTCTACAAATAGCCGTTTGACCATTTTCAGTGCAAAGAAAGAGCAGAGTTTGGAAACATCTGAAGTTAGTGTTTGAAACCCAAAAGAAACATCTTTGACATCTTGCAAATGGAGTACCTGTTAAATGAACAGAATAAAATGCTAATTTTATTATCTAAACATTCCTAACAGCTTAGCAAAAAATAATGCTGGTTTGTGACCAGAGCTGTGGCTTTTCTTATTTAAGCTAACAACACAGCCTCTTGCTGTTGTTACTCAAAAATAATTTATTTATTTGACATCCTCACATAAATTTAAAAACTTGATCCTACCAGAACTTTAACCAAATGCACTTCCTTCCTGTGAGAAGTCCAAAGAAATCAATAGAGCTGTTCGTGCTGGTGATGTGGCTTAGTCAATTAAAACTCTCTAGAACGGAGTCATAATGTTCTCACCAAACCTACATTCCTGGCCAAAAACCTGGAGCTTTTCAGCCAGATAAGTGAGGGTCACAGTTAGTCTCCTTTCTAGAAGTGGAGTAAAAAGACACCTTTAAAAATGCTTAACCGATCATCAAGTTTTCTGAATCCTGTAACTGATACATGACATCACATGATATTTCAGGAAAAATTGATCAGATAACTATGTCTGTTTTGGTAGACAAAGTATGAGCTGGAGGTAGGGCTGCTGACCCACACATGGCCACCTCCCAGCTCCTGTGAATGACAAGCCCAGTTCTACGGAGTGTTGGGGTGACCTAAAACTCGCTGCTTTTAGGCACCAGAGGTGAGAAGTTACTGCTGGTTTTGTTTGAAAATAGCCCTGTAAACATTAATTGAACTTCTAATGCCCGCTTATTACAGGGACTTTGATGGTGGCTGTTTCATTACAGGCAGCCTGCCCAACCCTCCTCACCTGTCTCATATTCCCACATGAGGCATAGCAGGCAGTAAGCGACCTTCTTTTCCCTTTGTCCCTCACTCCTGCTCTTTCTCCCTAAACAGATCACGCCTTCACAAACAAAACAAATTGCTGCTCTGCCTTAGCCACCCCTCCATGCCCTCCCCTCTATTTGTTTAGTGGGTGCAGAAGGAAATAAGCTCCCAAGGACGCAGCACCAGCACAGCTCTCGGCCAAACTCCACAGCCATTTCCTTAAAAACAACTTTCTCAACTTATTTCCTTTTCCTCCAACAATTTCATTTCTTAGCATGTTAATTGCAGAAAGCTTCTGTGCCTGGAAACTATGTTTGGGGAGAAAGCTACGCTAATGCAACTTCTCTACCTGGGAGAGCTTTTGGCACAAGTTTTTAAACTGATATTCCAGAGTAAGGCTGCCAATCTGGCTCCTTTTGTATCTAGTATTTAAAACCCAAGCACAAACTCAGGGGCAGGCAGAAGCTAGAATAGACATGGAAATAGGAGATATTACATTTAAAAGCATACCAAGCTCTCCTTAGTATCTGTAGTCAGCACTTTTATATACCACTTGAGAAATATGAAACATAAACGCGCTTGTGTAACAGAGCTCCATTTGTGGATGTGTACATCAGCTTAATATGGGATGGCTCAAAGCAAATTGCAGACACAAGTGAAAACAACATTAAGGGCAGGTTAATATTTTGAACTCTCCGATTAGAAAGACAATGCTTGAATTTTGAAATGGCAAGGAAGCTGCAGGCTGTCACTTCAGTTTTTTTAAAAAATCTAGAACTAATTTTTATATTTTAAAAAAAAAAAAAACAATGCTGTTTGGAAAAATCTGCAATGCCTAGAAGATCTTCATGGATATATTGCTGTGCAGCTCTGCAAATAGCACAAGACATTGAATTTCTGTGGCACGAGGCAGGGCACAGGAGGCTGCACTCGGGGGTACCTTCAGTGAATGAGGAGGTACAGGGAGGAATTCCCAAAGGAGGGAAAATATATTCAAATATATAGAATTTCCCTCAGAGCCTGGTGATAATCAGCATATAAATGTATACTGAATTTGCTTTTTATCCACCTTTATGTAACTGCAAAAACTGTGGGATAAAAAGGAGCTACACAAATCTTTGCTTACACAGAGGCAGCAGAAGAGGCTGCAAGGCTGCCTCCCTGCATCACAGAGTGAGCTTGATAAACTGATTGCATCACAACTGCCATGCTGCACCTTGGTATTGGAAACCCCTTGAACACCGTGAGCTGCTGTAACGAGAAACATGGTTGAAGTTGTGCCCTCTTCTACTGCGTCCACCTCCTCTTAGCGGTATTGCAGGAGAAAGGGGAAATGTCAGCGGCAGGGCCGCTAAGCATACTCGCCGCTGACAGAAAATGGCAAAATTATTTCCAATACTATAAAGCTTAGGCATTTTTGAATAATGAAAAACCAATTATCTAGAAAACGCAGTGAGCTTGACTGTGATTTGCAGCCACAATCGACACTACACTAAAAGGAGACAAGGCTTTAACGCAACTGTTGAGGACTCTGCCATGTCCCCTTCTACCTTGTACACACGTGAGGAAGCTTTTTCTTTATGCCAGATTTTCAACTTCTTTTGCTGTGTGGAGCCATGGAGTGTGGAATTGTTCAGGAATTTCAGCCAGATGGTTTGCAGCCTGGCTTACAAAGGAGCCAGACATCCATCAGAATATTAAAAAAAATAAATAAGAAAGCCACCTCTGATAGCCATATAATTTCGCCGCCACAGAACAGGATGCTGACAGCTTACCTGTTTCATTTGGTCTGCAGTATCACCTTTCGTAGCTTTATATGCCAGAGCCAGAGACGTTGAGATACACAGCGGGGCAAAAATAATATTGGCTGTTTTGTCCTTCTCGCATAGTTTTTTGAACATATCAACTGCAAAAGCAGTGTTTGCTAGTTGCAGAGCATCCATTGTCATTCTGAAACAGAAAAGGGAAAAGAGAGATGACTCAGAGTGTAATTCTAGCTCCTGCTGTGGTGGGGCTGGGTCAGAGCACTGAAGGAGGCTGAGCACCAGTATGGGGATTGGGGAGCTTGAATCTTCAGGGAGAGAAGAGAGAGGGCCTGACTGAGCCCACCCAGCTTCAGAGCACACTGGCAGCTCCTGAGGAGCAGAGAAGGTCTCATCCATGTCCAACCAAGGAAACGCGAGTGATTCAGTAACAGCCACCATCCTCAAGTGACAGCTGGCAGTGCCACGTGTTACATGGAGTCAGTATTACCAGAAGCACTTGGGGAAATCTGGGTTAGGTCAGGGTGACCCATGCATATTGAGTCAAATTGGATCACATATGAATTTAATCTGTTTTTAATTGATACTCTCAAAATGTGCCAACTTATAAGGTACTTTGCCTATGCTCCGGGCTCTCCTGGCTCTCAGACAGGCCTTTAATAGTCTCATAATCTTTCCTGTCTCTTGCTTCATGGCTAATTGTTCATTACAGCTTTAGCTTCAGAACACGTCCTCCCTCTAAGGGATGATTCCCCATTCTCCCGAGCCTTGCTAGAAGTCTCCAGAAAGCCATCTGGTCCTGTAGGTTGAAATTGTCCTAGAAACTTAAAGGAGGCATCCTAAATAAATACTGCTGTATGCCCACTCATCACTTACACTGTTTTAACTGCAAATATTTTCCTAGCCATTCTTAATAACTGCAATTGCCACATGGCTGTTGGATGATCTGTGCAGTCAGGAATGGGAAGGGTGGTGCCCAAGGGACAGTTGCTGCAGTCCACACTCTGGGAAAGCCAGAGTATTCGCATCTTCCAGACTGCTTTCACGTACCTGAAATTGCACTTTGGTGTAAGCATGTTTATGTAGATTGAAGCTAAGAAGGGTGAACCACAGAATTTCAGTCAATTGCACAAGTCTGGCTTTAAACTAGCAAGCACACAGAAGATTGACCCAATATCATGTATCTCTAAAAAAAAGGTGATCTGTTAAAATTGGTCTGTTAAACAGCTCCATCAAAGCTATTGACAGAGACAGAAAGGAAATGGAAAAGATGAATACTGGGAGAGACTTCAAAAAGCATAAGATTTCACAGAGAACCTAAAAGGTGTCTCCAGCATTTGCTCTCTCCAGGAAAAACAGCAAAATAGTGGAATAAATACAGTGTGGAGGGGTGATTCTAAAAGTTGTGTTCTTATCCAGACACATACACCGATCTATATTTGCATTTCAGGCTTTGACACTGAGATCTAGGGGTCATTTTTTATCCTATTATAGAAAGGAAAGTCAGTTATTTCTTACATGGGTCGGAGGTTTGCTGATCTTTTGAGAAACACCTTAAGGACAGGGGTTTATCACCAATAACTGACTACTTAATACTACAGTCTCAAACATTTACTAGTTCATATCATTTGCATCCTAGCCAGGATAGATCTCACTGGGTGAGAGGAGAAAGATACAAGAAGACAGACAGGGGAAGAGGGAACACATGGGCAGGGAATTGTCCCCAGCAAGGTACCTTTCTTGACCGTTCACTCTCATCCCAGTTTGGAAAGACATTTTGAATTGGAACAATCTCCTATTTGAGTGTGTGTGTCATACTGCCCAACTTAGCTGAACATCTGACACCATTGTACGGAGACGCTGTGGAGCAGTTGTGGTACTTGACAGCAGTGAATGACTTCCAAATAATCTGGGGTACTTATAGATTTTTATGGGAGGTCTGGTGCATAATTTGCACATGATACCACAGAGAAAATACATTGATTTACTCATAAGGCCTGTTTGATTAGAGAAGGCCTCTTACAAAATAAATGTCTTTATTTTAATTTTAATTAACTTACATATGTTCTTGGATCTATTTGGTAAGGCAACTGGTTTATTTGGCAACTGGTTTCTTTTTGGCTAAAAGATGCTATATAAAATTACTGAATTACTGAATTACTGAAATGCACTGCACAATTTAATGAGGTAAAAAGAAAAAAGATATTGGCATAAAACCAAGGCTTTTTAAATCCATGTTTGAAAAGCACACTTAACCACTACTGTACTCTTGCAAAATGTTTTGACTGTTGGTATTAGCAACAAACTGTTTGCTAACAAATCCCCTCCCACTGGAAAAAAAAAAAAAAAAGGAATTTGTCTTGAAGAGGGGAAACATTAAATATATATCACTGAAGAAAGGTATCCCCACATAAAAACAGTATACTTTGCAACACCTAGAGGCTCTGGCAGAACCCTGAATTCAGAGCGAGTCTGGCTGGACTCGTCCATCCTCCCGTAGCCTGGCAGTGCCCAGCAGCTGCTTGATAAAGAGAGATTATCCATGTGAGATCCCCTTTTACAGTGTCAGCAGGCGTTGAGCTGGTGTCAGAGTGAGGTTCAGGAAATGCATCTCAGAGATCTTACGGCTGTAAAGGGAAAACTAAGTGCCAGCCCAGCACTGCAACGTCTCATTAATGTAGTCACAATTTCTCACGCTTGAAAGCAACTAATTACCAGAAAAGTTAAACTTGCCAGAAACCATGGGCTCAGCACACCTTAAAGGAAGAGAGCTTTGGGCAGAACAGTGGCAGAAGACAGAACGAATTTGAAGGACCGAGGCTGCTGATGAGGGAGTAACAGAACAACAGGGCCTAGGGTGCAAATGTAAAATCACCCTTTAAAATGCCTCTCTGCAGTTGCTCATCTCAGACGTGCACCTTTGTGCCTGTGCATGTCTTAAACTCCCTTGAATAGGCTACCTATCTTATCTTCCCCATTAACTCAGCCATTCACAGATGAACACACAATACATTCGCATACTTTGTCTCCTTCTCTCCTTCTCTCTGCCCCCACCTCTCAGCTAAAATTTGAAGATTTGGGGCAAGTACCAACTTCCCAGGTATTTCTTACCGAGGAGCTGGTGGAAAATTACCCAGGGAAATAAGAACGTGACATTCAACACCTACCACCATCAAGAAGACAAACAATATGAAGGATCTCACAATGCAGGACAAAGCATGCAGTTCACCTGGAAAAAATCTTATTTGCTAGTGGGGTAGAATATCATTCTTTAGTGCTGGCTGTCCTGATATGATTCTATTTAGGCCTCTGGATCTTCCTTACAGGCTAAAAAACAACATGCAATCATAACCACTCAAAATTATTCCTTGTTCCTTTCTGGCTTAATATTGCAAATGTTATGCTTTCATTCTAATGTTAGTATTTTCAGTTATGTTGGCAAATCTAGGGTGATTTTAAGATGCCTATGTGCTACCTGTGTTTTGCTTCCTTGGGTTGCAAGAGACTCAGACTAAGAAAATAAAATAGGAAATTTGGCAAAATTGTATTAAACTCTTCTTCCTTCTGCCAGTGAAAATCTGTACCATGGCTTTTAAACTCTTTTCTGACCTCATTGGTAACTCTGGTACTGTTCATTTGGATCATTTTCTACAAACTTTCGATGTTGCTTTTCAGTGAGGAAAATGGGAAGTATTTCATGGTGAACCTTTTATTTACCTTTTGTTCATCCAGTAACCGCTGATACTCTCAAAGCTTCTTCTGTGCTGAGTGAAACTACTTCTGGTAGTGATAGGGCTCTCCATTCTTATTATTTCTTTCTTTTGGTGCTACTATTGAAATAACGCCCATTTAGGGCATTTTGTTGGGAAAAAAGCTGGTTCACCCTTAACCTGGAACAATGGACTACAGAGCGTAGAATAACCTCTAATCCACCATCTTTTTCAACTGCACCTGGTCAGTCAGTTTTCTATGCTCTGTTTATTAATGATGTATGATATTTAGGAGCTCATGACATTCATATTCTTGAAAAGAATTTACTGTATTAAGTATTAAAAAATCTTAAATTTCATTAAAGCCTTGAGCATCCCAAGCCTTATGAGTCCATTAAAGCCAGTTCCAGTCAAGTGAGAAGGGTTGAGGCTCCCATTAAGAGGAAAGCCCATTAGCTGCCCATTAGCAGTTTTAGAAAACAGATGCAACTCCAGAGCCAGTAATCACAGGCAACCCTCAAACAGGGAGGAGTCAAAAAATTGAAAATGAAATTTTAAAAAGGCCTGCTGCATGGATTCTTGCCGAGTCCCTCCTTTCCCAGGAAAGTGGTATGTCAGCATTTCCAGAGGGGCCGGCGGCACTGGGGCATCTTCTAAGCACAGGTATCCTGTAATCCACCCAGCTTTGCTTAAAACTGTGACTCTGCCACAGCGTTACAGAAACACTTCCAGATAGAAAAGGGAGCTGAAAGGCTACTGAACCAGTTTACAAAAACCTGATTTAAACTTGTTTATTGGTATGACACCATTTTTGCTTAGTCACTCTTGAACACAATAACAACAACGAAACAAAACAAAACAAAACAACAGAGAGGCTTTGTTTACTATCTGCTTACTAGGAGAAAAGCTATACATAGCTTATCTTTTAAAAATACCATCAGGAGAATAGCAATGTCTGTGTGGAAATGTCTGACAAGTCAAGTTAGCTAGACGGTAGAGATAATCTGATAAAGCAGAACAAGAATTTATTTTATTCTTGTCTTGGTTAAGCAGACCTTCCAGGAGACAATACCTGCGGCAGATAGCAGAAGTGTGGACAGTGCCCACCATCCGGTACTGGGGGTTTTACAGCTGTATTGGGTTTACAGCTCAGGAGCTGAGAGTGTCAGCCCTGTAGTCTCTCCAGTTCAAACAAACTTCCACCGAGAGGATAAATTATATGAAACAAGCCACCCGCAGGTTTCATGAGTGAGGCATTAATATTTGAAACTAGCTGAACTATTTAGCATGGCCCCGCTTCAGCTCTTACTCAGCAAACGTGTAATATAAAGGAAGTAGATGACTTCTGTGAGCCTTTTCTCCTTACTTCTGTACAAATGACAACTCTCCAGCTGGCAGACTACCTGGCTACACAACAAGGACAGAGTTTCCTCTGAACAGACATCTCTTGGAGGAATGCAAGACATCAGACTGATGCTGGACCAGAGCATCTCATATGGCTAGGGAAAAAGCACTGTCAGCAGTATAGCAGGGAAAGTCACTCCAGGAAGGAGAGAAACAAGCTACGGCAATATGCTTTGCTGTACCTCAATAGCCAGTGAATTCTTCAAACTAAATGGTCACACTGAAAATAAAATTGGCAATTACTGGACCTAAATTCCTGCCCTTCACTTTAAACAAGTGCGATTAGTGATTTGATTAATAACTCAAAGCAAACAGAGCAGAGCACACATACCTCTGCAGAAAATTACAGGAATATTCCTCTGTATCAGAGACCTACAAAACAGTCTAAACCCTGCTTTGACACATGGAGCATTTTCACGGCATCATACACAACCTGCTTTTTCTGATAGGGGGAAAGCCATTTGCAATAACCCACCATATGTTAATAACTCCTAATGCCCTTGCTGTCTCACCTGCCAGATCCTATTCACTCCTTCCAATCAAGCTTTTCAGGAGGAAGAAATATAGCATGGCAAATGCAGCAATTTTGGGATGAAACAAAAACATTGTAGTTTGGGGAGGCTTTTTTGCTCCTTCAATTCCACATGATATTTTTTTGTTTCACAAAACATTGTTCCACAGTAGAGATTTTTAAAGTATTAGTTAGGCATTAATTAAAGTATCAGAGGAAGAAAAAAAAGTTGTACTTACTTGTCAAGGCTATGAACTTGGTAAACGAATCGCTGAAATGGGTACAGCACGAAGAACTAGCAACCCGTGGTGAAACCTTGCTGAGCAGAAGACTCTGTTAGCTTGCCAGCTCATTGACACCACTCCCACTTTCCCAACCTTAATTTGTGCACACACACACTCCCTCTCACTCTCGCTTTCTTTTTTTTTTCCCCCTTAATCATTCCTCATGGCAACTCCTGCTTTGGAGGAGCAAAATGATTCACACCAGAGCTGTCTTTGCCTGCCCAGCTACTGAAGACAACAACAAGCTCTGGCAGGAAAGAGCAACCTTTGTGCGTTGCCTTCAGCAAGCACAGTACAAAAGGCACCATACAAGAATGAGCGAAGGCTACGCAGCAGAGAATACAGGAGTGGATGTGCAATTAAAAGGCCTTCTGAGCAAAACCAGTACTCCAAGTTACATTGGAATTGCCACTATTTGCAGAAAAAATTGTAATTGTGAAAAAGATGCCCAGGAAGACAACCAAAATGTGTAGGCATGTGTGGCTGGGCACTCTGCATCTGCATATGCATTAAGACAGTGTCTTAACTCTGTCTTTGTAAGGGGCATATGTGTGTATTTGGTTGCCTTACAAGCCCAAGGCCAGACCGGAGTTAAGAGCTTCCTCCCATAGGCAGCCAGGTCCTCTGCAGAGGAGCAGCCTTCCCTGCTGCTAGCTATCCCCGGAGGTGGGAGGGGAACAGAAAGTCCCATCCCTTCACCTCGAGGACAGGGATCACTGGGTTCATTTCATACTGTCCATCCACTGCCATACTGATGAACATGACGGGGTGGGAGAAGAAAGTGAGAGGGAGAGATGATGGTGCAGCCCACCAGGTCTGTTTTTATTTAGAAGATGTATGCAGCCCTTAGCATGGAAGAGGTGGCCCACCCTGCTCCACACCATTCCCTGGTCAGGCAGCTGAGCCACCCGCAGTGGGGAACACCAGCAAGTACTCCCTGGGAGGCCATGGCTACCCTTCAATCCCCACGAGGAAATGGTATGCCACACCACAGGCACAGCTCAGGTCCACACCTTGCTAACCCTAGGTGGCCCTGCATACTTTTAGGCTACAAAAGGTAAATGCACGATAACTGAATTTGCTTTCAGGTTTGCAGTGCTGGTGAGCCCAGCTGCCCAAATGAAAGGGCTAGGAAACCAGAGGATGCGTTTTCACTGACACGACGCCTCCTTGGTGACAGTGGGAAATGGGGAGTTGTTATCTCCTCTGCAACAACATGTTCCTGTGTTGCTTTGAGCATAAATCACACCACACCACAGCATCCTGATCAGGTCCTACCCATGTTTCCTTCCAAAAGGCTCCTAAACTCTTATTATCCAATGGAAATTATATTTTACCTTCTGCTGTGATGCAGATGGGGTTGACCTTCCATCACTACCAGACAGCAAATTTAAAATTCTTATGCTTTGCCATAAGTGAATTCATAATGAAGACAGGGTATGGATATGTTTAGGCAATTAAAATAAGACACAAGCCAGTTGGCTAAACTGGGTCATCTGGGCCATCATTTTTATGTACCTAATTATGCCTTCTGTAGAGAAATTTTGATGAAAATCCACAATAATGTTCACTGCCAGACTCTCCTCAGATGTCTGAAGGTAATAAAAAGCCAAACGTTGCCATTTCTGCAGGAGGAAACTTTCCTTCAGACCCAGGTTTACCAAGTATGGTCACTGTGAAGTGGCTCAGGAGTTTCTGTATAAGCTGCAGGGAAATGGACAGCAACCAGACTGCCTTAACAGAGACAGCACAACTCACCAGATCCGTTCCCTTGCTATTGATAGTTGGGAAATACAAATATAAGCACTTGCATCAGTTTATTTTAAAGGCTGGACAGTGGAAAAGGGAAAGGAATCTACATTGCCAAGCTGGAGGTGTGTAAACATCACACCCTCCACTAGATAACTGCTCTGTGATAGCTGAGGTCTGGCACTATGTAGCTGTACAGAATCCTTCAGCCTGACCGAGTTACTGAGAAATGAATTATTTCTGGTCATGGTTCCATGAAACTAATAATCACTACTGCAATTGTGATGCTTCAGATGAAGGAGTCCACACTGGCACTGGTAACTGAGTGGCTCAGAGGGCAGTCCTGCTTCCCCCAAGAACAGATATTTTGGGCTCATATGCTGTTGGAGGTAACGTTAAAATAACTGTGACTTCCCAGTAGCTTCTTATTTATATTTATGGGAATTCCTGACATATGACTGAGTCTTATTTATAGCCGAAGTAGGAAGGTGTGGAAAAGCAGAAGATGCTTAACCTCAAGTAGTTGAGGTTTGCAAGGCACAAGTAGTGAAGCAGTTCTCCCCTAGTCCAGGAACATTCCTTCTCAGTCTGATTGAATGACAACTACTTGCATCAGCTTTCCCGTCTCCTGCATTTACTTTTCACTAAATTAGACCCGTTCAGTTTAATCTCAAAGTCTTTTCAACACACATAATTATGACCTGTATTTTTATCACCAAGTCAAAAAAATAATAGAACCAATAACAGGATTTTTCCTTATCAAAAAATCAAAACTATTTTTAAGCCCCCTGTGAGTTGTACACCTCCTACTATGATATTAACTCAGAAAACAAGGTAAATAAATATGGTAGAGACAATGAATGTGTGACGTGGAACACTTTGAATATCAAAGTCTGAAGCCTTGTAACACAGACAAGTTACAGTCTACTGACAAACTAATAACTGAGCTCTTGTCCTCACTCTTCCATGTCTTCAGTAGCCCAAGGAAAAACACAGACTAAGACCTTGCTGGACACTAGGATCAGCAGTTACGTATGTGTGTCCTCACCTGTGAACCAGCAAGCCAGACACACTTTGTTGCAGAAAGGAGGCAACCAGCCAGGTGACTCTCCTGTTACTCAGCTTGCTTTCTGCCCTTGCTCCCCGGCTCTCCTTGCCACTCCCTCTGAACTCCTCCTAGGAACCTTGTTCTTACATGCTGCTGGAAAGGAAAGAAAAACAGCCTCCTTCTCTCTGCTCTTTGAACGAGTTCATTTGGGGGGAGGGAAACTCCTGCTGCTCAACACAGCATGGAGAACTATTTCAACTATTTCAGAGACTCAAAGCGCCCACTGTAGTCTTTTTGTTTTTTTTCCTTCCCCCAAACTCACTAACGCTTGGTGCATGTCTGATTTCAGTTAATGCTGTCATGCTTTGGAGACCACATGGGAACTCCTCTACAAGTGGGACTGAATAATGAATGGAACAAACTGGTGCATTCTTTCTATGCTGTCAGTCATGAAAGGTCTTCTAATTTAGTTACATCTTTCACAGTAAGCTTTGGGTCTTGCAAGGAAGACAATGATAGAAAGTCATTTGTGCACTTTTATTTTGATTCAGTGACCTACAGTTTTAACACAATTAGGAAAAGTCAAAGGGTAAGACTGCAGCGTCTGTAAACAGGTATACACAGCAGAACTTCTCATAGTCCTCACATAACATGGGACTAGATTACTATTTAACAACACGAATAAGACATCGCCAAAATATTTCTTGTTTTCAGAAGAAATGCCGGCAAAGATCAGAATCACAGTTAAAAACCACAAGTTCATTTGAAATTAAAATAACACTTACAATAATAAAGTGTTATTCTACGGTTCCATAGAGAAAGACACAAACTGAACAGTAACAAGCAATCTCTTTTTTCCTTTCCTTCCTGAGGCGTTTGCACTGATACGCATAAAGGATGGTGTCACATAGCAACACACTGATTCAACATGTATGGTAGCAATACAGTTTTCTTCAGACATGTCTGCTGACGTAGAAGTATTACTCACCAGTGATTACTTCTAATAACAGACAGGAAATTAATTTCTCGTACTCACATGTGCTCACCTTTGGGGTTTTTTTTTAGTGAGGCTGTTCTGGACTGGAGTATAAGTTTCATTGGGAAAAAAAATTAAAGAGGCAACCAAAAATTAAAGAGGCAGCTTTCAGTGAGAACAAAGCCTTTAATCTGGTGAATGGGAAAAGAATGAACCCATGTGCTGGAATTAGGTTGCTCAGGATCTGACTATCTTCCCTAAACGTGGTGCTCCTAACACTCAGCAGCAGGCATAATGCTTGGTGTAATACAAATAAATCAGCTTAATAAAGAGATAGATTTGACTGACTCCTTGGAAGAGCCTGTGGAAACAGGCTCACAATACGCTTAGGAAGTCAAAATGTAGGGGGAAGTCCATGTATGTAAAAGACACAAAAAACCCCAACACATTATCCTGAAACCTTCTTTTTCCCACTATAAAAAGACTAAGAACAACTTCTTTGAAACAAAAGCAGAGAGCAATGCTTTGGATTAATTAATTCTCACTAAAGCATCTGCGATCCACTCCTTCCAGGAAGGACACATTTTGAACCGATCCCTGTGTGGACTGCTGGTTCACAGTGCCATCTCATGGGGACACAGATAATCCTCTTTCTCCTTCGTCACAGATGCCCGCAGTTACTGCACCAGCTTCCTTTGCCAGGTGGGAACTATGACTCAAAATCACCTGCCTTACATTTGTCCTCAAAAAAAAGCACACACACTCACATTTGTCATGTTTACTCAGTCATTTTTTTCCATTTAGTGATATTTTCAAATCTTTGAAGTGCCACTCCCTAGTATTGTTTAGGTGAACGGATTCACTTTACTGAAACGACCTTACCATGGGAGTACTGGTACTGATGATGTTTTCTCTATATAACCACAATTTATTGTGCTTGATTATTGATCTGTGGAGGTCCTCAACTAGTGAATTATTGGCAGCACAATAATCCATTGGTAGGTTCCTAACTGAGCGCAGGAGTAATTTTAGAGTTACCCTCGTTCACCTAGCAAAATAAAATCTGTACGGGGATAGGATTGCTCCTATAACTAGATCAATGTGGAAACTCTAAAGAGAGAGGAGATCACACTGACATAAGGTAAATTAGCAGAAGTACTTTTCCTAAGAGGAGCAAAGGGACCAAGCAGCCCTCTCCCTCAGACACCAAACTAGCTTTAACTCAGAGCTTCAGCAGTTTCTGGAAGGGATTACACCACCTTCACTGCCCACCATCGCAGACCTGGACTCTGACACACAGCTTCCCTTCCAGCTCTGTGTTTGTATTAATCCCTTAAGTGTCTCCTTATAATGCACAGAGGAAGGTGGTATGAGAACCAGGGATTTTTTCCCCTCTTTCATTCATTCATTGTCATCAGTACATGAGTCTCTTCTGTAATCCAAGTAGTTATGTATCCGTGTGATTAATGTGGGCGAAGGCACACACTTTCCCAGAGTTGCTTAGTGCCTGAATGTATGAGTATTAAAGGAAAATAAAAACTCAGAATCAGCATTTGCTGAAGATTTCATTGGAAATGGGCAGTCTTCACAGGCTGAATTTTCTCCTGCTCTGCGTTTTCAGTGGAGGATGGAGTGAAGGCCTTTGTTGATCCCTGAATGCAGCTAAGATGAGGTGCAAACATGTTAATTCTTGTTTCTCCAGTCGGTATTTGGCAGATCTGTTACAGGCAACCGAATCACAGTGTGCATTCTTATAAACACTCCCTGCGCATTGTCTGTGATCAGTAAATTATGGAAGTTATAACTTCAAACATATCTTGACTTCCAGATGTAAAATCTACAAATAATGGTCCAACACCGTTAAAAGCTAATGTAAACTGATTAGTGCGCATGCAAGCAAGGGAGCTATTTCCATATTCAGCAGTTGATTCAGCTCATACCACCACTAACGCAGAACCACTAGACTTGCATTGCAAAACACATAGAAAATAATATATTAGCCTATAATAGGAAAAGTATAAAGAAGTTGTAAATCACAATAAATGGTTCTATATTTTACAAACGAAAGTGCTAGGACTTGATAATAGAATGCTTCCTTTTCACTTTCCCAGTTACATTTACCCATTTAACATACTGAGAAGTAGTTTTCTTCAGTCCTTCTGAGATCTAATGGTCCCATTAAGCTCTGTGGGGAAACTTCAGAGGATACTGCATGCGTACTCCAGCAAGCTAACAAACTTATTAGCACAATAACATTAACATTTATATAACAGGAGTAGGATGTAAAGAGGTAATTGGGTCTATAGGTACTTGTGGAAATGCAAATACCTATCCATCTCTCTATCTAAGGTCAAGATTCAAAGCCCACTCTGAAGATGGCTAACAACTTCAGTGGGTTTGGGGTAAAGTAGGGCAACAGGCTTGTTAGTGAGAATTGTATTGAAAGGTGTGGAGAAAGTGTTGTACATGTGGAAGGATTATAGACAGCTTATGGTAGTATAATAGCCTGTTTCAAAGAGCTTCCTGCTTAAGGTGAAAATTATTCTGCTAAAAGTGGCTTGGATGAAGAGAAAGTTAAATGGGCCCTGACGCCATCCACCCGAGGGTGTTGACAGAGCTGGCTGACATAATTGCAAGGCCACTCTCCATAATCTTCAAGAAGTCATGGAGAACGGGGCATGTCCCAGAGGACTGGAGGAAGGCAGATATTACCCCTATCTACAAGAAGGGCTCGAGGGAGGATCTGGGTAACTATAGGCCCATCAGCCTTACCTCAATCCCTGGGAAAGTTATGGAACAAATCCTCCTGGGGGCCATCACAAGTCAAATGAAGCATGTGATTGGGAAAAGCCAACATGGCTTCACTAAAGGCAGATCGTGCTTGACAAACCTAGTGGCCTTCTATGACAAAGGGACTTACCTGGTTGACATGGGGTGTGCAGTGGACATTGTCTACGTAGACTTCTCCAAGGCCTTTGATACAGTCCCCCACAGTCTCATCCTGGAGAAATTAATGCGTTATAGCCTAGACAAGTGGTCTGTGCAGTGGGTGGGGAATTGGCTGACAGGCCGCACCCAAAGGGTGGTGGTAAATAGCTCTTTCTCAAACTGGCAACCTGTCACTAGTGGAGTCCCCCAGGGATCGATATTGGGCCCATGTTATTCAGTAACTTTGTAAGTGATATGGGTAACGGCATCAAGTGTAGTCTGATGAAGTTTGCTGATGACACCAAGTTGAGTGGGGAAGTAGACACTCCAGAAGGGAGAGCTGCTCTGCAGGGAGATCTGGATAGGCTGGAAGAGTGGGCCAGCAAGAACCTTATGAAGTTCAACAAGGACAAGTGTAAGGTCATGTACCTGGGAAAACATAATCCGGGAGTGCAGCACAGACTGGGATCCACCTGGCTGGAGAGCAGCTCTGTGGAAAGGGACCTGGGGGTCCTGGTGAACAGGGAGCTCAACATGAGCAAACAGTGGGCTGCTGCGGCCAAGGCGGCCAACAGGATGCTGGGTTGCATCAAAAAGGACATCGCCAGCAGAGATAAAAAAGTCATCATCCCACTCTACTCAGCACTTGTCAGGACACACCTGGAGTACTGTGTACAGCTCTGGTCCCCTCTATACAAAAAGGATGTGGACAGGCTGGAAGGGGTCCAGAGAAGGGCCACCAAGATGATCAAAGGACTGGGAAGCCACCATACGAGGACAGGCTGGGAGAGCTGGGTTTGTTCAGCCTTGAGAAAAGGAGGCTCAGAGGGGATCTCCTCACCATGTATGAGTACTTAAGGGGCAGCTACAAAGAAGATGGAGACTCCCTTTTTACAAGGAGTCACATGGAGAGGACAAGGGGGAATGGACACAAGTTGATCTTGGGGAGATTCCGATTGGACACCAGAGGGAAATTTTTCACACTGAGGACAGTCACCCATTGGAATAATCTCCCCAGGGAAGTGGTTGACTCAGCCATGTTCGACACCTTTAAGAGTCATCTGGGCAGGGTGCTGGGCCATCTTGTCTAGACTGTGCTCTTCCCAGAAAGGTTGGACTAGATGATCCCTGAGGTCCCTTCTAACCTGGGAGTCTGTGATTCTGTGATTCTGTGAAATGAATTCTCTATACAGTTTCTGCTCCTTTCCATACAAGACCTAATTAAAAGGCTTAGGGATTAATAAAGAGGGATCTAGGAGAGAAATGCTAGTCCAGAAATCTAGTACAGACTAGACTGCAGTAGCTGCACAACCTGCTACTCCTAGTACAGCTGCTGGCCTTTGGTGGTTGTGGGACTTCTTGTGCTCCCCTGAGCCTGCATAAGTGAGAGGTGCAACAGTAAGTGTTTTACCACTGCAGTGCTCATCCCCCAATACACCACCACTGCATTTTCCATACTGTGGAAAGAGGGAACATATTGGTTGGAAGACACCTTGGATGGCCCCATTTCTTCCTATCCTCTCATGAAATAAAGAACCGTGAGAGTTGTTTTGTATTTAAGGTCTTCTGTAGTTCTGAAGCAGAGGACATGTTTAGACCTTTACTTCTTAAAACACAATTTTGGAGAAAATGGCAAGACAAACCACCATTCAGAAGAAAAATTACTTGAAGGAGCTGCAGTATAGTCTAGTCCCAGTTCTCTTTCCCTTTATCTCCTTATTCAGACTGCAAGCCAGTCAGTAATGTTAGAAACAGCTCTCTCTAGAGTCACACAGGCAAAAAACACTTCGAATTTAGCATGAGAATGAAGTCTGCTGGAAGTGTATCAGTTTTAAAATTTACTCATGCAGTGTGACTCTCTGCTTTGCAACAGCTAAAATCAGTTATTTTGCTGTGTATTGGAATGGCAAAAGTTATTCCCCTGTCACGTGTGTAGAGGAGTCTGGTAATACTTTTTAAACTACCTACTGGATTGGAACCGCTTTTCTGCTTCTCCTTGCCTAACACAATTTAGATTTCTGGTACTCTGGCAACAGTAAAGACTACAGGATTTCTATTGCACAGGACAGCAGATTCCCAGAAATAAAATCTGGGTCAACTCACAGATTTGTGTCTTTAAGACAGTGAGACACAAGCTGTGACAACCAGCTGGCTTGAACCCTTGCATAACACAGGCTGTAGAACCTGATCTACCAATTTTATGAAACCCATGACGTCTCTTTGGATTACAGCATATATTTTGGAAAAATCTGGTAGTGATTAAAAAAGACCCCAAGGTGATGACAGTGTGTATAATATCCTTAGGAGTTGTTCCAAAGATTCTACGGGTCATCAAAATCTTAAATGAAGGCAATGTGAAGCAATCCAAAGTGCACAGTCCAAACATGAAGCTTTCTAAACTTGAAGAAACATTGGCTGGGGAACATTTTATTGATTTGCTTTTAACAATAAAATCTCTGAAGCGAGTAGGGCTGTAAGCCTGTTAAACACTGTGACTGTGGAAACATTTCAGAGAAAAATGCTGCTACACCAAACAACAATGCATAGCACAAAATCCCTCCCTGAACTCATGTATGGGTATAAGAGTTGGCAGTTCCAGCTGGCAAAATTGGATATCTTAAATGAACATGAGTCAACCAAGACAGCCCTGATGCCACATCTGCTCAATTGCGCATTAAGTCCTTGTCGAACAGATTTTCTTCCATTCAGTCTCAATGAGTTAGCAAGACCTAACATATGAAATGCTATGCAGAGGAGACCTATGTCGAATGTTTGTCCTTGGCCTGTGTACAGAATACCAGTATGAGTGTCCCTGTCTAGTGAGTTCATAATGAGGAAAGCCTCAGAAGTCCCCAGACTTATGCTGTACAGGGCAAATATTACCCTTGAAGGCAACACAGACAAAGCTAAGAAAAATATTGTTTCAGGTTTCATTTTTGTTCCTGACAATTTCTGCTGGTACTCATGTAACAACAGAAAAAAGTCCTTAAATTCACTATCTAAATATTGTTCAAAAAACAGAGAAGTAACGGACTGTATATTTCACAATTTAAGAAAATGAGCTACATTTTTATTTCTGTGCTTTGCCAAAAGATCAAGTAAACAGTTTCAAAATGTGCCCTCAGTTATAGCTGCAATCATTTTCTCAGGCTGTTTCCTGATGTGCTGGATTAACCTCACTATGAAGTACAGGCATATACATCTGGAGTCATTCGATTGCCTAGAATAAAGTAACTTAGTCCAGAAGATAACACATTTCATACATAAAATCATACTGCTTCTTCAAGCATTTACATATTTTGAGTTTCCAAGTTTAAAAACTAAACCAGAAGTAGAGTGAAAATTAACATAACTAAGAAATCTGAAGAGATTAGCTCAAAAGGTACAAATTCAATTTTTCTTTTTCAGGGAGGCACAACCAGACCCATTACTGCACTATGCCACAAAACATATTGCCACCATCCATTATACACTTTGAATGTTTCCTCTGTGAAATGGATGAGCAAGATGAAGGCTTATCAGCAGGCTTCACATTCTCTCAACTCAGACTGTAAGAGCAGGAGATGGAAGAGGAAATGTTAGTTTTTGAATGCCAGTTTTGCAGAAATAGACAATTCAGCCTCCAAATTTGGCTTAAATTGGATTCTTCTCAACAACCTGTGACCCCATGGCCCTGCCCAGCCATGCCAAGGCTGTGTCTGAACCTGCTTCCCCTCATGGGGGCTGACCCTGACCCCCACTCATCAGCCCACATCCCAGCTCAGCCTCAGTTTGTCTCCAGGGAGGTGCCCGATGCCCAGGGTTGGGGTTGCCCCGGTGTTCCCAGCTGCCCTGCTCCTGGCTGGGGTGGTGGGACAGGCCATGGCTGTGCCCTGACCCACCCGAGGAGCCACCTCAGCTCAGATTTGCTCGAGAACTGATCATTTCTATGGAACAAAATCTAAAACCAGTGGCTGGTGGTAACAGCAGCAGTGGGTTGTCCCAGCTGCAAACCACTGGATCTGGTGTGGAGGAAGGGACAGGTGGCCCATGGCCATGATGTGTTGCCAGCGACACTCAAGTGGGGGAAGAGCCAGGCATGGAGGCAATCACTGCCCAAAGGCCACTTCTCCCTCCCCTGCACCTGTTCTGAGCCTGCAGGCTCTCCTAGAAGGGCTGGGTTTGTCCAGGGGAGCCTCTATCTCTCCCACTCACTGCGTTTACCTCCACAGACACAGGAGGAGGTGGGAAGGAGACACGTCAAAGCATGAAGGTTCTGCTTTTCAGAGCAGGGCTCTATTTTCCTTCAGTTGCTGCTCCAGCTGCTGAAGAAAGGGGTGCAAAGACCAAGGGCTCTGAGAAAAGGATCCCTGACTTGTGGTGGAAATGCTTGCTTTGACACCTCAGGCCATGGGATGGGATACAGACACTGAGGACCACTTACTCCTCAAAATCCAGTGGTTCAGGTCTTGCCCTGAAGCTCGCGCTTGCCTCTAGTGCTATAGATGTAACAAGGCTTTATTTTGGCTTCAGTCTTTCTGGTACTGAGCACAGCTTTAACTCTTTTCTTCCTGTGCTCCATAGCTATACAACACCCTCTCTGCACCCAGAGTCCTGAGTGCATTAGAAATAAGGGCTCTTAGGACACCGTCCTCCTCCACAATGCTGGCATGGTTTCAGTGCTGTTAAAAGTGGTTATGGATGGCAGCCATCCACCTGGCGTTACTGTAGCAGCAATACTCCCAAAGGCACTATGTTACAGGCAGGCACGTTCCTGAGGACAGCTGGTAGCTTGGATCTTAGAACAGCAGTGCTCCTACTTTTTGCCCCAGCATGTTCCCCAGCGCGGAGGAGGAGGCTTGCAGGCCACGTGGCCAGACTGCGTGCCTATGCTCAGCACAGCTGCATGGCACATCCATTGGAGGTCCAGTCTCGGATGTATGAGCTCAGTGTGTGTACACCAAACCTGATCAAGGTAACGTAATGGGATTTGGACAACCTGAATTTTACTTGCTGGTTTTGTTACTGACAGCCTTTGTTACCTAGGTCAGATTGATCTTTCTGCATCATTTTGTCAGGTAGAAAAACATAGAAAAATACAGGTTATATTTTCCTACCTTTCTTCTCTGCCTTGTCTATCTGCACTGTTAAGTTCTCTAAGGCAGTGACTTCCCTTAACTGCATGGCTCTCATGTCATCTAGTTAATACTGAAGTCTCACTCTGGTACTAACATTAGTCAACTTGCCATGGTGGAGACGGATCACAGATATGAGGCCTGGCTGTGCTGCAGACATGACTTCTTTTATTGACCTATCCATCTATTCTTGGCCCAAGGTGTTCACACAAGGTGCAGTGTGGACCCCTTCCTGCCATACCAAGAGATGGTAGCAGGAAACATTCTCCACAACAGCTTACTAAGCCTTAAGAAACACGGGAGGTCATGCGTGCCTGCGACACCTAACATCATAGCAATGTGATTAACAATTCCCCAGGCAACTAGGAGATGGACTTAGCCAAAGCCAATAGGTACCTATGATAACATCTTCAGTAGTTTTATTTTCACTACACTTAGTTGTACACATCATTATGATATGGATTCTTGGAATATGGTAACACAGGAACTTCAGCACTGGGAAGTATTAGATAATGTGACTGTACTTGTCCCTCAAATTGAAGTAATACCCTTGACGTGATACTTCATTAGCTTCTCTGGAATTTATCTTGATGTCATTACTCAGCATTCGGGCAGTCTTTCTGCAGGTAGAACTAGCTGCAAAGTCAAATTATAGTAGGAATACTGTATGAGTAAGACTTAAGTAAGGAGTACAAGATTTAGCCTGTTATCTGTAGAGACACAGGCGCCTTTTCTGATTTTGTTTTTAAATCTCATTCACATTTGCAGACACCAGTTGTTTTTTCTGGAGTTTCAGAAGCCAGTTTAGTGTGACTGGAGAGGCATTTACTACTTACGCACCTGTGACATACTTATTGTTTTAGACCTAGGTCTAAAAGCTAAATATAACATTACAGATTTGAAAATCATAGGTGCAGATGACACAGCCAGAAATATTAGTGACAGGAACATATCTGAGAATACTCTGTTACACTAGTCAGAATGAGAAGGTAAAGACAGAAGGGAAATTATATCCCTGAGGAAGTAGTGTGTTTTAAATTAAAAAGAGGTTAAAAGTAGACTGAAGGCTCCATGATGGCATAATCGACAGTGAAAGGGTAAAAAGGATGTTTTTGCCTCATGCTTTGAAGACAGAATAAGAAAGAAATTGATATATGTGATTTAACCCACAGAGTTTTCTTGAGCACTTCACACCATTGATGCCATGCTTGGATCCTGATGACAACACAGCTACAAGTTTCCTTTAGAAATTAACAGCTCTCCCACCACTTGGACAATTTCAGTTGGTTTTTTGTGACAAACTCAATAAACTGCATGTTCTCTACCATCTCTCTTTACCATCTCATTTCTCAAAGCCTGATTACACAACCTAATTTTTGGCACATCGTCTCTTTTCACATTTGTAATTGAGCCAAGGAGAACAGCTCTTACTGACCTTGCCTAAAAATCGACCAAAGCATCCTCCAGCATGTGGAGACATGAGGACACTCACCAAAATAAACTGCCAACTAGATGATTTGAGGAAGAGATTACCACAACCTTCCCAGGTATAGGGGTGACTGGGTGCGCTCCTTACCCTCTGCCCAGAACAGGCAGCTTACTGACAGTATCAAAAAGGTTCAGTGAACTATTTTATTGCAAAACAAAATTGTAAAGTGACACTGAAATTAAGTCAAACTTGCATTTCAGTTACTTGGAGGTAGTTTGAACAATGGGGTTTACTAATCAAGTGAAGTTTCACATACGTCCCTTTTTTGCCCTAAAGGAATTACAGTAGCACGGGGAAGGATACGGCACTAATTTAGCAGACGTCCATAAATCCATACAGCAAGTTTGTAAGCCTGGTTTATATTTTGCCATGTGCTCTGAGTCACTTCCTCCTTCGTATTCTGTGGGCATCACACAGTACCCGAGTTTTATTACTAATGCACAGGTGAGCAACACTTGATGGCTCATGACTGTGTCCGAATTTATTAAGACCTGTTTCTGCAAATTAAAGTGTTGGGCACTCCCATCAGGTTACGCAGAAGATGCTGCCGCTGGAGGCAACCAAACCCTGGGAGAGGGCAGAGCTGTCAGAAAATGTTTTACACTTGGTGTGAGGAGGGAATTAATTTTCCCCAAACCCTGGAAACGACCTTTTAATATTTCTAAGAAACACTCCCAACCTCACGCCCGCAGACTTACAGGGCCGCGCCAGAGGCACGCATGCGCAAATCGCCCTGTGCAGCGGGGGGGCGGCCCGGCGCACGGCAATGACGTCAGGCGAGGTGCGCGGGGCGGTTCCCGGAAGCGGAAGGGGGTCTTTCGGCGTTCGGGGTGCGGAAGCGTCCAGTGGAGGCCGCGGTTTCGGTTCTGTGGGCGGCAGCGGCGGGGTGAAAGGAGCGGGGAGCTCCACCACCGGCAGCCGCGGGCCC
This sequence comes from Phalacrocorax carbo, assembly GCF_963921805.1. Classification (NCBI taxonomy): domain Eukaryota; kingdom Metazoa; phylum Chordata; class Aves; order Suliformes; family Phalacrocoracidae; genus Phalacrocorax; species Phalacrocorax carbo. Next base: position 91,741,770 of record NC_087514.1, on the reverse strand, counting down.
GTGTTCTTCTCTCCAGTCTCCTTCCCTCCCCCGCCCCGTCCGCTATGGCGGGCAACACCGACAACCTGCAGGTAGAGCGACGCAGGCCCTGCTGGGCGGGGCGGGGCGGAGCCGGGGGGCGGTGGTCGGGGGAGTGCCGGGTCCGGGGTTGCCCGGTCCGGGGTTGCCCCCGCCGCCTGTGGAGTGCCCCGGGCTGGCACAGGGAGTGCCCACGCCCGCTGCTGGGGGGTCCGGTGGCAGCGGCGGGACGCCTCTGTGGGCAGCCGCGAGGGGATGGCGTGGGGCTGGGGGAGGGCACGGGTTCATCCCCCCGTCAGCACCGGCCGTTGCGGCGGCGGGCGCCGAGCTCGTCCCTGGGGAGGGGAAGCAGGGGAGGGGAGGGGGTCTTGGCCGCACGTGGCGGCCCCCAGCCCCACGGGGCGCTGGAGCAGTGGGGCCTGGTGCCCACCCGGGAAGCTCTGTTGTCTCTTGTGGTTTAGGTGCAGAGTTTGGCTTCGCTTCTAAGACTACCGATTGTAGGAAATCCTTGCCCATTCTGTTCTAATTGCGTTGACCCTCACTTGGGACAGTATAATCGGTTCTGCGGCTGGTTGGCAAACGAGATCCAGAAATTGCCTGTGTTAAAAATAGTCTTTTTCTCTTTGGCTGTTTTGAACCACGATCATATCTGTGAATTCATTATGGCCATGTAACTCTTCCACTGGCAAAGTTGGGGGAGGTATTGCAGGGTCTAGAATAAGAAGGAGAATGAAACCTGTTTAAGCCGACATTCTTTCTGAGGGTGTTGTTCATCAGACTATTAAACCATAGCCTGACAAACACAGTTTGTGCCTTGTGGATAGTTAGAACTGGTCATCTATGCCCTGGCTCATATAACTTTCTAATAAATTATTTCTTGTTTGATAGCAATGTTCTTCATATACAGTAGCAGGCTAAGATGCCTTCCGGTGTAATGTAGTACTAGAGCTGAGAATCTAATACCCGTGTAATAGTCATTTTGGTATTTACAAAAACAGTGTACCAAAACCAGTCAATACATGATGTAGACTTTTTTTCTGTTTCGGAGGAAAAGGACTGCAACATGCCCTGTTTTCTCTCAGTTATGTTTTAGTAGGTGGTCTTTGCCATTTATATTCTTTGGACTTAGTGTCACATCTATCACTGTCTGTAATGTACTGGGTCCAGGAATCATTGGACTGTTCTGTGGCAATTTAAGTCACTAAAGGGACTTAAGAACTTTAAGAAAAAAGTAACTTCTTTTTTCGGTTAGTTTTTGCTGGATTTGAATGGTGCGTAGATGGGCACAAGGTGAGCAGTAATGAGGGGACTGCCCATTTGTACATAGTAAACTCCTTATCAGCTTGTGTCTTTTCCAAAAAGAAAAGACAAAGTTCTGTTCCAAAGAAATAGATGCTTACAGTGTTCCAACACTTGCCACAACAGAGCTGTAGAATCTGCTTTATTGGATCATTGTTTTTAAATAAATTACTTTTTTATTTCGGGTAGATCTGATGAGATGATCTTTGCTTCCAAGACAGCAACACAAAGCAGTAGAATGAGAGATTTTGCTGTACCTTCTCTTATGGCTACTGTTTACTAGCCTTGTTTTGCCTGAAACGCTCCAGAGTGTCTGGATAGCAGCAAGAGTATCCATACTGGAATGTCTAATGAAAACTCCTTGCTGCAGCTCTCCAGTTTGCTCCCTGACATTATTGTAATCATCCTGAGCATGCTACCAATGTTTAGGAAAAGAAATTGACTGAATGTGGAAAAATACATGTGGAGCTATACAAGATTTGGTTAGTGTTGTTTAACTGGCTAACCAACTGCCTTTTTTAAACTTACGTGAACTAGTCATTCAAACTGACAGTTTTAATTGTCCTGAAGCGGTATAGGCATTTCAAGAAGCAAAGTGCAATAAAAGGTAATGAGCGCTTAAGAGCAAAGGAATAATGGTGATACCAACAAACCTACAGGCCAGTGTATGCATTACGATAGCTTAGATCGCAGTCAGTTTTATTTGAAACTAGCTCAGCAAGTAAATTAAAAATAGATCTACAACTTCTAGAACTCTTCTTGATGCTTATGATTTGGGTGTGTTTTCTGTCTAGCAGGGTTTTTTCTCCCACCACCCTTACTGGAGTGGTAATTAGAATTTCTCACTTGGACATCAAGAACCTAAATCCTTCTAGATGAGCTAAACAAATAGTCAGTCTTTGAAGCTGTCTCCTAGCACAGGGCTGGAAAAGTGATAGTGCTAGTTTCAGTGCTTTGTAATCATGTACTTCCTGTATTGACTCTGCTATTGACAGGGTTTACTGGTGTTGTACTGATAGTTCAAAGTGTCTGGGTCTGCAATGAAAAAACTTAAAATGGATTTCCAAATCCATTCCATAATTGCATTCAATAATTTCTGTAATAAAGGCAATAGATTGATAAGGAAAACAGCACAGACAAACTGGTAGTAGTTCCAACTTAGTACACAGAAACATGTTGTTCTCACTTTGTTGTGTGCTAATAAATTTCAGCAGTTTGTTAACCACTGTTCATAAAAGGATAGAAATACTGTGTCATGTACAAAGCACTGCCTAAGACTTGGAATCAATTGCCTTCACCTTGGGGTAAATGCCGAACAGCATTAAAACTGGCCACCAAAAAACAGTAAGAGCAACAGCTTAAAATGTCTCTCTGATGATGCAAAATTATCTCGCGCAGCACTTAATTACTTGCATGTGTTACAGAAAGCAATAGACCTTGCTAGCAAGGCAGCGCAAGAAGATAAAGCAAGAAACTATGAAGAAGCCTTCCGCTTGTACCAACACGCTGTGCAATATTTTCTCCATGTTGTTAAATGTAAGTGTAATGCATTGGACGATTAAGTAGAGTTTAGTAGTCAAATTGCCCAGAGTAATCTCTTATGTTGACATCAGTATTTAAATTTTTACTTTCATCATCAGTTGGTACTTGCTAATTGTAGTTTGATTGAGGTCATATGTTTTGCAGCTTTTGCCTTTACTGTGTTTTGTGTTTGCTCCATTCTCGTAAGAAATCAGACTGCTTCTTACTTGTGTTTTCTTTTAGGTTTTTCTATGACAGGGAGGCAGGGGTTTGCTGTCTGTCCTCCGGACTTCTGTAGCAATGTTTCAGGCTGGCTACTGCGAATGAAGGAATGTGACAATAAGTACAGGGTTCCCTGTATTTCTGTTGTGCTGAAAACCACGTGTTACACAAGAAGTCTTTGTTTTACCTATGGAGTGGGTTTTTTTTGCTCCTGAAATCATGCTGCTTGCCTTTTTACAACCTCTCTGGCGTGTTTTGCTCCTTAATGTCATAGTCTTGCTCTTCATCTTGGCCAACAAAATGTATGAGATGGATTTGTATGTTGTACTTTTTCGTCGGTTTCCATATGCTCATAATTACTACTTTATGCCCTTTTCACACTTCCATGTACCACTTGTGTCTTGTCGAGTGTTTGCATACAAGGAGTGGGCTTTCTTAATGTAGATACAGCCCTCATTTAAGTGGGCTAGGGTTGCTCGCCTGACATAAATGCACTTACAGATCTCCATGATTTGAACACCCCCCCCCCCCATTTTCATTATAGTCACTTAGGATAATCGTGTTTATTGCTTCCTATCCGTTTATATCTTACGGACTTTATCAGAGTATCACTTTCTGTGCTTTTAACAATACTGATATACTTTCGGAAACTTTACATGTAAACCTAACGGTAAATTTTGATTGGTGACTAAGAGAACAGTGTGGCTGTTGAACCACACCTAACTCTTTCAGATGTTTTATGTAATTTTTTTCTTTATAATGTGAACAACTTTTAAAATTAGCAGGCTGTGGAAAAATAACGTATGTTTCTAAATAAATATTGGCTCAGCACAAGCAGCTTCTTGATGAGCTATTTTAGAAAAGGAGTTAAGACAATGTATAGCAGCTTGAAAGGCTGACAGAAAAGCTTCCAATGCCATTGTCCTTAATCCTTCACAGTCAAATTTTAAGGCAGGTGAATATTTGATTTCTAATAGGCAATGACATCCTTCCTGTCATTTCTTTCCACTGTATAGTGGAAAAATAAGTAGTTGAAGTATTTGGTTATGTGATGAGCCCTGAGAGAGTTATATTGATATGATATAAAGCAGACAGAGATTTAGCCTTGTTTTCCAGTTGATGCCCATGTGTTTTCCTGTTAACAAAGCATTGTTTCTCTTTGAACTCTTAGATGAAGCACAGAGTGATAAAGCAAAACAGAGCATTAGAATGAAATGTACAGAATACTTGGACAGAGCAGAAAAGCTGAAAGAATATCTGAAAAAGAGAGAAAAAACTGCAACAAAACCAGTTAAAGAGTCTGGTCCTACTGATGGAAAAGGGTATGTTTTTGGAGAAGGTAAAGCAAAATACTTCCTGAACTCAGCTTATTCTAAAATTCAGCTCTTCAAAGATCATTTTAACTAGTGTTTTTGAAATGCTTCAGATGACTACTAATGCTGAAATACAGTGGGCTAATAAAAGAAATAACATGAATTAGCATCACAGGCATTTCTGTACTTGCTTACTAAAATGTGTGGACAGTTGCATGGGAAATTCACTGAAGAATGAAAGCTGTTTCAGACTAACACATACTTATTGGATTTAATGGCAGTGAGCCCAATGACCCTTAAAATTTTTCTGCATGGAAATACTTACTAACTAGAAAATAAATTCAGATGGATGATTACTGCGGCCCAAGTTTGATCTGTCTCACACTTGATAAAGAGGTGCAAAGCTCTTTGCAGGGTGAAGTTCTATAAGATGGACTGAATCACTCTAATGCCTTGCTGCTGCCTAGTATCTCTGCTGTTTTTCTCTTATTGGATTTGGTTTTGGTTTTGCATATCGGAGAGCTGAACAGGCAGAGCCACTTTTGCATTTGCTACTGCCTTTATTGGAATAGGAGAGAGGGTTCAGGATGATACCTTCTGGTGGGATTGCCCTTTTTAGCAGTCCTGAACAGCTAGAGTTGCTCAACTGCCTCTTGAAACTTCACCTGGTTTTCAGTCTCCTTCATTGTCTACTCATCTCATCAGTTTTATTTTTTGAGCTGTACTGCGTTCAGCTGGTTTATAATAGGAGGACTTGGTAATATCACAGAAGCTACACGTATTTTCATGACCTCCACTCCAGTTGTTCACTATCTAGACTCGTTTTTTCTGTTTTTAACTTCAAGTTTCCTTTGCTCTGACAAGACATGGGTTTAGAGTTTCATAGTTCTAGATGGAATTGACCAAGTCCTGTTGCAGTTTCAGATAGGGGATAAGTGCTAATGTCTACATATAAACCGTATTAGTGCTTCCATGTTGCTCAGTAAAAAGGCTTTTGTTTCCAAGGGGCTGGCTCAAAGCATGTAGAAGTGTGCTAAGAGGGCTCAGACCCATAAGAGGAAGCTAAAATGATGAGGAGAGCAAATTAGAGAGAACGTGGTGTAGAAAAGCAGGAGTACCATGTTGTAAACTTGTAGAGATCTGAAACATTTTGAAGTTTCTTTCATTCTGGTGGTTTTTCTGCTTTTTGCATTCTGATTTTTATCCTACGACAGCAGTCTCTTTTATGGTATTTCAAGACTTATTCTTGTTTCCAAATCAGGAATGACAGTGATGGGGAAGGGGAGTCAGAGGATCCTGAGAAAAAGAAGCTCCAGAATCAACTTCAAGGTAATTTTGAAGCATCCCTTTCTTCAAGTAGGGGTGGCTTCAGTCAAGCAGATTCATATTTTTCCCACCTAAATGTTACGGATTAACTTACTGTCTGTAAATGTCTCAACTAGTGTGTACTCTTCACATACAGAAGCAAAGTCTTTATGGAAATATGGGTTTGTGTGCCATGAAGTTGTACAGTGACTATGTTGACATTTATCTCCTGTGCTTCATGTTAACATTGTACTGCTTATCAGGATAGCGTTTTCCAGAGGGAGAAATTGCAAGACCCCAGGTAGCTCTTGGCTAAACGGAATCAGTTGGTTTGGTTTTTTTTTTACTCTTAAGTGCATGAGAGTATTGCTTAGAGGCTAAGGGAACAGACATTATACAAACACTTTGTGTAAGCAGGAACACTTTCACAAAAACCCTTGCTCTCCAGTTCAGGAGTTGAGAACCTGGATTCTTGCCCATTTATGGTAATGGACAGCATCTTCTCATATGTAGTGATGATGCTGTCCCAGTTGAGTAACATAATAGTTTGGGGTTTTGAACTCAAATGCTGAATACAGTCAGTGAGGCAACATAAAGGAGCTACCAGTATTTTTGTACACAGTAAAAAAGAAGCTTTGTTTGATATTTATTACCGTTCAGTGATGAAGAATTGTTCAGAGCTTCCCTGCCAGAAGGTGCTTATGGATCTGAAGAAATTTAATTGTTCTCCCCCTATTTTTCAGTGTAACAAAGATCTGGTAAATGCATTTGATTTCTCACTGTTTAACGCCAGGACCTGTTGTATCATACTTGAAAACTGTGCCATGCTTTTTCTACTTCTCTACACGTTTCTTTAATCCAGTTCTGTGGAAGAGTTTCCTGTATTTTAAAATGACAGAAAATTATGAGCATTGGACTCCTATCCTGTCTCTCAGTATAAAGACTTCATTTCTTCCCATATGAATCTGACCTTCAGTTCTTACTTCAAGAAATAGTTTCTTGCACCCACCACTTCTTTGATATTTTCAAGAAAATTAGTGTTCTTGCTTATGCATTTGATTGCTTGGAAGTCTGAGGTGTGAGATCCTTGGTACCTTTAAACTTAATACAGGAGTCTGTTAACTCTGATAATACAAACTCTGGGCAGCCTTCAAATTACTTGCCATCATTTTGCTTTGCACAACAGCCACAGAAATTTCCTGTATTTAATTTTGCCGCCTTGTTACTCTTAGCTGCCTAATAGCAACTTGGCTTACTGTGGGAGAAGTGATCAGTAACATTCAGACTGGATAGTAGTTGTGGGTCTATTGTCATGTACTCTTGTTTACAGTTTTAAAGGCCATTTGTGCTCTATTGTTTAATCTTCCAACTATTAATTTACACCTACAAAATTAGGAAGCCTATGATTCCTGTTCCATCTGTGTCCTGGTACATGTGATATCTTACAGTGCAGTAATTTTATTTACCATGGTATGTCTGGTGCAGGTAACTGATATTTCAATTTAGGAACAGGAGATTATTTCAATCTGAACTGTTACCTGTTCTGCTAATTATTTTAGTGACGGAGCACATAGTTCTGTTTACTTTAAGAAAAACTGACATGTAATTAGCCTATCAAAAGAATTTAATGCATTGGAAGTGGGTGGTTGAATTAATTCCAGTATATAGATTGCAAGCGAAGTTTGGAATGAACTTTCTCTATAACGTTTTTAACAGTATGATGTTGCTTTTGGACGCTAAATTCCAAATTGTTAACAATTGCAATTGTTAACAGAAATTGTTCATTTCAATGTGATGGGAAAGGAATGAAGCAAAAGAGAAAAATCTCAAAGGAGATACTTTAAAAAGTAAGCAAGTGTTGTTTGCTTTATTCATTACCCATTGAGTAACAGTAAATGTCCGAACCTGTAGAAGAAAACAAGCCATAAATTACTTCAGACCTCTGAAGGCATAAGGTGAAGGTGTCAGGAAAATAGCTAGTGAAAGCCAATTGTGAAATTCTAGAAAGCCCCTTCTAGAGAAATAGGACAACTGAAACTTTCAGTGCATTTGAATACTTAAATGAGTGTTGGGTTGGTTGGTATTTGTTCATCTGAGAAAATTTCTCTTACTCTTTGGATTTGCCTTGGCTAGGATTACGAGATCTAATGTTTAATCACTAGTTTAGATCCAAGTTGTCCCATCTAAAAGTAGTCAAGAAAAAATAATTTTTAGCATGTCAGACTAACCAATCTGAAATCTGAAGAGAAGGGTAATTTACAGCTCAGTTGGCTAAAATCAGGCTGAACCTGTTGACTGAGCAAGATGGGACTTGGCGATAAATTTTGAGAGAATGTGGCTAGGCTAAGATGTTTCTGCAGCTAAGCAGGCTCCATGTAGCCTTTCTGATGCTTTCAGCCCTAGCTCCCAAAGCTCTCTACCATCAGATGGTCCAACTGTTTGCTGCACATCAGGAGATACCCAACAGGCTATTTCATCTGCTGGAGAATCTTAGAAATCCTGGGCTACTGCAGCTATGTTCAAATTTTTCAGGAAGTACAACACAATGGTGGTTTAGTGAGGATATGGTGCCTGGGTCCCTATTAGAGAAGGTACCCATCAGTGACTAGTAAACACATATTTGCTGGTCAGTTGTAGACTAGCTTTGACCATTGCAGGACTTCTACTAACTCTTGAGTATTCATCTATGGTTTATTGTGGTAAAACAATGTGACAGATTTCTGTAGAAATAACATTTGTTTGAGTAACTATTCAGTGTTTATCTCTACTTAGAAATGCCTTGGTTTTATTCAGTATGGACATGGGCATAGATTTCTTAATTTATTTTTTTTAACCACAAAATGGTGTTTATTGAAGTTGTGAAAAGATTCGTGCATCACTAATTTATGCAATCTTTTCTTATAGGAGCAATTGTTATGGAGCGACCAAATGTCAAATGGAGTGATGTTGCTGGCCTCGAAGGTGCCAAAGAAGCACTTAAAGAAGCAGTGATCTTGCCCATTAAATTTCCACACCTGTTTACAGGTCAGAACTACAGCATTTATTTGCTATTGGACAGTCAGAACCAGCACTGGGGTCTGAGCGTTACACCAATGTATCAGGGACTCAAGCTGAGCTCTTAACAAAGATTGTGATCCGTCTGACAGAGGTTTCATGGGTGGATGTGGAAAACCTGAGTAAATTAGAGGGGCTTCATCAGAAAAATAGGTTCCGTCTTTCTACATTATTTTGAAGACTGCTGGTTTCTCTCTTGCAGGAAAGAGAACACCTTGGAGAGGGATTCTCCTGTTTGGACCACCAGGAACAGGAAAGTCTTATTTAGCAAAAGCTGTGGCAACAGAAGCAAACAATTCTACCTTCTTCTCAGTATCTTCCTCTGACCTTGTCTCAAAGTGGTTAGGTGAAAGTGAAAAGTAAGTTGGAGTTGCCAGAGGTCCAGGAAAACATTGGCAAGGAGAAATTAATATAGATATAGATAAATTGCTTTAAAGAAATGCATTTGAGGGAAGGGTCATGTCTTTTTAAAAACAAACTTCAGGTGTTTCGATGCTTCGTGCTGCAGTGCTATGTAAAGATATCGTGCTGCATTTTGTGCTGCGCTTCAGTGCTCAAGACAGGTTTTAAAACTAGCTGAGGAAGGTTTTGGGAGAACCATGGAGCTCATTCCTCTTCTGAACTCAGTTGCGACTGCACACTACATCATTCTGAAGTGTTGGGGTACTCTGCTTCTTGGCATCTCCCCACTCATCTGTCCCAGCAGCTGTACTGTTAACACATGGCATTTCTTTGTCCAAACAGAGGTACTTTATCTTGATTCCAAACAAAACCTGGAAGACCTAAGAGACTCACAAAAGTAGGCTGAAGGAGAGGAACAGCCATGAAAGAAAATTTTATGCTTCCTCATGCTAACACTTTGTTACTGTGTGAAGACCAGGAAGCCTGAAGTGGCATGTTGGCTGCAGTCTAGATGTGCAGGAGTTTCTGTAGAGGTTCCAGTGAAGATTTAATGAATTAAGAAAAAGCTGTGTGTTTGTTGCACAGAAAGGACTTTCCTATGGTGATAAGAATACTTGCCAAATCTATGCTTTAATAGTTTGAAGTGTGGGACAGTCAATAGCATGAGGAAGAAAGGCCATTGGATACAGTATTTGAACTGGGTTTTTCTCCCCCAAAGCTGGAAACCTTAAGCTGCTTTTCTTCTATTATAAAAGGAATACAGAACTGGATCCAGCTGGGCATTTTTAATGTTGGACTTCTTTTGAGACTATGGCCCGAGAGTTAGTGCTGGTAATGTTAAGAATTTCCCAGCATGTTCCTATTTATTTTCCTTTTTAACTTAGTAAAATGTGTTAGTAAGATATGGGTAGGGTGTTTTTGGCAAACCAACTTTTCTTGTCATATAAAAAGTAATTAGTAAAGTTGTACAAAGTAAATGTACATGTTATTTCTTACAAAAATTCGAGTTAGAATCTGATTAGGTTAAAAATGTTAAATGAGAGAAAGCCATGTTCTTCCGAATCTGTCTAGAGTGGTGGTTTTGTATAGTCCAGGCTGTCTTGTAGAAATGTAAACCGAAAGAGGGTTTTTTATGGCAAAACCATGCCTGGAGAACTCTAAAATGTTTAACCTCCCTTTATGCTGGAAGAATGTTATATCTCTGAGTAGCTTTATGTTAATACTTTTCTAATACTTTTTTTTTTAGCTTTCTCTAAAGGAAGTGACTGTATCATAATTTTAAGTTATATGGTTTTACTGGTGTAATCATTAAGATAACTGAAGCTGTTTCCTTTTTTAAGATTAGTGAAAAACTTGTTCCAGCTTGCCAGAGAAAACAAACCGTCTATTATCTTCATTGATGAGATAGATTCCCTCTGTGGGTCAAGAAGTGAAAATGAAAGTGAGGCTGCTAGACGGATAAAAACAGAATTTCTAGTCCAGATGCAAGGTAAGTTTTTTTTTCAAAATCAGTCAAAGGAATTAAGATATGTATTTTAAGCATAGCTTGCATGAGAACACTAAAAAGATCTGCAGTTCCACCCTACTAAATTTTGATGACATTTTAAAACAGTCTGTTTATCATCTAAATTGTCACATGATTTCTGTCCTGATGTAGGGGTTGGTGTTGACAATGAAGGAATCTTGGTCTTAGGAGCGACCAACATACCCTGGGTTTTGGATTCTGCTATCAGGAGACGGTATGATGACATTTTTTTCATGGTATGAAATTTGCAACTGTTGCGAGGGTTCAAGTCTGAGACTACTTGAGGTAGTAATCCAGCTCATGTTTTCAGACATGGCTAATGTTCTGCAACTCGTTTCCATGAGATGGACTGACCCAAACTAATAGCCCCTTGCCCCTTTAAAGAGGTAGGTTGTTCACTCTTATATTGGCCCTGTAGTTTATTTGATCTTTTTGTTAGCTGATTGTGCTTGAGCAAGCAGAAAACCATTCTGTTTCCTTGTTGGTTGGTCTTCTGGTGAGCTTGGGGGACAGGTTACAAGATATGTACCTCAGAAGGGCAAGAGGGGGTAGAGCCTTCCTTTTCAGCTGTTAACAAACTGTTGAATAGCTTGAGTTATTACATGGAAATGTAGCTTTATGTTACACAGAAATACTGTGTTTTTCTACTGGTCAGGCATAATTTGTGATCTTTGAGTGCATGTTTTAACTGCTTGTTTGTAGATAAAGGGCTTCCACGCCTGTATATGCTTAGCTGGATCTTGAGCTGCAGAGCAGCAGAGGACAAACAGAGCTCTGTGACAAGCATGATTATGTTGTGATGATGACACCGCTTGGGTAATGGTCATTTTTGTAGGCTAAAGAAATGTTAATTTTTTGTGACTGTCACTGACTTATTTATATACTAAATTCAAGGTGGCCATACTTTAATTGGGGGTTGGACAAGATGAACTCCAGAGGTCACTTCCAACCTGTATGACTATAGTTTTGTGTGAGACAGATTTAGAGGTGAACGTGTTGCTTGAAATTTCAGTCATCCTTGAAATTCCAGCTCTGGGGTCCACAGAACAAGACAGCCATGGACCTGATAGAGTGGGTCCAGAAGGGGGCTGTGAAAATGATCAAGTGGCTTGAATACCTCTCTTGTGAAGACAGGCTGAGAGAGCTGGGGTTGTTCATCCTGGAGAAGAGAAGGCTCTGGGGAGACCTTATTTCAGCCTTTCAATATATAAAGGAGGCTTCTAAGAAAGATGGAGAAACGTTGGGCGTGTTTTGTTGGGAGGGGGGGCTGGGTTGGGGTTTTTTGACAGGACAAAGGGCAGTGGTTTTAAACTGAAAGAGAGTAGGTTTAGATTAGACATAAGGAAGCAATTTTCACGATGAGGGTGGCGAGACAGTGGAACAGGTTGCCCAGAGAAGTCGTGGACGCCGCATCATTGGAAGCGTTCAAGGTCAGGCTGGTCGGGGCTTTCAGCAACTTGAACAAGTAGAAGATGTCCCTGTCTGTGGCATGGGGGTTGGACTAGATGACCTTTAAAGGTCTCTCCCAACCCAAATCATTCTGTGATTCTCTGCAGTGTGAAACAGCTCTCTAACTCTTGTCCATAAGACTTAAAGGAACTTGTACAACAATGGCAGTAAGCAAATTAAATTTTCAGGGATTTGGCCCACTTTGTCATATATTCCAAGTTAATTTTGTTCTACAGAATTTGGAGTCTCTCTTATTTTCTTGGTGGGAAATAATCCCAACTGTGAGAACAGGCACTTCTTCAAAGGAAGAACTGCAGTTACAAAGCTTTCTACTGACAACTGTATTGAGAGTATGACTTCAAATTTGCTTCCAACTATGAAGTTTTCTTTAATTTAGCTGGAGACTGTAGAAAGTGGTTGTGTCAGCTTGTTATCAGGCAGTTCTTTCTTTGAGTGTGAAAACTGTTAAAATATACTTCAACACTTAAAGACTTTTCCCCCCTCAGTTTTTTCTGTTAAAAGACAAACCCTGCTGGAGAGAATGGGGAAAAACTTCAGTCTAAAGAGATCATCTTTGTCAGGAAAAGGAAGTAGTTGCTATATTCTGGATGTTAGCTTATGCTAGCTACAGTATTATTTATGAGAACAGGTTGTTCAATATTTGCCTTGGGTTTTGATTTTTAAAGGTTTATCATACTGAAACTACTTCTTTCTAATATTGTTAGGAACAAGCTATATACTTATTTGCATAAGCTTCTTTCCACTGTGCACCTGCATGAGCTAGCATCTGTGGAACATTTTGGTTTTTCTTTTCTAAACCAGGTTTGAGAAGCGTATTTATATTCCTTTACCTGAAGACCATGCCAGGGCTGCAATGTTCAAACTTCACCTTGGGTCAACTTCAAATGACCTAACAGAATCAGATTATCGAGAGCTTGGAAAAAGAACTGATGGCTATTCTGGTGCCGATATAAGCATTGTTGTACGTGATGCATTGATGCAGCCTGTTAGAAAAGTGCAATCAGCTACTCACTTTAAAAAAGTAAGTAGGAATCAAAAATGTTTCAAGTTATTTCATCTTAATTTGAATTCCTTGCAAGTAAACGGAATTTGATTTTGCGTATGAATGCATACTTCTGAATCTTCTGAATGTCGTTTTTATCAACCAGGGGAGAACTGCAAGACAACTGAGAAAGGTCTGTGTTTCATTGTTTAGGCAGCATGCGGCATCCTATGGATGCTGCTGTAATGTGAAAACTAGTTTACGCTTATTTAGGTGCACTCTAAAGAGACTATATAAAGGAACTATATTGTTTGGCTTATCTTGCAGTTACCTCTACATACTGTGTATCGACCTAAGAAATGTTTCCTCTAAATATTTGGACCTCAGAAACTCAGGATCTGACAAAGACCCAACTAGAGTTCTTTAGCACCAATCTAAATCCATTAAATCTGGGAATACTTTTTCCCCCCAGAGATTTTGCACATATGGGTTTCATTCAATCGAATTAACGGTTCTCCATAAACTATTAAGCTCTTTGTAGCTGTACGCTTCTACAGGAGAATTTATCTTGGGCGGCATATCTCCGGGACACAGGGCTCTACCCACCCTGGGGACAGTGATGCACAGACATCAATATGATGGATACAAAATGTCCGTTTATTTAGCTGCGTCACACGCTTATATAGCTCTTGAGCTTCCTGTTCCTGCCACTCCTATGGGGAGGAGTCTATCTTTCCGTCACATCCCGTGATCTTCTGGTCGCCGATCCCTGTCTATTCCCCTACAGCCCTTAAACGGAAAAAAAGTGTGATCACGTTATCAATGGTTATAAACAGAGTTCCAAATACATATGGCATGTGTATCGGTTAAATAAAATGATATTTCTCCTGTGTAGTTTTCTTCTTTAGAGTAGACCCAGACTAAAAGTCTTTTTTGTTTACATTTTAACTGCAGACTTTGATTTTGCAGAAATTCATGTATCTTGGGTGAAGGTGGGTCAGGATATTCTGCAGAAGTTTTTGCTACTGCAAAGGGAAGCTTTTGTTTTGTTGCTCCTTAGAAGAGTAGAAGTGGGGCTGGGTAAGGTAGGAAAAACTTCAGTTCCTAAGCTGTCAAGAGATATGTACCAGGTAAAGTGTTGGCAGCAGTTCTTGGTCATCTCAGTTACAATTACAATTTTTTCACCAGTAACCTAGCCTGACATAGAAGGGTTAAGGGCCCTAAACTGACTGCAGTTATTTTAAATTGAAGATAGGCTCTTCTTTTCCATGTAGTCTCTTCCAAGGGACAGATTCAGCTTAAGATTTGAAGAGAAAGGAATGCTTTAATCCAATGTGGTCCAGAATATGAGAGGACTGCCTAAGTTTCCGGAGTCTGTACTGAGGAAACCTTTGTCAGCTTTGTAGTTATTAAAATAAACCTGCAGCCTGTCATTTTGGTGAGGGGGACGCATCCCCCCACCACATTTCAAAGGGTTTTTGAGAAGCTTTTCCCAGTTTAAAACCAAAATTACTATTTTGAAACAGTGATTTGATAAGTTTCTTCTGTGAGCAACTCAGCAGTAACACTGTGATGTAAACTGTAAATGTTTAAAAATAAGCAGCTGTTTTGATGTATCAAGGATTTTCTAGATGCTTCTTTCCTTTAAGCAGTGACGCCTGAAGTATTTATCCATTGTTGACTTTAAGTGACAATGACATTTCTGGCTAGAGGCCATGACCTTTTAGCCTCTCCTTCAAATTTGGAAGAATTTGAGGCATGTCTCAGACTACCATGGAGCAATGAAATAACGTCAGTTGTCACAGTTGGCGGAGCAACCCAAAGCGAATTCTTGCCTCTTATCTCCATTTGCCCCCAGAAGAGGAAGGAAAAAAACCCCACAACTGAAGTACTTTTAAGGGCTCTAACATAAGCCAAGTTAATTCCACTTGTGTTGTTAGTATTTTAATTGGATGCGATTTCCTGTTTTTATAAGCAAAATCTTAGCTTTATTAATTATTTGCATCATAACAGAAAACTTGCCCCAGTAAAACAGTGCTTTCCTCAGTTATTACCAATTCATTGTAAACCATTCCTTGCTCTGTGTGATAATACAGGTTTGTCAGAGTGCATTTTGAACGTTACCATCTGTGCTCTTCAGCATCGTGCTTGAAATGTAGTTTGGAATAGCGAATCCAGTTCTCAGCTGTTAAAAATAGCCAGTTTGCGTGCTGTCTTTCAGTCTTTGCATATGGTTTGAGTTCCTGTGGATGTGTGATGCTTCAGGTAACGATGATGGAAAATCAAACTGTGGGTCCCAGATAATGTGTTGCAGAAAGGGAACAGACACCTGGTGCAGTTTTTTCGGGTCTGTCCACGTGTCTGGAAAAAAAGGATGGTTTCTGTTCTCCCACTAGATGGCCCTATTTTCTATCGAGTG
Source organism: Phalacrocorax carbo (assembly GCF_963921805.1). Lineage (NCBI taxonomy): Eukaryota > Metazoa > Chordata > Aves > Suliformes > Phalacrocoracidae > Phalacrocorax > Phalacrocorax carbo. Next base: position 91,726,240 of record NC_087514.1, on the reverse strand, counting down.
CTGCAGAGGTGGTGTTGGAAGAGGTGCTCAGAATTTTGCAGTGCAGTATGTCACAGACTAAGGAGCCATTTCTGGCTTCCTGACTTGAGGGGCACTCAAGGATAATTATTGAGAGGTTTTTAGGAAGCTGTTAACCAATGATGTATGGGCTCCCAAAGTGACCAAGGACAAGGAAGGGTGGTCTTCTCCAAAAAGATTTCCTGGCATGTTAGTTCTCCACAGGAATCCTCTGATTCTGAGGAGGAAGTGGCTCCTGGGATTTGACCTGATGTGTATATAAGTATCTGGCTAAGGCTGCATGTTTTCAAAGTGAAGAATGCCAGTACATTCATACAATTTCTCTTTCACAGGACATGTCTTCCCAATGGGTGAGACACCTGTATAATACCAAGGAATGTTTCTGCTCTAAAGATATTGTTCAGCTTCTGGATTTTGTCTTTAAAATGAAAACTCCTATAAACTGAGTATTTTCTTTTTTTAGGTAAAAGGACCATCAGTCTCTAATCCAAATATGATGGTAGATTTGCTCACCCCTTGCTCTCCAGGTGATCCTGAAGCCATAGAAATGACATGGATGGAGGTTCCAGGTGATAAATTACTGGAGCCTCAAGTTTCCATGGTAGGTATTCTTCTGTAACATCTCTTTCTTGCTTTGCAGAACTCTGAAAAGACTTTAAGGTAAAGACCCTTTTTCAAATGGTTATGCAGGGCAATTGGATGAGTGTTTTGTTTTCAGAAATGCTGGACATGCCAGATAATATTTGAATTCCCAACATACAGTGCTACAGTACAGCATGCTTGTGAAAAAGCCAGCTCTTTATCCCTGATAAGCATTTCTTCCTTATTATTCTTGTCTGCTGGCATGCAGCTGCTGTCCTGTCATCCATAGACAGCACCTGGTTCTTCCACTGTTTCTTCACTTGCCTTTTATTCATTTGAAACCTTTGGAATTCCTGCCCCATGATACGCTTCCTTCCCATTGCCCTGTAGCATTACTATTGATACTGGGAAATGGGAAATTATATTCAGTGTAAACTGGGAAGTGATGTGCTGTAGGTAAATACTGTCCATGAAATAAATGCAAACATAAACAATAAAATCTAAAAAAGATGGGGGGGGTGTAATAGTAGTTTTGGTTAAATTTAATCACAGGTGATACAGCTCTTTCAGTTGTCTTCTATATGCATGTTAAAACACTTGCCTTGGTTTAGGGAATAAAATATGTCATTATAAGACAAATTGAAACTTCAGTTCACTGTAAAAAAAAAAAACCAAAAGTTCCTGGACCCTTATTCAGTATTTTTCTCCAAGAGCAACAAAAGAGATTCTGAATTTAAATACAACGTTTGAGGGAAGGACTTGATATCAAATCTGTGCTGCTGTCAGTTCTTGTGTGCAAACAGTCCTGTAACGAATGAAAAAAATCTGTCTCTCTCATGGGAATCACAAACCTCTAACACAGCAGGCACTGTTTTGTAAACATAACCGTCACTATATTTCAGAGAAGAATTTATATATTTGCATACTGAGGAAGCACAAAAGGATGTATGCAGGTGTAGGCCTGCCCTAAAACTTCTGCCCGTCTGGTCTAAGGATATTTTTAATCAGTCTTTCCTGGAATTAAACAGCACAATTCCTTGTGTGCCACTAAAGGTACTTGGGCTCTGATGCACTATAGCTGCATAGGCAGTTGTTTCAGTGTCCAAAATCAGTTCATTTCCTTAAAAAGATCAGGCTTTAATTCTTTCTAAGCAGGGTATCTCCAATCTGATGAGAAAAATCTCAAGTCTAGAAAATCATGATGCAAACTTCTGGTTTTACCCATAATTTTATAGTAATATGAGGCACTAGGCATCTACTTTTTTTCAGTTGCCTTTGGCTAGGACTTGATTGGTTTCCTTCACCCTTTTTATTCATAGGGTGTTTTAACTGCTGCTTTCAACTTCATAGATCTGCAATTTTTCTGAACTCCATTTTATAGTATCTAAATATTTAATCTAGGAAATTGACTGAAGATAAAAAATTACCAGTCATGAACAGTAAAACTTTGCTAGAGTTGAATCACAAACTACTGTTCTGTGTTGTTGGACTACGAAGACTACATGGGAACATATGATTATTTTCTACTTTAAACTGCTGTAGGTAAAGATGGATTGAAAATAGTAACTGACACCAAAAAAAAGGAAGTCCAGTTCTTTTCAGTAAAAAGAGATTAACAAAACCTGAGTGTATGAGTGGCTTAATCCTCAACCTGAGGTTGTGGTTTCATTATTAGAAAATTCACTGACTGTGTCTCCACAGGGTTAAAATGCTGCCTTTGTGCAGAAATGTTTAGGCTTACTTAAATTTTGTGTAAATAGGAGCTCCTATGGACATCTTGGTTTAATGCATATTTGTCTTGGAAACAAGGCTGTTAGCAGTGGTACTATACTTGCTTCTGAAAACACCTGTTTTCTTTCCTTTTTTTTTTTCCTGACAGTCTGATATGCTCAGGTCGCTAGCCAGCACAAAACCAACAGTTAATGAACAGGACCTGGAGAAGTTAAAGAAGTTTACAGAAGACTTCGGTCAGGAAGGCTAAACCAAAGATTCATGTGGAGCATTAGAACTTTTTTTGCTTTCTTAAGTATTTTTGTGTCTTTATTGATGGCACTTCAAATAAATGCCAATAAAATCACTCCTTTTTTACTTTGCAGAAGGAATAGAAGATACTTTGCAAAGACTCTTAAGCTTTTGTATTGTTTTCCTCAGATGTCTATTAAATGTCTTCTATTGAAAAATAATATGAAAATACAATTTTAGGGTGAGACAGCAAAGTGATGTGGTAAAGTCTATTAAATACTAGAGAACTTTATTAGTTCGATTTTAGGTATTATATTAGACCTGGGTACAAGTAAGTTTTAAACTCCCAGTAGGCTCAAAAAACCCTTTTTTGAGGGGTGGAAGAGAACATATTTGTCAGGGGTTTTCAGTTTTCAGTCACTGAGCCTACATATTAATTGTTCTCATTTCATTTAGAAAGGCAACAAAATTTGCTAATTGAGCATACTGCAAGTGTGGGTTTGCTATTAAAGTAAGAAAGAAAACACTGTGAGGGTAAGACTACATGGGCCAGTACTTTGTTCCAATACTGACAGAACGGGTGTTTGGCTTTTTCTGCTAGGCTGTGTTAAAATTTCGCCTTAAATAGCAAGCTTTTGTTTTTAACTCTACTAGCTGATACACACATCACTATGCAATTTAGCAAAAGTTTGTTAAACGCGAGTGTCTCAGAAGGTTTTTTGCTGGCTGTTCTTGATTGGTTTTTTATTTGGTTGTTTTGGTTTTTTTTTATTGAGATTTACTTTCTGCAGGAGTTTGATTAATGTTAGAAAAAAAGCATTAGTCATACCCTAAGTAAGATTCCACATGTCAAGGCTGGCAAGATGTAGGTAGTCTTTGGAGAATGTATAGGAGGTATTTTGGGAAATAGCATACTTTCACATGCAAGGAGAGTATAACAGATGTTTTAGCCACAGACTTTCCAGTGATAAATTAACTCAGAACCCTACTGATAACTATTGCATATAGGTTACATCAATTTAGTGCTTAAACTTGGAGAGAAGGCTGGCACTTTAGTACAGAAGTAGCACTTCCATTTATTTTTTTCTGAAGAACTACAAATTGAGGTGCGCCTGAATGTAACTTAAAACACTACGGTGTCAGCATTGAGTTTGTGCCTTGTAAGTTTGCACTGGCTGTAGCTACGAAACATCATTAGGATACCCAGAATACTCCATTATCATTGTACAACTCTATCCTGCATATGCTTTGTTTAACTTGCATTAAAAGAAATTTGCACATTTTGTGTGTGTATGTTACATGTACATATACACATATATGATCATTTTTTGATGGGGTTTGGTTTCCTTTGTGTACATATTTTGCATACTTTAAAAATCATAGGATGGGTGAAATTTGCTGTACTTAAATGAAGTAAAATGTTATAGTACAACATCAGCTATGTTCTTTGAGTATTTCTTCAATGTTACATTCAAGAATTTACTGCTTGAGTTTTCTTTTTTTCAGACTTTGGTTTCTATGTTTAATGGCTAAGCAAAATATTTAGTTACAAATTATTTGATCTGTATGGTGCTGAGATTTTGTTTACTAACATGATGAAACATTCTTTCCAAAATCATTTAGTTACACACAGCTTTACCTTTGTCATATATTGGAACATGTAAATGTGAATCAGTGGACTGCAAATCTTTTTGTGGATCTTTGCAGGGGAGGGGGAGGGCAGGGCAGGAATTCCAGTGTAGGTGCAGGGAACTATGTTTAGTCAACCTAATCCTAGTTGCACAGGATTGCTTTTTCTTAGTTGCCTCTTGTGAGCTCTGTAGAAGTGAGCCACAGACTGGCAGGGCTCTCGCTCAGAGGTTTGAAGCTACTATCTGATGTACTTGTCTCTTGACCTTTTTTAAAATGAGGGTCCTTACTGCAATCTTAAAATTCTCAGGAACTATTTTTTTTTTTGTGGTAGGCTGATTTGTTCTATGGGTTTCCATAAGTTTAGCTGTGTAATCTCTTACCGTTAATGTAGAAGAAAAGTATACTGTATGTTTTAAATTCACATCTTGCTGTTTGCTCAGTTGTGGGATGACATCTGTAACAGAAGCATTAATGTCTGATGTTTAAAGTCGTTTTTAGAAATACATTCCAAATAAACATTGCTGCTTAGAATTGCAGCTACAAGGACAACTTTTTGGTTTGCTGTCTTTGTAAAATGGGAATGGATTAACATATATTACAGGGCCTCCTAGGTAAGTTATCCCAGAATAGATGAGAGCCAAATGGGGGGGGAAGGCTGCAAAAGCACTTTCTAGTTTTCAGTGTTAATTGAAAATAAAGACTTTAGAAAGGTTATATTTGCTTTACATAACCAAAACCTCTGTAAATACTGGATAAATTAGCTGTACACTTTTCATAAGGTCTGATGCATGACTCGGCTTTGGCTAGGTAGCTTATGAATTTTTTTCTTAACTTCTGCTGTTACTGCTTACTGACTGCAATATGAAAATATGTCATTTTCCTTCCTGTGGGTAAAATAGTTTTTCAATTAAATCAGTTGCAGAGGTGCTTGTGTGTTTTTCGCAGATGTTTTTTTCACATTGACATTAAGCTTTGGATTTCCTGTCATTTGTGGTATACACCTCAATGCATGTACTTGTAGGGTTAGAAAAGCTCAGTAAATTAACTTGTTACTTTTTTTTCCCATGTTCCCTGACTGACCTCAAGTTCCAGAGTCTTGTTTCTTCCCTGATTTACCTGTCGGCTTTGTTTTGTCATTTACAAACCTCCTTGAAGCTTTTTGTTGGGTTGGTTTTGTTTTTCAGACTATCTGCTGGTCTTCAAATATGCTTTTGTTTTAATTAGTGGAGCAGAACGCATGCAGCTGAGGCAGATAACTCCTGCATTGGCTTTTGTTCATGCTCCTGTCAGGGGTGTCTGATCATAGTTTGCCCTTTTTGCCAACTGAAGCAAAAAAGCTGCTGAATGTTCTCTGGTCAGACATTCTGATCTACTTTTTGTGTTTTAGTCTTCTTCCTAATAATATATTCTGAGATGTTTTCATGTCATTTCTGAGGATTATCTTGACAGGAAGCTTTCTAATAGTCCTGAATTTGTTGAAATATGCAGGAACATCTTAATTTTGCTGTTTACCCTTTCCTTCCACCAGAATGACAAGCTTGTGTCATGATTGGCTTCCATACATGTTTTTGGTCTTAACCAGATTCATCCTAGTAATCATGGTTGACTTAAAGCCATTCCTATAACTTACGTAAACTGTTGCAAGAACCTGGTGGACTGTTTCCTACTATGCTTTTTTTTCCAAAGGATACTTAATTCTTATCAAACCATAGTTCCTTGTACTCTCGACTAGGTAGCTTTTGTTGTAGCTCTCTTGGCATAGCTCCAGTGCTTCCTCCTTCTATTTTTCTTTAGCTTTTTATTAACAATATTTTAATGTAGTGATTTAATTCCACAAATCCTCTGTCATCATAATTAGCTGTGCAAAAACTCTTAATTGTTCATTCATCCTCTGTCCTGGCACTTGTGTACTGACAGCACAAGTATTAGATAAGCTTGTCCTGTTATTTGTCTTTTGGTCCCTGTGACCTAATTACAATTCTTCTCCCTCCCTACCTCTACATAAACACACGCCCTTCTGATGGCAGCTTTTTGACTAGGCCACTGTTTTGTGTCATTTTCTCCTCTTTACTCACCTTTGCATCCTTCATCCTACCTAAGAGGCTCCAACTTGATGAATGAATGCTCAAGGATACTTCTTCCCTTCATCACACCAACTCAGCGTTCGTGGACACCAGCGTCCATCTGTCCGTACCATCTGTGCACAGCACCTGCCATGTGTACAATCTGCTAGTCTTTTGCAGAAATACTTGACATTTTAGGGCTCGCTTCTTTGGACTTTTCAACCATTAGTCAGGGAAACAGAATATGATGTCCTATCTGCATCATAGCAGGAGCTAAGTTCTCGTCTAAAAAGACTGGTTGTGTTTTGAGGCATCTCCGGGAAATAAGTCACCAACACCTGAGCACAGGTCTGATGCTGCTGATGGAGCCAGGGTTTTCTTTCCTGCCTGGTGACCTATTACCAGGCAGTGTGCCATGAATTGGCAAGACTTGCCTTTGCTTGCCCTTCCTCCTCCTCTGCTGCCTCAGCTAATTTAAATCTAAGCTATTCAAGGCAGGGACTTTGCTTTCAAACATGCTCAGTGTCACATGTGTTCTGTAAACTATAAACAATAATTTCCTCTGACTCACTCTGTTGTCAGCTGATGACTGTCCACAGATAATTTGTTACAAAAATATTGGCTGGAGTAGTTGCCTTCTACTACTGCTCTGTCAATGTCTTGTCAATAACGAGTCAGCTAGGCGAAGGACCGAGAAAGTTTCTATAAATATCAACATCTCATACAGGAAACGTAGTGGCAAATGAGGACTGTTACGTATAGCTGTGACTTGGGCTCTGGAAGAGTCAAATGAATTCTTCGCCCAATAGAAAGCTAAGAAAAAATGAAAACTTAAACTACATGAATTCAAATGATCACTTCTTCCTCAACCTCCTTGAAGGCTGTAGCTGGGAGGGTCTGACCTGTCAAGGCCTTATTTTTAGGTAAGAATTTAGAAAACCTGGAAAAGTAGCTGATTACTGTTTTCAAATGTGCCATTTAAAATGCCAGTTGAAATGCCCATGCTCTTGCCTGGCAAAGTCTGAGCTCACTTGGAGTTTTAATCATGTTTTGATGAATTAATCACAGCCATGAATTGCTCTGTATACAACTGAACAGTAAAGAAATTACTGCTTTTTTTTAAAAAAAAAAAAGCTTTGCACCTGCTCTTGCTTTGGTGCGATCTTGTTAGTTCATGTCCACCCTTGCTCTGCCTCTGTAATTTTAAAATGTTTTTCTTTTAGTTTGTTCTTAACCTGCTTGAAAACCTCATACCCATGATGCACGTGTCCACTGTCAGTATGGAAACAAGCAGGTGGCTTGCCTGACAGCAAACCTTGTGCAGTTGCAGCATAGCAATAGTTTCCACGGGAGCCACATGGCCTGCTGACAGAGCCTGAAATCTCTCTGTCCTTCATCTTCACTGTTCCTTTACCAGCTTCAGGACAGAGAAGAGACGCCTGTATGAATAGATACTGTCATTGCATAAATGCACACAGAGGGCTGTGATACACATACATCACCATATATGCGAATGCTGGTTACAAACACCTCAAAAAGGTGTGTATGCCTGTATGATGACCCACCAAGTGCATTAACGGGTAGTCACTGCAAAGCTACCATCTTCCAGCACTTATAGCACTGTGAGGTGCCTGCTCATTTCTGGTTTAGATGGGCTCGGTCCAGCAGCGAACAAAGTTGTTGGAGCGTTTGTGGGGGGGTTTTGAGAGGATGCAGAGTGGCGGTGTTCTTCCTGGGCAGTCTGAGGCCCTACAAGGGGTAAATGTGTCTGCAGAGACACACATAGGGCGACGGACACTGGCCTGTGCCACACATCTCCTGTAGCTGGCACAGGGTAGAAATTGACTGATGAACAAGGGCAGTGATGCCGATGCTTCAGGCTCCTATGGGTTGGTTTGGTTTTTGTCTTAGGTGTCAGCTGCATAAAATGTCCCCAGAAGCTCTGTGGCTATCAATCAGGCTTATTTTCTTGGGCCTTCTTTTGTGTAGAGCGTGCTTGCTTCACTGCAGTGGATACTGGATATGTGTGATGCCTCTTAGAAGGAGAAAAAGGTTTTGATGAGAATTTTCCTTTGATGTGAAATGTTAATTGGCAATCTATGCCTGCCTCTCTCCTATTGCTTTTGGGTATTCTTTTATTTTTTTGCCGTTCTTACTAATTTTGGGTTGGTTTTTTTTTGTCTGACTTCATGATGTTTTCTCTCAAATAAAAGACAAGGCACTGATTCCTTTTAAAATGCTATTTCAAAGCTCTTTATATGTTCCCATATTTCTCCAGTTTTCTATCAAAGCAAGCCTATTTGCAGCAAAGCAAAAGCTGACAGTGTCTCTCCAATTCACCTTTTTCCCTTCAAAGCGGCAGGGCCCGTCTGTCCCTGCTGTCCTTTCCTTGGCTACCAGCAGGATGGCAATCGGCTGCGCTGTTAGATGATGGAGGACAGACTTGCAGGAGCACAAGCAACTCCAGTGTACTTGATAGCAATGCAAGGGGGGAGAAACGGCTGAAAGTGGAAGTTCCCTCGTTTCAGGCAAGCTATTTTGAGGAGGACAGAGGAGAACTGAACTATGTACAAGAAATCTAAATTCCCACTGTCTAAGAGCCACTTCTCTGCAGCACATGCCAAGAATAATTTATCACGGATTGAATTGATAACAAGGGCAGATATTGTGTAATTGCATCCAGGAAATAAACACCAGCCTCTTGCCAGTGCTGTGTATATCCAGTGTGTTACCTGGAACTGGAAACAGACTTAATTCATGTTAAAAGATTGAGCAAAGTTCTCTGAATTGCTTTGAAACAGAACCTGGCACAAACCTGGAGGAGGTAATTTCAGTTCTTCCAGTATTTTTTTAAGAGTGCAGCAACAAAGCAAAGAGCAATGGGAGGGTATGAAGCTCTCCCACACAGTGACATGGGGTAAGGCAAGCAGCTCTAGAACCATGAAATGCTGTCAACAAGAGGCACAAAGAATATCTCAAGAGCAATGCAGTAGCTTTACAAGCACAGCAACTACCTAAGAAGATCACCTACAAAAGGTAAGTGTGTGAGAAACCAGAGGCCTACCAAAACTGCAGATCATTAACTTGACCTTTTGTAGTAAGATTGAGTCATACGAATGTGCACATGATAGACATGGTTTGACTGAATGACTTGGGGTGGTATAACCAGTAGCTTAATCCCAGAACAGAGCAAATTCACAAAAGTTTAGGACCTGTCAATCTTCAAAGATTACCTACAGGTACGTGTTTCCAAAGACACAGTATAAAGTAAAAAATTATGCCTATTTTGGAAAAACAACAGTAGTGGGTTGGGTGGGAGCAAGTCCACTATCAAATTGCTGAGCAGAAATCAGGTAAAGTGAAAGAAATAGGCCAGAAGTTGCTGGAAGTATAATTATAAAAATGTTCCCTATCTGGCTAAAAAGTTAAAGCATTCATGAAAATACATATCCAGGAAGGTAATAATGGTAGAGATAGGGAAAGACTGTCTCAGAGACAAAGGCAAAACATGACACAAACATTGCTCAAGCAATGTGATAGCTTCCATGATAATTCCTGACGGACTTAACTGAAAACAGCCAGGAAAGGCTTCCTCCCTCAGCTACCCACCTAGAATTACTGTCTGAAAACCTGAAAACATATAGTGACCAAGGAACTAATTTCTCCACAGGTAAAACCCTGTATTACATTTCTCTCTGTCACTGTATCAGACAGGCGCTTAGAGATGGTAACTGCAAGATACAGCAGCTGTGGATTTCCTAGATAGGTAGGGAGAAAAAAAACAAAACCCAAAGGATTACAATACCCACATGCACAGCAGGTTTGTTAAACAAGGGATCGGTGGGATTGCTTAGGCCTGTGAGATTCTTCCCTTTCTCTCATTATCCAGTTTCCCAGCAGGGGTAGGTACCACCCCACAGGAAGCACAGCACTGCCACCTTCTCCTCTTCCATCCCCCTGAAATGCAGGATTCCCTGTTCAAGCACAACTTCAACACTCCCTCTGATGGCTGATCCTTGCTTTAAGCACTCAGCAGTTTGGCTCTTCCCTAGTACGCTGGGGAAAGGGGGAAGCTGCCACCAGGATGGAGAAAGGACTTATGGCATCCAAGTTCACTGGCAAAGGAAGAAAAGCTCTTCCACACCGCTAAAAAATGGAAGGCTGCAGGAGGAAGGCATGGAAAGCCAAAGCAACTCCAGAAGAGACTGATGTGTCACGTCTTGAAATACCATAAGAATTGGTTCTACAGACTAGTTTTAGGATGAACACCTTCAAAACACAAGGACTGAGCTTTCTGCAATAAGGTCTAGAGTATGTCTGCTATTAGAAAAACAATTGCTTTTTATATTAGGAATCAAAATATCCTCTTACCCAGCATTCAAGGTGTAGTAAGTAGTTGAGAAAAACATACTTACTACACTTAAGAGGAAGGATATTTTAGTGGAGCTGCGTGTTTGAAGTCACAAGTGTGCTGCTTCTACTTGTAGAATGCATTTTCCTGTGCATGTTTCAATCACGGTGGGCTGGTAGTTGGTTCCCAGGGGCTGGGTGCAATACAGTTGGACAGGCAGCGAGGCAATGGGGGTATTGTACAGCCTGTTATGGCTTTGTGTCCCTCCCCGTGGCTTCGTCTGGTCAGACAACCGTCATTATCAATAGTGTCACATGTGCTGTCTTGTAACATGAACTTCCACTATAATAACATGCTTAAACATAATTTTCGAGGCAATAAGAAAAATTGAGAATGGGTGCACTTATGTCAAGAGATAAAGTGGATGTCCCTGAGCAAAAAGGCTGCATTCACTTCTTTAGATACTTAAAACTTCTAGCACTGAGCCTTCCAATGTAAAGGAGATCCATAGCCTGTTCCCTCGGGTGCCCATTTCTGCCTGCTTTCAGCAGTACTTGCTTCAGTGTGTTTTCCATGCCACCCAAGAAGAGGGAAGCCCCTCAGCTTTCTCCTCCAACCCACGATCTGCAGCATCCCTAGGAATACTCAGCCAGCTAAAGGAGTCTCTTATGTCCACATCTGATGAGAAAATTATTCCAGTGTGAGGTGTGGTATCAGTAGGTGTATCAAATGAAAATAAACACAGACACTAAATGAAATTCAAGATCATCTTGGTGCCAAGTTTAATTTATGCGTTTTTAAGACAGTAGAGATTTTCTTTTACTATCAGGTTGTCACTATTTGCATATTGAGCAAGAGATCTATTGAAAACATCAGTACAGTTACTTCTTCAGCATAAAATAAGAAATAAATTAACAGATAATGGCTCACAATTTATGAGTAGTTAATTTTGGATATTGTTTTACCTTTCTTTTTAAACTATGGCAAACACATTAAACAGTTAAGCCTGATTTAAGTAGTGCTTTCAGAATTTTTGTTTCCAGTGCGTTCATCCCAACACAGCTGCAGAAGCCCTGGGAAACTAGCCTGGTGGCTGGGCTACACACATGTACATCCCATGCTTTTGTACTGCACAATCAGCCATCTACACCTCTGCTCCCAGCAGGCAGCCTTGGTTCCGCCTGAGCCCAGGCTGCCTACAAACACAACCTGCGTGTGCGCTGGCAACCTTGGGGCGTGATTGTGCAGAAGCCCCATGGCCATCAGCCCTGCCCAAGTTCATCGCGATAAGGGTACCTGGAGTAGGTGGAGGCTGTGAGAGCCCCGGGATTGGTTCCTGCTGCAAGCAAGCACCTCCCGGATGATAACGCTGTGTATGGCACTACTGAAAATCTCCTTCTAGGAATACCCATGAGATCAGCCTCCAGCAAAGAGGGTACCTGACTGGGGCAGCACTCTGAGAGCTGTTTCACCCTGCACTACAAGAACAACTCTGTGATCTCTGCCCAGCATGATGACCACTATAGAAGCCGTTTTCCAGCTACACGGGACCTGCTTTTTAGTTTGGGGAAACACAGCCTGGCAGCCAACTGGATGCAATACATATTTCACTCACACTACTTTAGTCACCACCATATAGAGGCCATCATTTCTTTCCTCTTCCCCAAGCATCCTCTATGGAAAACTGACAGGGACACAGAGTATGTTAGATCCTTTTCTGACCAAGTACAGCAGCCCTTATGTTCCTATTGGCCATTCAAGAGATCAAGAAAGTTGGTTGACAGGAACCACCTGTCTAGGCTGCCATTATTTTAAAACTTGGAGCTTCACTGGAATCCCAGAATTACTAATGTGACTCTTATCTCTTGTAACCATTAACGATCATTCCTTAAGAGGGCTGTTGGATGCCACACCTATGTTTGCTACAAAAAAAAGGGGGAAGGCCAGGGAAAAAAAGCAAGTAAACTTGGAAGGGCAGAAGGAAAGTATTTTTTCCTTGGCCATGGAAGTTACGCTTTCACTGCTATTTCTTCTTCTAAATGCCGTACGACAGGCTAGATGGAAATCACATCAAGAAGTCTCCAGCTTTACCACAATGTAACCTATAGATGCTGGTCTTCCCTCCCCACGCTTCCCAATATGCCAATACAACCAGAAAATCCAGCAGGTGAATAGTCAGGCATGATACAAGCTGCAACCTTGCTACCTGCTCTTCTAAAACTTCATCCTTTCTCTTGAAGGTGTCTTAAAACAAGCTGTATTTCTTTTACATGTACCTGGTATGTTTTGAGAGCATTTATTTTTTTCAAGATGATGATCAAACGGACACTTCTAATATCAGCCATTTGTGCTGTAGTATTACCAATTCACAAATTTGTTTCCATGTTTAAATGACTACTTTGATTCTTCAGTTGCCACACTTTGCTTCATATTGAATATGTCAACCCACAATACTGTTATTGCAAAAGTCCATTGAAAGATTTAAATTAACAAAACTGAGGAAGCAGAAAACCACAGCTGCAACAGCTCTGATAGTTTGGCTCCTTTCACCTACTTGTATTCCCTCTCCTAATCTACACACACACCACTGTTGTATTGAAGCTTCTTCTAAAGACCATTTAGCAAAACAATGAGCGTCTTTTATCCATTCTTTTTCCCTCCCAGTCCTCAGGGTATATACAGACATTGGTCAGCTCGTTCCTTAAAGTTATACACTTCGTGGTATTATTTATGAAGGTCAGATTAAGTATTGCTTTATGTACAACTGCAGTTTGGACTGGACAGCAATGCTGTTTACGTTAGCGTTCAATTTCCAGTTCCACAGTCATTGAGAAAACAGTTTTATAGTAAACAATTCTCTTGTGCCAGGAATGCATTTCCTCTGTGAATGAGGTCATATGAGATGAATACAAACCAGATAACTCGGGGAGGGCAAACTTCAGTTTCCTCTGGCATACTTTGAAAGAATCAAAAAATCTGCTGGGGAATTCATTCATGAATTATATGCAGTTCATAAGGTCTCACCTTTGAATTTACCTACTCACCTCTGGATATACTTTTCACACAGAAATTCACGACACTTTACAATCCAGGGAACAAAGCAAGAGCAGACATTATCTGAGCTGCATTGTCAACCTCAAGGTTGTAAGGTAGCCTCTTAACCAAAGGGAAAATGCAGTATGACTTTCTCCACCAAATCTATTGTTAAGGGAACTCCACACCGGTCTAGAAGGGCTTTTAAACTGTATTTAATCAGATGTGATCCTGTGACTGATCAGGACTGTACCATGTGTTCAAGGGTTTTAAAGCACCCCCATCAATATATTTAACCTTCCTTTTCCTAGAAATAATCTGCAGTAAATTCCTTTCACCCATGCCCTCACCTCACCTTGATGCTGAGAGTGATATGGTGTCATGGAAGACGGATTTATCTCCACCTGCTTTGCTTTATCCCCATACTTCTGACATTTGAGCTTTTAAAGTCTCACCGTCTTCTGCAGTGGAAGTGTATAAATGGTTTATAGTTATTACCTTATCCATCTCCTCTTTTGTGTTAATATAATTGGAAAGATAACACAGACTATCTTCTAAGAGGAAATGAACGTATGTGCTGCTTTTTTCAGTCCACATCTTATTGTGATTTCTGCTAACAATATAATTAACATGCCGTCTTTTCTTAGATGGATCACTAATTGACTTCCATTGCTGTCATTGTAGCAGCTATCACCTTATTATACAGGATTTTTCCCTCTCACTTCCTGATACCTCCCCCCTCTGCAGCACTGAACTCAAAATGCCACCAAAGACATATTCCAGGTCAATCCCATTTCAGGACTAATTCTTGGTTTCTTGTCCTTTTACTGCATCACATTCAGGTTCTTCGCTCTCACCCTGAAAACTGCATAATCCCTGCCCACATCTCTATTCACATTTTCGCCTACACACTACTTCTAATCTCCTCTCTCCAATATTATTTTCACACCCTTCTGCACACCCTCTTGCCTAGGGGTTCTTGGTTGTTTTTTTTTGGGTGGGGTTTTTTTTTTTTGCAAACTATTTATAAAAGTCATCGACAGAATAACAACTGGTGAGAAAAAGTAATTTAAGGGAGGTTTTCAGTTACAAATAATTACACCTTAAATTTAAAAAAATCAAATGCAGACATTTATACTAAGAAATATATAAATATCTAAGTCAGATATATGGAATTATTTCATTTGGACTGCTCTGGAAGGGGGTTTTGTTTCTTTGTTTTAATCTTTGCTCTACTATTATGCCCTAAAGCTGAAAACCATGATTTCATCTTTTCCTCATGCAAATAATACAAAAAACCTGTAGTTTCACCCATCAAGGAACAGCACGGCGAAAAAAAAAGATGGGATTTAGATGTTGGAACAAGGGAGGAGCACCAACTCCCAACTGCAGCCAGCAGAAACCGGCGGAGCTCAACCGCTCTGAAAACCGAGTCTTGCAGAATCCACATCTGTTTTTACTGGAGAGGACGATGTAAAATAGGCTCTAAAACCCGCCCGTGATAAAGTCAGTTAATTATCTTTAATAAAACGTTTATGTTTTGTACCTCACTGACACAAGACGCTTTACCATACGAGGGAGTACTCTCTGCTCTCGTCCCTTTCCAAGTGCGTGTAGCAGAAACGGTCTGACACATCTCCACCACCTCAACCACGTCGAATTGGTAACCTCGGGCAACGTCTTAAAAAGCCTGCGTACAACCAGGTGTGTAATATTCAGGATATTTTTGTAAGGACACGAGGAAGCCAAGATGGGTGCTGTAATATCGCCGTGCCTAACCAACGTGGCTTTTTTTTCCCCTTCCCCTCTCAAAACCGGCGTTTATTGTCCAGTGAAAGGGCATTCGGGGCTAACGCCGAGCACGCACAGGTCCCCGCGGCGTGCTGGCGCACCCCGGCCGCCCCCGGGAGGGACGGCGGCGGGAAGGGGACACCCCCGGGCAGGCCTCCCGTTAGCAGCCGGTACCTTCACAAATGCCGAGCTCTTCCGACCGAAGCGCTTCGGAGAAGCCTTCCCTCCGCCCCAACGTACAGCCGGACCCCAAAAGCCGTCCCCTCACCACCATCCACCCGCCCCGCCCCTCACTTCACTTCACTTCACTTCACTTCACTTCACCTCACCTCACCTCACGGCGCCAGGGCCCCGGCCCCAGCCCCGCCCCCTCCCTTTCGGCGGGAAGCGGCCGCCCGCCCCACGTGACGGGCCAAGTCCCCGCCCGTCCCCGCCCCGCGCGCAGCCCCGTCCGCCCCGGGCACAGACCCCCGCGAGGCGGCGGGCGCAGTGCTGCCGCTCCGCCCCGCCCCTAGGGGGCGCCCGCCCGGAGGCCGGACCCGGCGGCCCGAGAGGCATTCTCTCTCTCTCTCCCCCCGCTGCCCTTCGCCCCCAACGATGACCCTGAAAACACCCTCCGGCTCCAATCTGCGAGCCCTGTCCCGCCCCTCGGCCAATCCGCGGGCTCCTTCCCCCCCTCTCCCCTTCGCCGGCCAATCCGAACGCGCAGACCCGCACCCGCTTCAGCAGCCAATCAGATCGCGGAGTGGCGGCTGGTCTCCCTCCTCCTCGTCGCTCGCCCCGTGGCAGCGCCTTCCCCCCTCCCGCCAGGTGCCGCGGCGCAGGCGGGTGGCGGCATCTCCTCCTCCTCCTCCTCCTGCTGCTGCGCCGGGCTGCGGTCGGCGCCCCCTTTCCCTCCCCTCCCCACCACCCCCCCACCTCCTTTTCGCGAGCGAAACCCAAGCCATGCTGCTCCTGGCCGTCGCCTTCATCGTGGCCTTCGTCCTCCTCCTCTACATGGTGTCGCCGCTCATCAGCCCCAAGCCCCTCAAGCTGCCCGGCGCTCACGTCGTGGTGAGTGAGGCGCTGCGCGAGGAAGGGGCTGTGTGCCCGTCCGTCCCCTCCAACCCCACCCCCCACCCTCGCTGAGGGAGCGGGCTGTTGGTGGGGCGCCGCCGCTCGGCCGCGGCCGTTTTGTCCGTTGGGCCGCCGCGCGGGGCGGGAGGGAGGGAGGCCCCTCCCGCTGCGGTGGGTGACCGGCGCTGTGGGAAGGAGCGTCCCGGGGCGAGCCGGGCCGGCAGCCCTTGGGGGTCCCGCGGGGAGGGCCCCGCCGCCGGGTGGGCGGCGGTCGGAGGGAGGAAGGGGGCCTCCGGCGGCGCATCCCTGCAGGCTGGCGGCGGAGGCCCGCGGCGGGGAGGCTCAGCATTAGGGGTGCCCGCTGGTTTGCACGGAATCCTCGTAGCTGGCTGTAGCACCCCAAGCTACCAAAACGTGAGAGCCACGAGTCCGAGCGATAAGGAAATGATCTATACAGATGATTCTGACAACCGCTGCCTATCTCGGTTGGCTTAAGGCGATCTTGTGAGCCACCAGAAATGCAAACCATCCTGCAGTCTTAGTGTTGACTTTTTGAGACTCACGAAGTTACCGGTTACCTTGAGTTTTGTTTTCTTTTGGCATCTCCTAAGGTATGCAAGGGGTGCGTGCGCTCATAAACAAAAGGCAAAAACCTATGGTTTCCTTGGTCTAAAAAACAAGTCAGACGTGAAGAAGTGGGAAGGCTAATACAAAGGAAGTGGTCAGATGACACTCGTGCAACTTTTTGACCTTAAGTACATAGATACCGATGTCTGTGAGCAATATTTTGACTGCTTGTAGCCAAGATGGTAGAGTAAGTCTTTAGAAGGAAATCTTCGGACAAACATACTGTTCAAGCAGTTCACCAGTAGTACCCCGCTAGAAGTTGTATGGGTGTGTGTGGCTTGTGGGCTGCTGGGAAGGAGGGGGAGCAATACCCAGTGGATCATGAAAGTAGTGAATTTGGAGGCATGAGAGCAAATGAGTTAAGTGGTGAAAGAATCAGCATTCTACAATCAGGTCTTTTAACTTAGCTTTAAATCCCTGAGGTATGTTCTGTGCAGAGAAGCTGTAGTTTATTCATTGGTTAAACTTGCTTTTAAGGGGTGAATATAGTGCCCTTTATTACCGTGGGAGTTTGGGATAATCCAGAGCTTAAGTGCAAGTGAATTTACAGCTACTCTTTTTTTAGCTTTGTGTGGTACCTTTGTTTGTTTTGTTTGGGTTTTTTTTTTTGTTATTTTTGGAGCCTCTCTTTGGAGGATGGAGCTGTCCCCAGAAAAATTCAGACCTGTCCAAGTTGCAACAGTATTCCCAAGTTGCTTTATGCAATACGTATTACTTGGATGCTGTAACTGGCTTTACAGCATCATATACTGTGTGAGGTGTGTTCAAGCTTGCATTAAGGTTCATTGGTTATGGCTCTTCCCACAGAAGTAATGCTTATTAAGGAGGAACCCTTCAAGACTGTGTAAAAGCAAAGGTGAAGCAGATGTACGGGTCTTCTGTGATGTAATAATGCTGGACACTTTTTTTACATAGCTCTTCTAGTGTAACGCATAAGTAGGAATATTGGATGATGGCACTGCAAATGAGAAATTTCATTGAGGGAGGCTTTCCACATTGTGTAAAGTGAATTCTTACGTCTTATACTGGAAGTAAGTGTTCTCTGCTACTGAAATTACTGAGAGACCTCATGGAAAATACTTAAGGACCATAACATTATCTAAGGACTTCTTTGAAGTATTCTCACAGAAAAGTATCAAAATCTATTTTAAGTGTTGTGCATATATACATTCTTTTTAGTTTATGACTTGATTCAGATAAGACTGTAGATTAACATTTGGTAATCTTTGTCAGGCCTCGGTTAAACCCTTGAGATAAAGAACAAAATAATAAAGGAGTAAAAAAACCCACAAATTGCATATTTGGCTGGTTAAGCCCTCTCAAGAGGGCAAGTGATTACCATTGTACAGTAAATATAATTTTTCAATATATACTGGAATAAATTGTTTTTCTGATGCAGAGAAAGTCAGTCTTACATAGAAACTCTTCTGGGGGCCTGTTGAAAGTATCATGAAAATATATCTTAAGTTTCTGAAGAGAGGTTATTGGGTGACTTTGGATGCTATTACATACCAGTTACTGAATTTTCAACTTAAGACAGCATTCTTTTCACTCTTAATCCTTCATAAAAATGATTTATCTTCACTCCTAACAGTTACAGTTAATAAATGTTTATGTTATGGCTAAGTAACTGACTCTGACTGCTTTTTGGGATAGAAATTTGAAGCAGAAGACTTGTGGGTTTTTTCTCTCCATCCTCTCCCAGAGTCATCTGCATGATGAAAGCACTCACTGTGTTAGGTGAGGCATGCTTTCTGAAGGAATCACGATCATAGGACTGTCAGACAAGATTAGTACTTAGGCAGAGTAAGAGTCTACAGAACTCAGTTACCAGTGGTCTAATCTGGTGGGGTTTTTTCTCCCCTCTTATCTGCTGTGTGTTTTGGTGACCCCAGTGAGCACCATGAAATAAAAAGGACTACTTTGCTATCAAATTGGCTTAAGCATGAGGTTTAGCTTATTTAAAACAAAATGCTTTTTAGATGTTCATTACTATTTGCTTTGTTTCTAGCATGACTAGGAAAGTGTTCTCTAAAAGTTATCTTTTGTGCTGTAGATCTGCTTCTTGTGCTGAACTTCTCTATGCTTTGAAATCCAGAAGGCTATTTTATGTGTCTTTTATTTT
The DNA here is from genome assembly GCF_963921805.1 of Phalacrocorax carbo. Lineage (NCBI taxonomy): Eukaryota > Metazoa > Chordata > Aves > Suliformes > Phalacrocoracidae > Phalacrocorax > Phalacrocorax carbo. Next base: position 91,707,000 of record NC_087514.1, on the reverse strand, counting down.
GCCATTAGCTTTAACTCTCTTCTTGGGTCTCAGACTGCATACTAGCACACATCACCTATTCTGTGAGAATGAGCTATTAATTTGATATTTGGTTGTAATAGTAGACAGGAAAATGAAAATAGGATAAGGCAGTCACCACTCCTTCATGTGCATCATTGCTCACTTGCATCACATTTAACTACCCTTTGTCAGGGATGTTATACCTGTCCTACACACATTCTCTGCTTTTTCATTCCATTTCTCTGCAAAGGTACTTTGCTTGATGGAACAGAATGCAACAAAAACTTAAGATGTTAGGGCAAAAGCAGCATTCTGTAAATTTCATGAGTGATGTTCAGAAACTGTTTGGTGAAATACCAATGCTACCCTTCCCTCCGTTGTTTCAGCCGTAATCATTCTGAAATGAGGTTTGGATTTCTGTGGAAAAAAACCCCAAGATCTCGGTGATACGAATGCAGTTTGTCAAAGTTTGTGGACTAAAAATGGCAGGAAATGTAAAGATGTTATCTGCTTGGGACTACCTCCCATTCAGATTGAAAAGGGCCTTTTGCTTTGACATAGTTCAGGATGATGATGCCAAATCCATGTGCATAAGGGTCATCTCTACTCTAGAAGTAGTTTTACTACCTCTCTGCAGAGCCCAACATGATAAGTGTGGTCAACTTCAATGATGGCCAATCCTGGTGTCTCGGCATTGTAGCTCCTGTGTTGGGAGTGATATGATCTGTGGTTTGGATACATCCGAGTGGTTTGACAAGAGGTCATTTTGAGTCTAGTCAGGCGAACTTACCACTTAGAGCAGATTACAGGGATGTTCTGTTTCAGTGGAACTAAACACCTTCTGTGGGAGCACTGTCTAAAAGCATGAAAACAGCTTGCATCCAGTGCTAAGTGAGAGTTAATAAGCTCTCTTGGAGATACTATATCAATCAACTCTTGATCGTTCCTGAAGACAGTTCTCTTAATTTGGACTGTCTCATCAATTGAAGTGAAGTTCCAGTATCTCAAATTTGAAAGTCAAACACAGCAATTCTCTGTACTTTGCCCCAATACTTCCATTTATCAAGGGAGAAATAAACCCTATGATCTTAGAAGCTGAACTGTGTTATCAAGGATCATAGCTTGAAGTTGGAGCCAGACCTTTTTTGGAATAGCTAATTTGGTACCTGTTCTTCTCGAACACAGAAACAGCTCAATAACACTGCTCAAGAGCTGGGAGTATCACATGCTGAACATCCAAATTAATACTAGGTTTTAATTGTCCCTTCCTGTCAATTAGTCTGTGTTTTGAGTTGCTGTGACCAGTTTTTTATTTTTGCTAACTCCTGTGAGGCTGTCTTATAATGAAGTTTAAAAACGGGATCAGTGGCAATTGAAATGTTTCGAACTAATGAAATACAGTAGCGCTGTAGAACTATTGGACACAAGGGCAAATAACTGTAATAACATCTTGTTTAATGGAGTAGATGTGTACTCTTAATTCTGAGCACCTATGTTAGCAACTTACCTAACTAACAGACTTCAAGGATTTGCTTAGGCTAGCTACACTGTAGCACAAAGCAAAGCTTTCATTAGTGTTAGGGACTTTTTTTTTTGTTACATTAGCATTCATGGTGAATGTTCCCGAAAGATGTGTGTATTAGTAACAACCTCCCACATACTAGTAACAGCCTGCTACCTAAATGGGAAAGTTCCCAGCTAATTGATATTGCCTTTTGTCACTGATCTATCTGACATGAGCCCTATCCTGTGGTCTTGGGTGTGACTGTCAATAAAAACTTCCTTTTTCCTTTTCTTGCATGACTTCAGACCTCATCTTTCTGAAATGAGCATTAGCATTCTCTGACAAGCCAGAGGCTTCGTGCCAGTACCTTTACCTTCAAAGAATTCCTCAAGCGCTGGTGTAGTTGACCTGTTCATGATACTTACTGGTTTATGCAGGTTGTAATCAGTTGTGTCTCGGTGCTATGCCAAGAATTGGAACTGGAGCAGTCTTCCATGCACATTGATTAGTTCATGTGCTGGTGTACCTGCTGCTGTTGAAAATCTGTAGAAGCAGCTCACGAGCGCTGTGGAACTGAGGTCTGCCTGAGTGTATCAAACTGAGTCTTCTAATCTTTATGGAGATGTATTGAAATCTTGCAAGCTATTTTGCGAATACACTAAAATCCTTAACATCTTTCTGTCATGAAGCGTTAAATTAATTCTGGGATTCTGCTGCAGTCCCAAATCATTAACTAACGCTTGCGCTCTTACTGACTTTGTTTACTTTGTAAGCAGTCATCCCTTTGGTTCAAAACACTACAGGCCAGCTTTCACATTTCTGGAACAGGACATGCATCTTGGAGTCATCCACAAAGGTTAGTGTAGTGTGAAGCTAATCTTGCAGAGAGAGTCAGATAGAAACTAATCTGAAGTAGCTATCTCTAATAATAGAGGAAGCCTAAAGCACTAAAATTAGTCTTTGTGAATGTTACACCCATTCTTGGCCCATTTGTGACTGCAGTCGAACCAGTCGGAAACCATGGACCATGTTGTAAATCTTTGTTCGCTGGGATTAATTGAATTACACTAAGCTATTTTTGAAGGTTAGTGATTACATACTCACATGAAAGAAGAGTTTAGTGATTCATGGGAATATACTTCTGGAGGCAGTAAAGTCAGAGTTAGAAGTGGAAAGAATTTTAAGGATAATGCATCTCTGAAAACAAAATCTGAGGCATTGGCAGATGAGGAGACAACACAAGGCTTTTTACAGTCCATGTAGTTAGAGATTGGGGATCTTTGCTTTTCCGCTCGTTAGCTCAATGCCTCCATTTTCTCATACTTAAAATGGGAGTGATAACCTTACTTTCTTTGAAGCCTTTTGAAAGGTTTTGATAAAGAACAAAAAAAGGCAATTTTTAGAGTAATCTGAATCACTTTTTTCCAGTTATTAGGAAATCTGTATTTCAGAACTCATTTAGTCAACATAATTTTTTTTACAATAACTGCCTCAAGGCATTTCGTTTCAATATTTTCTCAATTATAGACTCTTAGTATGCTGTTAAAAGAAAATTCAAATAATTTGGGTACATAAGGAAGATACCAGTGTTTGTTTAAGGACCAAAGGCACATGCAGACTGAGATTGAGTTTAAATGAGCAAGTCGTTTAAACGCAGTGTCAGACAGGCAGACATTTTTATCTTAGTCAAAAAGAGAGATCAGGATTGTTGTTTATGTCTTGTTCCACATGGAGTTCATATGTAAGTTTATTGAGGGTAGTGAGAGAGGTGTTAAGATGACTTTAACCTGTATATTAGTATCATTTGGCAGTGTATCATCCTGCAATGTACAATGCAGGGCTGTAGTCATCACCCTGCATTTGTCTGTAGATGAACTATTAATTTCCTGTTTGCATATAAGACTATTCAGTGCTACAGTTTAGAGGAAGAACAAAAGATATTGCAAATTTAGGTGCTGGCATCCCCACAAAACTGGAATTGTGGGATGGCACAGACAGTTCAAGGTCCAGACTGGGGGCAGAGAGATATTCTACAGTGGGCCAACTGTTTAATTAATGGATTATTTTTTTTTTTAAATAAGAAAGAAGGTATTTTCTGTTTATGTTATGATATCTTCAGCAGGCAATCTACGATTGTTAATTTTACAAAAAATTTCTACTGTGACCAGGTATGGAGGGGCAGTATGTAATTGTATTATTATGGATACATTAATAGTGCCTTCAAACTTCTGACTACTTCTGTCTTTTAGAAATAACATGAAACTTAGTCAAAAGCATGTGAGAGTGGGTCCAAGTGTGCCTGACATAAGAAATGAGCGAAAAATACCACTGAGGTAAAACTGGTTTTTGGACAGAAACAAATGTTCCATCAATCTATTCAGATAGTATTTTTTCATTCTTAATAAGTAAACTAACTTTGTATCTTCTGTGTTTGTATCTCATTGGGTGATATTTTAATCTCAGTATATTTTTAGAATTTTCATTTGATTTGACTCTTATGGTATGGAAGAAAGGATGGGAATAGTGGACTAACACTGCCATTTTCAAATAATTTTAGGTAACTGGAGGCTCCAGTGGAATTGGAAAATGTATTGCTATTGAATGTTATAAGCAAGGTGCTTTCATAACGCTGATTGCAAGGGATGAGGTAAGTGTATGTGTGTTTTTACTGGCTAAACTCTGTTCACAAAATCTGTATAGGTGGGGAATAATTTTGGAATTGATAATTCATACTTTCTTCAGTGCATACTATGCAGGGATCTTAAGCATTTCAGATTAATGCATTTGAAGAGTATAGGTGGCTGCCTTTTTAAGGAGTGTTGCCCAACATGGAATTTCTGATTTGCTTGCCTTAAAACACTGCCAGTGCTGTTGCTTCTGTTAATTCATTATCGCATTTATTATTTCAGTGTCTAGATCTGTGGCAGAGGGCAAAAGCAGGAAAAACCCTGTATCATTTAAAACTGTAGAATTTCCCTACAGTAGGGGATGACTGGGGGATTAAAGACAATTCTTAAAATTCAGAGAATATTTTGGTGTCTAATCAGTGTTATATCCTACTTTTTACCAGTGAAAAACTGTTCATCAAGGCAGCTTTGGGGGGGAAAGGGTTGCTTTGGTTTTTCTTTTTAACTAAGAGGTGCTCAGAATTTAGTAGGAATGGCTTTTCATAATGGATTGTTATTTTATTCATAGAGGAAAAAAAATTCAGGAAATAAAAGCACTTAACTTTTGGGGAGGCCTCAGTTCCAGCTTGTCTTTGATAGTTTACTTACCGTTATTTTATGTAACCTTGAATGCAGCCAGAATTAATACAATTTTTCTTGAAAGCAGTATGACAACTTGAATTTACCAAATATTAGGTTAATTTTTGTGATTGTTCTTCAGAATAGTTCATGTAATATTACATAAATATAAAATAGAACCAAAATACAAGAGAAAAATTAATACCTACAGTCTTAAGCACTCTATGTAGTTGTATGAAACAAAAGCATTAAATCTATTTTACAAGTCATTACTGGCTTTAGAAGATGAAGTGAAAAACAGATAAGCAAGTTCTGGTGGCTTGATGGAGCTCATGTTTTCATCATATATTCATAAATCTGTAAAATGGCAATAATAAAGTATTATAACTAGTTGAGGATAACTTTTTGAGTTTGAGGGAATGTTTTTTAAGCCTTGTTTAAATACTGGTCTAAAAGTGCTCTCAACTGTAGTGTTTTAGCTGTTCTTGTATCCATTTCAGAACAAACTGTTGCAGACAAAGAAGGAAATAGAAAAGTATTCTGTTAATGACAAGCAGGTAAGATCACTATTTTTTATTTGGAAAACTAAGCCCCATTTGAGATGTGGAGAAACTGTATTTTGCCCATTTAAAAGAAAAAAATAGAAATAAATACCACCCACATTTTCTTTTAGCTGCTATAGTAGTTTCCCAAGCTGAGCACTAAATTTGATCCCTTGTCAAACACTGTGTCAAGATGTTCTTGTTAAAATCTGTCCAAGCTTGATAGGTGTGGGCTTTTTAAAAAAATATTGCTTGGCGCATGTTCATGAGCGTTTAGTTAAAATCTCAGAAAATACCTTCAAGGTTGAGCAAGCTCCAGTGTGCAGAAGCAGCTTTAGACTTGCAGCCATGTTAACCATAGGCAGTGGGGAGTGACAGGTAGGCTGGCTCTTCTGTAGCTATTGCTGGGTTGTAGACAAGGTCACAGGGAAGCCTGCCTGATCTGAATGCAAAGAACAGAACTGGGAAAAGGAGGGAGTCTGGGGCAGAGCTCACACTGGAACAGAAAATATCAGAAGCTGGGAAGTGGGGGTAGCTGAACTGAGAGAAGCTGTACAAAAGGACTGCTGAAAGAGTGTAGAGAAATATGTTTTGTGATATGGATCACATACACAGAGACTGTTACGTTTACTCCAGGTTGAGCCAAGAGGCAAACATCCTCAGGAAGGATTACTTTTTATGTGAGCCTATGCTGTCGCTGTTCAGCTCTTGGATACATACATGAAATCTGGTTGCGTTGACAGCCAGGGTTTAGCATCTATGTACATTTTAGCATTTGACTTGGCAAATGTTCTATTAAAGATGTTCACATGTGACTTATTTCGAGTGCTGACAGTGCAGCCTTTAGGGGTATAAGTGTGCAATGGAGCGAAATCCTTGCTCTTAGAGGTTTTATTGCAATATTTTTCTAATCCCTTTCCTAATATAGAATATTCCCAGTTACTTCACTAGGAGTTTAATTGATCTTTTATTGTGAAAGCTTTATTAATGATCCAACACCATGCACTATTTAGAACAAAAGGTGAGGAACAGGGTAGGTATATTACACTATTTATGGCAGCATATTCTGTGTCCTAGGTGTGGATCTATAAAATCATAGAATCGTTAAGGTTGGAAAAGATCCCCAAGATCATCAAGTCCAACTGCTAACCTATCACTGCTAAGTCCACCACTAAACCATATCCTCAAGCACCACGTCTACCCTTCTTTTAAATACCTCCAGGGATGGAGACTCCACCACCTCCCTGGCCAGCCTGTTCCAATGCCTGACAACCCTTTCAGTGAAGAAGTTTTTCCTAATATCCAGCCTAAACTTCACCTGGTGCAGCTTGAGGCCATTTCCTCTCGTCCTATTGCTTGTTACTAGGGAGAAGAGTCCGACCCCTGCCTTGCTACAACCTCCTTTCAGGTAGTTGTAGAGAGCGATAAGGTCTCCCCTCAGCTGGCTGTCAACCTCCAGGCAGCTCTCCAGCCACTCCTCCCCAAGCCTGTAGCATTGCATGGGGTTGTTGTGACCTAAGTGCAGGACCTGGCACTTGGCCTTGTTGAATCTCATACTGTTGGCTCTGGCCCAACGATCCTATAGTGCATGCTCTGGAGTGAAGGTAATCAGTATACTGTAGCAGAAGAAAGAATGTATGATAACAGGAGCAGAGAGGTGAATTGTATAATGTGACAGTAGTCAATAAAAGCTGTGGTAGTTCCCAACTGTGGTGTTCACAGTATGAATAACTCATCTGTGCAATCTGATATATTAACCAACTGCTCCAATTTTGATACAGAACTGCGATTGTTAACCTCCTCACTGATCTTGCAAAAACATCCAGATAATAAATCAATGTTGTTTTTGTTCAACTGCCTTTTTGTTCTTAAACTTATGTAAAAGAGAAATATTTCCAAAATGTAATAAATGCCCTAAGGGGACATGCATGCAGACCTGCCAATAACTCGCGCCACAAGTTTGCTCTGATGTCCAACTCCACACAGTGCTGGGAGGCAGGAATAGCCAACCTGCTGTACAGGAATTGCAAGCAGATTCTGTTTATACAGCTAAGAGGTGTTGTAGTCTGACTAGAGGCAAAACTGACAAATGACTAGCTGCCAAAGCAGTTAGTTATACACTGTGGTAAGCTTTTCTTTTTATATATGTGTGTGTGTCCATGTGCTCTGTGACGAGTGGTCATGATGATACTTGTTACAAACTGGTGATGACTTTATTTCACTTGAGACTGAGTTTAAATGAGCTGATGAAATAACAGAAAGGATAGAAATTGGAACAAGAATACAGGAGTCCCTCCTTTTATTGTGATGAGATTGCTTCTCCTTTCAAGACAATGAATTGCCCTGAAGCTTTGCTGGTTGCTCAGCAGAGCGGGTGGCTTATTTGTAAATACCTGTCCAAGCTGGAGTTTGTAGCAGTCTTACAGTTCGAGAGTGGTAACCCAAAGGCAGTGCTTCCTTTGGCCATAAGTTGATTTGAAGGTTCTTCAAGTAACTTTCAAGAAAAACAGGGCCTAACTTTTAGCTGCAACAAAACTTAGATATCACAGTCATCTGTGTTTTGTCATCCTGTCCACCCCCCCACCCCCCAGGCCAATGCTTATTTTCACTTTTCTGTATCTTTCAAACTAAAACCCATAATCTCTGGTTTCCAGACAAGGAGTAAACATATACACATTACTTAACTTTTTAGATATTTATGACACTGTGCAACCAGGCAGTCTCTCACAGAATCTTAACTCTAGTTTTGTCCTTGACGTGTCCTAATTAATCAGTATACAACTAAGTTTACTACTATTAATTTATGAAAAAAAAGGGTAGTGTGCATTACCAGTACTAAAGTTAGCAGGTTTGTAACACTTGCTGTATACATTTTGGAAAAGTTTTTTCGCAGTGCTAATGCTGCAGTTTTAGAGCAACACTTTTCCCTTCTCTGATACGGAAAAAAAAGTTTTTTCTTACAGATTAACCTAAGCCATGTGAATGGTTTGACTTGTGCTTAGCGCTACTGAAAGTTAAATGTAGCACCGTGGAATTTTGACTGCCTTAGTTAGAATAGTTTTTACTAAACTTCTTGTAAATAACTAGTCACGGTGTGTCTTAGTACAGTAAATTAGAACTGATACTTTGCACATGAGTAGCTGCTTTGAGGATCCTGAAGTGCTTATTTGTTCTTAATATAATCTTTGTTATACCAGAATATATGTGTATGTGAGGGGGAGGAGCTCGGTGGGGGCAGGTATTGCTTTCTCCAGTGTGCGAGAAGGGCAAACTGTCCTGTCAAAAAGACTTCTTGTTTTTTCTGTAAAAGATACATCCTTGGGTTTTGATTCATTTTGAAAGGCTCAGAGTCAACAGTTACTGGACTTACTGTGTTGTAAAAATGTTCTTTCTCTTTTCCTTTTCTAGGTTGTACTGTGTATTTCTGTTGATGTATCTAAAGACTATGAACAGGTGGAGAATGTTCTAAAACAGGTGAGGAAGTAACTGATTCACCTATGTATCTTAAGAAGCTTACCTGTGTGTGATGCTATAGGAAGTTTTTTTTCCTGCTAAAGAACATCTTAACCTCTGTCCCCTCTTCTAGGCTCAGGAGAAGCTGGGGCCAGTTGACATGCTTGTAAACTGTGCAGGAACATCAGTTACAGGAAAATTTGAGGATATTGAAGTGAATTCTTTTGAAGTGAGTGAACATACTTTGTTTTATTATATGATGATATTTTGTTCAACTGTTCCAACAACTGGATTGCATTCCTGTGTCTTTGCAGACTTTGTATGAATAGTGGTACACTACACTGATTTGTGGTAGCTGTCAGAATTAGAATGTATCTTTAGATTTGCAAGGATTGCCTCTAATTTCTCACCTATCAGTCCATTGATGGGTCAGAATAGCTAATTCGCCCTCTGGGGTAGAAAGACTCCTCAAGATGGCAGAAAAGCTCCGCATGTATTTCTGCAGTTTAATGCACTGTGAAAGGCATTGAATTTTACATGGTCTCACTTTTTCTGGTGAAGATTTTTTTTCTTACATATTTTAACCTGCTTAAGAAAAATTTGGCTATTATCAGTGTTCAGCTCTGAGGTGCACAAATTATTTGCAGTTTGAGAAGCTGCTGCTCTGATGAAAAGACAAAAAAGAAAAAAAAACCCAAACCAACCAAAAAAAAAAACCCCAAACCCTGTATTTTGATTACTTTATGCCCACAGCCCTCAGGCCCCTAGTCATCTACAGGTAACATTGAATCATCTCAAAATACTAAGTAGGCATAGTTTTGTAATAAATTTGAATTATCCATTCTATTGCTTGTATAGGCTCTCAGTTGTGTTTCAGGTCTTCTAGAGAGTAAAGACTTTCCTTTATTCTGTCAAAGCTTAAAATCTCTGAAATGCATGAATACATAGAATTTTTCCTGTTCCCTGTTATAGAAAGATCTTTAAACTTTTATTTCAGTATGTTTTCATTCATAGTGTGTAAATTGATTGCTTCCTGGACACTGTTTAGGTTAGATTTTCCCTCAAATATTCTTTTTCACTGAAGGCCATATGGTTCACAGCATTATCAGTATCCTGGATGCTGTTAAGACTTGTAGATAGACTGGGTTTCTTTTGGCTTGAAGTAAGAGTTTTTAGCTATAAAACAGTTTATGAAGCTGTAGAATAGAAAACAATTGTTGTTCCTTCTGCTAGCTGATAGAACTACAACTCTAGTGCACTTAATTGTTAAAGCAGACTGAAATATGGATTTCAGATAAATAATACCAAACAGATGAAGGATTTTGAACCTATGGCTCAAATATGGTATTAATACTGTTTGTACAGAGATTAATGGCGGTCAATTACCTGGGTAGTGTTTACCCGAGTCGAGCAGTAATCGCTACCATGAAGGAACGAAGAATGGGAAGGATTGTGTTTGTATCATCTCAGGCTGGCCAGTTAGGCCTATTTGGTTATACAGCTTATTCTCCAACAAAGTTTGCTCTTCGAGGGTTGGCTGAAGCCCTGCAAATGGAGGTATGTGTGCAATAATTTAAGTATTTTTGATTGTAAACAATTTTTTTAACTAGCAGCACAGCATATTTTCATTTAAATAGTTTTCTTTTTGTCTTGTGCAGCACTGCCGATAACCTGTGTGCTATGTTGGCCCTTTTTTTGGCAGCAGTACAATCCTATTGCTCTGCATGGGATTGCAGAAACTAAGCTGATTTCAGTTGCATAAGAGGGAATAGATTGAATCTGTTCCTAGAACTGACGATGACCACATGTGCAGACATTTTTAAAAATCTTTTATCTTAACTAAAAGGACTTGGATTTTAAGTCTTTTGAGTAAAAGTCTTTTTCAAGGCTCTAAGTGCAGAATGATATTGAAGATCCCATGGATGCGTGAGGGGCAGGCCAGTGATTCCCAGCTTGTTTGTGAGGCCATGGTAAGTGGTTTGTGAACCATATGAAACAGTAAAACTTGCAAGCTAGATTTTGAGGATTGACCACAAAAAAAACCCCAATGGTGTTGACAGTGGTTCACCCTTCTAAATTTTGGTATATATGAACTTCTTGTAGTGCAATGATCTAAGCTTATGCTTAAGTCAAGACTAAAAACCAAACAAACAGTTATTCAATGGTACGAGGTTGGTAAGTACACTGTAGTAAGGTAGGTAAAACTGGTTTGGAAATTACTTCCTTATCCTTCTGTTTAGAACATGTGTTTTAGTTAAGTGTTTATATACTAACTGTCTGTAGTTCTAGACACTTGCAAATCCCTGTTGTTACCCTGTTCTGCACAACATAGTTGTATGCCATGATCAGGATAAGAATATGGAGTAAAACTGCCTCTTAATCACTTCTGGCCTGCCAAATAGAACAACATGACTGCAGGGTCCTTCTTCAAACTGGTGACAGGTATTTTTGTGAAGACCAAATTATTCAAAACTAAAAATTAGGGCATTTATAGATCTCTGATGTGGTATTTCGGTGTGTGTTTTCAATGTAGAATGCTTCATAATATAAATAAAAATGCTTAGCACTTTACAACACTGCTTTATTTTAGCCCTCTGAGTATTTTCATTAGAAGCTGCTTTTTGTATTGGAGTAGATTTGTATCGTAGTCGTTTCGTACAGTAAGTGATGTAATTCTCTGACACATACATACAAATACATAACTAAATGCAATCCTTGACATCAGACCTTCCATTTTTTCCTCACATTTCCTACTTATTATTCTGTCTCCTTAGATTTTGACCCCTTGCAAGTTTATACCATGGGTTGAAAAGCCTTGTAACTTGTCTATGTAGATTATCTTAAGAGATCTTAAAGATACCTTAATTTATTAGATAATTATCTTAAATATAACGATTACCTTATATCTTCTTACAAATTATTGATATTTTAGTATCTTTAAGATATCAAATTTGAGTTTTACATTTTTGTTGGTGTTTTCCTCATATTTCTCCAGCAGTGAAAATACACTGACACAAAAACCAGCAAAAAAGCCTCAGTGGAAGCCTTTTTGGCCTTGTGTTTATGAATGCTGGGTGCTCATGTTTGGCAATGGTTTAGTCTTTTTTTGTGTGTGTGTGTGTGTGTTGGGTTCTTTTTTGTTTGTTTTTAAGTTGAAAATGGTAAAACTGTAGAGCTAAACTACTTTTCTACTCCTCCTAAATGCTAACTGCTTAGATTCATCAAATAATTTACCTCAAATGCAAAGTTTTTAGATATTTTTATTAAACAAAACAGCACAAACGTCTTTAAGATCTCTGCTGTTTTGCTTTCTCATTTGGCAAAGCTCTGAGTCATGCAAGTGCTGAATATGAGAGCAATTTAACACTAGGAGGAATTTAAATTCATGCTTGCTGTATTGCTTTGGTACAGGAGAAATTAATGAACTTATGAGGGAGATGTAAAGGCTGTCAGTATTAAGATAACACTTACTTTTGTAAAATACAGGTAAAACCTTATAATATCTACATAACAGTGGCCTATCCTCCGGATACTGACACACCTGGCTTTGCAGAAGAAAGTAAAACAAAGGTAAACTGTTCTTCAGTAATACTGTAATGTTTTTAAAGCCTCACTTTGTAGTAAGCAGTGCATTTCAGATTTCATTCACTTCCGTAGTACTTTTGAACTCAGTCCATATTACGATTTTAAGAAGTACTTTTAAACACTTCAATTTTATCAACCCAACTAGTCAGAGTTAAACAATTTGAGAATAATTGCGTAGCTTATTGTTCTGGCTTTAAATGGAAGAACTACCTACTTTTAGTATCTGAAACACTGCAAAGTCTTTCTGTACACAGTCGAAATATTGTTGTGGAATGGTAGACTGTAAAACCACTATTTGTTTTCATATAAAAGCTTAATGAGCCAAAACCAATATTCCTATTTTGCGTCTTTGATAACATGCAGTTGCTCTGATAGATGTTCTGACAGATCAAAGTAAACCTCAATTCCTTCAGTGAAGTCTGCAAACTAACCATGCTGTATGAATATATGTAATGACACAATTCAGTAGTGGCTGTTGTTTAGTGTTAAAGTAGGAAGGAAACTCTTACATTGTGTTTGTAGTGCAAATGACAGTATCACTTTACAGAAGGGTGTGTCAGCAGTAGGCCTTTTCCATTTGGCTTACCTTGAAAAGGGAAGTTTTGACCTTCAAAAACTTAGTCACCTTTTGTCATTTGACATGTCCATACATATGAAGTATAATTTAAAAAACCCTATATTCAGGCCCTGTGTTCAGACTGAAGTATCAGGTAACTAGAGAAAAATGTGTCTATTTTTTTATTTGCATACTGTGAGCTAGAAACCTGATATCTAATGAGATCAGCCTTTACAAGATGCTCCATCATGTATAATAGGAAATTGGGGTTGAATTCCATTTTGTCTTTCACCCTGTGTATAGGAGTCAGTAGGGATTGTATAACGCAATTCTTACTTCATCATTTCTTGATATAGATATTCTTTATTAAATGTATACTCCCACACATCCGTATAAAGTGCCAGAAGTAGACATCTGCAGATACTTGCAGAGCTTGCATATTCTCTGGGATTTTTTTTCTTCTTAATAGCCCATTTCAGGGAAATACAGTCACCAGCAAAATATACTGTTCATCTAAGACTTCTCTTTAAAAGAGATGCAGTGAGATTTATCTTACGTGTCACAAAGGTGTTGTCTTTTTAAGCAAAGACTTATACTTTGTTTTAGCATACATGAAGTCTTCAGGTGACTTGCTCCTATAGTGATAGTGCACCTTAAATCTCTGCAATATCGCATTGCTCTGAGAGTTCAGATACTCATTTATTATTGTTGCATTTATTCAATACTACTTAGTTTAGAACATGTCTCTGCAGTTTGCATCTCTTTAGGCTATTTTTCTCTGTAATCATTGAATATAGTAAAAGAAAATGTCAGGAACTACGATACAGCTTTCCTGTGTTTAATCATTAAGCTTTTTTATTTTTTTGGGGGTAACTCCTTTAAAAATTACAACCGTGCTTTGGCCGGCTGACTAGCCAGATCAAGTATTTAATGGCTGAATTCTGCCTCCCTTTTTCTCATTGTGTCACTAGCTTTAGCAGCTATACAGAAGCAACAGCTGATTTTTTTCCCAAATTTTTACAGTATTTTAATTATTGTTGACATCCCTATATCAACCAAATCTGAAAGAGATACTGGCCAGTAAGCTCCAAAGTACACGGGTGTTATGAGTTGGAGATCTGGTGACGTAAGCCGTATCATTGTAGGAAAGCATTTAGAAGGTGTTTGTATGTGATTTGTGTTGGCAAAGACACCGATTCCCCCCAGCCCCTCTCTTAAAATACATGTACTAAAAACTCCGAAGTTCTCAGTGAGCCTGGTCAGTGAAATCAGGATTCATAATTCTACATATGTTTGGAAATAGGCCTGTTTCTGGGAAGCTTAATTTCTGTAGTACTTTGGATTGATAATGAGAGAGAAACCTGTAGTTGCTCTGCTCTTCCCTGTAAGTGCTTTTTTTTTTAAGTATTAATCTTGGAATTAAACTAGTCTCAGTATTTGACTAGGCTTCAATGCTTCAATTAAATTTTGTTATTAAATGTAACTGAATTAGCTATTACAACAAGTCAACTTGCAACCAAGTACTCTTTTCTCCCTAACTTAACACTGGTTTTCTTCATCAACAAAACCATCTGTCTTAATATATTGAGCACATAAATAGCTTGCTGTGCAGTTAGCTCCATAATTGTTTTACTTGTTAGAAGCACGCTTGTCATTCATGTCCTTTTAAATACTTTAAAGTATATTTTTGCCCTTTTTTGTTGTTGTTGTAACAGATCAGACTTGGTGGTTTGGAGGGGTTTTTTGCGAAAGAAATTGTGATTGCTAAAATAATTGCCATAATAGCTTTCTTCTAGTGAGGGAAAGTGACATAAATGCTCTAAAACATGAAGAAATAAAATGCAGTGATGGATTGTAGTGGATACCAGTGTGTGGAGTTTAAGAAATATTTTTTTAAAAAGTTGTTTTGTAGGATCTTAAAATATTTCAGGCCTATCTTTTACTTCATTTCTGGCAAAAAACGTAAGTGAACTAATACAGGTGTTGAGGAGACATAGTTTAACCATTTTGATAGTTTCTACTGAAAACAAAATACTTGGGGGGGGGGAACACTTTTTCATATTTTATTCATAGTAAACTATTTTAAAAAAGTAATACTCAAGGAAAAGTTGGCATTTCCCTTGATAAAATAAGACTGTTATGGATGAGGTGCTTTTACTTTTGCTTAAGTGGATGTTTCAGGGGACAGTATGATACCACTTGATGTCATCCATGACAAAAGACCCAAAACCAAAATGTGGCCTTCATATTTTTCTCTCCTTTGTGTTGTTAGTCAAACTTATATTGGTGTTTTTCTACTAAAGCCCTTAGAGACGAAGTTAATTTCTGAAACCTCATCTGTTTGCCAAGCAGAACAAGTTGCCAGAGTTATAGTCAAAGATGCCATAGTAAGTAAATTATATTTTTAAAGTATGTTCTTTGTTAGAGGCTGGGATCACAGATAATACTTGTTTAAGAGTGTAAGTCAATGTTTGAGCTAAATGCAAAATCAATTTACATGAAACAGTACTTTTTGCTGCTTCGTTTGAACAGGAAGTACTTTCTTTACTCTTCCTTTGCCACCATGCCCACAAATGATTTTATACAACATCTTAGAACTAAGAAGTATCTGAAGTTGTACATTAGACAGAACAAAATGATGCATCAGTATGATGCAATGTCTCAAAGGCAGATTATGACTGACTTTAAAGCACTAAACTCTATTGACTTTTTATGTATCAAATACCATTTGTCTAACCTCAAAAGCTTGTTGAACTGTCTTATTATTCTTGAAGATGAGTTCATATAAAAATTTTACAATACATGAAGGCAGTCTAGTCTTTTCAGCTTTTAATGGCTTAAGTATGTGATTTATGAGTGATTAAAATATATAAAATGCTGTTCTTGGTGGTTAAAGGTGTATTGCCTTTCTGAGGATACTTTTTAATGTTTTGTGCTATGGAATGCTTGCATGCTTAATAAAAGCACCTCAGAATGGAAACAAACATGAAACTTCACGTTCATAGAGCACAGTCATTAAATCCTAAAATCTGTAATTTTGCAATTCCAAATAGTCTTGATCTTCAACATGACTTACATCTACTACCATATTTTCACAAATACAGCACATAAACACAAAATGATGTCTGGTTTTGGGGTGAACGTATGGAAGTATGCATGCAGTACTGCATTGGGGTCGATGTATGCAAGTACTACCTCACATAATATTCTGCTTTGGTGCTTAAGGAAAACTGATCTGATCTCTAATCTTAAGCATCTGGTATTTCTACACCATGCTTTCCAGCACTTTGGTTGATATATTAGTTCAGACATGGTCTTTATGTACTCAAGCTGTCAGCTGAGAGACTAAAATGGAAATTAAAAGGTAGCTCTGTTCTGTAGAAGCTTGCAGTCCTCTCTGGTGTGTGTTGGGAAATAACCAAATCTAATATCCTCTACTACTTTGCATAGATTCATTCCTAACCCTGATTCACGACACCACCTTCTCTTTTCACTTCTACATTCCATAGATTTAGTCCTGCAGTGTTTCAGAAAGTTTTTTTCCAGCATAAAGTCTGCTGGAAACAAATGGGAGAAGCCCTGAGAGCCAGAGCTATAGAGCTGCAATTTTCCTGATGAGTAGTCAGAAACCAACCAACCAAACGACTCTTCCCTGGTTGTCTTGTCCCCCCTCTTCTGCTGGCTGCCTTGCTTAGCAGGCTGTGTATCTCGTGGTTTTGAGGAGGGCAAGGTAAAAAAAATCCCTGACCATAGAGGAAGGAGGACCTGTTACCTAGCATTTGAAATACACCCCCTGCACAATCTCATGTAATGGCAAACTAATTTTAACAATAGGCAAGCAGTGTTCTGTTCTACAATTTTAGTAGTGATTGGTTATCTGACAGAGTCAGGGTGTAATTCTGTCTCTGAAATATGTTTACAGATGGGAAGACCATAATATATTTTCTCCATCAGTAAGCATGGTTCAAGAAGAAATTTAGAGCCTTTCTATCTTGTAAAGAAATCTGCAGTAATTTAGTGCACCTCTCTAAAGAGAAGTTAGCTTCCTTGTCCATTTTTAAGTGAATGCCTTTTGGAATATTGCCGTGTAGTACAAAATGTTTTTGAATATTTTGAATCTTAATTGTGTTAATGTTGTTTTACATAAAAATATTTGTTAGTGACATCAGTCAGCTATGTTCATCAAGAGTAGCTGTTGAAATAAGACACATCATGATTTGCCACAACTGGGTAATTTAATTTTTTTTCTTAATTGCTTTTTTCCTTCCATCCAGCAAGGGAACTTTAACAGCTCAGTTGGATCAGATGGTTACATGCTATCTATATTGACAAGTGGAATGTCACCAGTCACTTCTATTACTGAAGGTCTTCAGCAGGTAAGATTTGGGAAGGGCCCGTAGTCACAATTTCTTATAATTTAAAATATTTTAAAATGTAGAACATTATGCAAACAGTGATAATATTTTTCATCAAATGGCTGTTATAATGTGGAGACTTAGGTTTAGGAAACTGAAGTGGCATTTTCAAGCTGAAGCAGCAAGTTGGTGGGAAAGCTAAAATTAGTACCTGCTACTCAGTCCTGAACTGTTACGTAGTTATGATTTTCATGAGTTTGTTTTCTTGAGGTTACATAACATACCTGCCTGGACCTTTTTTTTATTTCACAAGTAAATAATATGCTACAATCTGGGATCTTAAATGAATTGAAAGATGTTTCTCTCTGTTTCCAGGTTGTTTGCATGGGCATTTTTCGCATCGTTGGCCTATTTTACCTAGGAAGTTTTGACAGCATAGTTCGTCACTGCATGATGCAAAGAGAAAAATCTGAAAGTGCAGATAAAACTGAGTAATGTTTACTTGGAATTGAAAGAAGAATGTCAAACAGTCGTGGACAGCTTGCTGCTTAAGTGGGACTCAGTTTTTCTCCTGAAGGATTTAGACTGGAAGTACTTGCGTATGTGACAGATGAGTCCCCTCAAAAGCTATGAAAGAAAACAAAAGTACAACTCCAGAAAATGCCAAACTATGCAGAAGTGTGAACGAGGATTAGAATGGGGTTTTTTTGGTGATTTGAATTGGAGCGAATTTGAGGAACTTGTAAGTGATCCCGCAGAGTAGAATTTGAGAATGGACTATGTGCGGTAATTCTAGACAAGTCCTTAAGTTTTCACACTTCGGTGCTTATGGACAAAATAAGTACCATAACAGACTGGGCTGAAGTAGATCGAAGTCCCCATAGCAAGTTGGTACCTTTTGCTAATGTTTTGGGACTGTTTTTAATTTAGAATGTTAACTTTTCCTTTGGCCAATCTACAGATCCTTCTGCCAGTGACAGCTTTCCTTATTCAATCCAACATGCAGCTGTGGAAACCTTAAGATGGCAGATACATCATCCAAGCTTTCTCAGTCTGGGAGTAATTAAAAAGTATGGTTTAATATATGCATACTTTCTAAAGGGAGATGAAGAACCCGTTCCCACAGAGAAATGCTGGAAGATGTGTCTGGGTCTGTAGCTCTTCTGGCCTTTGAAGTATTGGGGGGGGGGTGGGGGGCAGGGAATCAAACCAGTATCAAGCATGTTGATTATGACTTTCAGCATTTTAAGGCATTGGAATAATGTACAATTTTTACAGATACTTTTCCTTACCTGCCAGTTTTTGCTCTGGAAAGGAAAGTAGCTTAATGCTACTCTTATGCACATTATTTTTCAAAGCTGCAAATGATGAGCCAAACCAGTAGTTGATGGTAGAATCAATTGTAATTAAAATGCCAGGCTCTTCCAGTAGCAGGAATGTAGCTTTTTGGGGCAGGGGGTCAGGAGGGAGAGGGGTGTGTGTTAGAATGGCATTCCACACTTAATTTTATCCCTATACAGAAAAACTTTCGCATGACAAGAAATTATTTCAAATTCTCTCCTTCTGTGCCCCACTTCTAATCTGTTTCATCTCCATTACATGAAACAAGGCTGCTCAGCTGCTTCAGAATACACAGAACCTAGTGGCCGTTTCTAATCTGAAGTTTAACACTGAAAAAGCTTGATGCATAACAATCATGTTTTAAGGGTGCACTATGTATACTGTTTATTTAATGGACCACTATAGCAAGTGCCTTGTGAGCTGCTTTTTTTTTCCAAAAGCTGCATATTTTGTATTTGTTAGCACTGCTGTGTTTTCAGTGTCATATTTTCCACTTTCAGTCCATAATCTGAATCTAAAATTACTTGTAAAACTGGGCACTTTCACTTCCTTGAAAGTAGTACTTAACAACAAAATAGGCAAAATTGATTGCTTTTGTTAAGATATTCTCTGTCTATTTAAGAAGAGGTATTCAATTAAACTGAGGTGAAAAATAATAGATGGTTAACTGGAAAACCTTTAAAATGTAACTTATTGAGTCTGTTTATTTTCCATCTCTGAATTTGGTCGATCACTTTGCAAATTTTGTTCACATAGACTAAACTTGCTTTAATACCTGGTTTACAAATATATTTTGGGGGAGGGTCACATCAGCACTCTCATTTTAAGTGGTTAGACTTTCATTAGATTGCAAATGTTGAGGCATTGTTGAATTCTTCACAAAGGCTATGTTTTAGGTCCTGCCTCCTGATTTTGTTTAGATATGTGAAGTTCTGCATGCCTATAATATAATACTAAATTTGACAATAGAGTGTATTCCTGCATTTTTAAACTGCTGGGCTTCAGTGCAAAGAAATCTAGTGTGCATATGTTTCCTGTGCTGCTTAATGTGAGTGACATAATGGAACATTTACCATACATCCATTGTCAACCTTGCCATCTTTCTTAAAGCAACATAACAATACTATTTGGATCCTATTGTCTATCTTAATTCTCATTTTGTTGCAAATCAAATACTATTTCGGCCACCTGCAAAAGATACCGAAATGGGTGAATCGGTTGTGCTGTAGTTTGAAAGAAAAGCTTATGTAAATGACTTGACATCAACACAAGCTTGAAGGTCAGGACTTAAAACCAGTAAAACTGTGGATACTTGAATTTTTGGTTCTTCAGCTTGGAATGTTAAAGGGTTTGCACGTAAGAAACTTAATCCAGAAGGCCAGAGCACACACAAGACAGTATGGCAGCTGGGCCTCTAAAATATTTCAGGTTGGGCATCTTAGATCGCCAATCACTCTTTCTTGAGCAAAGAGTCCTCCAAATAATGACCGATACAATTCAGTGCAAGTGTCTGTGAAGGAGTAACAAGAACAGTGGGTGAAAGTTACGGCCCTGATCTATAGAGACATCAGTTCACACCCAGTTTTGCATAGTGTAAGTGGTTGTATTGACAGTAAAATGGTAAGTTGAATGCCTCAGCAATTCTGGAAATTGGAAGGAGGCAAGTTTTTTGAAGGAACAAGTAAAGAATAACCTTGTTAAAGTTCTAGTTTCTGCTGTTGCAAGTTAATGCAGTTAATTTTAACTGCTAAACTTTTCGGATGTTTTATTGTCAAAGCATAGTAAACTGTCAACTACAGCAACCTTTGGTGTAAATTTTGTTCCCTTATGCACATTCTGTCTACCAATATACTCATTTTAAGGTCCAATATTAAGTGAAGGAGATGCCTTGTAATCTTGTGGAAAAATGTTTAGCAGCCAAAAAAACTGTTTTGCCAGTTCAAATGTTACAAAACCTCTGCATCGAAATGTCTTAGCAGCGTGTTAGATCTGTGAAGAACTTCAAATACGCTTTATTACTTTTTGTCAAATTGTCAATAATTTAATCACTTGTGCCATATCAGTTGGTGTCTTTTCTCTTTTCTTGATCAATCTTTAAGATTCGATTTAGGCTTTGATAGTCTCTCCCATTCCATGCAGTTTCTAATGACTCTGCTTTAAATACAGATTTATTGTAACTCTACATATAGTTTACTTCACCAAGGTGTTCATGTGCAATTGAAATAGATTTAATATTTTACTAAGGAAAAAGATATAGGTAAATAAACTTTATTTGCTGTGAAAAGCTCTAGGCACTTTTAAATGGTAAAATATATATAGCATTATTTGTAAAAAGAAACTTTGTGCTTATTGCTTCATGATTTTTTTTTGTGCCAGAACTGTAAACTAGTTTTCATATTTTATATTTCTCAAAATAAATGGAGAATCAACAAAGCCTGTAACTTCTAAGTTCTTTGAGGGGAGGAAGAGCAATGGATAAATTCATTTGCAGGGCTAAGTGTTTTGGCTTTTTTCCTTCTCTTTTCTATTTTATAAATCTGGGATTAGTTCAGCAGGATCCTCTTAATTTTGTAGGACAACAGAGGGGGCAATATATACCTCCATTTCGGCAGGTTGGGGCAGAGGTGTACGGCAGATGAAAGATGTAAAGAATTGTGTCTGAATATTGTCAGCAGACCCAGTGTCATCAAACCATAATGAAAGTAAGGTTAAACGGGCAAAATCTGCCTTTATTGCAGGAGGTGCTGCCAGTATAACTAGTGCTTGTGCTCTCTGGACGTGGCTGTGAATCCTGATGAGCCAAGTAATAGTTACGGTAGCCGTCTTCCTGTACCCCCACCGAGCATGCAGCTGTATGGAAAATGACTACGTTACGTTTCAGCTCTGTGGTAGGAGGCTCGAGTGGATAGCTAGCGCCAGGATAATCGTGGGGGACGAATAACCCTCAGATACTTACTCTCAATGTAAATCCAAAATCGCAAAAGTTCAGTCTTCTAGAAAGACATTCTTATTAAGTTATCAGAGAGCCAAAATCAAAGATGGGTTGAGGAAAGAGTACGTTGTCTGAAAAGGGTTTTAGAGCTGAGGGGGTGATGTTAATCTTAGAATGTTGGAGAATTAAGTTTTGAACTGGAAGGAGGCCATGTTGCAACTGGAGCTGCTGCTTTTTCCTTTTCAGTAGAAGTAGCAGGCCAAAGTACATTTCATTCCTTTTCATAATTGGATTTCGGCTACAAATTACCTGGTAGCTCCTTCCGCCCCCGCCCAGCTGGCATCAAGCACTCTGAAGAGTAGGTGCATGTTTGATTGTCTGTCAAAAATGATAGTAAAACCTCATGAAGTCATTTCCTTTCCTCTGTCATGGGAGGGAGAGACTGTCACAAGGGACAGAGACCTTTAAACGAGGTGTCTGCCTTGCCACACCTCCCATCCTCTTTCTATTATTTCCTTTCTTTCCTTCCTTATTTCCTACATGCACTGAAGTGGTGAAAAAGACAACTGTCCTAATCTTCCATTGGTGGTGGTCTGCGGTGGGGGGAAATAGTGCTGTTGAGCTTTTGGACTGAAACTTGCACTGAAGGAAGCGGAAAGTGCAAATACTGTTGGGTTTTTGTTTGTTGGTTTTATTTGTGTGTGGTTTTTTTTTTTAAACCCCAAAGATGTGTACCTAATTTGATGGAGAGGGGCGGGGTGGAGTATTTCATCAAGCTGATTTGGGAAGGTTTGCTGTTTGAGGAAGCCTTGATGAAGAAATGTAATCCCAGACCTCCTCTGGGGTAGAATACCACCAAGCCACCCTGAAATTTTATTTTTCGAAGTTGAAAACAAGTTTGTTTTCAGCTTGGAGGGGAATCCCCATGTTAATTTTAAACCTTTCGAGTTCCAACTCTGAAGTTTGTTCTGTAGTAGTGCTGCTACAGCAATGTAAATAAACACAAGGGGTGAAAGCAAAACATGCATGACTAGAACTAAGTCATGATACCAAGCACTGAGAACCAACTCCCTTGGCCAAAATAAGGTGCTAAATCTGTAAAGGTACCAGCTGTAAATAATGTATATAAAAATAAGCCTAAGAACAAATTTTAAATGTTCTAGGTAACTTGTAACTGGAGGAAATACCCTTTTCAAGGCTAACAGGTGCATCACAGAAAGTAGTTAATGAGGTGTGTCGGTCTTTATTTCACCGCATTCACCCCCAAAAAATGCTGCCCCACTCTGAGAATTGTTAAGAGGTGTCATAAAAGTTTATGGATCAGAGATGGATGTTCCTATTTGTCCGGCAGGCGCTTCCTATTTCCTGTTCCTCAATGCTGAAACTGTCTCCTTCGTGCTTCTGCTCTTTCAGCTGGGAAGTTGGTTTCCGATTCCTTTTTCCATAGCAGAAAGAAGAAAGGGCATCGGCAGTGTTGCCCAAATCACAAGAACAGGGCGGTGGCTCGTGAAGGGTGGTGAGACAGCTCAGATACTGTAGAGGCAAGACCTTGTTGCCACATGGCGAAGTACGAGATGTCAAAGAGAAGGATTTCCAGAGCTGCATGCAGTTGTTTTGCCTCCTTCTAATCCAAACCATGGGCCTCTGTATCTTGACAAGAAGGGAAGATGGTTGAGGGATGAGTACAGTAAAAGGGGCCTGAAAGTCAGGAGCTGTTTGCTATGTTGGACCCTAAGGATATTATCTGCGTAGCTCATCCAGCTGCCTTTCCTGATGAGCATAATTAAGCCCCATGAAATAAACTATAATTGCAGGTTGAGCCTGCTTTAAGCATTTTACAGTAGCATTCTTGGCTTTGCAAGTGCTTCCAGCCAAGAAGGATCCACTCCACACCTGTAGCATTTGCGACACTGGCAGGATGAAAGGCAATCTCCCATTTCAGGAACGCACTCTGAGGAAGCGAAGCAGTTTGTTCAGGTTAACCTGCCACCATCCTGATTAAAAATTAGGAAGACACGCATCCAGGCTTCATGGGTGCTACTTTTCCCTATACTTTTTACATGCAGAAAACTGGTTTTTTAAAGCATTTTATACAACAGACCCTAGCTGCTGCCTACACAGCAGTGTTGGGCAGCACGCTGAGCGCAAAACAGATTAAACGGTCTTAGCAATAAATGATGTACAGTTGATAGCAGAGAATTGCATGCATGCATGCAAGTCCCTTGAAGAGCACTGTTTTCAAGGCATTCCATGCAGTTTGGCAGTGATGCCGTAGGTCCCTGGGTATCGTGGTCTCATGTGCAGAAACAAACATGTAGGGTCATTCGCTTGGCGGTTAAATGTAGTCGGGGCAAGTTAGAAAGCTCTTGCAGGCACAAAGGCATGCAGAGCAAGTGCATGCTGGCGTGGAAAGGAGAAGCACTGAATGCCTTGAACAGAGGAAAGCAGATGAAGCACGGCTGTGGGTGGCACAGACAAATGCCTCCCTGGATGTAGCACCAACAAGCACTTACAGTGCCGTTGGCTGCTGGTTTTTATATGTGCAAATTCCCCACCCGTGGGCACGATCTTAGCGGACTCTTTCAATAAACCCAGTATTTAAGCTGTGCTGGAGCATCATAAGGCAAAGGACTTCTTCAGTCGTCGTAATTGTATTTACTGATACCACTCTATTTAAATAACTGCTTTTGGGTTAGCCCAATTTAGTTTTTTGTTGGGGATCTTCTGGTTTTCGTCTGCCCTAGGATAAGAAAATCTCTGCAGGTTTACAGCAAAAGATGTGGCAATGCCCTTGCTCACTTGGAGTGCTGTCACATGGTGCAAACATACACCCCAGTTTGTTTCATGCCTGCTCAGGCAGGGCTTTAAACAATCGCTTGCTTCTCTCCAACTTGGCTGCTCATGAGCCAAGGAAATAAAAGGGTGGGCAGATCACCAGGAGCTAGAGTTGCTGTTGAAATCCTGTTGATGTTAGTACAAAGGTACAGGGAAAAGGTGTCCACTTTCAGATTGCCGGGAAGTTCGGTGTTGCCAGGCATAAAGAACTTTTCTGGAGCACTGGTTAATAATGCATCCACAGCGCGTGGGGCCTCTGGGAAGCTATCAAAGAACCAGCAGGCTTTGCAGGATCCTGCCTGCTTGGTCAGTTGCCCAAGCCCGGATAAGAAAGCCACCTCATGAAAATAATCTGTCCTCTACACTGCCAGACCTGACTGATGCCTGTTGTCAATTCTCTTACCTCTGTAGTTGTCACAGGAGCTTTTTTCACGTGAGCTTCTGTTTGTATTCCTAATTGAGTTCCCGTTCTTTATACAGCTGCTACTTCTTATTAGGCTGATTAATGTCAGTGGGCCGGCTCACATAAAGGTAAATGTGTGTGCAGAAGGATTTGCAGGATCAGACCTTGAGTAGTCAGCTTGTTATTCTGCTACCTAAAAGCGCCATAAAGATTTCTTAGCTGACTTTACATGCTCATTCCAGGTTCCTTGACAAATCCTGAGCCTTTCTTGCAGGTTTGTTCTATCTACCCCCAAAAGCATACTGCTTTTGTTTTGGATGTCTTTTTAACTGTTGTTTTATCCCGCTGGGCTCCAACAAACAGGCAAGGTAAAGAGCAGTACTGTGATGCAAACTTGTGACACTTTAATAGATGCTCATCACCCACTCAGGTAGCATTATAATTGGGTTTAAGATGCCACTCCCTTCAATTGCAGCCATAAATGCAGGTCAGATGCAATGCATTGGACACATTAAGTTAAGAACAGGAAAGACTGTTTGAATGCACATAATTTTGTTTTGTTTTGTTAGAGTGCCAATTTGTCATTCTTCAAGGTACAGTTTTTGTTTCCCATGACTCATCGCTAATACCCTTGCTTAAAGCAAACGGTTCCTAGGATTTTCCCGTGTGTTTTTCTTCTCTTTTTTTGGTACAGTCTGAGCTGTGTTTGGTATTAGCAAGCCTTCCCACAAACCATGACCACTAATTTGCTATTAAACTTAAGACGGCTGGGATCTATCATTCCTATAGTGAAGTGCTGAATGTAGAGCCGGTGGGGGAAAAACATAATTAGTAAGTCCATTCCAAACAGAGCATCTCATAAAGTTTTGCTCTACCCGTTTCTATCAGAAATCAGTTACAAATTCTGAAACTACTTCATTTTACTGGTGACATGCCCTCGTTACACTCTGTTCGTTTAGTTGGTCTTACTTGAATTTCTGCATACCAAATACCGTTAAATACCCTAAGCAAATTCATATTTTTCATCAAGTGATATTTTCAATTTCTCCTTACAAAAGCCCATCGGCTTTTTATGCATCTTTGTTTCCTGCATTACTCCCACACTGATTTATCCTCTTTAAAACTGATCCTGCTATGACATTGCTGTGCAGCTTACCCACACAGTTTTTTCTGTGTTACTTAACATCTGTGTCTGGTGTATTTCCAGTTGCAGGACCAACTATATTAGATTTGGTCACCAGCACAGTGACAGACTGAATCAGCAGCCCGGCTGGTTACAGCTTTTCTGATTTTCTGTATCACTTGTTCCATTTAAGCTACATGGGAAAGTCGGATTACTTTCTGTATTCAGAGGAGACCTTGTTTTTTTTCCTTTCTCTTTTGGTGCAAGAATATAAAGGCGGTGATTTTATGTGGTTGACAGATCTCTTGTCTACGTTTCTGCCGTCAGAAGTGATCCCTCAGCTGATCGCAAACGCCTTCATTTCTGACAGACAGACAGAGATGAGGTCTGTTTGCACTCCGGCATTTCGCCACGCCGTGAACTTCACGCGTGCACCGGTGGGGCACAGCCCTTACCCCGTGTCTACGGAAAGCATCGCCCATCTTCTTTTGACCTCTTTTCACCTGCTGTCCTGCAACCTCTGTCCCTCTTTAAGCCCCGCGAACACAACCAACCCCGTCCCAAACATCAGCAGATCAGCAGGCGGGAGTGAATGCGGGGTGGGGGCGGGGGGGGGCACAGCATTACTCTCCTAATTCCCCGGGCGCGTATGAGGCGGGTGAGCCCCAGCCTGCCGGGAGGGGACGGGGGGTCCCGGCTGCCCAGGGCCGAGCCGCCGCGCCCGGGGCGAGCAGCGGCCGCTGGGTGGCAACAGCCGCCCGCCGGGGAGGCGCTGCCGGCGGGGAACGGCGCTGCCGGCCCCCGCTCCGCACCGCACCGCTCCGTACCGCACCCCACCGCCTGCCGCCCGCGGAGCCTCGGCCAGCGGGAGCATCCCTCCTGTCGGGCTCTGCGCTCCCCGGCGGAGAAAAGAGCTGGCAGGGAGGTGGGAAAATGTCACTAGGGACGGTGCCGAGCGCCTTAACGCCCCCCCCTCCCCCAAAATAAAAGGTGCCCAAACAATTAAACATCCTGAACGCCCCTTCAGGTGGCTGGAAAGGTGCTGGTTTGTCCACGTTAGAGACAGATCCCGTGGTGAGGCCTTGAAACGAATCCCTCCATCACCCATGGCACAAGCCAGCACCATGAGCGTATGGGGAGTCCTTCCCCTTGGGATGCCCGGGCCTCCTCTTCTTCTGGATGGCGCGAAAGCCGATCGCCCTCCCCACTCCGGTGGGCCTTCCTCAAGCCGGGGAGCTGTCAGCCTGTGAGCCACGCGTGATGGGCCGGTGTGTGAAGGAAGCGTGACCCTGAAGATGGAGGCTCGGAGGGCAGCGTGTGTGCATTCCCTCTGCCCCTTGTCAAAAGGAGCTCACGTTCACAGATTAATTCATGCCTTCTCCTCCTTTTAGGTTCAGAGTAGTTTATAGCTGAGATTATCATCCCAGTCACCCTGAGACCGACAAAAATTGAGAGAATTTATCAAACGTCTCTCTAACACCCACCCACCCATATTAAGCAGAGAAGGGCGCTGAGCATCTCCTGTTCCTGTCTCACTTGGCTTTACCCTGGGGTGGCTCCCCATTTCAGGCGGGGCTGCCCCGGCATCACTCACCCCTGCCCTGATGCGGCTTGGCGGGGTAGCGAGGGGGGAAGAGGGGACTGAGCCATCACCGCTTCCCAGCGCTGTGGGTGGGTTTAACCTACTTTGAAGGTTTACTCTGCTTCTTTGGTCAAGATCCAGATTAATCTAATCTCCAAACACTCCGGTTCCCCCCTCTTCAATCTAAAAGAAATTCCATGCCGGACGGAGGGACAAGTCAAACCCCGTTTCTGAAAAAAAGTCCCCAAATCCCATCTCCCCGCCTGTCCCACGGGCAGGCCTGAAAACCGAGCGGGCGGCGTGCCTCGAGCAGGTGTGCGGGGCCCCGCACCGCCGGGGGGCCACCCGCAGAGGCGGCCGCGGGGCCCGGCCTGTCCCCGGCCCCGCGGGGGCTCCGCGGCCGCGCAGGGGCTGCCGTCAGGGCAGACCGCCCCGACCCAAGCGCCTGTCTGCCTACACCGGGCCACTTTTCATTTTAAAAGGGCGATTCGGGATTTATTTATTTTTAAAAAATTAAATCCGCGCAGCTGCAGCGGCCTCACCCCTCCCGCACGGTGCGGGGCGGCAGAGGCGCGGAGCGGGGCGCGCACCCCCGCGGAGGGCCGGTCGAGCCCCCAGCCGCCCGCCGCGCTGCCTGCCCGCTTCCTCCGGGCGGGCGGGGGCGGCGGGGGCGGCCGCCAGCACCACCCGCGGCCCGGGTGCCGCCCCTCCGCTCCGCCCCGCCGCCGCCGCCGCCGCCGCCGCCGCCGCCGCCGCCCCGCCGGCGGCCCCAGGCCCGCGCCGCGATGGAGGGCGGGCCCGGGCTGCGCGGGGCTGCTCGCCTCCCCCCGCCGCCTTTTTTGGGTTGGTTTTTTTTTGCCTTTTTTTTTTTTTTTTTTTTTTAAGCACCCCCCTTCCCCATTTCCCCCTTTTCTTGAATGAAGCGTGAGGCGGAGCTCTAGGAAACCACCGCGCCCGGCTGCGCCGCGCGGGGCCGGGGCCGGAGCCTCCCCCTCGGGCTCCGCTCCTCCCCGCCTCTCCCCGCCCCCGCCGCGCCGCTCCGCTCCCCGCCGCTCCCCGCTGCCGCTCCCCGCCGCCGCCGCCGCCGCCGCCGCCGCCGGGAGAGCTCCCCGCCCGCGCCCGCCGCCGCCGCCGCCGCTCGGAGCCGCCGCCCGGAGCCGCCGCCGCCGCCGGCGGCAGCAGCAGCAGCAGCGCGGAGCGCCCGGAGGATCCGCCCGGAGCCGGCGGGGTGCGCGGGGCTGGGCGGGCGGGCGGGCGGGCGGGCGGGGAGCGGCGCCGCGGTCCCCATCGGCACCAGTCACACCGCACACACGCCCCGTCCGCGCCCCTCCGCGGCAGCGCCGCGGGCTCTTCCTCCTCCGATACAAAGCTGCTCGGGAAATGGCATTTCTCCCCGGAGCTACAGTCAAAAGCGATTTTCCTTCTTTATTTTTATTTTCATTTTTCATTCTTGTTTTTACGCTCTTCCTGGTGAAAACGAATTAATTACCTAAATACATTATTTTTTTTTAATTATTCTTTTTGGTGTGTGCGTGCGTGTGTGTGGAAGCACCGGGCTCCTGCGATCGGTGTCTGAATGAAACTACGTAAATGCATATGTCTGTACGTTGCACTGGAGGGAAAAACAGAGCACTTCTGCGAGAGCTTGGATTCAAATGCGGTTCATCTGGTCTCCAGGATTTTCCGTCTCTTTGGGGTTGTTCGCCTTCCCGGGCTGCGAGGCGGGATTTCTGAGCTTTGACACATCTTTGGAGATGTCAGTTAAACAGGAGTCTGGGAAAAAACAATCGAAATCGTAGAGATTTTTTTTTTTTTTTTGGTCCCCTTCCCATCCCCTTGGTGACTTGAAGCATCGACGCGGCCAGAACTTAACGTTTCTGAAGACTTGTGATGTTTGGGTTTTGTTGTTGCTATTTTTTTTTTTAGAGGAAACTTGACAGAGGAACATATTTATAGTCCAAGTAAGTACTTTACAGAGGAAATTTAGTTTGTGTAACTTAACAAAAAAAAAAAAAAAAAAAAGGCAGTGTTGAGGTTTCTAGCTTAAAGTGCGTTGGATTAACGTTCATCCAAGGCTGTTTAGCAAATCGTATTGAATTGCAGTTTTTACGGTGTGTGTTCGTCTGCTCCTTCGTGTCCGTGGTAGTTCAGCACCTAGGGGAAAATGCACCTGATTTTGAATCGGTATAATATTTTTTAAGATGTATTCCAACACCGAGGAGGAAATGGTCCTAAAGTAAATTTATAATAAGTAATAAATGTGCACCTGGAAGTAAAGTATTTACAGCATTTTAATCCCTATTTATACTGTGCATCTCAAACCGAGGAGGAAACACTGAGAAGACAAAAGTACCTCCGAGACCCTGAGAACTCCCCCACACCACCATGAATGAAACCGTGCCCGATACAGTAACTGGATTATAATTTTTGGTGTTATTAATTTTATTATTATTGGCTGCTTTACTTTTTTGGGTTCATCCTGCTCCTCTTCTTCCTCTCTCCCTTCCTCTTGCTGCTTCCTCTTGGGAATTATGGCTCATCCGGGGAGAAGAGGCTACGATAACCGGGAGATAGTGCTGAAGTACATCCACTATAAACTCTCGCAGAGGGGATACGACTGGGCTGCCGGCGAGGACAGGGCACCCCTGCCTCCGGGTCTCTCTCCTCCTGCTGCTGCTGCTGCTGCGGTTGCTGCTGCTGGGACTTCCTCTGATCACACTGGGCTGGTGTCTCCGCACCCCGAGCCCCCCGGCTCGGCTGCTGCTAGCCACGTGCCCCCGGCCGAGGGGCTGCGCCCCGCACCCCAGGTCGTCCACCTCGCCCTGCGCCGGGCGGGGGACGAGTTCTCCCGCCGCTACCAGAGGGACTTCGCCCAAATGTCTGGCCAGCTGCACCTGACGCCCTTCACGGCCAGGGGCCGCTTCGTGGCGGTGGTGGAAGAGCTCTTCCGAGACGGGGTTAACTGGGGCAGGATTGTGGCCTTCTTCGAGTTCGGCGGCGTGATGTGTGTGGAGAGCGTCAACCGGGAGATGTCTCCCCTCGTGGACAGCATCGCCGCCTGGATGACCGAGTACCTGAACCGGCACCTGCACAACTGGATCCAGGACAACGGAGGCTGGGTACGTCCCCCGATCGCTCGTTCCCTCTCCCGCTTCTGGCCCGCAGCGGGTGGGGCTCCGGGGTGGGCCCGGGGGGTTGCACCCACGTGGCGGGGAGCAAAAGGTTTGCCTGGGGGGTGTCTGCACTGGCGCATGCCGAAGCAGCGTAGGCCTTTCGCCAGCTGTCGAGTTCCACCTCGTTGCATGGTTAGGGTGGAGCAGTTTGGGAAAGGGGGAGCAGCGACAGCTCGGGAGCAAAAAGGATGAGCGAGACGCCCTCTTGATCAGTGGTCTCCGCTCTCCTACCTCCGTCCACCCTCGCCCGCTGGCAGCACCAGCCCCGGTCACGGCAGGGTCCCGCGGCGGGGTGGGAAGGGGCAGCAGAGACGCCCGTTCCAGCTGCCGGGGCAGGCACGTCGTGGCAGGTCGCAGGCTCAGGGGTGACAGGGACCGCGTGTGCGTGCGCGCAGGCATCCCTGCCCGTTAGGGGTGACGTGCCAGGGAGGCGGACGACGAACACGGGATCCCCATGCTACAGGAGAGCAGGTGGCTGTCGGTGCTGGCGACTACAGCTGTGGTGGCAACGGGGTTTTATGGTACAGGATACGTCTAGTGTGAAAAATCTGTCTTTGTCTCGAGATAAAACAAAGGTGCCAGGAGCCGTGTCTGTGGGATTGTTCTGGAAAATGAGTGTTTGTTGTGATCCAATGAGGGACCGTGTGTCTGAGGTAGAGATCACCTCTGGCCAGGGCTGCCTTCAGCATCACCCAGAAAGGGAAGATTTCAATTTGTGGAAAATGGACAGCTTTTACACTGGTAGTAAATCAAAAGCTTTTCCTTTTTCTCCCTCCCTCTTTCCAAAATAAATAACCGCATTGAAATTGGGAGGGTATCTCTTTCCTTTTTCCCTGTATTAATTGATACACTGTAACAAAACGTGGTCCCAGACACTCTCCTGCAAACCAAACCTGTTGTATGTGTAAAGCTTATGACATTAACGTGTTGGGGGAAGAAACGCTAAGAGTGATACCGAAGCAGAAACTTGAAGCACAGGCTGAGAGCTGGTGTAAGTCACCTAGAAATGGAGGTCTGCTAGGTAGGAGACCCGCAATTTCAGGTCCTGTCCCCTGTGAAATGCAATCAGAGCTGACTCTAGTTACACAGCACACCTTTAAGAGGCGTGTGTAAAGGAATGTGAAGTACAGTGTATGTTTCCCAGTTAACATGGTTTGCAAGCCCGGTGCTTGTGAAGCATTACCACATTAAATTCTCAGCATTGGGTCTCTTGCTAAGTCAGCGTTAGGCTCGGTAACGTGTCATCCACGGTGACCATCTCTGTTAAAAAATGAAGATGCTGCCTTCCTGATGCTGAACCCACCTGACCAAAGGGCATACGTGTCCGGGGATCCAGAGGACCTCTATATGCTGCCCCACCGAAGGGAGTGATGCTCTGGGGCCCTTTTCGCAGCATGAATCCACATTGCATGCCTCCCAGAGGGGTGCTGCAGGTCCCTGGCTACAAGTCATGTTGGAGGCAGGATCGTTCTCCTGCTCTCCCTTGCTTCCACCAGGAAGAAAAAAAAATTTCAAGATTCATGGGGCCAGAAGGGGGAGCAAAAAATGTGTGTGCGTGCGTGTGTGCGTGTCTGTATTTATATACATGTGTGTATACAAATATGCATACATATACAGACACACATACATATATACACACAGATAAAATTACTCCAGCGCTCAGTGGTTGGGAACACACTTGGGAGAGGGAGACCTGTCCCCTGATCCACTGTTTCATGGATCACTGCAGAGGGTTCATTGTGTTATCTTTTTTTTTTTTTCCTTTTTCACAAAACAGATAACTGGCGGGGGGGGGGAAACTCTGCAAAAAGTTCAGGCTTTTGGAGCCCTTGGCCGGTTAAAAGACGAGCAGCTAAAGGGTTAGGGATTTTGCGACTGCACTTCTGGGCTGGGATGCCTAACTTGTGCGTAAGTCCCTCCTCAGGCTGGAAGCCCGTTTGCAGAGCTGGGGCCCTCGGTTCGCTCCAGAGCCAGTGAAGTCATTCTGTTGACTCCAGTGAGCTTTGGATCAAATCCGTAAGCATGCTGGAGATATATTGTCCTGCGGGTGTATTGTGTAGAGAGAAGCATAAATAATGATTAAAACTGAGAATGTGAAAAGACAGGTGTTACCAGGTGTGACTGGCCAGATGAGGTGAGTGCTGGAGCTGTTTCTCGACAGTTAGAAATGCAAGAAACTCAGAATATGAACATCGTCTGCCTTTAAAAGGAAAAGATACTTCTTATCGATAGCCGTTTAGTTGTTTATTGAGGTTTCCTATAAACAAAATCTCCAGAATTTGGAGGCATGTGATGCCATTTACTGCCACGTGTTATTTGTAATGTACACATGGAAGAAGATGGGCAAAATATTACCCCAGGGTGGCTTTTGCCGGGCTGTCTGGTAAATGGCTGGTACCTTTGAGCCATGGGGTTTATTAAGCACAGACAAAACCTTCTAGCTGGTTACAAAGAGCAGAAGACTAAAACAAAGTTGCAAACGCAGCCTTTAGGATCCTCTCTTCAGCCAGAAGAAATCAAGGATGG
The DNA here is from genome assembly GCF_963921805.1 of Phalacrocorax carbo. Taxonomy (NCBI): domain Eukaryota; kingdom Metazoa; phylum Chordata; class Aves; order Suliformes; family Phalacrocoracidae; genus Phalacrocorax; species Phalacrocorax carbo. The sequence continues at coordinate 91,673,845 of NC_087514.1, read as the reverse complement.
CGTGGGGCAGTGGATTTTTCTGTTTTTCCTTTTTGTAGCTTTCAGGATCTGTCGGTGGAAAAGCATACATTAACATATGCAGTCAGTCTTCAGCTTGGCACTTGCAACATACCCCGCGTACAGACCTTATTAAAGCATCATAAATGGCTCTTCCGAAGTAGCTGATCGCCTTGTAGGTGGTGGTGCTTTGTAGGACCTCAGCACAGCTGCGTGAAGATCTCCCTGTCACGCAGGTTCCTACAAGTGGGAGCGCCGGCTGTTGCAGCCTTCTCCTCCATCACGTTGTGGCTCCCTGGTATGTTGCGGAGCAGTGAGTTTATTAGAGTAGGGAAAAGAGTAGTAGTAGGGAAGAGAGCATCGGAGTTAGTCACAAGCATGTGTTACACAGTGAGTAAGTTGGACAGCATGTGCTTTTAGTCTATTGTATGGGCCTGTGTCTTACACTCAGGCCTGAACTTTGGTCAAAATGACTTTCTTATTTCTCTGTTTCTTTTGAATAGGTTCTATCAGTTGAGAATGTATTTTCAGGACATGAATTCTTTATATTGCAAGGAAAATGAAGAAGGAAAGAAGCATACCAAAGGGCAAGTTGGAAGGGGCTATAGCTGGTGGAGTACAAATTTCGGGCTCTAGACATCGCTGTTAATGGTGTCTAGGGATTGTTAATACCCTTACAATACACAGCATCATGGGTTTGTTGGAAACTTAGAATAAGCAACAGATGGGGACTGCCTGCACGGAGGCTGTATTATTAGCTTGTGGTTCTGGTGGCAAATAAATGCAGCTTTCAAAGATTTTCACGTAGGCCAGGATACCGCAATATTGTACTTTGGCCTGATAACATCTTAATTGTGTTACAAAAGAAATAAGAGGAGAACCAGCTCATCTCTGCAATTTCGTGGTACTTGGTATAATGTATGCTTTCTGATTGACAACTTAATGGCTTCATTTCGTTTTTTAGAGCCTGGTGTTTGAGCTGCTGCAGAAGGACTGGCTTGGCAGCGGGCTGTCGCGCTTGGCGACTTTTGACTTTGACGTAGGGAACATTGAAACGATGCAGCCGGTGTGGGGGAAATAACTGTGTTTGTCTTGCACTGATGGCTTCCCTCTTTGGTCACACAACCTAACACGCGTGGGAGCCGTCCTCAGCTCTGGGCGCTTCTAGTCCAACATATGGCTTCCTCCCTGAGCTGTTCAAGAAAAATCAAGAACATTGAGAACTATAGAAGGAGACACAGGCACCATCATATATGTGTAGACAAGTACATTTTTGGTGTAAAGAAGCACAGGTGAGGGAAGGAGCATCATGCTGAAAATTCAGCCAAGAAAGCATGATTTTAAATGACAATATTTACATTTGATCCAGGAATGTGATAGTCATGTGTTTTCATCCGATTCTCTTCTTTTATTGTGGTTCTTTATTCTGTTTGAGGGTTAAGGCCAGGCATGGGGGAGGATTTAAATGTCTGAAGTGGACCTTAGGTGCTGCATAAGTGCTTGCATCGTCTGAATGCCTGCCTAGCCAGAACGGTGGCAGAAGTCCCTGGCTTCTCGCTGTTCCTCGCCCAAACCAGTCAGGAGCTGCTCTTGCCCTGGGAGAGGGGAGCCGCTCGGCACGCTGTGGGGGACACCGTTCCCAAGAACGGTTGTGTCCCGAAGCCCACAGGCATCCTCTGGCCCAGCCACTGTCACTCATGTGCCATCCTCACGCACAGACACAGCAGGGGAGAAGTCCCTGTGTTTCCTGGTGGCTCCTTGGTTAGGGCCTGTCCCAAGATACCGGGAGGTTTGCCTACGACACTTTCTCCAGCCCAGCAGGGGGATTTACACCCACATCTCTAACATCTCAGGAGGCTTTGCCTGCCAAGTGGCTGCTGGTTTTGCTGAGGTGTCCTCCCCTTTGGCAACAGGGCTCCTCCTCCTTCTGTGGGGGTGAGATTTCATTTGGTTGAGGAGGAAGAACCGGAGTGTCTAATTCCTGCTGTGTGATATGTTTTCTCAGGTGGCTGTCTACAGCCAAGTGAATAAATGTGTCTTGGACTAGCAACTAGACCCCAAGTTTCCCTTCTCCTGGGTTGACTGCCCTAATCACTGAGCTTCCTCTTTTTTTTTTCTTGCGTAGTAGATCATTAATTCTCTTTGCTCGGTGGCATGCCTTGGGAGGGAAAGGTGGAGAGTTGCTGTGCCCCGCAAGGGTCCCATAGCCCCCTCAGGAAGGTGAGGGATGGCAGGTGTGTCTGCCTCTGGGACAGTGCTAGAGGTCGTGGATATTGGTGTGAGGCAGGGGCCTTCCTGTGCTCGTGTGTGGGGCACCGACCGACGTCTCATCCCTTTCGGGCTCTGGAGCTGCTCTCCCAGCAGCTCGGCCAGGCACCCTCCTGCACAGCACGTTGCTTCTCTTGCAGGTCCCAAGCAAAAGCCTCTTGCTCATCTGGTACAGGATGGTGCCTTGCTCGGAGCCGGATGCCCTGTGCTGGAGCAGAGGTGCTTTGAGTTTTTTTTGCCAGCGACATGCGGCCTTGTAACGACTCAATCCCCAGTGGGGCTAACCCCAAGTCACTGTTTGACTAGTAAAAGGAAACTATCTGAAATCCACTCAGTTAAATAAATGAATTGGCAGTTTCAAGTGCTACACCTTCTAGGTCCTTTGCCAGTGTTTGTGGCTTTGTGGGTTTATAATCAAATTCTCAAAATATTATCAAAATATTTTTCTTTTTGCTGTTGCTGAAGAGTGAGAAATTCATTCTGCAGAGGATCTGTGCTGAAGCAAGGAGTAGAAGAGCTAGGGCAGAAAGAGAAAATGATTGTGGTTCTCTAGTCCCTTTCATTTATAATAGCTTTCTCCGTAGCTTGCAACAATCTTAGGTTGCGAATTTTCTCAGAAGTCTCTTCTATTTTTTTTTTCTTTTTTTTTTTTTTTTTTATTAAACGTATGTATTGACCGTGACCTTTACAATTTCAGAACCAGGGGTCTCGGTTATGGAGATGATGTCATTTGCCTTGATCTTGCAAAGAACCATAAAGTTCAAACAGCAATCCTATTAAAAAGTTTTACTTTACTTTCAATATTGAGAAAGAAGTTAGTTCTGTGCCTGCATTAACACAGGCCTCTCTCGAGCTGCTGTGTTAGCTCTGCTGGGCAGTAAGTAGCTTAGTTTGTCAAGTGCATAGCTTGAAATTCAGAGTTGGTAATCCACAAAGAAAATCCAGTTGAATTTTTCTGCCAAGGCACAATCATTTCTCCGATGGCAAAGCACAGCTCTAGCAGGAGAATCACAAGACCTATGCAATGATGTGTGAAATTGCATGTGAAGCAGAAGCATTTTCTCAGCAGCCAGATACGAGGGCCTGGGCTTCCTAAGGCAGCATGGGAACTTTGTACTGCATCGCTAGCAAACATTAAGCTCTGGTGCCTGATACAGGCGTCCTTGACGAGAGGGTCATCTTTCAGCGGGTTGGATCTGGGATAGTGGAGGGAGGTGGATTTAGAAACAGGAGCAGCACTTGGGTGTCGCTCTGAAACCTCTGCTGTGGTTTTGGTCTCGTGTGACGGTTTGTGCCTGGCGCGCTGACGAGCCAGCCTCGCGCTCCACCGTCGCCACCGAGGGATGCCAGGCCCAGGACTTGGGGCAGAACTGGCTCAAGTGGCAGCTCTCCGTACGCTGCCCTGCTTGTTAACGTGAGCTGCCAGCAGTCTTGCTGCGTCCTTGCTTTCCCTCGCTCCGCAGCCACCTCACCAGGCTAGCCCGCACTGTTTCAGCACCGCAGTCCTACCCCGGGGCTGCCAGCAGGACAGCGGGCACACGCTCCTGGCCTGGCGTCTGGGCAGCTGCAAACTGGGTCAGCAGCCTTGGCAGTCGAGCAGTTGTAGCTAAAAACCAGCACGGTAGGTCTGATTAAATAACAACTCACCTGTGGCAAAGTGAATTTTTATTTTTTGGCTATTGCGTTTCCATCCCTTTTAGTGATTGGGTTTCAGTGAAGGGCGCAGGTGGGCAGGGGTGAGTGCACAGCCGTGCACCCCGTGGCGTGCCGGCCAGGCATGCTCCCCACTCCCATGGCGCACACGCTTGTATTCAGCAGGTGTCTGGTTCTTTGCCTGTTTTGTCTTTCTGCGTCATGGAGGGCTGGTGGTCCTCGGCTTTCTGCAGGCTTTTCTGACCGCCCCTTTCCATCACCACTGCTGGCACCGGGCACTGGGCATCAGACACAGTCCTGGGTGCTGCCGCCCGGCCATGGGCTGTGGCGTGCACCGGGTCCAGCCCTTCCCACCTCCCTCCCTGGCCTCATTTCCCTTCACGCCCTTGGGAGGGTGGAGCCCAGCCCCGTTTGGTTTGTTGTTTTTTAAAAAATTATTTATTTATGAGCACCTGGTGGCTGCTCCCATACCTGCTGATTTAGTAACAATAGTAACGCTTGTTTCTCGGTGGCAGCAAAATACTGAATATTTCTGAGGGTAGTACCGTCCTGGTTTATTTTCCATTTCATACATAATAATAGGATGGATGGAGGTGTGCTGTGTTCCTCAGCAGGATAACATCCAGGCCTTCTTGGCAAACATGAATGCTGATGACAGATTTGAGGGATTTTTATTTTACTCTTGCCTTCAGTCTCATTAACAATCTGATGCCCTTTTTTTTCCTCTCTTTTTTTTTTTTTTGCTCCTGAAAGACAATGAAACCAGATAACTTTTCCAAATGTATCTAAAAGACTGGAATTTAATTTCTGTTATTTTATCCTAATGTTAGTTTGCTGTCATAATTATTGCATATCAGTACACTTTGCTAAATCCCCCTCTCTGGAAAGTTCCCTGCAGGTTTCTGGATTTTACACTTAATGAGTAAGAAAACAAAGCTGGTTTAGAAAGTGTTGCTATTTACTTCGATAGGAACAGGAAGAGGCGCTTAATTGGACAATTGTAGTTATGTTTACTTTGTATATGCGGCAAGAAAAATAAGATCAAATGAAAAAGCCACAGCTTTTTAATTAGTAGAGAAAAACGGCCTTTTCTGCAACGCATGACTAAACTTTGGGAGCTGTTTTCATGGGAGAGCTGTGAGTGGAAGTACTAAGCTGCATTCAGGAAAGGTTTAGGTATTTATGAGGGTAAGAAAAACATCTATACTTGTGTTTGAAAAAAATTGGAAGGGCAGTCATACACCTTGGGGTAAAAAGGGTAAAAAGCTGCTGAAATGACATCACCAGGTGCTGAGGGTAGATGTTTCTCTGGGGAATGCTATTTTGAAATTATCTATTACGTTGCTTTTCCCCCAGACCACCTGGTGCTGGTCAGTGACTGGAGATACTGGGATGGATGCACTGCTGGTCTCATCCATCTGGGGAAAAACTTATTACTTCTACATGTGTTTTGTAAAGGTAATTGTAAATGCGCTTGTTGTGTTGCTAAGAGCACCCACATCACTGAATTTGCTCCTGCGCTGACTGAAGATCTGTTATGAATAGCCACATTTAGAGTTAGTTAAAAGAAATAGTCAGCATCCTTCAGTGCATATGTAATTTTATTGCTATTTTATTTTATTGAAGGAGAAAAGGATGATTCCGTTTTGTTGCTTGAAAAGGCAACTCAGTGGGTTTCAGGGTACTTCAGTGAGTGATTTATGTACACGGCCAGGTACAATCAAAAAGAAAAGGCCCCATTTTTCCCACAGAGTGATTGCAAGAGGCTGTTGTGCAGTTGTTTGAGAAAGCAAGCAACTGAGAGTCAAAACTTAACTTCCTCTTCTTGGCTCTAGTACTGAGTACACAATAAGATATGGGGCAAATCATTAGTATCTCTCTTTTCCAGTTAACCCAGCTATGAAATTGGTATTCTTGCTAGCTATTCAGCACACCAGGTCTGGGAAATGTATTGTTGCCCACCATGCTGTCATGAGTTGGTTTGATGTTTCTTAAATTAAAAAAAAAGTCATACAAGGTACAATATTGAACAAAATGTCCGTTGTGGTAATTTGGGGCTTAGAATACAATTCAAATCTGTAGCATTACATTTTGTCGTTGCTGGAGCTCGCTAGCCTGAGAAAGAGCAAAGTGAGTCAGACTGTGAAACTACCTGGTGTTGAGATTTGGGTGGAGAGGGGAGATAGAAGAAAGAAAGAAAAAAAAAAGTTAAATGAAAATTAGGCTTAAACTTTTTCAGCTCCACTGTTCGGATGTGTTTAGCAGTGCTTGTGATGGAAACAGATTAAACAGATCAGTTTCAGGTGTTGATTTCTAGGGTTTGGTTTTTTTTTTAGGAAAAGGTTGAGCAGTGTGAGAAATGGCAACTGGCAATGTTAGCGTTTTCCTTTATGTATCAGCACAGTTCATCGGGTGTTTCAACGAACGAAATTGTCCTTCCTTTTCCATTCCCACTGTATGTAAAAGCTGTCTGTGGCACTTCAGGGGTAGGAGCAATAAGCTGTCTTACATGCACCTGTAAGAAGTATCTTCATGCACACATATTCTTTTGCTTCTGTTCACAAGCTTCATTAAGTGTTCAGATACAGGCAGAATAAAGCCATTTTAAAACATCCAAAAAAAAAAAAAAAAAGTGAGTAGTGATCAAGCCTTTGGGCTTGACCACGAGGTTGAAGTTAGTTTTAACTATCTTGCTGACCTGAGGCTTAGGAGACAAAACTCCTGTTGCGTGCTCTGGAGGGACTTGCGTGAGTCACTGGAAAGCCAAGATAGGGCCTTGGATGGGAGACAAGTGAAATGCCTCCCTTTGTGGTACGGGACAGACCTGTAGTGCATCTTTGCGATGGAATAACTATTGCCACCTTTGTCTCTAAGAGAAAGAACTCCTTTCTTAAGAAAATTCATCACATGTTCAGACTGTGTATTATAAAATGTAGCACAGGACCCTAATTCTAAACTTTTTTCTAGAGAAAAATGAACTAAAAATAATTCAAAGACAAATTCAAATACAGTAGTAAATGACTTGGCATTTCCATTAGCAGAATAAGATGGTCAGTGTTGTAGATTAGTAAAATCTGTTGAATTTCTCACGAATGTACGCACAGCTCAAATAAAAAATGCCATTAAAAAAACTGAACAAAAGACTCCCTCATTCATAACAGAAGCAAATCCTACATTGTGCTCCAAGTGTCTGCAAATTTAGTTCAAGTTAGACATATCCAAAGACCCTCTCCTGAAGTCATCTGGCAAATCACAGTAAATCACGCTGTCTAAATGCCTAATCCCCAGTCTGCTGCTGGATGCAAAAGGTCCTGAATATAACCGAGAAGGAGGCCTAATGCCCATGTTATTTTCAGGTTCCTGTATGACCTGTTCCTTTCTCCGTTGCCCAGATCTGCAATAAATAGCAGCACTGCCATGAAGCCTGGATAAGGGAAAGGCTTTTCTCCTTGCGGGGCTGGAGTGCGACGGTGGGGTGCACCAGCAAGGGAGGAAATAAAACCAGTCGCTTGAAATGTCAGGTGGCAATCAAGGCTGCAAATAAATGAGCTGGCCTGGAGTCTGTTCAGGCTGCTGCAGTAGCTCACGGCTGTCTGCAAAAAAATCCTGCAGTAAAAAATTCACATATTTGGCTCTGGACTGAATGTGTGAAATCCTTGCCTGGTTGGAGTCAATAGCTTTTTTTTTTTTTTTCCAGCACAGACACTAAAACCAGTGGTATCCAGCCTCATATAGCAGTAAGCATGTGGGCAGACCCAAAAAGAGATCTATAAAATGTTGTACAAAGCCTTAGTTGTAGTGGATGGTTGGGCACGTCTGCAGTGGTGGAAAAACTAGAGTGAGGCTGCCTTGGGTTTTGCCTTGAGAGTGCTCCTCAGCTTCCATAAGCATCCTTGCTATAAGGGGAACCTGGCCAGGGTGCTACAAACACCCCTCTGAAAGTGCCTGTATGGGCCTGGGGTGGTAGTGTCCCACCAGGACCACAGCAGCTTTCTAGAAATTGGTCCTGTTCAGCTTCAGCCAGTAAAGCGAGCTGATGAGCCTCCCTGGTGCTTTGGGACCATGAGATGGGGAGCTCCCCACTCTCCAGAAGTTGCAGTGAAGGTGAAGCTGCCATCATCCTTCTTAATCATTTTATAGACACGGATAGTCTCACCATTCGCCAGCCAAACAATGAATGCCCTGGGGAAAGGGATACACTGGCACATAAAAAGCTGCGTGCTTTACGAGGGCGCCACGTTCTCACCCTGTGTTAGCTCAACTGCAACACACGAGTCAGGGCTGAGGCGGACGAGCTCAGCGTGGTCCAGCTCCACGTTGGCACACAGACAGCAGTGCTGCCGCGCCGTGAAGTCCCGGGTGCTCCACAGCTCTCTACAAGTGGTGGGGAAACCTGTCAAGGCGTCTCTTTGTACCCTTTTTCGTATCTGTTGAAGTTGTTTGTTTCACAAAGTAATAGCGTATTTATTTTGCAAGCCTTTTTAAAATTATTTAATTTTATTTTCCCCAACCCAGTGAGAAGGGTGTTTGGGGCATAGTAGCACGTTCTGCAGGCTGGGACTTCTGGGGCACTTTAATGGGTTGAAGGAAGAGGCAGCACTGGCACGCTGTTAGGCTGTATGAACTGTCTTAGGTTTGTTTCAGAAAACTTGCTCTCTTTTTTCCCTCTCTGCTCCCTTCTCTCCCCCCTGCAGACACAAAAACATCATTCTCACAAACGAAACTGTTTAATTTTAATAACTAGCCTAGAGCTAAAACTGACAGTGGGAGAGGAGCTGTTTGGTTTGCAGTTGCTGACAGCTGGAATAAACTACCTGTTCCCTTGGAGGGGATGGACAACCAGCTTGTTTGGTTTTGAGACGCTTTGATCCCTAAAGAAACTCCTCTCAACAACAAAAAATTACTGAACTGCGGCAGCTTGGTGTTCCTGACTGCTCTTTATATGTAAGGCTCTAAGTATGATGGAGAAACACTATGTGCAGATGTCCCTTGTCTCTGTAGTTCAGATCCTTCTGTTGAAAGAAACTCCTCATTGTGAAAGGTCATTGTCACCAGCACCTTGGGAGAGGCTTGGGGTCCCGCTAAAATAAGTTTCCTGTGATCAAGGTCCCTACAAGGCTGGTTTGACAAGAGCTCTTCAGTATAACTAAATGGCTTGGGTTCTTAAAACCCTGCCTTGAAGCGACGAAGGCTGGGTGATTAGTTAGATATTAAATAATTTTGCAATGACTAGTTTTACCTCTGGCTCCCTAAGAAAGTCAGCCTTCTTATTTTGCCAGTTGTCAGAAGAAAATGGCAGCACTCCCATTTCCTCTTCTCCTCCCTCAGGGCCTGCCACCCTTTTAATTTTTTTCCTCCCAGGGCCATTAGACAACATGCAAATTATTGTTAATAGGGCCAGAACAATACTGCATTCCCAGGGGGATCATTAGGGTCAAAGTCATCGTGTGCCAGCTCTGAGTGTAATACTAATTTTGGCCATGTCTGCCCCAAGGTTTGGAGGTCGGACAGAAGGGGGGCATGAAGCACGAACCCCAGGAGGACCTGTCCCTGCAGCCCCACTGCCCCACAATGAGCTCTGGATGGGCTGTGCCTGGTGGCTTTCCTGACCACTCCCAGCAAGTCTGGTGCACTACAAGGCACCAGCTCCTTGCTGGATCTTTCCTGCAACCTCATCAGAGGACCCTCAGAGGAGACAAGTCCTCCCCTGGGCAGAGACCTTAGACACCTCTTCCCTCCCTCCCTTCCCTTGCTGCTCTAGAGAGGCATCTTGGCGCTTGAGAAATAAGCAAGCAGTGCATGGCTCATTTTTATGTAAGCTCCCACTTGAAATACAGGGATGCCTGGTAGCAAAAGGGTGGCCATGGGGCTGGGCTTGCCAAAGGGCAGCTGGCAGCCCTCATCCACCCTGAACTTTGGTGAAGAGTCTCCAGGGGACAGGAACAGTTTGGGGGAGCTGTGGAGAGAATGCTCTACCCCCATGTCTCCCCTCCTTTGTCCCAGACCCTTCCTCCTGGAAAACCTGAGAGTCCTCCCATGGAGTAACATGAGGGCAATGAATGTTTTAGCATTAACTCTATAAACTACATGGACTGTCTGCCACAGCTCAAGGAAAGAGAGGGGTTGCCTTCAGACCTTGGCCTTGGACTAGTTTCTGTCTTCACCTTTGCTTCAGAATCATGGGATTTTGTCAATGGGATTGTTGGGAAGGAGAGTTAGGGTATTTGCAAGGCTCCTTTTGTAATACATGGGTAGGTGGCTGTAACTATATTTAAAAGTTAATATAGGGGAGGAAAGAGAAACGTGCCTCCGACATCACTGACTGAAGTAAAAGCAGACTACACTGGATGTCTCTGTCAAGGCTGGGGTTGTGGGTTCCCTGTTTCTCCAACAAAATTTGCTGAGGGGCGGTTACCCCTGCCACAGGGCAGGGGCTGAAATCCCAGCCTTGGTTGCCCTTGTGGAAGTGGCAAGTCCCTCATGTGATATCTTCACCCAGGTTTTGGGGGGTGAACAAAAGGAACACTTTGGATGTTATAAAGTATTTCAAGTAATGGTTTGGGTCTTTTTCTTTTTTTCTTCCATCTTTCTGACCTTGCCAGGGGTTCTGCTAGCTCCCCAGTGCTGCAAACCCAGATGTGCTTACCTTTAAGAGGTAGCAGTAGCCTTGCTGAAGTCCCTGACTTCCAGGGAAGCAGGATGAGAGGGCTGAAGCAGAAAGTGAAACTCTCTGAAAACAAAAATGCAACAGAGCAGCCTTCTTTCATTTTCCCAACGGAGCATAATGCAAAAAGTAAACAGTTGGCACAAATGACTAATGCAGGTTTGCTAGGAGGTTGATCAAAAACATGCCAAAATCAGCAGTATGTTTTGCACGAAGTTCAGCGGGGTTTTGCATCAGACCCGTAGCAAGGTAGGCAAGAATATTTTTTGAAAGAAAAACGTCATTTAAAAAAATGTGGAAAATTCTCCTGTTCTACCTCCTACATGTTTCTATTGTCAAACAGTCACCGATCTTATTTTAGACTTGACCTTCGTGTTCTTTCCACAGCACGCAGGCTGAATGACATGTTATTCAAGTTCTCAGACAATATTATGATATATCTGCTTTTATATTTAGCTGTAACTTTTATTCTCCTTATAAACAAACCCACCTAATGCAACCACCACCTATCCAGGGAAAGTATTTCCATTCCCCTTGGTTTAATTTGGACAAATTTGGCATGAAAACATTCAATAGTTCCATAATAACCTTTGCAACAGGATGCCTGCTGTGCTGACATGCAGGTCTAGAGTGACTTGTACCATGTGCCAGGAAATTGCATTCTTAAGAAAAATCTAGACATAAATTCTGAACAATCAACACTTAAATTTTGAAAAGTCTGGCAGCAAGCTGTTATCTGCCTCATGGGTTTTCACTTTAATAGCTTTTTACTTTCTGAGCTCTACCTCTCTGTCCTTTATGCAGGCTGTATGCCTCTGGCCCAAGTCAGCTGAGCTCTGTAAAGTGGCGAGAGGGGGCAATTAGTTGTTTCTCTCTTGCTGTTGTTGTGTGCCTGTGTGCTCCAGCACTGCACCTTGACACGGTGGGGAGGTGATTTCTTACCAGAAGAAAGCAGAGCTTAGCTGGAAGTTATGCAAACAGGCGTTTGGCTCTCAGTGGGCATGCAAGCAACAGGAGCTTGCTGGGTTGCAGTGCAGTTCAGCCTTGCCTCCCAGCCTGGGGACTGGAAAGCGTATGGGAAGAGGTGAAGGACCATCAGACCCAACTGTCCTGGATCAGATGGGGGTGTCCTTCACCCTGGGACAAGCCAGTTTGCTGAAATATGAGGGGACCAAAGAGTAGACTGACTCCAGGGTGAGAAAAAGTTTTCCCCACCTTGAGATCTCTGGGCGCTTCAATCATGCTGCTCATCTCACTGGAAGTGGAGCAAGCAGTGTCATGTGGATGTCCATCTTCCAGAACTGCTGATGGCTTGGCTGGAAGGCGCCATGACTTTCAGATGTTCTTGAAACCTGCATTTCTCCTACTTAATGGAGTGACAGCTTGGCTGGAAGACCTTTATGTGACTCTCTGCCAAGACCCTTGAGATATGCGTCGAATGTTACATCAGCAAAAAAAGAGGTGGTTGTGGACACACACAACTGCATCCGTGAGCTTTGCCACTAGGAGACTGCAAGAAAAACTGACAAAATACACGTGGCTCCTTGGGAAAGAAAAAACCCACTGGCTTTTGCGATGAGTTCAGTAAAGCAACCAGCCAATTTAATTGGCAAAACATTAAGTGGGATTCTAGGAGGAGGCGGGGACGGGGAGGGGATGTTCCATGGATAGGAACTCAAAGTGAAATGAAGGGCTGCGAAACCGTGTGAACTGAACCCCATTAGGGAAGGCTTACTAAAACTTGAGCCAGGAAAAATTACAGAGCTCTATAAATAGCTAATTGAAAATTGAATGCATTTGTGTGTGTGGATGTACACATCTATCTATGAGGTCATGTGTGTAAAAGAAATACAGTAGTACTTCATGTGTTGGGTTTTTTTAAGCAGTGGAAAATGTTTTAATGATTTTTTTTAATTTTTTCCTGGAGACAGTACATTATGTTCTGTCCTTAGGGCCAAAGACACAAAGTGCCTATTTTCATGAGGAATCCTACAGAAGGAGGAAGGGAAAGTATTATGCAGTGTAGCAAGGGTATAGTAGCCATTCCACAGTGATTACACATCCAAGCAAAGCCTGCGCTAGAAAACTCAAAAATATATTAGAAACGGAAAGCGCGATGTGTGAAGTGTTTCCTATTCCCTCCCCACAATTAGTAACAACCAAGCAAGCAGGGAGGCGGTCATGGAGTTTAAATTTAACCCCTTGTTTTTGATAATAAGACTGTATTTCAGTGGCAGGCAGCAAGCACGGTATGTACACACTGGATTGAGGACATCCTCTCTTTATTAATTTTGCTCCCTCAAAACTTTCAGTTATTTTCAGTATGATAAAATAGTCCAGGCACAAACCAGAAGTGACTGGAAGCACTAAATAATTCAGTAGTTGTTCAGGAATTAAGGTAGCTGAAATGAATCCCAGCCTGAACAGCCCCTTAATTAAAATACGAAACTGGTTTTAGTTTTATACCAATAATTTGTGATTCAAAGTCTGATCCCCCCGTTACCTTTTAATAACTTTCATTCATCCTGTGATGGTCAACTGATGAATGAAATCAGTCTTCTGAAAGAAAAAAAATATAAACAAACAAAAAGAGAAAAAAAAGGCTCTTTTTCATATGGACTTCAAATGCATTAAAGAATCTGTGCAGTTGTTCAATTTGATTTGAGAGCAAGATGCAGTCTGGAGTGTAATGCCCTCATACCACAAGGGAATCGAATTTGTATTCGAGTCTCCTTTGCCAGTTTGTTTAATCGTTTATGATAACATCAGTAGCTTGGTAAATGATGTAATGGGAGTTAAATCAGGATGACCAACATAAACATCTGTCAGTGCATGTGAACATTTGATGTATGACCCCAGGGCCCAGCGCAGCAGTCAGTATCTTGGCAAACAGTCCTTGGACGTCAGCGTCACTCGAGGTTGCAGGATCACACGCTGGAGAGGATACATGCCGTCTACTCTGTGCCGTTAGCCAGTAACTGGGTACGTGATCTGTCTGGTTGGTATCGGGTGTATCACTTGGCAGAGTGTCCCCTCCAGTTTCTCACCGTGGGCAGAACTCACCCTAGTGCTGATGAGGGTCAGGGCAAGGCACCGGCATGACAGTGCTTCTCCCAGTGAGACTCAGCTGACGTTAGGTGATGAGCAGGCTTGCACTGGTCCTTGGAAAGGCAGGATTGTTTTACAGAGTTAACTGATATCATTCTGGATGGCCGCATAGACTGAGAGTCACCATCCAATTTGTACCCAAAAAAATCAGCCTTAGTGCTTTGTGGCTTTAATATCAGAGGAATCATTTCCTACGCTTGGATTATGCTGATGTTATTTTTATTCAAAATCATCCTGTCATCATGTTCTTGCATGGATTTTTATTTTCTGAAAGCAGGCTGGCTAGTAGCTTCATGTTCCTCATTAATCTTTCTTTTTTTTTTAATGACATTCATATGGGAAGCTAATAGTATCTAATACGACAAATACGTAAGTTATTGAACGTGTATGCCCTCCATAGAAATTGGCAGACAGGATCTGAAAAAAAGGGGTTGCAGAGGAAGAACAGAGATAAGGGAACTCTGCCTGTTGTGATTTGGATTGAATTGTTCTTCGAAGGCAAAGTCTTTGGTGCAAAGGTAACACAGGTGAGAAATGCCTCCATGAGGGGTACAGGGGGTGGACGTCTCTGGCTCCCTTGTCATCAACAGAAGCCTCAGCCTATGCAGTGGCTGGACGTGAAAACAGTGGTTGGTCCCATGTGCCCACCCACCCTGAGAGAAGCTTTGCTTTAATGCGTGGAGTAACGGGAAAACAGTTCCCATTCATGCTACATCCTTGCTGTTACAAACATGATTGTTTTCACAAAAAGATAGGCATATTTAGCTATTTTACTCCTTTTTAATCACTTCAAGGTACGTGCACTTATAATTTACTTCAGAAGAAGTCTTCTATAGGTCTTCAATAAGTACATGAAGTTGCAAAACATAGACATCTTATTGCCATGACTTTTCAAAGGAGAGCTGGCAGCATCCCTTGGTTTTTATTATTAATATAATCTAGAGTCTGTTTGCAACAAGGAGGAATAAGTGATATATTCCAGACTTATTAGGATTTTTGGAGATTAAATGCAAGCCATTCAAGAATGCAACTTAAGCTCCATTACTTCAAAATGAATTTGTAGAAATAAATATAAATGCAAGCTAAAATATTTTATCTGTTTAAAGAGGCATTCCCAGCTTTAAAAAAAAATCATAATTAGCTGGACATGTTAAAATTAGAAGTGCCAGAACAGCCCATGGTTATTCTAAATGAGAAGGAAGACTGAAGAAATAAACCACTCCTCCTCACCCACAAATGTGCACACATGCACCACACGTGCCCAAGTTGGTTTTTACAAAGTATGCTGTCAAGTGAATACTGTCATGTTCCCTGTTTAATCAGTTTCCTCTTTTATTCGCGTGCTGTTGTATATAAAAGGAAATCTGCTTGTAAAGTCAGGCTTTTTAATAATTCATTCAAAAATGATTAGAGTTCAAGGGGAAAGTTGTTCCTTTAAATGACTGAGCCAAACAGGAAAAAAACACAGGTATCAGAGGGTGAATTTCACTTCTGCCTACATTATGTATGGTATATTTAAATTCTGTGTTCAGAGCTCAAAATCAGGCTTAAAATGAAATGTCAGGAGTTATCATCTCTATTTGGGTCCTCCTCTTTTTCCCTTTTTTTTTTGTTGTTCTTTACATATACTGTGTCTTCGCAAAACAGGCTGAAAAATCCCAGTTGGATTTTTTTCTTTTTTTTGCCAGTAGTGATCTTTATCTTCTCTTCAGGCTACACTCTACTAAGACGCCCAGCAGCACCCCTGAGAAATGGTGATTATTTCCAGCTGGGGTGCTGGGGGAGGACCAGGTGCAGCAGGGTAGTTGCTGGAGGAGAGCAGAGATGCTGATCAGCTCTCCTTCAACCACCATTTAAACAAGTGAAATGGTGCTGACCAGTTTGGCGGCATGACATTTAGGGGCTGGCAGAGGGATGGTGTGAGCGAGTCGGTGGGTGGGCAGGGCGTGGGACCGGCCAGGCTTCAGCACATTGGGTGATTGCGCCCATGCCCTGGGAAAGTGCTTGCAGTGGGTTTTTTATTTCATGTTTACCCTCCTTTCTCTTGTGCAACAAAACAACTACCAAGGGCCTGGATTCAACAATGTGTTTAGACTCAAAACTTCCCTTTGAAATCCCTGTCAACACTTTCCCAACATTCAGCTAAAGCAGTGAAACAACAGTGCATGAGGACGCTGAAGCAGAGATGAGAGTCTGTGCGTTGTACTAACTCTGGTCTCCAGAACTGTCCACGTGGCCCCAGAAAGCCTCCTTCTATTAATATTTCCTTCAGCTGCTTTGCCTTCCAGAAGCAGCCTAACCAGCTGCGACCTGTGTTTCCAGTATTTGCTGGGGGCTGGTTTTGTGAGTGCTGCTCAGAGCTTGTGTGGTGAGACACAGACACCTTTCCATTTCAGGGAGGCTCAGCTGGGGTGGTCTGCACTTCCCCCATGCAAAGCTAGTATGTTTGCCTGTGGTTAGCGTGTGTACCATCCTTGGGAATGCTGCCATGCCTTGCGCTTTGTCTCTTGTCCTCCTGAAGCCACTCTTCAACGAGTGGAGCGTTGTCATCCAAGTCACTCAAGTGTGATGATGCCACTTAGACGTGTCTGAAGCCCAAAAGTTGGTAGAGATGTGAAGAGGAAGAAAGACAGCACTTGTCAGGTAGCACTCTATGGTCAGGAGATCCAAAGATATTTATAGGTCAGTACTGCAGGTATGGTCAGGAACAACTTGGTCATGGGAATACATCGTCTCATTTCTTGAACTGGAGCAGCCTTAATCCAGGCCCCTGGTACCATATAAGCTGATTCAAGTCTAAGCTCTAGGCTAGGGAAAGAGTTTGGTAAGTCCCAGAAGTGTCGTCAGGGTGTATCTGCTATTGGGAAAGGCTGTTCTTAGTGACAGAGGGACCCTGAACCTGGTGGGGTCCAAGGTTTTCGTGGGCAAGTGACAACTGGCCATGGCCTGCAGGCAAATTAATAGTTTGATGCTAGGTACGGTACCAGTAGATGGTGCTGAAGAATGAACAGCACAGTTCCCAGGTTTTGCAAGGATCCACTAAGACTTCTTGTTTGGGGGCATTTTACTAGCTCCTTGCATGCCAGTCTTGGTGTGGAGACCATATCGTCAGCTGGGGACAACCTGGGCCCTGAGGCCTGAACCAAACAGGGTATTGAGTATATTGCAACTTCAGTTTCTCCTGCTAAATTGAAGATGTTTCATGGTTCAAAATTGTGCGTGTTGCTAGTATAACATTCCCTCTGTGAAGTGTGCTCTGAAACTGCTTACTCACTGGCAGTAAACAGCATTATTTTAGCGGCTTATCATAACACCCAACAGCTGCTCATTTTCAGTGAAAGGCCAGTGGTTATTGGCCTCCTGTTATTGCCTCTGTGCTCTTCTGTCATATACTACTTTTGTCTCAGAAGGTCTGCATTCCTCGTGGGCGTGATCCCAGTCCCAGCAGACTCTCATTTGACCTTGGTACAGTTTGAGTCAGATCCGAAGCCGTCTTTTTTCGCCTTGGGTTGTGTCCTACTTGCTACAGGTCAAAAATGCTGGTGTTCATAACTGACTAGGTCATTGCTATAGTGTTTTCCATTTGATTTGAGGTAGGAAACTGTCTATGAGAAACTATGAGAAAAAAAGGTAGAATTTGAGATTTTTTCATGAAAAATAGGTTCTGTATTTTACAAGTTCACTTATGAGTGATTTTCCATTTTTAGCTTTATATGCTTTTAATGTTGAGTCTAAATTAGGCCACAGGAAAAGGATGGTCTATCTTCAAAGAAACAATTAGGCTGATTGCGTTCTTCAGATTCGTGGAAAACAGCTGTGGGTGTAGCAGTAGCTCTCAAGCTTTCTTCCATGCTAGCATACCAGATGCGGGTGCAAGCTGGATACTTCTGCTGTGTGGGAGTTTGAAGGAGAGGCTTGGTAAAACTGGTTAGTGACGTTACCAACAGAGGTGTAGAGCTGCGATGGTAAGGCCTTTTACAGGTGTGTGAGCACCTCCTTATGCAATCATTAAGCCTCACTGGATTTTCATGGACAGAGACCACATTGCACAGACGCATGAATACATTCTTTTTCACTGCTGCCTGCCCATTAAGAAAAGTTTATTTACGTACATAATTATAATTCCTTTGATTGAAATGCAACCCTACTGTTTTTAATGCAACCTATGGGAGGCACATCTTGTGCATTTATTACGCATTCACAAACCTTTGTGGGATGTTTTGAAGGCAAGTGGGTATGTAGCTAACTCTGCGGAATTAAGAAAGATCTTCAGAGAGGCAAGAGTAGGAAAAGAAAGTATTATCTTAAAATGTATGAACTGTACTTAACTGTTCGGTACGTCTTCTTGCTAGCCCTTGTGCAATGCACTTTTAGACTTAAATTTAGAAAACATATTAGACACTAATTTCATGTACTTGTTCGCTTGTTAACTTTGATACATGAAGACTGAATTTATATGCAAAATAAATTGCTTATTTTCTATGTGAGAATACCATTTTGTGTGAAAAAAAGGCATGTTCGTGCGGGATCACGTGTACACAGAGTGATAGGCCGTGAAAATTGCCAGTGATCTGGTTGTATCCAAGCTGGAAGGTGGTACCACACGGAGGGCTCCACGAAACCCTTTGGGAAGCCCACGGTGGTTCTGCCAGCAGAGACCCTGCTTTTTGATCTTTAAGGTTTTGTAGTGACTGTTTTTCTGATTTCCTAACAGCTTTTCGTGCAGCTCATCCAGGACAGTTAGTTAACCTCAGCCGTTCATATCTGGTACCCAGTGACCTGCATGTAGGTGACTAACATATCTCACTAGTCCATAGCTTGACATTTTTGGTGATAGAGATTTCCCAGGATTTCTCTACTCACATGTTATTTAGAAACAGGTATGGAGGAGCAGCTGTTCCTGAACAAGTCCACGAACCAGAAGTCTTTTTTTGGAAAGAGGCCACATTGCTCCTGAGTAGTCTTTAGTGTATTGCAGCATTGGTTTTGGCTAGAGAGGAGCAAAGCACTGTTATTGCAGAGCAAGAGTGGCAACTCATGGAAGAATTCAGAAATAGCTGCTCTTCAGTAATCCCACATAAAGCTGAGCTCTATTCTTTCAGTGGGCTCTGCGGATGTGCTGCAGGGCTTGGTTTGGCGCTTCTGAAGACCTGTCTCCACAGTTTATGTTACTTAGCGGTTGTCTGAATGGTGACTTCAGAAACATTTAGCTTGGCAGGCAAACTGAACAAGCTTTGTTGAAATAACCAAACAGGTACAGGAGGCTATTTGATGTTTGGAATTGTCAACAAATGACGTTGAATATATATTTGCAGCAAAATCTTTGTAAGTTTCCTACTGCTTCAAAGTACAAATTCAGAGATCAAGGTTGGTTTGAGAATATTAAATGTACAGGAGTACAAGTGCTCATATGTGAGGTGCTGCAGTTTGGTTTGGGCAGGCATCTATCTGCTGTCTTGCCAATCGTAACAAGCAATAGCTGGGCCTTGCAAAAACATGTGTTTATCTTCTTCTGGGAAGCTCCAGCCCTTTCAGCAAGTACAAAAAAATTAGCTAAGATCTTCATTGTTTTGGTGTTGTGGATTTCACTGGCACCTGGAAGAGGGAGGCAGTTCATAATTTAAAACCTCTCCAGTCTCCCTTCCAGCACAGGCCAGTTGGTGTTTCTGAAATAGACTCTCTTCATATGTGTGTCCAGACAAGTCCTGTAGCCCATCTTCTGTTTTAAAGCTGAAAAATACAAGAAGTTGTTTTGAGTGGTGTTAATTCTACCTAATATTCATTATACCTTCCTTCTGGCTAGGCTGTGATGCCTTTGCAGATGCCAAGGACTGCTGGGGCTATCGGAGAGCAGCTGCTGAGCCTCCGTAAAGCTGCTTGCTCTGACCCCAGGCCGCAGCAACGGTCAGACCCTGCAGGCTGCATTTGTGCCTGAAAAGCCTAGAGAATTTATGTGACTTTTTTGTGTGTGTGTGTGTGTGCGCAGCAAATGCTGATATTTCAGTACAGTGCTTTGCATTGCGCTCAGTCTCTTTGGGTTTGCACATTACTGAGACTTCGGAAGCCTTCTTGTTTATTGTTCCCTCTCTCACTTTCACATGACTTTTGATTGAGGGCCCAAGCACTTCTTAGGCAGAGTGTTAGATTCAACATTCTTTTTAAATTAAATGTACTGGGGTGACCTAATCAGATGCTAGCTGGTTGACCACAGGAATGGGAACCACGATACTCTGTAATCTAGTTTAACATTAATTCACTCTTTGACCTTAGGCAAACAGCTTAGTTGCTGCAAAATGGGGATGATAATTCCTTTGAAATGTTGACAGAAAATTGAATAAATAAGCAAGTTTTACTCTCTGTGGGTCAGATAGTCTTATTTTCAAAGGGACTTCAGAGCTTCCATTCTTTCAAATGACTTTGGAGTCAAGGGATGTAGCACAGCCTTCTGGATCACCGAGGACTTACCGTGTTTTTCAATACTGACCTCTATGCCTCAGGTTTTTGTAATGTGTGTGTGGTTTTTTCAGGATAGACTGAGGGATTCATGCCTTGCCTCGAATGGCCATGCTATTTGTCATCTTACACCTTGTGGCATGTAGGCACTAGATGGATGGACATCTTACTTCCCTTTCAGGCAGAAATATGCCGTTCAATTCCATGATGCTTTTAGTTTTGAAATAGTGTGCCTTTATGCTAAATAATGACATTAATGAACTCAGCTCCATAGGGTTAAGTGCAGCAGTGGCTTAATTTGCTGCCTCTCTGGCTTTGCATGAAATTTCCCATGAAGCCCAAAGCAATCCACTTGCTGTTTAACATCCCAGTGACAAAATACCTCGTGACAGCAGAGCAACCTTTCCAGTTTTTCATTTCTCAGTTTTTCATTTCTTAATTGTGTTTTTTAAGCTTCGAAGTGCCATTTATTTTGACACCTGGTATTTTTCAGGCCACACTTTTATTTGGTGGGAATAGCATTAGCATGTATTAAAGGCAGAAAAGCCTGAGGAAACGGTTAGAAGTTATTCCCAGAATGTAAATAATTTCCTAAATTTTGAGCTCTGCAAGTCTGATGTGTTTTAAATGGCCTTCCAGAGTGCAAAATGAAGCTCAGCATGGCATTTAACCAACAGTTTACAGAGGTGCTAGTTATTCCACTTGGCTATATTTAGGAGTCCAGGAAACAACAATGACAAAAAAAATAGCGAAACATTCTTGCAAAAAAAATTAAAGGAACAGTTTCAGCTATAAAACTGATGTCTACAGCAAAAAACCACAGCTGCTAAATGTTACCAAATCATAATAATTGTGACAGAGTTACATCCCGATCTTTCTTTAAGACATCTTCACCCGTGTGAAGGCCTCTTGATTTAAACAGGGCTCTGCAGCAGCAGCAGCAGTGGGGTTTATGTTAGAGGATCCTGGTAAAACTGGACTCTTCATGTAAATCAAGGCTTATTTTTCCATTCCAAAGGGTGAAAAAGTCATATGAGGGGAGTGAGATGCAAGACGTGAAGAAACCTTTATACAGAGACTCCGGGCTGGTGGAGTCTCAGCTGGATGCTGTGCCTCGCTTCGAACAAAAAAACAGTCTACCAGTCTGAGAGGGAGGCCAGAGGACTTCCCTGTGGCCTGGTGAGCATCACCCACAAGGAAAATCAGAGCAAATGCTGCTTTTTTGGTCTGTGAAAGAATGCAGAAGGCTAAGGGATTGCAGAATAAGTCTTCAAACGAGCGAGAAGCATCCACAGAGTCCGAAGGGGGCTGGAAAAGAGCAAAAGTGTCAAAAATTACATAGGCATAGTTGAGGGACCATCTCTAGCCTAATGAAACCTTGCTTTGTAAAGATGAGACAGCCTAATTAACATAGGTAAGTGGCATAATTAGTCCCTCTCCAGCAAATAAAGTAGGTAAAATAACTTAGGCTGATATTTTGCATTCTGCCTTATGAAGTGATGTAACTTTTACCAACCTTTAAAATACTGATTGTGAATGAGTCAGTGTTTCTCAAGGGCTTTGGTCAGCTGTTCCCGTTTACTGGTCTGGAATCTCACTTTTATCACCCAGTCTCCCTGAACTTCCCCTCATGTGTTTAAAACCAAAGTTACCATCGTTATACTGAGATGCTGTCATAGTATTGAGGTCAGGAATTCACTGTGATAGATGCTACTTAAATATACGGGGAGGCAGAGTTACCTGCTTTTGCAGGTCTGTGGTTGAATTGTTTTCCTGCTACTGTATGGTTCATTAAGGCTGTGATTTCTCATCACGGCACTTTTATAACCCTAGCATAAATGCAGTTTTATCATCAAAAGGGTGTTTTTGCTGCAAGAAAGTGCTAGAGAGTGTATTGATGCAAGCTTCCTTCCTTAATCTCCACCCTCCCCCAGGATAAACGGCGTTTGCGCTGCCTGAGCTCGCCTGTGCGATCAAGCTGCCGCAGCTACACCGGTCAGCTATTCCTAGAGCCGACCTGGCCTCAGTCCGGGCTGCTGTAAACACAAGATGCATTGCAGATTAGAGGGCACCCGCCTGAATAGGAGCATCAGCAGGCCCGGGTCAGGCATAAACGCCGTATTGTTAGGGAGTGGAGGGAGCACTTCTCTCAGGGCTAGTCTCAACATCCTCCAGCCATGCCAAAGGGAGAGCCTGGGAATGACTCTGTTAAAGGGTGGGTTGACATTCAGCTCTCGTGTTTCTCCTCTAAAACTTTTGCCACTATCCAATGGTGATTATTCGACAGGCAAAACACCCCCTTTGACCTCCTCTCAGGCAGGTAGAAAGTCATTTTATAACTGAGCACCCTTTTTTCTCCGTCCTCCCTCCGCCCCCGGTGCCTTGTCATGAGCAGGTCGATGGCAGTGGTCAGAGGCATCCCTAATGAGGTCCCTAGCTGCTCACTGGGCTGATTTGGTTGTATTTTTTAATAATGTGAGGTTATTTTGCTAACGGCTTTACTTTCCAAGTCTTTTTCCCCTTCCAGCACCCCTAGGTACAGCTCTACTGGATCAGTTACCATCTGCTCCAGTGTTTGCATTTAGCCTGCAGGGCCTGTGATCTCAGAAATATTTCCTGTAAATGGGATCTCTCATGCCAGGCCTGTCACACAATAGATATATAATTGGATAAAACCTAAACTGAAAACAACAAACAAAAAGAAGAAAACTACATGTTGTGCCATACACAGCGCGTGAGGCTGTCCAAGTTGGGATACGTTCCTTGTTTATGTCTGAAGCTGCTCTCGTATATCTTTTTTATTCCCCTTTGCTGCTTAACAAAATCAAATTAATGTAATAACTAAATTCCACGGCGCATTTTTTCCCCACTTAATATCCCACTCGAGCAGCTTGCAGTGCACAAGCAGAACAGCATTAGCGCCACAACGAATGCATTTGCTGCATTTTAAGTCTTGATCCTGGTCTTGGATACCAGGTGGAGCCCGCGTGTAGGTTGCAAATCTTTCTCCTCCATGGGTTGGCTGCACGCAGCTTTTCTTGTGCCATGGCAGGCAGGATGATGCACGGCCCAGGGGCAAGGCTGAGCCCCGGGGGAAACAGCAAGCAAACCACAGGCAGCCAATCCCCTGGTCAAAAAGAGCAAGGATGAACATGGCAAGTGATGTGTCCCTGATCTTTACAAAGGAAAAAGAAATGCAACATGTCTTTAAATCTTTTAAACTCCTGAGCAGGGTACAGGTTTGCCCTCTGGGACTACTTGCCTCTGGGACCTGCCAGCCTTGCTGCAAGAAGGCGGAGGTGATGAAAAACATTTGATGTGATGAATCCACACCTAAACGTAAAAAAAACCCAACTGATTAAATAAATCAGAAATTGATCACTGTGATTTTCCCCTTGCTCATACTGGGAACTTTCTTCATCATCACTGCAAGAACGAACTGTGTGAGTTGTGTCTGTGCCGTTATTCTAGTAGTAATAAGCTTACAAATATATTTTCTGTTTTGTTGGAGGGACTGCAAATGCTGTGCACTAGTCATAGCTTGCAAAATCTGCTCAGAAGTGCACTGCAGAACATCAAGAAAGGAATTTAATTCAGCTTCAGTCAAGACCAGTAATTGGTTTTTAGACTTAAAAAAAAATATTCCCAACCAAAAGCTGTTCATCTGTCTCTGGAAGATAAAAAAAAGCCCAGAGTTTGGATTGGAGTGCCCTCCCTTAAGGTAGTAACAGTAATCCTAATAAAGCAGTTGATTTGTAAATTTTTCCCAACAGACTGTGCCATGTTATACTAACTTAGGCTTATTTATGGTGAATGTAGTCTAAAGCACCACAAATATAAACCTTGAATCCTTTTTAATTCCAACATAAAAGGATTACATTTTATCAGTATAGCTTATCTCCTAGCACTCTGCCTTTTTGCTTGCATCCTTTCTTATGAACCTGCAAAACATGTTTTTCTCTCCGTTTTTATTTTTTTTACCATAGCCAGCAATTTCTAAATCAAGAATAAAATCCTATTGCCCTTTTTGGCAATGGGTTATTTTATTGATTTCTACAATGCTAGCATTTCATCAATAATGGTTAAATATAGGCCCATAAATTTACCCTTCCTAAAAGAAAGTGGCCTGATGTTTTGTAGCAGCTTCCATTTGCCTTTGACTTGAAGAGTAGGTTTAGTGGTTCAAAAAAAAAATTGAGTTTGACGAGCCTTAGAGAAACAAATAAAGCAAGCCAGAAGCAATCAAAAATACATGCAAGTTCATAAAAAGTGAGCCTTGGTTTCTTTGTCTAGAAGATTAACACTTCCTCAGGAGGGCTGTAATAGGATTGAACCTTCCCTGTGGTACTTCAAAGACATGTGCTCCTAAAGACTTTTACTGAGTAACTTACAGTATCGTTGGAAGCTTTGCCTTCGCTTTCCTTCCCAGTTTCTTTCAAAACTTCAAGGTAGGACTGAATTGAGGATTGTGTTGCTCCTCCTCCTTATTTTTGTCCTGCAAACATTTTCTCTCTTTAGTATGCAAATTTTTATCCTTAAAGAAAACAGATGTAAGTTGCAGTTGGACAGTTGGAGATTCTTAAATATCCATCTCTTTTATGTTGCCACTTCAGTACTTTCACATGCCATATTCATGCATTTAATGCTGTATAATAAAATACATGAAATAATTTTTTAATTCAGAGAGACCCACAGCACATATTTTTGTTACGTCTGCAGCGCTGTTGTTCTTCCTCCAGGAGGACACACTGTAAGCTTTGATTTCCCAGGCACTTTGTACGGGGTAATGAATTTAGCTCTCCGTGTTCATGTAAGGTTGTAACGTGCCGTCTCCTGTTTATCCGTGCTTGGGCTCTTTTCCCCACTGAGGAGGACAGCTCCTATTCAGACGGGTAGGCTTCTTTCCTTGGTGGTAGAAGCCTTGAAAGCCTTCAGAATGAGAAAGCCACTCCCGAGGTAAGTGTTAAGTGCTCTCCTGGAGACAGCTACTGCTACGTGATTAGAGAAAAGAAAGCAGCCGTATTACATGGGAGAAGCTGGTCTTGTGCATGGGTTGGGCATGCTCTACTGGTTTGGCTCCATAGGTAACAGGTCCCACCTGCTCGGTTTGGGCAGCTTCAAAAAGTAAAGTTGTGGTGACCCAGCAAGTTTCCCTGGCTCCAGGGCTACGTGGTGCTGAGCTGGATTCTCTGGTTCTCGCTGTGGGTCTTACAGAGACCTGTGGAGCCTGTGTCCTGCTTAAACGCTTGCAATTGCCTTTTCTGGATCTGGCCATGAGTTGATGTGCCCAGAGTCAGGCAGGGAGCAGAGAATCAGACCCAGATATGTGCAATCTTTGTCCAGTTGGCTGAATCACTGGATGATACTCCCTCCATATGCCCCTAGGAGACATCAAGGAAAGAACCAGAAAGTCCCCAAGCACCTTGTTCATTTAGTTCTTGTTCTTTCTATGACAAGTTTTGCTCTCATACTGATTGAAATGAATGGGATTAGATGGGGCACACCAGTTAAAATTTAATTTTTCACTTCAAATGTGCTGTCAACCTCTGTAATTCTATTGCCAGGATTTCTCATAAAGCATCTTGGTATGTTAGTTAATACATTTAAATCTACTTAAAAAGCCTCTCTCTTGAGAGCAAATGGAGCCCTGCTTAACATTCCTTATTAGCTTGCTTAGAGGGAAAAGAAAAACGGTTGTCCGTGCCGTATTGGCTTACAAAGGGAGTTGCATTCTTACTCTGTGTACTTTGCTAATTTGTAATCTTTCACTCTAACTAGCTTGTTTCCATCTTCTAGCGATTTGGTCATTTTAGTATCTGCCTTGACTAATAATGCGGTGTAGCAGTGCAATTTTGATGACCGCAAAGAAGCAAGCAAAAGTTGCAGACTAATTCTGGTAGTTGGATGTACCCAAACAGAAATTTCCCGCCCACCACGCGTCATTCACCTCAGCCCCAGCGAAGCAGCCCCCTCTGCCCAGCCTCTGGGCTCGCTTGTCACCTAAGCAATTACCAGGAAACATTAAACAAGCTATGGAAAGTACCCTTCGCTGGCACTTCTCACATTACTAAGTGGTGCACAAGGGCTCCAGCTGCAGGGTGGATAATCCTAAAGTTTCCCAGCACAGCTGCGGGGTGGCAGGACTTGGCGCTGGGAGGGCATCGAGGGCTTTTTGGAGCAGCTGGGTGGGATGGAACCCTCTTCTGGTCCTCACCTGAGGAGGGTGGTGGGTACCTGGGTGGTCCTGCTCCGGTCGGTACCCAGGGCTGTGGCTGGTCACATTGTCCAGGTGTGACCCAGCGTGTAGCTATGGCCCGTGTGATGGAGGGGGAATGGGTGGTGTGTCATTGACTTCTTTGGGATTGGGATTGGGCTCCTGGCTTATTGCAATCCTGTAAATCATGCCTTTGCTTGCTATAAATTAAACTCCATATTAAGTGCAAAGTCCAGAAATAAAAGGACATAAATACTTGCGTTTGAAAGCTGTATCATCGTCTGTAGATGTTTAAGCGGGGATTTTATCCTTTAGATTAGAAATACCACTTATCTCATCCGTCTGGTTATTTTCACTACCCTTCTAACTCGGAGATAAATATCCCTTAATGGTTTTTTTATGTGTTTTATTTCTTTTTCCATGATGATCAGATCAGTTCTGACTGAAAATGAAGCCAATTATCAAGAACAATAAATAAAAAAGAAGTGCGCGTTGCTCCTTCTGCACTGGAAGAAAGAACAGTAAGTTGAGACAAAACAAATTTGGTTGCCAAGTCCAAGTACCAAAGGCAGCAAGGAGAACTCGGGCCCCATCCTAATTAAAGAGATCTAAACACAATGAAAACATATTGTACTGATGTCATATGTTAAAATATTTATAATTGCACAAAAAGGAATTTCAGCCTATTGAAAACATTTACAGAGCTCGCCATTTCTGCGAGCTAAAGAGAAGAGTGACTAAAAAGGACCGGTTTTGTTCAGCCATTAAAGTTTTGCTCTTCAGGTTTCTCCTGTGAGGTCCAACATTACCTTGCCACTTTGTCTTATCACTCGCTAAGGCAAATGAAGAGCACTACTGACGTCCGTTGTATCTGAAGACAGGAGATGGTATCTATTAGGAATTGCTCTTTCCCCCAGGCATGGTGGCGTTGCAGTGGGCTCTGCTGGAATGATTTCAGCTGCCGGGAAGCCATTTGCAACACAAGGACCCTTCACATCGATCCGGCATGCTGGGTTGCGTGTGGGAAGGCCAGGGCCTTCCAAAAGGAGAGGGAGAGGCAGAGGAGAGCAAGGCAGGTGCTTTCCTCAGATACATTCACCAGGCTCAAAATTCAGTTTGGCAAAGAGAGGTACTTTTGCCCGCGTGCTGCAGGGAAATAGCGGGGTGGGGGTGGGAACTGATGTGCTGGAAATCACAGTTCCTTTCAGCAAAACCAGAGAGGCAATAGGAAGAGCCACAGCTGTATGTATAGAGATCTCAGAAATGCTGGCAAGTCAGGCTGAACCAATTTTCCAAAGCTGTGTGCAACAGGGAAGGTGGGCAGAAGGCACGGGTGGTTCGCAATGCTCCAGAGTCTGCTGTCTAAATGTGAATCCACCTATGTACATTGTGTGAACAAGATTCCTGGTATATGTTCCCACAGAAGCTTATTGCAGATGTGCTCACTTAAATACTTTGTGTAGTATAAAAATAGGTTTTTGGCTGCACATCATGTACTCATTGGAGCAGGAACTTTTCAAATGTAACTTAATTTAATATCTTCCTTGTTTGTGTTTATGTTTCTTGGTATTGATTTCATGTTTTTCCTCAAATGCTGGTGAGAGCCTTTTGTAACTAAGTAAAACTAATACAAACACCTTTACGATTAAAGAGCTCTATGGCAATGTGCAGACAAACTGAGGTTTCTTATTAGCATATTGAAGAGCATTTATTAGTTACTTTTTTAATTAGGAATTTATATGGCATATATTTATATGGCATATATATTTAACTAGTTAATGTCTACCTATGGTATTTAATGAGATGACAAACCAACTTGTAGGTCATACAACAGAGTAAAAATCGGGTTACCTCTCTGAAATTATTAGTCTGAAATTATTAATGAGCCAAGAAATGCTGTTATGCTGTTTGTCAGAAAAAGATTAATAGCTCTGCAGGGGTTCAGGAAAGAACAAAAGCAGGTTAGTGGGGGAGTGCTAAAAAGACATGTACGAGGGAAGATGGCTGCGGTTTTTCTGTGTGGCTGTGTCTCACAGTGCGGGGGATGCGGACAGCCCTGTGCTCATGGTGCTTACCCACCAGGGGCAGCTTGAAGGTTAAGACAGTTCCAGTCCAAAATCCATACATATGGGTGAGTGTGAGACTGTCCCCAAGATAATGCACTTGCTGGAAAGCTGGAGACAGTGGCTGGAGTAAGGTCCTATGCTAACATGGCTGCATGGCTTTCCAGGGGCATGGAGGCAGTGCAGCTCAAGGGTGGCCGGAGTGATTGACTCTTGGTAAGCAGGACTGACGGCAAGAGCTTGGTGGGGGCAGAATGCCACTCAAAAAGCAAAAATTTAGCTTAAGTGCCAAGGAAATCTTCCTCCTGTAGGCTAAGAGCTTTTAAGGTTTGCAGTTTTCTGCTGAGGGAAATGAAAGATGGCAAACTGCTTGCAGAATGTGAGCCAGGATAGCTCTTCTAAGGCCAGACAAAAGTGATACCTGTTGAAAAGTCTTCAGAGGCATGGATGACCACTCTAGTCTCCAAAGCATACCCTCTCCACCCTTCAGGTTGGTGGTTCCCCACCTGCAGCCCGGACACGGCAATGTTACCCGAGTCTACACCAAGTAGCATATAACCCTCTCGTGGTCAGAAGCAGCCGCCACATTTGGGGATACCTGCTAGCTTTTGTCTTCTTCTCTTGATACCGCAAGCTGCAACAGTGCATGGCCAGCACCCTGCGATGGCTTGTTTCTCAGTGCTTCCCAACCCAGGTTTTCTAGCCATGGTCCTAGCAGGATGGCGCTGGTGTTTGCTCTCCAAGAGGCCAGCCCACCACCTGTGCACGGCTCTTTGCTAGAGCAATGTGGCTGCTTGCCTTACCCATTGAAGCAGACTTAGCTTGCCCTTCTGCTGCAAAGCTCTGTTCTTTATTTACTCGTACAACAACTCAATTAGTTTGATGGAAATGAGATGTCAAAATGCCCCAGGCTTCAGTGACTTACCCAATGTCACTCAGAAAGCTTTGGCAGAGCAATGCCTCCTGAAACCTGTATGCCGTCTAGCACTGGGCTATTTCTTCTCCTTACCTTCAGAGACAGCTAGGGTGAGTGAGAGTCTGAGGCATTCGAAGGACAGTTAAAAAAATTCACTTGTTTATTTAACTTCCTAACAACTTAATCAACATCCTATTATTATTATTAGGAAGTTTAGATATGGCTCTACTTTTGTTTTTTTTCCCTTTCCTTAATGCAGCTTGACGTATGCACTCCTGGGGTCACTCCTTTTATACAAAGCTTCAGCCTTGGCAAGATATATCTAGACTAACACACATGAAACATATTTATATGATTTGTTTAATGGAGTATGGACGTATTCCTACAATTCAGTGATTAGCAATTGAAGCTTACTAGGAACTTAATTTGACTATGGGGAAAAAAAACCCTCACTTATCTTCAAATGCTGCATATGAGACCTGCCTAGCTGACAGATTACAGAGCAGGTTTTAAAGTGGACATGAAAAGAATGCCAAATTCAGCTTTCCTGGCAATAATTGCTGTAGAAAGAAGCTGGATTAGGGTAGCTGGAATAAAAAGTCAAGCACTAAAAGAAAAATGCTAATTACTGGTTTCTCTAATCATGCAAAATGAATGTTTTATGACATTTTAATATGATGCTTTTAGCCTTTCCCACTTTGTCAGCGCCAGCATCCTCTGAGCAGCTCAGGGATGCTATAATTACGTGCTCTAAGCGATCAGCTGCATTGTGCCTTACCTGACTGATTCAAGCTGAGCTGGAGACATGATATTCCGACTCAGTACTGTGCAAATCACTGCTCATTGGGAGGCAGAAATAAGGACGCCAAACCAGAAACCGCTAGCACCTACTGTAAGCTTTTGGAAGTGGATTTCTTATGGAAACTGAGGCTTGGATCTAGACAAGAGCTTTGCATCTGAGGTGTCTCAGTATGGTGAGGTGTCTCATTATGGTAGTGTATCTGAATGCAGGCTTTCGATACGGCTTATTAAAAATGCATGGACTAGTCACAATCTCTGGATATAAATTTAGACCTCCACAAAGTTTAGGAGCATTTGGATCTCAGCTTTGGGCCCCACCTCACCTCTTCAGTGAGATGAAAGCCCTTTACATATTTATTAAATTAAATTTGCCTGCCATCAGCCCCTAACCATCTTCGTTTTTGAGAAGGTTCATTATAGATTCATATTTGAAAGGGGAACACTCATCTACCCTTTCCTTTTCTTAAGGCTTAAAATTTTCCTAAGGCCAATATTAATTCTCGATTGATGCCTAATTTAGATGGTGAGATGGCTTATTTATGAGCTGACTTGGGTACACTACTATTGAAATTAGATCTGCAGTTTAATTTCCCTTTTAATCTGTTTCTTCATCAGAGAGAATCATTATTTCTTGGTAATGCTCTCTGTAGGAGGAGAAGGCTGCTGTTTCTGTTTCAGCATTGAACCTTAGAGGTATGCTGCAGGATTTGGACTTAATGCATCTCTGTGAAGTTGCTGATTTCCTATATTTATTCAACTATATGATTTTTAAATAGTATGGGAAAGTAAGGGGAAAATATTCTCATTTCGTGTGGATGGTGCAGACCGTATACAACTGTTTTCCACCCTACCCCCCATAAGGTCGCGAAACAGCTGGTATGTCTCTCCAGAGACTAATGTGCTGTCTCTAGCTCCATTTTGCCTTCGTAAGCCTGAGGCATTACTCTGTAAGTGCACTCCAGGAATTAAATTAATTTACAAGCTGAGGAATACGCTGTTTCTCCTTACTTACAGGTCTCAGGACTGCTACTGTATGGTTGGGAGGATAACGCGCATGTTGCTGTCAAGAGTAACTAGCATCTTCCCAGGGCAGTCAGCACATTGGCCAGGGCACAGGCAGCCTTGCAGTCTGCACCCCTGTCTGCCCACATCATTTCAGGTCCCAGTAATGTTAGCTCACTAGTGGGGTTGTTAGGAGGTAGTTCGTATAAGCTATGCGTCTCCTTGTCTTAACTTTTATCCCTGCAGTGTACATATTTCTTGATATGCCAGTTTAGTTCTTCTAAATCATGTCCGTCCGTACTTAAAACCAAATAATTTTAAACTGTCTCCCCAGAAAAATGACTGCTTCTGGGACCTAGCTCATGTTTTCTTGCATATAAAATGCAGCCGGTGTCTTTGAATCTGTCAAGCTCCAACCCCAAATACGCACTAGCTGCCCTTAACCAGCTAATGAGAGCAATCCAAAATGGACCATGTTTTTTTGTTCATGTCAGTAATAGCCATGTTGGTTGTAGTCGCTGCAGTAAGTCAGTGATTCCTCCTTTCTCCCCTCTTTGCCCGGCCCCCCCTGCTAGGGTGTATGTTTAGGTGTGCTGCTGCAGAGCTTCATCCCTGACGGCCCTGGCACCCTCCTCTGCCTTCCCGCATTGACGTTCATCAACATATGCATTTAGTGCCCACCCTCGTTAGCACTGAAATAAAACAGAACTTTGCTCCTGCCTTCAGCCGGAGTGGGATTTGTCTTTGCAGTGAGACCACGATAAGATCTGGTCTTGACAGCGTCATGGAGGCTCTGCACATAGGCACAATTGGGAAGTAGGGAATTATCTTGCCTCATACTGTATTACTCTATTAAAATAAGATTTTTGACACAATGTTTCAGTGTTCCGGGTACCCTTAATCCTGCTGACATCCTTCCTCGGCAGACTCAGCCCCATTTGGGGCTATCCTCCTACTGCTTTCCATCTCGCAGCCGGCTCAGCAACTTATATAATCAATTGAACCCAGCACATCCATAGTTTATTTTTCTGTTTCAACATTTGTTGCTAGGGAGATTCGCTATACCTTGCCTTACGTCCCTTACAGTGAAACGCCACTCACAGACAGGTTGTGTGTGATAAACAAAAGCTG
This sequence comes from Phalacrocorax carbo, assembly GCF_963921805.1. Lineage (NCBI taxonomy): Eukaryota > Metazoa > Chordata > Aves > Suliformes > Phalacrocoracidae > Phalacrocorax > Phalacrocorax carbo. The sequence continues at coordinate 91,641,575 of NC_087514.1, read as the reverse complement.
TACACCTACATGGAGGCACAGGTGAAGGGCACCAGCCCTGCTGCATGCTGGTGTTAGAAACCCAGCAGTGAAACGGCAACATTCAAATTAGAAAAGCAATTTTTAAGCAGCTTCAAAGCATAATTCATGTCACAGTGCAGGAATGCCAAAGGCTTTTTGATCTTCATCATCAAGGACCTAAAGGTGAAGGGCTATTTTTTTTTGGGGGGGGGGTGGGTGGAGGGGTGTAGTTTCTTAAATCCCCCGAGAAAAGGTAACTATAAGGGAGCAGATGTGTGGGAGTAAATGCAGCTGTAACTGAATCCAGACGCTCTTCTGTATGTAGGGACATGAAGGGAATGTTCCAATAAAATTCACGTAATAAAAATCTGAGCCCTTTTATTTTTTTTCTTGCTTAAACTTGGATTCACATGTGTAGAATTCCTGTGGACTTTGATGTGGATTGACATTAGCACCATACAAAACTGGGCTGGGAGAAAGATTTTTAACAGGCGTGGGGTACTGGAAGGTAAATGATCTATGGAGAGCTGCAAATTTCAATAGAAAAACACTTGCCCAATTAAAGAGCTTAGCAAACCAGATATTTAGGTGATGCAGTCACCCTAGTAGGATGAACTAGCTGGTCTCGTAAAAAGTTTCTCAAACTTTCTGAAGTGGGACTCCCTTTTTGCTCACCTGTTTCTGTGCCACCCTGAAAGCCACGCAGAAGCAGCTTGGCTCCTTGGGGAAAGGAGAGCAGAGAGAGGGTGAGCTGGCTGGAGGTGCTCATGATTCCCCCCAGCCTAGAGAATGGAGCTGCTGCCGGTGACTAAAGGAGGTGACCGGTGCCCTGCCACAGGTAAAGGATCCCTGTAGATGCTCCCTGTTTGCTCTCCTCTACTCTGAAAAAGAAGTTTCTCATGGTTGCTGCCTCTGACACTTGCTGACCCCTCACTTTCCTTTGAGCTGCCTGAGTCCATGACCAACAATGTGAGCAACTCTCTTTCTTCTAGGAGAAAGAAAAAAGCCGAGCGGCAGGGTAAGCCATCCACTCCTCCTTGTTTTCCTGTAGTTCGAATAGCTCTGTGCTCAATTATTTTTTTACCAGACAACTTACATTGCACAGTAGTGTATTTTGTTCTTGCCCCACGCATGCTTCCAAACGCAGGCAGTACCAGACATTTCAGCGCGGCCAAAAGTGCCTTCCATCTGCCTCACAGCAGCTGAAATCCTCTTTGTATACAAAAACAATTTCATTGAATGCACACAAATGCCGTTTGCGCTCGCCCTTGTGTTCCTCTTTGCCAGGATGTAGTGGGAACACTGCGGCGTTGTCCTGGCGGGACATCTGTAGTGCTTAGCTTCTTCCTTCACATGATGTTCTTCCCCATGCCCCCACAGCCGTCTCCCTCCCACAACAGGGAGGACAGCCACGAAACATCACTGGCTGTTTCTAATCAACCCGTTCAGTCGTTATTTGCGGAGTGTGGGCTCATAAAGCACCAGCAATCACGAATTGTCTGCAGGGCGCAGCATCAGTTGAGCAGGCAGAGCTCAGTGCATTTGCTGAGATGTTGGGTACCCATATAAGGCTCTTCTATGAGTCTGTCTCTGACATAAGACTATTTAATTAGTCCAAACTCTGTCAAGCATCAGTTTGCATAACAATTTATCAGAGAAGTGTTTGGTGATTGGTACATGAAAAAAATGGTGAGCTCTCTAAAGCACTGGCCTTGTCTTTCTGTAGATTTTCCAAGGGAGGAATATGTATTTCCACACCATAAAGCTGTATTATTCTTATTCTTATTCTTATTCTTATTCTTATTCTTATTCTTATTCTTATTCTTATTCTTATTCTTATTCTTATTCTTATTCTTTCTGATGATGATGATGTTCAGTTTTAAGGAATAAATTTGGGCTTACTTGGGACCTGTTTTACAGCTGTCCTTAGTGGGTGATACCAGGAACTGAGAGAAATATGGTTGTTACAGACTTGTTTGCAGTTGTTTGGCCTTCTAACCATTTTAATATTTAGTTGTTATGCTACTTGCAGAGGAAAATTCTAGTTCTTGTCCAAACGTACTTTGGAATTATATGTATGTAGATTATCTCCTTGGTGTCTTAGCTGTAAATATGTAGCTATATGCATCTCATTATAGCTGGAAAAACTTTGCTGAAAGCCCTTTTCATGTAGCAGGCTGCAAGTTATTTTATTGCTTTCGTTGGAAGATGTACAGTGGAATTACTGCTGCATTGTAAGGCTCCTCTGCTTCTGTTTTGCCATGTCGTGTATGCTCAGTGCCACTCACTACTCTGTGACTGGGGGATACATGTTCCTGGTGGAAACAAGTCACAGCAAAGACTATTTTGCATAAAGTTACTACGTTCAAAACTGTCCACCTGCCCAGCATGTCCCTCTCGAGCACCCCTGGGTGATATCCTGCAGCGCTAAGCTTTGCGCTAACCTTTGCACCTACTGTGGTGCCTTTCCTTAGGCTCTGGGTGCTGCAGCTGAGGATCCTGTAAAACTTGGTATTCAAGGATGATCTGAAAGTTTTGCCCTCTCTGCTCTTTGCCCAGGCCAGGAAATCCAGGTCTTTCTGTTGTGTGTTTTGATTGTAGACTTCCCTGCTTTTAGGAAATTTGGATTCATTTATTTTACCATGTACAGCCCGATTATGCCATTGAAAATTTACTCAGTGTGCTTGGTAGAAATGTCGATGCTTTGTTAGGCAGACAATGCCAGCTCTTACCCGGCAGGGGCTGGCACATGCCCACAGCCGGGCTCCATTTCCCCTGTGCCCAGCACACAAAGGCTGCGATTCAGCTGCCTCCTGAAGCGTGGACACGGCTTTTATGTACCTAAGGAGGCCCAGGAACTAAGAACGATTCAAATCCTGTGGTTCAGCGTCTGGCTGGCAAGGGGTTAAGTTGTTTTACATGCACTTTGCACAGATGGAAATGAGTATGGAAGCAGTAGGAGAGTGCCAAGGGGGAAGCAGTAGATACAGTATGTACGTCTCCTTTTATCTCGCCGACCTTAGTGTGGCTACAGCTTTACATAGGGGGCAAATGGAGAGGAGATATTAAGACCTGCTTTTTCAAGCCTAGGGTTGAGTTTCAAAGTCCTATCCACCCACAGCTCCCCCTAAGGTCTGGGTTATTTATTTCTGGGTTATTTGCTGAATACCCCAGGGAAATGTGGTAGCCCCATCTCTGTCTACGTCCTGGGGTGGGGACATCACCACCCCCCTGTTGAGTGTGGCAGCACATTGGTGGCAGCAAAGCTGTGGTTCCCGCTCCTCCTGTGGGTACAGCGAGGCAGAGGGATGCAGTCCAGCATCTCAAAGACTTTCAGGAAGCAACTGCCCACCTCAGCAGCCAGTGTCCCACCAGAGGGGACAGTGCTGATGGGGCAAGGGAGGGTGGGCTGCCCCACTGGGGTATCCAACAAGCAACCTAAGCTGCTAAGGTGGTCTCACAGGGTGCCACCACTGCAGCCTGAGCAGTGAAACAAAAAAAAAAAAAAAAAAAAAAAAAAAGAGGATGTCCAGAGATCAGCTGTAGATGTTTTTGTGCCCTCTGCGTGCTGTACCAAAAAAAAGGAAGTGTTTTTTCTTAACATGAAACAAAAGGGGAAGATTAGGCTATTGAAATCTAATCTGTGCAGAAATTATTTAGTAATAATGATATCATTCATTATGGTTTTATAGCCTTAGTGAGTAATGAAGGGTGACAGGAAAGCATCATGATTGCATCAGGATTTCCTTGCTAACCGACCTTGCTCTACCTGAGACAGAAAGAAACTGAACGCTGAGGGGGAGAAAGGAGGGGGAGAAAAGGAACAAGGGAAAAAGTAGAAAGTAAAGGGAGATAAAGCATGAGATAAAGAAACTGAGAAAGAGACAAGATTAGTACCATGGTCTGTACCAACAAAACTTTAGCCATGTTTCCACATCTCTGTGTTTTAGCAATATAAAGCCCGACCATTTAGTTTTTTGGTTTAGTGTTTGTAGCCACAAAAATGTGTATTATTTCCTTCTTACCCACAGTGTACTCAGAGTCATCCATCCAATACAGAAGTTAATCCCAAATAATATTGTCACCCAGAATAGGGAAAGTGCCTTCAGTTTTACCACCCTTTTTTCACTTTTTACTTACATATGTATCTTAGTAGAACTTGCATTACAATATTTCAGAGTTTATAACCCTCTCCTTGCTGTTTTTTTACATAAGTAACTTCCTTAGCAGTAAGTTATGCTTACTGCCAGTTTTTCTAACTGTTGTGACATAGTTCACAAACCTGGCATTGGAATGGACATGCTGAGAAGGAATTAGTTCATCATAAAGTAAAATGTAATATAATCTCTTTCCTAGATTTCAGTGCTTAAGTAGTGCTTAAGATCCAAGAGCCTCTGTATTTTTGTAAGCTATTTATATAGAGAAGATGATATAATTTAGAGGTTGGTGGAAAGAAGTACAGCTACGTTCAGGCTCACCCATAGTCACTGGCTCTGCCCTTAGACCTGGGGAGGGAGTTGTTCCATTAATATTATATCAGAAATGCAATAACTTGATGCTGTTATCATTTAAGTTGTCCATATACCTCAATGGGAGCATTTCCCAGAGCTTTGATCTTTTTCTGCCTGTATGCTGGTAGGCTCGACAATATTAGCGTTGCATCAGGTCACATTCAGCAGCTTTCCTTTGCAACTGAACAGCATAAGAGCTGACTGCTTCAAGCAGGGAAACTGCTTTGGGGCTAGGGGAGAAGACCTGTGATCTCTGCGCATCCACTAAGTCCATTTCTGCTGAGAGGTTTCGAAAGACATTTTCTAGAGAAACAGATTTAAGAAAAAAATCCACTTCTGTCTATGATATCAAAGAACTAATGGTGCAGTAGTAGGAGCGTGCTAAATACCTGAAACTTCATGGGCAGGAGGTCTTAATTTTCCAGGCACTAACCCTAAAACCCTGAAGTTTTCTATGGCAAAGCAGTAACATACGGTGCAGAATGCCCAGGCTTTCAGTTTTAGTCACAGTGTTTTTTATCATGTAGGCTTTAAAACACTTGAATAAAAATCCCCAAGCTATGCAGAGCCTCCCTAAAACTTGTTTGTAGCAGTTTGGCCTGAAACGGGGAGAAATTTTTACCCTGGGGATTACCCAAAAGAGTGAAATCAGTCATGAAAGAGAGACTCATTGGTCTGAATTTGAGGTAGTCTGTCTGTTGACTTGCTGTTCTAAGTGTCTTTTGGTATCTCTAAGGCACTTGTCACTGTGGGAGCAGAGATGCTTTTTGTCTGTCTGTAGTTCAGCTCAGATGAGCCTCTTGGGTTTTGGAGGCCTTTCAGGCTGCCACGTACATTGGCAGCACTGCCAAGTCATACGGGGCTGAGTCTCACCCTGACTGATGTTCTTAAGGCCTCTGCTTCTGGAGCTGATTGCAGAGAAGTTTCTTGGTAGCGGAGAAGTCCTCTGAAAGCGCAACACCAGTACAACCTTAAAGGGTCAAAAACAGAGGCTACACAAACCCCCCAGAATTAGATTTTTCCGAAACCCGACATGTTATTTTTAAGCTGATGGTTTGGAAGGGGTTTGTCTCTCACGTGGGAATTCACTGGGGAGTTTTCTCAAGAGGGGAAACTCTCTGTCATCTCTGTCATCCTAAAGCAATTAATCCCTACAGCTAGATCTGTACTGGAGCTGGACGCCAAAAGTAGAGCGAGCAACAGGCACAGGTTTATACAGGCAGGAGAGATTTGTGTCCAGCTATAACATCAAAGTGGGGTTGACCCAGGAGCTCTCTGTTGTTTCAGGCAAAATTTGGCCTCACAACAGCACTTATTCAAGAAGGAACCCATCTAGCAGGTGACTGGAGAGAAAACACAAATGTAGTTCAGCCCCTCCTAAAACATATGTAAAAAGCTAGAACTACAGAAAACGGCATGTTTGCTGCAAAGTTTGATTATGCGTTTGTATTTTCTTCCTCACCATCTCGACTAAGAGACTTACTTTATTTCAATTGTGTAGTGTGCCTGATGAAGTAATAGTTTCTTCAAGCATTTTCTGTTGAAATGTAGCAGCTCTTCTGCTTGTTTTCTGTCGGGAGAAATTGTTGAGATTACGAAAATTAAGAATTCAGTATTTTTGTAATTACTGCCAAAGAATACTAGATAAAACACTTACGTTACTAGCCTTAGATAGATTCATTATAGGGTTTATTAACAATTTAGTAGTTAGCGGTGATTGTGCTTTTCTGCATATGATGGATCTGAGATATCTAAAAATTAGGCATCCAGCAGACAGACGCTTTCAGAAGGTGATTCATCTTGTCCTAAAATAGGTAGGGCGAAGTGAGATGATTCATCCAGGGAAAAAAACTACATGATTAGCTTAGTCTAGACTTGCAGTTTTAAGACAACTTAAGCTAGGTAAAATGCATCCCACCCTACATTTCTTGACTTCTCTGAGTGGCCTGATAGTCCAAGCAGGGAACTGACAGCGAGGGCTCAGCCGGTGGTTGTACTTTGTCACCAACACAGCGGTGTTTATCCCCACCTGCAAAATGGGCCCAACGCTATTTCCATACCCAGGAGATGACAGATGGATGACAGAATTCACTAGCACTTAAAAAAATATCTTTAGATCCTCGGGCTAAATAGATGATATAAAAAGCCAAGAAGGATCACCGTGACCCGGAAGAATACCCATCTATCTAACGGCAATAAAAATTATAACGATGGCATTTTTCATCTATTTCTCCATTGTAGGAGAAAAAGGCTGTAAGATTTTCCTATTTCTCATTCCACTGCTATATTTAAGAATAATTAAAGCCATTCTGGCTAAGGGTGATATAATGCATATATTCAGAAGCAGGCTTTCAGTTTAATTTTTCCAGCTGGTGGGCCTGTTAGCCCATTTATTTGACTAATCTTCACACGTTGACTGAAATAGGTAATTGCTCTGTTCCCCCTGAGATTTCACTTCCATTTTTTTCAGGCATGAAAGATATTAGGCTGTGTATATTTTAAATTCAAATACACTGTAGGATAGATTTATGTCCTTAAACGCTATGCAGATCTAGCTATTATTCATTTCATATAGAACTGGAAAATGGATTAAAACAAGAGTGCTAGACAAGACAATCCAGAGTCTTATCTGATGAGGCTGGAGTCCTTTAATCCTCGCTCCTTGAAGTGACAGCAGTATCTCCCTCCATTTTATGTTCGTTTCACATTTTTATCTTAATGGGAATGCAGGATCTATTTGTTTGTTTTTAAATTTTTGGTGTTTCTTTAACATATTGATGTGGGACTATGGATAAGATACTGAAGGGGTGTAAATCAGGATGGCACTGCTGAACCTGGTGGGGTTGATTCAGACCTCGCAAGTCCAGCAGTTGGCCTTGCGGAGTGGCTTGTGTGGACCCTCGCCTCAAAATGAACAGGCACCAAATATTTTTAATAGTCAAAGGCTGTGGACTGGCTATATTCAGAGCTGGACCCGTGCCAGCGAAATGTTACTAGAGGAAAGAAGCAGCAAGAGTTTTAAGGTCCAATAGCTCATAAATCACCAGGGGTAGAAACACATGCCGTATCCCACGGGAACGCTGGGATTATACTGTTGCAACAGTATCCAAACAATGTTCTAGCTCTATACTATCTGAGGCTACTAACCTTATATAAATAAAAGTCTTTATTCATGTATATATAGATAATACTTGTCATCTTAATTCAAATTTCAACATGCTTTTGCTGTCCATTGTGTCGGGAACTGTTAGACATAACAACTCCCTTCTTCATACAGTCCAGAAACGCAGCATTCAGATGGTGCAAAGCCGGGGTTGCTAGTCTGAGGAAATTTTAGCTAGTGGGCTGCTAAAATAATTTTGGATTTAAACAGCAGGCTGGAGATGGGAGGATAGGATTCAAGGTGCTATTTAGTATCAAACGTGACTGAAGTACACAATTTTTTCAGATAAAACTCCTGCTTCCAGGATGCGTTGAGTTTCCCAAAAAAAAATTGAAGAAAGGGAATGATGTGGCAAGAATTTCTGAACTGATATGCAGACGGTTTCCTAGGTTTATTTGGTTTTCACCAGCTGTTCTTGGATTACTAGGGTTGTATTTTTCAGGTGCTAACAAAAGAGAATGACATTTTCACGTAAGAGGAAATCTTAAATGCCTAGGTATTGGGTAGCATATAATATATATATGTGTATTTCCCCTAAGGCAAGTTTAATGTCTTCTCCATTTTTGACAAGCTGCAAACACCATGAATTCTCTCCCAGTTTATTGTGGTGGAGCACAGTTTTCTGGGTAGTAAAACAGGGTTGCACTTACATTAAGTCCTTTGTTACAGATTATTTATCTTGAACTTCGGAAATGATTTAACTAAACCCAAGTCTTCGTGGTACCTTTAAATGTGTGGGTGTTGCTCAGAAGTCTATTTTTTGTTATTACTGCTTAGGTATTTGGCTCTATCAAAAATACAATGCAGAAGGATGGTATGTCATTGTGTATTACCATTTTCTTTCAAAATTACCTTAAAATTGCTTGATATTTTGTAGCTTTTTGAGGAACTGGATTAGACTTTTCTTACCTATTTGCTGCTGCAGAAACCCCATTTTGGCTTCTTGCTGTTTGGGAAAACATTCCAATATGTCACCATCTGTGAAAAGCATGAAATGCTGGCTGAGGCCTGGAACCCATTGATTTCATAGATATCTTGTCCTCCGAATATTTTTCCCATAAACATGAAGTTGCATCGCACTTTCTGGTTTTTCCTCCTCCTCCACCCCACCCCCCAACACTTGCAACTGGCAATGGAAAGCAAAAATTAATTAAACTCTCTTCTCCCGCATACACTTTGTTTTGGTTACAGAGTTTGATTGAAGCATTTTCGTAAAAGATTAAGGCCACTATTATTATTGATAATGAGTAGAGAAAATAGATATGAGAAATTATGAACTACATCTTTTCCAGTGCACTTAACAGTATAGGTTGTCTTAATCCCATACCCTTCTGGGGTAAGACTTTAGAACTTAATACCAAGAGAAATCATAATCCACAATTTAATATGCCTATTATCTGGTTTTATCTGTCTGTGAAGAAGATTAAATTCCAGATGGTAGAATTTATAAGCCAAGCCTGTTATGAACACCAAAATGAACCAAATAACCACATGGGAAATGGTCTCACCAGAATTATTTGTTCAGGAGCTTATCTGCCGTAGCTGCCATAAGAAATGCAAAATATCGTAAGAATATTGGAAACAATTTGGACAACAATGCCCCCCAGCGAACTGAGAGCTGTTGTCAGGCAACATACCAGATGTGGTGAAAGCCCATTTCCTAGGTCATCACTTTGGACCAGTTTTTCAGTCACCTTCTTACTGTCCACCTATGTCCCCTCCTCATGTACGTCAGCCTTTGGAGAGGAGGAGGGAAGTAGGAATGAGAGCAGTACGGGACAGGATGGGAAGCAAATGCCTATGAAGAACTGCCCTGCAGTGACGCTTGCCTGGTCACACTTTGTGGACATGGTCAGGCTCTGCTGGAGGCAAACATGAAAACACCAGAAGTAGGGTGAACTCTACAGCGGTGCCTCCAGCCCTGGTGAGATACAGGGCTCATCTGGCTCCACCATCCTGAGGTCAAAGCGGGGATGGTCAAAATGCTGTCCATGCCCATAGGTGGTCTTGGTCTCTCTCCCTGAGGCCTCGCAGTCTGACACTGACAGAGATTTGGCAGATGTGCTTTCAACTTGTGCTAAGATTTAAGGCTTAACAAAAGCTGCCATCTAATCAGTGGTTCGTGTGCGGCTTCCCTAGAAAATTGGGCTGTAACATCCCCCTGAAATTGCATAGGTCAATTATGAAAAGTACGTAAGAGGAGCAGTTTATATTTTAATGGACGCTACCAGCAGAATTCATGCCGTTTTTATTCATTTGGTAATGGCATATGAAATGGGCAGCACAATAGAGTTTTCTGGGGTCATTCAGGGAAAGATTTCCTATAACACAGCTCAGAAGCTGCATTTCAGAGAGATGTTAAAAACAATGCAGCATGAGTACTCATGTATGTGTCAAATATGTGATAATTCCTCCTGTTAACAGTGGCTTCCCTGCCTAGAAAAAACGTGTCATGTCTGCATGTAGATAAGCAGTCCTATTTCCATTTTTGTTGAGGAAGAAATTGAGTTGCACCATGGCAAAGTGACTTATCTATGGTCACCCTTAATGGGAACTGGACAGGGCACAAAAACAGGTTCCCCTCTTCCCAGCTTATCTCCTACATGTCCCAGTTTCTCCAGTCATTCCAAAACATTGACTCCCAGTCAGCTGCAGAGATTTCCCAGTAAACAAAGTTACTTCATGTAGTCACATGCAGGATCCCTAAAGGATTTACTTTTTTAAAGGCTATGATTTGTAATAGCCCCTTTTCAAGGACTAGCCATGCTTAGGTGAGGTTAAACCAGCGATTATTCCGAAGTCCTGTTTTCAGTGCAAGCTCTCCGGATGGTTGCTGATTTTGTTCCATTTAAAGCATTTTGTGGCATGAACTCACTTTGTTTCTGCCCACATCACTGCATTCCTGGGATGTTTTTCACAGGCCTTAGCAAGATCATCTGACAGCAACTAGTGAGGTCAATGAACTTTATACACAATTAAACACTTGAAGCTAGGAGAATTAATTGTTATTTTTTTGCCCTGCAAAGTTAGGGAAGGATACACGGTACGTTATAGTCTGTAACAGAGTCAATGTTATGTGTGGTAATCAAGCTAGTTTCACACGATTTAATGCTGAACAGAGTCAGAAAATGATTGCATCCTTTACATGGGCCTCACAGAGCAGTCACCACCCACACTGTTTATTCAGACTCGGAGCTCTGCCATTCACTGTTTAAGCCAGAGGAGGAAAAAAAATCCCTTCGTGAATGCTCTTGAAGCCATGTATTCTCAGTGCAAAGTGGAGCTGGGGGGAGGAATCCAAGTAAGGTCCTTTTGATTGCCACAGTTGCAAGGAGGTGCGATTTTCTTCGAACACCCAGCATCAGAGTAAAGGAAGGATTATTTGAAGCCAGGGACATTGGGGGGAATCAAACCAGACGTTTGTTGATGCCACTAAAATTTCCAGAGACAGCTGGGTAGCTTTTCTCCTCCCTGCCTTCCCATCTGTTAGTACCTGAACAAAGAGGTAAAATTACCTCCTCCGCTCTGTGCAAAACTGGTACAGTTTGCTGCAAATGCATGTGGTATCGTGGATTTTGTTCAACTCACCTCTTTCAAGAATGAACGGTTTTTCTGCTGTCTTATGCCTTAACTTTTTTGGTAATAGAAATGTTTGGGAACCAGTTCTTTGCTCCCTCATGCCTACCTATCTATCTGTCACAAAGGAAGCTCTAACCAGAAAAGGTTGAGAGCAAGGATGCAAGACATCTATGACAGCCTAGTAAAATTTTATATGCATCCAGTGATAGTGCGTTTACTCCTTCTATATCTAAACTGATCTCATCAGGAAGCCTTTTGCTACAATTCCATTGATATTTTCCCTTTTACAGTTCTTCACATTTCTTCTGCCTAATCCCTTTCTTTTTAAAAGGGATTCCTGACTTCCTCAGGCATTTACATTTTAAGTTTCTGCAGTTATAAGCCACTCTTTTAAATTTATATCTGCAACTTTCTGAGGTTATAGAAATGCCAAGAGTATATCATCAGCTAGTCTAGAGACATAAACTAGAAAAACCCCTCTTAATTTTATGCAGCAATTAAACTTTTCATCTTAGGTGCCGGATAATCTGAGTGGCAAGCACAAGCTGGTTGGTCCCTCATCTGAGACTGCTCCCATGCCACGCTCTAACCAACACACACTTTGGGTCTATGAGTGGAAGATTTTGTTTGTCCTCTCCCCACCTCTTAGTTGCTGGTCTGCTTGGTGTTTTTTTCCCTTCTGATTTGTTTTCAATAAATGAAAGAAGGATTACCTTGCCCAGTAAACTTACCAAAAAAAAAAAAAGAAAGATTAGTTTTTTCCTTCTGACAATAATAATTGTGTAATATCTAGTGAGGTAGTGTTAGCGTGGTACCTTTGTGTTATCTTATTGCCTTGAAACATTTCACAACCCACTCAGTTTGTATATTCTCTTCACTGGAACAGTTTTATTCCAAGCTCAGGTATCTCATCCATTTTTCCATTTAAGAACTGGTCATGAGATGTGCATGATCTCATGAGATGTGCAACAAAAGCATCCACGTGCTTTTGTTCTTCTTGCCAGACTCTTGCTTCATAAATTAGAGCTGAGCCATGGTAAACCCAGGGATCTGGAGTGTCCTCCAGGTTGCCATCTAAAAATACTTAGGGCACTTTTCCATTCACCCAATATCTAATAAGAAGGATTTGTTTTGTGCTCATTGTAGTTAAACATTAAGGGTGAAATTCTTTTTGGAGAAGCATTAATGGAGCTCTCCCTGACTTCAGTGGGAGCTGCATGTGCGGATCAGGGAATAAAACTTGTCCAGAATGTCTCCCATTAGGAGGTTACGGGGCACATGAGCTTACAGAGCACAATGACTATTTCAGTCATTGTTTTCCTTGTTATTCAAAGCACTTACATAAGGCAGTGCCTGGAGGGAAAGAAAGTTAATTATCCCCAAACAGAAACCCCTTTAGATATAGTAAGGGTTATTGAAGCAGTATTTATATTTCCAGCATAAAGCTGCTTTCCCACTTGCCTTTGAGATGTGACAGAAATGTTCCTCTCCTCCCGCCAGTGAATACGATGTTAATACAGAATTCATTGGTACCAGAATTATATTTGTATTTCCACACTAGGTCATTTGAGTACTTTTAACCCACATTTGCCTCTTTCCTCAGCAGCCTGGAAATCGCAGTGCATAGTCTTTTGTCTTGGTCAACCTTGGTCAAACAACCAATTGTACCTTCAGCCCAGCCCCACATGTTTTGAGTCTCCTTGATAACAGGTGCCCCACTGAATCAGCTGGCTTAAGAGGAGGAAAATTGTTATTATTTGCTTTTTGAACTGAGTTAACTTGATGTAGGAGTCTCTGTGGGATTAAATATCTTTACAGATACAAAATAATACTTGATATGGAAAAGTGAGTCACCCAATGCTTTTGGTTTTTTCCTAGGCATTGCTGGAGCCCTTTCACTTTCCTCCCAGAGCTGTCAACCTTACAGGGTCAGAGGGGGAATGCATGAAATCTTTGCCCAACTCAGGCCAATAAGTGTAGTAATTAGCAACCACTCAGTTCAGTGGTGCCCTCTTTAGATTATGGCACAAACTACTGTAGAGCTCCTCAGGGTTTAGCCAGTTCTGCCCATGGGCCATGGGCAGGTGCTGCCAGGCTAGGCTGGCATGTCCCACTTGTACATAGTCCCTGTTCTGCCTATAACTGCATTTTAATTTCTGCCCTCTGTGATCATGGCTCTGTTAGCTCTCTCGAGGACTCAGGGAGTTGGGAAACTGGTTTTTCTATTGCTCATTGCTTTTCATAGGCCCTGCTCCACTGATGTTTGGGTCCTGCATTACTCTGTACCAATATGGTGCACGCAGTTGTCATTTTACAGCAAATATTGCCCAAAATTGCAAATACATTCAAGGAAAATGTCAGCAGTCATTCTGAGGCTTTGGTACTACCAGTGGCCACCTTACTCTGTGAAAAGCATCTTGGTTTTTACTGCTGAAGTGTTGAGACAGCCTTCAGTACTGCTGGATTTATTGCTGAATCCTGACCCTCACCTAACAGTGAAGGTCAGAAACTGTCTGACTGTGGTCACCTGGAGCCTGTTCTGCCAGATAGGGCTTGTTAGACTTCCCTTTGTCAGCTGGAGAACAAAGTCCTTGCAAACTTGGATGGAGAGTGAGGCTTGTTCATGGTAACACGCAGCCCCTTGACTCCTGAGAAGCCCTGCCAAGGGCAAGATTAAACCTAGACTGAATAGAAGGCTTTCAAGTCACCTAGAAAGCTCTTGTTGCTCTTAAAATGCTATAATATGCTAAGAGAGCCTCAGATGAGACTCTCTACCTTCTGACTCCAACCTTCAAGAGGATGCTTCAGCAACAACTGAAGGCTGTGCTGGGACAAGACCCACGTGCCTTTTTCTTCCTCCCCCTGGTTTCCTTGGATGGGGACAGACACGCGTGAGCCTGGAGGAGTGCAGGATGTGCCCCACAAGTCTCTTTCTTTTGAGGACAATCTACGTCTCTGGAGCTCAGATTTGAGTTGCACTGTGCAAGTGCAGCACTATTAATTGCTGTTTCTTCTTGCCTATCTGAAATAGTCAAAAAAAGCCTGCAAAAGTAATGTTACTGGCAGCTTGTCACATTAGGCACAGGAAAACATCTCCATGGGTTGTTTTGCTGTCCCGTTCCACAAGCCTTGCCCTCCTCTTCCCCCAGGACAGAAGCTGCTTTGCCAAATACTTTTTGTAACCGCGCAGCTCTTGTGGACCCAACTTTGGATACCATCACACTGTAAAGGCTGTTCATGCTTCTCCGCTGGAAAAATCAAGTGAGCCCAAAGTGGCCCTGCCAGCCCAGCAGTGCTGGTGGCAGCGCTGGCTAAGGCTGGGCCACAGCACGTAGCCCAGACAAGCCGGAGCTTGTGGAGTTCACTAGTCCCACAGGTCTCCACAAAGGGTTAAGCGTGGGCATTTTTCAAGTGTGTTTCTGAATTGAGATGCTTGCTTGTTTTGGAGACTGATTTATTTCCTCCTGTACGTGTTTGGGATCAGAGCACTTGCTTCCTCTGACTCCTGGTGTCTCTGTGGTCTCTTTGGACTGCAGCTCTGCGAGGGAGGGATTCTTAGGTTGCTATGAAGCTGGCACAGTAGGGCCTCTCGGCACCACTGTAACCCAAAAGATCAATAATAATAAGTGGTGGAGACATTTCAGATGCCTTACATTAAACAGTCATATGGAAAAAGAGTTTGCATTCCCCATGGCTGTAACATGGATGCCTAATAGGGTGGCTTAGGAGGTTGTGTTGGGAGTCAAAATGCTAGATGTGCATCTGAAAATCCTTGCTTTTGGATGGCAGAAGCTGGGGGGTGGGGGTGGAGGTGGGATTTAAGACCCTTAATTCTATATAAATATAGCTTTGTGGTTTAATGTGCACAGCAGTAGCTCTGTGGTTTATCATTTACTGAGAACTATGCTTTTCTAAGAAAATGCTCTCTTCCTGGTGCATATCTAAGCCAAGGCCTCCGCTGTCATTTCGTTAACTGTAAGGATTAGTCTTTAAAATAACTGGTAGTAATAAGGCCAAACAATTGCCCGATTCACGCCACAGGTGAGTTTAACAGAAATCGTGTTGACTAAAGCTACCCTGAGCAAGACATCAATGTTGCATTTGAGTATTTGCCAAGAAAAACCTGAAAGTTCCTAAAACTGGCTACAAGGACAAGGGATTAGCCTGTCCTTCCAAGTCTGTAAATAAGGTCCTCAGACACTTTGTCCACTTGGGAACATGAGCACTAACTGTTTATGTTTTTTAAAGGAAAAATAAAAAAATCCCATGATTTTGCACATTGCAAATAGTCAGCTTTGCAGTTGCTCAGCTACCAGCATGTGGGTCATTTGATGTTTTTTTCTAATCAGGAATGCATTGTGAAACTGCTGTTCCTTGCAGTGAAAGGTCACTGGATTTTTAATTTCTATTTGACATTTATATTTTTCTAATAAATCACACCCTCTGATAAACCAATGACTGAAACCATGGAACAAATGAAACTTCGAAACAAAACCTTTCCTTTGGTACACATATGGATCCTAGAGTTTGCCTGAATTTCCAAATAAGGTACCTTTTTAATGAAGTAGTTGGTTATTGGGAGGCAGGCTAGGTTAAGAAAATAAAGGGCGTGCACTCTGTATAGCTGTGTGAGTTTGAGCTGCCAGAATATTTTGGTTTGTTTGTAAGCACAGATATTTAGTTTCAGAATTAGTATAGGGGCCGAGAAGTTGACAACCCAAGCTGTTATGACTACATTCACAATGCAGAAATATATCCGAGTGCAAGTTCCAGAAAATATAGCTTGATATTTGTGGTGCTGATAAAAGGCATCTTCTGCTGTATCTGTTCAGGAAAGACCAAAATCATTGCTTTGTTGCTGCATTTTATGCAATGCGACTCCTGTGAAATGCCTCCATATAATGGATTATTGGTAGAGAGTCCTTTATTGTCTTCTCTTTCCTCTTCCCCTTCCTTAAAAAGAAAAAAAAACCCTGACTTCTAGGGCTGAGGGCTTGCTTGTTTTCAAATAATGGAAGTTGAACTGGTGTAAAACTGGAAGAAGGCAACATTGACTCAGACTCAGAGCTTCGTTTTTTCTCCGCTGGGACCTCTGCTGGGACAGAGCTTGGGTGCGGGAGGGAGTGCAGCCAGGCTAGAGCTCCCTGGCTCAGAGCTGCTTGGCTTCGCCTCTCCCTGTCACTCCCCTGCCGCTGAAGAAAATATTTCCATTTGTTCTCTCCAGGTACTTTATGGCAGTGCGACGTGGCCAGAGAATGCAGTCCTCCCTCCACGAGAGGGGCAGGACATACATCCTTTATTTCAGTGGCCTGCTGCTTCTGGTGTTGAGCAGTCAGTCTCAATTCTGGCATCTCGGACCTTTTGAGTACTTGCCTTTGCAAATTTAGGGTTCTTTTGATTGGAGAGGGTTTTTTTTTATGTTCTGTCACTGCAACTCACAGATACTTTTTTCCCTAATCAAAAGAAGAGGGAAAGAGAAGACACATGCTTTGTTTTGCAGATTCAACTGAGACACAAAGGGTGCGTTGTTCTGGCCCTCCTGGCACGCTGGTAAATTTTTTATGTTGGCAAAAAGGACCTGGACCTAAGTCCTGAGCACTTCAGGTTTCCTATGCGAGAGCTGGGGCCTGCAGCATCACCCAGCGCAAAGTCTGGGAGTTGTGTCCGGCAGACAAATCAGGAGTCAGCAGCCTGCAGACAGAGCATTTCCCAGGGTGGCAGGGGAGCTTTCCAGCATCGCTTCCCCACTCAGCTGAATGCTGCTGCCTGTTAGGCATTGGATAGACGCTATAGGAAATATTTGAGGTTCTGCAAGTGCCTCAGTTAGCAGACATCTGACTTGCCCCACAGTACCCTGTGTACCCACGGCAAGCTGCCTGATTCGCCTCACGTGCTGCAGCGTTATGCATGGCCTTAAAGCTGTTGGGAATGTGCCTGGCCCTGATTTAGTGTCCCAGACCCCATGCACATTTCACAAGTGATTTTGGTGTGGCAGACAGCTGCCTCCATGAGCCAAAGGGAAACCTGCCTCAGGGCCAGGAATCCCAGCAGCTCCAGGGTGTCCCAGCAGCTCTGGGGGATCCCAGCAGCTGAGTGCAGCCACGCTCAGGGTGGTGGGGGCTGAGCTCCCTCACAGCACTGACCCTCAGCTAATAAGGCCTAGGGCAGGACGATCAGACAAAGGCAGCCCAAATGTTTGTTTTCTCCTTGCATTTCTTTTCTGGCAGCCAAAATGATTCCCTGAAGCAAGAGGTGTCCTTTAAAACAGGGCAGTGGTGAGCACACAGATGCATCACTTGGGTTCAGAGGAGGCCTCCTACATCTGATGGGCAGAAGAGATTGTAACTCCAATTCACTCACACAGAGGAAGCGCCCCATCCTCACTCAGGGGGTTTGCTTCCTTGCTGGGGAAGCATTAGTTTAAGCTGCTGCCTTGCTCTTCGCCTATTCTTCAAGCCTTCAGAGGGAAGAAAACTTTCCACAGAGGACACACAGCAGAGCTCACTAGCATTTAACCCTGTGTGTCAGCCAGGTATTGCAAGAGAACAGCAAAGGATACACTTCCTCTGGTGGGGTGTTTTTGTACGCCGTGAGCTTGTTCAGAGGAACAACTTGCTTTTTAGTTTTCTGTGGGACCAGCCCTCTTACTGTGAAGTGCTTTGCCTGCATCCTCCCTCTCTCCCTCCCTCCAGTGGACACCCCTGAATGGCTGGGATTAGGGCTTTGGCTGCAGCAGCGGGGGTGCTGCAGGCTCGCCCCAGGACCTGTCCTCTCTCTGCTTTCTGCAGGTGCGTCTGTGAGGACAGCCCCACTTTTGCCTCCTGTGGGAAATGCCAGCGGGGGTGTTGTGGCTAGTGAGGCTGGGGGTGTCCCTGCCGACCTCCCCGGGGCCACTGCAATTCCTGGTCCCTACCCGCCGCCCCAGGAGGGATGATGGAGGCCGGGATGCTTCTGTTCCCCTCCTGCCCTGTCTCAGTGGCAGGCAGAGAGAGCTTGAGCCCAACCAGAGGTATCTCCATCAAGGCATGGGGTGCCGCTGGGAGCCCGGTAAGGGCCGGGGCGGAGGTAACCATAGATGGCTCTGATTCATTTGGCTTCCTGTCTCTCTCTAAGAAAAGGATGTAAATAGCCAAAAGCCGGGGATTCCAGTGAAAAGTGCAGGCGGGTGTCATGCCGTGCCTTGCTGAGCCGGCTGCGGCGCCCGGCCTCGCGGAAGGCCGGTAGTGGTGAGAGCTGGGGTTCTTAGAAGCGGGGGAGGTGCGGGCTGGCGCAACGCCGCATCACCCCATCACATCGGAGAGGCTTCCTGCAGACAGAGGAGAGCGTGGAAGGAAAAACCCCTGACTGCAGAAGGGGTACACCCGTGTCTCTGCCCCCTGAGTGGCGGTGCTACCACCAGCGGCCTTGGAGCCAGGCGGGCATCCCTGCTGACAGCTGGAGCTACTGTGGCGTTTTTTGATGGGAGCTTCATGGCTTGAGGCCACTGGCAGGGTAATATGGGCAAGTTTTGTGTCTATACTGGATGCTCATACTCAAGCCCATGGGTGTGGAACAACTCCCTCCCTGTAGAAATACAGCCTCTCATCAGCAGTGTTTTCCATTAGAGTGATTAGAGCAAATTAGAGTGATCATACAGAGGCTCAGACACCAGTGTCCCACTACCGTAAGAAGGCAGATGTCACTCTGGCCTCTCCCTGTCTTGGAGACATTGGCTGGGCAGTCACCTGAAACCAGCTGTGCTGGAGACACTTGGCAGCGAGGTGGCAAGCTCCATCCCCCAGCTCATCTTATGCATCACCTTTACAGTCATCAGCCAGCTAAAGACATGCCACCAGCACTGCCTCCACCTAGGTGTCTCCAAGGTCCTTCTGCCTCTTGCTGTTTCCTTACGCTCAAAAGGAGAGCGCTGAGGGGGCGATCCAAGTTAAGATGGCACGAAAGGGTTTCAGTTTTGTAGCATGGGCAAGTGTGTGCTTGTAATTTGGATAAGGTTGTCAATGGGTGTGGGGGGCATTAGGTACCCACTGTCCACTGCCAGTCAACAGATGTGGGTGTTCACCTGCATTGCTTACCTGTGATGGTAATCTCTGTATAAATATAACACCCTGGTACCTTTTTGATGAGGAAGCAGGGAGGATGTCCCACAACACGGTGCTGGAATAGCCCATTTGGTGTCCACTCCACGCCTTGGCAGCAGGAAAGCAACACATGCTTCTTGCGTGTTTGCCCTAACTGTCTTTAAGGCTGTTGCATACCTAAAAAATGCAAGAGCTGGGGGTAGAACTGAGGCCCAAGGTATTAACCTGAAGCAGGGTTTGAGACAAGCACAGCTTTCTGAGACAAGGTCACAGTGACAGATTTTGTGGTGTATTTGGAACCAAAGGATGAAACTTCTCTTGGGACAGACTCGTTTGAAGGCAGCACAGCTCTGCTTATTTAGGAGTAGCCACATATTTAATGAAGCTTAAAGACCTCATTACTGCTGTATTTTCTATACTACAGGCCTAAAAATTTGTCAGTGGTGAAATTGCAGGCAGCAGAAGGTGGGAAATGCAATGGTTTTTACAGAGAACAGTAACCTAACACAAAATACGTTCAAGGCTCTGAAAAAAACAGGTGTGAGTGAGGATTAGCTAGCTGTGTCTTCTAAGTGAGGGGTGTAGGGATGCTTCCAGGTTGCAGATAAAGCTGTTCACCCATAAAGAAATTCTCAATGTAACAGATACTAGCAAAACCCCACAAAATTTCACAGACAGACTGGTTTAATATTTAGGAATATATTTGCTGGTAGAAGACAAAGTTAATCTACCGGGTATCACTCTGGAAGAGGCTAGAACCACTATTACTGACTTTAATGGAACAGTGATCTGCTTTCCCCACCATCTTCAGTGCCCTGTCAATGCACTCTTTTCCCTTTCAGACTGCTTAGAATGGTTTCTGCTGTCTTCCTGTAAGAAATTCAAGCTCCACCTGTGTTTAATTAGATAGTGGATAACCTGGGTTGTTGTATTACAAACATCTAGGGCAAGAGTCTAGAAAAGCTAATCAGTCCAAGGTCAAAGAGCAATAGTTCCAATTTTAAGCCAAGTGAAGTGATAGTAGGTATAGAGCATGCGACCTAACAAATCCAGAAAAAATGTTAAAAAAATAATTCAGTGACCCCTGTTGTTCATATGTACTGGCTCACAATGTATTTGTGATTGCATAAAGAAACATATAATATGATCTTTCTCAAAGACACACAAAAATTTTAAATTTTTATAAGAGATTTGCATTCCTCTCTTGCTTCACAGCTTTAGGAATTGGGACTTATATTTGTTCTACAGGAAATTTTAGATATACAAGGTAATTCCTACTCGCAAAAGTGAAGGATAAATGAATTATTTGCCTTTAAATGCTCATGCCAGTTGTTGAAGAAAGGAAGGAAAGCACAGTGCGCATGCCTCTGAAGGAACTGCTCCAGTGATATACAGCATTTCTATGTCCTAAGGTACCATGCAGGGAGTGCAGGGATCTGCAGTTTGCAGCCTACCCCAGTGAATGCTGATGCTAGAGGGAGGCAGGGTTTCTAAGGAGAGGTGTCATCTTTTTAACATTGCTGATCTAGTGGGTGGCAGTGGAGAACAGATGCACTTTGGGGCATGCAGCCCTTCTTTGGTGCCATACATGCTGGACCTCATGGTTTTTCCTCAGTGAGGGCATCTGCTGATGGATCACAGGGCTTGTTCCTCCCTCTGTCTCAATAAATTAGCTGAGCTGTGGAAATCCTACAGCAGGATTGCTGTGTTTTCACCTCGGGATAACCCACAATGTTGGGTTTGAAATGAAGTGAAATAGTGGGCTGCTATCCCTTCAGGCTGGGAGTGGAATGATCCTAGGTCTTCCCATATCCCTGCAGAGTGGGGTGAGCCCGGACCCCCCGGGTTAGATCAGAGAAGTAATTTTGGAAGCAAAAGGAATGTACAGGCCTCTGGGTTGTTTTTTTCTTTGAAGGAAAGTAAGTGCTTCCAAATGTAAGTGTCTAAACTCCCCGAGGACGGAGGCATTGCTCTGCAATCCCAAGTTAACCCCACACTTTGGCCTTGGGGTGAGGGCATGGTTTGTCTTCTGCATTTTCTCTGGGCTAGCTCTTTGCTCAGCCAGCTGATTTCCACTAAGTCATTTCTTAAATGTTTAAAACTCCCTCTGCTCCAAGCAGGGAAGCCCTGGCACCACATGTGGGGTGGTTAGCTGGACTACTCTAATGGCGAGGTGCTTGCAGGGCTTGGGGCTGTCATGGGCAAGCCTCTCCCAGAGCAAGGTGGATAGGCATGTATAGTGCCAGGGGATGATTAGAAAGCCTGTGGCTTTGGTGCCATCTGCTTGGATATGTGAAGATGTCCTTAGTTATTAGAAAACTTTCTCAAGATCTCTGTGCCACAGGATTTCATTTTTCTAGCTGCAGGCCCAGTGCAACCCATGCCATCTCTACAGCTGATGAACCTTCAAGTTCTCTGCAAAACCTTTCAGCCTGCAGATGCTAAAATACATGACTCTTTCACCTTCCCCACCCCAAAATTTCAACAGCACAGCGGCAGTACCCTTCCTCCTACAGCATCCACCAAGCTTTCCCTTCTGACTCCTGCCAATCAATGGCCAAACTCTCTTGCCCTTAATTTGTTTCCCTGTGGGTGAAAAGGGACTCAGCTCTAATGGCAAAAGCTCTGATGGTTATAAACATCCTTATTTGCTCTCGCAAGAGCTCCCCTGCCACGCATACACTTGTCCTTAAGAGCTTGTGGTCTCCTTTCACTGCAAAAGCTCTGTGAGTCAGCAAAGCCCATTGGAGCACCCACATACCTTCACAGAGAGCTTTGTAAATACTGGACTTTGTTTTTGCAAAACAGCCAAGTAAAACTTACCTGTTTATGTTATGATACCTGCAGATGTTCTACATACCTTCCAGCCTCCATTTGTTAGGTACAGTTCCTCTGCCATTGGACTGACCCCAGTGTGGCTTTGCATGCCTTCTGCCTTGAGATGAAGAGCAGATGTTGTATTGCCACCTTAAACTGGCTGGGAGGGAGCTAGCTCGAGGGTAGTTAAATGTGTTTCTGATCTGTGGGAAAAAGTAAGTCTCCTTAGGTTTGTAAAGGTTAGTGGCTATTAAGTCGTCTAGCCTTCTTGCCCATGTGTCATGCATAAGTTTCGCCCACATGTTCATTTGCTAAGCCTGAAAGATTTTCTATTGCAGTGTTTTAGGCCACAAAGAGAAGGAAAAATGAAGTGTCACCAAGTAGTCCCAGAAATATAGGTCAGATGATCACAGCAGGTAGATGAATCACAGTGGTAGGCTTGTTTCCTGGCCCCAGATCATTTTTGTGATTCTCTTTTCAGTTTTTCTATGTCTCTCCAAGCTGTGGGACCTTTCCAAACCATCCTGTGCCACTACTGTGTGTGTGGCAGTGATGTGCAGGCTCCAGGCTAGCTGTGGGTCCAAATCAGGGCAGAGACAAACTAGTTGAGCCGGAGTTTCACAGCTCCTGGTCCTGGAGAGCAGCATCATCACCAGCATGGCATTGCACCATGCTGTGTTGCCCCCAACAGTCTCAGGCGTGGCTCCCAAATGCGGTGCTTTCCCCCTGGATAAGCCTCATCCTCCTTTCAGTGGGTTGGGACCATGGAAAGGGGCAGTAGGCTTTTCACACCAGCTCTTATTCTGATTTTTAAATCCTTTACTAACTGAATTTATGTCTTTTTGTTTTTCATACCATCTTTTATACTCATATGTTTTATCACTGCTTCTGTATCTCCTTCTTTAGTAGAAATGTCCTTCTGTCTAGACTAATAGTTTTAGGTGCTTTTTTGTTTTGAACTTGCATGTAGAATTCTGGATATCTTTTTATAAAACCATGTTTTTGTCAGTTCTTTCTATTGCTACTTTTTGTTGCCAGTCAGTTATGCTAATATGTCAAGTTCAAGGATACTGACGCATTTAAATTTCTGTCATACATTTCCTTGGTCGATGCTTTATTCTACTTGATCCTAATATGGTCATCGTTATGTACAGCCACCTGCTAATTCTTCAATCTGTAAACTCTTTTTCTTTTTTTTTTTTGGCCTATCTGAATGAGGTCCGTACTCATCTCAAGTATATTGGGTGCATGACCGTCTAAGGTATTTTTTGAATGACCACATGAGATCTCCAGCAAATATCTCTGAGGCTGAAGTCACCAGCGATGGTAATTCCTCTTTCTACACATTACAAACAGATGGTTGAGGAGATGTTCCATTCACTGGTAAAATTTGTTCAGTAACAGATGCCTGCCAGCTGCCATTCCCTGCACTGCTGCGTGGTTTTATGGAGCTAACGAGATTAAGAAACTGTCGAAATTGATTTTTGCTTCTAAATACAGCAGATCTGATTCTGAAAATGCAGGGAGGGCTCTGTCTCAGGTGGTGCAAGCTGGCGCAACTCCAGTAAAAAGCCAGCAGAGCCGAACCACGTCACATCAGCCACAGCACTGCCTTGAAGATCAGCCTTCTTAAATGGAAGTGTCGGCATTAAGAAATGAACAACAAAAAGAAGTTTCCAGAGTAGAACAACAGTGCAAAAGTGGGAAGAGGGGAGAGTTCGGGACAGTTTAAAAAACTACCCTTCACTCATACCAGCAGTTCAAAACTGCTGATACTTCTTGAAAAACGCCTTTCATTGGAAACTCCGGTACATCAGATAGCTTATTGCTCAGTCTCGGTGCCATGGCAGAAGGTTGTTTTGCAGTCTTCGAACTTGGTCGCTAATGAATCAACACTTCCCACCTGTAGCCACTGGGGCTGAAGCCACAAAACCTCCCAGGCTGAAATCCTTCTGCTGATAAAAATCTAGAATGAACTCGGCATGAAGCTGTGGAAAAATGCAGACGTATATTTTGAGAATCCATGGTCAGGCTTTGAACAATCAGATGAGTATTAAGAGAAGAAAAATGCAGTAGTTTAAAAATAACAGATCTACTGCATGGCAGCCATAAAAGGAGATTTTAAGGAAAGGAACAGAAAATCATGCCAGACGAATGCATTAGGAGCAGCAGTTGATACAGCGTGTACAAATGACAACATACATATCTCCTTTCTCTCCAAAATGCATGTGAGAATGTTAGAGGAGCAGCCAGAGCCCACTGTTGAAATTTTACTGGTACAGATAATAGGGTTCACCACATCTTTTTATCACAGTAGACTTATACTGAATGCTACTGCTGTTGCTTATGTCTCCAGCCAAAATTTAAACTCAGATCAAAGCTTTAGCAATGCTTAATTGAACAAACCAACTTAAAACATTATGGGCTGTTTGAAAGCATCTGTGACCCGACAGATTTGAATAGTGAAAAACGTGACATTCAGCATGACCTTTCCTTCCCCACTGCTCTCACAGCTCCTTCTTGTCAGTAGGTGTTTGAATCTCTACCATTTTCCTAGTCTCAGTGCCTGCTGTGCTTAGTTTGCTGCATCCGCCCCACCAGGATCACTAGTTGCAGGGTCATTTATTCCATCACTGTTTTGTAAAGGGACAAGAAGGCAGCTCTGGGTCTCAGCAGCATCCCCCAGATAGCCAGACAGTCACAGGCTTCACAAACACCCTCGTCCCCAGAGAGCAGGACTCCAAGGTCTGTCGTGGTTTGATCTAATTGGCAAAAGAGTTCAGGCCTGCCGCAAATGTCCCCGGCCATCACCACCCTGCAAGCCCAGCTTGTCTTAAGTCACTGTTTGCCTGCTGCCTACATCAAAAGTCCTTTGTGAAGAGCACAGTTGCTCCTCTGTAACTGATCTACATGGAGCAGGTCATCAGCTGCTTATGAGGTTTCCTTTTTTTGTTTTTCAGTTTTTTTCTTTAAAAAAAAATGTGGTATGAAGTCATGTTAGAAATAAACAGTCTTGTACTTCTCCCCTAATTATAGAAAGAGGAGCCTTGTTAGGCTACGTGTGATTTTCAGTGTCAGCTCCTCACCTGGGAGGATGAGTGGGTTTCCATACTACAGAATAGGTGTCTCTACAAGTTACAGCAACTGGATTTGATAAAACCTGAAACAAAACACTTTATTTTCTGCAAGTCCAAAGGGTGATCTTTGCATTACTGAGTCTTTCCTCAAGGTGACTTTGAAAGCCATCTCCCTCACCCCAGCAACGCTATCTCTGTGCATGGCATACAGCTGTGACGGTCCCTGGAGAGTTTTGTCCAAGCCAAGAAATGAAGAGCCCCATCTAACGGGGTCACCGGCTGCTAATGAAGTTGCATGTTCATAAACTACAGCTACAGCCCTCAAGGGAAACTCCTTGTCATCCCTGCTTCGGGAGGTGCAGTTTGTCTGTGTCATAGCAGCTTATAGGACCAGGGAGAGCTGCTGGAGGCAATCTGCTGTGTGGGCTTTATTTTCTACCCACTCCCCCCTGCCGCGCCAGGTTCTTCTTTCATTCCTAAATTGAATTGAGCAGAGTTTTAATTTCGGTGCCTGTGTCAATTTGTCAGCGGTAGCCAAACGAGACGGGAGTTATTCAGCTTTTTTTCCTCCTGTGGAGGATCAAACAACAAATCTGTATAAGGAATTCCTGATGGAGAAGCCTAAAAGCAAGATTATGAATTTTCAAGGCAGTGGCCTTGTAAACCAAGCATCTCTGCAGAGTTCAGGGAACAAGAGCTCATTAGGAATAATCATCTAAAACCTGACTGAAATCACTGTAGCTTTTCTGACTTACACCAGATGAAGACCTGATCCGTTCACCTAAAGTCCAGTCATACGCTCTTGTGGTGTAGACATAATTTCCTCCGCATGCTGTAACCGTTGCTTTGCACTGTGACAAGCAAATGTTTATTGGGCTTTGTATGGCTCAGTATGAGCTTATAACACATTTCTTTATGGCATTTATTTTGCTATCCGTGATGTATATTTTGGTGGTTTTGCTGGTACTTTATCTGACGCCTGAGATCACTAATTTCTGAAGCACAAGTGTGACATCTTGGGAAAAATAGCTTCCACTCACTCAGTACTAATCTATCATGTTGACTTTATTTCTGTCGCAGCATACTGAGAGCAAACAATTTCCTACTACTCCATGCTTTTCGGCTAAATGCCTTTTCCAAAAGTCTAGGGAAATGCTTGTGTCATGGAAAAAACAGAATCCAGCTACGCAGAAAATAAAGCAAGAGGTGCAGTAGATCAGGCTTAATTGAGCACTTAACAGGTTCAGACTAGCCTGGGCTTATGTTAACTGAACCACTGAACCCATCCAAGCTGAACAGACATAGAACATTTTGGATATGCAGTTAACATACGCGTTAGCATGGTGTTCTCTATCTGCAAGTAGTAACACATAACCACCTGGGCAGCCATGCTGAAAATGACTCTGCAGCAACGGGCAGGACAGAAGGGCTGCTGAAGCAAGTTAGCATCTGTACAAGGCAAGGTGCTGTTGGGGGTCTCCGAGTACGATATGCCCCTCTGACTCTGAAGATGCAGCTAGGGATGCTCCCAGGGTCTGGTTCTTTTATTTTTTTCCTCAAGTGTTTGACCTGGGAAACCGGTGTTGGGGGATATTCTCAGGATTTCAGGTAGCTCGGAGGCAGAGGAGCAAAGTGGGTGACTTTGTCCTTTCTGCAAGAGCTTTGCTCTTGCACGCCTCTGATGTCTCACTGGTGTGATGCTACTTTTTCCTTTCTAAGGAGCCAGTATCTCAAAGTCAGTGTGGGGATTGCCCCAGAAATCTCCACCTCACTGGGAACATTGCTTTTAAAGCTGAGCGTTAGTCTTTGCTAACTAGATGGTGTTGCTACCACCCCGTCACACCTGTTGGTCATTCTACAGTATTTTCTGCTAGAAAATGGGTTTTCTTTTTGACCTGGGGAAAAAAACCCTGTGCACACTGTTGCATTTGGACAGGTGATAATGTGCCCATCCTTGGTGATCCCAAGACAGTTTCTATCATTATTATGTCTCAAGTTAATTTAGGATTCTTTAAAGCAAATGTGGGGAAGAAAAAAGTGCATGATTGCATTTTAAGGTCATGGTTATTACAGTATCTCTGGCTCTAGCAGGCAAATCAGGAACATTGTAGCTCAGCATTTTCTGGATTGTAGGGATCTATCTGTTGGCTTAGGCTTTGCTAAAATGTAAGTGGTATTTACAGTTGCACTTGGCCATGAGCTGCTTCTTTTTGATACGAGTCCAAATGCTAGGGTTGTAATTACTGTGCATATTGCATCCTGCAATCTGGAAGCATAATCTCAACATGCATTGGGTTGGTCTTCCCAAAGAACTTGCTGAGGGCTGCAGTGGCCATCCCTGAGGAATCTTCCCACAGCCCTGAGTTACGTAGCAATCCCTCATCTATGTTGTCTCCTCTTGATGCTGTTTCATTTTGCCTGCAGTATCTCTGCTAGACACCATTGCAGACTGACTCTGCAGTCTGATGCTGGCCCAGGCATAAAATGTGGGACTCACCCTCTTCCAGTGACTAATTTTAAATACTTCAAACAAAATGGGAAATCTTCAATAGAGGGGAGACCCACTTAAAAAGGGGTCAGTGTTGTAGGTCATCTTGTAGTCCTTGTAGTGAGCAAGGGAGGGAACAAGCCTTGATTCTCCCAAAAAAAGGAGTACTAGCATGAGGATAATACAAATCCTCTTTTTGTAAGGCCTGATCCTGTCAGTGATCTGTGTAGGCGCACGCCAGAGCAAAGCCAGACAGGCAGCCAACATCTAGAGACCTAGGAAAATATTACTGATGCGAAATCAGGACATCAATGCTCGCAGCGACCGAGAGGGGCTACCTAATTTTGGGACTGGCATGCCTACAATGACAGCTAGAGGTATGAAAATTTTGTAGGCCTGCCTGTGTGCTGTTGGGTGTTGAAGGGTTTGGCGTTGCCAGCTGCCAAGTGGTAAGCTTTCCTAAGAGTTGGGTAATTGATATCTCTCAAGCCAAAACAGCACTTGAAATATACTGGATTCAGTGCATGAAAACTGAAGCTAAAACCAAAGCTGAAAGTTTGGGCCAGGCTATAAATAAGTAAACTGAGGAGAAATGGTCTTTAAAGGAACCAAGTAGAGGGAGGCAGCTGTCCACACGCCTTGCACATCAGTTTTGGGATGCAGCTTGGTTGACCTTCATTCTGGTGGGTAATACAGTGTGTGCTTACAACAACTACATTTGGACAAACATGGATGCTACCCATCAGCAATTTGTTAAGAATATCTGTTAAATTTGGTTAGCAACAGCCTTTTCTTAATGTGTAATTGGTGGATTTCCTATGCTAAACATATTGTCTTACAAACATAGCAAAAGAACATTAAGAGATTCTTACAAAAGACACAGGTAAGCCCATAGTCTTAATTTTATCTGTAAGGAAAAAAAATCCCCTGAAAACTAAACAGATCTCAAAATATTCTTCTCTAGATTTTGGTTTTGCACTGTATTCTGAATTTGACACAGCAGAAAATTTTTAGTTAGAGGGGATTTTATACAGACTGATTTGTTCTTTTTGTCCTCTGTCTGTGAATATATTTTTATATATATATACACACACACACATATATATAGTTTAGAGAAGAAAAAGATGAAACATGCCTTCTTTAGCTTTGTAGTAAAATTAAGTGAAGCCAGAGGAAGGCTTTGGCTGTGTATTCAGCCTCTGCAGGTAGAGTCTGATTTCCAGCTTGTTCTATAAACAGACTCTTTTCTTCCATTATTTAAAACTGCTCAGCTGCTTCTCTGCAAGAAAACAGCAAAGGCAATTGAATACAGCCTTGGTCACGTAAGTAGCTCTTTTTTCAAAAGCTAGTTTGTATTTGCTGCTGTCCTAGTTTTTCTTTTCTCAGTCCCATAAAGGTCCTTTTTGGAGTTGAAGAACTTCCAATTAGTGAGCACTGGAATCAGTGTGTGAGCAAAAAAAGTACAGTGTATAGCGTACTGCTATAAAATTACATATAAATATTTACATACCCTTTAATGTCACCTCATGCTCAGTTAGGTCGTTGGGGTTTTTTTTGCAGCTTTTTTCTAATCTTCATTTGGCCATTTCAAGCATGACTAACAAATTTTGAATTATTTTTAAACTTCCAACATCTTCTCTGTAACAACAGTGTTCATGAAGGTGCAGGTGGCTGTGCTGAGTTCAAAGGATTAATTTGCTGAGGAGACTTAGGACTTTCCAACTGTATTTCTGTGCTTGAGGTACTTAATAAAGCCACTGCGTTATCCTGAACTTAGGCTAACTCCATGGTTACAGTGGTGTCAATTAACCATAGTGTCAAAGAGAAGAATTCAGCCTGAAGCAGCCAATACAGGGGTTTTTATTTTCCTCTCCTCTTTACCAAGCATGGACAAAGGCGTGGGTTGCTACGTATTCTTGTTACACCTTATCTAAATATATTGATCAGTTCCTCCAGACTCTTATCTGTTTGCTTGGCAATGGCTCTGGTTCATTCACACTGGGATTGCAGGGGAGCTGAATGGATACGGCCACGTGAAAGGTACCTGTGGGCTGGTTCAAGCTGGGTGACACCGTGCCTGGCTTCTCTTTTGTTTCTCCTGGCTGGTTGTTTGATATCCACCAGGCTCTCTGTTCATTAAGTCGGCGTGATGAATAGAAGGCAGCAAGTGTAATTCGGGCAGTTAGGGCCACCTGCTCAATAAATATAATAAACATCCACTAGTGCATCTCTCTCAGCACCACGAGCGTCAGTGAATTGCAAACTGGAAAATATATGATAGTAAATGGAAATCTTAAACTGATGTGAAGAATCTAGCAGTTTCCAGAGTCACACTGGCTTCTCTTGCCCCCAGCCTTTTAAAGCCCAATGAAAGAACATTTTCTAAGGTGAGGTTCCCACAGTAACAGAGGTTATATTCATGTAGTGTTATTTTTCATGCAGAAGACATCTGGTTCTTCTAGTTTTTACACTGGGATAACTTTAATGGAGTGGATCCTGCACTGCCCCAAGGGTAGGTGTACCCAGCCATGTGGGATCAGGGTGGTGCATATAGTTGGCACAGAGGTTTCTGTGCCATCCGTGCACCACGTGTGTGGCACAGGCGATGTGCTGGGGAAGGCATTACAGGTAGTCCTTGGGAAGAGAGAGCGGAGGAAGCTCAGCCCACAAGAGTCCCAACACCAGCTGATTTTAAACACCAACTTTGCACTTAATACTCCCAGCCTGTGCTTTTGCTTGAGCTGAGTCCTGCAAGTCCTGACTTCAGCAGTGTTACTGTGGGCAGGGGTCTGGGCTCAAGTCAGAACCAGCGAAGCACCATGTGGGCTCATGACTTGATAATATTGACTTGTAGATGCAACCTTGGACTCAATGCTGACCAGTGAAGGCAATGCTTATGGCGTATGAGAACAGCCTCACACTGGCCCGTGAGTGTAATGTCTTTAGCAGACTTTACATCATGAAGCGGTTAACAAATTCTTTTGTACTGAAGGGCTGGATTCAATAAAAATTTTCTGGGGCAAGCTACCATAGCCTGCCATACTGCAATGCGTCAGGCAGACCGTTTTTTTCCCTTTTCATTTATTTTTTCTTCCCCTTTTAATTTTAAATTGAGTGCAGCTGACTGCCTCCAATGCTGTTAACAATGGCACTTCTTTCCCTGGGACAATGTAACATTTAAAACAGATAAAAGCCCATGTGGGGCTAATAAAAGTTTGCCCCCATCCTCATTCCTGTAGGGCAAGTTTCCTCATCGTTAACATTTTAAGTAGCAGGCAACTATGAATATGAATGTAATTGACTTTTACACACTATTACTCATCAGCGGGTAACTCCGAACAGGCGTCACTGGAGGGATGTGCTGAATCGCAAAAAAGCTTTGCGTGGCGCAGCAGCAGGGCAGCAATGCAGAGCTGCGTGAGTTGCAGCCCAGTGGGGACTGGGGAGTCAACGGGCAAACAACTGTGGGGACCAGCGAGCTGGGCCTGGCAGCTCAGCTGCCCCAGTCCAGCAAGAATAGGGAAATGGGAAGCATCTGCAGGTGACAGTGTTTTGCCCCAGTAGGACTCCCGTGTGCTCCTTCTGGTGGCTAATGGAGAGAGGGAGCAAGTCAGCGGGTTTCTGGTCCAAATTTTCCAACTGAATTGCTTGTGCAGCTTGGGTGAGGGGTCTAAATGAAATCCTCTGAGCACTGGTCTTTCTGTCCATATCAAGGAGAAGTCATATGGCTTGCATACCTTCTTGGATGGAGAGTATTCATTGAATCCTTACAAAAATCCTTGCAAATATCATTATGATTTCCAGGGCACTATAAAAGCATTAGGTTTTACAAATGCAATTTGAGGTGACTTCTCCCCTGAGCAGTTTCTGCATGGTTTATATGTGCATTTACATGATTCAACCTAAATTCTCCTTCAGTCTGCAAACCAACTATTTTCAAAATAGTGTGTGTGTGGCAGGGGCACGTGTTTTGACTGCCCTCCATCCAGAGCTCAATCCAGAATGTCCATGACTGGAGTCTTCCCTTGCCTTGGTCTTTGGATAAGGCTCTGAGTTGCTTTGTGTATCTGCACATCTCTATGAGGGGTTTGGGGTTTTTTTTTCAGAAATGGTTTGAAAGCCTCTATCAGTGCTATGATGGGAAGGTGCCTCTGTTCCTTTCCTCCACCTCCTCCTTGTCTCCCTGTTGCTGGACAGCTCTTGGTTCCCCTGCCAGCTGCTGGTGGCTGTAGCTACCAGACCTGTCCTGCTGCGTGGGCTGAGCCCCTCTCCTGCCATTCCTACTGAAAACTCACATCAGGAATGGGACCGAAGAGTCAGTACGTTATGGACTGTTTTTATTTACACTCTAGAAATACAATTGCTCCCCACCGGTGTTTATCAACTATACATTCCAGCTGAAGCACAAATGAGTCATTTTTACATTGCTCATAGAAAATAAAAAAAGGCTTAAACACCCACAAAATTTGCTTACTCTTCAGGTGTAGCCCCCGGAAGGGTGAGGACAGCTTCCGCCATATTCTGGTTGGAAATATCACCCAGATGACTCTTGGAAAGTCGAACAGTCCCTACCAGTGATAGGTGATGTGCAAAAAATAAGGAACAGGCCATGAGGTCAAATCCTGAGGACAGTTTTAAAAAAAGGCTGGAATGGAAAAAGTGTACTTGACTTTGGTAAGGCCTTTTCATGACAGGTAACCCGATGATGCTACACAGTGTTTATAGAATTAAGCCGGTCTTTATCCACACAAATATGAAGTTAGACCTTGCGATGCATTAGTAGCTGTTGGCAAACCGATACGGATCGTCATTTTGTTCAGAACAATATGCACACAAGTATCCCAGAGGTGAAGCTCAAAATACCCGCATTGCTCTAGTGTGCCACTCCCTCTATTTCCATTAATGCAAAATGACTCACAGGCTTGAAAAGACAAACATTGATCAAAAGACTGAAGAGTGATTTACTGGTACGGGATGGGACAAGATGTTGTTTTAGCCCAACAAACAGTAACTGCGTTTAGAGGTGAGTATTGCCAAGGGACCCCAAGGCGGTGCTTGCTTACTAAATTGGGTAAAATGCAGGGATTTCACCAAATGCAAATGACAATGAACAATATGTATGACTCAATATATCCACTATGCTTTCAATGTGCAGTCAGAGGGTGGTATAGCTGACCTTTTAAAGTGATGCTTTTCAAACCACATTGTTATGATTAGCAAAGTGTTCATTTCAGAATACAATATTTGGACCCACTCCCGTTAATATTCGCCTGTATCGTTTGAAGGCTGTTTTCCCAGCTGTTTACAAGAAAGCACTTCCAGGCAGCCCCTAGAGTGTCATACTTTTATTTCTATGTCTAACCAGGGACCGAAATTTGCCATCAGTTCTCCAAGACTTGACACACACCTCTGGAATACTTTGAGTCACGTATGGAATTAGCTAAAATAAGTTTGATGGTGATTTTGTGAGCCCTTCCTGTGTGCCAGAAATAGTCTCCGAGAACAATGCGGGGCGAGAAATATTCTCTGCTCTTTAGCCTCAGCTTCCTTCTATCTAAAAGCCGTCAGTGGCATCACTGGCACCTCAGAGCGGATCCCAGCACAGCTGCTGCATGACTCCAGTTTTGCAGTACTATAAGAAAGAGGAAAAATCTGGCATTAAATTTGTAAATTTAAGTGTACAAAAGGCAAAAAAAGAACGTTTAAAATAATCACAGCACAGTGTCTCTAACATGGTGAGCCCGAGGCCAGCAAGCAGACTGGAACGAGGCTGCCACAAGTCTGAAGAGAGGCAGTTTTGCTGGGATGCATTTCCTCCCCATCCTCCATCAGCCAAGCCAAATACTTAACAGGAAAAAAATAAAAAGGAAGCCGTACAGAGCAATTTGGCTGCACAGTGGTACTCATTACAAATAAATAGCCGGGGCCCGGCTCCTCCGTGGTGCGGGGACTCAGCGTGGTGCTCGGGGGCCAGGCGAGACACTGCCGCTCTGACCAGGGATGGCCACCACCCTGCTCCCCGTAGCACTGCTCGTCCCTGAGCAGTCACCCCTCTGGCCTGCGAGGGGGCCTGGCGCGGGCTGGGCCAACCACAGTTAAAGCGCAGCTTTCCTGAAGCATGAGCTGCAACGGTCAGACAACCAATCGGGTGAAGAGTTAAGTACTAAAAAAATAGCAAAATCTTTTATCGGGTTGAGGATGCCTTATTTTGATCGTGGAGGTCAGACACAGACGTGGGAATTCCCCCAAGTTGGTTTATTTGCAGATTTGTTCAGACAGTTTCTTTTCTTTTTTTTTTTTGACAAATCAGCCTTTTTTTATAATAATCTCATCTTGAAACTTGAGAGGAAGGGAATGTAGGGGTGAGCAGCTAATATCTGTGAGTTCTGGAAATTCCCTTTTTATGATCTCTCTCGTTTAGCAGCTGTACTGTTTTGATGCTTTCGTTGCATTAAAAAGTTATTTGACAATACTGCCAATAAAGTAACTTCATCTGTTCCAGTAAAATTAGCTTCATCTCACAGTAAGTTTGAGAAAAGCACTGCTAAGTAATATTAATATACAGACGACAGGGCTTTCATCTAATATATCATAGAGAAGAAAAACTTCAGAGGTGTTAGGATCGTAGAAGGCAAAGCTATTTTCATTTTTCTTTACTGATCATATTTCTGGTTCAAATATTAATTTAAGAGTGTGTATGTAGTATCTAGTGACTGGTAGATGTAAACATTGGTTTAAAATTAATTTTAAAATATCTCATTATACAAAGCAATATATTTACTGATTTAAATCATACCCATCTGGACATGTTTATCAAAATCAGTCCTTGTCTACTATAAGCCATTTGCTGCCATTGCCACCCACTGGCCAGGGACAAATAACCATCCTGTTACTGACCCAGATCAACAAATATCCTGATTAAACAGACACATCTTGCTACACATCCAATTGCTTCCTTTACAGCATCTTTCCTTTAATATAAAATCTGGCCAGCTTTGTAGAAAATGTATTCACTGATTTTATCTTCAAAACAAAAGTCATAGTCCAGGAGAGAGGCAGAGGGGAGGGAGCATGTCTTGCAGACTGTGAACTCTGATCTGGTAGTTTCATCCTTCTGTGATCTTTTTAAGTGTACTACTTAAAAACCAAAGAATCTTGTCCTTTTATGTTTCTGTAATGCAAGACACAGTTTTGGCAATATATAGTAAAATAATTAAACTGAATTACAGACTGTAGGGAGCCATTTTTCTCACATAGGGGTCAGTATACATGGTAATACTTCGGATTAAGGATGAAATTACTGGAGGACTGTAATAACTAACCTTATTAATCTCCTCATTTTCTTAAGAGTAACACAAAAAGAAATATTACAGCAATCGCAGCTTAACATTGAAATAATTCTCTACTTTAACTACAGTCCTTTATGTACTGTGATTTTGCGTGTTATTTTGTACTAATCATACTCACAATTACTTTTATTAATTGTATCTGTTGTTGTTGCTGGTTTACCACTTTTCTTCACAAATTATTTCAGGCCCAATATTTGGGCCTTTGATACAAATTTGAAAAACTGATATAAAAATTATTCTTCTTAGGGGAGCTGCTCTTCACTTAGATTCCCATAAACAAAAGGTAAACTTATGTTTCCCTTTCCTGTGCCTTTCGGTACCATATCAGGTGCATACCACAAATGCTGAGATAGCCTTCTCTACAAATGGTTAATCAGAGGCGAAGAAAGGCAATAATGTTTTGTTCTCGGCATCATTAATAAGGGGCAAGGAGGAGAAAGACTTAGCAGAACAACTGCATCTTTTGTTTTTAAGTTCTTTGGAACAATTCTGCCAGGCAGCGCGTTTTCCCTCTGTTTCATTTCTCTTTGTTATTTTCCTATCTAATTAAAATTCTGCAATGCTGTCATGGAATTGTTGTCCATTTAAGGCCACAAACAGCTTCTGTCCTAATGAAATATGAATTGCATTAGTTAATTGAATTGTGCACTTATTGTGTGTTGTGAATGGACTGAGCGCACTTACATTCTTAATATATACTGAGCATTTTATCAGTCTAGGGAACGTGTCAACATAGAAAATGCTGCTATCATTCTTTGCTTCACAATAGGGAGATTTAGTTGTCAATACATGGGGCCAAGAAGTATTTGTGAAGGACAAAAACTGTAAGATCTCACACGGGGATCTGCTAGCTGGGATGAGGTTGGCTCTTCAGTGGTCTGGGGTCAGGTCACAGTCCTGAGTGGAAAGCTTGAATAAACACGTATTATGCATGGTGCCTCTGTGACATCTGCTAAAATAGGAAGAATCAAGGAAGACTAACAAAACATCTATGGCCTTCTGCAGCAGCAGGTTTTTTGGGTTAAGCGAACCTTGTAATCAAAACCCTCCAGACCATTCTCCTCCAGGACCTGTCTGGTCTCTATCATCTGTAGTCTAGTATCTGTGATATACAGTCTATGCAACCTCATGCAGAGCCTACCCTCACAGCCCTGGTGACACAACAAGCTTAGCTCTGGGGTTCTTTTCACAGTTGGGAGATTTTTCTCTGAACTGTGGGAAAGTTCAGTTTAGCACGTCGAGGACCTGACCAAAGTCAAATGAAATCAGGGGAACTCTTTCTGCTGACATCAAAGCTCTGGATGAAGCAGGTGCTTAAGAAAAGTGCAGGCTCTAGCACTCAGCCTTTTCAATGTCCAAGATGGATGTGTTGCATCTGTAACCACTCGATAGTGGACTCTACTAATGAACCAGGCTATTTTAGAGAATGGTCATTAGCTGGGAAAACAGTAATGGAATACTAAATTTAATGTCTTTACATGGGTCTTGATTTTTCACTTAGTTGTTCAAACCATTCAGCATTATACAGTCATACACATGTGTATGTATATGTATATACACATATATATTATACATATGTATTTGATATACATATGCATATAGATATCTCTCCAATGTTTAGCCTTTAGTTTTATTTACAGAGAAAAGTATGTTTGGATTCTGCATAATACTTATGTAAGATAATAGAGCCGAATATAGTACCTTCCAGTTACTCTTTAACTTGACAGGTGTGGAGAGATATCTATTGTTCTGTCAAATAGTGCCTCCCTTAGCTTGAAACGATATTTCATTCAACAGCTGAAAGAAAAGATAAGCAATGTTCAGGTTGAAGAGTAGCTGAGAAATTTCTTCTTATTATCATTTTCCACTCAAGAACTGAGGAGATATGCAAATGCAAATGACAGTCTTTCTTTTACTGCAGCAAACTAATGCAGGAATATAAAACCACTTAAGATAAACACAGCTAAAATTGACTTGCCGTGATACACAATTCCCAAAGGGAAATACCATGACCCCTTCTACAAGAGTAACAGGGAGAAGAGTATCTATCCTTGATCTGAGCAGGCACGGACAACCTCTTTGTGTGGGACTTTCCAGCTCTGTGCATATGCAGAGGCACTCATAATTTCCCACTGTGGGTGCTTCTCCACAGCTGCTGTAGCACTCACCTTCCAGGAACACTCCTCCACATGCCCCAGTCAAGCAGTTCATTGCCACCATCCACAGATGATGCACCGAGATACAGAGATTAAATGAGGCATTCTCACTTGGGTATGTGGGCAAGGACTTTCCCTATACACTTAATAGGGGGAGAGAGGTTTCTCCAGAGGGCCGCTTGCGGATAGCCACGTTAGGCTGCTGCTTCTCTGAATCACCTTCTGGAAGAGTTTCTCTCTCTCTCGATCACTGTATTTACTGAACCCAAGGGGACCCACCTCTGGGTGTAGTTGTTGCATTACAGAAGTACTTCAAGCAAATGAGTTTCCTTCACTCCCCAATCCCTCCGAGACAGTCATACCTGCTAAATCTTCTGACTAAGGAATTACCCACTTAGTGCCCGTATCACTCAGTTATCTCCTCTCTCGCTTTGAATTTTTTGCATTTACCACACTACCGGCAGCTCTAGCTGAGCTACTGTTGACTATCCCTGCCTGCATGAAAGCGTTCGGGAGGTAAGTAAGAAGGGGTGGGCGTCTGCAATGGTTTGGTGAGGTGCATCCTGACAGAGTCACAGCAGTGGGCAAATGACTGAGAGTGAAAGTAGTGGGATGGGGCGTGAAGGGTGATTGACAGTGGTTGCTTAGTGGTCTGAAAAGAGGTGAGTGAAAGTACTCGGGTTGGGGGGAGGGGAGTCTGGGAAGCACAGTTGACTGTGAGAAAGACACCACTACATTACCCGTGGCACACTACAGGCGTATATGCTGTATTCTCTTCTGTGACTGTAATTTTAAAAGACTTGATGTCATTAAAAATATTCACATACTTCTATCTAAAAATATATACGATAGTGATGTATAATTAATGAGGGGAGGAAATGAAAGAGATTCAAGGAAGGATGAAAAATAAAAATAAACCAAGGAGTCCTCTAGGGAGAGTAGAGAAGAAGCAAAGACCCATATAGCCTTTCAGACTATAACGTGGCTTTGTTGTCGTCTGCAGTACCATCACGTGCAGGGAGACAGTCTGGGGCTCTGCTGCTATGGGTGGCCCTCCACGAGGACACCTGTGCTCAGGCTGCCCTTCTGCCCTGGGTCCAGACACAGGGTCCAGCTGCCCACCTGGAGCTAGGTGGAGCCTTATCTGCCCCAGCACCATCAGCCGTACCTCTTGTGGCCTTCCCTCTTCCGGCGGCTGCCCCCGGCCCTGTGCGGTGCAGGGACTCCGCTCTAGGTGGCGAAGGATGGTCCTCGGAGTGGCCTGGGAGACCCTCCTCCCCAGCTGCAGTTAATTAAAGTAAAAAAACCACAACCACAACTGTAACCATCACAGTCATCTATAGCTGGACAAAGGAGCGTGGACACCCATACCTGAACAGTAGCATTTTATACGCTGGCATAGATTTAAATTCGCTATCATTAGCAGGTTGTTTAGCGCTTTTCTTCAGTTAAATAAGGAACATGGGTATCTTTTCTTTTTAATATGGCCTCTTCTCTTTATGTTGCTGTCATTATACGTTTAATGACTATTCCTTCCTGTGGATAAAGCACATGGACAAAACCAAATTTTTATTCTGTTTACTGTTTAGTTTTCGTTATATATTTTACGAAAATGATCCTTATAAGATTAAAGAACTTGCCCATTTTTAAAATCTGTCTTAAACTTCATTTCTTAACCTTTTATTATGACTAGCATTTAACTTCCAGCAATTTTTTTGAATACTAAATAGTCACATTAGCTTTCTATGTAAAAAGACATAGTATTTTTTTTCTTAAAGTAAAGGTACTATGTTGCTCATTTTTTCAAATTTCTATACAAATCTTATTTTAGGGGTCCGTGTGTTTTTTCTCAAAGTCTTTTTTAGTTAGATGAATGCTAAAAATTTAGAAAAAAAAATTTAAAACACTGAAGGACACAAAATTCCCCCGCTCAACTGATATACAAGTATTAAAAATTGCCCAACTCCAGCAAAATCGTGATCCATCCAGCACGGAATATGCATGTGTTCAGCACCACCTGCTTCAGAAGAAGGCAAAGAAATACCACAACAGGCGGATTTAAGATAATCACTTCTCTCTCCCATCCTTTCTCCTGTCCTGCTTAGTACCCAGGAAGACCTAACATTAATCACAAGAATTCAGAGATTGATTTAAACCTTCAAGCATAAGGCTTCCATCATCATCATCATCATCATCATCATCATCATCATCATCATTATTATTATTATTATTATTACTACTACTACTACTACTATTCTTTTGGAATAACTGTTAACAGCTTTTGTTTACTATAGACATATTCAATTATCCTTTGAAGCTTGCTAAACTCACTTCTCAGCATCCTGTAGCAACCATCTAATTTAAATAATACGTGGTCTAATTGTAGATCTTATGCAAAAGTACATCCTCTTACCAGCTGTGAATTTCCTGTCATTCCTTGTGTAATTGAAATCCCTCTATTTCTTGCATGATGAGGACTGGGAGTGCTGACTCTCCATACCTACATTCTCTCTTGCTGTCACTCATTCTTCAATGGACTCCCTGTTCAGTTGGTTGGTTATTTACTATTATGGCTAGTTCCAGTGCCCTCCCTATTGAAAAGTTTTTTCTGTGCTTATAGTCTCATTGCTCCACTCTGATAACCATCAAATAAATAGTCAAAAAAATTAAAACACAATTTTTAGAAAATATTTTTCAAATCCCATCAATTTTAATTAAATTATTATTAATACACTTATTATTAATGCATAATATTAAAATTTTAGAGATTGGATCAGGAATTTAACTTCCCTTGTCCCCATTGAAACTGTAGCTTTGTAATGTATTACTTGGCCCACAACTTCCAATGATTGGCACCTACCTAACTTCAGGCAACCAAGGCAGGAGGTCCCCGCTGTGAAACTCAGGCTGATTTAGAAATTTAGACGCCTAATCATGTGTTTAGGAATCTAACTTGAAAGCTTTTTTCTTTTTTTTTTAGGTTTAGGGAAATGGGATATATGAGAATGAGAAAGAACTCCCTTGGGCAATACAGCATGGGCAGTTATTTGCCCAACCAAAGCCCACCGTTTTATTAAAACTTAAGCAAGTAGATAAATTATAGAATATAGAACACAGAATATAGAATATAGAATCATTAAGGTTGGAAAAGACCTCCAGAATCATCAAGTCCAACTGTTAACCCAACACTACCATGTCTCCTAAACCATTCCCTGAAGTGCCGCATCTACCCATCTTTTAAATACCTCCAGAGATGGTGACTCCACCACCAATCTGGGCAGCCTGTTCCAATGCCTGACCACTCTTTCAGTGATGAAGTTTTTACTAATATCCAATCTGAACCTCTCCTGACGCAGCTTGAAGCTGTTTCCTCTCATCCTATCACTAGTAACTTGGGAGAAAAGACCAACCCCCACCTCGCTACAACCTGTCACGTAGTTGTAGAGAGCGATAAGGTCTCCCCTCAACCTCCTCTTCTCCAGGCTAAGGAACCCCAGTTCCCTCAGCAGCTCCTCCTTAATAAAAAGATAGTAACTCTTATTTTGACTAGGGAACTGGTTAAAATATCTTACCTTCTGTTAAGGACCCTTGATCTTACAAAGCTTCTGCTTCTTTACTTTCAAATTTTCTGAAATCCCATAAATGCCTGTGAGAAATTGAGGGATCTCAGAAGCTGAAAGGTCATCTGGGAGAGGAACGGTGGCTCTTGGGCACAAGCTACCCAATGCTTTGTTTTAAGAAGCCACCCTCCTGATGGAAGAGAAGCTCGGCTACAGAGCAGAGGGTAGGATCACTCTTCTCTGGCAGAAAATGCGATTCTTTGCAACTGAAGATGGCTTTTGCCACCAGTCAGAATGAAACTGACAAGAAAAATGCCCCCAGTTGTCCCCAGGAATGCAGTCATGAGGAACATGAACTTGGCAAGCTTCTTAATATCAGCCAAAAGAATGGATGTGATGAGACACTGGGTGAGATTTCCTTACCAGTAAGTGAGAGAGATTGTCTGGGAACTAACATCATTTGGCTACATAGAAAACTCTGGGTCCAAGACAAGGCTAATGGCTTTGACGCAGTTGTTCCCAGTTTCATATGCAAGCATGATGAGACAGTGAGATCTATGCCAGTTCTAAGTGTGGCCAGAAAAACTGTGCAAGAAGGCGTTTGGGTTTGTTAGATAGAGAGTGAGGAAACCTTCTGGGGAAAGGAGAGCCTAGAAAATGGAGAGGACCGGAACAGAAGTAGATCCTGCAAATAAGCCAGAAGTTATGAGGATCTGGGGAACATATTAGTCAGATATGTCTATTAAAGACATCTGTATAAATGGCAGCCTTTTCTGAATTCAGAGAACATGGTGCCAATTACGACCATCGGAGAGTCATAATTTTGGTAAATGCATAAAAGGGAATTCAGTAAAACTGGGAAGGTATCAGAAAAAGGAGTTGAATAAGCATAAGTTACAAATGTAATAAGCTTAAAAGCAAAAGAACACTTGGACTATTTTGCCATGAAGGATGATTTAAATAATAATAGGGGGTAGGGAAATGTGGTGGGACAACATCATTACCTACCCACAAACAGTTCAGGAAAGAAAGACTGGGCCACAGCAGCAGAAGAGATGCCGCTGTACAGAAGGATAACTTGAACATTATTTAGCTGAACTTTAAGTGGAAAGGGCTATGCAACTAAATCTCTGAAGACAAATAAATAAATGCTAAACTAGAAATTCCAAAGCATATTAACAACTTTTTGAAAGTAAAGACATTAGCAGGTCTTTGTTGCTAACATCCAGCTTAAGAAAAGGAAACTGGGTGCGCAATGTTGAACTCAAAAGAACTGCTAAGAAAATTGTAGTAATAGGGACTTTGGCTACTCCCCTATGCCCGGCCAAATAGATCAGAAGGCACACAGATTAGAAGAGAGAATTCTTGACACCTGAAGCAACAGCCTCTTGGAAAACTGACACGCAAAAGGAAGAAACTAGGTGTTAATCACAAACTGATTGATTGTAGCTGCCTCACTAAGTCTTAACGTCTAGGTGGATCACAAGGCTAATTCAGTACAGGAGCTCCTATGTTCATGGATCATACCTTTCAACTCTTTGAGGTGATGCTATTTTGTTTTCTTTAAAACTGTGACATAAGTATGTATTTTAGTATCTAAGAAATTCAACAAAGAGCAACTTCATCTTCCTCCTCCTAAATCTTCCCTTAAAAACGGGCCAGAGGAGAAGTACTAAACACAGCTTTATGAGCCGCTCCTCCTGGGAGTGTGAGAGCCTTCAGAGAGCTTCTCATATGGCTCAGCGGATACCAGCTTCTTGATAAAACACACAGATGCACTGTGCCTTCTGCATATTAGGATTCACTGAGCACAGCTGAACTATATCTGTAGAGTGCCCAGGTATTCCAGCTTTCCAAACATGGTTTTATGTTGGCGTCACAGTAAAGCCGGTGTGTGTGCCAAGCCTTGTTTCAAACATTCCTACCTAACCCTGCTTGCTTCTAGAGGAACACCACCTCAGCTTAGGTTTATTTGAGACACGAACCGGGTTTTGGAGTCTCACTGAGTACTAGGCTGGGCTAAACTTCACTGCAAGCCACCACTGTGTCACAACACAACCTTGAGGAGTCCCCTTGGCACAATGCCCACAGTGACTTGGCAATTACATCCACCTAGGCTGCACTCAGCATTGTGGCAGCCAGCTGCAGTTAAAACCTGCTGGGACCACAGCTCAAGCACGATTAGCTGGCACGATGACAATCACGTATTTGTCTTCGCTAACTTCAACCCTATAGACAGGAATAAGCAATATACCAGCAAGAAAAGGCATAACTTGTATACGCACAAATGCTTTGTGGAAACTGTGCGAGTAGTACTGGATGCATGAAAATGAATAGTGAAAACAGAGGTAATGAATGCAAGAAGTTTACACAGCCGTAGAAAGAAGGAATCACACAAGGAATGGCTGAAGAAACACACAAGAAGGAAAGCGAGTACATGAACAAAACATGAAAAAACCCCCAAGGAATGAAAGGGATGCAAGTGAAGAGGTACAATTTGGGAGTGGACAAAGATGACAAAATTAGACTAAAAGGAATGTACAGGGTCAGGCAGGCATGAGAAGAGACTTACTAGCCCTCCCATGGTTGTTGCATACACAGGAAGGCCATTTGGATGGGACAGAAAACAGGTAAAAAGGACGCAAAGGAGCAGTGTATTTTTTCCGATCAAAAGCTGTCTGTAACCTATGCTGAAAATGTCTTTTTTTCTGCACTTCAAGCATATTAACTGTTTAATATATGATAGTATCACTGGTGACACAGAGAACACTTGGCTTTAATGAATCAATAGATTTGTTTCATCTTTAACTAATTTGAACCTTTAATCCTCTTGCTTGTGCAAAGTCTTCTTCCTTCAGGTCAAAGTATTAAACAGGCTTAAGAAGTAAATAAGGAAATAAATACCAGAAACCCCCTGGGGAACATTTAAATTAAAGTTTTCTAATAGTCAGATCAACTTAATGCTGTGATCACAGGCTCAGTTCATCTTCTTCCCCTCCCCCCCACCAACTCTGTGGCTAAAGCTGTGGGAATAAATAGCCAAAAAAAGGAAGGGGCTTTGGTTTTCTTTTAGTTTCTTGATGCCTTGATGCTTGTGTTGCTCTAGACTGTTTTGGGTTTTTTTTTGGTTGGTTGTTTTTTTTTTTTAATAACCGCTCTCATTATAGACATACAGGAACTTTTAAAACACAAATTTGTAAAAATTGAACACATAGCCCAAAATACTGGCCTGCAAATTTTCCCCATGTTTCATGCCTGGTTTGCACTCTACTTTATGCCCATGTTGGTCCTGCATCTGACTATTTTATGGATATAAATTATACTGGTGCAAACCCCTGTGTAGACAAAATCTTGCTGATATAACTGTCTTCCACCAGCACAACATATTTCAGTTAATGAGTCAGAATACACTTTGATATCAGTGTAAATGGTTCCTCCTAGGGGGAGGATTGCTTCTTTACTGTTAAAGTGTAGATAAGTTCTGAACTTTTCTCTTCTTTTACTTGGGCTTAAATTAATCAAACCCATATCTAGTATTTCTCATCCAGAAATAATACAGCTTCTTTTCATCACCTTTTTGACTGCTGGTCCCTTTCTGTGTTCTTGCTTCGATTGTACGGTTATCAGAAAAGGGTATGTCTAAAATCCTCCTGAAAGCAGAAGTTATATTTCAAGCAACAGCAACCACAGGATCAAAAGCCTCCAATCCTAAAAGAAAAAGAAAGACAACCGATTTGAAAGTTTGAAGCTAAGAAATGGTTTGTAGTTGGCTGAGACACTTGTATTTAATATTGAGGAAGCAATGACTCTGGCCTCCAGTGGAACATCTCCTAGACAGACAGACAGGCACACAACAAAATGAAGCCTTAATGCTGTGAGCTTCTTGAGAATGCTACAATAACATTCTGGCAGACTGGGCTCCCTTGGCTCCTGTACTCACTGCAATTTGAACATCTCTTTTGGTTTAGCGTGATGCTTGGCAAGTTTCCCGACCTTACATTATCTGGGAAAGGAAGACAAGAGAAGCTGGTAC
Source organism: Phalacrocorax carbo (assembly GCF_963921805.1). Lineage (NCBI taxonomy): Eukaryota > Metazoa > Chordata > Aves > Suliformes > Phalacrocoracidae > Phalacrocorax > Phalacrocorax carbo. Next base: position 91,596,764 of record NC_087514.1, on the reverse strand, counting down.
ATTCAGGGAGCCTTTGAAGAAGCTTCTTCACAGTTAGCTTGTAGCAAAACAGTTGGCTGCGTGTAGAAGTGTCAGGACTGCAGCTTAGACTGCTAGCTTGAAAAGGGTTTAACTGAATTGCATCCAGGCACCGAGATGCTCAGATACCACAGCAATGTGTGTGGTATAAGAACCTAGATAGAAGAAGATTAGATAGCAAATCAGACAGAATTTTGCATGTGATTTCCTGGGTTTGTCTAAACTTATAGCAGCAACAGTTAATTATAGGAGGTTCTGAAGGCAGCTCCTGGGTGGGTTATGTCAATTATACATTAGATTCCAGTCATAAATTGCCAGCTGAGAGTTATCCCAGTGGCAGGAATCCCCTACTGATGCAAAACTCAGGGGTAGGAGCAGCAGACATTGATGATGGAAGATCTGGGGGAGAAGCAGCAGGTTGACAGTAATGGCAGAATTCCAATGAAAAGAGCATCAAGATGGCCACAGGTCATCACCCAAAGACTGACAGACGCAGGAGGTGGTCGCATACAGGAGTTATTTGTGGTTATCCTCTCGGTGATTGCTGTACCTACTTCCAGATCTAGCCCCTCTCCTTCTACCACATCTGAATCCTTCAGCTCCTGTAATCATTTCCTCTGGCTCTTAAGCAAGGGCAGCTCTTCAATTGCAGATTAAAGCTTTAATGAAATTCTTGAGGCTGCTTTGAAGTGACTGGGCAAGGGAGACCGGCCTTTCAGCAGCAGCTGCTGGTGCAAGAGTCACTGCACACGTTGCTGTACAGGGAAGGTGTCACCGTAAGACTCTCTGTGCGCAGCAGGATCCATCATTTTTTCTCTGGTAGTGCCTCAGGGCACATCTACACAACACAGCGCGGCACTGCCCACGGCTACTTGAGCTGCCTCTAAACAGTGGTTGCACTAGTTTCACAGTGGGGATAGTCAGCCCACCTGGAATTCTACCCTAATATACCTATCGTGCTTGCACCCCTGTACTTGCCCCTGAGTGGGCTTGTTCAGTGCAAGGTCAGCTCTCTCTTCCTCTCCACAGAACTGCACTCTGCCATGTGGACCCACCTGCACTTTGAAGTTTTAAAAGAGTAAATTATAAAGTTTAGGACCTTATATCAATTTTGATCTGCGGTTTCCCATCTGTGGGGTCTTATTTATTTTAGAAAGTGGGAAAGCTTTCAAGCACTGATTTCATAGGTAATGCATTTATTTTTTTTTTGGCTGATATTCCCAATTTTGTTTTTTATTCTTTCCTTTGAGTATCTGAAATTTTACATGAAATTTCTACTCACTTGGAAACACCAACACATGGAGTAATTACCAATCTTTCCTGCCTCAGTTAATGGCCTTCTCCTTCCTCGTGCTGTTAGTTCAAGGTCACAATGATAGGTTTACATCCTTCATGAATTTTCATCTGACTTGTTGTCCACAGAAATTGTTCATTAAAAGATCCAATTTCCATTGGCATTCTCCCTTTCAAAGGATGTCAACAGGAAATATAAATGCTCAGCCCTTTGTGAATGACATGCAGGCTTATGAAAAAAAAAAAAAGCAGCAGTTAACCAAATCCTTAGTTTTTGTTTTGAATGACTGGCCATAGGAATGCAGGCTAAGCTGCATTTCAGCTGTTCCCAAGGATGTGTATGTGTAACTTGTTGATAGTGGTAGGTACTTCAGGCTCCAGTGACAGGTATGTGACCACTCTGATGATCATTGTCCTGTAGCAGAACCAGCCCATGCCTCCTCTCAAGAACACCGGGAACAAAGGGAAACAAAGAGGGATCTGTTTTTTCAGAGGACGGGCACTCGTACCTGCTGCTCTTTACCAAAAAAAGAGAGATCCTAGGTCACCTCAGCTCTCACCTTATGCTCCCAGCAACCATTAGTTTGTAAGGAACTGCATGACTTGCTCCAGAAATTGATGTGAATGTCTGATACCTGGGAGAGCTGAGACTTCTGCCTTACAGGACCTGCAGGGGATCTGATTGATAGGAGCAAAACTCAGTACCCTGAACACCAGCTTACTTCACTGGGAACTACCCGTCACCACCAAAAAGAAAGAAAAGCCCACCACAGCCTTAAAGTTTCAGTGTTATGTTTTTAAAACCTTACCGGTATCCAAGGTATATGTCTTTCACAGTAAAAATTATTTGGAGTACACTGTGAATGCACAGACACAGATCAGTGCTGAACATCTGGTTAAAATAAATTACAGTCTTATTTTGCAAATAAAAGTTCCTAGGGTCTACATGACAAAGTCTGGCCAGCATAACTATCTCATGGGGAAAAAATCACATCCCTAGCCTACAAAGATAACTATTTTGGCATGATTCCGTTCCCCACTATGTAGACTTACGTAGGCTTACACCAAATAGAGGAGTCATTTTGCCAGTATAACTCACATTGTTTGAGAGGTACTTCAACCATGCTGGCAGACTCCTGCAGCTGGTATAAGCCATGTCTCCGTCAAGGGATTTGGCCAGAACAGTGACACCAGCAAAGCCCCTGAAGTACAGCATAACCCTTTTTCTCCTGATACTAGTCTCTTAACATTTTTCAGTTTTAAAGCTTCCTGCTAAAAGGAAGCATGTAGAATTTGTGCCCTTTCTTGTATCAGCAAGACATTATTTCTTTTTACAGAGGAATTAAAGTATTCATATGGGTAGGATGTTGCTTTCAAACATCCCAGTGGTACTTGCTTTTGGATGGGAGAAAATCCCACTTCTGTAGAATGCCTGTTGTTTGTTTTGGTGTTGGTTTTGGAGGTAGAGGGGTAGAGGTGGTTTGCATTTTATTAAGTCTTCATATTTTGGTTTTGCATAGTAGCATTTGAATAAATCTAATGGTTGTAGTTAATGGATTACAACTGTGTATGCAAATGAATTTGAGCTGTTTTGAATAACAAAACAAAGTCCTTCAGTCTGTTTATGAATGGTATCCTTACACTCTGACTCTTACTTGTTTTTTCACGTGGTCCCTGTTAGCTCTTACCTTAACATCTGCCAAAGGGCCTTCTGGTTGAACCCAAAAACTCAAGATTTACCAGCCAACCCTAACCTATGAGCCCCCATAAGGTAAGGCAACTCATAAAGCTGTCTTGGCTTAAAAGCAGGATTCAGCTCATTGTAGCAACAGGCACTTTTCACCTGTCCTATTTAGACAGTTAATTTTGTCTAAATTCCCACTTGCCTCAGTCTACACAGACTCTCCTCATTCCTTTCCCTGCTCCTTCACCCTCCATTTGTCTCCCAGGTCTTGTGCTTTTGCGCAAGTGGTGAACAAGACAGGAAGGACGAGAAGGAGGAGTGGAGGCACCCAAACCAAAAACAATCTCTTCCAAGCAGATGCAGAACAGGAACTTCCTCTTTATTTTAATTTCCCATTATCACTTAGCTGTGAAATGATGAAAACATGGAGCAAGCCACTGAGAGGCCTCCACTCTTGCATGCAATATGTTGGACAGGGTGCACTTGCAGCTTGCTCTGTCAGGCTGCCTGACTGCCAGGACATGTCTGCCGCCCCTACAGCTAACACTGACACACAGTACTTGGTGGAGTACCGCACCCAAGGGCTGACTTAGGAAATGGCAAGAGAAAGCAATAATCAAAAAATGCTGCCTCTTCTCTGCCTCAAATAAGGCTTTTACAGGTGAGCAGAAATGGTTTGGGCTGCTAATGAGGTGTAGGCTGCCAAAGAAAACACACGCACAAATTCATATTTTCCAGGTGGCTGCTGGAAGAAGTGTAACTGTCCATTGAAGCATAAGCTTTTTTTGCACTTAGTCATTAAATTGCAGATTTATTGTGAGGTTACTGTATCATAATGTTAGCTGTGTTGTCTCATTGGCCCTGTAAATCAGTTGATTGTCACAAGATTTAGAAAAACCAAGTGCTTGCTTCAAGTCACGTGAGGACCGGTGCCGTTGGCTTTGCATGACCTGTTGCTGCTGGAGCACCAAGGAGCGCCAAGGCCACCGCTCCAGCTCAGCGTTACTCTTGCTCAATGCTGAGCGTGAGTTAGTCAAGCCAAAGGGATTTGGATCAGAATTGAGTGTTGAGACAACAAACATGGGATGGAGTGTTTCCCTGAGGGATGTTAAAACAAGAAGCAGAAAAATGCATGACTGGTCCCTCGTGGTTCAGTCGATGGGACAACCTGCTCAGACTGGTTTGATTTCACCCTTCTTGTTCACACGTGCACCCTGCCTTTTCTGGCCAAGGCCACCCAGAGCCAGGACCTCCTCACCAGACCGACAGCATTGCTGTCTTGCTCTCCCCTCTCTACCTCCACTAATACCTGTGTCTCAAGCCCACAGCTGGACATGCTTGTTAAATAAAACCCTCCATGGTCTTGATGACAAATGCTGCACCACAGACCTTTGAGCATTTCCACAAGCAGCTACTTTCGGTTCCCATTTCTCAGGCAGTTACGTGATTTAACTCTTTTGTGGCAGCCCAAGAGCAGCGCAGGCAGCTGGAGCAGACAGGGAACATGTTCACATTTCTTTCTACAACCAACCTCCCTGCTGCAGCCAAATCTCCAGATTTGGGCTTTTAAATTAGGCAGGCTATTTCCAGTGTAAGGGCACTCATATTGAAAGTAAGTTACAAGCAAGATGGAGAATTTAGACAAGATTTTGAGAGAAACAGGCCTCCATTGTCATTCAGACCCAGTTTGTCATTATTTTCATTTTAAAGTCATTCTGAAGATTTGACAAGGGTCTAACTTCTTTTCAGAGGATGCAGGTGTAAGAGCAATGTTATGGGATGAGAGAAGTCCTCCCAGCAACTCTGTGACACTTGTTCTCTCCTCCAAAGTGATTCACAAATTCATGAATGAGTGTTTGCTAAATTTAGTATTGTATGTGAATGTAAACTCTCTAGAATGGGTTTGATAAATTTGAGCAGAAGGACAAGAAGGTGGCCAAAGACTGAACGGTTCTTGGTGCACTGAGATTCACAGAAATATGTGCAGAAAACTTTGTTTTCTAGGTAAGAGTTACACACAGCTTCTAGCACTCTACCTAAGTAGGGTATCTTTGGAAAATAAAACTAAGACTGTTAAATATTGATGCAAACAAATAGCAAATTCGTTGAATATGATTATCAACCCACAAAAGATCTGAAAATTGTGAAGGATCAAGTAGAGCAGTTTTGACCATGTTGTTTGAACATTGAGGATTTTGTCCAGAAGGCCTCCTCACCTTCTTTCTCTCATTAATGCTAATATTTCTCCTATTAAATACCACCAGCTAGCTGCTGTAGTGACATTACAGCTGTACACTGATGCCAGAAATACCTCATTTTAGTGTAGGCCTTTCCAGGAATAAGAAAACAAGGCAGCCTCCACCAGGTCTGGGCTTTTGCACATTGCAGACCCACATCTAACTGAATTAAGTAGAGACGCCAAGACTAAATTACTGAAACATTTCTCATGCTGACTTGGTTTAACAAGAATGCAGCCTAGTCTGAACATGGCATGGATTTCCATGCAAGCTGAATGATCAACACCTTACAAATTCTGTGTTCAAAGAGATGGCTTGACCATTCCTCAAAGCCTGGGTTTGTCCTTCGTCTCGCAGAGGTCCAGAGGAAATCTGCCTGCCAGCAGGGTCACTCTCTGGGAGCGTGGACAGGAGGAATAGTCATCCCCATTATTAGAACCAATCACATTTATATATTTCTAAGCATATGCATCAGTTTTCATGAACAAACCTAACCACAATTAGTCCCTGCTCCTTAGATGTCTTCATCTGAGTGCCATGTTTAGTCAGCCTTATGCAAATAATATTTCCACTGATTTCAATTCACACAGACTTCAGCAAGCATCTGGCAAGACTGGGACCTGCAAGATATGCCCCCAAGATCACAAGCTTACCAATGCAAGAATTTATACAAATAGATAGAAAGGACAAGGAACAAATAATTTAGGCAAGACCACTGCAATGAGAACCAGTTTTGTCCAAAGTCAGAAACCTCAGATATCACTAGTGAAAAAAAAAAAAAAAAAGGCTATGCAGCCAACAGCTAACACATCAGCTGCAGACCTAAGACTGTATTAGGCATTGTGGAAACAGACAATTCAGAATAGACCCAAAAATGAGGGGCAGGGGTTAAAATACAGATGGGGAATTAGTCAGGGGTGCATGTGCCAAAGCCACTCCCCAGGTAGGTTCTCTGCCTGTGGTCAGCAGGGCTTGTGTGGTAACACCTTCTTTTCCTTCCCATTTTAATTCGATAACGTGCACCTGGCTGGACTGCCAGCATGTCAGCACTCCCAGGCGTAAAAAGATATCAGCCTCTTTAAAGTTACCAACCTCATGAAACACCACACCTCGGCACAACACAGTCAAGGTCTGAGCAGTCCTTATTTGCATGTACTCATGACCTAGGCTTGCATAAAAGACCCATAAACTCTTTAGGAAAAGAACAGCTACAGATTTGCTTATTTTTTGTGTTCCAAGAACTTTTCTCGTTAGCTTCAAGATGACATTTTAATGAGGTTTCACTGCATAGAAAACATGGGACGACTTAACCAGCTCTCTCTGCTCCCTCCCTCCCTCTCCAAACTCTTTCTGAAATGAGATACCATTCAGGAACAAAATCTTTTATAAGAATTTATGTCGTTCATATGGAGGCAGGGGTGAGGAAGAAGTCATTCAGCTGCTAAACCTTGGCATTGGAGCTTATGCCATTCCCTCTCCTGCCCTGTACTGGGTGGCAAAGATGCTGTGTTCAGATCTGTGCAGGTTTCTTCAAAAGCCGGGAGCTAGTGTGTGTTTGTTTGTTTGTCACGCAGAGGGCAGCGTAAAATAGCCGCAAGGCAATTCCCGTTCAGTAAAATGGAAGTCTCACCAGCTCTTCATTCAATACAATGTGGCTCAAAAGGATATCCTGTCAACCCAATGATAACGAGGGAAATAAAGTCACTTCCTCACCAGCTGTTTGATTCAGGTAGAAAAAGGAAGCCTTTACTTCCTTGTGTTTGCTCTCCCCACCGCCCCCTCAGTCAGAAATGCCAGGCTGAAACTGCCTTCTCCCTCTGTATTTTCAGTAAGGAGCCGTCAGATCCGTAATGCTTTGCTGGGCTCAGTCTATGGGAAGTACGTACTTCTCTGTGGCTGAGAAGCTATATCTTGCCTCTCAAGCAGGGGTGAAGGCTGAGCTGCAAAAGCACTGAGACTGAACAAACTCAGCTCAATGGGCAAGCAAAGAATGCCGGTGTAATTAAAGATGATATTTGTTTCTTGGATCGGAGCTGCCAATTTGGGCCAGTGGAAGAGCAGGGTAGTATGAAGTGGTTGCTTTGTTTTGAGAGTGGCCTGGCTCAGTGCACTATTATGCCTCCTAATCCTCCGAGGGTGACAAACTCCACTGTTGCCCTGGGCTCCCTGCAAATCCTAGGAACTCTGTCCAGGCACACGCTATCTCCCCCTGCATGTACAGTTCAACAGGCAAGAGACCAGCGAGGGGTGCCCTCGGGGCAATCTTCCTGGCCTGCCAATCAAGCCCAGGTAGGTGAAGCAGGCATCTCAGGTGCTTTGGTGCTAAGAGGAGCTTAGGCAGAGCATCTTTCCTTTCCCCACTGCCACCTTTCTTGCTTCACAGAAACAGTCGACGTAAAGCTGCATAGTAAAGCAGCAATGGACTGATTTGACTTAATAAAAGCTTCTTAAGAAATTACTTTTTAAAAACTTACAGAGCTGAATGAAGAGTTCTTTTCCATATAATTTTTAACTACCCTGATATAATTTTACATCCAGGATATAACTTTCCATTAAATTCTGAATAGGTAGGTCTTAAAAGCAGGGCCTGCAACCATTTTCTTTCCAATTGTGTAAGACTTCCAGAAAGGTTGACCAAGCCAGAACTTGATTCAGTCTATTTGCCAAGGGGACCCTTGCTTTCATTATAAAGAGTGCTTTTCAGAGGACATCAAGTTTTTCAAGGAATTTTCCTAATCTTATTTGTTTTAATGGAGATTCTTTTATTTTAAACAGACTGGTTTAAGCACAAAAATCCAGTGACAGATACATGGGTTTACAGACGGAGACAAACCTTATGAAACAGTTGAGATTCTGTTTAGGGTTCTCTTTGTGCTAAAATAGTTTTCAGCAATGGGTCATACTTCCCTCCCTCCCCACACCTTGTTTTAGTACATAAAATGGACATGTGTTTATTTAAAACAGGTTTGAAACTTAAACAAATAGTGACAGGCTGTTCAAACAAGCTTCGGAAATAGGCCTAATCAAGATGTTTGAGAAGGGGAGGGGGAACGATTATAAAGAGCTACTTGTAATATATAGTGCAGACACCATTAGGTTGGGTTCATGTTATTGTTGCAACAATCTCGGACGAAAAAGTACTGCATGCTGCACATTTTTTGTTAACATTCCTCTTTTGAGCCATAGGTTATGCCATACTTCTGTCTTGTCTAAAAGTTTTACTGTAACCCTCCATCCATCTTCATACCCAATACCAGGAGCTCTACTGAATCATTACAGGTGGTTTTCCAGGCAAACTGGGAGGAATGTTCCTAAACTGGGATAGAAAGGAGGCACAAAATATGTTCATTCTGATACTGATACTGTGTATGCATCGTCTGTCATGAATATGCAGAAGTGAGACCTTCCCCACAGAAACAAACCATGGAAATCTTAAGGTTAAAATGTTTTCACATGACTTGCATTTCCATGAGGTTTTTTTTTTTTCATTTCCTCTCTTTTCCACCCATAATAATATCACCAAGTGTTGAACTTTACCCTTCTTGTATTTTTATAAGGCCTGATCTTGAACTCCCTATACAAAGCTCCCATGGAAGTCAGTGAGTCTGCGCTGGCGACAACAGGATTTACCCCAGTCTGTAACATTTTAGGATATTGTGTTACTTCATAGCCTTAAGGAGAAATAAAAGCAGCTTTCCAAAGAGCTGCACAGCAAACTGAGTGCGCTTTTTCAGCTCTGCAACAGCACAGCAGAATATTAAGGCCAGAGTTTGCAAATGTCTATTTCAAAAACCAGGCAGTTAAGCAAAAGTTGCCAAATTTTCTCTAGAATGAAAAGTTTGCATTAAAACCTTCCCCCCCAAAGGTTAAGCTGCTTTCACTTAAGAATTTACCTTTGGAAACCCAAGTTTGAAAATGATTGCCTGGAGGAACAAGCATTGAGAAATAGCAGGCGGCAGACGTATTTTCAGGTCAATCTGCTGGCCAAAGCCTATAGCTATTCTATTACTGACCATTACCTACTGACACCCACTCTTTCCTACAACATGCACCAATACTACTTAATGTAATAACATATTTTGGGAGTAACTACTTGTTATCTAGTTGAATCTTACTCAGTGCCTAGTGAACAGGAGTCAAAATGGCAAAATATTAAAAATCCTTACACGCCCTCTCGTGGTAAAACCACAAATGCTCTTTTTCTGACAATAACTAGAGATGGCTAATGATGCAGGCTAATTTAGCTACATAATTTACAGAAAATTAACTTGGCTGGAAGCTTTATATTAATAATGGAGGCCTTTCTCTCCTTAATTCCTGCTGTAAAGCATAACATGTAGGCATTTTAGAAGGCAGGTTACCTCCTAGCATAGTAACATTACAAAACAGCTAAAGGCACTGTAACGTAAATAGAGAATGCTAATTTCTACCAGAAATGGGAAGTGTAGAGCAATGAAGGTAGAGATGGAAACCCCCACATTAGATAGCTATTGCATGGATTTATCATCTCAGTAGTTTGGGAGCAGACCTCGATTGGTTGCACAATAAAAGAGTTGTCCTAAATGATGCTATCAGTTTTTTCACATTTCTAAAGTCATGCAGCTTCACTATTTACTGCTTTCATGCCACAGAGTATGATTTATCTCTCTCTCAGGAATGTTGTGAAGCTTCATGTTTGTTAGGAATAGCAGCCTGAAAGAAAGGCGTTACGTGCAGAGTATCACCAACCTGCTCATTAGCCCAGTCAAATCCCACTGTATATATGAGTCAGAAAAACTTTATATTTATCTTAAACATCCTTTCTATAAGGTGTCCACACATACCTCCAGACTCCCCCAGAGCAGCTTTACAAATCAGCTCTCCATACAAGGAGGACTGCAGCTCAAAGAAGAAAGCCAGGGTGGTTTGGGCTGGGCTGAGGGAGAGGACTCCCCCTACACCTCACACCACGTGACTTGTCAGCAGCCATGAGAAGTGGCATCACTGAATGCTTCCTCTCCTCTGCCTCTAGCTGAATGTCTTGGCTGTAGGCTGGAGGACAAGTCAGACTGACAAGACAATCCCATGGCAAGACAGCTCTTTTTTAGGCAGGGCTGTCAGATCAGCTGGTTGGCCCGACGGACCCTACAGCCAGACCACTGCCACATTCAAGGCATGATTAGCAGGAGCAGGGACCGAGGTGCCACCCCTTTTGGTGACAGTTGTGAAAGACCATCAAAGGTGTAATGCAACCCTAATAGCTTCAGTTCATATGGAAGAAACATCTGTGGCTACTGCACATAGTCTTCTGAACCCATCCCAAGGGAACCACATAAATACTGCCTTATTTTCAGCAAAGCTGAACAGCAGTACAGATGCCCCCTGTCTAGTGGAAGTGAAAGGTTTGGAGACTGAAGGTCTATTTACTTCCTTTGTGCATCTTTGTATATACAACATTCAGGAGCCAAAATGGCGGTGCTTATATTTAAAAATGCTGCTCCTATATATGCTGTTAGCCTGGGAATGCCTAAAGCAGAAGTCATGACCATAAGTAATGACAGTGATATTTGTAAAGAAATAGGCAGGAGAACTTTGTGCTATGCACTGCACAAAAACATAGCTCCCAAATCACGATTTTAATGGGTTTGCGTGAGGTTTTTGTGCCAGCGTGATTGCTGGACAACCACTGGTGTGAAGCAGCTGCCCTCCCTCTCTGAAAAGTTACTGCAATTCTGATATTCTGTTATTTTCCTTCCTAGGATGCCTTTGTGGAGTTGTATGGCAACAGTATGAGGCCTTTGTTCGATTTCTCCTGGATCTCTCTGAAGACTATCCTGAGTCTGGTTTTGGTGGGAGCTTGCATCACTCTTGGCGCTTATCTGGGACATAAGTAGAGTCACCCAGTTTTTCGTGGATTACAAAAGTCTTTCAAAACAACAAAATAATATTTTTTTTTCTGTAGCACAATGATATTTTATGAGCAAAACAACTTCCCAGCTAAAGATTAAATCAGCTATTACTGCCAAAGGAAATATCATTTATTTTTACATTGCAGGAAAATTATTTATTAAAAGATATTTACATTTTAACCTGCTATTTTCAGAAACTCTGCAAGTTGTATCTGTCATCACATCATGTTGTTATTCTTAACTTTAATGAGCCCCAAAGTCTTTTAGGTCCTTTTTATTTTTTAATTAATGCAGCTAGCTGGATTATTTTATCTCTGAAGAGCAAATATACTGACAAAGACCTACCTGCTTACACTTACAAGGGCAGTTACTTGAGCTGCTAAAGGCTGCGTAATTGTGTTGATTTTCCTTGCATTTTCCAGCTGGCTGGGAGGGAACTGAAAGACAAGTTCAGCATGAACAAAGTTCTCACCCTGTCCTGCTGGCAAGAACTGATGGAGTAAACGATTCAACATGGTATCTACATGGAGTCAAGATGGAAACTTCTTGAAGGAAACGTGGCTATCCCTACAGGAGAACAGTTGGAAATATGATTGCCTATGCCTTGTAAACATGCATTTTCAAGTTACCAGTTGTGCCATCACATCATAATCACAATACCCTAATACGTGTCAACTGAAATACTTTTTTTTTTAATAGAAGTGTGAAGTTAAATCATTGGGACTTGCAGGAAATTGCCGTTCCAATGATTTCCTCAGCAGTAAAATGTTTTTTGCGGCTACTGACACAGAAACATCAGGAGACCTTAAGTGCCTGCTTCAACAGAGCAGAGCTGGAGTCTGAAGACCTGACCTGTGTCCCACTTTAGTGGGCTCATATCTGCAACTAATCCTGTTTACTTACTGAGTTCCTCCAGGGGTTTGAAACCAATTAGATGTGGTCTCTAAATCCCTGAAAGTTGAAAAAGATCTTAATTCTATTTGGCAAGAAGCAGACCTCAGCTGAGTTACAGATTAGCTCTGACTATCCTTGTTTATCAAACTGGACACCAAAATCAAGTTCATTTTCATAACAGGAAAAGAAAGTGAGCTTTATCCTCCTGCCCCTCGCCCTCAAAATTATTTCATGCTAATAATTTCCTAAGACTGTCTACAGAAGAAAAGATGATGAAGAAACTCCAAATCCTCTCTCTGGACAGAGACTCTCTGACACCTCGATCACGCAGGTGCCTACTGTTATTTCAAGCAAAAATAGGGTGGAGGAAAAGGGAGGGGGTGAAGTCATCTGCTCATGTTACAAAAGGCAACTCAAATAAAATTAATGCAGAGTGCTCAGTATACAGTTTTATAAACAGACCTGTGTTCTGAAACCGGATGTGTCAATGCATTTTAAAGTGGGGCTTTCTGTGTGCTTGGAGGGGGCCAGGAGTCCCGACGAAGCCGAAGAGTCTGAAGCCTGCTCCGAGGTGTGGAAATGTCCAGCTTCAAATATTTGTCAAGCACTCCTATTTTTTCTATGAAACTCTTGAAATCTGGGATTTGTGGGTAAATGGATGTCCAGACCTAAAAAGACAAGGTTGCAAAGCTCTAGATAAAATGTACCCGACAATACAAAAGTGCTCTAAGGGTGAAAGAAATACAGAGAATAAACTGTAGATTCAACCTCAAGATTGAAGTCAAATAACTTAGTGGCATTATATGCAAAATATCTCCATTAACTTGGGAATGTAATATGTTCAATGTTAAGGCTGTAGTTTGATGTTGTGTCTTCAAAGCTGCTTTTTTGTTTTTTGTTTTTGTTTTTTTTTAAGAGTTGTACATCTCAGCATTTTTACTGCTATTTAGTCGTGGCACCTACACTTTGTATGAGCAAAGATGGAGCGAGCTTACATTTCAAATTTGAAATTACCTTTAATCTTATAGAAACATAGAAAGGAAATGTTTCTAAGAACACAAAAAATGTGAACTCTGCTTAATTAAAGAAAAATGAAAAACCCCACCATCAAACAAAAAGCACCTGCAATGTTTTCAGAGTGCTTATGTCAGAAGTGGGTATGCTTGTGTAGGGTTTGTATGAAAAATATTTGAAATGGGAGTAACCGAATATTGTGGATTGAGTGTGGACTTTGGGTTTTTTCAGCTTCCACGCTGAATTTGTCTGCAGCCAATTTCACAACTGGAACTGGCTGGTATCGAGCTAATTTTTTGTTTCACAATCTAGTCTTCGTTTCAATTTGTGCCCATATGCCCATTAAAGTTCATGAACTATTAGACCTCAAATTTTTTCAATATTGTTTATTTTATTAAAGGTTTACATTGTCAAAAGTAGTAAAAGAGTAAATATCAATTCCAGTGCTGCTATACTAACAGGAAAATTTGAATGGGTTTTATTTTTTAATACCTTCCAATGGCAAAAGTTTTTTAAAGCTGCTTTAGAAATAATATGAAGAAGACACATGATACACATTTAAAAAAATACTGAGGATTTTGTGTTCTGTTGTGTCTATTCACTGGAGTTCCCAGTGTATTAGTTAATACCAGGCAAAAAGAAGAGTCATGATGACTGTTGATGATTTTATTTTATTAAAGAGCTAATGGAGTTTTCCCTTCCTGACTGCAGAATAGTACAGTATTGTGGCTGCATTAGGTATAATGATAGTTGATAATACATTTAAGAAACATATTAGAAACATTGAATGTATATAAAAGCTTGAACTTCTTTAATAAAATCCTCTCCTCTCACTCCTGCATTTCTTTTGCAATAATTCCTGTCTTTCCTATTCTTCGTTACACTTTCACATACGATTTTTTCCCCACAAAATGCCTTATAGACTTCCATGCTCCAAGACTATGCTTCAGTGAAAATCCATCCTCTGTCACTATGTATGCACACACAGCTGGCCACTCCCAACATATCCAAGTTGTAAAAGCAAAAAATAAAAAAAGAGGGACACATTTCCGAAGTTGGTTAGGTGTGGAAGATCGGAGGACAACAAAGGAAGAGGTCAAGAAGTGGAGGGAAGCAGAGGTCACTGAAATATCTCCTTGGTTAAAGATGACTGTTACCTGGAATTTGTTCATCTCATCGTTTCCCTTGAAAAGGGATGATATAAGGGCAGAGTAAAGGATTGCAGAGATCCCACAATTATTTTTCACTATAAAACTTCGTTGATTCTGAAGGCAGTCTTCCGCAAAACAGAAAATCTGTAGGAATTTAAGAGAAATATTTGATTTTCCTGTATTCAATTTATTTGTTGTGAATTCTTTTTTCAGTCCATTTATTAAGAAAATAACGAAGGGAAATATTTTGCTTCTGAAAAAAAAATCTGTAAGGTCACCTAAGATCTGTGATAGATCAGTAACTTAGGAACAGATGGAAAACCAAGAAAAAAATTCTGCAAATTAAGTATTCTGAAATCAGGGCTGACACAGAGGACATTTCTTAAAAGAACAAGCACTGGTTTCACCAAAGGAGTAATGGGGCTGTCGAGGTAACAGAGAATATACAGATAAGGAAGGGGGCTGGAAGATATGGAGAATGACATTGGTATGTAAGAAAATCTTGAGTTTCATATGATGCAGGAGTTCAGACCCAAGGCAGTCTGAAAATAACTTCTAACTAAAACCAGCTACAAATGTGTGCACTACATGACTACAATTACTAAAAATTTTCAATCACAAAATTATTTGTAAATTATTATAAAATTATCCAATCGCTATAAAAGTTCATCTCTTTGCTGTTGTGATTGGGGATTTTACAACCTGAGTAGGGCTGTACTAATAAGGAACAATTATGAATAAAAAAGTTTCTCTGAAACCGGATGTGCAAAGGAAACACGAAGGTGATGCAGTTCAGAGACTACAGCTCCAGTACCCCCAATCCTTGCATGTACAAAGTCTCTGCAGCTGAGGCAGTAGGAGTCAGTGAGGACTGCATGCTTTGACCCTGAAGCATGACACTGTGCTTAGCTGTGCACCTGCACTCCACAAACCTAGAAGTCCTAATGATTAAAAGTATAGTGAAATAGCATGTTTAAAGCCTATCCTTTTTTCCCTCTATCTTTAAACAAGCTAGCAAAATGATTCATTTGTATTATGAGTTTACAGTTCAGTACTATATGAAAAATTAAACATCTTCTGATTTATGGATACAAAAATTCTTTCTCATTGCAAAGGCCCAGCTTCATTTTTCATGCCTATCTCTCTTTCAAACAAGGCTAAATACAAAGAAGACGAAAGAGCTAATTTAATCTGTATTTGGTTTAAATCACACTCCTCTACTAAGTTAATGCAGCTTCATCACACAATGAAAAGTTATACAGCATTAAGAATTCCACACAAAAACTGTATATTTTTATAATTTAAATAGCATATTTTTTCTGTTTCTTCTGAATATTTGAATTTTAATTATCACCAGCATAAATGTACATAAGCAGATATCGTTTATTCAGTATCTTTGGATGATGTATGTATGGTAATGTAGTTTGTCAGTTTATCATCATTTAGTATAATTATGTTGTTCTTTGTCTTTAAAATGTTATAAGAACATGCTGCCATTAAACTTTCCATGTCTGTCTAGTTAATATTGTGAAAAAATAATAAAGCACACTGTGAGTTACTTGTTTTGCATTTGCATTGTTTAGGCTTTGTTGATAAAAGACTACTCAAACATTTAGAGTGTAATCCCATAAACAAAACATAATGTTTCCTTCCTGATAGTTCTGTTTACGTGTTCTGCTCAATATTGGCCAGTATTCGCCAGCCTTCCTCAAAGGCCTCTGTGCATCGAGACGCAATAACCCAGGTTTGATAAGCTACTGCGGTGTGAAATACAGTCCACAGGTGTACTGTACACTTTGGGACCTGAGGACAGTGTCACCCATTCTGCTCTCGCATCCATCTGATGTCTTGTGGAAAGTGCAGCAAGTGTCTTCTATTTATTTGCTAAAACTACTTTTCATCCTTGTAGAAAGGAGCTGGAAAAGCATATTAGCAAGTTTCAACAGGAGAAAAAGAAGTATTTTTGTTACTGGTGAAGGTTTGTTACAGTTATGATTGGTTTCCAGCAGGTATTTAGGTATTTTGCTTCTTAAAGGCTCATATTAACTGGCCCCCAAATAGCAGTTGCTGCCACATACCGTCTGTGGCTTTAGTTCATGTAGAACATAGCTAAATGAGGTCAGGTAATGAGTATTTAACTGCTTTAAGAATTTACCCAGCTTCTTGAATGGGTTTTGCAGCCTAACGTGCACTGTGCTGTCATGGATGAACTTCTTGTGAGTGCCTGAAGTTAGCAGTTTAATGTCTTTCAAGGACAATTCAGACACGTGCAAAACATCTACCCCTCTTTCTGTGTCCCTGAAGACAGAGAAGGTGAAGGAAGTCAGCCTGAAACTGAAAGAAGAAGCATCAGCAGCAGAACACAACTCATAGATTCTGTCCTCTGGGCTCTGGAATTAAACCATCCAGCAGAGAGCAACGTCACTAAACCCTTTGCAAGGCAGAAGGTAAGCAAATCTGTAGTTCTGCAAGTACTGCTATTTCCCCCCCATTATTCTGCGAGACTGAAAAAAGAAGAAAACAACTTGGAAGAAAGTATTCTCAGCACTGTCTTTTTTTCTAGCTAAAACCTTACAAAGGAAGATGGGATTAAATTTCCCTAGGGCGGCAAACCAAGTTCAGCAAAACCAGGTAAATCAGTTCAGTGATTCTCTTCTTTCTGCCCAGTCAGCTGACTCCAGTTTTTCTAAAAAGCTAACGGATTAGCACCCATGATTAAATGCCTACCTTAGCACTAGGACCAAGCACAGTGAACATATGGGGAGAACACAAGAGGTCTGGATAAAGACAAAATGAACATTAGACCTGATATCTATGGTGGGTTTTGGCTATCTGAAAATTAGGTAGGAGCACCTTCAAAACAAGTTTTGCTGGGCCAAAACCAGAAAGCTCCCTTCTCAAAATATACTCGAAAGGTTTCAAGCACTGTAAGTCTCCACAGAAGCCGCACTGCTGGCAGTGCGCCTGCAGCCCCTCTGCGGAGGAAGGCTCTCAGTCCCGTAACACCTACAGCTCCTGCTTTTGTCCCCCTAGCTTGTTAAATATTTGATGGGAGACTGCAAATGATACTAAGTGAAATTTATTCCAGTATGAATGGCCAGATAACAACTGCGTGCCATTTAAGTTTCACATAACACCTGACCCTAAGAGGAGTTAGCCTTCTCCTTGTAACTTTTTGGTATCAAGAACTGCCGCTGAGGACATTTTTTTACTTAGGGCAAAAGACCAAGTAGTCAAGATTCATGCACTGCAGGAAATTTACTTGCGCAGATGGACAAATAACAAAGCAGCTCTTGAAGCATCCCTTCATAGTCTGTAGTTTACTGCACCCCACTACAATTAAGCGCCAGTACTGAAAATGTTCAGAATGGCTCTCTAAAACCTCAAAGGGATAAATACACAAGTCAGTAAAAACCATCAGTGTCTAATTTTTTCAGGACTTCTCAAGGTGCAGGCACACTCCTTGCTATCCTGCCATATACTGAAACGTGTATCTGGATTAGTTCAACCAGAAGGCGGCTCTTCCTCTCCTATGGGGATACCTATTCTGGTACTGTCCTGTGCAACTAATTTTAAATGTACTGAGTTGCCTCTTGGATATCCTAGGGAAAGGAATTACTGTGCCCTCTTCTGCATGTGTCCTCCAGAACTGCCATCACAAGCATGACCGCAATGGTAGGAATGCAGTGCCTTGATTATACTGAGAAGCTCTGACATCTACACTCGGACAAGGTCCTGGTCATGCAGATAAAAATATGCATCTGGAGCAGACAGTACTGGTGCAAAGATTTATAAAGCCATAGATGAAAGAAATAAAAGCCAACCAATCTATTTATTTGGAGATGAAATGGAAAAGGAGCCTCCTTCCCTTTCTCTGTCCACCTGATAAGCTCCAGACACTTACCAGCCTATGTGGTCAGAGATGCTGTCCAATGCCCTAGTTAGTAATTTTCTTGAGGTCACCTGGAGTTTCATGCAGGTTTAAAATCTCTCCCTACCTGTACGTTTCCACTCCAGAAAGATTACTGATCCCCAATATATCCAGTAAGTAAACTCTCCCTTTTCCACCTGTGCCTCCCAGCTTATTACTGTTCTCGCCTCTCTGGGAACACTAAAGACACTTTGGCAGATAAGGTGTAATATATGTGGATAATACTATTAGTGGATTAGTAACATAACATCCAATGGGTGTATCTCAGGCTATGCTACTGTGATCATAAGGACCGTGGTGGTCTCTGCATTGCTAGGGGTTACACTGGAGCAGGACTTCGTGTAATGCATTGATGTAAATGCATGCCACGCAACTACTTCATATTCCCTCAAGAACTGCTCTTTCAGTCAAGTACCATGAATCCCAAAACTGGATTTATTGTACCACTGAAACACAATAAGCTTAATGTTTTATACACATGAACTGACAAGCATATCTGATGCAAACACATGAAAGGTCAAGGCTGTTACTGACTACTGACTGAGGCCACAAAGTTGCTCATTCACACTGGAGTGGCAACAGCTTTGATAGACCCTTAATCTTTGTCTTTGTTGTGGCAACTACATCAGAAATTGTGGAAGCAGAAAATGCTGCATTCAACACTAAAACAGACAAAAAACTAGACTGTACATTATTGCCACAGTGGAAATAATCATCCCTGATTTATTAAAAGCTTACTCAAAAAAACTGAAGACAACTCACTTGCCAAAAAGCCTCTTGCTCTCTTCTGTGGTTCAACCCTCCAAGACACTTGTGTGATGGCACATACCTTTGCTTGTCTGAGTGTCCTTAGCAACATTCAAACTGCAGAGCCTTTCATAGAATCATAGAATGGTTTGGGTTGGAAGGGACCTTCAAAGGTCATCTACTCCAACCCCCGTGCCATGGGCAGGGACATCTCCAACTAGATCAAGTTGCACAAAGCCCTTTCTAGCCTGACCTTGAACACTTCTGATGATGCGACATCCACAACTTCTCTGGGCAACCTGTTCCAGTGTCTCACCACCCTCATCATTAAAAACTTCTTCCTTATGTCCAATCTACACCTACCCTCTTTCAGTTTGGACCATTGTCGCTTGTCCTGTCGCAACTTACATATTTCAAATCTTAACAGCACCACAGCACTATTAAATATAAACAAATTGACACTGTGACTCCTGGATAGTTTGGGATGAAAACATCAGGAGATTGGAAAGTCAACCCAAGTGCTACGTGAGATACCGTAACAGGCAACAAGGCAGTTTGGAAATGCACTTCCTTCAAGATAGTATCACTGCAAAACGCTGAGAGGCATCACTCCTCCATACCTGTTACTACGCGATCCCACAGCACTGCAAACAGCAAATCAAAGTGACCTTGGCTAAACAGCCCCTCTTCCTGGCCTGCGCTGTACCCACTGCCCCCTCCATCCGAACAGCAGCGGTACCCACCGGCAGGACCCAGCAATGCAAAACAAGTCAATCAACCTCGAACACAAGTTTTTGGCAAGCCCACTTCTGTAGCATAAAGATGCCAGCACCCTGGAATATGCCCAGCAGGCAGAGGAGAAGGCACAGTGCTGCAGTATAATTAATGTTGCTTTTCAGCAGGGAGCCGGGGCACAGACATACTGTGTAATGCTTTCGGCAGAGCCCAGCCAGCAGCCTGTGCCGTCTGCTCCACCGCCCAGACGGCGGTGGCCTGAAAGGGACCGCTGCCTCCACTGCTCTGTCCTCTGATAATTTCACTTGAAGCCAAAACTGGCAGCAAACCAAGGTGTTCTCTCATGAGACTGTAAATTAATACTGCTGTAGGAAACTGGCTAGTAGTTCATGTGGCTCTGGGTTTGCTTTCCATCTGGCATTGAACTTCAAATTCCCTCTACAGCTACGAATGAAACAGGTGAGGTGCCCGGGCCACTCAGCACCCTCTACACATTACTAATTTCCTTTCATCCAGGCCTTTAAAAAAAATCCCTGGTCTTGGTACAGTTTTGAAATGTTATAGGGGGGGTTTTGCACTTAAAAAGCAGCTGTTATTTGTCTCCAGGCTTTGCAAACATTCTTCCCATTAAGTAACTCATTTACTGCTAGCAACAGGCACAGCTTCCTCCAACACACAGCTCTAAAAGAAGCTGATACATTTTACACTTAAAAAACGTGGCCATGGAAAAGAAACAGATGTATTTTAAACAAAGGTTCTCATTTTCAGCTCCTCCTCACTCCTCCACCTCACAGACAAGGTATCTAATAAGCCCTTCACTCTAGCCACTGGCACCTAAATCAGCACGATGAATTGCCCCAGTGTTTTCATCAGGGACATAAAATCAATCTTTAACGAAGGACAAATAGCACTGTTTGCAGTTACATCCAAGTCACAGCTTCCAGTTCTGGATTTAGATGTCAATCCTGTTACTTTGCGGCTGCTTCCTTGTTTTCTGCCAAGGTAGAGAGGGAAAGGAAGGCCAGTCCAGAGGTCATAAAAGATACTCAAGAAGTATAAAAGGAAAAAAACACCATACAGCTACCTCCACAAGAGATGAGACAGCATCTGTGGCTCACATAGGTCTAGGCCCCTCTTCACATCGCACGCTTTTCAAAGCATGCTACCAACTCAAGAACTACTCCCATCACCATCTATTGGGAAACTCCCATTAATATCAACTGGAGCTAAGAAGAGATCTTTTACTACTTGCACTGGAAGCGGAGCCATTGATAGCTGCAGAACAGCTTTACCTGTTACACAAGGTTATTCAACTACCTGAGAAAAGCATGGAACTTTCTTCAAATGTCTTTACTTTTCTTAAGTTCAAGTTGATTGTCGTGAGAAGCTGGGTAGCTGGAAAAAAATCAGAGCACCATCCCAAGTACTACTCATCCCTTATGAGGACAAAACCCCAGCTGCCCCTTTACAATACTTGCAAGCCCCTTTGAAAGCAACACCAAAACCTGTGATACAGTCAGAAAGGTATTAGGAAAATGGAACATGACACACAGCTGTGACGTGTATCACAAGTGAGCACAACACATGCAAACACAGATGTACCCTGTCTAAGCAATATCGGTTTCTCTGCTTATTTTGCATGCTCGACAAGTGACATTTTACCTCATGCTTTCCCAAGCCTTTCTGGAAGTAATTTCTCTATGCATTTTCAGAATGCCACCAACAAGGACATGACGAAAAAGTCTCCATTCGCTTGCCCCATTCTCCTACAGGAGAAAATTTATTTTAAAAACCCAAATCCCCTGCTTTGATCCATTTTTTCAATTCAGTAGTTACTTGGAAAGAATTAGCTAGTCAAAAAATACATCACTTTTGGCAAACAGAAGTATACACACCCACATAAAAAAAACCCGTCCTTCATCTTCAACTGTATGTCCACTGCCGAATCTTCCTTTTCTTTAATTACAGCTGACAATTGCACAGATGTCTCCAACGCAGTTTGCTCATAAAGAGACATTCATTGCAATGAGATACATGACAGACTTCACACTTAACAGTTGTCAACATAACTTCATTAATGTGTCTTCAGTATCCATTTGCCCACCCCCACCCACTTCAAAACCAAAATTAAAACCCGTTTTTCTTCTGTCATCACATCCTCCAACAACTATCACCACTCACTCAAGTGTTAGACGGAAAATAAGTCATTGCTTTTTCCATAATCTCCATCAATTAATGCTACTACCAATAAAAGCAGTGTACAAACAAATTCAAAGTCACAAATGAAAGAAGCCATTTTCACTTCCCAAAGACCACATCTGTTTACCTTGTTGACCCATCCAGTTAAGTGGCATGATTCACCAATGACTAGTAGCACAAACATACATTCATGTCTTAAATTCTGCCAAAACATTACAAAATTAGACAGCACAGACCAGCTACCGCTGTCATTTTAATGATGTGCCCATGATGACTGTAGCTGGCAAAACAAAAGGGTACGAGCCCTTTTAATACATAAAGTATTTTCTATAAAAAGAAGCTTGCACACTTAGAAGACAACAGGGTGGTAGAGGTCAGTTATAAAAAAATACCTTTACTGGTTAGAAGAGACCTAAATGTTCTCACTTTTGAATGTCAGGCAAGCTTACCTTATGCACGTGTGTGGCAGCTGCCCCAAATGGAAACAGCAAAAGCTACGGGACTCCAAACAAGAAGACTGCCCGTATTTCATACTTGTCTAAACAGGAGATGAGCACATGATGGAACATGTCTACAGATGGAGCCAACTCTCTGAAAACAAGAGATGTTAGCAGATTTCATTTTTTGAGTAAAGGCATTTGTCAGTCAAAACTACTTGTGACTCATGCTAAGATTAAGTTTTATATTAAAACAATCAATTAAACCACCTGTTTGTGTCATCATTGAGAAGACTGATAATCAACCTGCACACACGAACTTTGCCATAAAGGTCTAGTGACAGCAATAACCAGGGACTTGGTTACAACACTACTCATTTTTCATCCTCTCACAGGAACAGAAACAACATGTTCAACTCCAGTACCTCTTTATGATTACCTGAACTGGGGGAGGACCATAAGGTAAAGCAAGTTCAAGTAGGATTCAGTAGGTCCTCCCTACCCATGAGTCCTCCCTACTCATACTGGGCTTTAGAATTTGCAAGACGTTTACAGCTTTAAATCCTAGACGGAGCTAGGGGTGTTGCGAACCTCATAAGGGTCAAGCCTTTGGTGACATTCAGAGCCAGGAGAGCAATACAAGCTGAAGGGAATATTGATGGTAGGAGGTGGGGCACCAGCAGAAGGAAACTTCCCTCCTTATTGGAATTTGGCTTAGGATTTAGCTATAATTTAAGCCCCCAGAACTGATGAAGGTCCTCCTTACTGTCAGATTGGTCTCCCTGCCACTGGGCTGTATAGGGAGCATTTACTGTCAAAGGTAAGTGCCCTCATGAAACAATCAATGTTGTGAGACAACTTTTTCCCTGAGTTTCTCTCTTTCTTCCAGTTTCCCCGACCTAGTTTGATGGGAAGATGGAACACGGCACGGGAAGGAAATTGTACAGCTGGAAGTTCCCCAGAAACTTTGGAATAGTTCTCAGTGAAAGAAAAACATCCATGGAAGTTATAAAATCACTTCTAAAATGGATATATCTGTATTGCAGGAAGTATGTGGTTAACCTTCCTTCGTAAACGTGATTTGAATATATGTAGGCAATACAGCAAGACAAATTCAAATCCTGGCAAATTAAGACTTTCTATTACTATATATACTCTACTAAGTAGAAATTCAAAATTACACACAGGAACATGAAAAAAAAAGCAATCATACTGACAAAAGTTGGGGTTCCTTTATGTATTTATTTTGCCAAAAATACCATTTAAATGCAAAAGCTTAATATAATGTTAACTATGGCACTGCTATTCTACTTGTATAATCAGCTTAATGCCTCTGAATATTTTAAAGAATAGTGTAGCAATTATGTGATTGCACCTTAATGCCAGCTTTAAAATGAAGGGAAAAAAGTCACTTCTGTATGCCTCACAGAAACAAGTAATTGCTTAAAATTCATCTTCCTTAAAAGCAAGCTGTAAACTCTTCAGTTTCAAAACAGACAGATGAATCTTATGCAATTTGTCTCATTTCTAATTATTAAAATAATTCATAATAAAAAGCTGGAGGGGGGAGAATTAGGTGCTAGGGAAAGATGTTTGGGCACACATCAACCACCAAAATGGATTGAGATCAGATGAAAAAGAGAGAACAGAACAGCTATTAAACTTCTGCCTAGTCTTCACTGAGGCTGTTGTTATAAACTTTGAGTACAGCTGCACTTAATGAGTTTGTGTAAAAGCAGACATCATACAAATGGGAGAAAGTAGGAACTTCATCCAATTAGATAAGAGAATTGGCCAGCAGCCTCATATGAACTAAAAAGCTTGTCCAACTTTAGGGATGAGAGCTAATTATAACTCTATTTTTGTGTGTGTGCGATGCTACTAAATTATTAAGAAATATTGTCCTGTCAAAAAACTATGTCATATGCACTGACTTGATTATTACAGATAGAGTATTTGCCAGAGACAGGGCTGGAAAGTGATTAGCCTTGATAACAAGAGAAGTCATTCTGCCATCAAACTTCAGGGTGCAAATGGCTTCCCTTCTTGAGTTTCTTCCAAAACTTGGGCAAGAGGGTGGAATGGCAAGAATTTATATTTCTTCTTCTTGGCAGTGAGGATGCAAGGAAGTCATGTTGACACAGATGTTTGTGTGCCTGTTCAAGAAAGGTAGCTCAAGAGATGTTCACTGTTGAAACTAACACACAAACTGGGGTAATTTTTCCCTTCTTTTTTAAACACACAATAAGATGAAGAATTAGAACTGAGCTAGACATTAATGGGCAGAAAGGTTCTTACTGTTGCTTGATAACAATAAGTACCTTGTCCAGAGAGTGGATTAAGCTACAAAGGAAGCAAGGAGACAATGTTCCTTCTCCTCCTCCTTTGTCATCCCCAAGCGTGCCTCCTTACCACACTACCCTACAGCTACTTAGGGTATGCAACTCCCAGTAGCCATGGCCCAAAAAGCCTTCTTGGCTCCATGGCCAGGTAGATCCCCCAGACACCTCCAGGCAACACTGTCCGTCAAGTCAGGCAATTTTCAAGAAACAAATGACATTTTATGTAAGGAGAAAAAAGTGTGAGGGGGCACATGCTTACTCTGTGAAAGTGCATGCTGAGGGGAGCAGCAGGGTGAAGTGAAATGAGAGAATGTATTCACTGAATATTAGACAACAGGATCAAACTCTGGACCCCGCTATAATGCTTCACTTGTGTCTCCTTTGGAATAAGTGTTTACGACCACTGCCAAACAATGTCACTCCTTATAGCCTAACTCCCAGGTTCTGTGCTCACTGACAACCTGTGCAGTTGTATGAAGTATGTATGAAGTATGAAGCATAGTCTGGTTTTCTCTTCAGGGCAAGGTAGAGTCACTGGGACTCCATGAACAAGCCAGAAAAGCAAGACAAAAAAACCCAGAGCAGACAGAGCACACCAGAAAGCTGGGACTGCTAATGGGACAGCTGTAAACAAGGATGAAAGACTCAAATACGTGATTAAAAAAGGGCAGTGGGAAGAGTCCAGAAGGGTGCTGTGTTTGAATGTATCCAAGCCATACTTCCAAACTAATTCAATTTTTATTCAATTATCCTAGAAGTAAATAAACTAATTAACTTAGATTTATATCATCAGTAAGATAACAGAGCCAGCAACATCTCAAAAGACTTACAGCGATCTTTTGAACTTTGAATGAAGGCTACCAGTGCAGCTCCTAAAACTAACACAGGCAAGAGAGAGGTTTAAGGCTTCTAGACACAGATTCAGCATGTCAATTTAGAAATGCTAAATAAAAGCAGCAGTGCCTTATTAAACGAGAAGCAAATCACCAAGAAATCAGCTTTCAGGGATCAGCTGAACTGCTGCATTGTACTCACACAGAAAATTACCCAGCAGCTTTTTCTGAACCAAGAAACACGAATCAGTTTTGCTTAGAGAATGCAAGAGCCAAACTCTTCCATTGTGAGGGTTTCAATAGACACTCAAATAACTTTGATGGCGTGGAGGGGGAAGGGTGTCTCTGACCCAGTTTCTATATTACAGCGTCGCTTGGGTGATGGTGGTACGAGTGTTCACAGCAGAACCTCTTTTCTTTAATGTTTCTCTCCTGCTTGCCCACCACCGCTTTGTTTAAATAATCCACAGATGTTATCATGGGCTCAAGAATAAGATTAATTGAGCTTAATGATTCCTGGCAACTTATATGCATTCAGCTGGTGATGTCTTCAGCACAGAAGCCCTTTACACAGTGCAAAAGGAAAATTTGCTTTTTTTCTTTGGCTTTCTCATTTCATAGCCATTTTGAAAGTAGAGCTCTCATTTCTTCCTGATATCTTTGCCCAAAACCTCTTAACATGCCGTGAGAAACTTTGAAGGTCAGACCCTCTTCACCCAGTGGAACCTAAATGATTTTTTTCTAGGCTCTCTGCCAAGAAGTTTCTTGCTACTTCTCATGCCACTGATCCAGGAGAAGATGCAACTGCTCCTTTCTGTAGCACAATGAAACCTACAGAAGCAGGGAAGTAGATTACTGAGCAAGGGGATAAATGCCTGAAAGAAAGGCTCCACATGAACGGGTGGCAGGGAAACCAGGAGTCCACATGTGCAGGCATGTAAGGGAAGTGTCCCTGCCAGGCACCCAGGCAAGAGATGTGACAGATGAACTGGGATGAAAACACTGAAAATCTGAGCAAGAAAGAGAGGCAAAATCCAAAGGATGCACGTGAAGCTAAAATGACAGGTTCTTCCCACAGCAAGAGCAGAAATACACTTACAAGTCTGAACATCCACAATAATAATTTTCTCTTTAAAAAGCCCTCACTGCTAGCCATGTTTCATTCTGGTTTTCAACAGATCTTGAATTATTATGAACCCTCACTTGTCTGCTTTGATATGTCACAAGCCATCACTAACCTGACAGCTCTCTGGCAGACTTTCAAGCATCTTCAAAAATACAAACCCAACCTTGCTTCTAGTGCCTCCCCCACTTCCAGCTCCTAAAAAAAAAAAAAAAAAAAATCTGGTTCAGGGGCTTGAAAAGAGAAGAATCAGAAACAGAGTTTACCGATGTCCTGATAAAGAAAGTTGAACCTAAAAAGTTATGCTTTCAAAAGCAATGGAATAAAGGGGAAAAGAAAAGCAGGAATGGTTTTATATCAGCCCATAGACTGCACAGCGGTGTATGCCACAGCAGGGGTAACCAACCCTCGAGAAGCACACAAATGCTATGCATAGACTGGGATTACACCAGGTGACTCCCAGCACGGATGCATGAATTTGGAGGCTACTGCACAATGTGAACCCAAGCAGCGGAAGGAGGTGAGCCAGCAAAAACTGCTGAGGAGATCCCTGTTCAATCCTATCAGACAGTAAAGCAGCCAAAGACCTAAGGACCTGCTGTCATCAGCCACCAGACCTCTTCCCAACTCTCCCTCTCTCACTTTCCTTGGCTAAGGAGTGTTGTTTAACGTGCTGGTGCACGTTTTTCAGGGCTACAGACACTGGTCACTCTTGCACTAGTCAGTTATACTCAGAAGACAAAAAGAAAATACTAAAGGGGAAAGCCTGAAGAAAAGATGCAATGTAGTGTTTATTTTTCCATCAATAATGCATTCGTATTCTCATTCCATTTGAGAAACCAGGTCCCTTTTTTGCTTTCCTCCCCAGAAGCTTTTCTTCTCTTTTTTTGCACTGGGAAAAAAAGAGATCTGCTGGAACATTTGCATTATAAATCTAACTCACTGTATTTTGAATCCAACAAATTTTACTTCACTTTCTCAAAATACATGCATTTTCTGCAAATATTTTGTATTGTTTGTTAAGAAAATAGTGATGCTTAAAACTTTTGACTATTTCTAGTGATTCCTTCTTCATGACAATTGTGGTACTTCCCTGGAAAATGTTAGCTAGTACGCTAACTTCAGGACAGTTGTGTTCACTCAGGTGACAGAGGCATAATTCCCTCTGCTGCCAGAGGCTTCCCTCTTGACTTTGGGCTATTCATTTTGCCTCCATGCTCCACAAACCTAGCTATAAAATGGGTATTACAGCAACTTGTGCCTTACAGAAGCACCATGGGCACAAAACCACTCATTATTTTGAAGCTTTTGCATACTGAGGAGGAAGAAGTTACAGTATATGTAATAACCCACATGAATTAGGCTTTAAAAAGATGCTGCAGAGGATGATGGACTTGACTGAACTACGATGTGCAACTGAGCAAAGCAGTGTTATTTCCTGAACAACCAAAGCCTTAAAACACTTGCAAACTCTTGCAAACAGCACCACAAAATCTCAAATTAATTACAGATAGGCAGGACTTCTGTTTTATATCTCAGCTTGAAGACAAGAATCATTCTGCTGCTCAACAGGCTAAAAACGTGCAGTGGGTTAAACAGACCTAAAAGCAGCCAGTACCATAAGAGTCAAGACCTATGGAATAAACACCATCATTCTGAAAGCACTTTAATTTAATCTCCAGTGGAAAAGCCAGGCTTGACCTTGCTTTGCTAATGGCATATGGAGAGTTCGCTGCCTGATGCAGTATGCCTGTGACGTTGCTTCAACGCTGGATGTTGTAGCTCCCATCCTGCAACTTTAAAGCATGTTTTCTGAATGCAGCATTTGCTAAAACCCTTTCCTGAGAAGACTTGATCTCATTTACTTGTTGGTCTTTGACATCCCTCACCTAGATTCAGGGCGGTCTATTTGCCTTTCTCCGAAGGCTCCCTCCCTTCACACACAGGAGCTGAGCTGGACGTGGTGAGGCCAGTGGCACCCCGGTGCGGACACGTGCTAACAGGGGACAGCCCAGTCCCCTTCTCCTCCTCCTCCGCAGATGATCAGCTCCGATTATCCCGGTATCAGAGCTGGCAGGGAAGGGGAAAAAGAGTGAAAAACTGAGAAAAGTGAACCAAATGATTAAGGAGTAAAGAATGGCAGATGAAACTAAAAATAGTCCCCTCGACAGTTGTAAAGGAAATTCGTTTGACAGGAGGCTGCTTCTTTTGTCGAGAGTGGTTTGTTATGCAAGAGACGATACCAACACCGGCTCTTCTTATCTTGGTTGTCAGTTTAACTGACAAAAAGGAGCAGGGGTTAACATCACTGGAGCCACAGCCAGTCTTAACATTTGTTTGTTTTCATGCATGTGCGTGTTTCAAGAGGCAGCCCAGGGATTAATACTGGCAAGAAAACAGTGCTGCAAGCTCAGTTAAGCCATTTCACAAAAATCTTAAGAGGACTCACTCCTTATTAAAGGCAACAATTAAGCCCCTGCCTGCTGCTGGTTTTGTTCCCCTGCCTCCTGTGTCAGCCATCCCAAGAAGGGGATGGTGGCGACTTTCCCATACAACAGAAAACTTAATGCTCACAAGTTCTTCCAAACACAGGCAGCAGGGGACAACCTTGCCCCTACTCTGCTTGCCCAATTCTCAAGGTAAATCACCCAAAACACGCGGAGTCTTCTGGATACATGAAAATGCAAAACTGAATTGAAAAAAGTAGTTTCATTTTTTCCCCCACTCCTTCCTGATGCTGAGCCTTCAACAGCATTTACACCTCTACGTACAAAGGTAAGAAGTAGGAAGGAAGAGGCTTTAAAAGACACCACCTTAACATCTCATCTCTTACAGCAGAGAAGTCACTGTAAAACCAGGAGGAGAAGAGGGGGAAACGAGGCCATCAGCAGCTTCCCTGACAATTGCCCACAGGAATGCAGGTGAGCCTGTATGTTCCTCATTTAATGTGCCTTCTGGCATGCCTGCAAACTTTTAGAGAGCCTGGTGGTCATGGCTGCCAATACCTGCTGGTGAGGAGGTAAGCAAATCTCAGTCTGTCCAAGTTAAACAAGTAAAGGCCAGGACTTTGAAAAACTCAAGAGACAGACACATGCACACACACGGTGTGTGGGAGTGAGCACTCAGGTATGAGGTAAGTGCAAGGGAAAACAACACTTGTTAGGCTTCCCTTCATCGGACTTTCCTGAAACATTCATTTTTAGACCAAGTATGCTGCACTAAATCGTGGGTGAGTTGAAAGGAGGACACTCACAGTCTCTCCTCTATGCCTCTTTTCTGAGGAAACATTCAGCAGCACAAAACCAGCAACTTCTTGGTGGGTAACTGAAGTCATCCTCTCTGTCCCAAACACCAAAGTGTTTGGTAGAAAAATAAGTAGCAGAATATAAGATGAATTGGTGGAAAGCCCCTGTTGAAAAGTAAATAGCAGCTTTGTATTTCAGGTTGAAAATGTACACCGGCCTGAAGTACTGTGGACTTCTTTTGTAAACTAACTTAGAAATGACTTGATCCATTTCCCGCTTGGTGCAGAAAGGTCTCAGTGGTGGATTCCACCCTACACCAGATCCACCTGCCATGAACTGCTTGGGCCACAGGATGCCACTGTTGCATTTCTTTTTCAGGGGGTCAAAAGAAACCGCAACAACGTGAACTGGACACCTAAATTTAATGCCTCTTTTTCCTTCTTAACACATACAGTGGCCAACATTACAGCCCCAGACAGATCGACCTGATGTAAACAGCTCAGAGCTGCACAGGATTATGTGTTTTGATCAGGAACAAAATGTTTGGATACCTTTTAAGGCTATATTGCTGAACCCAGCATCTCTGTGCGTTCATAAATTTTCTATGCACAAGAAATCTTTCCAGTGACTGCCAGGAGTGTTGACTCCAACCCTGATAGTTTTGACCGCAACACAAATATCCCGTTAGTGGATTTTATCTACGTCCAGATGAGAAAAGAAGAACACTAGATGGGAGAGTAGATTAAATGAGAGGGAAGGCAGACTGCTCGTAATTCCTACCTCTTGTAAAAGAGGCAAGAGCTCCTACCATGTTAATAAAAATTCATAAATATTTTGCTAATATAAAATGGAATGTATCAAAGCATGGAGACAGGGAAGTGGTGTGAGCTCCCAGATAGCTCCTCTTGCTGCTGTTTTGTGCAATTTGCAAGCTGGCACCCAGAACCATAAGCCCAGGACTACTGAGACCTCCAGGTCGGTCAAGACAAAGGCACCTCACAAAGGTCCACCAGTGTGAATTTTAGAGCAGTCAAGACTGTAAAGATCTGCGCAGGGTCTAAGTGTCCTCTGAAAGCAAATTTCAGTCCTGAACTACTTTTACATGTAAGTGGTAAATGATTATAGACAACTAAGTGTGGGATTGCGGGTAGCCTCCAAGATCTACTGAGACAGGGGTTCCCCCAAGTTCAGCACAACACAGATGGAATTTGTGAGAAAGGACTGTTAAGAAATGAGGGAGATATTTTAGTGCTAACAGTTTCTCAGATTTCAAAAGCCATTTTGGTTTTGCTCATCATTTTAGAAGGGGAAAAATGGCTTCGCCTACTACCACTCTGCTTAAGAACAGGGAAAAAGAAAATGAATGATAAGGTTTCAGATACAGCTTGGGTGGCCAGCAACAACAGAAATTCAGGAAAGTCAGCATGGAAGTGACAGCTGTGGTGATGCAGAGCATTACCAAGACTGATGTTACAGCTCTGTACTTCAAGCTGATGTAAATATGAAGAGGCCCATAGATAACAGTATTTCGGGATTCAAGGCTTCACTAGAAACATCCTCACTGCCTTCAGCCTGTTTTGGATGTGTTCCAGAAGCTGGCTATTCCCCCAGCCAGAGTCTAGATTCAGTTTGACAAAAACCCACTTTTCAGAAAGCTGTGTTGTAAGATCTCTAAATCCGAACTAGGAAATCGCTCAGAAGATGCTGGGAAGGACTGAGCCTTGGAAAAGAAACAACTACCAACCAAACAGTTCACACATTACAAAGACAACAATCAAAGAAGCCTAAGAACAGTGTCCATTGCTTTTAAAAATAGGTATTTGTTATAACACACACCAAGGATGCAATATTAATATTAAACCAGTCATGATTATTTACATTTCTTTTGCTGAAGCAGGTGTTTTGGTGGTTTTTCTCCACCAGTACAGAAAAATTTGACGAACATATAACCAGTTACTTAGTTCTCAAACTCAACTTACCTCCCATTCCAAAGATCAGGCATTTCAAAATCTCTTTAAGAAAAAGGGAAAAAAAAAGAAATAAAAGGGTGCCTTTAACCCGAATTTTTTTCTTGTTGTTTATAACAACAGATTTCATGAAAAGCAACACCTAGAGGGTAGAAGAAAAAGATGTTCCAAAGCTGATTTTTGTCCTGCTGATCTCAGGAGCTTAGTGCTCCTGTCACACTGAACAGGCGCCAGTGGTTCTCTGCCTGTCTGTCTGGAGAAATCTGTCCCTGGAAGTCTATTTATGGCACCTTGTACCCTATACCTAGATTGGTTTTTAGGGTACTTTGTTTTGTTTTGTTACACTGGAGCAAGTATCCAGGACCGCATTGATCCAAGACACAGGCATGACCTACTCAAGTAAATTACCAGAAAGTGGTTCACATTTCATTTGCTGCAAATCAGTACCTCTGGACTTCAGCAGCTCCAACATTCAGCTCCAAAAGTTATTTCTATTAAAAGGAGAGAATGATAACAGAATCAGATGTATCTTCAATACAAACCTGACTGCTTACATACAACACACCATCCTTTTACCTGCAACAAGGTAAGAACAAATGATGAGATCTTTTTCCTTGACGGTTCTCATCCAAATTCAGCCAGTACCATATTCAATCCCTTCATGAGCCCCTTCTACTTTTTCCTCCTTAGAGACACATTCTTAGTGATACCTCTGGCTGTTTCTTCTGAAACAACACCATCTTCTGTGGCTTGTTTCACTGGTTCTTATGTCATATATAGCCAGCTCCAGCAACAACTACCTCAATGTGATATGTTTGCTTTATGAGTTCCCAGGGAAAATCCCTTGGGTCACATAGTTCTATTTTTAATGTAGATCTCACCATGTAATGCTGGGTTGGTTGCAACCCTGTTATTTCAGCTACCTGGTTCCATAATGACTTTAACCACTTTTTGAACATTTACCTTGCCCATCAGCTTCACTAAATTTTACCCAGTCCATAATCATATACCTTCAGTTCCACCCAGTGGAGCTGAACCATCAAACCAAAATGGGCACACCATAATCCTTTCAGCCCAGAAAGAGAAACGCTTTCACAAAGCTACTAGTTATACTGCAGACACTGGCTGTCAAGGTATTTCACATTTCAGCCCTGCACACACACACACACACCCCCAAATAAAAAAGCCTGTTTTCAGCCATGTCTCCTTGTGATTTTTCTACTGTTTGTATGAAACCTGCCTACCCAAAGGGAGCTGTAATTCCTCATACCCCCCATCAAGAGCAGACATCCTCTGCTGGATGCAAGTAAAGAATGTATTTCCCAAATGCTTATCATCTAGACAGGAGAACAGAATTCATGCAGGAACCCTAATCTTCTTCGGTGTAAAATCTGCCAAACTAGCCTAAATTACCTTTAATTAGAAACAGTAAGAATTAGAAACAAACAGAACTATGAGGCAGTAAAAAACTCCTGCTGTTAGACTGCCCTTGCTAGCAGGATGACAGCCCCAAACTGAGAAGGCGTAGGGACTAACTGATGGGTAGTTGTGTCTCAAACTGCAACTTCACATTATGGATTCAGTTACATTCACCGCTTGCTGTTGCCAAGAGAGGTAGCCATCTCCCCCATCCCTCCCTCAGTTTTTTCCCTGTGGGACACATGCTTCTGCCAAGTCCTTGCTCCAGCACACATTTGATCGCAGCACAAAGCCAATTCAACTCACTAAAACAGCAGAAACTAAATTGGTTCTGGCTGCAAAGCAAGCTGAACTGGCTTATTATGTGACCAAGTGAGCACTAGGGTTGGTGCAAGACAGAAGATGAACTGTACAAAAGAAGGCAGGAAGTGCAGAAGAGGTCTAGGTGAGCTGAGAATGGTAAACAGCAAAAGAAGCTGTTAACACAGCTCAACTGGTGCAAGGAATCAGTGTCTTACCACCGTCCATCTATTTATAAAACATGTCTTAAGTATTCAGTTCCTGTAGGTACCGCCTCATTTCAGGGACAGCAGTTCCTCTGATACCTGCATGTTACTTAAAGGAGACTTTGGGTTTAGCCCTAGCATGGGACTGCATTATCAGTTACATAAGCCCAAATTCAAGAAGCACTGGTACCCCAAGCGTGCTGCTTTGTAAGTCCTGGGAAGTAAAGGAATTTTCTAGTCCCAGCTCTTGTGTAGGGTAGCACCGCAGTCTAGGGAAGTTTTCCAAGGCTGAAGATTAGCCAGGCATGGCACCACGTTAACACCAATGTCCTGCTTCTCAGGCACGGATTGTTTCTGTGTACAGGACTGCACAATGAACAAGACGTTCGTTGCAATGCCTGTTCATGGGTCTGTCCCAGGCTCTCTACAAAAATAGATTTATCCCCAGCAGAAAGCATCCTGAGGGGATCAGCACATCGTTCCTCTGTAAGAGAAACATAACAGGCGGGCAATAAGGGGACAAAGCCCCTGGAGATCCACTACAGGGAGGGCTTTCAGCAGAGCACCAAGAAATGAGACTGCATGCATTCATATGGTCAATTATTGAAAACGTGGCTTTACACCAGAGGAGAACTTAGTTGCTTACCTCCCTTTCAACCCGTCTGCCTGACACAGCCCATTCCCACCCACTTGCTCCTGGGGACCAGTTTCCCCCCTTTTCTTTTACCTTCTCTCCCCCGCACATCTCGCACTGCAGGGCTTCCTGCCCTGAGCACTGCGAGGCAACGAAGTTGGCTTTAAAAAAAAAAACAACAAACAAAAAGGCAACCGGTAGGGACCTTAAATCTTAACTTTATTAACCTTCCAGTTTTATATACCCTCGGGGCCCCACTTACCAGATTCTTCCTCAGTACCATGGCGCATGGGGACCTCGTTTTATTAAACTAAACAAAAGTGCCGGTTCTCCCACGCCACCTGGTCTCCCCCTCCCTTTCCAGCTCCCCCCCTCCCCGGCCGGGCAGGGCGGGCTGGGGGCAGCACCCCTCCTTCCCCCCGCGGCCCTCGGCCCCGGGACGGAAAGGAGGCCCCGCCGGCAGGACGCCCCGGCGGGCAGGGCCGGGCCGGGCAGGGCAGCACCTGCGGCGGGGCCGGCCCGCCGCGGCCGCGGCAGGGAGGGAGGGAGGCGCGGCGGGCGGAGGTGGGCGGCCGGGGAGGGAGCGGAGGGCGGGCCCGGCGGCTCCCGGGAGCGGCTGGCAGGCGGGCGGAGCTCGGCGCTCCCCTCAGGTGAGGGGCGGCAGGGGCGGGGGCTGCTGGCCTTCGCCCCTGGGGTGCCAAGGGACGGGGTGTCCTCGGAGGAGCCGGCGGAGGGGAGGCGCGGGGCCGTTGCTGGCCGGCGGGTGGAGAGCGAAGGATGCAGCTCTTTCCCCGGCGGGACGTGGGGTGGTGCCGGCTGCGGGCCGGCCATGGGGTAGCGGCCTCACTCCAGGGCCTCAGGCCGGGGCCCCGCCGCAGGGTCACCCCGGGGCGTGAAGGGGGTTTCGGCTCGCTGTCCCGGCGCTGAGGCGACCAGAAACCGCCCACGGGGAAAGGTGCGGGGCGGCTTCGTGCTAAATGGCCTCTGCCCGGAGCAGAGGGGCTGAGCTCCCTCGGAGGAAGGCACTGTCTCTTTCTTTGTTAGCCGTAAACAAATAAAAATTAGTTTCTTTCTTTAGTGACACTCAAAGGAGACAGAAGGGAAGGCGTTAAGCGAGTCCTCAGCTCGATCGGTCAAAATTAAGTCGACTGCAGGCACTTCTGCGGTAACGCTGATGGGCTGCGATGAAGGCAAATGAGAATAAAGATGACTTAGATGCCTAAACTCTGCGTTTCCATATTTGACAGGTTTGGGCTTAAGTGTACTGCGCTTCAATGGGTAAAGACGCTTTCAGGAAATAACATCCCTGTAATATTTAATATCAAATTATCAAGGATGTATCTTCTCGCCAACTGATTTCCAGCCCAGCACAGCGTTGCCCATACCTAATGTTTATCCAATTCACAGGCGAGGTTCAGTACTGCATCTGTTTACACCGATGGGTGCCCTCCTCTTACAGACTTCCAGGACGAAGGTCACAGCCCGCCCTTTCAGGTTTGCCCTGCCGTCAGCGGCAGTTGTATGCATGCTCATGCAGTGCGCTGGTGCTTGCTGGGTTTAGTACTTTATGTAAGAGACAACATTAGAGAAGCCAAGATTCATGTTCTTGGCGGACACCATGCCTTGTCCTTGCAGCTAAGGTAGGAGGGTCAGAGCAGACCTAGTAAATAAGCTAAGCGCAATAAATGTTGAATAGAGAAGCATGACAGTTACTCGATGAATAGGAAAATGTAAAGAAAAACTTCTGTCTTTAATGAAATTTCTTTACTTGTAGTTTAAAGAGTTTTACTTCCTTGACTTCTTAAGGAAATCTGTACTAAGTCTTGAATCAGCATGAAATGGATGTGAGTGATGGTCAATGAGTAACTTGAAGTAGAGCTATAAAATGAACCAGTGTTATTTCTCTGGCTCAGGAAGTTACTTTAGAAAGAAAGAATACATATAAGAAACAAGATGGCTCATGCCGGGAAACGATACCAAGATAAGCAATACAGGCACCATAAGAACCATGGATCTGATAGATATGAGGAGGACAGAAGAGCGAGAAAACCATACCCATACAATGCAAGGTATGTCTTTATCACCTTAAAGAAACGTATCACAGCATGTCTCTAATGCCTGTCATCTTTGTTTGCTTTTAAATACCTTAATATGACAATAGTAAAGAAAACATTTACTCAGTCTTGAAACCATGAAGCATAAGCATGCTACATTTGGAATCAGGGAGTTATTTTACACTTAGAAGTTTAATCTTTGTATTGAGCTCAAGGGGGGGCAGAAAGGCTGCCTGACGTAGGCAGAGATGTGAATTTCCGGGGGTTATCTGGG
Source organism: Phalacrocorax carbo (assembly GCF_963921805.1). Classification (NCBI taxonomy): domain Eukaryota; kingdom Metazoa; phylum Chordata; class Aves; order Suliformes; family Phalacrocoracidae; genus Phalacrocorax; species Phalacrocorax carbo. The sequence goes on along the minus strand of NC_087514.1, from coordinate 91,560,139 downwards.
TCAAGGTGGGTCACAAGTAGGTGAAGTGTGGCCGTGTGTCTTAGTACAGTTCCTGAAGAGGCTGGTCAGGAGGTGACAGCAAGCCATGGCTTGCCAAATACACATTGCTTAAATGAGAATGTTACGTGACTGAGACCAGCACAGGGACTTGCTGAACTCTCAGGTTGCTCTAGTTTCGCTGTAAACAAGTTCATATTAATCCCGAAACAAAATTAATTTCAGTAATGGTAGTCAATAAATGAATAGTTCTTTAAGTGTCTGTGGCAGTTTGTGGCACTTGATAGTGGGTCAGCCCCTGTCAGCACAATAAGCAAATCAGCTAATAGAAGGTTTGGAGTGACAAACTCCTAAGATGTTTATACTTCTCCTTTCAGCCTGCCTAACCTACAGCGTATTAGAAGGGAGCTTAGGCTGTTTTCCTTTGAGTGCATGCCAGTGACTGCATTGTGAGAGAGAGGTCTGTAGCTCTAAACAACAATGGCAAATTGGCTGTGGCAGTAAGGCGTTCATCGCTCCTTTTTAGCCTCTGGGGGCATGACTGCAGGGCAACTTAAGAATAGAGGCAAAGAGGGAGAGGAAATAAATATAGTTAAGATTAATGAAAAGCTGAAGTTCTGAAGTACTGCTCGATGAAAATATGCATTTTAGCAAGAAAAACAGGATGAGAATAAAAGCAATAGTGAAGACCACTGTGTGGACTAGAAGTACTTCTTATGGCTAAATATAAAACATTTGGATGGTAGTAATCCTATTGTATGATGAAAATAGCTAATGAATTTTTCTTCTGTCTCTCTTAAATCATGAAAAATTGGAGAGGAATGGGAAGAAAGGGCTGAATGACTGTCCTTTGCAAAAGCAGAGATCAGGAGGGCATATAGTTAAATTATCTTGAACATATTAGAAGTAAGAGCAGCAAATGCCAGGAATGCACTAATTGCACTGTGGAGAGAAAAGAATAAAAGGGTTGGATTTGGGGGTTTCTTGGATTGGTTGATTGGGTTTTTTTCATATATAGCCTAATAAAAGCAATGTGTGAAAGGATAGCTACAAATTAAACCACTGCTTCTTAGTAAAGCACTTCTCTGGACTTCTCGGTTTTGCTGTTAGTTTTAAATGACTGGACACAGAGACTCAGAATTGGTAGAGGGACCGTAAAGGCCAACAGACCATCCCTGTATCCACTGGAGATTAGAGGAAGGGAAGTGGCAGCTACAGATCTCTAATGGCCATGGAGATGAGTCAAGCTGAGAATCTGGGGGACACCAGCCCTCACTACAACAAATCAAGAAAACTTTTCCATCAGTTTTTTTGATGGAGTTCGGCTTAACCTAACAGCATTTCCCCAAACCTGCTACTTTTGTAAGGATATTTCAGTATTTTGGTGAAAACTTAAGCTGACAGACCAAAAGACCTCCAGATACTATAATGAAATAGATGAGAAGAGTTCCTTGGAAACTGTAATTCGGGTGCCTAATGCTTTCATACCTTATGAGCAAGACTTTCTAGCCAGAGTATTTCTCTTTCCAAATCTATTTCTGTCTGAAACTCCTATAGCAAACTTCCTCTCATTACTGAGGAGAAAAAGTTGGATTATCCTGAACTGGAAAGTCCTGAAGGAAAACAGGAGCAAAGGTGGCCAGAATAGGCCATTGTGAGAAAAAAAGCATCTAAAAGATTCCCCCCCCCCAATTGTACTCTATTGCTGAACGTTAGGGGGGTTTTGTTTTGTGGGTGTTTTTTTTGTTTGTTTTGTTTTCTGGCAAGTAGCAGGATACAATAGAGAGAAGCAGCTGCATCAGAAGTACCAAAGGGATTGCTTTCAAGTTAACTGGAAGTCTTATAAATCACACAGCTTATTTAATTTATGTGACACAGCTGCGCAGGATGCTTTGGTGGTTGCACAAGACACAGGACAAAGGTCAGAAAAATCAGAAATGTTTCGGCCAAATAGAGCTGTTGGCAACTACACATGGAGATGTTAGCATTGCTCTTGTTATTGAATGTCTTAATTAAAATGTAGAAACTACAAAGAACATGATTTAATGTGGATGAATGAGATAATATTTTTAAGTCGAATCTGGAATTGGATGAAGATAAACCTTAGTGAAGTGCAGTGATACTAGGAAACAAAACTACAGTTTTGCTGATCTGTGGATAAGAAATTCAAGATAAAAACTGAATAGGAAGAAGAATTTTAAAAACAATAGTGCTGAATGAGTCTTAAAATACCCATTAATAACAAAATCGTCCAGCTGTACCTTGGAAAAGGCAAGCTCCAATTCTCCCTCAGATGAGGGAGAATATTTAGATTAGACCAGACACTTATAAAACAATTTACAGCCAATGTTTCTTTTAACCTGAGTGTTAGCTCAGTTTAAAAAGAGCAAATTGGACTTTTCCCGTAGAATAGTCTAAATCTCACCAACTTTAAAATCATCAGGCTTCAGATGTGGAGATGTATGTCATTGCAGCAAAGTGGACAATTCCATTTTGAAGTATACAAATGAAGAGTCTAATTGGAGACATGAGAAATTGATTTTTCTGGGTCAATTTTAGATTCCTCTTAAAATATAAAATACCTAAAATAAGAGATAAACATCTAAATAGGCAATTTTCCCCCCACTTTAAAATCTTTATCTTTTTCTTTTAATAGCTTTCATTCTTTTAAAAGACATTTTTGTGAGACACGGTAATTGGAAGTACAAACTTGACAAGACGCTTACAAATGAAATAGTTGTGCTATTTTACACATTTATTATGTGGAAATATTTCTGATTTTTACCGTCTGGACTGCTATGGACTAGCTAAAAGTGTTTGTTTTTCATGAAAAAGCTGCTACTCCTTTTTATGGGAACAGGAACTCTCCCCACACCCTCCTCCTTGCTACTTTTTGCACATAACCTGAACGATTCAGCCAGCCTACTCAGTGAGTACACAGTTTTCCAAAATAACAACAATCAAGTGCAAATATCCTCGTGAACATGGATTTATGCAAGTATTTGGGATATTTGCTTTCAAAACATGCAAGCAAAAAAGATCAGATACCTTGAAGCAGGCTAGCTGGTTCCACTAACAGGAGCGTCTGCCGGTTTCTCATGTTCTAATGTTCAGGAGAGAGCATGATCTAATGAATATACATTCGTTGTTTACTCCACTGTAGACGAACAGAAGATATCCGAGGTGGCCAGCACTCAAGGGCTTCCACTGTTTGCTCAGACCCTTACTCTAAAACCTCAGGAACATCACGGGAATATTTTGGCCCGCCACCAGAATATTATCCTCCCAAGGAAACCTTCTCAATGAAGTGTTCAAAGGTATGCACAACAAGAGGTATGTGAGATTCTTATTGCCTGTCATCCACTGCTCTCCTTCCAAAGACTTTTCTTGGGTTTAGTTTCTGTGTTTAGAAGCACAACAAAGTAAAGATAAGGAATATTATAAAAAAACCAACCAAACCAAAACTGGGAGAGTTAAAGTTAATGAACGGCATAACTGTGCGTTACTAACACATTTTAGGCATCTAAAGGCAAGATTTATAGACGTATTTAGATACTTGAAAATGCCTCTCCAGAGTATGCATACAAAGCATCAGAGTGGGTCACTCGGTGTGTAATCACTCAGGTTGTGCAGCAAGAGTTAACCTTTGGGATTTAGGAATAAAATATATATTTGCATCTGTAGGCAATTCAAAGATGGCTGTTGAAGCTTTGATGATAGTTTATTTCTGACACATTCTTCTCAGACTTTTTATCAACTTTGGATTTAATCCAGTCATCACTGATACATCTTTATAAAGCAACACTGTGGGAGACAAAACTATTTTATGGACATGAATCCAATAAAACAGCTCTTAAGAAATAACTTGTTTTTTTCATATCTAGACAGTGACTACAACCAGCAGAGAAGCGAGCATTAGTGTGGGAGGAAATCAGCCTTAATGCTTAGTAAACTTGCTCCCATAAACTGAAGAAAAATGGCGCTAAAATATCCATTACTCCTTTAAAGTTTTCCCTCTTCCAGGACAATGAGCTTTCTCATCTTGTCTGTAGGAAAGGCCCACTGCAGTCTGAGTTGGAACTTGCAGCTAGGTGCAAAGTCTTTGGCCGAAGTCTATAATAAACAGCCTTTCAGTGTCCTCCAGTAGAGAGACAAATGAAGAGGTTTGTTGTTGGAAGTAAATTAAAATACATAATGTTAGATTATTTCTTCACTCCATGAAAGTAAGTTAAATAACACAATTTGCTCTTAATATTTCTCTTTTTGGAACATGTGAACTATTTTAAGAGTGAGCTGAACTATTTTCTCTTATACGTTCTGTGTATTTGTTTTTCATCTCAAGATTTACCTCCAACAGTTAGTAGAGCATATTTAACGATATAGAGCCATACTGATATTTTATCCCTGATAAAATTGTATCAGCAGTTTCTTCTTCAACAATACTAGATTATTTTAACTTGTTTGAGAAGCTGTAGAAACCTCCATGCCTTATTTTATCACAGCTTTTGAAAAATGAAGTGGCAAGTTATTTTTAGTTTTGAGTTTCACTGGTTGTTTAGATCAGACTGGTTGTTAAGATAACTTAATGTGACTTGCTGGGGTTCTTTTTGACCCCCATTTGCTTCTCATTATTTCAGTGCATTAAACGTCATTAACATTTTCAAAATACCCTAGTTTTGGACCTATCAGTTGACATCTATGTTTTCACTCCCACCCCTCCCCCAGGTACTGCTCAGTATTTGCAAAAAATTTAATGTTTGAGCTTGCAGTGGAGGAGGGAGAAGAGATCATGTAGAAAGTAAACCCTTTTATTAGCAGTTTTACTTTAAAAAATGAAAAAAATATTGGAAGTTGATAAGATTATGAAAATGTCACTGTTTAATTTTTGAAAGTACCAAGACGTAGCAGAATTTCCTAGAATTGTTTTGCAGAATTCTGTATTCCCTGCAGTCATAGTAAATGAAAATAAATGAAAAGCTACATGAATTGTTTATTAAGAAGTCAGTACATGTGAGCTACAACTTCTTACAGAATGAAAAGTTCTTGTAAATACTTCTTAACTATCTCCTCCTTTTGCCAATGATTTATCAGCACTCTGGTGAAATTCCCCCTTCCCAATCACTAAAATTCTAAAATAAACTAGTATCAAACAAGGCCGGGAAATCAAGTGATGTACCACAGTCTTTTCCAAAGCAATGACTGAAATGCAAACCTTAGTTTCTGACTGTGCATCACTCTACTTTCACGATGGTTTAATTTTTTTTTTCTTTTACCCAGCAAATACCCTTATGCTCTTTGTGGACGTTGACCAGTTTGGCAAACTAGAGAGGAATTCCTAACAACCAGAGCTCTGAAAAGTATTTCCTTCACCCAGATACTGCCCTTTTCATCCATGCTTTTCACAAGCAATATCCCAAACAGCTGAAGCCGAGTTTCAGAATTAGGCTGTTATTTTTGCAGTGATCATTTGAGCATCTTAGCTGCAAGCAGCAGCAGAAAAAAAGACATCATTCTCCTTTATTGTTCCCACCTTCCCTCCCTAATCCCTGCCCCCTTTTTTCCGTACAACTGCATTAAGACAATAATCCCAACCCAAATATAATGAAAGAAACAACTGATACTGACCCCTTTTGCCAGTGGGAACATTTGATACCATCTAAGAAACTTCAAAACATTCTGCTGCTTTTTATTCCTTTCATCTTGAAAACAGAAGGAAAAAAGTCTGTTAAAAAGTCATATGAGCAATATGTATTGAAAGCCATTCAGGTGGGATCACGTGGCTAGCAGTACTGGATCATATGAGACACCTAATTATACATCCTCTCAAACAATGTACTAGAGTGCAAATTTAGGAGGCCCGTCAGTGTTTGGACCAGTAGAGCGTGAGCTGTCCTCTGGAGTACTCTCCTAACTTCGTATTGGTGGCATCTTCTGAATTGGAAAACTGCATTCACTTCTGTTATGTTTAATATCCCTTTACAGACCTATCAAATTGGTTTAATCCTTTTCTGAATGCCCTTTTGAATGTTTGGCCTCCACATTGTCTTATGACAATAAGTTTCTTTGTGCCACTTCAAGAAGTACTGTTTTGTTCCCAAAAACATTTTAAAGAAGGTGGCTCCGATTCTGGTGGTATTCAACATACCTAATGGTAACCTCATATACTCACCTTCTCCGTGAGATTTAGGATTTTAGAGTGAAGGCTTCCCTTTCTCCATGTCACTGTGCTCCTATTGCTTCTTCATAGATTGAAGAGTAGTCAGTTTTTTGCCTATCAAGAGCAAAGTCTTTCCAGCTTTGGTTAGCTTGCCAACCTTATACCTTTTCCAGATCCATCATAGGCTTTTGAGATGGGCTGACCAGAACTGCACTCAGGATTCAGGATAAATTCGCAAAAGAATCAGACATCTGCATAAAGGTTCCGGTTCTGTAGTCCTATCTTAATGCTTCCTAGCTTTTTGTGTGGTGTTTGACTGTCAGTGAACACTGAGCCCATGTTTTCAGAGGCGGCTGCCTGATGTCTTTCCTGAGTGGAAGTGGTTTATTTAGAGCCCATCTGTGTGCTCTGTAGATGGTGGTGGGGTGCATGTGTTTGTGTACATACATGAAGTGTGAGATTGCTTATTATACACTGCTTTCATTAATTTCTCATTCAAGAGCTTGAGCACTCAGCAGCCTACCAATTTTACAGTTGGCAACCATGAAGAATTTTTTGTGATTATTATTAAACCAGACTTCGCCATCTCACTTTTCCATCTTTTCACTTAGTCTGTGCACCTACCATAGTTTTTTGTTGTGTACTTTTGAGCTGAATCTTTTTGGCGTGGGGATACTTAGACCTGAAATTCTTTCAGAAGAAAACATTCCAACTTGCTTTTCACAGCACAGGTAAAATTTCTGTAGTTCTCTTTTCTGTGTAGAAAAACTAAATTGGTAATCATATTTGCCCCTCAGAGGACACGGGCACACACACACACACACCAGTTCCTTTGGAAATATAACCAGATTCAGTAGTTTTGGTTACCAGAGGGAATGAGAGAAGTGTTCAAGGCTGGCTGCCATGCTGCTTCCTTCACCTTAGAGAGAGCAAAACCTGAATCGAACCCAAGAGTGAATTGCTGATCTTAAATTGGTCATAGATATTTGGTCACTTGACCTTGAGAACTTTTCATTTTCTTGTTACTATGTATATTGGTGTGAAAGAGGTGGAGCAATGCAGTTCTAGGCTAATGCTTCCTTTGGTTTTGCTTAAGCAGTGAAGGTAAACTAAGTTTCTCCCATCTTCAGTCAGTATACAACTCAGGAAGTGCCTGAATTTTGCCTTGTATAGAGTTGTACTGTGCTGGTCATAATCTCTGAGCTAATAACTTTTTAAATTCTTCAACCCGCTTGGCATTTAAGGGAGACAGCACTAAAAAGGTTAGAAAACAGTTTGTGGGGGAACAAGTATAATTGAATCCCTGTTCTTTGCTGCCATGAATACAGCTTTGCGCCATGAATAGTGTCAGATTTCTTAAGCATATTGTAGGCACTTCCAAACAATCATGCCTTTAGCCTACAATTGTTCAAACCTTCAGACCAATTTCCTCTCAGAAAAAGACAGCATTATGGTTTGTAACAACAAGAAAAGTCTCCAATTTCAAGCATAGCCAGGAGGAAATATCAAACTGAATTTATTTGGAGGAGGAATTGGAATTAGGGAGTAACAGTGACTTTCTCCAGGATATATTCATGCATTTACAAGCCAGCATTAATTCAAATGTAAACATCTATAAGCTTTTGTTTTTACAAAACACAGTCTAATTTTTTTCCTGTAGCTATGCGTGCTGGCAAATACTCATAGACTGAGAAAAATACTGAGCTGAAAAGTTACCCTAAACACAGGGTTCACAGTAGTAGACATTTGGTTTGAGTTATGCCATTGTTCATAACCATTATACTGCTGCTGTTAAGTTGCTCTGTGATGTCCTGACACTGTTCCTCTCAGAGTCAGACATGAGAGCAGGAAGGGAAAAATATTTTGCAGAGCACTTGTATCCCTTCCAGTGCTGGGGATAGGTTGGGGCAGAATAGTGGTCTGTAAGAGGCATTGGACCAAAGTAAAAGACCTTCTGTAGCTTCAGCTATGTATGTTGAAAAACACTGAAGGGTCATTAAATGTGCATAATGCAGGTAATTTTGTGGGTGAAAACAAGCATTTGACAAGTACATTAAGCAGCACGGTAAATCTTTTCAGCAGTGGCCAGCCGGATACTTGCATTTCTGTGGAGGCACCGAGTAGATGAGAAACTGCTGTATTTTGTAGACACCATCTTTACATTTTTGCCCCTACAGTCTGCCATGCTTAGCTCCTTTACATTCTGCTCAAAGCAGTCATATACTGTTCCTGTGGCAGTTAATTTCAACATATTTCTGCTGTAAGAAGGGATCATTAAGGTATTCTATAGTCTCATTGTAATTAGATGTTTTCCCCCTCCTGGCTGTTATAAAGTGTATTTTAAATACAGTGTGACTAACAGGCTGAATTTGCCATCAAGTTTTTTAATCTTGTAATTGTGTAAACAGAGGATAAGTAGCGGGAATTGAATGGATCTGTACAGATTAAAATAATCCCAGTTATTCAAAATGCTTAATTAAAATTGCACAGTAAAAAGATACAGTGGGAGAGCTGGAGGTAACCTTCCTGTACTGAAGTTAAAGTATTTCACTTGGAGGTAAGTCCCATTTGCTGTGAAATACAAATAGCCATGAGCAGTTAGCTCTATAAAAACACACAGGGGAGCTGCACTAGCTGCAGATGCCAAATGTTACCTTTAGCAAACTGTTGCCCTGCCAACATATGGGACTTCACTCTGCCCACAGCTTTATGCCATATTTTTTTCATCCACCTTTTGGCATTGTGCTAACATGGACACTATTGTTTTTAGAGTGGAGAACTACAACTGAGAAGACTCACTTAAGTTGGCAGGGGAAGATACTGGCAAAGTTGATGTTAGCTGTTAGGTATGTGTTAGACTCTAGTCGGTGATTCCTCTCTGACAAATCTTAGTAAGTCTGCTCTCTACCAGCAGAGAACAGGAGTTGCACTACCTTTCTTGTAAGACCACTGGGTTTGTCTTCCCCACATCTGACCCAAATTTTGGGAACCAAGTAAAACTCTTACCTTTAAAAAGTTGTTCTCCAAGCTAATTGATACACCAGACTGACTATCTATTGAACGTAGCTCTGTTTCTTGAGCAAGTGATCTTAGCTCACTTAAAGGAGAAAATCCACCCAGCCAGGAATGTTGCTTACCAAGTGTGACAACCCACAATTTGTAAATCAAATGAGAAGCTCAGGTTCACAGGTGCATCCAACCTGACCTACCTTCAGCCAGACTATGATTACTTAAAGAGCAAAAACACCCCAATCTTTGTACTTTCTGAAGGCGGCTCAGTTTCAGTTCAAATGGAGGGAGTGGCTATGGAAAGTTGGCATAAGAAACGGGAGTGTTTCATTGTTTTATGAACTCTTTTTAAAAAAAAATCCTGCAAGTTTGTTTTGATACCAAGATATTTGTTTACTACTTGAAAGAACTATGGGTACGTTAGGAAGAAAAAAAGGCAGTTTCCTAAAACGCAGAATATGAGGTGCCTGTGCAGAGACCTACTGATGCTACAAATACCTGTACAGGCTTTTATGGCCATTGTATTTAAATCAGTATGGCCAAGTGCTACAGTTTAATGCAAGATCTTTTGCTTCCCACCCTCTCCAAAATTGTGGCAGATGACTCATGCTCAGTTAACAGGAGAGAAAACAAGAATATGCTAGAAGTGATGCTTTAGAGAACTACTGGGAACAAGTAAACCAAAGCTGTTGTTCCCCGGCAGGGGCTGCGTTGTGCTGAAACTGTGTCTTGATGGCAAGTAAACCTCAGTGTCATGCAGTGATGTGGGAAACTGTGGGGATAGAGGCTGATGCAGTAGTTCTACAAATTAAGTCCACCCTTTCCTGTGAAAATTGGACAGCACTGTTGAGAGGATGGGAGGGTATTAAGCAGACGAAATAGAGCAGGTGGGACAGTAGTTCTTTAAGGGAAGATGATACACAGAAAAACCAGGACAATACATTTGGATCTGAGCACTCTGATTGTGAACGTAAGGCTTCTCTGAATTGTTAAAAACAAGGCTGGTCATCCTTTGAGATTTCCTAATGGAGTTGTTATCTTGACTAAAGCGGGACAACTTATTAAAAGGTAATAACAATGCTTCTTTCCTAGAGCACATAAATAATGTAATTTTCCCAGTTTTTAAACTATTTTTCCATCTATTTCCGCTAAGACAGATATCTCAAATGAGCATAGGTGTGTTGGGCACTTATGTGCCATTTAAATTCATTTGGCTCTGAGTATGTAGTTCCCTTGGGTCCTTTGAAAGGCCAAGGTTCTGCTGGTGTTACATTGCTTAACTCTTGTGTTTTAGGGTTGGGTTATGGTTTTTCCTGCCTTTGAACATTACTTCATGAGGGAGATTTTAGCATAAACTCAGTGAAAGCTAAATCCCACCACTGGTGGAAGAACAGAGAGACCTACAAAAACAATGGTGAGGTGGGGGCTTGGGGGGGATTTGTTTGTTTATGGCAAAGCTCTGTATTGCCCTGATCCTCCATTAGTGAAGTTGGTTGAATTCTTGTTACTGGTTTCAGTAAGATCTTCCTTTGGGACTGGTATACATAAGGGAAATACCACCATCAGCAAGATGTTTTAATACCATACATTCATATTTAGTATTTTTAATCTGTTGCGACTGTTGTCTCCATTTCATTTCCCTTGTTCAGTTCTCGTCCACTGTTTTGGTTCCTCCCCGCTTCTGTCACATTTTTGTCTCCCTCCAAAAGCAGAACAAACCCCCTCTTTCCTGTGGCGTTTTCTCCCTCTTCCCCCTTATCTCTTCCTCCTGGCACCGACTCAGTTTAGCAGAGAGGTGACCAAAGCTGCACATTGAGCAGTGCCTTTACTCTCTGGGGAATGCCAAACCTGCACTGGCAAGAGTAGTTCAGCATTTGAGATCCTTTTCGGGACGGACTGCTGCTTTTATAAGTCACTATATATGGTCAAAATACTTGTCTGCTCCTGTGGGGGCGGGGGGGGAAATTACCTCTGAAAAGCAGAAAGCTACCCAAACTGGGAAAAAGCCCAAAATACAACTTTCAGTGAGAATGATTTTTAATGTATGTGTTGTAGCCTCCAACTCCTCTCTTCCCTTCTCCTGGAGCGACCCCTAATGGGATGTGGCACAGGCACCACTGACCTGTGTGGCTCTGGCGTTGCCACCCGGCTGCTGGGGTCGAGGTGTCCTAGAGGGGCAGGCAGGCACCCGCGGGGCTGCCAGCTGGGTACCGCTGCTCCTGGCGGTACGTGGCCTGCCAGGAAAGCAGAGGAAGAAAGCAAGCCAGAAGGGAGAGTGACGAACATAAAATATCTTAGAAGGACCCAGAGATGTTAACTCAAGAGGAGGGAATGATACCAAAAGAGACGGGAGAAGGAGTCCGTGTGTAGTCAACAGAGGAAAAAAGTGACTACTGTGCCAAGACGCAGTGGAGGGAGACACTTTGAAGGTCTCCTCTATTAGTCAGGCCCTAGTGGGGTCAGGGGAGTTCAACAGAAACAGCCAGAACTGTCTGTCCTGCAGATGAATTTATGTCAGCTGCAGAAACGTAGGAACAAACATGAAGTGACCATTTTACTTTATGTACACACACACGTACACACGCTGTGATCCTGTCATCTGAACACTGGGGCCATCCTGCCACAGTGCCTGGATGAGAATGCCTCTTTACAGCTTCTGACACATAAAACTTGAGCACACAGTTGAGTTACTGGGTACCACACGGTCAGCTGCAGTGTAGTTTTATGAGGCAGAGCATGCAGATTTAACAGCTCACCTCACCTGAAAAGGAGAGTTTCTGGTCTTTTGCTGGTCCTGGCCGTGTTATTTCCCCTGTTAAACTCATGCCAGCACGATTGCTCATCAGATACACTGTGAGTCACTTCAAGTTGCTAAAGTCGCAGGAAAAAACAGCAGCACACGAGAAAAGAGTTGAATAGTTTCCTGCTATTTTAATTTATTAAAACAGCTCTTGGAAGGGCCTAATGCTAGGCCAGAGTTATTACTGGGCAGGGGAGAAAAGTAGTGACCACCCAGCCAAGGGTAGGAGCCGTTAGAGTATGGCCGTCTGCCTGTGGATCTGTACTCTTAACAGTCTGCCTGGCTGGTTTGCTGGACATCTGAGCTCACCATTAGACAGAAGACAAAACCATTGATCAGTGGGTTAATACCATGGCAATAGCCCAGCATGCATCTGGTACAGAAGGGAAAGAAAAAGCGAACAGTAGGTTAATAGTATAAATTGGAAGGCTGCTGTTTGTTATAGCTGGAAGCCTACTCAAAGCGAAAAAAGACTGGATTCAAACAAAGTTAACAAGTACGATACACTGAAATTACTATCCGCCGTAGATTTAGATTTCATGGAATGAATGAAACAATTCCCTTGCAATCTCTGGCATCACCCACTGTCTTTTAGATTGCAGCTGTTCTCCTCACCTTTGGTGTTGAAAAGTAGTGCAGGAAAGAAGGACTTACATGGGGAAGGAAATGGAAATCCAGGAGCCCAGACTTGAGTTTCATTTCTTGCGCAGTATGGAGGTGGTTAGGTCCCAAAGCCAACTGTTCACTGTGCTAGTTTTAGTACAAATCAGTAATGTTTTAGATAGATCCCAAGATTTTGAGCTTGGGAAATGAAAAAACCAAACCAGTGGAATTCTGAGATTTTCAGACCTGTCATTTTACACTCAAGTCATGCAATGTGTTCATTGTTGCATGGGATTCAGGAATAGTTGTAGAAATAAGTAACTTCCCCGTAGGAAGACCTTTTGGCAGTCTAGTTTCTGCGGCTGTAACTCTAAGATGACGTAGCTAACCAGCCTGTCAAAGCAGGAATGGCAGCACAGACTCAGTAGCGTGGCTTTTAACTCAGCCCTTTCTACCAGCAGTAGACTGCTTGACATAGGTCACTGTTAGTATGTGTGTGTTAGCATACCTTGACAGAGCTAAGATTCAAAACTTAACTGTCCTTTTATTCCGTATTTCTCAAGTCTGTCTATCCTGTTCATACTAGTATACTGGGATTGGGTATCAGCTTGTAACTATCACAGATGAAGGTTGCATGAGGCTTTTGGGGGGCCCGGGTCAAGATCTGAACAAACTGTAAGGCTTAATATTGCCATCAACGCCCTGATGATTGTACAAGGCCTTAGGGATTTCCACTAATTGTTTGCTGCTTTCACAAACTCTGCTGGCTGTCATCATAGACCTGTAATTCACAGGTCTGTTCTATATACTGCTTATCATTTTAGGATTTTTCTTTACTACAGGAGGCTTTGTTATTGCACTTTTTTAAAAAGTTAATCCATGTGATGCAAATAACTGGTGGAGTAACTGCTAATCAGCCTCTCTCCATTGTTTAGTTACTCCAATCTATTTTACAGCAGGTGCGTGCGAAAACTGTACAGGTACATACAAAACCTGTCCAACCTGAATGCCCTGTCTAAGGAAATTTTTCAAGCATGCCATTAAAGTATCTACTGCTGCAAATAAAAATACAGTAGACCTACACTGATCATATTTGTCATCCCATGAGCATAGAGACACGTTTACTAGCCCTACTGCAGTACCAGCAATCAGCTCAGTGAAGTTAAGGAGTTGCATACAGAATTTGTGTGAATACACAGGAAGTTTTGGAGCAGCGTCATCGAGGATTGGGGTCAGTTATAAATGCAGGGAGGTTAGCAGCAGGTGCTGACTACTTTGACAACAGAAAATTGCCTTTTCTAAAGATCAGCAAGCTGATGTACAGGAAAAGTTGATGCTCAGTGGGTCAGAGTGCCTCACCAGTCATAGACGAAAAGGAAATTCTGAAGACAGCAGTAGAAGAAAGCTGAATGGTCATGAATTCCCAACTTCCAAGTTCCCAAACATATTTAAAATTTATGTTTCCCTTAATCAAATGGTCTTTCCTCCCTGTAGACTTGTAAGAAGGGCTTCCTGATGGAGCATCTATGAAATCAGTAGTCAGCCCTTAAAAAGGGAAGTGGCCTTCTGCGTTCAATGCTGTCAAAGGGCCCTAAGGACCTAAGTTGACTCCCTGTATTTGGAAGGCATATTGTACAGCTCAACTGAGCAGACAAAAAATATCTGATCCAGTTCCAATGAATGTCCTGTACAGTTATTACTCTTTCAAAATATTTTGAACAGTCCTGGTAAAGTGATGACTCTGTACCCATTAAAAATGTTGAGTCTTTTGGCTGCATTGTTTGAATTTGGTACAAGGAGTTCCAAATGCTGTCTCATAGACAGATTTAAATTTCTCTGTACATTTAGCTCCACAAATATTTCCTTTGAAACATTTGAAGCCCCCTGAACAGAAATGGTTGTGCAGAAAGGTCAAGGAAAAGGCATGTTGTCATGTAGAAATCAGAATCACAGACTGGTAGGGGTTGGAAGGGACCTCTGGAGATCATCTTGTCCAACCCCCCTGCTTGAGCAGGCACACCCAGAGCAGGGGGCACAGGAAAGCGTCCAGGCGGGTTTTGAATACCTCCAGGGAAGGAGACTCCACAGCCTCCCTGGGCAGCCTGTGCCACTGCTCTGGCACCCGCACAGGAAAGAAGTTTTTTCTCAAATTGAGGTGGAACTTCCTGTGTTCTAGTTTGTGCCCATTGCCCCTTGTCCTGTCCTTGGGCACCACTGAAAAGAGCCTAGTCCCATCATTCTGACACCCACCCTTCCAATATTTATAGGTATTTATGAAATCCCTCCTCAGTCTTCTCCAGGATAAACAAACCCAAATCTCTCAGCCTTTCCTCACAAGGGAGATGCTCCAGCCCCCTGATCATCTTGGTAGCTCTCCGCTGGACTTGCTCAAGGGGTTCCACATCCTTCTTAAACTGGGGGGGGAGCAGAACTGGACACAGCACTCCAAATGTGGTCTCACTAGGGCAGAGCAGAGGAGGAGGATGACCTCTCTCGATCTGCTGGCCACACTCCTTTTAGTGCATCCCAGGATACTGTTGGCCTTGGCTACAAGGGCATGTTGCTAGCTCAGGGTCAGCCAGCTGTGCACCAGCACTCCCAGGTCCTTCTCAACAGAGCCGCTTTCCAGTAGTTCAGCCCCCAGCCTGTACTGGTGCATGGGGTTGTTCCTCCCCAGGTACAGGACCGTGTACTTGCTCTTGTTGAATTTCATCAGGTTCCCCTCGGCCCAGCTCTCCAGCCTGTCCAGGCTGAATCACCACTGAAGAACATATATGTCACACTGCAC
Organism: Phalacrocorax carbo; assembly: GCF_963921805.1. NCBI lineage: Eukaryota > Metazoa > Chordata > Aves > Suliformes > Phalacrocoracidae > Phalacrocorax > Phalacrocorax carbo. The sequence continues at coordinate 91,544,785 of NC_087514.1, read as the reverse complement.
ACTTAGCTCTTCCTCAACAAGAGCACTTTGTCTTCTCTGCCTGCTCTACCTACTGCCTTTCAGGATATGAACTCTGTATATTTATGCACTTGTGTACGTGCACACAACCTGAACCATGCTGACCCTGAGGTATTCTGTTCCCAGATATTACCACCATTATCACTGCTCCCCTTTGTGCTCTGGGATGGCTTGCAAGGCCACGGTGTGAATGAGCTCAGTACCTACCTAAAGCTGCATTAGCAGAAGTGAGTCTGGGTACATGGGGAGGCGGGAACTCCTGTGGTGGCCAAAGGCCCTTGTCAAAGCATTGCAAGCACCTTCCTGTGAAGAGCATGGGGCAGCAGGAAGATGCTCATTACCTCAGCCCTCTGTAGAGGGAATAAGAAAAAGGCAGGACAGGAACATCTGATAATCCTTCATGGTGACTGTCACTGTCTTTCTTTGGTTAGAAGCATCTGGCAACACTAGAGAGGCATTTGTCTAATTCCCTTGCATGCTTCTTCAGCTCTTTCTTTTCAAGCCCATATAGCCTTGACAGCAACTGAGCCATTGCTCAAGAGGAAAATGCTGTGCTGATCAATGTTAGCAGCATAAAATGAAAGTCTGTATGCAAACCACAGATCCTTCACCACCTTAAAGACAAATACAGGACCACTGTGTCGAGCATCTTACAGTCTTGGCTGGCAGACTGCAATGGAATAATAAGATTCACAATTCTGTAATTAACTTCAGCACTTGAGGAGCAACATGTGATACACTAGGGGTTTTCATTTCCCAAATAGGCAACTCTAGCTATGCTGTGCTTCAACATCCAACGTGTTCACTAATCTTAGTCTGACCCCTAGTGAGCTGTCACAGAATGATCAGATTTCTCTAACAGATGCTGCACCTTCCTGACAGGCAACGACCACAAAAATAAGTCATATATCCACATTTTTTTTCTTAAAAACAAACAAACAAAACCTTGGTTACCATTATCAGTAGCATAACATATGAAACAGAAGAGAAGAGTCAGCTCAGCAGTCATAAGGCTTTCTTCTGAAGGTGGGGATGTGGAAGAGAACACGACTCAGTATCAAATTCACTTATCTTACCTTCACATATAAGGTGTTTTTTTGCCTCCCTCCTCTCCTCCTTTTTTGTGCAATCAGGAATTGCTTCTTCAGCTTTATGAAAAGATTTTTATCTCTGAAGGAGAGAAAGTGGAAGTTGCATCTGGTTAGATAATAAGTTTTAATGAACACACACTTAGAAAGACAAAAAAAGGGTGTAAGTTAAAGCAGTAAACCCATTTTAAAGGCCCTAAATAACTTGCATAATTTTTTAGGCCATTAGAAACTTCGAGGTTTCTGTCAGTTTTAACCTCAGCATTTTGTTCATACTGGATATTTCTTGCTCAGTGTGTTTATGCCAAGAAGTTACAGGCCAAAATATAATCAGTGTGCGCTTGCCTTGGCAATAACACAAGCACAGTAAAATTTTTATGGATTTCTTTCCCCGCATGAAGATCCATTTATCAAGCACACTGACAAATTAAAAAAAGTAATTTGCCCAACCTCTGAAATGTACCCATGAGAGCTCGTGCTTTATTTTTCTTTTTAAAGCCGTGCTCTTCTGTAGCTGTAGCCGAGGCCTATCTCAGTAATAGGGCTCTCTGTCTAGTTTTGGTGTACTTCTGTCACCCTCAGCTTGCACAAGACATGATTTTGACACCTATTCCCCTCTTTCTGCTCTTTACAGGCATTTTAAAGATTGTGGAAATCACGGTTAACCTCCTGGTGCTGATTTGCGTGGGCGCTGCCCAAGCCTCTGTTGCAGGCTTCACATCCTTTGGTGGCTTCGGCGCCGGATCCTTCAGCCTGAATTTGGCCTACAGCCCCTTTGAGGGCACGGAGCTCCAGGAGGTGAGGGAGCTAGATGTGCAGTTCACCCAGATGAGAGCCCCTTGCGTGTATGGCGGGGTAGCCTTCAGCTTAACAGCAGCAGTACTTACCCTTGTCTTCCTTGTCGTGGGGTCAAAACCCATCCAGCAGCTCAGGATAGGGCTGCTGGTAGGCGAATGTGCCTTCAACCTGGTGGCCGGCGTGGCGTACATCGCAGCGGTCGGCCTCTACCTGCACTTTGTCAGCCAGGTGAACGCCACAGAAGTTTGCAAGAGGCGCGAGAGGCTCTATGCACGCCGCGGTTATACCTCCATGAACTGCGTGGTCCAGGGCGGTGATGCAGCTGTCGGCCTTTTTGGTGTCGCTGCTGCCTGTTTGTACTTTGCCAGCTTTGTAGTCTGCGTACTTGCTATCCGAACTGTCCGGGCCTTCCAGAGCCATGCCGTCAAGGCTCAGCACAGCCCCAAAACCAGCGTTAGAGACAGAAGCGTCAGAGGTCACCACGCCATCCACAAGACCTCTGAAAGCTCCCACAACATCCAGGCTCTTGCCACATTAGTGTGAAGTCAGCTCTGGGACTGTGCCAGAGAGCCAGAGCTTGAGCAAGGGACAGCTACTGGGCATCACACGCTAAACAGGTGATCAGTCCACATGTATTGTCCTACAAGGTGCTGAAGAGTGTACCGAATCACCAAATGTAACAATGCTACTATAACATGACGTAATAAAATTGATGTTGAGCAGATGCGGCTTTTTGCATCAGTCAGGCTGTCAAGCTGGACTCCTGCATTTTAAATGTGTTTGTTTGCAGTGTTTTCATCCTCCACAGAGCAAACCCAAACAGCAACGAGCTGTTAACAGGTTGCAACCTCAGTGCTGCCAAACGTGCTAACAACCACTTCCTTTTCTCCTCCATGACAGAAGGACTTGAATACACAGCTAGGATGGGCAGCCTTCACCAGATTCCATGCCTGTTGATGCATCCTCTTGCCTTACGCCACACCACTCACAAAGCAAAGGACACTCAAACACATTCCTGAATTGGAGCCGAAGCTACACTTGTGGCCTGTTTTTGCCTGGGCTGTGAAGCGTTTTATCTTTTGAGCCACGGGGGTTGACACATGCCGATCATGTGCTCCCTGAGGAATGCTGCTGGGAAGAACTAGCGGCAATTTCAGAGGCAGCATTTGTGTCCTCCTCCAGTTCCTTACTATGTTTTTGCCCTCTCACTGAGCGCAGATCAAACCCTGAGAGGCAGAAATTTGGGTAGCTATCAGCTTAGTAAAGATAGCACTTGCTTCTGCAACTAACTGAACAAGGTTTGGCTTGCTGACTCCACAGCTGGTGGTGGGCAGAGCCTGAGTCAGGAACACGCTGGCTGCCCTGGAGTTTTCCATGGGAATGCTGTAAGAATGACAGAAAGGGCATGCGTCCTTCCAGTATCTAAACAGACAAAGCATGAGTGAACAGCAGTAATTGTATACCCCCAGGGTTGAGAAAATAAATTTAAGAGAACAGCTTTCAAGAGTCCTTTGTTTGAGGCAGATGAAATAGATCACTGGTCTTCATAGCTGAGGGAGTAAGAAAAAAAAAAAGTCAGCTCTTGCAGTACATAAGATTTGTCAGCTTGAGAGGAGAGAACAGGCAATTTTGGTTCTGACTGTGCTCACTCTTTTCAGTTTTGTCTGGCTCACAGTGATTGCCCAGATGAGGCTCTTTTGAACCATAGTAGAGCTTATTTATTGTAAACTTCAGATACGCACGCATATTCTCGAAGGATTATGGTTGTGGTAATAGAAGCCAAACAAGAAAATGTTATGGTTCTGATTAGAAGTGATTATATGAGCCTTTACAATAAGTATTTATCATTTATATAATACCTTAAACATCTCTCTCACACTTTGACCGTCGATAAGCTTCATAGCAATATTATGCTTATAAAGAGACAGGAGTGAAGGGTTTTTCCAAACTTGCAATGACTCACAGTAGTGGTAGAGTCATGAAATTAATACTTGGAAACCCAGACCTTCATTGGTATGCTGTAATCGGCTGGAGAGTCTGTTACAGGGATGTCTGGCATGCAGGTAAAGCCACAGCTGACCACCTGTTAGGCACGTCTGCCTGCACGCTTGCTCCTGCGCTACCTCTGCATCTCGCACATTTTGAACGCAGGCTTAGTTACATGATGACACACTGTTATTAACTTATACAAACAACAAAAAGCAGCACCTTGAAGTGACACATTCGAAAGATTAGAAAAATCTAATCAAAAGATCAGATAAGAATGTATAAATCAACTCAGTCCTTGAATATGTGTGCAATATGAATTTTAATTTCTGCCTGATCCATTGTTGAATGCTTGCCTGTTATCACTGCAATAGCAACAGTCATCTGTGAGCATCGATTCTGTCTCTTTTCTCCTTGTGTGTGTAGTAGGGCCTCATTTGTTGCAAGGTAATTCGGTCTTTAGAAAAAGGTGCTCAGGGTTTCTCTGTAGACTACTGCTGTAGTGTTCCTCCCTCAGAGGAGGAACTTGGTTCCTCACAGTCGGGCCATTTTGGGTCCCTTTCCTGTTAACAGAAGCAATTTTATGCATTTTACAGGGAGAGACAAAAAGTAGCTGCTAGTTACATGTGCTCAGTTGGAGACTGCTGGGAGCTGGTCGCTGCCCCGAGCATCCAGTCAGTCCCAGTCACATTCTCCCAGCTCCCTACCCAGCCGCCACCCTGCACTCACCATCTCTTTGTGTTTCTAACCTCTGCAGCCTCAAGTTTATTCCTGATATCTAATCTAAATCTACCCTCTTTTAGTTTAAATCCATTACACCTTGTCCTGTCACTACAGGCTCTGGTAAAATGTCTCTTTCCATATGTCTTATCAGCCCTCTTTATATATTGAAAGGCCACAATGAGGTCTCCCCACAGCCTTCTCTTCTCCAGACTGAACAACCGCAACTCCCTGAGCCTGTCCTCAAAGGAGAGGTGCTCCAGCCTTCAGATCCTTTTTGTGGCCCTCCTCTGGATCTGCTCCAACAGGTCCATGACCTTCTGGTGCTGAGGGCTCCAGAGCTGGATGCAGCGCTGCCCGTGGGGTCTCACCAGAGCGGAGCAGAGGGGCAGAATCACCTCCCTCGACCTGCTGGCCACGCTGCTTTTGATGCAGCCCAGGGTACAGTTGGCCTTCTGGGCTGTAAGCACACAATGCTGGCTCATGGCCAGCTTTTCATCCACCAGTATCCCCAAGTCCTTCTCTGCAGGGCTGCTCTCAGTCCCTTCATCCCCCAGACTGTACTGATAGTGGTGATTGCCCCAACACAGGTGCAGGACCTTGCACTTGGCTGTGTTGGAACTTTGTGAGGTTTACTTTGGCCCACTCCTCAAGCCTTGAGACTCTGACAGGTCCCTGTGGATGGCATCCCTTCCTTCAAGCATACCAACTGCCCCACTCAGCATCGTGCCATCTACAACCTTGCTGAGGTCCTGAAGCACCGTAAGCAGAGGGACTGCCAAGAAAGCCAATGCCTAGTGATTGCCAGCTTCTTGAAAGCTTATTCCCTTGAATTTATTTCTTTCCCTGCCACCATGGAGAAAGATCACTAGGAAATAATTGCAAAGAGGAAACAAACAACAGTGCTGCTTCTTCCACTCACCTTCATGGAGGGAAGTGTAGGAGAGGAGAGGAGAAAATCCCAGAAATACTCCTCAGAGGACTAGGGCAGGGAAGAAGCAGCTTTCCTTTCCTTTGGGGTGAAGGGCAGGCCAAATACCATCAGAACAATCCAAACAAACCTGCTTCCCAACTGTAACAAGACCATGCTGCTATCCTGTAGCTGACTTGAAAATCCTCACTGTGCAAGCTGGGAAGGTGTACTAAAAGAGCAGAGATTTTCTGGCACATACATATGACTAAAGCTGCAACAGGCTGTCGTCCCCAGCTGCCACTGCAGGTGGTCCTACTCTCCACGGCAGATTAGCCTTCCCACCTTCTGCTGCAGATGGCCATGCCCCACTGTTACCTCTGCGCGGTTAGTACGGGACAATAATCCGCATTTAGACCAGTAAACAAAGGCAGGGCAAATGGCTCCTGTCAGCCCAATCATTTCTTATAGCCTTTCCCTGCTGCCTGCCCCATGCACGCATGTGTGCACTGCCTGTGTGCAACCTTCAGGGTCAGCACTGAAGCTAATCTTGCCCATTTCTCTTCGCTGCTTTGAAGCAGCCCCTCACAGTGCGGTTTCACCTGCAACCAAAGGACTGCACACAGTCATCATCCTCAGTCCCTCTTTGGTGAGAGGGAGCCTCAGGGTGTATCCAGCCTGCCTGCTGTGACCATCGTCAGCTTCTCACCTGCTGTGAAGGAAACAGTGATAGCAAAGGGCAAATCTATGCTTCCCTGAGGGGTTGTCTTAGGGGTAGACAGTATGGCCTCTCTCAACCTAAAAGCCTTGGGGGCCCCACCGCTGCTGCAGTAGGAAGCCTTCTGGCATGCCAAGCTTTCTCTGAACCTTCAAAAAGAGGAATAAAATGGCCACCCTCTCATTCCCTGGAGATGCTAAGGAACAAATGCAGATTGCAGGGTGAAGTGGAGCTGCCTGACAGGAGAAAAGCCCCACCACAGATGATGGGTCACTGCTGCACAGTGATGGAGTGAGTCAAGTAGCATATTTATCTCAGAGTTACCTGTGAGACTCTCAGCCAGCCCCTTTGGATTTAAACCATCAATTTGCACCTGTCTCCTTCAACACAGGAACAACCAGCTTTAGTCAGTCTGAGAGCAAAACCTCCATCTGAGCTCCCCAGCCATTAACTGCCCACAAAGAGGCCCCCTCCCCACAAAAGAGCCTTGGAGGAAAACAATTGCTCTCTGAAAAAAATATGTCTCCGTGCCCTAATCTGGAGGGGAAAAAAGGGCATAAGTTATTTAGGATGATATTAAAAACAAAACAAAAAAGAAAAAATCTGAATCACACTGCTGAGTAAACTGCCACGAAAATGTCATCATGCTGGATTGTGTTCCTTTGAGCACCCATTTTCCTGAATGTCTCCTTTATTCAAATAATAGTTCATAAAAGTAGATCAGTCTGGGGGAAATCTTGTCCAGAACAGAGCAAACCAGCATCCGAAGACACAGACATCTTGTTTCAGTGTAAAAGGCAAAATTGTGGGGGGTGAGGCCAGCGAGGATATTTACTCCTCCAAGTAGGCTTAACATAACCTTTACATTCACCAAATAATTCAGGTCTTTGGAACTGTAAATCTGGCGCTGCTGGAAGATCTGTGTGTGTTAGGGCATTGCCCTCCTGCTGCTGACCAGCTGTAAGGAGGAGGGACCTTTGTACCCACCAGAAAAAGGAAATTTTCAGGTAAGCACAAACAACAAGTTTTCCTATTTTCTTGATGAGTTTAAGAAAACATTCCTAGAATATATTAAGTTTTATCATAATTTAAGCTTCGAACATTAGTTCTTCAGAGAGTTTGAGTGTATTGCATGTGGAGAAATAACTAGGGACACAAACTGGTTGTGCAACAGCAGAAACTGAATTCAAGGCTTAGTGTTAAGGAAAGCTGGGATCTCAGTTTACATGGGAAACTGCTTCAAAGTGATGAGAATTCATACAGAGATTAGAGTACCAAAGAACAGTCTGAATGGAAATTGTTCTTTTGTAATCTATGTATTTTACTCCCAGTGCAGATTTATCTTCATTAAAGTTACTCTTCTGGTAATTTTCCACCACAAAATTCACCATAAGTTAAATAAAGCTGTAGAAACACAACAAACCTTAGGCAACTCTGATGTCTCAATTACATTTGCAGAACTTGCATGTCTCCTTTTCTTTTTCACGATTCAGGTAAGTTATTGGAGGGGACTATGACCGCATTGTTTATGACAGCTGTGACATTCGTCGTTACTCATCTCTCTCACAACATCAACCAACCTCCAAGAAAAGGTGGTGCTCAGCGTATTGCAGCAGCTTAATGCCAGCACAGCATAAAAAGTGTCACAGATGCTCACCATCGCCCATCATAAATAAAACATGAGGCTCCTTGCAAGGTCCACGGGTTGTCAGGGTGTTTGATGTAATTGGTTTTGGCGTGTGACAGTGCAAAACGGGCAAGTCACAGGATGCCCTTCATTACTACGAATGGTCTATTGATTTCCAGCGATGCCATTCGCACACAGCCCTGCATCTGCTACTGGACTTCCCCAAACTCACTCTGGGGCCTTTTTGAAGAGCTCAAGTGAGGGAAATGCATGCATGCATGCGTTTTACAGGTAATTAGTTTTTCAGAAGGATGTAGAAAGGCTTGTGAGACAGATGCACACAGGTAAGGACCATATGTTTTAAACAGGCTTTAGAACACTCAGTTATCGTTTGGATGGATTTCTTTCAAGACTACAAGAGAAATTGTATAACGACATGTTTAGGCATTTATAGGTGTAGAAAAACCTTGAATTTTTGCTATCCTGTACTGACCTCCAAGATAAATATGGATAATGGAAGTGCAGGAAGGGGAAAGGAGGCTTGAATTTGCCCAGCTGTGTAGTGAAAACTGGAATTTCATCAGCTGTGAGGACACTATGTGCATTGCACATACATTACTCATAGGCTTCCCACCATACCCAGATTTATAGATGTAAGCATAGCTTTGTACTATCATCTGCACACCCACACCACTTCCCACCCACGCCCCAGCAGCCCGTATCTGCAAGTGTGAAGGAACCACTACAGTGACTTCCAAATACTGAGTATTTTAGGGCAGGATTCTCAGCACAAAACGAGAGGCCATGGGACACTGAAAGAGCTGGTAACAGAAAGCTAATGAGTTTAAGACTTTCCAGGTGGATGTTAGCTAGCATTCCTAGTCACCGTAGCGGGGACACAGAGAGTAAAAAGTATGTTTTCCTTCTTTCAGATTGCAAAAATAACTCTCCAGTGAGATGTCCGTATGTCCCTGAGCAAATGAAAGGGGATTCAGATTTTCACACTGTTGTGGATCAGCTCTGATGGTGAAGATTAAGCAATTTATTCATCCAAATAAGTAGGGCATGCTCTGATCAGAGCTCTCATTGCCCATTTGCTAAGACTACTTGAGAGCTTGCTAAGACCATCTTCTTACCTGGCAGCACCGCAGATGCTCTGCCGAGCAGTAGCAGGCCTAGCTTCCCTGGCTCCCTCAGCTCTCGCATCCTTGTTTAGACTTGCGGCAATTGCTTCGGAGGCTCGGGAGGCTTCAGAGCGCACCAGAGGCCTTGGCCCGTACGGAGCAGCTACCTGCTCATGTCAGCGTTGCTGCCTCGCTGCCGTTGGTTCGGCTGGAGGAAGGCTTCTCCCGACCACTGCGGGATGTCACACGGTGGTGTACCCGAGGGTGTAAAAGACACCCGTGTCACTGGCACCCTCCAAGGATGAAGATGCAGCAGTTCTGGTCCTGTCCTGCGGTAACGCGAGGGGGAGCCCTTGCAGTTTTCAATTAACAGGGACGGCAGCAATACGCCCTTTTCTACCCCAAATACAAAGGCTCAGTTCCTAATCAGAAAAAAACAGGAGGCCTGAAAGCCATTTCTTATCTTCTTCACAAGGAGAGCGCTGCTGGTTCAAACACGTGCAAGCCACAGATCACCAGGAGAGGGGAAGGTCACTCGCTACGGATCCCGTCCCCACACATCCCCATTCCTGACGAGGGACCGGGACGGACTGCGGACACGTTTTCCCATGTTCTTGCCTAATTTGTCATTTCAAGGCACTCCAGCAAGGCCAGGGAAAGACTTTGCTGGTACCCGAGTTGCCTCTGAACAGGCCAGCAATCAAATTTTGCCCGACAGAAATGAGAGAATGGAATAATCTTTTTACCCCTCGGTAAATGGGACTTGTCAATAGGGCTCACAAAGCTCGATTTCGGGGAGCTTTGCTGCTTTCAGGACAGCTTTGGCCACTTTGAGAAGACACAGCAGCTGTTGCTCTCCCTTGCCACCTAATTTTAAATACATTTGAGCAGAGTACTTCACTGTATATTCTATGCACTATTCTGTGCACAATATGTCACTACATATTCTGTAACTCTACTTATATATTCTGTTTTTCAGGATCAAGGTAAGTGCTGACTGCAAGCGCACCTACTGCAAGATTTTAAAAATTATTATTATTTTACACACAAAATGCTGGCATCTCTCTCCTTAGGAGGGATTACAATGAAAAAGCGTCTTAATCACAAGTCCAACCGAGTCCCATACTTCTGCTACACCAGCCTTCCTTCATAGTTCTGCATCCCAATTTTCTTTAAAGCATTCAACAGCATACATTTAATTAGCAAAACAATTCCATCTGTTCTGTGAGTCAATACTGACAACTTTTCTGTTAAAATGCATATATTTCTCTTGGTGCAGCTGTGCTTAATCTGACAGGGGGGAGAAGAACCTGCTGTGCTCAGAGCATAGTGTCTAGGACCCAGGCTCCCATTGCAGGGCTACAGCCCAATTAATGCTGGGGGCTCCCGAAGGCCTCCACAGCCCCCATCCTTGGCCACTGCTGGCTCCTGGGACCCTCAAGTCACCTACATACCCTAAACACAGGCCTCCAAAGGTACTTCCACAGAACCACTGGTAAAAGATTCCCTTTTTTGGTTGTTTGCTTAAGTTTCGACAAGTGACAGAACAAGCTTAGACAAAAACACGAAACAGGTGCCAGGGGCTGCGACAAGCAACAGGACACTGGAACCGAGATCCTAATGGGGGACAGGGCAGTAAGAGCCAGCTAAACCTCATCCACCAGCAGGTACTACCTCCCAGACCTGGTACTGCTGACTCCATCCTCTCCCCCCCAGCCCGAGGTGCAGGAAACCACACTGGCAGGAAACCAGGCTCTCTGGTTCTCCTACAGCAGAGAGCCTCGGGCTCATCTGCTCCTGGGCCTCCCTGCCAGGGAGCAAACCAGCCCTGCCTGTCCCAGGTCTCTGTCACGTTGCAGTTATTATACGACAGCTTCCTCACCACTGTAGTGTTGTCATGCTCCTAACAAGCTCCTGCAAATGAAGCGTCTCCCTTCAGCTTACCATATTAAGAAAATATGGAAAAAGATGAGATAGCGTCTGCCCCGCTCAGATCCTGCCTCAGTCATAACCTAGAGGACAGGCTTAGCTCATAGGAGGAGATAAAAGGTAGGATGAGGTATCCAAGTCAACCGCAGGTGAATCCCAACTTGTCAGCCTGAGAAAGGATGATTTAAAGGATGAACTGTTGAACTCACTAGGCATGGAAACACAAATTAAAGTCTGGGGGAAAGTCAGGACCAATCATTTAAACCAGGGACTTGGAGCAAACAAGGAACTTTTTCCTCCGCTGATGTCCTACTTAATTGGTATACTGATTCTGCCTGGGGGCGGCTGTTAATCTATGAAATATTTAGGGTTTTTCCACCCCCACCTTTTGATTGAAAAGGCTGCAAAGGGTTTTACTTGTTCTCAGGCAGCAGATGAATTTTAACTTTCATCTTTCCATAGGAGCAGCAGTCTTGTTACGCAGGGCATTTGAGCACTTACACCATCAGCGTAGAATGCAGTGTAGCCCTCACCAAAACGCAAGCAATCAAGAGGAACAGACTGGTTCATGCAGCACTCCTCACTGCATGCAGTGCAAACATGCAGGTAACAATTAAATCGGTAAGAAACAAATCAATTAATCCAACAATACCGCAATAAGTTGGCCCTGAAGCGAGTCAATTGAATTAATAAAGCAGGACAGTAAAGCAGGTTAACTGAAAAAAGTAAATGTAGAATCATTTAACGGACACCCAGATGTCCTGGTTCCAGCTGAGCCTGAAAGATATTTTTATCAACTTCTGGCCATGCAGCTCCCCCTGGCAGCCAAAGCTCTGACCTGACCCTCCAGCACCGCTGAGAACTGCTCAGCTTAAGACTTGGGTGGCTTCTCCTCTTAGAAAAGCTCGTTACTTCATCGATGGCAGGCAGCGTCCAGGGAAACCAGGCTGACCCGGCCAGCACTACTATTCTGTTTATTCCTTTGAATGCTACTGCTCTGCCTGAATTGATTCAAGCCCTTCTGCACCTCAGGTCAGTAAACTGTTCACTAGGTTATCCCATCCAACCCGGCCCAAGTGAATATTTGCAAGCCCAGACCTGCAAGGTTGAACCCAAAAGACATCATCCACGACTAGGGCAGAGATGCAGAAATTACCTCTGAAGGTGTGTGTGACACTTCAGTAACACCCACCCCCACGTGGATGTGCTCCCAAAGTAGCAAAGTTATACTTAATAAATATGTACAATTTGCTAGACAATTGCGCAGGAGTTGAAAGCGTGGTGGCTAGTGATCAATCTGAGATTGCTACTAAGAGACTACTTAAAGGGTAACGCATGGGGCACTGCAGTAGTGGCACGTTCTCTAGCAGTGAGGGACACAGCCTGCACGGACAGCTGGCACGCTCCAAGAGCAGTAAACCAGAGGAAGGCAATGCCACCATGGCACTGATTACCAACAAAAAGATGGTGGTACCACGTGCTGAACGCACAAGCAGAATGCCAAGAGGTTATTCATGCAAACTGAAACGTATTGTGTCAGAGCACTATGGTAGAAAGTAAGAAAAAAGCTTATACGCCCCACCCCACCCCCAAAAAAAAAGGCTCACATATAAGTACATAAGCAACTCAGTTACTTCTCAATACCATCATAGCTTCCTATTTAAAGTTACCTTCCAGGATATAATGTAAATACATCAATTTTTCTGCCACCAGCAATCTACCTCCTCCTGTTCATGCATTCCTGCTTGTCTCAGATATGGCTATCAACAAGTTTCAAAGGACACAAAAGGTTTGATTACAAAGGTAAACTGGCTCTACATTTTCCTCAGTTGAAAGCCTTCCTTTGCCCCTGCTACAGCTGTCAAGTTCTGCGAACAAATCCACTTCGACATTTGAGTTAGTTCCCATGTCAGAATTGTCTAAAATATATCGTGCATGTAATCATAAAATCATGTACAATAGTAATGCACCTAGATGAAATCAATTACCTCAGCTTCAGTCCTCACGAGACAAGACCATACTAACCCCCTTTTGTGAAAGAGGACAGCTGCGTCCAGAAGTCATGAGTTGCAAAAACTGTACCTTCCTTTCCAAGTCCCAGTTTAAAGCCAGAACAAAATACCCTTTGCCCTTGTTTCAAAATAAATGCTAAACTTTCCAAAGATGCTCCCAGCCATCCAACCTACTGACCTCGTTGAGTACATTATGGAAAGCCCAGTAGAGGGATGAAGTTGCCCCTATGAATGCATCAGTCCTTCACATTTTGACTTGTTAAGACAGGCTGCTACCGTAAGTGTCATCTTTGGGCAGCCCAGAAATCCAAAGGTACAGCTCCTCAGCCGAAATCCTGTCAACACTGATGCTACAGAGGCCCTAACTCCAGAATGCTGCTGTTTACTTTACAGAAAGTACCACGCTGAAAGTGGCAGGCTTTGGTGGGCTCTCAGTCTTGACCGTCTAAACTTCAAGGTAAGGGCATGAGAGAAACCATATTGTTGCCCATAAGCTGCTAATGCCACGGAGGCTGGCAAGTTCTTGGAGTTTGTTCTTCAAAGGAAGGGAAAGTCTTTAGGAAAGGGCACAGCAGGCAGTGTCCGTTCTCAGCACTGGGCCAAAGCTTAGCTCACATGAAATGGTTCCCACTTCCACCCCTCCTCTGGCCTCTGCTCCCCTCTCCGGAGTACCACACATACAGCATACCAGAGGCACCTTATCATGAATAGAGACCGCAGACGGCGGCAGCAAGATTAGTCCTCCATGGGCCGTGGGTGCTACGTGGAAAAGAATTGCCATCTTTTTTTTAAGGTACAGAGAGTTTTCCAGCTTGCTCAGGAAACCCTGAACTTGTAATCGCTTGCCTAGGCCCACGGCAGTGTCCTTGCTAGTTATCACCTTCAGCCTCCAGCAATATCTGAACAGAAGGAGAAAAAGGCAACACTTTCCAAGGACTCCAAGGAAAACGAATCATTCAACAAAATTTGAAATATATGAACTGTTTACCAAGAACACCTGAGAGTTACTAGCCAATAAACCATAAACTTTTTAAAAAATACATTATTTAATGAGTTTTCTTTAAGAAAGCAGTATTTTGAAGCTCAAATTACAATAAAGTACAATATTCTAGATCTACAGTAGGCAGTGCTACAAGCATTTACCAAACCAGGTATTTTCATGTTTGCTCCTCTGCTGTTATTATTTAATTTCTTGTTAACAGCAATCCTGTCCTAACTTGGCTACTTCACCCCAGAACAGAGTAAGGGCAGCCTGTTACCACAGTCTTCTCCCAAAATACAGACCAAATGTCAAGCACAAACAAGACACTGTCATGATCACACACTAATTCAGCTTTAGTTATTTAAGTAAAATGGAGCAGTTGGTTGGAGGCAATACTGAAAAAGGGTGTTGCTCCTTTCCCACAGGAATAACAACAAAAAAGCCCTTTTGCTACCAAAGTCAAACTGCCATTGAACTCATGTTCGTTGAACACATTCGAGCAAATCTGAGTTTACGTAGGTAGCTTTGAGGTCACTTTTCCACTTTCTCTTTACATTTTCCCTCTTCTCCCCATATCCAGTGTTTTCTTTCTCCCTTTTCTTAGCCCGCATGACCCCTGCATCATTTCTATCTTCAGTTACTCAGTCCCAGTGGGACAGAGCCAGAGCACCACTCCTCTTCAGTCTTCTGGCATTGTCAATACCGTGGCAAAGGGCAAATCAATAGTGCTGAATTAGTACCGAGAAAGAAAAAAAGAAACAGGTCAATTCCTCAGAGTTGTTTCATTGTCTTGTAAAGGCCATTCTGCATGGCCTTTAAATTCGAAAAGTACATGTGCGCAGTTAGTGTAAAAACATGATTGAGCCGAAAAACTTTCAGCCCCTCTCGGTTGAAGCTGAGCAGCACGCTGATGAACCACAGCAAGCCACCGTTTGAAAGCTGCTGCTCAGCTATTCAGACATAAAAGCAGACGTCAGGTGTAAATTTCATATTTATTATAACAAAAATTATGACATGTTCATTTGTGCATTCGGCTTTAATATAACTCTTGGTATGTAAATGTTCTACAGCAAATGAGCTCTATACAATCATGCTGGTTGTGGCAGCAGTAAGGAACACGGACAAAACATGTCTGTAAAAGTAAGGAAAGAAAGAGACCAGAGGAAAGAGTGGGTTTTTTTAAATGGTCTACACCATCTTGGCTCTCGCTAACTTGTACACAGCCACTCAGTCCATTACGCTCAATGACCATGGCCCAAAGAGTCGCTTAAGAAAAAAAAGATCAATTTTCAGGTTGTGTCCTTAATGCCAAGACTACAAAACATGTAAGCATCACTATACAACACTGAGCTATTTACACGAATTCCCCAATCAACTGTTCTCTCAGAGAAAATTAGTGAATCTCAGTGACTTAAGTCACCTGGAAGAGTAAAGCAACTCCTAGGAGTTAGTCTCCATATTCTACAAATGTCTATCATTTTCAAGACCAAAAAAAGCCTTTTCTCTCAAAGAAATACAGTATTACAATATTACTTAAATCATTTAGCACTGGCTACTGCCCTGCTTTTCAAACAAAACAAACAAGCCATTTTAAAAAATATTACATCATCATCTGTTTCTCAGCAATATATTAAACCTTTTTATTATTTTTTTTTATTATTTTTTGTTTTTACACTTGATATGTTAAGGAAAGGTTAACTATTTTAAACTTTACCGGTCAAGCGTCTCTAGAAGAAAGTCAATGAATATTAAACCTAACAAACTGAAAAG
The DNA here is from genome assembly GCF_963921805.1 of Phalacrocorax carbo. Classification (NCBI taxonomy): domain Eukaryota; kingdom Metazoa; phylum Chordata; class Aves; order Suliformes; family Phalacrocoracidae; genus Phalacrocorax; species Phalacrocorax carbo. The sequence continues at coordinate 91,529,103 of NC_087514.1, read as the reverse complement.
CTGAAGTTATCTGTATGGCAGGATAAGGAAAAGGAAGTATATAAAGGAAAAGGATAAGGAAAACCCCTGCTGTAATGCGAGCCCACTGGGTCCCACACTCAAGTCTCCTTGTTTGTTAGTTCATTTCTGAGCAGTAAATAGAGTGGGTCATAGTGGTGTATCGTAATAGTCTGCCAGGTGGTCCATCGGATACTGCCGCTGCTGCTGCTGCTGCTCCTGGTGCTGCTTCATAATCTCCTTGACTTCTTCTTCAAGCTCTGGTGGGATGATGAACTGGTCGTCAGGATCGGGTTGTGCCGGGGCAGCAAAGTAGCCCCCTGTTTTTCTGAGCGGCGCGTCCGTTGCAACTTCAATCAAGTTATGGCTCCTCTCTTGTGGTGCCACAGAACCATTGCCCCGCCGGCGCCCTATTGTGCCGGTGGCAGAATGTTCAGCTTTCCTGGGAAGGCCAGGCTCGTCTTCATTGGCACTGATGACGATACCTTCGTCGCTGGCTTCCACCGGCACTTGGAGAAGCTGCTTCTCTTTCGCTCGGCTGCAGTGGATGTCCACCTCCACTTCCACGCGGCTGCCGTTGGTGAACACCCCCTCAATTGGCTCCTCATCGTCGCTGTCAAGGCCGTTGTCGGAGAAGGCGCTGGAGAAGGTGGCGCTGGAGAGCTGCCGTTGGAAAGAATTGGACAGGCAGACAGGGTGCAGCATGCAGCGCTGCTCTCCTGGGTAGGCCGGGCTGTTCTCGTTCATGGCTACCTGTGGAGGCTCATCAGAGGCCGTGGACCCTACCTCGCTGCTCATTTCGGAGGTGGATATCTCGCTGCTGATCTCCGAAGCCATGCCGCTGCTTGAAGATGGCATCCCAAGCGCATCTGTGGGCCTGTCCTTGATGACCACATTGACAGACTGGGGGAAAATGCCTGGGCTGGGAGGTGGGACCCCATTAAGTTCACAGCAGCAGAAGCTGTCCTCCGTCACGTTGAGCTGAACCACGACAGCGCTGATGCTGTCGTTGCAGCCATAACTCTGGGCCAAAGTACAAAGCTTCTTTGCGGCTGCCAGCGCATCAGGCACGTTTCTGACTGCCTCCACTGCTTCATCCATCGAGAGGCTGTCCCACAGCCCCTTGCTCCCCAGAATGAAGAACTCATCTTGCGGAGTTAAGGTGATGGACTGGACGTGAGGACGCGGCACAACACTTGGGTGAAGGAAGGTGTACCCCAGGATTCTTGTTGAGTCTGTCACGCCATTCACTTTGCCATCCTGAAATTAGAAAGGACAGGAGATTGGAAACCAAGCAGACAAGGATACACAGCACCTGCATCTCCTTGCATTTTACCGATGGCTGCTTTTGCAGTACCCCCAACACTGTCACTTACAGACAAGAAAATGGAAAAGCGAAGTGACTTGCAAGGAGGTGACAGAGCTGGGATGAGAGCACAGCAATGGCTGGTTCGCAATCCTGCACTACGCCTCCTACACCCTACTGATTTGTCGTCAGCATCACCTATGCACAGACCGACAAAGCAGATGTCTGCAACAAAGAGCCCTCTATTCTGCTCCCGCAGCTGCGAGAGCCAACTGGACTAATGTTTTACCAGTGAGTCAGACTTATCCCTCCTCCACCCACGATATCTGGCTTTATACACGGCAAATTCACACACAGCTCCATTTGATACAGGGGCAGGTCATTCAGTTATGACTCTTCTCTTGCAGCTGTAACAATCGTAGGTTTCATCTTGGCTCATCACTTTGGAAACAGAAGTTCATTAAAAAAAAAGACTTTAAATGAAGCATGCAAGTCAAATGCAGCAGAGAGCAAGTCTGCATTTCTCCGTCAGCTGAGTTGTACTGAAATGTTTTACATGCCCCAATTACTTACTACATTTCCACTAAGATATGACATTTCCAAGGGGAGGAGGAGTAATATCTGAAGGGAGAAACATCAGTAAAAATGGACGTATTTGAGAAGTAAACCCCATGCACGTCCGAATCCCAGGATTCTGTCCTGGTTAGAACCCCAGCTGCCAGAATAAGCAGAGCAAGTGTCTGAAACAGCAAGCCTGGCTATCTGTCAGCCTGCTGGGGGTAGCTGCACCCTGCTAATTGCATGTTCGAGAACCACCAAGGTGAGGATTTACACTCATTTGGTCCAGCTGACGACTGCAGTGGTTATTATAACGCAGATAACCACAGAAAAAATGAACCAAGATTATAAGCTTCCCCTTTAAAACCACTCAGAAGAAAAAAAGAAACTAAACCTTGTCGTCTTGTTAACTTCCCCATTAGAAGGCTGACAGCAGTGATAAGCCATCAACGTGCATGAAATCAGTGAGTCATCTTAAGACTCAGCGCAGAAATTTCCCTCTTCCTCTACAGAACAACAAAATGAGCGTGCCTCGGTGATGCACACTATGTTGGAGTGACTCCCGACTTGTCACGTTTGAGATCCCAGTCGTCACCTTTCCCTGGCAAGATCAATAGGCACATGACTTATTCCACACACACTCTCCTACACACACGCACACCCTGCTCACTGGCATACAGCAGTGAATCTTCTGTCCTTTCCTCCACCATTAGAAGGATTCAATATTTATCTATTCATATGCATGTGTCACACAATGCAAAGCAAATCTGACAGTGGTGGCTTCAAGCCTGTAAGAAGGGAACAAATAATTTTCTCCTCTCTCATGGTTCAGCTGAGCACTGGATGGGTTCTCCTTTTGGGCAAGTGCTCTCCTCAAGAGCCGCCTGTCAAAGGGCAGCTCTGGGAACATAGGAGCTCAGACAGCAAAGCCAGCCTGCCAGGAGCAAGGAGTCTCCTAAGAGAAGGATGGCATCCCTCCAAGTGCTCTGCCCTCTCATCCTTTTCAACTGGAGAGGCTCTTCATGACAGCTCCAACACAGCAATTGCTCTCCCCATTAGGAGGAGAGCGTCTGCTTTCTTGTTTCAACACATGCTCACAGTTGCTCACTCTCTGAAGCTAACCAAAATCCAGCATGGTAATGGGATGGAAAACCAACTTGATTGCATGATACAAATCACCTTGAAAGGAAAAGTGCAACTCTGGAACCCATACCATTAACACCACCTCTTAGAGGTTACTAATATCAACACTCAATTTCATGCATTACTGTGCAAATACTCTCCAAGGAATCTGCCAGTTCCAACAGTCCCTAACTGTTCTCTAACCTCTGTGATAATGGCCTTATGCTGCTTAATCCTCTTCAGCTCTTCTTCACAACTCATCACGTAACACCTGGACAAAGGCAGAGGTTTCCCATTCCGGCAGAGAATGGTTTGGCACTTCCCCACGTTTGCTGAGGTTAGCGTGAAGCATCCACCAGGGTCCATGGGATCATGTTTTATATGGCAAAGGACAGCAGAGCCTCCAAGTTTTTGTCCAGCTGTTCCAAGTTTCCTGGAATTTAAACAAAACATGATTGTTCTTTAATTGGAAGGCAAGTGTTACGGGTACTACAGAGAAACAGCGGCTGTTCTGCAACGACAAGCACTTGGGGCATTGACTCTATTGGATCACTGGGTCAGAAACAAAAGCCTCCACTGAAGACTGACGCTACGGCAGCACTGTGGAGAAATCACGTGCACCTCTCGGGCACTGAATTATTTACACATATGCAGATACGCAGATCTGCTCAATTTGAGAACAACAACAAAAAAATCTTTGCACTTTTAAGAGTTGCACAGTTGTCTCTCTTCCTCTACAACTTAAAGACATTTGTTCTAAAGGTCAGATTGAGGGAAAGAGAGGGTTAGAAAAGAACCGAGGACTATTAAATAAGTATAGGTATAGCTTAAAAAGGGGGTTCATATTATCCAGCTGGTTCTTTGGCTTCTGAAGCTACAGATTTTATTACAAAAATAATAATTCTAACTGTAAAAACTCTATTTTTGAGCAAAAACAGAAGGTAGAGGTTCACTGTTTTGTGATGTGTTCAGAATAATGCTCTGAAGTTATCAAATGATGACCAAAAAACCACAGTGACTGAACTCCACTATAAGAAGACACATTTTTCATTTTTCCTGTCAGTTAATAACCTGTTAAATAGGTTCTTAGAAATATTTAAGCCTGCTGTTTTAGCCAGGTTCATAGTGAAAAAAAAATAATCTATGGCTAAAACTGAAGTTTTCAGAATCCTGTCACTGGAATGTAAATTCAGTTCAGTGCTAGACTGTGAAAACCAACCATCTTTCCCAGTATCTCATTTACCAGGGCCTTCTCCTATAGTAATTAGGAATTACAGTAATTAGAAAGCTAATGATAAAGGTTACTAAAATTTATATTAAGGCTAGGTATAGCTGGCAAGAAATTTTGATTCAAAATCCTGGGGACAGAATGCACAACTGAATTTGTAACTAAGCTTCATTGTGCTTTTTTATTTTTTTTTTTTTAATACACTTCAGGAGTGTTGCATATCATCTGTAAGAATCCTCAGTGAACAGTTAAATGAAACTGGAATGAACACTATTTCTGGTTCTCCAAAGAAGTGGTTAGCTTATTTTGACATACAAGGAGAGGGGGGAAAAAAAAAGGCAAGCAGCTTTTTGTAGGAATGCCATATTCCTGTGAAATTGCATTAGTAGTAAACAAAACCACTTAGTAAGTACTTTCAATACTCAAATTGGTTACTATTTTTTGGTATTTTAAGTATATGGCAACTACCTTCTCAGCTACCCACCTGAGGCACTGCTATAAGCAATTACGGGAAGGAAGCATTTTTCCCCTCGTGTTTGTGAGGGTCAGTACCACCCTACTGCTTCCATATCTTTTGCACTACCATAACTTCAGTATTTTTCCTTTCCAAAGGTGCAGCAATTGAATGATAAGCAATGCTACTCTTAACTTGATCCATTTCCTCAGTCTCTAAGCTGCTTATTTGCTTTCTCTTCTTTGTTTCCCTGACCTCTTCGTTCTCCTTGGTTCAATTCCCTTCGTACTTCTTCGCTCAGTGCCTCCCCAGACACAATTTCTTCTTCTGTCAAGAACAGCACGGACACAGGTTTCCAAACCACTACACAGAGCTACTACTACACCCACAGCTATTGTATCTCAATCTCTTTGGATGGGTCCTATTCAAATAATATTCTAAGACCAAAGTGATGACAGGAGATAGACATTTCTAAGGAGTCAGACTACATGTTTTAAATATCTGTGTAGCCTTGAATAACCTGAATTGGTACGGAGAAACAGAAAGGACCAGCCCAGGCTTTGCAGCCAGTAGTAGTAAGGAAGTTTAAAAGATCATCAAGAGATTCGTACCACTGATTTGGTTATGGCCAACTGTGAATCGTAAGATACCAGAAAAGCATAAACTTCCACCCACCACTTAGTCATGAGCATTTAGTAACTTTGCATGTGGGTTGTGTGGTGTTGGGGTTTTTCTCCCCACACCTGAAAGGAACAGAGGCCAATATTCACAAAACAAGCAATAAAAGAGAACACTGTAGTCAGATACCAAGGCTTTTTTCCCCACCTTGCACTTTTTTGAAGAAAGAAAAGAGCAGGTGTCTGACCTGAAAGCGAACAAACTGCCCAGCAAGCATACACGAGGTAAAAAATGCTTCAAGGTCCAAGACTCACCTCTGCATAACGATGAAAGTGTTGATCATGTATTCCTCCTCATTTTTTGTTTTCTGCAGCTCTTCTGCCAAGATGTCGCTCATTGTGCACTGCAGCAGATACGGCACTTCCACGTTGCGGTCACCATCAAACACACCATAAAGTGCCTCTCGGTTGTCGCAGAAGTTATTGGCTGAAAGTGCTGCCACACACAGCCTAGTAAAAAAAACAAAGCAGGAGAACATCAAGGTTGTTACCCACTAATAGTTTCTCATCTCGTCATTCTAACCAGAAAGATGCAGCCTAGTCTGAGAGCTAGTTTTAACCACCCCTGTTCACAAGCATTTCAGGACTGCTTGCTGAGCAGCAGAGAAGAGTCAGGCCCATCAATAACGCTAAGATGTGGAAAGAACTATATTGGAAGTTCAAGCCGAGCCCTAAGGATTCTTCCTCGTTCACGTGCTGAAAAGAAGTCCCTTATTTGCAGAAACGGGAAAAAGTATGCCTGAAATAACATCAGCTGAAACCGCACTGGCCCCTCTGAACGCCATCCTTGTGATTTAACATGCTGATAACCACGTTGTGTGTTAAATCAGTTAATAGTAAGTAAAGGCTTGCTGGCACTTGCTACGGAAACCTAGGGTAGCAGAAGATTTCTAAAAAGGTATTTAAGGAACAAAGAAAGATTCATCGCATTGCCAGTGACACAGAGACTAGCAGGCTCTTGGTACATTATTTGTCAAGTGCTGCCTTAGTCACAGGAGCTCCGCACACTATGAATATTCAGAGTTTTGGCCATTCTGCCTCTTCCTTTAGTATGTCTGATTTGCTTGGTAAACATCCTTTGGTTGAAGATAAAGAAGCTTTGCAAAGAGGAAAATGCTTTTAAACACTCAGATCTTTTGCAAGTAGCAGAGTCTTGCATAGACAAAATGTGTCAGTTACACTTGTATCTTAGCAACTTCCCTAACAAAGACCAAAGTGGAGAGCCAGGCAGGGGCCCAGTACACAAACACAGTGTCATGGTATGGCCTCTGCCTTTGTGAGGCCCAAAACGTCCCCAAAACTTTCACTGGAAAAAGGACTTCTTTGTATCAGCATAGAGGTGCTCTGCTGCTAGGATGCTTGTATAATAAAAACCCCGCCAAGCCGTACTTGTTCTTAACGCCTGACGCTTCTGTGTAGCCGTGACTCCACACCGCTGGTGCTCCTGAAGCATCACCGGCTGAGGGCTGGTCGATCTTGAAGCAACGGATATTGCTGCAAGGAGAAAGGAAAGGGGAAAGATTGTCGTGCTGACATGATCCAGCTTAAAATGTGAAGGTAACACCTTTTTTTCCTCTCCCAGTTCTTAGTAATACGTTTAATAAAAGAAAATTAAGTAGGACATTAGAAGTGATTATTTTTGTGTGTCTGTACACAAAGAATAAAAAAAAGCAGTAAATAACTGAGCTTCTATGAGGGTGTCAGCTGCACTGTTTTGCTTAGCCAGCTCTTCTTTCCCTGCTCTCACCCGTAAGCTATTTGTTTCAAACCTGGCCCAGTAGGAATACAAGGCAAATTTGTCACTAGGTTGATGAAATCCAGTACAGGGAGGTGATTTTTCTTTTTTAACTTATACATCTCTCCCACCCATTTTAGCAAGAAGTCTCTGGGTTCTTTTCATTGTACTCAGATGAAGCCTCCTCTATGACCCACACCACCCCCTAAACGGGGGGGGTGGGGGGTGGTGGGGCAGGAAAGGAAAAAAAAAAGGAACAAAAATATTCTTCAGAAACAGCAACATCTAGTAACAGCCTTCCATGAAAGTGCCCACAAAGAGAAATCCGCTCCATCCTTATCCCGTACCAACCTACAAGAGCCAGCCTGCGGTCCCAACAGTGACCACAGTCCTCCTGCCTTCCCCAATTGTACAATCCGATTTTTACTTAGGCCCTTGATCCTCCACCCTCCAATTTACTACCAACATAGCCTTTAGCCTGAATTTCAAATATCTCATGCAGTGCAGTAGACTTAAAAAGGGCCCAGCCCTCTCTGTTTATACTCTTCTCTTCACAGCCCTGCTTTGCTGGAGAGAGATGACCTCCTCCCTGCTCCCTACTGCTCTCTTCCAAAGGCAGGGAAAGCGAGCTCCCCACACGCTGCAGACACTTCAAAGGCACCCGAACCTCTCCTGAACCAAATGAATCATAAAAGGACACAAGCAGAAAGGTCTAACTGTTCACTCTGAGCATTCATTTTTCTCTATCCAAACCCCCACCTGACCTGAACACACAGAAGAGTCTTTTCAGCATTGTACAGCCTTCCTCAAATAACCTGAAGTCCTGTCACACCCAGTTCAATTTCTTTTTATGCTATTAGTCAGGACATACATCAGTGAGGGCAAATTAAAAGCAAACAAATTACATCAATAAAGTTACGGTGTTTTAAGCCCTTGGTTTTGCAGCCCTCTGCCTGACAAACAGGAGGCAAACATCTTGCCATGAACATTAGAAAAGATTATCTGACCCCAAATCTAACTGGAAACCTGGGTCTCTTCCAAAGTAGCAAAGAATTTAATTCTGTCTTCACCTGAAAACCACTACACACATGAGCAAACGCACTTTCTTCACAGACTTCTCATACAAGGCACTTATCTTCCAGGGCAGAAGAACGTGGATCAAAAGGGTTTTACTGTTTGTTTCTTTTTCAGCCGAGTTGACTGACCCCTGGTTCCTGGGCAGGTCAAGGACCCAGAGTTCAGCAGCAGTGGTGAAGAAAGCTACCTCAATGCATCGCTTTCAGCTTCCACAGCGGCACCACTACAAACAGACAACGTGCCCTGAAAGCAATGATATCGAGCAGCACATTCTATGCAGGGAAGATGGGCTAAGGCTTACGGATAGCATGGTTTTTTTCCACCTTAATTTAAAACCAACTAAATGCTCTTTCCTAAAAATCAGAGTAGCAGCATCTTTTTTTTCTTTCTCATTTTCATCGCTACTGAAAATTCTTACATCCAATAAATCACTTGGCAACATCCTCCTAAACATGCAAACCTCCTTTAAGATCTCCATACATATTGCAAAAGCAAGCATGCTTGACAGGACTACTCTTCTCATCAGCACTGAGAATATATATTAACCTACTACCTGCTTGAATCCTGCCAGGGCACAGATGGAGAGCTGCCTTTCACATGCCAAAGGAAGATATAAAAAGTACCAAGTGCACAAGTATTTTTGTGCCTGCCACAAAAAAAAAAGTGAAAGGAGCACCCCCTCCCTCACAGTCAATTATAGCAGCATACCGTAGAAGTCAGTGTAGCGTATCGGTATACGCACCAGTACAGGCTGGGGGCTGACCTGCTGGAAAGCGGTTCTGTTGAGAAGGACCTGGGAGTGCTGGTGCACAGCTGGCTGACCCTGAGCTAGCAACATGCCCTTGTAGCCAAGGCCAACGATATCCTGGGATGCACTAAAAGGCGTGTGGCCAGCAGATCGAGAGAGGTCATCCTCCTCCTCTACTCTGCCCTAGTGAGGCCACATTTGGAGTACTGTGTCCAGTTCTGGGCCCCCCAGTTTAAGAAGGATGTGGAACCCCTTTAGCAAGTCCAGCAGAGAGCTACCAAGATGATCAGGGGGCTGGAGCATCTCCCTTGTGAGGAAAGGCTGAGAGACTTGGGTTTGTTTATCCTGGAGAAGAGAAGGCTGAGGGGGGATCTTATCATTACTTATAAATATCTGAAGGGCGGGTGTCAAGAGGATGGGGCTAGGCTCTTTTCAGTGGTGCCCAAGGACAGGACAAGGGGCAATGGGCACAAACTGGAACACAGGAAGTTCCACCTCAATTTGAGAAAAAACTTCTTTCCTGTGCAGGTGCCAGAGCAGTGGCACAGGCTGCCCAGGGAGGCTGTGGAGTCTCCTTCCCTGGAGACATTCAAAACCCACCTGGACATATTCCTGTGCCCCCTGCTCTGGGTGTGCCTGCTCAAGCAGGGGAGTTGGACAAGATGATCTCCAGAGGTCCCTTCCAACCCCTACCATTCTGTGATTCTGTGATACCAGTACAGACAGTAAGAAGCCCCTCAGGAGGCCTGAAACACTTGACTATAGCTAATGAATATTAGGGAAGAGAATAGACCTGAGGTCTTAAGAATAATTTATTACAAAAATACAAATCCACAAAAAAAAACCGCACACACAGGAGGAAAAAAGTTTTCTATGAATTAAAGACAATGCATATGCCAGTAAAAATATGGTGTGTAACTGGGCCAACATACTGTTCTACCACGCAGGACTTAAATTTGCACAATACTACTGCAGGACATGACACCTGAATAATTAAGTAGCAAGAGTTTCACTTGCCCATCTTCTCTGCTGGGTTATATACAAGAAAAGCTGATATTTCACTTCATTGCGAAGAGTTGAATTGTGTAAAAAGATTTTTTTTTTTTTTGCTCTCTCCTACAAACCAGAGCAACATTACACACTGCTTCTTCAGGAAGACAGACATTGTCCTGTATACAATAAAGTAGCTCTTAAAATAGAGGAATGCCCCTTTTTTTCCGCTGTCTGCTGCAGAACACAGACCCTTTTTATCTGTGAAAACTCATCATTATTCAAATTTCCATTTATATTTGATAATATCCGCTGATTCAAGCTAAAAGCAAACTCATGCTGTAAGTTTCCCTTGCTTGCACAACAGATGAGGTTTACTACTTCAGTGTCTGATCTTAACCATTTAAAAGCAAACCACATGAAGCAACTGCTCAACCCTTAAAAAGTAAATCAACTCTTTAGAAGGAATCTCTGAGCTGGGGCAGTTCACTTCAGGACATAAAAGCTCAAGGCAGTACCACTGTCCACAGCTGATCTGTTTTAGGGCAACTATTTCCCAGCACACAGCAGGGGACAGCACAAGGCACTTGGCAAATTTCAGTTATGGATGGGAAGTCCCAGGGCAGGAAACAAACAGGCAGACATGAAAAAAATAGAGGGTCCCAAAGCAAGGTAGCTAGCTTTGCTGCAAGCAGAGTGCAAGATGAGAGTCTTCAGGAGCAGCTTAAATATGGAAAAAATATTTATAGGACAAAAGCAGAGAGGTATAAAAAGTAACATGAAATGGTATGTGAAGAGGTAAAGATGAGCACGATGGCAAAGACGGATCCAAGCAGATGCCCGTGAGGGGGAAAAAAACATAGTAAGTAGCTACTGGCATCTCAATGGTAGAATAAAACAAGTATTTTGGTTTAATCTAATGTCAGAAGCAAATTGGAGATCGAACTGGCCCAACAGGAGTTATACCAGCCTAGCAGACCTCTTCAGCAGTAGTTACAGCTGAAAGCAATTGCAATGAAGTGGGTAAAGTAATCCTCTTTAATGAAGTATTAATTTCTGAACTACCCATACATCTGTTACTTCCTGATCCACTGACAACTGGGAGCCATACTCCTTGAAAATATTTACACTTCTGTGTGTTGTTGTTTTGTCACATCCTAGTGACAGGAGTCCCTCTGCCCCCTCCCCACTCTGTAAGGTAACTTACTTTAGCAGCTCCAGGGTTTTGTGATCCAAGGCTAATCTGGGATTTCCAGTCAGGTCCAGCTCTTGCAGTTTTGGAGGCAGGTTTTCAGGCAATGTGATTTCACTCAGTTCATTGCAGCTTAGGTCCACGCACTGCAATAGGAAAGCAGCCAAGTAAGCAAGAGAATTCAGCTGTCATCAAGACCATACAAGTTTTGATTAAATGTAGTAATGCATGTTTCATGAACAGTCAAGGCTGCAACCAAGACCTAAGGCCATTGGATTTAGGTATGTGGTTCTTACAAAATAACTCTCATATGGCATTTGGCCATCTTCCCAGATGCCTGGGACACCCAGAAATATGTTCCCTCCATTCCCATCTCTGACCAGGTGTTGTCTTGTTACAAAACTAGTAAGGTTTTTCTGCTCTTCACAAAGACAAAGATGGTCAGTGCATTTTCAAGTATTTAAGAACAAAGTGTTACTGATGAAGACGATAGTCAGTCTTTTAATGGATAAAGGAAACTGAGATAAATACAGTTGAGGCTTCTAAGCCACTGGCACAGCAGCCCCTCCTCCGAAGTTAGTTTAAACCAGCACATTCTCAGGAATTCAGTATTTACTGAGGGATATTAAAATAAGCAGGGTTATGAATGCATGTGGAGGGGAGGAGTAGAGGGGGGAAGGAAAAACTTTTGGAGCAGTTTTAAATGTGGTCTTAATTCATGTCATCTTAGATGGATTAATATTTAAATATGAAGTCAATAAAATTGAGTGAAAAAATTAAAGCTTCGATATTTCCGAAAAAATGTGATACCAAGCAGCAGAGAAACTTGCTGACTATCCACCAGCGAAGTACAAGTTAGCTAGAACAAGTGCACTAGAAAAACAAAATCCCCAAAGAAACATCGTTTAAAGCTGCATATCCAGATGAAAGTCCATACAAAGGGAAAAAAAATATGGCATTTTAAAACAAAACCAACTCTCCAAACCCTATTACAGGACCACCAGGTAGCATGCACCAAATCTGCAAAAAAAAAAACCTTCAGAGGACAGAGCAGGCTGGTATTTAACAGAGGATAGAACTATCCACATCTTTCAGAAAGACCATTTTCTACTGTCAACCTCCAAAAAGAGAGAGACTTCAAAAACTTTAATAAAACAGAAAGCTGAAAGGGGCAGGGGGAGGCTTTTCCTAGCTGCACATTTTGACCATTACATAATTTCCATTGATACAAGCGAGACATTTCCATTTTTGTAGGTATATTCAAAGAAATCGGGTCCTGAACTAGAAGAAGGCATAAGATAACCAAGTAAAATCTGGAAAAGAAAAAACTAACACTTTATTAAGTACAAGCAATGGAAATAAATTTCTGACCCAAATCTTGAATCCTAAGGTTGTCTAATATGGAGGCCTTGTTATCTATAGATAACAAACTGCTGACGTTATCTACACTTGATAAGGAAATCAGAGATTATATCTGTCATTCAAACAAAATAGTAGACAGCTTAACAGAACAGTTACTCCAGCCAGCTTTTCTCCTATACCCAACTCCTTGCTGCTTCAAGAAAGCCAGTAATTACTTTGCAGATTAAAGAAGCTGCCAGCAGGCCTTGCTGTGTTCAACACCTCGATGCCACTACAAATTTGATAGAAAAGTGTGCTGGAATAACAAGCACACACAAAAAAAAAAAATATCGGTAGAGTAATTTCATTGTTCTCATTAAATGCCCAATATGCCAAAGGTAGCAACACTTTACAGCACATCCCTTGGTCCCTACACACTTGTGAAGAGCACTTATTTATCAGGCTAGGATTTCTTAGATTTTATTTGTACTATTTGAAGAATAGGCTAAGATGGACTTTCTGTATATCTATATTAAATTTAGTTCTTATTCTACACCCCAGGCAAGCAGAAAAGCGTATTTCTTAACTGATCGCAAAATCCCCATGCATTATTTTAATGCAAGCTGGTTTAGTCCCACCCATGCACAGCACCAGAAGAGCGACTCCTGCAATTGCACACCTGTTTTTGCACTGGATGGGCCAGCTGGAAGACGGGGTTTAATAGTCAGCATTTGCTTACACTGCACTTACAGCTTTGTAACCGTTTTGTCCAAGACTGGAAGGGACTTGAGTTATCTCCAGTTGTGACTGAAGGTTGTCATATCAATACTGACCTATCTAACTAGAACAAAAACTACCAAGGATTGAGAGTTTTGTCTTTAAGACGTTACTTCTACTAGATCTTCATTTATTTCCGATCTCAAGGTAATCATCCTGTGAAAGATAAGCTTGACTAAAAACTGTGACAAGAAACCTCTATATCACCCTTACCTCAGCAGCCCAGCAAGAAAACCATGAAAGAGAAGCAACTCATCAGTCAACAAAAACTGGATGATAAAGTAAAGCCAGTGCTTTTCCCAGGTGGGAAAAGCAAGCCTAGGTTGCTAAGCTCTGCTCAAGCAGTACAGAGTACTCAACTGTTTAACTGCGAAAGAACACCAGAACACTGGATAACAATTTAAAAAGTGCCCTTTTTTATTTCGTAAGGCAAGGAAATTGAAGTCAAACAATGGCTGTAAGGAAGCGTCTGCTGGGGCGTTGACTCAGGTGCGTGTGCTTTCAGCTGCTTGGCCATTTGCAGAAGACACTTTAGTGTGCGCAGATAAACCTAACTCTGACAGTATAAGTAACTGTCATAAAATACAATCAAAACTCTGAAAAATGTATAAGATAACTCAGAGACATCCTCTGGGCTCTTTAACAGAGGACAACTTCTGTAGCCTTAACTGTAGTGTGTAAGAAAAGGCTTAGAGACAACTGTATCACTAAAATGACCTTGTGTTTGGAAATGCTGGAGTTACTGCAAGTGTAAAAGCATCATCATTTATACTAGCTTTCCTTCTGAAATTATTCCACACAGCACAGTAACTGCTGCTACTAACTGTTCCAAGTATCACTGACTCCAAAACCATACTATGTCAGTATCTCAGGCTAACTAAACACAAAAGCAAACCAGCCATTACCTCAGGCAACAGAGTTTCCCCAAGAAGTTTAGAGTGTTTGAACACCACCTCAGTTAAAATTAACCATCAAATATGACATAATCACAGAGATGACATAAGACTATACAACTTTGTGCTTTGCTACAAGCAACCTTAATTTCACCAAACAACCAAATCTATACTCAAACAATAAATTCTGAACTTACTTTAGCACATTTTGAACGCTCTCACATACCTTCAAAGGAGCTCCAGTTAAGCTAAGTAACAGATACAGCCAGGCAGCACAGGCTTGACCTCCAAACTGACAAACACCAACCCTGACCTAGAGAAATCACCAAGAGGCCAGAAGAACCCCTATGCCCAAGAAGGCAGCTTCCCATCTGGCAACTATATGAACTCCTCTCACCTACTCAAAATCAGGCTTGAGTACTGACCACGCATTTTCTTTCCACAAAGGTGGAGTCCTAGAGCAGAGTGTCCTCTTCGATGAAGTTACACACACTATCCCTGCAGTCCCAAACCAGTTAGTGATGTCCAGGCCTCCTCCCTCTGCTAAAGAGAACTAAATAACCGTAGGGAACCAGCAGGAAGACACTAGCAGGTCTTTCCAAGAGCATTTTTCTACTAAGCATTATGGCAGAGTAGCACTTTAAATACTGACACCTTTACAAAACATTCAGCTTTCCCCATAACACACAAACAAAAAGTTGATTGTTCCCTATCAACATGTTTACATTATACTTATTTGAGGTTTTTTTTTTTTGGTTGACACCACCCTCATACTTTTAAAGAAATGTTTACTGTGCAGAGTCTCGCTCCCCCACCCCAATTCTTCCTCTAAGAAAAAAGGCTTTGCTTCTGATTGATTCTAAATGGTCCTTCGCTTCCTCTGGCCATTGTTCCAAAGAGGGAGGAGTATTCAAAAACCTACAAGTTTGTTTGAGATTTCCTGGCTAAAACCACAAAGCTCATCTTTACATGTACTCACTGTCCAACAGAATTATTGCTCCCGCTGCTTTTCCTGACCCCAGACACCGAGGCACACATGGCAGTCTGGGAACTTAGCCTTTTGACTTGACAAAACGCCCAAAGGACACTTAAGTTGTTTGGAACCCATGAATAGGTAATCAGTTCTCAACCTCGGAGAATGACAGATTTTCTGCCATATCACAAGATTTGTATGCTGTGAGTTAACCGTCTCCCAGTTCTGGCCAGCGGAAACAACATGCAGCGCAGAATACTCTGCACAATAGCCAGGCGAGAAGCAGGAACTTGATTCATAAAAGGTAAGCAGTAGTGCTCTTCAGTGTGGTCAGGCAAAGAATGTGTCCCACAAAAAGAAGTGTCAGGAAAAGTACAGAATTACTTTTGGAAACACATACAAGAGACGGATTAAGCATTCCTCCAGTTGTGCAAAATATGACTGCAATTAGGAAAATTAAAGTAGCTCGCCTGAATACTCAAATCCTGCGCTCCTGGAATTTATCTATGTCCCCAAGGCCTATCCCATTTTGCAGCTTCAGCGGTTTTTAACACGCGCTCTAAACAAAGTCCATTCCTACACAATCAACCAATTGCCCAGGCAGCAAGAGTTAATTACGCATAGCTTTTGCCAAATGTTTAAGTCATAACTGACTGTAACAGGAAGACAATTAACACTTATTTGGCACAGAAGAGAGGATCTAGTGAAGGTGAGTGTAAAATCAGATTTTGAGGCTCTTCTTCCCTTCCACTCTAAGGCAGCACAGGGGCGAATATTTTGCATAAGACCTCAGAGGAGAAGGCAGCTGTCAGGTCTCTGTAATTTCTGAGAATATACTATCCTGTAGCAATGAGAGACCTGAGGGGAGAACAGAACTGGTAAAGTTGCATTATACTTGCTTCTTCCAAAGCACATTCATTCCTTACCTTTATTTCAGGAAGCTGCATGACTTCTGGGAAGACTTCAATGCAGTTGGAGTGTGCAATTACAGTATGCATACGTCTGCAGTTCATGATGGTTGTTGGAATGGCTTTCAGTTTGTTCCCACTAATATCAATTTCCTCCAACTCTTCCAGCTTGGCCATTTTGCTACGAAAATAGGAGTTTGAGAATTTTTTCTTTTAATAGACATGCATATTTTATTTTGAAGCAGTGATAAGAGCAGTGGTTTTCATCATTTTAAGAAAATAAAATTGCAGACTTTGGTCCTTGTTCACAGCAGTGCCTGTCACCTATCCTCACATCAGACCCTAACACACTTGTGGAACAAAACGTGTGCTGTTTCTCTCAATGTTTTGTTAATGCTACTTTTCAAGTGACTTATTTTGCTTACGTTCCCCCTGCTCACCAGCTCACTTTCACTCTTTTTCTTCCTTCCTTCCCCCCTTTCTTTCAACCCTTCACCCCAGATTTTCCCTTCCATCTTCTGACATCCCACTCAGCCCTTCCCCCAGAATTAATCTCCCTCCCTCCCCCTTACTGTTGAAGCCCAGCTGCTCAGAACATCACACAAGGACAGAGATGTCTCATCCTTTATTTATTGGCATCTCTTTTCCAAGGTTGTACCCCATCAGCTTTACAGGGCATCTTACACTTGAAATATCTCTGATTAAAAGAGAGTGAATTGGAAGTACTGAAATTGCTGCCAAGGCAGAATCTCCTTCTGGAGTGAGAGGATTTTTCCCCAGCAGAGTTTAGTCCACTTCCAGAGGACATCTCCAGACTGCTATGCTCACAACTCTCTTGTAAGAAGCCCACCAGATGTAAGCAAAGTGACCAAGGCAGGGGAAACAGAAGACTCTGCTTGACTTCAAAAGCATATAGCAGTCATGCTGAATTAGTCCAGTTGAAGAATTTTAAGTGTAATCAAAACACACCAATATGCAGCATTCGCTTGCCTGTGTAATGCAAGAGAGGGTAGCAACGTGGAGGAGGGCAGAGCAGGTGAATCCACCCGCTGCAGCATCACTGCATTCAAAATGCAGCCTGTGCCACCACATTTCTCTGCAATTTAGTTCTTGCTGTGAAAATGTTTCATGATGCCCACCCACCGGAGAGCCGGAGGCAGTGAAACCAGTTACTTACCTTGCAGGGAAGCTCTGTAGGCGATTGTAAGCCATGTGCAGTATTTTCAGGTGTGGATGGCCTATTAACAAGGGTACGCATTTATCGGTGAGGTTGTTATTGGTCAAATACAACTCCTGTAAGATGCTGTTGGTTTCTTCAGAAAGAGTGGCTGGAGGAAGCATTTCCAGTTTGTTGGCAGATGCATTAAGAAATCTCAGACTGCAAAGAGAAGTTGCATAAGGGAGTTCAGTGAAACACCCTGGAGGTTTTGTCTAGAAGTATAAATAAAAATCTCTATTTTTAACATTTAAGATAGTTATATAGCAAGGGTCAAAAGCAACAAGTTCACAACAATGGAGAGAAAGACCAAAAGTCTAGTGCTGTATGAACAAAACTTCTGATCAGGTTTTTAAACGAACACATTTGTACAAGCAAAACATCTGCAAAATGAATATGTAAAAATGCGTCTATCCCCTTTATCAAGGCCTCAGTACCTCCAACATTACTACAGATGTACATACAGGTAAGAGCAATAACAAACCACATCATTTCCATATTCATTCCACATAAAAATGTGTTCTGAATTCATCATCAATGAACCATGAGAGTATAGCTGCCCTTCAAGTGACTAAGGGAAGTAACTGGTAAAAAAGCCAGCCAGTTTTTCAGTATTCTAAATACTGGTGAGGGTGCAGACAGTATTTTGTTTAAACCTGCAGGCCTGAAAGCAACTACGAAATATGAAAAAAGTCCTTTCTGAATATTTGGATAAGTAAAGATGCACCGATCACAAAGAAACCCCTGAGACCAAGCATTAATTTGCCTTTTAGATCTTAAAGAGAGACAGTCAGTGCTAATAGTAAATTAAATTTAAAATGTTATATACTTGCTTGCTGATGTATGCAGCAAGACAGCCAGACCTCTGTGTAGCTCCTGAGTGCCCTTCCCCTACTCCCCAAAGTAGCATAAGCCCTTGTCTATATTTTCTGCAGTCCCACCACAAGCAGCAAGGACTGAAGAAACACAGAAACTGAGTTATTCTTTCTCCCTCAAAGGAATTTTTTCCAGTACTGGAACAAGACCTGTTTAGGTATAGGCACTGCCCGCTCCTGCCAGTCAAGTTCTGCGGGCAGAGGATTCATGTTTCATTAGGGGAGTTGGTGATCACAGTAGCGCTGGAGGAATACACACTGTAGGCATCTTGAGGACTAGAATTCACACAAGCAATTCCAAAGAAATGGAAAAATAAGGCTATTTATCCTTCAGTAACCAACTCTGGCATGACCATGTCTTTTCAACAGAAATAAGACCTCTCTCTTCCTTCCTCCCCTTTTCAGAAAAGGCTGCCTTGGAGAACTTGTGATACAGAAGTAAGTGTGTGCCTGCCAGTCTGCAGTGACCGCATTCCAACCAGGCTGTGCTGCTCCTACCAACTAACGGGGACGGGCAGGTGCAATAGGCAAAGTTGCATTTAAGAAACAAGACTCATAAGTGAGCTGGGTGAGCCACTGATCAAGACACAAAAGGTAAGTGCGCTCCTGTCATCGATCTTAAGAGAATGTGATAAAATATTGATAGCTTCTCCCATGCACGCAGGAATCCACAATGACCTTTAAGGTCTGTTAATGAATGAAATGGATTTTCAGGAGTTGCAGCTGGTTGAAACTTGCTCGGCAGCAAATAAGGGTCAGACATGCTACAGAGGAGTCACGTGGAATGCCAAAGGATTAAAAAACCTACTATTTCCATTAGAAGAAAAATCTCTCAGCACTGCACAGAACTGAAACTAGGTTAGCTGTTATACACAGACAGAGGAGTCCACTTCGGAGAAACACAGTTTAATCCTCAGGCTCATTCATTATTCACAAGGGTGGTAAAACTCCAGAGAAGGAAGGGATGGGAGGGAGGATTAATACAGAGAAAGGAATAAGCAGCTGAAAGGGTTTTCTAGAATTATTTATTTATTCTAAAAAGATGCTGCTCAATTTCACTTTCACCCTTTAGCTATAAACTAAAAATATATTAAGCTCAAAGTTGGATTACTAAACTGAAGCATACCACATCAATGGTTCCTGTACTTAATTAGCACACCTCTTGCTGAAGTACAGACAACTATCGCTTTGGCAACTTCAATCTAATACGCATGATGGCCTCCTCTCTCCACAAAAAAAGGCACTTTGATTAACATGAAAGCCACAAAATCTTTTGTACCACTCATAGTACAAAATGGTCGTCTTCAGCTCAGCCTGGAAAAGCTTGAGTAATAAAAAGGTTTAAGGCTGCTGGGAAAAGCAAACTTTCAAAGGACTATGATGAAGAGGTGGCTGCAAAACATCCCCCAAGAAAGGCATGTTCTACTACCCTGAAGAGGAATCTGTATTTTACTTTTGTTTTTACAGGCTGCGGCAGAATAATCTGGAGTGTTTGACAGGTACCTTCTTTTAATAACCAAGTGGAGCTCAAACAGATAACCTAGAGAGCATCCTATGGCTATGAAGTTCAGAAGAACAAAAGTTTGCTCAGTACAGCTAGCACAAAACACAGCTGAAAGCTTCAAGTAAGCAAAGGTACATTGCTCTGATAAAGCTGAAATTAATAGTATGCTATACCAAAGCCATTTTAAATTCAAAACAAAAATGAATTAAATAAAAGCACTTCTGTTTTTAATAAACCTTCAACATTGGTGGAATACAACAAGAAATGTCAAGCTGTTCCCTCACTGGTATTAAAAGTGGCCGGAATCTGCGTATTCCTGCCAAAAATAAGGTTTGATGCATATATTTTCCAATGGGGAAAGGAGAGAGGAGAGCTGTTGTTCTCCTGCCCCACCCTTTCACCACATCTTCCAGAGTGTGACACAATGTTGGAAATAAATCCCCCATCATCCTGACCTACAGTCTGTTGATATGAACACATCTTTGGTCGCTAGCAAAATCTTGCCAACAGCCTAGAATGGGAACCCTGTGATAGCAGGGTACCTCACCTACCCAACACGTAACATCTCATGGCCGGGCAGCACTCAACAGTCAGATTCAGAACAGTCACATGTTAATCTCTGCCTGTGGCTGACATTATTAAAATTAAATTAACTTTTTAGAAAAGAATATGCTCCTTATTTAAATGTTCCTTTTGACCAGCTGTTACATTAAAACGGTAAAAAACATTCTGAAATGATAATTCTTTCAAGATATTCTCTGGATTTAAAAAAAGTTTTAAAAGTGCACACCATTCTTTTTGGCAGTAGCAGCCTGCTGGTTCGTTCCATTCTCCGCCCAGCTTTGTTAATTCTGTGCTATAATCTTATGTCAAAAAAAAAAAAAAAAAGGCAAGAAGCTGTACTTGCCCATCAGGTTTTCCCTCACACTGATTTAATACAAGTCCTCCGCCAGGTTATTTCTACTCCCCTATTTCTTCATTCTCATGCAATGTGCCAGCTGCTACCCTTAGAAGGCACATCTTACAGACGCCCTCCAGAGGAGTGGAAATTTACTTGGGCACAACTGTTCTGTATCTCTTGTGCATGGACTTAAACTGATTCATGTTCCTTGAAGATATCCCACTCCTATTGCTTATCAGATGGAAGCAGAATGTCAAGTATTAAAGCTCAGTCCAAAATTAATTGTTTCCCTTTCCAATTCCACCCACACACTATACCACAAAGCTCATGAAAAAAAGTACAGCATCACTACAAAAACCTGAATTCAGCAGCTTGCGCACATACCAGAGTATAATATAGTGAGGAGAGCATGAATTAACAAGTACTAAAAGAGTGTCAGAGATGAAGAAAGAAACGAAGGCGCTGGCAGGGAGATGCCAGAATTCTTCAGCTTTGACAAGGTGCAAGTTCTCCTCTGGGGTAACAACATAAACATTGATCTCCGGCCGGAATAAGTCACCTTCAGTTTTATGGGGTATTAAAGTACAATCCCATGCCAGATTTAACTTCTCCAAGAGACAAAAGAGAAAAAAAGACTGCCCCAAAGAATACGCTAGAATGCAGGACACAGATCTAATTCAACAATGCAGACCTAATATGCAGTCACATGCATTCCCTATTTAAACCCAGATGATTCTCAGTTTGAACTTCCAAAAGCAGAGGAAGAAAATCTACTGAAAACTGCAAGAGGTTCCAATTTTTTTTTTTTTTTTAACACCGATGCCTACCTCTAGCACATACAAAAGCTGAATACTGACAATTGTGAGAATACAGAATCTCCCAATTCCTCACCATTTTCTGAGGTAGCCTGACAAACTTGGCTTGCTGGTAAGACATAGCCACCATTGAAAAATATAAGTCCTCCAAAAATCTTAGGAATGTTCATCATTAAAAGGAGCAACATGGACAACTGCATCCAATGGCAAAGCAGCAACAAATCAAACCCACTGTGCTTAGCTTGAAAGTACTGATAAGAGTTGGAAAGAATACTGCAGCTGCAAAAAGAGAAATATGCAGAGAAATCAAGATCTCCAGTTTGGCCTGTGCCCCAAGATCTCCATCAGCACAGAGAAATCGAAATACAAAATTTCTTCTTCAGTCCCTTCTGCAGAGACATGCCCTCAATTTCTGATCGCCTAATCCTAAAATAATTTATGATTGTGGTAGCAGGTGTGTGAAGAAGAATCCTGTAAGCTAAGCATTCCATGCCTGGGGGGTAAAATCAAGGCAGTTTTGCCAGCCTGTGCAGAAGAGGGTATTTCTTCTTCTTTAAAAAATAAATAAAATATATTAAAGGACAGAAACATTCAAGTGTCTCCCCTTCCTGTTGAGGGACTCCCCAAAAACCCACTTAACTGCTATCTGCTATCTCCTCAGCTCTTACTTTCCAACCTATCTTTAGCTATTTCATTAACTGGGATTTCCCCAGTTTCTAACATATCTGCTTGCAAACCCTAACCTACCAACCAATGAACAAACGCAGCTAAGCATTTCTGCAACACAAGTGTGTGCATCAAACACTCAAATAGCTCTTTGCATTCATTTGACTTTGTTTCCTCCCTCACTTCTCCTGCATCCACGACAGGACTGAATATTGGCATCATAAAGAAGCAGCCACAATGGGTGGAAATGGCAAATATCAAGAGCAAGCTTAACTGGGTCACCTTTCAGAACCCTGGCAAAAAAACCCAAACAAACCAACCACCAAATCCAAACCAAATTAAATCAATTCAAAACAAACAGAACATCAGAACAGATAAGAACAGCTGAACAAAGCTGAAAACAAGAATCATGCAGATAAGAGCCTAGACAGGCTCTGAATAGCTGACACTGACTTAGCCCCCATAGCTGGTCACTACCAGATGTTAGATAACAAAGCCCAAGCTTTAAGTTGTGCACATCACAGCTACACATCTTCACCACACAACTGCTTTAAGTAGTGTGATGGCTGTTTCAAGGGTTTATATCGAAAACATTCATACTAACTGGAAAGGAAGCTTAAGCAAGAGACAAACCCTTGCCTTTCACCAGAGTCTCCATTTTTAAACCCCCCTGACCACTGACACTGCTTTTCTACCATTCTCCGCCAAAGCTCTTCAATGCTTGTCCATCGTATCCGAAAAGCATTTTGTAGAGCTGTTTTCATGCCATTAAATAGTCGTTCGCTGCAAGCTGGTCAAGGAAGGCAGTAAAAAGTGTGTACGAGAATCAGACAGAGCAGGAAAGGCATGAAAGCAGATGAAGCAATGGATAGAAATTAAAGGCTGCAGGAATGCAGGTGCATGAAAAAAAATGTTCAGGACTCAGCTTGGGAGTTTTCCCCATCAGCACTTGCATGAATTCTCTGTTTTTGCAGCATCTGGTAATGAGAAATGAAGAGATTATCTGGCTGCCTCTGTGGCGCTCCTCTTGCCAAGAAAATCCCCACCCTGCAAGAGAAATCCTTGCTAACATGATCAAGATGTGCATACTTTTAGTGCAATAAACAGAACTGAGTTCTGTCTTGGTCAGAAATGTTTTGTAGACTAGTCCTCAACTTCTCCTCAAGTAACAGTTTAAAACTGAAAATTAATTAAAAAGCAGACCAACAAAATATCCCTACATTATACTCTTCAGCAGAGAATGACACGTCTTCATTGCTTTTTGAAGGATTAAGGCAGAAAAGTGATGTTCGTTGATTCTTCTATTAAGAGAACCAGAGGTTTTTCAGTATTTTTTACTCTTTTTTTGGTGAAAGTGATATTCTTTCTTCGTGCACCAATGCACCGATTTCTTTCCTTTCCTCAGATGTTGTAGATGTCAAAACCCACCAGTGCTTGTGCTGAAGTATGCCCAAGGCATTTCACACCCACTTCGTCAAATATTCAGGACTGAGAAGGAGAAAGCGTTTATAATTCACAGCATGAGACTTCATATCCAGACAAGATATCATCTGTCAGTTGCACAGACCCGAGTACCTTTCCAAAAAAATAAACCAATCTTTTCAAGGCTGCAAAAGGTAAGTCATTTTATGGAGAGGTCAAGGTTCTGTAAGGTAAAGTGATTTGTCCAGCATTACACGCTGGGTAGAGACCATGGCAGACCACTCGGGCAAACCAGTTCTCTTGGCACATCTGGCAGTACAGATTGTGCTTCCTAGGGAATGCTTGGAAAAGGGAAGCATTTTACCTTTTTTAAAACAAAACAAACCCCTGAACACCTTTGCCTGGCCCAGACCCATTTCTGTTGACACTTAGGCTGCTGACAGATGCAAATATTTGAAAACAAAATAAGAAGAAATATGTTTCCTCTAGGAAATTCCAAACTTAAAGCTTGGACATTTTGCACTAATTGCACTGCTGTTTTCCTTCACAGTTATCACTTCTGCAGCAGTCACAGGACTCCCAGCATGGACAAGCCGTTTCTAAGCCAAGTCATCTAAACCAGTAAAGGGGTAGGGAACAAGCGGGGAAAACCCCACCCAAGCCAAGTGCTGCTATTACCATCACAAATGAGGCAGATTGCAGTGGTGATGAGATGCCAGAATGGGTAAGCTCATCTCCTGAGTCGGTACATGACTTTATTAATACACATAGAAGACTGAAAACACGTGCCTTGTACTGCTTGAAAGCTGCAGAACAGCAAAGCCACAGAAGGGAAAAATCCCCAAGTCTCAGACATTTAATAGTGTTATTCAATGTGTTATTCAATTCTACCTCTTCTCAGCATACATTTAGCAACTTCTGGATATCTACCTCCAATTCTGGTTTTAGCCTGTACTTGTTCATTTTGGCATCACACAAAAAAAATCATGAAAAGCTGTCTACAGTTTTGTAGCTCAGTTTAAAATGAGTTGCAGTACAAAAAAATTTATTCAGCTTCTCTCTCAATGCCAAAATCGCACTGATCTACATTCTAGACCTACAACCTACAAATTTTACAAAATTATTTCTCTCTTTGCTTTCAAAGACACCAGTAGCTTTCTAAAACTTAAAGGTTTCTTTCCTTTCTACGTTAGCAGATACGAATTTCAACTTGGGACCTGTAAATAGGATATTTTTACTGACCTAGTTTTGCAATGTCCTGTAAAAAAAGCTTTGCACATGGTTTCATCTCTGAAGTTCCTACAATCTCTAATGTACAATAGTTTGAAAAGTCTTCCACAAGACAATTACAGCTGCTGATGTGAAACATCCTCACCTCATGAGCAGGCTAAGAATTTCACCACTTTGAAACACAGATGTGGCTGATAATCGCAATTATTACAGCAGCAATGCTCCTAAATTTCAATGCTTTGCCTGCACTTTTACATGAAGTCTCAACTGAAACAGTAAATTAACATCAGAATAAGTTTGCTGATAACCAATTTGTTCCAAAGGTGGTACACCTCACAGGCTTGAATATGGACAGGTATGCAACAGTTTAAAGAAAAAAAATAATCGAAGTACAAAAATTATTTTAAATGTTCTTTAAAGCAAATAAAGGCTGAAATGAATCACGTGCCGGTTCCATCCTAGTAAAGTTCACCTTCTGAAAGATAATCTTTAACCTAAATTATAAATTCCTCACAACATTACTATTCAAGAGTAAATCAAGTTGAGTTCATCTAGAAATCATCTAACCACAAACCTAATTCTCCAACTCCCAGTGCTGTGAATCCCAGGAAATTTAACCAGAGGTTCATGACAGGATGAACCGCAGCATACAAGTAGGGGTTTCGCAATGCTCTTAACTGGGTGAGGACTTGTGACAGTGAGGTCACCACTCCTCTTACTTCACCACCACTCAAGAAACCCAAGAACTATGCATTCCTTTTGTCACGGTTAGGATCACAAATAAAACCCCTCAGCACACACAACCTCATGGTCTGTCAAACTGTGCATGGGTTGAAGACTCAGAAATCCCATGACTATCTGTGGAACTGCAGAGGTGCAAGGAACGCTGACACCAAGCAGGGTGAGCCCATTCACCATGGCCAGCCTATGCTACCAACCTCCCGTATTCCTATCACAGCCATTTTACAGGGTATGTTCATACCCCAGAAAAAAGATGAAGACGACTCTGAGAGTAGAGAAATAGCAGCATGAGAATCCAGAAAGCAGATCAAGTGGTGACACCAGCTAAATTAGTGACGAATATTTGAAAAGCATGAAAAATTCACAAAGCAAGAACAGGGGAATAACTGAGTTATCCTGACAGCCTTATGCACAGATTTTGTTTTGTTTGACAAGTATAAATAAGTTCTAGCCTCTGACTGAAGGGGGGGGGGGAAGGCTTTCACACTCCATCAAACAAGCCTAAGAAATACGTATTTAAAGAAACTGCCACTAACCCATCTCAGTGTATGTAGTAAAAAATAGCATGTGCTTCACTTTACAGCTAGATTTCAAGAAGTAGGTGTTCAGCAGGAGCTTGGTGGGGAAAAAGAAGCAACCATATAAGGCAACAGAGCCAGAATAAAAAGAATGTGCTTTGGTGAGTTGGGCAGACATCTGTTCTTACCACACAAGGTTTGGCAACTTTCAAATTAGTGGAACCTCAGATTACCCTTTCAGCTAGGAAGTAACATACAAAGCAAGATTCTTCACATGCAAGTCAAGATCAAATTTCTTTATACTTACCTGTCTGCTTTCAAAAGCAGGTTAGATGGCAGTTCAAGAAGCTGGTTGTGTTGCACATCCAGGACCTCCACTTGGGTTCGCTCGAGCCGATCTGGTAGCCTTGCTAACATGTTATGCCCTGCCAGCAGCTTACGCAAGCTACTGTTGTAAAACAACCTTAGAGAAATAAAACACACCAAAAATGAGAAAAATCTAAACCCAAGAGTTGCTTTGAGAATTTAGGTGCTATATCACAGTTCATTACAAGAAAGTGATTCAGCCAACTGATTAGCAGACATGGTATTAATTACGCATAGATCCAAGAACGTCTTCCCACTCTCCTCCAACTTCTTAACAAGGTTGTTCAGAGACAGGGAAGGAAGTTTAAGGATGATTCAGGAATGAAAGTAGTGAAAAGGGTTATCTTAATGCACTGTATAAAACATGAATATAGAAGCATGACAGTGAAGGAGGTAATTGCTAACAATGGCTGCAGAAAACCGCACTTGTGGGATCCCCCTAGCTAATGGAAGAACTTCAGAAGTGTGGGTGAAATCACCAGTCACCCCACAAGCTCTAGTTATCATGTGCTGACTCATAATCCAGTGCAATTCCCCCCCCCCCTCCATTTTCCTTTTCTGTTAATACCAGACTAACATAAAGCCTCCTTTCCAGTTCTACAGCGAATGAAATTTATCTAATCGGCTTTACTTTCTTGAGCTTTTACAAGCGATAGATGACCCAGAGCCCCACCCCCCTGCTCCCTTTTTTGGGGAGCTGGGAGAGAAGGGAAGGGGGAGAAAAGGGCAACGTAACAAGACAAGAACGAACAGCTGTTTTTATCAAATATTAAAGCTAAAATTTGCAGTATAAACAACGCAATAAGGAGTTTAAAATCTGCACCTAAAGACCTCAAAAATGGAGCAACTCTCGATTTTGAACGGGAACCACTTTCAGCAAATTAAGAAAAAAAAGATTATTCTTCATCTGCCACCTGTCTTACATTCCTACTACAGTACTGTTTAATCTGGCAAGCCTGTGCATCCTGCTGACCCTTTTCAATCAAAGACTCTCAAATTACTCAGCATTAAAGCAAAAACCTTTTTCCCTCTGTTACAATGACCTAAATACACATAAAGAGCCTCCCTCCACCCCCTTTCCCTGCAATACATCAGGTCATCGGACTATTGTGCCAAAATAATCAATGAAGTATGCCAAGTATTTTCCCCTTGACAGATACAGTCATACTCCATATCTGTGCACCAGTGTTACCTCAGTTGGCTGGATCGTCTGCGTTATGACCATGGACACAAGTCAACAGCCAGCTGTATCATTCCAGAAGGCTCAGAGTGAAAAGATTTATCATATAGTGATAAGCATATCTATTATGTTTTCATCATTAACTATCTTTGTTTCACTCCACTTTTACTTGAAAAATCTCTCTCAGTTACAGATTTGCCTTTCTACTCTATTTCCTTTCCCCATGAAGACTGGCCAGCATCATCATCATCAAACACCACAGGAAAAAGCAGAATTGGTAGAAGACGTCTCAAAAAAATTTATCACTTTTTTTAAAAGTTCAAATCAAGGTAAAAACCTTAGCAATTAGTTTTCCCATGAAAATATATTTTATAAATAATTCAGAAGAACTGAGTACGTCTTTGGGGCTTGCTTCGCTTGTTTGTTTTTTCTTATTTTCTAAGTTGCACAAGCACCAAAGGAATGGGGCTGCCTGAAGAGAGCGACTGATCCACCAGCATTTAATTAAGCAAGCTCCTGATGAGCCTGGGACACCTAGTTCTCAAGCTGGGTGGGGAACCAGGTCCCTGAGACTGCTCTTCCCTATGGGAAGCTTTCCCACTTGCCTGACTCCCCACTGGAAGTTTTGATGGGATCAAAAAGTTCTAAGGACAAGCATGCCGCTCAGCATCTTCTGAGAAAGCATGGTTTGGTGAAATCATTGAACCAATTCCTTTATTAAGCAACTGTTCAAGAGAACACAATGTTGAACACAATGTTGAACACAAATAGATCTTTTAAAAAAAAAAAAAGACAAAAAGAAACAAAAATACATACAGACATCTTGTTCACTGTTGGCAGCAAGGTCATTTTGGCAACACTTAATTGAAGAATTTCCATTTTCTTTGGGTAAGCTTTGGCAACATCAGTTTTACAACAATGAATTTGTCCTGCCTAGCTAAGACTAAGTACCTTTTTTGTTATTTTTCATGGTTTTTTTTAGCAGAAATGGCTGCCTTACAGCCCAGTGTACATAGTTCCCATTTTCTTTAATTGAGACAAACATTAGTACACAGTCTTCTATCTCAACTGCTTCAACTTCTTGTCTTCAAAAATTGTTTTTGTTTCAAGAGGCAACTGTAGTTTGTTTAGATTAGGTGCAATCATCCAGCTTCCAGGAATCTGCTGGTCGGTCAAGGCTTGAACATTTGTGGTTAGAGTTGCAAGCACCCTCCTAGGAGAGTCCAGCTCGCTCACTTCACAGGTTTTCAGAGTGCTATTCTGTGTAGAAGGAAAAGCACACAGCAGTGCACACGAGCATGCTTACTGGGCACTAGTATTTACCTGATACTTAACAGTAGGTCTATGTGCCTGAACCATTTGCATTTGAATCCAGGCCCAAATTTCCCTGAAGTTCAACAGACATTCAAAGCCTGTGTTTTGAACTGGGTCTTAAAACTGAGGTGACTTATTAGGAGCTAAGCTATCTAGACACATACTACAAAGAAGAGCTTTCAAAGATAAGCTGTTTCCTGGGGTTAATGATAAGATGGCAGGAGAGACAAGTGGGATGTTGACTGTACCTAATTTCAGCTAATCATTAATCTCCCGAAGATATCCGGTATGCCTTGATACTCCTTGCTGTTATGAAGTGCAAATGAAAGGCAAATGAAGTTTTGCTCCCCCCACCTTCTGAGTAGGTGCAGTTTCACTTTGTGTGAAAACACAGAGGGATTAATAGTCTGCACGTTAGCCCATTAGTTTGCTTGGTAAATCTCCTCACATCCTTTTCTGCCCACATTTCTGAAATCTATTCTCTTCCCATTTATGACACTAAAACTGCCAGTTTACACCATATGGTATATTCATCTGACCCAGACAAAACTATCCTTTTTGATTTGTGATACTCTTTGCTGTACAGCTCCGCAAGGAAAGTATTTTATCATCATAAACTTCAATCTTCAATGTCTACAATCTTCAATGGCTCTGCACATCCCCACACAATTTCACCCTTTGCACCCAGTATGTTCTCCCTTTCACAACATCTCTCTTGAAGCACATAGAGCAGCAAAGAATGACAGCTCTTTTCCAGTGAAGTCAGGGACTTAAATAATGAAAGGCTCTTACTAGTTTTTTCTAGAGAGGGCTGTTTCAAGTGAGTATACTGGTCAGGAGCTGGTATTGAGAATTTTTAACTCGACTCTTATTTTCCCTCCTGTTCATTTGCTTTCCTATCATTTGTATTTATCAATTTTAAGTTTAGACTCCTGGAAAAGAGATCACCTTTGTAGTGAAGGTGATTGCTCTACTTGATTGATGAGGCTTCACCCTCTCCTCTCAGCCCTTTTTCACTCAAACAGGGCTGTGAACTGGAGTCTCTAGGCACCTATGAAACTAAGTTACAAGTTCTGGATCTCTAAACTGCCATGCAAAGTTACGGCTGTAAATATTTAATATTCAGTATTAAAACTGAAGGGCTTTCCTGCCTGAACAGCTTCAAAACTTCCACCTGGAGTTCAAAGGCACTGCTTTCTCTGCATGAAAGTAAAAGAAGAAAGACTGGGTGGAAGCTTGAAGCACGATGACACCCCACAAGGTAAAAATAAAATCAAACAAAAGATAAAATGGGCCTGACAGTCACTGGAACAAGCTAAACACTGAATCAGCAATTATTTCTGATTTGCTTCTCCTGTTCCGCATTGTGCAACTGGTCTGCAAGACTCACCGGGCAGGCAGCTCACGTATTTGATTGTGGCCAACATCCAACACTTCCAGTTTCCTGCTGTCACACACCCACTCAGGCAGGTTTTCCAGGTGATTTCTATGAATAAAGAACACAAAGAGGTATAACTAAATGGTAATCGAGATGTAAAGACTATTAAGAATATAGCCTCAACAGATACAGATACCTGCAGGAAATAAATCTGCTACGTAATACGTTTCCTATGAGATTGTATCACCCCTTCTTCTCTAAGGGCACTACCAGCGCAGTAAGGTCCTGAGTGAGGGGGCAAGAAAGCTAACAGTGTTATTATCTCTCTAGATGTGCAGCCTCTATGAAAACAGAAAGGGCTGCTTCCAAATTATCGCAGGGAAGAAGTATTAAGAGTATCAGAGTATCAAGGATGAGTAAGTCTCTCCATGGAGAGGAATATTTGTGAGATACTCCTCAGAAAATCTTCACACCCTACACAGTTGAAACACACCTCTTCGATCCCCCATCAATTCAGTCCTGAAACCCACGCTACCACTCTTCAGCTATCTCACTGAACAGAGCAAAAACTGTTTTTGGTGTATCTTTAAACTCAAGGGCTTTGCTTTCCTTGCATCTGTCTTCAGAGAAACAAACACTTTAAAAATTAAGTTCTTAGAGGTAAGTTTTTCCAAATATTGCACTGAAAATATGCAGCTGGGTACAGCAGGGCACACATGTATCCTGCCTTAAAAGACAAAAATTAGCAGCGCAAAATACATCGAAGGGATTGTGTGCAGGTACCTTCACATAACCACTACTTCAGTTAGCATATACAGATGCAAAACTGGGCATCAAATAATATTCAGGTCCTCTCAGACTTGAATAGGACCCTTACACAGCATGAACATAAATCAATGTTCATCCTCATTCATGTACTTGTATCCTATTGTTTATTCATGCAATAGCCTTTAGCCAAAATATGCACCAGCAAACCAATCCCTTATCCTCAGATCGCTTCCTTTTCGATCTCAAACAGATTTCCCAAATTCCAAGAGAGCCAAGAAGCTAAAAACAACCTACCCATTTAGTGAAAATGCCATTACTGAACTGAGGCACAAAAAGGGCTTTGTGATCAAAATCATGCATTCTGCACCCATTTTATTTACCGACAAATGGAGAATCAGCTTTACAGAGAATGCTTTTCAATAAGTCACACTTATTTAGCCACACCTGTGTGATACATTCAGGCGTACAGTGGGAGTAACTCATGGTTGATGAAACTTTGAAGTTGATGGCCACTCACCCAAGTTAACTCACTAATTGTTACAATCACTCTCAACAGGCCTTTTAGTGAATGAGATTATCACTTCAACATGCAGACGAGTAGTTCCTTAAGTAAGATAGACATTAAGCACATGCATAAAGTGTTTTCCTGATACAGTCCTTAAAGTGTAAAACAAACTAAAAGACTCCCTTTTCCATTTCTTTCCTTATCCCACCTCCCTCGTTAAGATGAGATTCATAGATGCATTCAGTTGGCAACTGCAGACATCCCTGCAGCAGCCAGGGTTGCGGAGAACAACGATGAGCTGCAGGAGCTGCCGTACCGATGAGTAAACTATCAAACCATCACCTACACTGGGCTTGTGACACAGACATATGCAGAAAGGAACTTCTGTACATGTCTCATATTGGTGCATGTTTAAATCATTGTGTTGTATTTCTATAAGATAGGAAATCTTTAAATCAGGGAAACTCTTTAACTATAAAGACACTTTTATTCTTAGTGCTAAAAGCAAAACAGTTTTAAAAAGTTAATCTATAAAAAGGCAACGGGGAAGAACTGGCCATTAGAAAAAAGCCCATCCTCTAATCCTGAAAATCACTCTACTCATATCTCAAGGTCCAATTCCTGCCCCCACTCCCATCCAGTAAAATACCAGTGAATGTCATTTTTCCATAAGCCTCACTGATGTATATTTTACAGGCCCAAGAAAAAACATACTTACCTAGAAATATCCATATAAGCCAGGCAGTTAGGAACTGGATACACATCAAGGTGAACAAGCTCTAGGGGGCAAAATAAATAAAAACAAAACTGGTGAGAAAGACTTGGACTTAAATGGCTGTTCCATAAGAGTTACTTTAGGCAGCTAACACCCAGATATTTCAGTAACATTAAAAACGTCTGAGGATCTGGACCTTAGTGAACCGAATTTTGTTTCTTTATTATGTCTGAGTACATTTGCTACATTATGTTGTACTTGCTATGCCAGACACTGCGTAACTGATCAGAGATGAGAAACTGGAGGGTTTTAAAAGTTTCACAGCAAATTCTCATTTTTCCATTTTCGTCCCAGAGCTGCAACTTCACCTCTGCCACCTTCTGCCCAGAACAGTCAGTCACAAACCTACTCTACTTTTTTCACTGGTCACTAATAGTACAGGCACAGAGGGGAGACTCCCCACTCTGGAACAACAAGCTACAGAATACCCTGGAGTCCAGCAGGTCATGGCAAGATCCAGAGTATTTTTTAACGCATTACACAAGCCTTTGCATCTCTGGAGTTCCTCATTCAGGCAGCCTTACAGTCCTTTCACAGCTTTTCAACTACTGCTAGTAATGTTATATTTAGATTGCTTTAATAATATTTCACATTCTAAGGTTTCTAGGTAGCTAATGCTTAGCATTAAGGCTGAAACAAAACCAGCAAGACATTTATTTAAGCCTACAGAAAATCCACTAAAGTGAAAAATGTAACAAAACAAGCATCACGGTTCCTTTGGAAGATGAGACTAAAACAAGGGGGCTGAGGGTGCAAAGAGAGGATAGCCCGGAGGAACAGCAAGACCAAATAGGCAGTTGATTGCAAGATATGGGTTGACTTGGGTTCTCAGCTCACATGGCACAGCACATGCTCAGATTGTTAACTTTTCTCAGCTACAAAGATCCTGGCATGAATACTTAATGTAGGCACAGGCTTGGATATCATTAAGATGACAGCCTTTTAATGGCAGTGCTGACTGTTCAGCAAATTCACAGCTCTCTGAGCTTGCATTTTGTTTATTCCATACCAAACTACTCCAAACAATAAAAATGGTGGTGAAAACCAAGTATTTTAAGTAATAGCAGCTTCCAGACAGATTAAACAAACCCTATTCATAGAACACAGGACTTATTCAACTGGAAAATACTGCATTATTTTTATTATTGAATGCAAATGAAGTTACTCATTACAGATTTTGTAGCTTTCTGGCCAGAGTAAGCAGCTAGAGCTAGTAGCAAAAATATATATTGTTTTAGTTTGCCTCATGAACAGCCACTTTCATTCAAACTTTCTCAACTCTGGGGAAAAGCAATAAATTCCCTATTTGCCTTGGTAATGCAACACATTAATACAACCCAAAGAACCAACAACTTCAAGAGCCATCTCTGCTGACATGGAAAGGAATTTCAGCCCAAATTTTAAGATTTTCACAGTTTTGAAACCTCCAAATCAATAGCCCAGGGCTATCTGAAAGTTACTTCTAAGCTCAGAATTGGCAGTAGCATGACATGGCACATGTGAAACCCTTTTACCCAAGGGTCATGCCAGGAGCCTCCTGATTACGTGCACTGCACTCCACAAGCATCCCACAGAAAACCAGGTACAAAAACCAGAAGTGAGATGACACCACCACAGCTGCCCTACACTTACCGTTTGAGGACGCGTACAGTGCTTTGAGAAAATATCCACTGATTTTGAGGGTTACCAGTTGATTGCGTTCACAGTGCAACACTTCAACATTGTTAAAAACTGTTGCATCCAGCTCCCCAAGTTTGTTGTCTCTGAGATCCAGTTGGGTCACATGATGCAGAAAATCTATTTCATCGGCCTCCATTCTCCTAATTGAATTCAATCTTGCAGACAAAAAAGGAGATTAAGTGTAGTTACGTGGCAGGCTCCTGCTGACAAACCAATGCTCACTCTACAATCAGTTGTGCTGGATTAAACCAGCATGCCTCCAGGTTCTGATCAGGGTTGATTTTAAATATTTTCCCCTTTGTTATGGTATTTTAAAAGCAGGGTGGATCAGTTCTGTTGTTTTATCCATCATGACAAAGGAATGATGACACCAAATTCCTTTCTAAACTGTTTTGAAAACTACTGATAAAAAGCTCTGCAAGAATGTAAGTATTACTGTTATTGTGTCTATAAAAATAAAAGATGGCCTGGTTGTTATTTGTGCCCGATAGTTCAGAAAAGAACGAAACCTTGGAAAAGAACAAAACCTCTGCAGTTCCTGCTGGCCTATCGTGAGCATCTGCTGGAAAAGCCTGGCAGATATGGGTAACCTGCAGACAGTGGAGTCTCCTGCCTTACTGAAAGGCCAGATTGAGATTTATGAATTCCCCTATTTGCCTCTCGCTTTGCCATGTTCCACAGCAAGCATATTCAGAGGCCTGAAAATGGGTATCAAAAGAAAACAAAGCAAAAACCCAAGACGAGTAGGTCTGTCAGATAAAGAGAACAGGTCTTATCACATCTTCATTGCAGTGCATTGACACTGCCAATGCTCAGCAACTTCCCCAGAAGTTACAATGGGAATAAGATTATCTATAACCCAGCAACATTTGAGTTGGCAGAGGACTCCAAAGTGTTCAGTTTCAAATTCTTACCTCTGACCACAACACTAAAATTGGTATAGTAACTTCTGTTGGCCCATTGAGCCTCCCCCTAATGAGGATAAGGGCATACATCTGCAGTTTTGTTGTTACGCTTGCTTCCAAGGAGTTGCTCTCTGTCTAACAGTTGTGTCACCAGAGTAGCTACATTTTCTAGTTAAAAGAAAATGGGTAATATGCCCCCTCCAATACCACACCCTGCTTTTTCCATTTTCAGTTTACAAGCAGTGCTTCCTTCTGATTTCACTGAAGGAAAGCACTTCACTGTGCAGCAAACAGAGTTTACAAACATATTCGACATTTACTATTCCAGATAGCATTACAAAGAACCTCTGTTCACTGCTCGGTGCAGAAGGGATGTGGCAGATGAGAGGCCTGGAACTGCACCACTGGAACTCAGGGCCAGCTCAGACACAGCATCCCTACACTACGGCCAGTTTATCTCTGCTTTTACCATACATACACACACACTGACATGTTTTAACCCCACCATACACATCCATCTATTTTAGCTGGGTTTTTTAACATACACTGGCCCCTCCTTGACTGCAAAGTCTGACAGCTACACAGCAGTATGGTACACTAAATTTTAGCTTGAAGAGCTTAATTTAACTAAATGGTTCTAAAATTAATCGTTATTTGGACCTTGTGGTCCAGGCTCTGAATTGAGCCTTGCCCAGCTGATTGCAGAAGCTGGCTTCCCCAAAGACCAGAAGAATAAAGAACCACCTCATACCAGCACATTTTGTAGTAAGGATCTGTTTAGACTCTGATGAGGGCATCAAGAAAATAGTATTACTCATAGTGGACTACGCTTTTTAATGTACCAAGAAATATTAAAATATCTGGTTTTGCACTCTCACCTTCACTGCCCTTTTCTTCATCTCACATTTCTGTAACATTTCAGACAGAAGCTTTTTGAGTCGGGGACTATCATTTATATCATGAAGGTGTCCCTGTTCATTGCAGGAGAGTTGGACTAGATGACCTCTAAAGGTACCTTCCAACCTAAACCATTCTGTGATTCTATGATTATATTAACATTGCACCAACTAGAACTGCAGGAGTCTCCAGTGTCCCAGGCTCTATTTTGTTTGGCTTTTTGGTATAACTATTAATTTCCCCCACTCGTTTTCCTAACTCCTGATCCCCCTAAATGCCACCTCTTCCTCAAAGAAGAGTGCTAAGTCACAGCAAGTGCTGTGAGTTACATAATACCACCAGAAACATGGTTCAATGGACTAACTAAGCAGATTCATAGCCGGGGGCTATTCTGACAGACAAAGAGAAACTGTTTCAACACCAATAATTTAGATCCACTTATTTTCCACCTTTTTCAAATACCTACCTTAGATCCACATGTTTAATGTGAGGCATCCTTTTTAGCACCTGTAGGTTCAGGGTATCTATGCAGTTTCCTGACATACAGAGCTTATCCATGGCGGTCAGCTTCTCCAGCACCCCTGGAATGCTGGTGAACTCGTTGAAGGACAGACTCACATAGCTGAGCTGATGCATATGCTCCAATTCATCAGGAAGGGACTGGAGAAAGTTGCCATCCAGCAAAAATGTCTGCAAGCTATTAAAGGCGGGGGAGGGGAAGGGAGAGTGAAGACAGTGAGTGACCTGTTAAATGACATTTCCTTCCTACAAACACACAATTCTGCTGCAGTTACAGTGAAATAAAATATACAAAAGGGCAGAACAAAGCAAAATGCTAAGGAATAACACTTGAACATCTGCTACAGAAGTTATCAACCAAATAATTAAAAGCCTTGCAACTATAAAATGCAGGCTGTGCTAACAGATGTATCAAATCTTCAAACATCTCCAGAACTGAGACTTGTGTGATGGCTGATGCACATAAGCAGGGGGTTTAAAGTTTATCTTCACCATGAAGGTGACCCTTGTGTCAAATACTGGGGACTGGAAGAGCTTCAAGACACAAAGGGTGCTTCCCTTCCACCCGCAGCTCACAGCTGTTTCCACACAGATCTACAAGCCAGTCTGCTCTGACAAAACCCAGTAAGTTTAAACTGTTTCTCATAGAAAGATTATGTACGGAGTCATGATACTGCTTGTTGTCTATATTGTCAGTCTGTATATGTTAAGTTTGAAGAAAGCACTTGCTTGTGCATCTCGCCTACAACTGCTGGAACACTTCTGAGGGCATTGCAGGACACGTTGAGTTCAGTCAGGGTTGGGATACTGCAGACTGCCAGTGGGAAGTCTCCTAAATTATTGTTGGAAAGGTTAAGGCTCTTCAACTTGGTGAATCTACAATGAGATAAGAAAAAATAAAAATAAAAATAAATAAAGAGACAAATAAGTGGAGCATAAACCACACCAAGTTGCCTTGCAATAATAGAAGGCAAGTTTGGTTATGTAAATGCAAGTCACATGCATTTTTAGTTTATGTACTCAGAATAACCAGGGAAACTACCAGACACTCGAATTCAACACCACTTGCAAGAGTTCACCCACATCAAGGTGGCATAGAGAAACAGGCCCTCCTGAGCAACACGCTAAATATACTTCCTATGAGTGTAACAAAGAACAAAATCCTTGCCATTCTTACTCATCCTGCAGTAGAGCATTGCTATTTTTCTGAACACATTTCTTGTGAGACTACCCTGGTGACACTGGTTACAAGGCACGGGAAATTCTTGGCCTATTTAAACTAGTACTAAATTTTTGTGGTACAGCTCAGCTCCATTCACGTGAGTAGATGCTGCCTTTCAGCCAAAAAAATCTCAGAATAGGCTGGTTTTAATACAACTGGGAAATGCGCTAAATTAAAGCAGAATTTAGCAAGACTTCTGTAGTGACAGAGGCTCTCAACTAAACACTATGTCAAAGCTCGCATAGATTTCAAAATTTTGTCCTTGACATGTCACGGAACTCTTAAAAGCCCCTTGGTTTATCACATCAGCCAATGAAGCAACTTGCATGTGCTTGCCTTATTAAAGATGACCAAGACTGTTTGAACAAAAAACCCAAGAAGGGGACAATCCAATTAGCCAGCCTGCGTGTTCAGCAACATCATTACGGTTGCCTAACAACCACTGGGAGGTATGCCTAAAGGCAAGTAAAAGGATGAATGAAAAGATCTGTGTCAGATTCCGATAGATGGGAGGAAGTTTCTTTTCTGGCATGGTTTACATGAGGACATTTTATTTGGATTTCGTTTTCCCTTTGTTAAGGCTCAAGTCCTTTAATTTGTGCAAGCAGGCTTTTACATAACACAGTGATGGAAGCAAAACTGCGACTATGAACGCTGCTATTCCATGTGAAAGTAATATCCAACAGCATGTGCCAGTGCATCCACAGCCTCCACATCAGCCCAGCATCTTCTTACCTCAAAGCACTTTGTCCTCCCCCACCAGAAAATACAGGCAGAAAACATATCAAAGCATCAAACACATTAAAAAGTTTTAATGCCAAAAAACTCTTAGAAACCCTCACCAGCTGAGGATGGTGGGACGCACCTTTAGTATTACCTAAATCAAACTAACACCACTGAGAAAAACTCAACATGAAAATTTAAGTAGTGCCTTCATACTGTGTTTCAATAGGGGTTGTAAGGGAAATGCAGACTCTACCCCAAAAGACAGGCTATAAATACATTTAAAGTTTAAAAATACTCTAACATTTACAAAGGCTTGTACCAAGCAAGGGAGTGCTGTGCTCTCTATTGGTATTTTGATGCAAAGATGGAAGAAGAGAAAGAAAAAAAAAAAAAGAAAAAAAAAAAGGAAAAATCATTGGCCAGAGTTACCACAGATTTTGAACACCCTGTGCCATGCTGGAGGCAGAAGAAGTTTGGAACAGTAAGATGGAGACTAAATTGAAATCTTGCAATCAATTAGTGCTGCAGGGTAAAAAATGCTACTGTGCAGAAACAATGACTAATGTATCTCTAGAGGGAGAACTGTAAAATGAAAAGGAGGCGAGGGTAAGCTAGCTGATGTTAATGAGGGCTGCTAGCCAGAAAAAGAAAATGCACATTTTAAACACTGTACCTTCCTATTCCTCTATTTTGAGAGAAAAGGCTTAAAAATCTTGAACCTAGAACTGAACCCCACAATTCTGAATTTATCTTGAAGATAACTGTAGTTTTAGGCCAAAGATATACTGCCTTGAAATTTGGGGTGATTCTGTGATGGAACAGCTGTCCCACATCTTCCTTAAAGTCAACCGCAAATACATACAAAAGCGCTGTAAGGAGCAGACTCCAGGGCCTTTAAGAGTTAGTTTTTCAGTATCGGGTAAGTGCGAAAATAGCAGTGAAGACAGGAAGATTAAGTCGAAATAACTAAGCTCCTGGAGAAACATCAAAACGCAACCATTCCAATTTTCAAGTCAACCATGAAAAACGAATTAACTCATTTAATAATCAACACCAAGGCTATGGCCCTTACCTGTGCCACTCTGGAGTCTCAGAAGAACAGCCTCAAGGGTTTTGCCCACTAAACAAGTGAAAACTACAATCTACTAAAACCCCAAATACAATCTTGGTATAAAACTACAGAAGATCAAGCTAATGCACAGAGGAAAGAGGACTGGGGCAGGGGGTGTGGTGGGGAAGGAACCTAAGAAATACGTTAGCTAACTCCAATGCAGGGTGGAGCTTCAAGGTTTTCTGCACACGCTCTTGTGCATAATTGTCCTAGGTCAAGGAGGGGGGTGGGTGGGTTTGAAATCAACACCACACACACACACCCAGTGTATCTGGATTACATCTCTACTACCCTAATGTATGCTTTAATGTGTGTTTATTAAGGGTCTTCTGTGAGTAATCTAATTACTAAGGACATGAACTGAAATGGTTAACAGGTCTATATAGTATGTAAGGGAGGATGAGTAGTACATCCAGTATTGGATATACTCACACAGAAGCTGAAAATGCACATATAGGTGTATGTCAAATAGTCCGCAAAGGGAAGTTCATTTTTAAATCACATTTAAAGAAAAGCTGGAAGACAGACACTAATAAGCTTAGTTAAGAGCATAATTTAAGATGTCTGGAAGGAAACATGTTCATTTACAAAATGCTAAAGTAGCATTCTTCCTCATGGAGCACTATTAAGTACAGAACATTACTAAGCCAAACTAGCAGGCATTTGCCCAAAGGTAACATCTAAGTCTACCTCTCACTTGCCACTATCCACATCGCAAATGGGCTGGTACACTTCCATGCTTCACATTTAAAACGCTGAATTGTTTATAGCGCTGCTTATATCTAGACAGATTTATAGCCAGTAGCACTTGTAGCATTGATATAAATAAGGTAGAAGTATTTAACAGACTCAAATTTTCTGTTGCTGCTGAGTTTGCACAGTGTTGGGCTTTAAATAGATTTTACAGTGCAACATCTTTGCTGTGTTCTCACATGCAAATCTTTACTCCTACCAGAAGCAGGGGCACAGATTGATGCTGCCCCCATGTCATTGCTGGAAAGAAGAAAAGGCACAACATTGCTTGCTTGAGGAATAACAGTGTAATAACCTCATATCAAGTCCATACATATGCTTTCCTTCTCTGCTCCCTCCTTCCCTGGTTCTAGACTTTATCATCTGTTAAAATACGTCAACCTGAAGAACAGCATCTCTCAACATGTTATGTTCAGTTAGCTTACTAAGCTTTCTATTGTAATGACCAATATATAAACACCCACTTCTCTGACCAAAAATAGCCCTACTTTAAGATAGAGAAAAATGTTGACATGTCAAGCCTTGAGTTTAAACACACAATATGACTGAACACTAACTGCCATAATTGAGCCAAAAAATGCCCACTTAATCAATCCTGAAGCTGCCACTTCAGGAGTGATTTTAGGCTGACATACACAAAATGAGGAGAGGGACTAACAAGAGAAGTTTGTATCATGGCAAAGCAATGAACTCATAGGCTAATTTCAAATTCAGATCTACCTAATGTGCAGAGCAGAGGAACTTCCACTACACAGTACAGCACTTGTGTCCCACTATGTTTGGAGGGGGAAGAATAGTATATTCTAATTGGCCATACATCGTCACTGAAATGCAGCCACAGACTCGTCTGACAAAACCAGTCTTGCCCTACTCTTATCGAAAATAATTAAAAAGCAGTATTTTGTACACCCAAAATGGAAGACATGGCTTAATAAGGGACTCAGCCTAAGGAAAACAATCACTTTCTCAATTCCACCTCCAGTATTTGGGCCGGCTCATGACTATGCTGTGGTTGCAGTTGGACATCATCATTTCAAGCAGCAGCACAACTATCCCTCAGCTCCAGCACCATTTCCAAGCAGATCGATGCACTGTGGCAAGTGTTGGAACTGAATTACGACCTGCCACCTTCATGAACACCTGCTACTTTGGTCACTAACTTAATGGTGAAGAGAATTTCCTTATAAAACCATGATGCACCAATTTCCTCCTTGGAAATAAATGGTCCAATTTACTGCCTTTTTGCAGTTGCATCAGATTCACCCATCCATAGCCCTATTGCCTAAGGGAGCAGCTAGCCTAGCACCAGAAATACTGTCATACCATTTCACTTCCCAGAAAATTGTCGTTGGAAAAGCCTTAAATCAGTTAGACAATTGAAGTGAACTATTCCAGCCCTCTTGCCCTGCTAAATTTGCCAAGACAGCTGAATAGAGGTAGGCTGCTTCTGCAACAGCTAGGCAGATTCACTTGGATCCTGCAGGTGAAGGCTTTGCCTAACTGAGGTCAAGAGCAGCCCTCCCCAGCTTGGGCACAGAGAGGTTTCAAAAGACCATACAGAGAGGAGCAAAGAGGAGTTCTGCTGATATTTTCCACTCTGTTTCTCTGGACAAGACTCCTGTTCATCCAGAAATCCAGTAGCTCATGTCACACCACACAAAAACAGATGGAGTAAAGTCCTCTCAGGAAAGAAGGTCACTTAGTTTGAGGGCAAAGATTGATTTTAGCCAAGTCAGAAGAAACTTGAACAAATTTACCTGTTAATTATCAATTTCTCATTAGCAGAATGAATACATGAAAATACAGTTTTATCTGATTTTTTCTTTCCTCCTTTCTTAAACCCCATGGGGACAAAAGAAAAAGAAAGAACAAAAAGCAGACTGATAGCTGCAATTTTGGTATCTTCACTACCCTTCATGCCAACACACCAGGAACAGTCATCCTGATACTTCCCTCCTCTACACACATTTAAAATTATAAAAGGCACAACAATTCTGGTATACAGACTTGAGTCTATATGCCAATATTAATTGGTAGATTGTATTAGAAAAATAAAAAGAAGAAACCAGACTGCACTGCGCATACAGGCATAACCTTAAATCTTGGCAGTTATTTTTCAAAATATACAAATCACAGATGTTAAGCTAAATTCAGATGAACTCCAAACTTAAAACAACGATAAAGCTTTTATTCTGCTACATAGTTGCTAAGAAGACCATAAAGACAAGAAAAACAAAATATGCGTTGTTAGTTGAAATAATCTGAACCGACTTTACTGTACTTCACACTTCTCAATTTCTGCACATACCCAGCACACACTGCTTCATTAGGGGGAAAGGCTATCTTCAGAGGAAGAACAAAATTCTTAGAGAAAAAGTGAAAATATTTTCTCCTTCTCTATATTTATATAACTAGAAAAAAAATTTATATATTTATATATATTAATAATATATAAAACTATATTTATTTATCTTTATATTTATATTTGAAAGACAAAAGCATTAGCTAGGGGTAGGCTTCCAAACTGAAACATGTTTAAATACAAGAAAAAAACCCCACACCTTACTTCGGGAGCCATATCAGGAAGCAATAGATGAGTAAATTGGAGTAGGCTGGTACGCAGTAACTGGATTCCATAAATATGTTCACTACTTTTTGAAGCATTATTTGGAAAAGACACTGCTATACTTAGCCTAGTAGTTCCACTACATTGAATCCAATTAACAAGTGCAATTTCTACTTTTAGATTATGCTATTTTAAAAAATGCTATTTTACAGTGTATTTCTTAGTGCCATCTATTTTTCTCCAACCACTATTAAGTTCACTGTTCCGTTTTAAACAATCCAAAAAAATCCAATGTGTTTCAGGCATTAAAACCAATTTTGCAACCTTCCCCACTTAGTCACTTGTAGCAACTTGATTTTGCAATTATTCTTTAATCAAACATCACCGATTTTTGACAAGTATTCATAAGGAATACTTTCCTGAGTTTGGAAAGGTATGCAGGAGCTATGTAGAACACAATCAGTCATGAAGATTCAGAAAGATGCACCAACAAAACCAAGCTCTTCCTTCAATGTATTTACAAGCTGAATAAAACAAAAGCAGTGAAATTACATATTCCAAGTGTCTTCTTTAGTATTATAAATAGCAAAAAAAAAAAAGTCCAAGGCTACAGAGCTGAGAAAATAAATGTAGCACCAGAATATAGTGAACACTGGATGGAATTTGTTAGTAGTAAACCTCTGGTTGTCAGTATCACACCAAGTTCTCCTTCTTGCCCTGTTGCTTTAGATGGCCATCCTTCAGTCTTCGGCTCCAAGAGAAAGAGGATAAACAAGTATAAGAGTAAGGTTCCCTGGCTCTGAGACCATCCGAGTGTGCGAGAAAGCTCCCAGTACCTTCCCACACTGTGGGGCATGCAACGGCACTCCGTTCCTTGTGGTAGTACACTCACCACGTTAGCTGGACTCATTTAAATAATTTCAATAAATGTGTGCATTTAAAAGCAAATTCCTTACCAGAATTAAAAATTCCATAATTAAAAAAAAAAACAACAAAAACCAAACCAAAACAAAAACCAACCAAGAAAAAAAAACAAACCACCCCCATGCAAAACCCCCGTAAACAACCAAAAAAAGGGAGAAAGCTCAAATCTTTTCCAGTGCATCTACTGGCAGTGCCCCGTGGGGCCTGGCAAGGGGGAAGATGGATGGATTAGTGACAAGCAAAATATACAACTTTCTTTGCTAACCTCAGTTTCATACATTAAAAGCAACAATCACAAGGAGTGCTGCAATATACTTTGAGACCAAGCAAGTGCCAGGCTGGAGACTCTTCCCTGCTCCTCAATCCCTAGGGACAAGCTAGGATCAAAATACGTCTCACCCTGACTCCTAGCAAGCTTGCCTGCTGGGTTCGCACCAGTTGGGTCGCTAACACTGTTCCACCCTCGCTGCCTGGGAACCTAAGTGTTCTCTGAGCAATGATTGCATTTTGAATTACCTACTTACTGCATGATGGGTTTTTAAGGAGGGTTTAGCTTGAGGACCCCGCAAATTCTGGGTTTTCAGATAAAACCAGCTATCCTACGCTGGGAAGTAGCAAGGGATTTCAGTATCTGAGAGTCCTCTAGCCTTCTCATACCCTATAGATGCTACTTCAAGTTCCTGCCACTAGCCCAGAACAGTTTCAGCCAAGATGCCTAGGACAGTTGATTTCTTAGGAGGCTCTGGGAGAGAAAAAGATACCAACGGATCTTAAGATAAAAATCCATATAATCACTGTTAATTATTAATAACCACAATCAGAATAACAACTTGTTCTTCAGATAAAAATTGGCATTTGTTAATTGGCATTTGTTAAATGCCTTTGTTAAAACAAACTTTGTGGCTTATTACATCCCGCCTTTCTGGCTTTTTTTTTCCTTTTTAATCCGCAACAGGCTCATATTAGAAAATCCACATACCGACAATTTACTTTTCAAGATTAACAAGCAACCGTATCCTTGATGCCAACAGTTTTTTCTAACAGCACTGACTGAAACGATTATGTATAAATATAAAGCGTGCTTAGCCCAGTGAAGCAGAGCAACAGTGAATAAAGACTATGGTTTATTAACTTGCTTCAAACCTAGAGCAACAGTACTCTGCAAAAGTAGTAAGCTTGAACTCTTATTTGCATTTGAGAACAAGAGCTGTGAAGTTGCATTGTAGGTAAGCAGAAAGTGAGATTTGGGAACACAGTGTACATACAAATCTCAACTTTATTGTTAAAAAAAATAAATCCACCAACCAACATTAAAAGAGGGTAAGTTGTAACTTCAGTTGCTCCATTTGCAGTATACAGGGTCTAAGACACCAAGGGCTTTAAGGCAAATTCTGTCTTGATGGGGCTATTGCTACAAGACATGTCAGCCACTTCTAATACTGCCACAGCTGGGCAATCTTTCAACTGGGGTATCTCCTTTCTCCCCCAAAAGAAAAACACCCTTTTGTATCATTTTAAAAAAA
Organism: Phalacrocorax carbo; assembly: GCF_963921805.1. NCBI lineage: Eukaryota > Metazoa > Chordata > Aves > Suliformes > Phalacrocoracidae > Phalacrocorax > Phalacrocorax carbo. The sequence continues at coordinate 91,484,127 of NC_087514.1, read as the reverse complement.
AGCTACTGCGAGGGAGAACAAGTACCAATATTTGCTGTGTTATTTTTTAAACAGAGATGAATTTTCAGACTGCCTACTTTCATACATAGTATGAAATATGTATTCCCTGGTAAGTAGGAAAAAAATACAGGTAAGCTGTATATTCCTTTCAACATTCAGACAGTTCAGTTACAGAAGTTCACAGCTCCAGAGCATCTACAGCAACAGAACTTCAAGTCTGAGTGGACAGAAAGCAAGTAAGAGTGTAGCTGCCAGGGAAAAAAGTGCATCTACACTTCTGTAAACTGTCACATGCTACCAGTAATGTAGTTCCCAAGATGGAGATTTTTCACTTATGCCATGTACTGAGCAGGACTAAATATTTTATTCAGAAATGCAATAAATTACATTATTTTAACAACTGAAAGAAGTATGTAACTGCATAAGCAAAAGTAGGAATTCTTGGGTTTTTTTCCCAATCCATGCCTGACTGTACCTGCCAAGTCAGTGCATATGTCAGCATCTCATTACTATGACCCAGGTGCTTGTAAGTCTACTCAGTGGGTAGCTATAAAGTTGGTATTTTTTTTGTCTTTGACATACCTCTCATCTTGAAATGCAGCATTCATGAGCATTTGTTAAATTACTACCTAAAGTGATTTACTAAGAGCAACAGCTAGCACCAAGAGCTGCTTATAGCAAGGCAGATTTTCCTAGACCGCCTTGCTAACCACATTTTAATCAAAAATTGTACCAGCAAGGGTAGGTATATAAATGCCAATGCATTTTGTTCACAACATCCAAGCACATGGTTATTTTGGAGCCTTAAATACTTCTGGGCTTGATTCACTGGTGCTGTGCCTTGTGTGCAGCTGCAATTTAGCAACTGAGAATTTGGTATAAAAGCCAACAGTACCAAATCAGAACAGCAGAGATTTTGTACTTGCTTCGCAGTGGTTTAAAAGAACATGGGTGAACAAAAAAAGACTTCTGGTTTATCCAGTCAAGTTTTACCTCGTGTAACCCCCCAAGAAGATCTGAAAATGGTTTTATGAAATTGGATTAAAAATAAAGAAGTCAGACAAATAATTTGTGTTCCCAGGAGTGACTGAGCTTCCCTTACTTTACACATGCTTTCATACTGGGATTCACGAATAATTTCAAAAGATACAGTGGTTCCTTCTTACTAGACATTTGTGTATTTACTCACTACAGAAAAGCAGACTTACAGTAGCAGTCAAGCTGGCTCAAAGCTTTTGGGCACCACAAGTAAAACTCAAGTTTTCCCACCCTGAAGAGGAAAAGCTGGGCCTGTATTTCTTAGGGCTGAAAGGAGAATGGCCTGGGAGAGCGCTCCAGGGCCAGGCTCATGCTTTTGCTGCTGTTGGGAGGCAAAAAGATAACCATGGGGCACTGCTTTTCCTCAGCAGTAACTGGCACCTCACACAGCTCCTTCCACTGGGCACAGCAATGGGAGCAGCAGCCACTTACAGCTACTCACTGCTTGGGTGACACCACCTGTGCTGGATGAAGATAAGAGGACATCAGCAGTGGCAGAGGGAAGGTCAGCGCTAAGGGGCAGGAATTCATGAGACACTGGCTCTGATCCACTGAAACAGTGCCTTGTAACTTTCCTAACAATTTTTTTTTTCTCCGGAAGTTCACAGACCTTCTCGTACCGTCTTGGCAAGATCAAAGCAACGGAGGCAGAGGAGACTATCATTCACTGACAGAATGAGGACCAGCCCTCAGAAGAACAAGACACAATCAGTTTTCCACCACTTCAGGTATACATCACTTCTTCAGATTTTCCTGACGCAGAATCTTAGAAAACAGGAGAGTTTTATTTCGTCACCTGAACTCTTTCACACTTTTATGTTCAGGCCCACATTAGTGCAAAACATTTTAACAGTATAACTTTCAAGCAAGGCTCTTCAGTTGTTCCTACAACTGCAGCACCAAGAGAACGTCAGACGATGAACATTGCTCATCACATTATTTATAAATGCTTTCCAATCCCTGACAGAATCACCTATATGTAAGATGGACAAAATATAACCAAGTATCTCCTGTACACTTTCTGATATCTAAAGGAAAAATTGTAAAAATTAATTAAAACAAAGACATTAATTATCTGTCCATGTCCATCACCTAACTTACGCTAAAATTCCACTTGCTATCTGGAGACCAATACTGACATTCACAGAACATTTAATCCAGTATTCCTCTCCAGACTGTGTTCATAAGCTCTTGGAATCACTGCCTGCTTTGTTTATGAAGCAGACCTGCTGGGTTCATTCATCTTCCATTATGCCAAATTTTTTGTTTTTCCAGAATGAAATTGGAATTACATAAAAATAAAAAAGCCCGCAGAAGCCATCCTGTTTTTCCAAAGAGGAAGGTATTTAGAAATGTGGTTTAAAAGATTTCATTTGAACAGGACCATCCACAAATATAATCCTGAGGTACTCTGCAATTCAGTTACCACTGAAATTAAAATCAGTTTTATATTCAGCATGGAAACATTCATCTTTCTGAATACAGAAAGGCTGCTGATTCCACAGTTCTGGGACACATACATTAAATCATTCAGATCACCGATCATGCTGCTGTCTACCCATTTGTTACATTCTCAGATGAGCTGCAGTGGAAAGAACAACTGGAAGGTCACAGTTACTCGGAAAGAAGAATTAGCGTTCAGCAGAGTAGAAAGATGACAGGAATAAGGCTGAATTTATTAAATCAGGGCTTTCTTTGCATGGGGGGGGGTAACAAAAAACTTCTCGGTGAAGTCACACGCAGTACTGTTCCTACTCAGAATGCATCCCTTTGATAGGCAGCTCACCAACTCATATTCACTCGCGTGAGTCAAAGGTTGAAGAACTACACTCTGACCTCAGTAGATAGATAAAACCAATCCATTCTGAAAACTGCATTGAAAATAGCCTTCTATTTACAAGAAAAACATTAAGTTTCTTATGAAAGCTATTCTGTTTCTAACACACAGAGTTAAACGATTTCTGAAGTGTTACAGCCAGGCCAATCCTCCACAAGAGGAGACGGTAATTTTTTTAGGAAAGTTCCTGTAGACCAGTGGTCACTTCGCTCCAAGAGCGTATCACTTTACCTTTGTAATTCATTAAGCGCTCTATTTGTGGATGGGCTAGGGTTTAGCCTCAGGAAGTTCTGCTTTAAGTTGAGATGAGTGAGGTCTTGGCTATAAAACAGGTTGGCAGGCAGGTGCTCCAGGCTGCAGCATGAAAGATCCACTGAGCTTATGCGTTGTGATGCAACCTGGAAGTCAAGAGGCACACCAATATGTTAATACTCTAATAAAACAAGAACGTTTCCTTCACCCCTACTAGCACATGATAAACTGTTTTTAAACACAGCAGGAGTCAGTGTCAAGCATAGCTGATCTAACACAGTTTACATCATTGCTGTAAGTTATGCCGTTATCTCTTGCTTTGCCTCAGTGCTAGAACCAGGTCCACAGATGGCTAGCAGGGGGAAAAACACGAAGATTTGTCAAGCTAAACAAGTTAAATAGATTAGTTTTCATCAATGAAGTTATGCGATACTCTACAACCAGAAAAAAAAAAAAAGACAGATAAGAGATCTGACGGAAACTTTAGTTTAGCCCTTTTGTTAGCAAGTAACATCAGCAAAAACATAGTGCAGAAGTCTTCTACATGGCTGTGGGACTGGTCAGTATGCCAAAGTGAGTGGAGGCGAGGGGTGACAGTGATCATCCTATCTCGGTTTCAAGGGTCAAAAGCAGCTATTAAATGACAGAAGAAATAGTTATCCCATTTTTTTCTCCAAAAAGATATAAATATCACAGCAGCAGCAAAGCACCAAGCACTCATCTCTTGTCAATGAATTAGAAAACTGACCAACAGTGATTAAAATGTGACAAATAAAATTGAGATTTGGGGGTTTAACACTTTTTTCTAGAAAGAGGAAGGTAAAACATACACAGTTGATAGAGGCTAAGGAAATCATACCACCTGGTACTACATATATCTAGCATCATTCCAGATACCTATAGGCAACAAATTCAAGTAACAGCAACTCTGCCCCTTACCAAATCTCTAGGATACAGCTGGGTGAACTACATCCTGTTCCTTTACTTATTTACTAGTCTTTATTAACAACAACAAAAAAAAAAGACCAAAAAATACACCAACAACAAAACCACACACCCCCCCCCCCAAGAAAAAAAACAAAACACCAAAATACCCTAAACCAACACTGCAACATAGAACTCTTGAATTTTCTGTCCAATACTATTAAAAATACCCTTCCCTAAAGCAGAGTCCTGAAGCTAGTTACATGACAAAACACCACCACACAGTAGTACAAGGCAGCAAGGATGGTGGGCAAGGAAGAGAGGTCAGATTCTAGAAGGACAAGAGGTGTTGCTGGAGCAGACACAGCTTAGATCAAAGGAGGAGAAGCGAACAACTTCACCACCATTTCAGAATTCTGGGACTGCACAAACAGTGCTCAAACGGTACGTGTTCTGTCCGCTGCTCACTGCAAGAGAAGCTACAATTTCATTTTGTCATTAGTGCTTTTATTGACCTCACATGCTAGGATTCTGGAAGTACACACGCCATGTCTAAGGGACAAAAAGAGAAAAAAACAACCCAACTCCTAATCAATGCCCAGTAACAGTCTGTAAGTGATTCTGAACTCTGATAAGGAGACACCACCCAACCTTCTGGGCAGAGATACAGCCCTTGCCATGGAGTACCCTGAACCTAGAGACATGTTTTGCTGGCATAAGTGAAGCAGCTTGCCACTGAAAGGAAGGCCAAGGATTTTTTTCTTCCATTTTTCCTCTCTAGTACAAGCTACACAGGCCTCAGGATAAGTGATCTCTATTATAAACACACAGCCATAAGCTTCGAGAGGAACAGACGGTGCAGTGTTTTTCTCTAATGCGACCGTTAATAATCCAGTCCTCCCACATCCATTAAAATGCTCGAATTTTTGTTACTCAATTAGTTTAGTCCTTTTGTTACTGTAGCTACTATTTTTCTTCCCCTTGTAGTATTAGGCAAAAATTATTCATATGCTATTCTAAGCAGTCATTTCTGAAAGCCAGGTATTCGGTCTATTTATGGAGCCAGAACCTGCCCAGTATGGTACAGTTCTCATCACAATCAAAACAAAAGAGATGAAAAAGCGCTGACACCTGTTAAATTAAAAAGGAGAATGTGTAATTTCAGGTGTAACTCTAACATACACTGTTGCTTCAACTACTTGTTTGGAATGTGATATGAGCACTAACAAGCAGCCCAGCAGTGCTTAGCAAGACATGTCATGCTAAAAATATCTAAAGTACCAGAACCAGTAACCCTTTGAACCATGATAAAGTAACTGAACAAATCCAAATTCTACTCGGCTCAAAAAAGGACACAATACCTTTCTTAGAATCACCAAGCCCTATGAAAAAAAATCCAGTTAAAAGTAATTTTGTTTTTACAAGTTGGATGTTCTTGTTATTTGTTGTTTGCTTGTTGGTTTTTTTTTTAAAGGAATCACTTTGTTATACCAAGAATTTCATGCAATTGACACATATTCAATGATGCCTCTACCACAGCGATAACTGTAAAAGTTAAAACCACCTTTTAGAAGGTGTTAGTTCTGGAATCAACTATAGTTTTATAGAAGTCTTTGTTAACAAAACAGTATTCCAAGAATTAACTTCTGAATCGTCACAAGGAATACTCATATAAACACACACAGTTACTCTCACAGGCAGGGATAAAGACTTTTCTCTTTTCATTGCTCAATACTGTTCTGTACCAAAATCCTAGAAAATAGAAGAACAAGATGAAAAACAAAAGAGTGACAAACAAGAACAACCTCTTAACAATACTTTCTTTGGTTCACCAGAAACTTTCATCAGTTGTTTTGGAGTATTGAAATTCTGAAATCATTATTCCTAAGTTGAACAATAAAGGGATATTTCAATGTCACAGTTGTCTTCAATTGACTTAAATGCAGTAAGACGGTGCATGTGCGTGTTTGCTGTTGTTGATTAAGAGCAAAGCATTTTTCTAAAAGATGATACATGTTTTAATAAAGCATCAGGTTTCCTTGACTACTCCTTGACTTACTGTGGGGAATCACTGCAGAAATACGCTGATAAAGGGTAAGAAAATGCTGACTAGAACATCCCTTATAGTCAACGAATAAAAAACATCTGAAAGAAGGAACATTATCTGCAGGAAGTAGGGTTTCCACTAGAAAAAAAAAAACACCAAACAAAACAAAACCAACCCAAGACATTCCACTGTAAGTAAATATGCCAAAAAGTTAATATGGGCTGGGTTCAACAGACCCGTGCTCCTACAAAAATACGGAAGAGTCAATGTGGTAGCAATGCCAGAGGGAAAGGCATTCTAGCTGTATATGGAACCCATATCAAGGCTCATAATAGCTTATTTGGTGTTTTCTTTTGGAAAACTTGAAAGTATAGCTGTTTTACCATTGTAATACTAAAGAAGTAGGAACAGGATACAGCCAAATGCAATGCTGCACATAAAACTGCAATATCCAAAGACGACTTTTTTTCTCCAGCTCCTGGTGCAACCTGTTATGCAGCCCTGGCCTACAGTGTTTTAAGTTTGGAGTTTCCTCCCCTCCTCCCTTTGGTCTCCATGTGCGTATGGCATCCTGAAGTGTAGTTTTGAAGAAATGGTACGCAACTATAGGACATGTACTACAAAGAACCCTGGATCTACCCACTGTAGACACCAAAAAGCTGTCATCGTGCTTTTAATTTTTCCCCAGCAGCAATAAAATGCAGTTTTATTCTGTGAACACCACCCCCCAGGTAATGCTGCCGGAGAGCTCTCTCCCTCCCTCAGGCAGTACACCTTCTGCTACTCCCCACCTAAGACCTGCACATGTGGCAAAGAACTAGGAGTCTCCCAAATATGAAAACTCATCTTTAAACAAGTTACTTGTGCCAGAATAGCACTTACAAGTGTAAACAATGATTCAGAAAAGCCAGCAGCCCCTTAAAGAAAAAAGGTTTTGTCAAGGTGTTCCGATTTTTACTTTTTTTCTTCTTTTTAACGGTATTTAAAGACTAGTGAAAATACGGTATGTGTTCACTGTAAATCTTTAGCAGTTGGCAACAAAAATACAGAAAAATATTTGTATCAACCAATATTCTTCCCTCTTCTTGCTACACAGGGCTAAAAAACCACTTTGCTTTGTCCATCAGTATAATGCCACCTCTGTCACCAAGCTATGCAACAAGACTGATTACCGTCTTTGTTTTAAAGCCTTGGCTATACTACAAAAATGATCTGTTGCTGACAATGGATGTCAGCAATGGACACAGCTGAACCCAGCTGTATGGACAAACACAAGCCTTGTTTACACAAGGACATCTTTTGGTGTGACCTGTGGTGTGAATTTAAACCAACGTAATTATGTCTTTTTCCTGTTTACCCTCATCCCGTTCCCTATAGCTCTATTCAGATAAGAAATTACTATTTAGGACTTCAACAGAAGACAATTAAAATAACTAAACAGCCCACACGGTAAAGGCAGCCAAATTCCCAGTCTGTTTGAACTGAGTTGATGATGTTAAATTACACCTGCTGTAGACATGCTAATGCAAAGGCAGTGTAATTTTTCTCCTTTAGGATTTGTTTTTAAACAGTTCGATAATCATCACATCCCACCAATGCATGCATAAGGCTTAACTAAACAGTGATACATATACTTGAAATATCTAAGTAACCACTTAGCACAAACAGGTTCTCCTCAAAATCAACTTTGCTTCAAATCCTAATCCTCCTTTCTATTCAAACATCAAAGCCCTGCTTGGCAGAGAGGCCTCCCTCTGCTGAGCTGAACTCCACAGCCAGGAAACACATCGGTGCCCTCAGCCGCAGTCAAGAGCTGAGGAAATGTTCAGACTGGTAAACAAGCTAATGCCAAAAACCTTAATGAAAGAGGGAGGAAGAATAAGCAAAAAAAGGTTTTATTTTTCTTTAAAGCCATATATTTTCATTTTTAAATGATAGCTTTTAAAATGGGTGCAGTCCAAAGGGTGAAAAGGTAATGGCTTTTCTGGCCTTTCCTTTTTTTTTTTATTTGTTTTGTTGTTTTTTTTAACATTGTTAGATACATTCTAACTCAAGCTAAGGGCCTTGCAAAGAAAAGATAAAACTCAGCAGAAGCTTGAAAACGTCAGTCAGATTTACAAACCCAACAGGCAATGCCATAGCTAAGAGCTGTAATTGCCTGTTAAGACGAAGGGCAGGACCGCATGCTGGTGTGGCAGCATTCACAGGGCACGTGCCTCTCACGCCACCTCTCCTCTGCAGGCAACGTAGCCAAAAGCCTCTGGTGCAAACGCCTCATACTATTGAGACTCAGGGGCATGATGATTATTTAACTTGTCCCTGCTCTCCTCAGCTCTGACCAGAGCCTTATATAGCACACAGAAATAGCTCACTTCTACTTTTGGCCCTTGTGCAAAGCTGTAACAACTTAACTGAAAACAGTAGAAGCAAATGTGTGTGGGGAAGACGAAACATGGAGGTAATGAAGCAGAAATTGCCCTCTTTTACCCTTTGTGATAGGAGTCCAGAAGAAATTTCATAGACATGAAAGTCAGTGTCCCAGGTTTAGTGTCAAGATCTTGAAAGAGAGAATTTGTAAAAAAAGTGACATTTGTCACCTGTTGTTTGGAAATGTTTGGTACTACCTAAGTCATCACCAGAATATGAGTATTTTTGCTCTTCTTTTAGAGACCAGGTACTGGTATCAATGTTACACAGGGAGTGATAGCAACACCGTTACTTTGGTGGTAGTCACGCTGGGATGTTCACACTGATAAGATCCCTGCAAGGACAAGTTGCAACCTGGAGTTAAGGGACAGTAATTAGCTGTAACATTAAGCTACTTATAACTCAGATATGTGAATCTCCATTTGGTGGAGAAATGAATATTAGCACCCTTAAAACAGCGTGACTGAGAACAATTCATCTGCACATATTACAAAAGAGGTGACAGTCTCACAAAAAACACATACCCCTTTTTCTTCTTACAACTTGTGTTAGGCTTAATTTTTTATGAAGACAAGCTGCCGTACTGCCAGCAAGCAGACTTTGCAATGAGCAGCCCTCCAGCAAAGACCTTCTTTCAGCATTTACTATAGATTTCAGACTGCTGCCAGTGAGACTTTCAATAGTTGTTCACTTGTCTGAGTCTCCTCAGTCCCACGTGGAGAGAGTTGTGGGGTTTTGTTTGTTTTAAAGAAGAGGTTATGCTAGGTCCTCAGTTTCTAACCTAGGTTCTCCTAACAGAGCTGCATCATATGGATTAATTCTACAGTGAGATAAACTCTCTTCATGCCACTATTTCAGAGCAACTCAGAAAGGCCTTCTGTCCCAAGTGTTTTATAATTCAAACAATCATGAATATGGCTCTACTGGCCCAAGGCCTAAAACTGGTCTCCAGCACTTATTCCCTGTTCTCCCTGGAGACCTTCCTCCTTCTCCCACTGACTACAGAAGCCACCTAAGGAGACCAAACATCCCTAAAATTAGTTTTTGCTAATAATGCCTCTCTTTTATTCCTCCCTGCTACGCTTCACTTGGAAAGGCTGCCAGTGTTACAGCCATTCAGTTTCAAGACTGACTCAGTTACCACCTTATAAGTACTGAAGTATTGTGGAAAATGTCAGACCCTGCAACCCCCTCCAGTCTCATGGGATCCATTCACCACAGACACTTAGCTCCCCTGAGCATCATTAAGAGTAAAGCTACACCCCCCTGCTCACTCCCACCCCTCTACCCCCAGAGATTCCCCAGAACACTTTGGGATCCTCCTGGATTGAACACACATTGAAAGGCACCATCTGCGACACCTCACTGAGCTTCTAGCTGTAAGCCACGACAATGCTTTCCTGTATTTATGCTAGAGCTGCACAAATTCAGCTTCAATAATATCAGAACCTGATTTAGAGACTTCGAAAAGCTTTACCTGAAAGCTATTCCAGATGTGTGGGCGATACTTAGTTTTCCGTTCTCACTCTTGGCTGCAATACTTCAATAACTACTGTATTATTGACTGAAGGCAGCAAGTCCAAAACAAGGACCACAGACACTCTGAATTTCAGCACGGAAAAAGAGAAGATTAAAATAGTGAACCTATAGTTTGGCTAGAACTGAAATTAAGAAAAAAGCTTGAAGTCACAAGTTACACTGCTTTGGAAACAGCCAAACTATTTTGACATGGAAAACTAACCAGCTGAGCCAAAACACCAAGCTTCCCTCCCAAACCATTAAGAGAGACTAGAATGAAACACACTCAGAAGTTCATTTCCAAAACATCAATTAACCTCTAAAAACAAAAAGCACAAAATAATAGGTTTTGTGGGGAAAAAGGAGGAGGAACACTTTCAAGTGTTACCATCAAAAGAGAAACAAAATTGGCTTTAGGTTTGCTTTGCCCTATCTTCTGCTTTCAGACTTGACATGACAAGAAGCCACCCATAGCAAGAATGACCAGATATGACCGCAGAGCAAAGGTCCCAAATAGTGAAGATTGCACACACACAAAAAAGGAAGTCAAGTTCCACACGGAAACCAGAGGTTTGTTTATGTTTGAATACTTGTAATCACCGCTAAAAGGAAGCTGTGGGCTTATTTTTAGGGATCTATTTTTAGAGAAAGCATTATCTCAATATTGTCATTTTATGGTATTAGAGGAAAAAATGGTTTCCTTTTACTAAACTTAAGAGTCATCACGTTTCCTGTAAGTAAGAATCAGCTCAGGAAAAAAACCACTGAAAAATGAGAAAATCTTTCAGGGTTCTTTTTTCTTCACCAGGCATTGAATCAACAGTTGCAAACAGGCTAATGATGCTTCTTAGTCTCACAAATTTGAAGAAGCCTGGATAGTTGTTGTCCTCAAAGAAAACAAGCTTTTTGCGGAGCCTTGGATTTGGCTAAAGGCTACTTTCAAACAACGCTGCTGACGTTGGCATTACGCTAAACTCATTTTTAGGTCATACTAGCGTAGAGTAGTATACAGAGACTCATTTTCAAGCCTTCAGGTGCTACTGACATAAGAAACAGACCAACTACTGCAGGGTCACCCTCTCAGTGATCAGCACATCCCTGACCTCCAACCTGTCCCCAACACACACACACAAATACCGTAGCCCAGAATCACGGTGGTACATTCAAACACACGGAATGAGACCACGAAGTTGTAAGAAAATGTCAGAAATTACTAACTGCAACACAAATAGTTTATTGCACACAATTCTCTGTAGAATTATCAAAAAGTAATAGCCAATAGCCAAAGGTAAAAGCAAAATTATGCATCTAGAAATTCAGATCTTATGGAAACTAAGGCAAAGTTCTCTGTTGTTTTCCTCCAGAAGAGGGATATCCATTGCTTAGGAGGCTAAGCAGACACATGGAGAGGAGATACGGCATCCAGTGTCTTCAAAGTATAAATTTGGCAGCACTATAACAAGTAACATCCCAAATAACTTAGAATAAACTACTTCATCCTTACATATTACTTTTTCCCCTGCACTTGCCATTGGCACCCCTCTGTGGTCAACACTTTGGAAAAAGGTATTCTGAGCTGGTTCTGACCAGTAAACATTAGAAAAGCCCGTCCTTTATGCCTCTACAGAAAACTGAGGTCTGGTAATAACAATTCTGGCAATGATGAACTCTGTAAAGATGTTACAGCTCATTATAGTACCTATAAACACATATGAAACAGGTCAATCAGCTAGTGGGTAAGCCAAGGCAAGTACACTGTAGGGCTAATTTAATCATGAGACTAGTGCCTTCGAGCATTCTTTACAGGGTGAAGGCTGTATTTTGTATTTAAAAGCTCCGCAAAGTTTGTTTTTCACACTGAAGTTGGAATCTGCACTTCAGTCTTTCTCGTTCTTGACCATGCCTGATATGAGAAAGTCAGATGTTAGCATCTGACAGTATCTGAAATAAAGACGAATTTGTATGTACAAGTGGAGATGGCTTACCACCTGTCACTTTAATTAATGAGCAGAATCTTCTGTTCTGAAGGAAAAGGCAGTCCTACAGCTGATTATCTTTCACTAGCTCAAAGGTGGATGAAGCACGACTGAAAAGCAGGTACTTCACTAATCACTAACACTCAACTGTTGCTCACTGCATTTCCTCAGCACCATTCCTGTAAAACACTTGCACGAGCGGATCATCTCGGTCTCCTATTTTGGAAATATATTTGCAGAACTGCAATCAAGTTCAGGAATTAATTTTTAAATTCTACAGAATTCATTTATATAAATATGGTCTGTAACACCAAGCTTGTGTGCAGTCAGAATTCAGATCTTTTTTCCTCAACAGAAATAAAAATCACATTACTAGAGTCATAGATCAGCTTCATCCTCTTCACATGGTCAGCCTCACACTTCAGAAACATAGTCCCTGAACACAATTGTCAAACTTGTACTGAAAAAAATAGTTAGAAGACTCAGGCAGCTGGTCAGAACTAGGTAACTTTAGAGAAAAAAAAGCTAAATAATTAATTTTGCACTGCTGCTCCAGATAAGTTCAGGAAAGATGGAGAGACTACTGCTGTAAAGACTCCTGCATTACTTGTATAGTATAAACTAAATTAAAATGTGTTTTTATTTTCTGATAGTTTCACAGTGCAAGTAAATGTATGAAGACAACATTCTGTGATGACATGAAAGGAGTAAGACCAACATGGCAGCACGCCCTCCTCCCTTAAATGTGCCATTCTTCCTATTTTTAGCACTTTTGAAACATAGTATTGTATTGGGTTTGTGTGGCAGGGTTTTGCTAGCCAGGTGGCTACAGGGGTGGCTTCTGTGAGAAGCTGCTAGAAGCTTCCCCTATGTCCCATAGAGCCAATGCCAGCCTGCTCCAAGACGGACCTGCCGCTGGCCAAGGCTGAGCCCATCAGCGACGGTGGTAGCGCCTCTGGGACAACGTATTTAAGAAGGGGACGGGACGGGACACGGAAACTGCGCAACTGCAGCCGAAGTGAAAAGTGAGAATATGTGAGAAGAACAACTCTGCAGTCACCCAGGTCAGTGAAGGAGAGGGAGGAGGTGGCTCCAAGTGCTGGAGCAGATTGCCCTGCAGCCTGTGGTGAACACCATGGTGAGGCAGGCTGTCCCCCTGCAGCCCAGGGAAGGTAACAGTGGAGCAGATATCCACCTGCAGCCCGTGGAGGACCCCATGCCAGAGCAGGTGGATGCCCAAAGGAAGCTGTGACCCTGTGTGAAGCCTGCACTGGCACAGGCTCCTGGCAGGACCTGTGGGCCTGTGCAGAGAAGAGCCCACGCTGGAGCAGGTTTGCTGGCAGGACTTGTGACCCCGTGGGGGACCTACGCTGGAGCAGTCTGTTCCTGAAGGACTGCATGCCAGGGAACCGACCCACGCTGGAGCAGTTAATGAAGAACTGTAGCCCATGGGAAGGACCCACGTTGGAGAAGTTTGTGGAGGACTGTCTCCCATGGGAGGGACCCCATGCTGGAGCAGGGGAAGAGTGTGAAGAGTCTTCCCCGTGTGGAGGAAGGAGCGGCAGAGACAACGTGTGATGACCTGACTACAAACCCCATTCCCCTTCCCCCTGCACCACTATGGGAGAGGTGGTAGAGGAAATCAGGAGTGAAGTTAAGCCTTGGAAGAAGGTGTTTTAAGATTTAGTTTTTTATTACTCATCATCCTACTCTGATTTGATTGTTAATAAGTTAAACTAATTCCCCCTTATCTCGAAGCATGAGCCTTTCGTTGTATTTTCTCCCCCCCGTCCAGCTGAGGAGGGGGAGTGATAGAGTGGCTTTGGTGGGCACCTGGTGTCCAGCCAGGGTCCACCCACCACAAATGTACGCTAACATCATAATTTAGTCTCTCCTTTTTCACAGCAGGCTAGGGTCATCCGGAACACCACACGCACTCCCATTGCAGTCTTGAAAACAAAGGTGACTGAAACAGGGAAGGGAAAATACAATGGCATGCAGGAGAAAACTCTTACGTTTGATATTTTTTAAACCAAGGATCTCTTTTTGGCTATTCCTCATATTTTAAACAGGAAGGTTCTTTTGTGCATAGGTGCAAATCCATCCTGGCACCTAAGCCCTACACAACAGCTTATTCCCCACTAAACACACTGTCATTACAGCCACAACTGTACAACTAAGCCTGTGAAGTGGTCACTGGTGTGCACACACACGGCTGCGTGCCTGTACATCTCTACCTATCGACATGGATAGTGCAGCCACGCACAGGCAGCTTATGTGAGGCAGTCATGCATTATTTATAGCCCTTGCCTCTCATCACCTCTTTTCCTCTACCAGCCCAGTTGAACCAAGCACTAAAGCAGGAAACAATTGTCACATGAAGCTGTTGACATACTTCCTGCTCTTCTAAAGCCACAGGGGGAGAAGTTCTGCAGGGTCAGATAACCCATCTCAGCACGCCCAGCAATGCACGCTATTTCCAAGAAGATAAAATTCTGTACTACGTCCCTCCTTAAGCTCTGCAATACTGAATTTCTGAAGCAGACATTGACATCCCGTTCAAATTGTATGCCTTGGAACATGGAGTTCTGATAACCCTTTTTACTCTGGCCAAACCATCCATGTCATGAGTTGTGTAGTAGTCAACATTTACACAGCAATTTCACATGTTGAAAAACATTAAACTAAGTTTAGCTGTTAGAAGTGCCAAAGAGCAGGAGCTTGCTACCACACCCCAAATACAAGCCTCACGACAGCAAGTTCCACCACTCAGTAAACACCTTACACATAAAACCTCTCTCTCTTCTGCTGCATTAATGGTGTAGCTTTTTAGGTGTTGGAACTGGCAAATGAGGAAACAGTGAAGAGGGCGTGACGAGGGCTTAACTGTAGCACATTCTTTGTCCATCCTTTCACATTTGACATTCAAGTAGTAAACAGTTGCAGATCAGAATTGCTCAGCAAGTAATTTTGAGCGAGTTCCAAAACCATCATGCCATCTTTACATAGACAAAATTCTTTAAAGCCATGAAAATGTCCCTTTCTTCCCCTTCCACTCCCCTCCCAGTTGCATCAGCTTATTTTTCAATATTGGGCAAAAGAACGAACATATTAGATCACAAAGGACAAATTTTTTCTTGTTGTTTTCCTTCTGAGCTTCCTTAATTAGGACTCCCGTATTTGGAAAGTAAAAGGAAAGAAATGCACTGTGGTATAGCACTTTCAATATTAACGAACAAACCACATATCCAGCTTTTAAAAATATTCTGTTTGAGGCTAAATCAGCATATCTAAAAGTGACCTATTTGGAGTAAGTATGTCACCAAGTTTGATATTTAGGTCAGTATTTGTGCAATAATTCCAGTCCATCCTGAAAACGGCAGTTCTGTTCACCTCAGGACACACACATACAGGGAAACTGACCTGAACACCTATTCACAAACCCCTTGCAAAAATTTACTGGGGGAGAGCACGAGAGCTGTCTTGGCTAAGATAGATTTCACTGTTAGAATGAATCAGATTATACAGGACCGATGCTCATTTGTAATTACATTGAGCTCAAGTCTCTGCAAACACAAATTCAAAACTTCTCTAGCATACATATATTTATTGCAGGAGTGATGCGTTGGGATTTGCCTCATTCTGGAACACCACTAAACGGTCAACTTTGCCAATATTCTGTGGGGAGAAAGACTGCAGAGCAAGCATTCTTTGCAAAGTCTCCTTTCAAGATTAAGCTTGTTGCTTAGAAGTTAAAATAACATCATCTTCTAGCTCTTTTGAAGTTCGCAGAAGACAGACATGAAAATTCTTTTCATAGTTAAAACCTGAATTGAGCAATTTTAATGAAATATTTTACCCAGGGATCTCCTTCTGCATTAAAATTTGTAATTAAAGCTTTCATTACACTTTTAAGTATCAGAAGCCTCAGTTTTCAGCAGCGTTCATCAGGAACCTGAAAGACTGCAGAAAAACTTCCACTGAACATAAGTTAACACGAATGTCAGTTTCAAAACAAATGCCACTAAATAACATCTACATTTAAAATAGTCTTAAATATTATTCATACTAATTCACAAAAGTGCAAGTACTATATAAACCCCCACGATTAAAGAGAATCTGTAAGCATCATGTGACCTAGCCCATAACAAGCAACTAGAAGCTCAGAGTGAGAGAACCATAGCATTTCCCTTCCTAAATTTGCTTGCCTTTAGACCTACAATGCTTTGCATGGTATCTTTTGGGTTAGCAAGAATATTTCAACTGCTTTGAACTCGAGCAGCTTCCGAACACCTGAGGCAGGGTATCTCAGATAAACGTTGGGGTTTTTTCCTGCGTGAGAACACTAGCTTGCCTGAACTACAGAGCTGAAAATGAAACTTTTTCTCATTTATTTGAGCATGTAAATCAGGGACAATGCACCTTACAATTAAGCACTTGGACACGAATACCATCAGCTGGAAGAAATTTGAGTTACTTCTGCAGCATTACTAGTTTCTCTGTTTCTGTTCTTCAGAAACAGTGTTACTGCACAGTACTTCCCACACAACTGCCTTGCATACAATCATGCTTGTCTCTGTTTTTCAGTCTAAGGATAGAAAACCCAAACATTTAAAAAAAAAAAAAAAAGGCAATTTGAAGTACTGTTCCGAAATCCATGAATCCAGAATGCCAAGCCTCAGTTTTTGGGGCTGGGGGTTGGGGAAAATAAAGCATCATTTTTTCCTCTAAGAATGTTTTACCAACAGAAAGAACAGCATAGCAAGCTTCTTCAGTTCTGACAGTCTGAAAAGACACTTGAAACTATGTATTTTCTTTCTACTCTTATATAAGAAAAATGGGAGGATATCATGAGTGCATGGGGATATGTTCTCATGCTGGCTATCATCCCAACGCTGTTAGTCATTTGGGTGAACCAGAGAGAAAGAGAGAAGCACAGCATGGCACAGAACAAGCTCATGCTGCCAGTAATTCAGAGGGGGTTTCTGGCCATTTATCTCTACTTCTGAAGTTCATTGTTTGCCACTGTTTTTCTCACTCATTAGATTTGCCTTTCATTTATCTGATGTCAAAGCCTCTGGAGATGAAAGGGCGCTACTCTCCCAGAGAGCGCCACAAAGCACCAAGAACTCAAAAACCTGATAGACCATGCCTCACCGTCTCATAAAACATGCCTTGGGGATTTTTACCTTGAGGCTTAACAGACCTGAGCAGGGATGCCAAAACAGTGTCTTTAAAAATTTTAAAGCTTACTTTAAAAAAAACCTAAAGGACATTTTAAATGATGTGTGTGTTGGGAGGTGCAAGTGTTACTGCTCAAATAGTTTGACATAATAATCAAACCTCTTAAAAAAAGCCCACAATCCAGGCTTTACCACTGGCAATAAGCTGGATAACACATTATTGGAATCTAAAAAGACAGAACAGATCTAGAGTGCCATAAGTATCTCTAAGTAATACTACATAAAACCATGTTGCTTTGCCATAACAAAGAGCATGAACAGACAGCTCTATGATGCATAAAACTAAGGGACAGTTTAGGCCCACCTAGAAAACCAGAGAGTGCTGACAGCACAGCAAGAGAACCTGCGTGTTAAAAATAAAATATGAAAAAATCAGATAAATAAATTACTTCAGAGATGATTTATCAAAAAAGTGCCAGCGATTAAAAGACAACACAGGTAATTGCAAAGACAACCTTTCAACAACAAAAACTGGAACTGAGGACCTAATCTCCCATAATAAATTGTGCTCTAAGCACAGTATAAAATTTAGTTTATGAAGGCTCTAGTTAGTATTTTAAGCATTTTCTTATTAAAAAAAAGAAATCAAACAGTTGTAAAACTAAAGAAAGATTCAGCAACATTTCAAGTAAGATAAAAAAATTCCTTAATTCTAAGAACTTATTTAATCTTTAGGCTCTGTGTAGGGAATTAATTAAAAAAAATTCGGACACTATTTTAGGTTTTATTAACACTGAAATAAAGCTTTTTAAACGTAAATTTTGAGAGTTGTATTTGTCATCCTTTTTGTTCTAATGATCTCACTCCATCCGTCTGGCTGGATCGTGATGATAAAAGGGAGCAAGTCCAGCACAGCACTTTGCTTACGTAACCATGGTAGAAAGAAGTCTTAGTATAAACACAGAAAAATTCACCTCTCTATTGCCTGTTATCAAGAGCTCCCAAACTGAGGTTTTTTTGTGCGCCACTAACAGCAGTAGGAGTTCATGATAATGAACCCAGAAGAACGACTACATCACTGCATGGAGAACACAGAACTGGGGGAAACACTACAAACATCCCATTCAGGCAGGAGTTAGCACTGTTCTCACCTTTGATGCTTGACGAAGCCATCGCAAATACTCAGTGAAGTTATCGAAACAAATGTAGTAGGTCTGGCTTTGAGGTCCAGAGGAGCTAAATGCTAAACAGTGCTGGTGCTTTTTCACTTCTTCCACCTACAGTAGAGACACAAAACTGTTAGTGAAAGAGTCAAAAGCCTCTTTACAGACCTCCCCAGGGCAAAGTTAAAGTGTGCCCAAAAGAAAGCTCTTCAAGTAGAGTCAGACTAACCCTCTCAATCACTCAAGCTGGATCTTGGCTGTCAAATATTCATGAAATCTACACAAGGAAGGAATAAGAACAGAAGGATGAAGGAACCAAAGGAGCAAAACACCAAAAACGTCAATATTTTAAGAGAGACTTAGCACCATAAAAGGTTTCCCAGTGAAACATATTTAAGGCTGTCTTTATACAGCTTAAAGAAGTACAATTTATACCCCTGGTTATTAAAAACAGGCTTAACAAAATGCTTCTCTTACAGCCCAATTAAATTCTTTGGCATTTCTCAACTTGCTAAAAAACACCCAGAATACATCATTCTGCTACCATACATGAGAAGTCCCACACAACTTATGGTCTCAGTGTTCAGCACTGCATTCTGGAAAGCCTTTGCAAACCAGGAAGTGCAGAGTATTTATGGGGTTGAGGAAGAATATTTTTGAGTGCTAATTTAAAAAACACTTAGTTCTGTGCCAAGCATCCTCCTCCCAAGCTTTGTCAGCAGAACCCCTGAGTACATTTTTCTCAGCTTGTTTCTCCTTTTCTTTTAAAATTTGTTGTCAACTTTCTGCTTAACACAGTCTGCATGTTTTACATTACACGAGGCATTTCTGTGCAAAAACAACTTAGACATTCCATGCTAAGCAATTACAAATGGCACACGATCTCTACTCTTCTTAAATTTTTTTTTTTAAAAAAAACTTTTCTCATCTCAAAGATAAGGCCGATGGGGACCTCAATCCTATCCTCTCCAGTGTACTACAGCCAGGAATACAATTCACTGTCAGAGTAATAATGAATCAACTTTAGTCTACATATGAAGCTTTTTTTATCTCCCAATGACTTTTAAGAATTAAACTTATCAGTATGCAATGTAAAAGAATGCTACTTCAGGTGTCTATTCACCCTCAAGCTAATGATTCTCTTCCCATTACCTTAGCTAATCAATCCAATAATAGTGTTCTGAAACACTGGGCTGAAATAGTAATGTTGTAGTCTTACTGTCTTCACTAAGGTTTCACAGAATCACAGAATGGTTGAGGTGGGAAGGGACCTCTGGAGGTCATCTGGTCCAACGCCCCTACTCAAGCAGGGCCACCTAGAGCTATTTAACCAGGACTGTGTCCAAATGGCTTTTGAATATCTCCAAGGAGGGAGACTCCACAACCTCTCTGGGCAACGTATGCCAGAGCTCAGTCACCCTTACAGTGAAAAAAGTTTTCCTTGTGTTCAGACTGGACCTCCTGTGTTTCAGATGTAATCAATCAGAAAACAGTCCAGTTTCAGCTTTTCACAAGTAAAAATGTTAGTTGCTCTTAGCTTGCATGAGACCACAACTCATACAATGCTGAGCACTCAGAAAACCCCGATGTTGAAAATAAGCCCCTGCCCTTATTGCTTAACTTTCAGACCTTAGAGTAACCCAGCATGGATAAAAACTGGATGAAGAGGCGTGGCACAGATCACACACAGTACAGGTGCACGTATCCTTTGGCTGTGTACTATTACACATATAAAACATTTAACACTGCACACATGAAGAGGAAACAATGTGTTGCCTTTGCTTTTCTTTAGCATCTTAATCCAAGTGTTGTAAATTGTGAAATATGACTCTGACCACAATCAACAGTCATTTACATACTTTCATAACCCCATTTACAGAAACAAGCTTTTGAGGGGCTAAGAATCACGATAACTGAATGCAATTTTCTCTGCAAAAAGAGATGGAGGTTAAGCAAGCAAATACATAAAATAAAATATCTTACTTTTCCACCAATTAAAGGGAGGACATGCATCTTTCCAGTCTGACTTTCTTTTACTGATGAGACAATTAGGCATGTTCCACAAAGGATAGCTTGGCGTCTTGTCCATCTGTTGACTGGCAAATGTATTTTCCCTTTCCGAACATTGTACATTCCTGAGAGCTGAATCCGTTCGGAGCTGCCAATGCTGTGGGGCTTTCCTGAAATAGAAACAAAAGCATCCACTTAATCATGGAAAATCTTTGCCTCTTTCACTCAAGTCATCCTGAGACTTTATCAGCAAATTTTTAAACTACAGACTGCAGCATGACAAATAAAACACAGCTTCAAAACCATGCAGGCAGGTAATTTAGTATCAGCTTCAGAACAGGCTTCTTTCATAGGTAGAAGTATGTGACAGGTTGGTATCATGGAGAGTAGACTACAGTCTTGCAGTACACAAAATAATCTGCAATAGTCACAGAAGTACCAATTAATGGGACCAGTCTTCTCTATGGGACCTGGAAATCAAATGTTCATCCTCAGCAGTAATTAACTGGTTACAGCTGAGTTCACATTGACTGTCTGGCAACTGCAAAAGGGGGTGATGTAGTGCATGCTAACCCACACCTTTGCACTTCCACGTCTCTTCTGGGCATCCTTAAGGTCATAGTTTGAATAGCTTCAATAGCTTCCCAAAGAACACATTTCTCTCCAGCCCACCCTGTTCAGTCCAAACCCCACAGCTGAGGTAGTGCCCTCAGCCACAACATAAACAGATGCAACCCAGATGAAACCCCTCAAAGACCCTGCTTCAGTCCGAGCAGAGCTTTGGAAAGAGTGAAGCTCTTTTGTCTGTATTGCAATGAATTCACTATTTATAATAATTCATATTATTAAGCAAGACTGCCAATTAGACCAAATCTGTTAAATGACTGTAAATGCCTCAGATTCTACTAATGTAATCTATTAGTAAGGTTCTGCTCTATAGAAACCATCATTAAGAGTGGCAACACAGAGACAAGCATCTCTTGTCTCTACTCTTACAGGACCATGATTTTTAGGGGATGAACAGAAAGCAGCACAATTTACTCATTCTAATCTGAAGTATTTATCCACATCAAGTTACTCTCTCAATCTTTAGGCATTCCAGCCCAGATCTGAGTCATCCAAATATACTAAGTCTTCTGCAATCAGAGACAAGAGGTAACCACATTCAGGTTAAACGAGTTGAAGTTTCTGGAAGAATACCAGTGTTGGTGAAACTTTGGAAGACAGCTCCTCTGGATAAACAAAGCAAAGGCTACGTTAATTCCAAGTAACTTCCCCATTATGATAAAAGATAAATCACTCCTTTTCCTACACTAATCTTTACCCAAATTCTTAAAAAAAAAAACTCAAGGAATTAATGACCAGTTAGGACTCCAGAAAAGCAGAGAGTTGATCCTGCCTAACCCTGATATTTCAGACCTGTGCCAATTAAACTGCAGCGATGACAAGTGCTGTACACTATTACTCCAACTTGCTAGTACTCCTGCTTTTATGACAGCTCATTTGTCTCAATGAGTCTGCTCTTGCCTTCAAATTATCCATGGGAAGAGAGAAGACACCTACCACATGGCCTACCCACTGCCATTCTCCCACCCTGCCTACCCTGTGCCAATTCTTGCCCTTATCTTTAAAACCAGCTTCCTTGAATCTTCCTGCTGGTTTAATGAGCCAAGGCTTGGCATAGTTACCCTCAAGCCTTGCTCTGCTCTAATAAACACTAGCATTTAGGCTACCGATGTCTGCCAGTTTGGATCTGAAGGAACATCACTGTTGCTTGAAGCTAAAAACCTGAAACTTTAATGCCTGCAAGGTATCAGCATCTAATACAGAAATAGCCGCCCCAAGAAAGCAGTCATTTCACTGCCAAGCGAATTTAAATCCAAGAACAGAAGCTGTGGATAAACACGTTGCCCAACAAAATAGAGGGGAACAGGGGATGTCCATTCTACACAAAGCTACAGAAAAACAGATAGGGAATACAAGTGAGTAAAATACAGCAACTCAGCCTTAATTAAACACAAAAGCTGACTCAAACTTTACATTTGGAATATGAAAAATGTGGTTGCAACAATAAAATCTCTTTAATCGAGCAAAAAGTGCCAGATAAGTATTAATAGTATGGTTGTATAAGCAATAGTTGTCAGGTGTGTGGGTAGTTTCACCTCAAAAATGATGTTTTACAGTCATCTTCCGGAACCTGTTTCTGGCTGTATACTCTGATTTCACTGGAAAAAGCACAGCCCACCGCTGACTGAACCCCTTAGGACTGCAAAGCACAACCTCAATCCCTTGGGAAGCCAAGCTCATTTAGCATTTCAGTATAGCCAAATGCAACTTTACCTATCCAGGAACAAAGGGTATAATTCACACTTAATATGGGCAGGCTTGTGTCCTGGAAAACACCAAGCCTCAGAAGTTCTTCAGAATTATGTGGCTAACAAAGAGGACGAGCTCCTGCTACAGTGCGGCAGCCAAGAGGCTTGGCAGGAAACACAACAGCATTCAGGAGCAACAGAGAAGTAATGTTACCCTGCCCAGTCTAGTGGTAAAACAACTACCACAGTGGGTGCCCACACTTCAAAGGGTGCTGAAAAATTAGTTTTCAGAAAAATTATGGAGTGGGGGTGGGGGAGGAAATCAGAAGCCTGAGAAACCTGCTTCCTAAGACCAGACTCTCTTGGACTAGCTCCATGAACCTGTAAAACCATGCAGAAGTCTCTAAAAGGCAGTTCTTCAAATTTCTTTCACAGAGTTCGTAAGTCGCAAGTCACAAGTCACAGTAACAATGAGTATTGTCAGTAAATATTTACTAGAAAAGCCAGTACAGAGCCATCACTAGAAGTATTCATGCTAGGTATGAACTGTACTTTCTCTCAGACTTTGGATTTGATGGGAAAGTTACCATGGTAAGAATCTTCAGTTATTCCTACAGAGAGACATAGATAGAGATACAAATACACATGTATATAAAAACTTCTATATAAAATGTATATAAAAATTTTTATATAAACAACAGCCCCTTCAAACTAAGAATTTAAGGTGCTTCTTCCCAGTAAGTACTGCCCCTTGCTACATAAAAGCTAGAAGATTCCCAATGAGAACATACAGAAACAAATTTTGGGCCTATTTCATTAAAGCAAATGGTTTCTCTCTTCCTATTCTTGTCTACTTCACTATATAACCAACCATCTGGTTGGACCAGATGATCTTTCGAGGTCCCTTCCAACCTGGGCTCTTCCACAAGTCTATGATTCTGTAACTTGAAAAACCCATGTTTAATATTGGATCACATGTATTTGCCCGAGACGCAATCTGCTCACATATCATTCAGGTTTTTTTCCTGCTAAAGGTTTGTAATCATTGAGATTTGGGAGTATCACAGTGTTCTATTATCATGCAGGCAGGATGGGGAGGAAGTCAAAACCCATTGGGTTATTTTGATTTTAAGTAGAGGTTCTTCAAGGACATACCAACTAGTCATGGAACCAGATCCCTAAATCCACAGAAGTTTTGCAGGTAACTGTGAGCAAAAGCTGTTTGACAAGAAGCAGCCTTGCTTACTGAAAGATAAACTTGGACAGACTGCAGCTTTAAAGAGCTCAGTTATTTGCTGCCAGGAGAGCATAAAAGCAGGAAAAGTTTAAATGAGAGTAAGCTCTGCCACAACAGAAGTGGGATGGCACTTGGAAACACTGTGAAGTGAATGCAGCACTGGCTGCTCCTTACTCCAGGGAGGAAAACAGCAGGTAGCAGAGTCTCTCACCACCCCACAGCACAGCTGCTGCAAGAGGACTCATCCCTGACATGCTGGGGAGCAGAGGACAAGGAAAGGGCACAGAAGTGTACCTGCCTTTTCTATGGCCTGGAAAATAATAAAGTAAGAAGGCAAATGACCTTTTCTTCCAAGTTTACAGGAGGGATGGGGCAATTTGGACTTCACCGAAATGCCTTCAGGCTAAGAATCAAAGACCACAAATTATGGCATAACCATAGCACCACCTCCAAAAATCAGTTGGCTTTGAGGTAACCTACCAGTGCCAGTAAAAGCATCAGGAATTCTGAGATTACCTTCCTCAACCTGTCTTGCAGACCTCCATCTCAAGATTCAGAAGACAGCACAAGATTCATATTGAGATTTTTCTTCAGTTTTAACTATACCCAAAGGGAGCAGATGCGTTTGCATGGGAACCTGTAATATTATACTGAAGCCAATGCAGATATGCAATACAGTCATGCAGATAAAATGGTAACGATGAACCTTTGTGACTTGAAACACAAATTTGAAACCTGCCAAAAACTTACAAGATAATTATTGTTGCCTCAGAGTGGAGGCAAATATGCCAAAACGTCTAGGAGAGTCACATACCAGAAAATGTTTTTCACATGCTAAACCCAACCAGAGCAGTTTGAGTATCTTAGCAAGAAACCATAAAAAGATTATTTTTCACTCCTGTCAGGACTCCAAGACTACAGCAACTCCTAAGCACCCCCACAACAGGACTTTTGTTCTGTGCGAGGCATTAGAAGAGATGCCTCAAGGAATTATGAGCAGACCACTCATTTGGCTATCTTGACATTCATGGTTGAATTACTCTCAGTTTTAGCTTGTCCCAAGTCCTGGAGGGAAAGTAGTGGTACTGAGAACAGGGACAGAGAAAAGCAGGGAATTTGACTGAAATGGTGGGACTGTTGTTGGAACCATGAACCCTATGGTACTTCACAGGAAGCATGGATAAATGGCTGGTGTCCCATCCATGATGTTAAAGAACTAAGACCTCACCACAAGCAGCCAGAGGAAGCTCTGGATACACAACACACTGACATCCCGCCTAGTGAAAAGACTTCAAACCTTATTAAATAAATACCCACAGCCACTTGCTTTGGATTCTGGAGTAAAGCTCTTTATCCCAGCGATGGAAGGCATATGGAATACATTACCATCAGAAGTTATAAAATACCAGCTCATTATGGGACATAAAAGTACTTGGAAAAAAACTCTCTGCAGCTCTACGGCTGATTAAGTTGCAAGTACTTATTATTCCCCCCTGTTTGAAAAGTACAGCCAATAAAGTCTGCCTCTAAAGAACGATTTAAGACATTACCAAAATAAGAGCAGGGAAAAGCGTTGACATAAGAAACGCGTTCACTTCTGTGCAGCAGGTCTTATTTTTATTACTAATATTGGTCTGACCAAATGAAAACTAAAAATTCTCCAAGACCTGCATGGCGCAGCCAGCCCAGCCAGCTGGAGAGACTGCCTGCCCTGAGCCACCTTGGGTATTCACCAGTGGTAAGAGCAGCTTAGTTATTCAGTAGGAATAATGTCTAAGTTTGAGGCTTAAATGACTGAATGACTCTGAGTGCCTAATTGGAGATGTCCTTTTCCAGCTACAGCTGGGCCAGCTACAGAGGTTGTCATCCTCATCTGGACACTGTTGGGCCCCTGGCCCCGGGCCAGCACTGCATCAACCGCTCCTCATAAGCTGTCCCTAAGCCCTTTCAGACAAAACAGGCTGCTTTAATTTCTTGCATCTCTTTTTGACTGAGAGGCCTTAGGGACAGCTCACGGTGAGTAGTTCAGCGTGGAGAGCAGAGGAATGGCACGCCAGGGTCAGAGCTGTAACACAGTGGCTGCTGCTTGGAGAGGATATGTAATTAAACCCAGCCACAGCTTCCACCCAGGCCATTTCAGAAATAAGATATTTCGCACGCTAACACTACGTGAACATCAAGTCTTGTATGCATTGGAGAAAAATAAAGCCCTAAAACCACCAGTCAGTTTTGAGGACTTTGGTCTGGATCCACTAAGGAAAGCCAGACTATTTCCTAGCTGGCAGGGCGAAATCAGTGGGGTGGGTGGCAGCCTTTAGTTCACACCTGGAGCACCATCCCCACCATGCCTCTGAACTGAACACCTCGCACCCGCCTTGCCTGCAAATTGAGGCTCAGAACTGGTCTCACCTAAATATAAATGCAAAGAGGCCTCAGTTAGCTCAAAACACTAAAAGCCCTTGAGTGTTTTTGCCCACCCTTCAGGAAACTGCCTCAATAGCTAGTACTGAACCCTTACTGTCAGATCATTCTGCAGATTTCTACTTTTGCCCAAACCCTTTCATTAAATACAGAGGAAGCTACTGCCTGCAATGGTTTTGAAGCTTCTCAGTCATTTAGGGCTGCTTCCCCTTGCATTCTTTTCAAACTAAGGACAGCAGTGATGACTTCAGGCAAGGCACAGTGCAATGAATTGTATAAAAATAAACCAGCAAGCTGGAGTTAAAAAACAAAGAGGGCAAAGGAATCAGAAAAGCAGAAGTAAAAACTCTGAAACTATTGTATTATTGTATTGCTCTCATCTTTATTTTGAGCTTACGAAGAAAGCCTACTTACAGTTACATGCTTATTAGAAGTATTTTTCCTTCTGAATGTCTGCACTACCATAATTTAAGAACAAAGGCACATAATTAGCAGGTTTTATATTTAACTGAGACCAAGGATTCACCTTGTAGTCTCTACCAGCAACCAAATGAAGATGATTTTGTAAAGGTAACAGACCAAGTGTATATATACATATAGCAAAGTTTCACCTGGCAAACCATTCTAAAAACAGCAGTTGAATTTTTGCACTCAAATCTACTTAGGCTCTTAAAAATTCCTGTAAGATTTAACACAAGGCTGCCGACTGATTTTGTGTTGCTCTGTGGAAGAGGGACTCGGTCACCATTATGCTGTTCTTATGGGCATAAAACTGTTAGCACAGACTTTACTCATTACAGTCCTCGTTTTGCTGCGCTCTGTATTAATATGTAGCTGGAAGAAGCCCTGAAGTGGTTAAGTTTCTTTTAGGAATTAGCACGACTACTTGAAGGCGGTTACCTTTTCACCTGAGAAACAAAAGCAGACCACAAATGTTGGATTTTACTGAACTGTATTAACATCTTTTTCAAGAAAAGTTCACTGCGAGACAGAACTGGCAGAGTAGAAGACAGACAAGCCTTTAGTCTCTGTGAAATATATTCTTACTTTACTGAAGATCATCCTTAGAAGACAAGCATTATTGCTAAATGATGTGATAAAATAAAACATAGTTACTAGTTTTATAGCAGTAATCTTGCCTTCCACTTATATTAAATCCTCACTGGAGGAAAGTTTTGTATGAATTTTATAACGCAGAAAACACCCCTCTCTTCTTCCCCACTAAGACACAGTTCAGTGTTTGTTTACTTGATCATTCCCTGTACCTTGTTCTCACAAGACTCGCCACCTCCACAGAGGAGCCCTAAAACCACGGGATCAACACTTAAAGACACCATAGGCAAAATTTAACAAAAATTACTTTTTTTGAAAAGCATTTATATCGTGTTACATATTTATCTGTGGAAAATGGCTACAACAGCTTTACTGTCAAAAACTATATATCAACCTGCATAAGCCAAAAGCTTCTGAAGAACAACTTAACAGTGATTGAGCAGAATTCATCTGAGAGTCATTGTTAACCAGCACGACTAGGACGACTAATAAAGGCAACAGGCTAAAGTAGGCTATGTGGCAGTGAACAGGACACTACTTCCAATTAAACACAAGCACGCACAGTGGAAGTTCATCTGGATTACTGTGTAGAGGCAGCAAACCTAAAGCCTTCGAACCCAATTGTTCTGGCTTTAACAAGTGAATTCCAGGTCTAGCTGCTCCAGTATATTTTGACATCTTTTACAGTTGAGCAGAGCATGCATAAGCAAAACCCCCAAACCACAACCCCCTCAAACAAATTGAAAACCCACCTGTTCTTAAACTCTTCATCCTGTCTATCCCCACAGACCACTACTGCAGCTGAAACACAGGTCCTTCACATTCAAACTTTTAAGCCCTTCACATTCCTACCCACCTCACTTGTCTGCAGGAAATTCAAGCAAGTTACATGCAGGCAGGTTTGTTTATTTCAGCAAAACAATGAGGCTCTCAAGGCGCCCTTGATGTCTGAGTTCTGCTTGAATTAGAAATAGAATGGGGTGTAGGCCAAATTCTGTTGTTATGTCCAAATACTTCATTCTGAACAAAGCTCATAAAGGGAACAGAGCTGCCTGCTCTTCAGCAGCAAAACTCAATACCAACTCCTTTGGGAAAGCACCATATGCCACCTCTGCAAGGAAAAATAACTGAAAAAATCCTGAGAAGGAAACGTCAAGAAAAAAATGTCATCTTCCTCCTGTACTTTCACAAAGTTGTTAAAAAGCTGCAATATTGGTCTAGAGGCTTCCAGGAAGTACTATCTAAACCAACTTTCTCATCTGGAACTTAGAATTCATTTAAGGAAGCTACTGAATAAGTTCTTCTACCAAGTATTTTTGCTCAAAGTAAATTTAAAACCAAGAGGATTTTTGCCAGTATCTGATCACATCCCTTACATATAATTATAAAAAGAATACTTAAGCAACACATTTCAAATTATCCCTTATTAAGATGGCCTTGGGAAACTCAACTTTCTGAGTAGTTTTACACTTGTATGCACTGATATTGAAGAAGTGAAAATTTAACAGGTGGGGCCAAAAAGCTACACCATACAAACTTGCCAGCAGTGCCACAACTTACATAAAAGCATGTACAGCTTCTGCAGGATGGGACCCAATGACTGCTCACTGATCTTTCCCCTTTCTGCCCAACTCAGCCCCCATAAAGCACAGCTGAACAAAATGCTGGAAATGCACATTTATTTTTGTGAAGTCATGCAAAATTGAATTCTGCTTGTTATACTCCCAATGCACAATAAAGCCACAAGCATAGTAAAATCCCTGGCATCCCAAAGGATGCTTACCCTGTCTAAAGCAATTGTTCTATTGGCAAAAGCTCTGAGCTAACCAACAGTTTTAGGCAAAGCTGGAGCCTTGATGGAATTCAAGAGCAAAATTACACTGATAAAGCCTGAAAGCTGCTGTTAACTTCAGTGGAGTTATCAGTGTTAGATGCTCAACATGAAGTACAGCAGTGTAAGCTTAAAATCAGTATTTGAGCATACACTCCTCTGAGGAGGAACAAAGACAGCCCCTGGCAGAAGTTCATCTGTATGTCTCAGTACTACTACAGAAAGATAGAAACCCACACTCCTTACCAGCAGAAGTTGAGCAAACCTCCCTTCACCCCTGCACCTACCTGTCTTGCCCTGAGGATGGAAGATGTGGCTAGTCAAACGTTTTTTAAAAAGCGACAGAGGAACAAGTATACACACTAGGTCAAGGATTGTCTCATATCAGCTTCATATATAAACACAAATGCCATATTTCAATGTATTCTAGACTAAAATTCCACCAACTGCAAGATGACTAAACTGTTTTGTGCATTAAAGGTATTCAAGTTCCAAGTACAATGATTTTCTCTTTCCTCTTTCATGAGGAGAAACAAGTCAAGTATTCTGCAACATATCTAAAAGCATGCGGTATTCTATATCCTTGTAAAGGTAAAGCATTTGAAGTATAACACTTCCTACAATAGACTATTGTACCAGCATTATTGTATAGATCAAAATCTAAATTCAAGTTTTACCACAGGACCCAGCTGATAAGCAGCTTATGTCAAAACAATTCTGTACAGTATTGCAAAGCTATTACTAGCATATCTCAATTAAGTCTAGTTTTAAAAAAAATCCCAAATAATTGTGCTATGGAACAATACTTTAAAGATGTACATGCTGTCTGGTCAAGTCCCTCTAAAGTTTAGCACTGTAAAAAGAAGGCCAGAATGCTGGGTTTGGAATTGTCAGCACCTGCAATCAAAAGCCACATGACCTTATAAATAAAAAAAGGAACTAGCAGGTAAAAATTGACTGCCTTAAATTGCACAAAAGAGAAAAATACAAAGGCCAGAAGAAACAGCGCAAGCACATTACTCAGAGAACTTATTAAACACTAAACATTTCAAATTCAGCTTCATTAACATGAGATTTCCATGCTGTGACTAGAAGGAATTCTGGCTGGGTAATGTCCCTATAAGCCAATCTTACTCCATCAGATCAGCCAGTCTGCTCATAACTTGCTAGGTAAGCTTAGTTCATACATTTTGTGTCTATACCTTGGCTGCCTTCCCCACATAACAGCAGCCAATATTTGTGTGTGCACATGATTTTATGTAGTATGTTTACACAAAATTTTTGAAATAGCTAGTCAAAGAAGAGCCTTTTGGGTTTGCATCTCGGAGTTCAGTAAGTGGCACTGAGTACATCTTCAGCTGAAAGTGAGAGCCGCAAAAAGCCAGGAGCGCTCTCTTTGGTTGCCTCTCTCTCCTACAACCACATAGCTAGAGACCATTCCTAACAACACCCCTAACAGCCCCTCTTTTTCACTTGTCTCTTATCAGCAAGAGCAGCTTCAAAGAATCACACAGAAGCCTGGATGATGGAAAAGGAGAGACAGGATCAGCAGCTACCCTTGGAAAGCTTCGCTATCCTGATTTTTGCCTGCTGACAAACTTCTTTTGTTGCTGAAGAACATGCACCCTTAGATTCATTCTAAACCAACTTCTGTCATTCAAGTTTGCTTTTTTAAAATTTACATGACAAAGGTTGGATTATGTTGGCGTACATTAAACTTGTATGTCAACACATGAAAATACCCAGCAGTAAAAGGCAACTTGTATCAAAACTACTTCAGACTGCATTCCCGGGGAGGGGGGGGAGGGAAGAGAGAGACAAGAAAAGGAAAGCTGACTTTATAAAGTGAGAAGAAGGAAACAGTGAGGAGCGAGAGATATGCATCATGAAGAAACATGAAAGGGAACATTTTTCCAATGCCTTTCTACCCTTGGAAACAGAGGCAGAGAAGATTTATCACATGCTCACAGATATCAGGTTTGACACTGTTTCTTCTCTTTTCTGCCGCAGAGACTGGAAGTAACTGGATAGCATATGGGAATTGTCTAGGACTGCATGTCATATGGTTTCATCACAAAGGAGAGGAAAAAACCAGAAGAGATTGGCTTTTTCCATTCCCTTTTTGAATTAAACCAACTATCACACATCTGAGTCATCCCCAAACCCATCAGTTTTCTGTCCAAAGCACTCCAAGGCTCTGCAAAAGGACGATCACAAGTGCTAGCTCATAAGGCTGACTATACTCTAAGGTTTCTTGTTTCATGCTACATATCCCGGTAGGAAAAATGTTGAAAATTTCCACACCCATAGCGAGAGGAGAAAAAGCCTATACAAAGGTCCAGTTTTACAAGTACAGAGTCTGATTTAGAGCTCCTGACGCCTCTTTTAAGTCAGGAAGTTATCTAGGAGAAATCAAAACAAGTTCGTAAATTCAGCTTTGACAGGAAAGTGAGTGCGCTAAAAACAACCCCAGGAACTTGAGAATTCATCAGAGCACCACTTCAACTCTGGTTCATGACAATTTTAGAAAGGGATCCGTAAATACTCCGTATGAGTACTTTGTATAACACTGGTAGGATCAACTTGCAGCTGGGGCTACTTGTCAAAGCTTTCTCCTCTCAGTGAAAATACCCAGAAGAGTCTGAAGTGCCTACATATATCTGCAGACCCCATCCTGAAAGCTGAGCACCTTCTTTACTGGCATTTGAATCCAAGACCTCTCAATACCAAGAGAAAAGAGCAGTCCAGCTAGACAGCATTCAGTGTAATACATAGCACAAGCAAGCCTGTTTAAGTATATTGATCGTGGTCAGACCATAACAGTATTTCATTTTTTCTGCCACAGAAATGAATGCATTCTCTACCATTGGAAAAAAAATATTGTGGCTCTAGTGACATTGTATTTAAACTGTTTACTTCAAAAAAAGCAGAGCAACTCAAACTGTTCCACCCTCCATCCATGTCCAATACTAGCATCTAAAAACAAACAAAAAACTCTCCTAACAAAAACAAAACCACTCCCCTTCAATGCACATCATTTTAGAGTTCAGCACATATTAATCTTATTAAAAGCGTATTGAACCCTCCACCCTGTCATCAGGGGAAAAGCCTAAAATAAGCAACATCTTATTTAAGAAGGCTCTCCATTTTGATCCACCCAGTCTAACTGACCAATTGTATTAAGTGCCTGGGTCCTCACAAAGGAACAGATCACATCACGTTTGTTTGTCTGAAAGCCATTTCACAAGTAACCTCCATGCAGAGGAATGCAGATGGGCCGGCCTTTACAGCCATGTACCCTACTGGCAGAGGTCCTCTCCTGTGCTATCTCACCAACCGCTTCACTAAACCAAACAGAGAGAAGGAACAAGGGGAGGTCGATCACAATCCCCTCCTTTGCTCTCCCCTTCCCAGAGACCTACTGCATGACTGGATACAGCAATATGTCCACATTATAAAGGCATTCTTTGGAGATTGTCGCTAGAGCTGATCCCTCTAAAACATGTATGAACCTTGTCAGAAAAACCACAGGAAAAGTTTGTGATGCTCTCTCATTCACAAAGATTTGCAGGATTAAGTTTTAAATGTATTTGCATAGATTTTTAAAAGAATCCTTCCCAAGATACTATCTTTTTTATTCCTCTGCCCACTCACCCTCCTTTGCGGGAGAATTGAGACTCCTGAAGATGATTTATTTTTTTTTTTTTTTTTTACACTATCTATTTATGTTCCAAATATATTCATCTCCACCCCAGCAAGAAAGGGAAGGAAGAGGTCAAGGATACAATATACTTGCAAGCTGTTTTTTAATCCTCTGAATTGTCAGCACTTTAGTTTCATTTACAATATTGCAGCAATAAGACTTTGTTCAGTGAAATTTATTATTAGGAGCAAAGCAATCAATTTTAATTACAACTGAACTATTTGCTTTGCACAAAGAAAGCATCTTGGGTACAAAATGCCAAACATTGCCAACCTCCAATCTAGTATCATTCTATTACACTTCAGATCAGTAGTATTCATATTGGTGATTTTTTTTTTTAATGGAAGTTTCATATACGGTATTGCCAAGTTAACCAATTTAATAGATACTCTTATTTCTAGGCATTTTTAGTAGTAGAAGATTTCTAGATAGCTAGACAGATCACGTTCAGCTATATAAAGGACAATGAGACTTAAGCTGAAACACCATTACATTATTCAATGGAATGTTTTTACCAAAAACTGTAAAAGATGAAGAAAGCAATCAGATTTATTTTCTCCTCTTTTCATTCATATTCTGGATATGCACAAACCTCAGAATGAAGGATGTTTGCTTGAAAAGAGCTTCCCTCAAATCTTAAGCAAAAACAAGCAGAAAGAGAAGAAAACACTTCAGATCATACATTGACTAGCATACGTTCACAAAGTGCGAAGGCATACAGAAGGAGGTGGCACTAAGAAAGGACGCTGCAAGAAAAGGAATTGAACATAATTATTTTATCAGCAACAATTTAAATTAAGCTTGTTCAACAGCTGATGAAACTCACGGCGCAGTGTAGGATACAGGGGACTCACATGAGTCCCCAGAACAGGTACGTTACTCTGCCCACACAAGAAACAAACCTAAATTAGTGTTGGTAAACACAACTCAGGGCATCAGGCAACAGGCCAAGTTTGCTGAATCTCCCCTCGGCCAGTTCCCCACAGAAAACAGGGAACAGCTGCTCAGTCAGCTATCACCGCCCAAATAACTGAATCTGTGCGCTCTTATAACTGAGCCGGGAACTGCTATTGCCGCCGTCATACGGGGCTGCATGTGCACATCTGCCTGTGCGCACATGTGTGTAAGGGGAGAAGGACGAGGCCCTGAAAGCAGGCTTTCTCTGCCTGGAGCACTGAGTGGGGAACTCGTGCCGCTACCACCAGCAGAAGCACCTCTCCAAGAACTGGGGAAACCAACTGCGTGATGACACGGGGGGGGGGGGGAACCAAACCCACAACCAACCACAACCACAGTCATCAAAACCTGCTTTCAGCTTCAAGGGACACTGGCATCAGTATTTTGGTTTCATTATCAAAGCTAGATGATGAGAGGAAGGCTTATGAACAGTCGTACACCAGGGGAACGTCACCAAAGGTCTAACAGGAAGTAGGGATGAGAGGGAGAATTGCCCCTCCAAGGCAGAAAAGTGAAACGTTCCCCCTGATTGCCCGGTTTGTCTTGCTCAAAGTCCTACTCATAAATCTGAGTTTTTGTAGTGGCCTCCCACTGGTTTTTGAAGCAAAATAAGCCAGTGACCTGGAATGTAATTAAGGGAAAGGAACTGTGTAGTTTACCTCATCCAATTCGCATTTTGCATACTAACTCACAGTATAAAAACCTGTTTAGACATACTTTCTCTTGCTCCTCCGCTGAACTATGTCATTAGAATTGTTAATATAATGTGAAAACTCATGAGGTGAGTTTAAAAACATTTTGATTCACATTTAATTATTTGTCTTTTTCATACAAAAGCATCCAGTTGTCTTGACTGTTCATGAACAGAGAAGTTTTGAGCAAGATTGGTAGCTGCGCTCAAGTATTTATACAACTTCGCATTTCAACAACAATCATTCCCACAAGAAAACAAGTGTTTTCTTCTCTTTCTGCTTGTTTTTGCTTAAGATTTGAGGGAAGCTCTTTTCAAGCACACATCCTTCATTCTGAGGTTTGTGCATATCCAGAATATGAATGAAAAGAGGAAAAAATAAATCTGATTACTTTCTTCATCTTTTACAGTTTTTGGTAAAAACATTCCATTGAATAATGTAATGATGTTTCAGCTTAAGTCTCATTGTCCTTTATATAGCTGAACGTGATCTGTCGAGCTATCTAGAAATCTTCTACTACTAAAACAAGTTGTGGGAATGACTAATTCTTGAGGAGAATTAAATATTTTTCTTACAGTCACTGTTAGTTAATACTTTTTTCCCCTCTTTGAAATGTTTTTGCTATTCCTTTGACTCAGGTTTTGTTACTTTCGGGGAAGAACTCACCACTGCCTCCACAGGCTGACTTCAGCAGTGGTTCATGTGTTCCGAAGGATGAAATGAACAGATCAAAGTCTTGTTAGAAAGGCTTGTTGCGTAAACCAAGATCACAGTTACTTAACATAGTAGAGATCATTTTCCTGAAGCTACCTTAAATGTACGGTAGAATCAGAGAATCATTAAGATTGGGAAAGATCTCCAATATCATCAAGTCCAACTGCTGTGATACAAAGCACATTATTAGACCAATGCTCAACCAGGAACCAAGAGTGCCATATCAGTCACGGAGGCTTGACAGATTTCTAAATTTGAAATAATCAGTTGAAGGCTTGTCATCACAAGCTTTGGAAAAAAGATGTTCAAATTTGTAAGAGGAAAGCTGGATAGCATATTCTAATATTATGAAATATGCACACCAAGCCAACCAGAACTTGGTACGAATCAAAAATCAAACCCTCTTCTCCAAAAAAAAAAAAAAAAAGGGCTTTGAACTTCTGACTTGGAGATTTCAGCTCCAAAGAGGAGATGAGTTAGCCTCTGTCACTGAGGTTTTGTCTTACTGAATCATAAAGTAGAGTCCAAGGATTTAATGTAGTTCCAAATCCTTTGGCTACCTTTGACAAATAAACTCACCAGTCCACCAGAATCTGATCATTAGAGGAAAAACAAATTTTTTTGGATTAAATTCTTTGCTGCTTGAGAAACTTTCATCTTCCAAGTCTAAGCTGAAAGAGATATTGGTGTCATCAGGTCAATCTAAAACAGCCCAATCTACATAACAGTCATTTTAAAATAAGAATGAAGACAACCTCTGAAAAAAACTGTACAGGGATTATTTTTTTTTTTCTAGAAGCAGTTACTTAATAACAAACATGAAGGTGCTCTTTTCCAAGACTTAAGCTAATGCAAAAAGACATTCTGAATCCACACATGGTATTAAGTTTTCACCACACAGGATTCAACGCATGGAAAGGAAATTCTCATGTTCCCTCAGTAAAGTTTGCTTGTGGAGAACATGGAAATGAACTGACAGCACTGTGCTAGGCCTCAGGATACTAGATTAAAATGCAAACTTCTATCCCCAGCTTTTCTTGCCTTCTAAATTTTATGCTTTGCTTACCGTTTCAGGGAAAAAGAAAAAAAAAAACACAAAAGAAAAAAGGAAAGGAAAAAAACACGCAGACAAAATTACTTTTAAAGCTTTCTATGCAAGCTGAGCAGCTGTATTCATTCAACTCTCATTAGGGAAAAAAAAATCTGTTTGGGAGAAAAATAAATACAATTCAACACACCAAGTCAGACTTTCTTAAAAATCTATTTGCAAACATCATAGTCCTAACTAGGTACTGTCACAATGATAACCTCAGTACAGTAGCTCAGGAATACTCTTACATTTCTTGGAAATAGTTGCAACAGATATTTCCCTGTGACTAAATATAATCTTCCTAGAGTGTATCAGACAGGCTCATAACTCTTCTGTAAAGGAAGTCTGCTGAAAGGTAAAAATGTGACAGCAGCAGTTTTAGAGAGAGATCTGGCCAAAAGATCGCAATGATGAAAGACGACCATTCAGGAAATCTGTCCTTT
The DNA here is from genome assembly GCF_963921805.1 of Phalacrocorax carbo. Lineage (NCBI taxonomy): Eukaryota > Metazoa > Chordata > Aves > Suliformes > Phalacrocoracidae > Phalacrocorax > Phalacrocorax carbo. The sequence continues at coordinate 91,447,296 of NC_087514.1, read as the reverse complement.
CAAAACGCAGGACTCCTTACCAAGTCACCTTCAGCTTTATCTACACAACTCTTAAGCAAGTAATAAGACTCCTGTTGAATAAGGCCATTATTTGGTGTACCCTTCTAACTTCCTCCTTAGGCTAAAGGACAGGAATACTCCAAGGCATTACTAAATTTATTATTTAATGAAAACAAAAGAGGAACAAAACACATTTAAAAACATGTTTCTCTGAGGTACATTACTGAAAGATAAAGATGCTGTCGAGTACAAGACTTATCCAGCATGGCACAGATAGCTTCTTGCTGCAGATGTACCCCTGACAAAAACAAAGGCTGTACCAGGCTGAAAGAACAGGGCGTGCTGGAGGCTCTGTTGCTGCTCCATGCTTCCCACCTTACCAGGATGTCTGCCTTTGGTATACTGTCTTGTTATAAAGTTTAAGAAACCTACCCAGCTTCAACAGAAGAAACATAAAGCAACAATACCAGTCTTACTAACAAAAGGCAGCTTTGATTTATTAAAATTATATAGGTATGACCAACTCCCATACTTCATGTAATATATAAGCTCTCTGATTTATTGCCTCCTCTCCTTGAGAGTTAGCCAGCACTGCAGGATAGTGCATCAGAAGTAACATTTTAAAGCGGACAAGCCAACAGCATTAGACAAATCTGTGGTGAAAGTAGTGCATTCAGTCTAAGTATCATTAGAGATTCGGTCTTCTATGTTATGTGGTGTGCCAGAAGAATCAACCTGGAACTAATGCAAACCTGTGAAAACCCAAGTACACTAAAACTTAGGGCTTTTTTTTGTTTATTAATTCCTTAGTTTACTTGCAAATTATGAAATACCTAATTTTTTGCAAAGCAAAAGGTGCAAACTTTATATAGGCAGCCGTTAGCAGTTTTATCTGTCCCCCAACACGCATCCTGTATCACTGTGCATCCCCAGTCCCATTCTTCCTTCTCTTCTGTATCCACAGATGATCCACATGTTTTCCAGCCTGCAATTACAATGAAGTACAGCTGATTTTTTCCCTTTTTTATTAATGCATTGCCCCAAGACTTGTCATCCCACTTCTCCAACAAAAATAGTACAACTTCTGAAGAGAACCAAGCCACTTGTTCTTATAAAAAGATTATCATGCCAGTACAAAGGTTGTTGTTTCTAACCGAGTTACTCAAGCATTCTGCAATAAGCCATTCAGAAGTTCATCGTTACTTGTCCAAATAGATTAGTCATATTAGTGCTGATGCAATGGCATTATGTAAAAGGCTGCTTCTCTCTGATCTGCTTCATTAGCTCCAAATCATATTTACAAAATGTAACATGCTACTTCAGCATGTCTGCAGCAATCAGCAGTTAAAACAATTTCTTTTACCATCATCCATGACATATGAACATATGGGTGGCCAAAGTATAGCCCACGGGTGCTAGGCTCCCACAACTGCCTGCTCACTTAGAGCACAAAAGGTAGTGCCCACAGAGACCCGGAGCTGTAGTTCTCATCACTTCATCCCAGTTTTAGTGGGTTTATGCAGAGAGGTAGCCCACAGACAAAGGAAGCAACAATGCGCTGCTCCATTTTCTAGAAATTGTGGGTCATTTATATCTGCTGATGAAACTGAATCATTCTCCTGTGGACAGAATTTAGATATTTATTCAACCCGACAGAATCAAGCTATTTAACAATGGAAGAGAGCTGGGATAAAATAATGGGACGGGGATGGTATGAAGCGGAGAAAAGGTAGAATAAATACTGACATATCCCATTGTGAGTCTCAAGCTGACATTATTGAGTAGGTCTTTGGAAACTAGGACAAGTGGTCTGAATCATGACAAAAAGGCTTTCAAATATAGACTGTCTGCTCTTTGTTTGGATGTGAAGAAAGCAGGCAGCTTCCCTGAGCTAGTGAGTACATTCTCAGAGTTCTTCTGATGAGAATCACTTTCAATTTACCTATTTAAGACGGAAAGTTTTCCACAGAAAACAAGCAACAAGTCAGCTTCTGGGCTTGTTTGCTGCAAGAAACCACACAGGTTATGGATGTGCAGTTAGAAAGGTGCAGTAAGTAGGCCAGACAGAATTTAAAAACTGTTGCGGGGGGGGGGGGGGGGGGGGGGGGGGGCCAGGAGATGCATTCTTGTTTATAGGGTGATAGTATCATATCTGGGATCCTAAATCTGGTTCCCATAGCTCACTACATATCTATACACATGCACACATGCATATGTATAATATGTGATATACAGATATATCTATATATCTCACAATAAGTAAATGGCAAGTTAGCATCATGGTTGCTTCACTACCTGATACTGTGAAAAAGAAAAACCATTCCTGTGACTGGTTAAGAAAATGTGTGTCTCTGGGCCAGACTACACGGACAAATTTAACCAACTCATTCCCATCCTCACCCATTTGCAAAGCAAACTGTATTTTCAAGGTTACTAAAATCTGTGATTCATAATACTGGCACAAGCTGCACCACAGCGGGATAGCCTGTCCCTGCCACTCTGCACACCAGGCTCACTCACACTCTTCCAGAACGAGACTCTCAAAAACAACTGGGGCCCCAAACCTGGCCTAAGCCTACTTACCTGCTTACTTAACATGATTTATTATTTTAAGAGTTTCTTGCATACATATTTGTGCATATTTAAGTTCAAAGTAGGAGTTGGCAGAACCACGCAGAAGTTACCATGTCTGTCTGTATTTGAGCAGGAATACATGCTGCTTATCAGAAAAACTCCCTCAAGTCTACTGCATTTGTTGCACAGGAATTATCCCTACCAAGCCCCTACATCAAGACCGCTGTGCTTTTTTGGTAGATGCAGAAACAGACAAGAGTCTGCACTGTCAGTAAAGACGTATTTTCCCTCAAAGAATCCCTGCCTGTGGTGGAAGAGCTAGTCCCAGTCTTGTTCTTCTACTCAAAAAAGTGATTCCTCCCACTTCAGTTTTTATTGGAGAAAGAATATGCTGTTCAAGAGACAATGCTAGTGAATAGCTAAGAGTAAATCATATTTTGGAACAAAGCAACGTTCTTCTAGGAGGTACCCATCCCTTAAAGCACTAAGAGCTGCTCCCACCATCATCTATACATGCAACAGGGTTAGAGGTGCCTAAATATGTGAGTCACTGGCCCTCAAAAACCCCTGGAAGTAAGCTTCTATGTCTAGTTCCGTCTCTCCATTTAGCATCCCTGGGCTTCTTTTTTAAGAGGACCAAATCCTTAAAAGGCAAGCCATGCAAGTTTCAGGAATTCCCTTCCCATGACATTAAAACCAGAAATGGGATCCCATACTCAGTGCTTGCTCTTTTCGTTTAGGATTAAGAACTTAAGGGGAGAAGAGGTAGCATCAGATTTTGCTGGACAGTGATTCAGGACTACAGGGATGAGTACTATTTCCCTTCACAACTTGCATACACTTTAACATCCTTCCATTAAAGCATAAGATTCCCCAGCTTAAATACACCCATATACAGACACTGTCAATTCAGTAAGTTCAGCCAGGTTGCTGTACACAGCAGGAAGAAAACAAACTCCAAAAAACCCACTCCAAACCAGAAAGCCAAAACACCCCACACTTTTCTAATTAATAAAAGGGACAGACATACACTAGACAGGCATCTTAAATACGAATTCTCTGACCAGCCTGGCTATTTCAGGATCACTCCCTTTGGTATGTTCTATTCTCGCAGCCACATGAAACTATTTTCCACATGCCACAGGGCAGAACCTAGCACCTGAAATACAAATGCTATATGCTGGGTCACGTGATAGCAAGACAAAAAAAAAAGTAATATTACACCAAAAGTAATCACAGTACCATTGACACTTCCTCACCATGGTCTCCCTCTGTTTCCTTTTTTTTTTTAATCATTTTCCTAGCACTAACATGGATTTCCAAGGTCAGTCACCTCAGCGTGAAGTACCATATGGCTGTCAGGGCTTTAGGATGCTGAAGGTAGATCTATTCTAAGGATATTGCTACAGATTTGAAAGTGTTTGTCAAGCTTCTCTACATATGGTTTACATGAGGGTTTGGTTTGGGGGATTTTTTTGTTTGTTTTGGTTTTTTATTTTTCTTCTTATCCCATCTCCTGTGCAGTATAAACTTTGCTGTCCAAGATTATGCTGCTACCGTCCTGAAGAGATCACCAGGAGGGCACAAAGCTCTTAGGAACAAAGGAGCCAGCAATCCTCCACCATGCACCATGGGAGATGCACACCATGATGAGAGAAGAGGCACACAAACAACAGGTAATGACACCCACATGATTTCCGCTATCAGAAGAGCATAGGGTGAAAACCTCCTTGCAGACTCTACTCTTTGTGGCATACTAACGTGTTACATCATTCTTCAAGCATATGGAAGTAGGTATTAAACTCTTATAAGCAGTTAAGAAAATAAGAAGTTACCTGCTTCAAGATAGAGTTCTCCTTGAGTCTGATTGCCTAAATATCTTTCAAAGCCTACACAAAAAGACAGAATTACACAAAGCTAGAAAGCCTACAGTTTGCCCATGTTCATTTCTTGCCCAGGAAAGAGAAGGAAACAGCTCCTACATCTTAATTGCACGCTTACCATTCTACTTGCTCTAGAAATGCCAGTAAAAGACACAAGCATTAAACAAAACAGCTCCATGCTCAGATAAAGATGTCTTTACTTCAGATAACATGGATGAGATTCCACAGCACATCTTGTGGTTTTGAGGAACAGAAAGCAAATCTGTCACTTGGAGACAGATAAGCCCATCTTCTGAAGGGCCTTGATACTGACAAGCTTCTGCAGCTAAAAATCCAGCTGAGATAACAATTCTTTTCTTAAGCAAGCTACCTCAAAGTTTAGCATGAAGTATGCTTGCAACAGAACTTCAAAAGTAGCTGTATAAAAAAATCGTATTTCCTTAGGAAAAAAAAAAACAAAAAACAAACAGTCTAAGTGTAATGCTTACAGTTTTGATGAAAAGGGGAGATGGCCCAACTCATCCTCAAGTTTAGGGATTATAGAAGAGCACAGTCTCAAAGTCTGGAGCACAGTATTTTATTAATGACTAGATAAATAAAGCTATTTTACTCCCAACATAAAACCAAACTTATTCAGTAAAGCACAAGAAAAAGGAACCACCTGCAAATTTGAAGTGTTCCAAATAAAAATCTTTGTCTATCATTTCCTGGAAACAATGTTCTTCTGTAATGTTTATAAACCATCATTTTGTCCCCCAAATCCCTGTATATTCTTAAGCCAGAAAGAGAGTAATGAGTCATAGCTGTGACTTAAAGTCCTAAAAGTATGCTGGCAACCTCAAAGTGGTGATCAACTTCACCACCTTAAAAGGGGGAAAAAAAAAACCCAAACCCAAAAGCTGAAGGCTGCTGATATTCAGTATTTTCAGAGCCACCTTAGAAACGGCATCAGCAAACACTGCCCACACAGAAATAGCTGAGCCACTCCGCAGCAGAGGAAGCAGCGCTCTCAGCTGAGCAGACATGACAATATTGCTCCACAAAAATCTCACTTGAATTAACATGTATTGCAGCCCGAGATGAGATAAGTTTGAATACATACAGTCCTTGCTTATGTCCCAACTGAATGCTGCACATCAGGAAATAGGCTACTCAGAAGCAAATACAACTAAAACTTTGTTGGGTTTGGGTTGCTGCTGCCCATTTATCTTTTCTTTGGCATCCTTCCTCAACAACTCGGGTATTTCACACCAAATTCAGCTTAACTAATATTTGGTTTGATGACAAAGAGAATATAGCTTTCATGGACTGAAGACTTAGATGTTGTTTTCAAATGACAAAATCCCACCCAAGTCCCTGTTTCCTTTTTACAGTCTAAACCCAACAGTGAAACTCCATAATCAGAGGACAGCTTGAAGATAATTAATTCTCTTCTATTTCTCCGGCTTTGCTATTAAAGCAACAAAAGGACTACTGCATGTAAGGACATTAAGGGTCATATGCGCACCACACAAGGAGGACAGGAGGGCAGGACCAACTTACCAGTGAAGACAAAACTCCACAACTGCATCTCAGCTGAGTTCACTATTTTGTCTAAGATTAAAGCGGGGTTTAAAACACGAGTCTGCTCTCCTCCTCTCTCAGCCTTCCTACCAAAGAGCTGACACATGGAAGATTATATATGTCTATTCTTCACTTTTCTTCCACAACTCCCACTGAGGAACGCAGACAGAAGTGACTCTACAGAAGTGCGAGCAACATACACCAAATCAGCAGCACTACACATAGGCAAAGATCAGAAACAACAATACCAGTGAGACACCCTTCATGTACAAGGTGAGAAAGTCAGGTATGCTTTGTGAACAAGTATCAAGGTCTCAATAGATTTAGCAAGGGTTAGCCAAATTACATGGGAAGAAAAAAAAAACTATCTCAATTTTATTCCATCAGTGGTTTCAGAACAATGGGAAGTGAACAGCAATACCACATTCCTTGTTTAAAGTAAAAAGTTTATTCTGCCTTGTCAAATAAATTGCAAACTTACAGGAAATACAGTAAGTGGCTACAGGATAAAGGTGTAAATTAGACATTTATTATTCCAACTACCAAAAACCAAAATAATCTGCCCAACAGCTAGTGTTAAACAGCTGTCCTCCTTTGATACTTACAACTGCTAAACTTTAAGTCTAAAAACAAACACAACCCAACAAAAAACCCACCACCACATTTCCTGCTTTTTGCACTCTGCAGATTGAGTTGGCCCATTTAATTTCCAAGGCCTGCCAACTTTCCCGAGTCTCATTTTCTCTAATTAAAACTGCAATAGAGCACTCATGCTTAGGATTATACCAGCACTTCTCCACATCCATACAATAGCTTGCCGCATGAACCACAATATCACCTCCCTTGAACTGAAAGTCACTTGCCCTGGTAGGGGGCGGGGAAGGAATAAAAAAGATCTGTGTTTGATAATGAATTATCTATGTAGCAGTCAATCTAATTCATCTTCCTCTGTAAGGAAAGAAGTTACTTTAGAATTTATATTCTCGACACTTTTGAAGACAACTTTTGAAGCAGGCAACTAATATTTTAAGTAGTTTCACCAGGCAACTAATATTCTAAGTAGTTTCACATAAATGCGATATACAGAGAAGACAGTCTTAAAGCTCCTAGCAGGGATAAGCATTTGATATGTTTAACACCAGCTAGACCAGACAGAAAAGAAAGTATGCTGGTTACTCAGTACAACATACTTTCATATTCTAGGAAGAAACAGTGTATGTTTATACTGTTGCATGCACCAGGTAGTCTAGGTGGCTCTATCACTGCTATGAGGCTGTTTTGTCAACAACAATGAAGCATTACATGAATCTTTTAATAGTATTTCAACAGTGAAGCATGTAAGCTAGGTCTCAGTAGAGCAGCATCAACAATGTTAACATGAGTTTTGGAAATTGCTGCAGCCGCTTGTCTTTACTTCCAGGCAAGCAGAGTCACATGGGCTCTGCAGAGAGGTGACTTATGTCTGGCTCGCTCTCTTCCATACAAGCCCTTTAAATTATTTCACCACAGGGTTGCTGTGGTGAAATCTCCCAGACTCACCTCCAAGACACTTTCCCTCCCTCCTGTCACAAAGGACTACTGAGTGGTTGCTCCCCTTTACTCATGTCTGACCCCTCCCTCCTGTCCAGCCATCAGCTGCATGTGGCTTACCAACAATTGAAAACATGGAGGGAATGGTTTAGCAATACTGAAACAGAACAAGCACTAACAATAAGACCCAAAAAACCCTAAACAAAACCCCATTCTGTCGATACACTCCCTCTACAGATACCTTACATACCACCTCTGCACTCTGAATACAAGACAGCGAGCATTCCCTTTACGGTTCCTCCTCAAACCATGGTTTCACGACACCATGGGTCCAGTTCAGCATCTGGATCGTCTTTGAGGTATTCTCATCTTTTCTACCCCCACTTCTGCAGTTCATTTCCAGTGTTCCTTTCATTTACCACCCACAGCCATGACAGTACACTTGTTTGTGGGAACATACAGTTGATCAGACCATGAAATTATCTGGCTATGAAACAGCTTTCTCTTTTGAGTTTTTCTAAGCTATTATTGCTCACTGAATCCTTTTACAATCCAACACCTCAACACCTTGCCAGTCTCCTTCCTACCTTGTAATTTCCATGCCTGCTGTTTGCAGGTGACTTCCCTCACATGTAAAAATTCAGATACATAACAACAGGTCAGGTGGCAATCTCATGAACTGAATACTTTCGATATAAATCCGCAAAGAAACCATAATCACTACAAAGTTTCATGCCATCCCTCCCACCACACAAAATTAAAATGCTGCAATTAGCCTGCAGAAGCAATAGTACGTGTGTGGTTTTAAGCTGCAACACTAGGAGAAGGGAGAAGAAGCTTCCGTTAACCAGGCACAGAGCAGGAGAACACTCAGGCAAGAAGTTCTGGAGCTGTGCATGATTAGTCATACATTCGTTTGCATGTCAACATCCAAATCAGAGTCTTCTACAGTTGAAGTAATAACTTTAAGATCTGGGAACAAACTCAAGAAAGGTACGAGAGTAACAACCAGTTGCATGTAACGTAGCCAAACCATGTGGGCTAAAACTTAATCTTTCCCATGCCAAAAACACCGCTTAGGGCACGTACAAAGCACACACTAGACTCCACACTACAGCTAGGGAAACTCCCAAGTCCTTCCACAAAAGACATTTTATATTAAAATGACTTAGCTGTAAAAGGAGATCACAAAGCCTACATGAGACAGTGTTTCAGAAAGGAAGAAGTCAACCACAAGTCTTCATTATATTATAGGGTTGTATTATTTATTTGGGCAAACTTGTTCAACATGATGTTTGCCTATGAAACAAGACATCACTGAATATAGCAGCATTAAAGCAAGCACATTCCAGACCTCGATTCCAATGCAGGTCTCTACTCCTTAGCAACACAAGTCTCCATATTACTCTTTTCAAGCAAACAACCCTCCTAGCTGATACACCGCACCACAGCTTGCCGATTTAAATACGTGTCACACCATTCTCTGCAGTAGAAAGGCTGCTGAGCTGACAGGCCACTCTGATGATGTGAATAGCGATGGGGAAAGTTACATTACATGAATGTGCTAAAAGGAGCTCCTGCCCTGCTTTTTGAATGCTCTACGGGCTCCCTGCCCATAGGTTTAGTGCCGACAAATGCTGTGCCAGAAGTGTGCTATTGTATTAATTGATTAAGGAAGAAAAAAAAAAAAACACCAACAGCTAGAACAGTCAATGAAAAGCAAGGTCGTGGAAGTTGAATGTAAGAGCTTAGCACCTCCACCAGATAGCTCACAGAAGTTTGACACCATTTGGCTCTTTCAGGTAAGTATCAGCTATTTAAACTTCAGTCTATACTGCATTAATAAGGACGAAGATTAACAGATAAATTTTGTATTGTCCACGTGAGGATGATATAAAGCAAGAGGAGAGTGTCACACAGATATTCCTGCCTAAGCAACATGTGTCCTGGCGTGGTTATTTTTATGCTCCTGTAAACAGACACATTCCATTCCACCTGCAGGGTCAGCCGCACCACCTCTGCACTCTGGTCCGTTTGTTCCTCTTCTAAATTTGCTCCAAGTAGCTTTCACTTTAAATACCTTGCAAAGAGTTTAGACGTAATTGGTTTTACCACAGAAACTGATGCGAGGGAAAAAGCAGCAGTTGCATTTCATCATGTAGCAGCCCCCAAAGGGATAGATGCCTCGCACTGTGGGTTTGACCTTGGTGGGTTTTGTTTGGTTTTTAAGATTTATTTGTTAAAATCTTCTAAGGGCAAACTATACAGCCTGCAATTCTGTTTAGCAAACTAAAATTGGTTTTAGCTCCAGGCTCAGGAGAAGGAACAGTGGCAAGTTTGCTACATACGTTTAAGTCCAGTTTTTACAATCTGGAGACATATCGCACTAGGTGTGTGTGATACTGTGCCTTCCTCAGACAAGAGAAAAAGAAAGGCTAACGAACAACAGAAAAAGAACAGCAAAAATATTAAATTCGTTGTTCTTCCTGTAACCCAAAAACAGTTCCCTAATTCTCATCTGATTGGCTAGGTGGTAAATGTTGTCATGGCAGATGAAGCCTTAAGGACTTCCTCCATTGGTAAATTCACCTTACTATTCTGCACCAATGAGTTTACAGATCCTTTTAAAAGATGCAATTAAGGTTCAAATCTTATAACACCTGGAACAAGTGCTCCCTCTTCTTTCATACAGGCTGCAAAACCGTGATATCTGACAAGATGTCCTTGAAAATCCAAATGAAGGTTTGCTCCTTCACTTAAATAACTCCTTGTCAAATTGCTGGGATTACAGGGAAAAGTCACTGAATTCAGATAAAATTTTAAAATTGTCCCCCAACTCAATGACAAGGTGTCAACAAATTTTAAATAAAAATTAAGAAACATTAAAACCACTATCCACAGAAAAGCTAGGCTTTCATCCATACTAGCACGCCTCAAGCGTGGAAATCCCTTACCCCACCACTCAAAAAATTATTAAAATATCACTTCTCAATTTGCAATTTATTGTTTGAGCCCCTGGGCTGCTCTAGAATTAATTTGAAGAGTCAGATGGAAAAGTCACAGCTCCCTAGTGGTATATCCTGTTCTTGGTTAAGCTCGCTTTTTAATATTTAGCCTAGTGCCAACAGCACAACACATCAGAGATTGATTTACAGTTGCAGTTAGTCTTGGGCCAATTATACTGCTGTAAGTCTATGCCCCCTGGAAGAGGTTATCTACAGAAAAGAGTGAAGAAAAGCAAAAATACTGTACCAAGCTTCGCAGCATTTTCCCTGCCAGAGACTTGGGTATCCTTCATGCACTGAAGGCCCACAGCATTGACTACAGTGCCCTTTTTTTCCCTGTGGCCATCCTGCTCAGTAGAGCCACAGCACACTTCTGTGCTGCAAGATGGAAGTGAACCCAATTTGGAACTCTCCCTGAAGACAATATTTCTCAAAAAAACCCTCTCGTCGAACCACATATTTGTTCACTGTTCGTATCCCTGCCCTTCCATCCTAAGGTACAAGCATGCGAAGTAAGACAAAACCGCAGAACTACCAAGGCTCTGAGATTCACACCTTTGATAGCAAGACCCTTGCTTCTTCTCAGCACTAAACTGCTACCTATAGCATTCATAGCATATTTTGGACAACTACAGGGTGTTTGAAACAGCCTATTTTCTTCCATCATTGATCAAGGAGAGACGATGCAACTAAAACAGAGATTACAAGATAACAGCAATGGCAGAGCTGCAAGGTTACACACAGAAGCTTGTTCCATCCACTACACAGTGGAACATGAAAAGGTATTTCTCCCAGAAGCATTAAGACACAGACCAGGTACTTCTCACTTGTTTCAGAGTTAGAAATATTTAATTACCTCACTGTATCTACACCAAAACCATTCTACCAGCTAGTTCCCCTTCAGAGACGAGTTTGTCACCTTTGCCCTCCAACACCAGTGAAATCTGTCTTGTAACTTCACCCATTCCCACTAGTGTTAGAATGAGAGTACGCCTAGGACACAGAAAAATTACATCAAACCAAGAGGAGAGGCTGAGAGAACTCAGAAAAAGCTCCCCATGTATTCTTTGTCTAGTTTCTCAAGCACCAAATCCAAACAAGGAATGGCAGTCACATTCAAGGTAGCTTGCACAAACCAATTTCAAACACTGCTTTAAATGCCACCAGTAGCATAACATCCATAACCTCCCATTTTGGGGCAGAAATAAGGGTCTCAAGGAAACATGATAAGTCTGTCATCTTTAAGATACTGATAGATGCTATTACTGGAGGTAGACCTTGAATTCCTTAGTTTGAGACATCCTCAATTTACAATCATCTTATCACCCCTGAGAATTACAAAGGCTTCCACTTCACCTACCATCAGAAGTGTGTGCATATCAGTCACATAAAGAGAGAGAAGCATCATCCTTGACCTAGAAACCTATAGAAAAGCAAATGACGCTTTACTCTGGCTACTCTGTGCAGTTAGTTTCTTAGTCAGCGAAAAATAAAGACTTTGGCTGTTAGAGCCCAATACAGTCAGGGCAGGGAGGCTTCATCCCTCTGAAGTTCATGGCATCTGCACCTACAGCAAGTGATTCTGTAGAACTAGATATATGGTAAGTTACAGGTAACAAATATTATCATCACTTTTAGAAAAAGTTAAATAAGAAAATTACCTTAAGACATTTCAACAGTGATTACACAACATTTCAGTGACTCATCTTATTATAGCAAACCACAGGAGACCAGTGTTCCATCATTAGGAAGACAAAAATGATTCACAGCCACCACAAGAGGGACAACTGTGATTCAGAGGTAGGCCCCTTAAAAGAAGGGAGGCTCCAGGGGAATCTCCATGTCCTACAGAGCACTGGCACTGGTACTTCCAGGTTTACCACTGGTAACGTGGGAGCTAGATGCCAAGCCAGAAGGGAGGGAAAACTCAATTTCTCATCCTTCCACCCATCATAACCGACCAACCTCTCTCAGTTAAAGCAAGTTCTTCAGAAACATCCTTGCCACTAAGCGGCTGTTTGTAAAATAGGCAGGGGAGAAGGCACTTATTTTTCAAATATCAAAGAACGAGGGAATGGGGAAAGGGTTGAGGGAGAACCACACGAATAAACAATTACTTTTCATCACACCAGGAAGTGCATAAGGACAACTTGTAAGTGGTATAATCACTGCCTCTGCTTCTCATAAAGGATTAGTTTTTCTAATTACTGAAAATATTTTTATCGCCACAGCTCACACTGAAGAGTAAACAAAGCTGGGGAAACAGCTCTCACAGTCCAAAGGACAGAAGGAGCGTATCTTGCAGTCTGAAAGGACTGTACAATGAGGAAGTCACCGGCCTCCTGAGTTAACCTGACCCTCGTTCCCCTTCCTCCTCCAGCCTTCACTCTAGCAGACAGAGTGCCTATGGCTCGGTTTGTAATGCCAAACATGATTTCTCCCCCACTCCTTCCACACTGAACTCCACCATAACCAACTGCAACATTACTCCCACTCTTCCCTCCTGCAACTCACCTTCACCTCTTTCCATTAAGTTAATCCACACTTAATCAAGACCAGAAAGCAAAGCAGCTGCCTAACAAACACGCCTGCCCCACTACATTTACTACTCTGCTTGTTTATGCTTGCTTGAACTACCTTGGTTTTGTCTTGCCTATACACAGATCTCAAGGGCAGGAATTAATATTTTGTACAATGCCTAACACTGCAGGAATCCAATCCCAATTACTCACAAGCACTTCTGTAACATATGCTATTAAATGGCAGCTTGCCTATGTACCAATTTTATTGCTATTAACAGTTCAACAGAAGTGCATTCCTGACTCGTTACTGAAAAAGCCAGCTTAAAAAACCACCACAAAAAAACCCACCACAAAAAACCCAAACCAACAAACTACAAACAAACAAAAAACCACACATCATTTCTCCTCCAAAAAATTAACACCCTTGCTCTGAAGGTTCTTCCATCTCACTCCCATCTTACAGCTACTGTTTATTTCAATGGTATTGAATTAGAAGAAATGAAAGAAAAAATAAAAATCATGAAAGCTCTGTGGCACTGGAGGAAAGCCATGCTTTGACCCAAGTGAACCAGGTATTTAAGGCCTTCTAGGGTGAAACAGTGTCCCAAACATACTGTTTGGGGAGATGGTAAAATTAGGCCATCCATACCAAATCAACACATTTTAAACTAAAAATAGATGTAAACTCATCGCTCTAGAAACACTTTTGCAAGTATAGTTGAAAAAGGTAGTTCTGCTAAAGTGAGACTTCCAGCAGGCTTTTGATAGACCATGCATTAAAACAGTATCAAATCAACTGGTCAGCAGGCCATAAAAGATGCAGAAAAACCCAAGGTGAGCAAGCCTGTTGAGGGCCAGCAGGGATGGTTTCAATGACTAGAATAAGAGGAGAGAAGTTCAAGGCAGTAGCAAATAACTGAAAGGACTGGTCATCAATACAGAGTCAACTGGATTAGCTGCAAAGGACAAAACCATATGGCTGTCCATGTGTAAAATGTGAAGCCATAAATGATCATGCAGGTTCAGGTTACAAACCAGCTGACACCTTTGACAGGCATCAGAGCCCAGTATACCAAGGACAACTGTAATGCATCTGTTTAACTTGTAGGTGATTACCTTCCCTGCAACTACTACCTTGGTTGGTGACTGTCAGGCTTGTGGGTGGTGTTTTTAGTGGAACATCACTATGAGTCCACAGAGGCATAAGGAAAGTGATCCAGTAAAGACCTGAAGAGAGTTCAGCCAAAGAGAGAGATGTGGTGCCAATGGAAGATCTAATCAGGTGGTGGCTACAAATGGAGGGGAAAGGGAAAAAAAGTTGCTTCTAGCAGGGTAAGTTTACAATTGGTTGAAAAAGATAATTCTGCAAAAGTAACAGACCCTGGCTTCCAGAAAAATATTAACAGGCCTAGATGAAATTCATATCTTTTTGGCTAAGAAAGGATGGCCAGACATCAGCCAGTACATTAAATACTTTGAAGATATTAAATACAGGAAGACCTTGATTTGCTTCCAAACAGCTGGGGAGAAAAACCCATGCAGAATGTACATTCAGTAGCTAACCTCAGAGACACATGGCAGCCTTGACAACAGGTCACACTTGACATGCCTGTATAACAATTTTAGGCGCATTGGTCTAGTCTGGTTTCCTAGCTAAATCAGAAAAGCTCCATGCTGCTAGGCTAAAGGGGCTGACTTTATCCTTGAGAATACAAATAGACAATAGCAAATAGGATTTTAAAAAGTGTTGTATTACTGGTGCAACTCCTCGTAAAATACTGTGGCTGGGTCTAAAATCAACAGCTCAAAGACTGAAATGAGATCTGATTCAAGGGAAAAAAAGAAGCAAAACTAAAAAGATACATTGGATAAGGAATTGGCTGGATGGTCACACTCCAAGAGTTGTGGTCAATGGTTCAATGTCCAAGTGGAGACCGGTGACAAGTGGTGTTCCTCAGGGGTTGGTATTGGGACCAGTACTCTAATATCTTTGTCAGCAACATGGACGGTGGGATTCAGTGAACCCTCGGTAAATTTGCCAATGACACCAACCTGTGTGGTGTGGTCGACACATTGGAGGGAAGGGATGCCATCCAGAGGGACCTGGACAAGCTTGAGAGGTGGGCCTGTGCAAACCTCATGAAGTTCAACAAGGCCAAGTGCAAGGTCCTGCACATGGGTCGGGGCAATCCCAAGCACAAATACAGGCTGGGCAGACAACATACTGAGAGCAGCCCTGCCAAGGACTTGGGGGTGTTGGTTAATGAGAAGCTCAACATGACATGGCAACATGCACTTGCAGCCCAGAAAGCCAACTGTATCCTGGGCTGCATCAAAAGAAGCATGGCCAGCAGGTTGAGGGAGTGATTCTCCCCTTTTACTCCACTCTGGTGAGACCCCACCTGGAGGGCTGCATTCAGCTCCAGGGACCCCAGTACAAGACAGACATGGACCTGTTGGAGTGCGCCCAGAGGAGGGCCACAAAAATGATCCGAGGGCTAGAGCACTTCTATGAGGACAGGCTAAGCGAGTTGGAGTTGTTCAGCCTGGAGAAAAGAAGGTTCCAGGGAGACCTTATAGCAGCCTTTCAGTACCTGAATGGGGCCTACCAGGAAGCTAGAGAGGGACTTTTTACAAGGGTATAATAGTAATAGGACATGGGGTAATGGCTTTAAACTGAAAGAGGGTTGATTTATATTAGATATAAGGAAGAAATTCTTCACTATGAGGGTGGCAAGACACCAGGGAAGTTGTGGATGCCCCATCCCTGTAAGTCTTCATAGCCAGGCTGGATGGAGCTTTTGAGCAACCTGGTCTAGGAAAAGGTGTCCCTTGTCCCTGCTCATGGCAAGGGGGTTGGAACTAGATGATCTTTAAGGTCCTTTCCAACCCAAACCATTCCATGATTCTATGATTCCATAAAAATTCAAGAACTATCTTCCAGTCTGGGAAATATGTAACAATGTATAGCGGTGGAAGTTGAAGTTAGGCATATTTAGACTACAAGACAAAGCAAAATATGTCCTTTCTTAATGATGAAATTACTTAAACCCCCCTCCTCCAGTAATCCTATGGAAGACAGAAGTACATTTTCCACACACACAGATGCTGCAATTTTGATTGGGTGCTAGGAACTTTTCTAGAAGAAAAAGTCTTTCCAAACAAAATTTCAGGTAAAGCAGTAGTACAGCTTAAATAAGAAGCTAGACTAGCTCATAGTAAGTTCCTTCTACCATGCAGTTGATCATTTGTTCTTACAGTCTCATGGCAGAGAACTTTGCTTATCAGCAGGGAGCTGAAAATATGTGAAATCTTGTTAAAGCAAACGTGGAGTTCCAGTCTAGGCACTCTACAGATCTTCAAAGGCTGGGGTCTCAAAAAAAAAAACCACCTCAACCTAAAAGTCATTATCAACCAAAGCAACATTTTAAGTTATTACGATGATTTCTAACACAGATGCTAACAAGATTCACTGTATAGAGATGTGCATTCCCCCGGGTGTGCAATGCCTTAACACCAAAGCATCTGGTTATTCCAACAACTTCAGAAGTACAAGAATCCAGATGTGCTTTGCTAATAAACATTTCCTTTCAGGAATCTACACCATTAGAAACTGTAATGGCAACAGTAGCCAAATATCACTTAAAGCAACTTAAAGGAACCAATCTCGGAGGTCATTCTGAAATTTGGAAACATTTATGCATCTGTCCTACCTGCAGGGCTGATTCTGATTTTGCACTTCACATTTTTTTCATCTGCACTCAGATTTGAACTTAATACTATGCCTAAATAAAAAGTTGATACCAGTTTTTAATGCTCCCCCTTTTCAGTTTTTCAAAAAAATACAGATTAAAATCTTTACGTACAAGATAACACACACAGGTATGTTGTTAGAATTTAAAAGACTTAATCTTCTTATCAACCTTCTTATCTAAGCAGCATACAATGTCCTTCCTGTTTCTCGGTCCAGCAAGCAAAAGATAGCAGTATCCCGTCTGCTTTCACACCAGACTGGACTGCTCTAAGAACAAACCCAGTCCTTTCCAGATATCAGCAAAGCAGTGTTTTCCGTTATTTTTTCAAATGAAGGACATTGTGGGGGAGCAGGGTCCCACACAGGCTATCTTTTTTTTGAGAATCCAAATTACAAAGGGAAGAACAGCCTTAGCAAACAGAGAAAAACAGAGCAGAAGAGCCAGGTAACCCATGCAGTGTACAAATAGTGCTGAAGCTGCCATCAGCCATCACAGAACATTCCAGGTAACAATTAATTCAAATTAGCGTATTGCCTCCCCTTACTGTCATGGAACTTACATTCAGTCTCCCCTCCTTACATCAAGTATGTTGTAAATTAAGAGCACGCAAGAATGCCAGGAACCTAGAAGAAACCCAAAACAGCTCAAGGGAAGTCTCACATCTTTGCCTTTAGTCCCTGTGGTAGAGTGGTATTTCTTAGCTTTACAAAACCGAACTCTTCCCCCCCACCGCCCCCCCAACCCCGGACAGGCCATTCTTGAAAACTGCTGTGATTGTGAAAGTAAGATCAACAGGGTTTAGGAAGATGTACTTTCTACATGCAGAATGCCAGAGAATTAGGTGACTTCAAATGAGTCATTACAGACCAGCTCGGAACCCTTCCGATCTCTTTAAAGAAGTGAAAAAGCCACATGCTAGAAAGAAACAATTAAAGGTTTTTCACTACTCTTATCCACTGTGCTCTCACCACATTGGTGGTGCCTCCTCTGTTCCCAACAGTTCTCATCTAAACCATCTGCTTCAACTGTTTCTATGTACTTATTTCACTTTGTAACACCTAGGAATCCTCGTCATAGCACAGGGACCCACTATGCGAGGTGATATCTAAATTCAGGCAGCAAACTTATACCCACAAAAGCAAAAAACCCAAGGCACATGTTCACACAAAACACAAGCCTGTCCCAAACACCTTACTTCTAACTAAGGCCACGTCTTCCCCAAATGACTCCACATTCCTGTGAAGAACATGATAAAGTTGGATCTTTGTGTCTAACACAATTAACAAATTAATTGTCAGACTAAATAAATCAAGTTTGTAGTTACTGTTTTTATACCCTCTGGCCTCAGTCACGCTCCAAATGCACTCCGAGAAATCCAGAGCAGAAGGGAAGCACACATCCCGCTTCACACTTTCCACTACATCACATGTAAGCATTGGCCACCTTTTCACGTGTTCTCAGAAAACAAGATTTCAACAACTACAACTTTCTGAATTTCCTAAGGAAGAGATCTTGGAACAACTGAGTTGCCTTTTTTTTAGGATCTGGAAGTTGGATTCATATTAGGAATACATTATGAACCTGGTGTGGTCTACTGTCTTATCAGTTACTTGTTTCCCTGAAAACAGTTTTGAAAACCTTCATTTTAATTTCTTGTCAGAGCACTGTAGTGAGAATGGCCAAAGCAGCAGTCACTCAAAAGAAGTTCTAGACCAACTCTGTCAATACTAAGAGCAACTGCAAGGAAATGTTTCCCACTACTTAGTTGCCAGGAGGACTCAATATATAAAGAAATAATACAGCTCTTCTCACCATGCCTTGCATGTGGCATATGGTTCCTTCCTTTCACAGGCATTATAGCCGTCATCTCCCATTATTCAACCATCTTGCTCTGCTATGTGCTCAGTGAGAGCTCACAAGATCCAGATTGCTCACAAGCTTTGCTAAATATCAACAGAAATCATTGGACTTGCAAATATTGCCATGAACACTCAAATTACATGAAGTCACATCCTATATTGAATAGTAGTTAATGCACTGAGGCTGCATCATCAGGCCTTCAAAGTTCTTGAAATTATCAGCCACAACTTAATGCAAGTACACAAGGGAGAGATTAGAAAAGAAAGGCTATGCTTCAGGGGTCTTCCACTCTGCAAAAGAGCATTCACATCTCTGAAAGAGGGAGTCTACTTGTATAAAGCACTAACCTCAGAAAAGGGGGATCTTGCTCTGGAAATGAGACAAAATTATTTTATCTTCTTCCAGTTAGCAGCCTCTGCCTTATTTATTCCTCAGATGCACTGAACACTTCATTTCTCCAATACCACAATAATTGTCTCACATGCTACCAATTACCACCATGAGAAAAGTATCATCATCATCATCCTGCAGATGGTTAGGATGAGAGACACAGCCTTGCCTCAGGCCACAATGAGTCAGTGGTAGAAGCAGGATCTCATCTCTCATTCCTCAGCTCCTTCCTTCAGACAGCAAAGTTTTACTACTCCCACTGTCTTAAGAATTGGTATCTTGACTTGCTAAAGTGCATCTAATTAAAATGAAAGATCTCAAAAGCAAGAAACACACAAACTGCAAAAAGCTGTGGCTTAAGTAACTTGGTAAGTGGCTTTATAGAAAATAAGGATATAAAAGCATTTGTTCCTATAAAGCTAACTACAAAGCTACTCCCTTGCCCGCAGTCCCAGCTTTAGCTGTCACTGCATCTCTAGCTTCTGCCACAAATAAAGCATAAACTCAAACTGTCCCCTTGACATTACAAACTTGATTTGTGCAGTCTTCTACACCGCCTGCAAAAGGTGGACAATCACAACACACACCCCACCACCCCCAAAAAAATTAGTATTAGCTGCCCTTTTCATTTTCCAAGTGCTGACTGCAACAGTATTATTTTTAGTGTAACTTATGTAATAATTGGATGAAACTTGAGCATTTCAGGACTCTGACAGCAATGGTTTCTTTCTGGAGACAATTTACACGCAAGTTTGTTTCTGCAGTTCTTGCATCTCTACCATTCATTTGCAGTGAAGAAACAGGAGACTAGAAAACAAAGCAGCACAGCCTAGCTCAGGACAACGTAGCATATTTTGCATATTTAAAAAGAAAACTTCATTTTAAATGTGCAATTATTGAAAAAATGCTTTCAACTCAGAGAATGACACTCCAACACATATCAAGATTGCAATTGCTTTGCATATGACTGGGTTGACAAGGCTTGCAGTATTGATGTAGCACTAGAGCTTTTACCAACTGATTTACAGCTTTGATGCAGCTCATCAGACTTCAAAAGCTACCCTGACACAGTGCAAAGTCTCTGCTGACAGAAATAGCTGCAGTTTGGCTGGTCCGTTTTAAACTGCAGTCTCCATGGTAGGATTTCCTCATCAGTATCAGACTGTTCTGCTGGCAGCGATCGAAGAACTGCTTAAAGGGGATATCATACACAATATTTAGAACGGTGCACACTGTCACTTCAGGAGGGAAGTATTCCCGAGTTGAAAATAAGTAACAGTTGTTTTCATTGTCTCCAGAATAAGAGGAGAAAGGCTTTATCTATTTTCCTTATCAAGCAAAATACTGCTACTTACACAGGACAAATGACAAGCTAAATTAAAACTATTAATAAATACTGCCTTGAAATAGTAACAGTATCTTTCACAGTCTGTGTTGCTCCTGTGCTATGGGAATTGTGTACATTTAGTGCAACTAGAAGGAAAAAAGAAAGAAGAGGTGGCAACTCTCAGCAATTTGTATGCTTAGGTATATTTGCCCTTTCATCTTTCCTGTCTTTCTCTTCCATACCCTTCATTATGGTTTCCCTGCTTTCTAAAGTCCCAGCTGCTAAGAGAGAAACACCAGAAGTTACCCTAGCCTTCCAGCTACAGCCGTCAACGTTTGTTTTGCCCATCCGTTACCAGTATGGCACCCTGTGCACTGCAGAACATTGAATGTCTTACGGAACAGAGTTTGGCTTGAGACTCCTGCTACTTCTCTAACACAGAAGTTGATTATTTGCAACAGATGAAGTCAAACTATACATTTTTGTAAGCAAGTAAGCCACACAAAACATCAGCTACATTGCTCCAATACTGCTTTGCCTTTATATACAGTCTACTAAGGTCTTCCTTCATTAAAAGCTGCCCTACAAGACACACAGGCATATCAGCCACAATTTTCCAGAGGGCTGATGGCATTAAGGAGCTTGTTTCTTCCCCTCAGCTCTGCCCATGATGAGGCATCACTCAACTCAAGAGTGCAAACACACGCACACGCAGATAAACACACCTCCTCCTATTTGCCAAAAAAGCCAACGCAGCCCTGCACAGAAAGCCAGTGGGGTGACGGTAATCAGCCCGCTCCTCGCTAAGAGGGGTTTCTGTAATAGTAATTGAAGCTTTGCTGCTCCAGGCTCCCTGATGGAATCCGCTCTAAGAGGGGTGCGGACTGATGAAGAGGAGACTCCCCAGGTTAGTAAATACCACTAAGTAGTTACTTCATACTGTCCCCTTAAGAGGCTGGTGGCCATTCCAAGCGTGCCTGCCACATGCTAGTGGCCAGTTTTATAATTATGAAAATCTATGTGCTATGTTACTTTAAGAGCAAGCAGGCGACATTCAAACTGATGCTTTTTCACAAAAGGTTTCCTACTAACTGATTTCATGATTTACATGAAAAAAATCTGTCACCCAATCAAGGAATCCAGATGGATTACCAGAGGACAGAAGCCTTCATTAAAAGTTAATATTAGAAATGTCAACTAGAGACCCACTATTAAATAATTCAAAGCAAGAAAAGGTCTCTCTCACTGCGTCACCTGCTTTGAGTAGTCCTTCAGCAAGATGTAACAATCAGTTCCAGCAAATGATGGCTGGGCTGAATACAGAATGAAGAGGCATACAGAAAAAAAATTAAAAAAAAAAAAAAGGAGAGAGATGCTTAGCTGCACAAGGCCTATGAAGTCTATGGCTTGAACGAGAGGACACCATCTCTAGCCACTGTGGCTGAAAAACTGTGTACAACTGGAAGAGGACTAGCAAACAGCACAATCTTCCACCTTCAGTGTTCCTCTGCCTTACTAAAGGAGTTCAAAGTTTTAGAAATGAGAACGTAATGCATTTTTTTGGACAAAAAGCACAGTTTAGTTCGAACAAGCAAGGAAACTCTGGCATATTTTCATCATCCCTTTTGTCTCTAAGTGAAATAAACTCTTTCACTTTACAATCATAAGCATCTACTTAAGTCCCAATATTTTCAGGCCTGAAAAAAGTTATTCTTTGAATTTTCCAACCCTGGTCAGCTCACTGTAGTTTTTTCTTTCTCAGTATCAGAAGTTTCTTCATTAAGTAAAAGAAAACAAATCAAGAAGCAGCTTAAGAATTTGCCCAACATTGGCTTAGTCATGTTGGCAAGTTCAGTAAAATCTGGTCTTCATATTGTATGTAACAAAAGCTGAAGCAACTATTCGATATGGAATGAAAATTGATCTTAAATTTAACAACAGGGAGCAAATTAGGAGGCGTTCTCTCAGATTTTCTCCACTCCCTGCTAAAGATTTTGCTGAGACTCATCCAAGTTTCTCTCACCCTCCTCATAAAACACTACCTTGAGGACTCTCTGCATAGCAGTCAAGACGTCATTGTTGGCAAAACTTCATCTTGTACGAGAGAAACCACTATCCCAGCAGCTCATGGTACTAACGAGTTCTTTAAAAACAATCAGACATGGGTTTGCAATTAAATTTAAAAACCTGTCATCAGTCTTTGCAAGCCTAAATAGGAAAGTGCTGTGGTTTAACCCCAGCGGGCAACCAAGCACCACACAGCCACTCGCTCACTCCCCTGTCCCCAGTGGGACGGGGAAGAGAATTGGAAGGGCAAAAGTGAGAAAACTTGTGGGTTGAGATAAGAACAGTTTAATAATTTTACTACTAATAATAATAATAATAGAAAATTGTAATGAAAAGAAAAACAACAAGAGAGAGAGGAACAAAACTCAGGAAAAACAAGTGATGCAACTGCTTACCACCCACCAACTAACGCCCAGCCAGTCCCTGAGCAGCAATCATGGCCCCTCTGCCAACTCCCCCAGTTTATATATCAAGCATGATGTCATACGGTATGGAGTAGCCCTTTGGCCAGTTTGGGTCAGGTGTCTTGGCTGTGCCCCCTCACAGCTTCTTGTGCACCTGGCAGAGCACAGGAAGCTGAAGAGTCCTTGACTTAGTATAAGCATTGCTTAGCAACAACTAAAACATCAGCATGTTATCACATTATTCTTGTACTAAATCCAACACACAGCACTACAGCAGCTACTAGGAAAATTAACTCTATCCCAGCCAGATCCAAAACAGAAAGGTACCAATTACTAGAATTCCCCATTTTTCTGTATACAGCTAACTTCGCAAGAGCACACACTAGTAAGAATTCCCAGGGACATCAAATACTATTCTTTTCTCACTGAAGAGTTGCAGAGAAGCTGAAATAAGTTATTTTTTCACTGCATTCCTTCTCTTTTCCATGATTTCATGACTCAATATCTCAAAGCAACCCTATTCCATTTTCAAATTATAGCAGCCACATCTGAAGAGAAGCCACACAATTATTTAACAAAACCAGAATCATATAATATGTACTTTTTGCGTGTCATGGACAGTGCTATTACATTCTAAAGTGTAATCCACTCACTCTTTGGTTAAGGCAGTAGTATTTTTCCAGGTTTGTGTACAAAGAAAATTACAGCTGGAAGTTCTGCTGAGTACTACATTATAAACAGCATAGAAAAACCCACACTATGTTCATCAGGCCCACCTGTCTTAGAGAGGGCTGGAATCGACTGCTCTGTGCCTGAATTGTTAAATCTGCTTCAAAGATTTGAGACAGTGAGACAATTCCTCCTCTTCCCTCCAAACCTCAAGTCACTTTCACAGTCTAAAAAAATCTCTACAGGAGATCCTTTAGATATAAATGAAGGGTCTCAATTTGAAACTCCAGCAGCAGTAAAAACCCAAGAACAGCCTAATTGAAACAGCCTAACTTAGGAGAAAAAATCTTGTTAAAAACTTATTCAACTGAAGCCTGCAACTGACTTCTTTTGTGTGTTTGGTAAACAAAACTAGACTTAAATACCAGCCTTTAATAATAAATACCAGGGGAGCCTCTCCCACAATAAACACATGTCAAGCTCACTTGTTTTGTAAGACTGTACTAAGTATTTGGCCAGAAATCATGCAGGGAGTCCTCCTCTTGTTTTATGATGAAACATCCATTACTCTATAGAGCCCAACAGCTATAGCATGAGGAAGAGTTTATCACTGACATACCGTCTGAAGGCTGTGTGAAGCATAAGTCATTTCCTACACCTAATATATGCACGAAAGTTAATGAGATTCCAATACGAGCGCAACACAGCACTGAAGACATTTCATTCAAGGAAATTGGTTATACCTCAAAACCTTTGCCAAACACTTAAGTAAAGATAAAAATACAGGGACAGGACATATACATTTGGGAAATTAAGATCTACAACCTGACAAACAGTCCAGCAATGGAACACCAGACACACAAATATAATGCCTAAAGCACCTCTATTTAGAGGTAATACCAAGACGATTTCTCATTTCCTTTTGCAAGCAAGTCAAACTTGTAACCCTCAATATTACCTCTTGTAACCCCCAATATTGCCTTTGAAAAGTTTAAAAATAAAAATAAAGGGAAAAGGATATAATTGTTTTAATTTGCATCCTATATAAAAGCAGCACTTTTTGTATCCTGTATGGAGTCAGAAAAATCTTTTTAGCATCTCAGGGGGCCAGAAGTTCAATATTTCACACAGCTGCTATCTTGTAAGAATGCAGTTTCCAAACTACATTTCCTCCAAGTATGCATACAGTTAAGATTTACAGTTGCTTGAAAAGTGATAGAGAAGTTTGAAGATTTTCACTGAAAGAGTAGAATACACACCGTCTGGCAAATTTTTATTTCCCCAGAATACAGAAGTGCTAAAGCTGTTAACACTCCTCTCCTCACCATACACATATACAGCCCTACCTCTTCCACAGGAAGAAAATTTAATTGCTTTAATCTTTCCTGAAAGTATTTAAATATTTTTTCTTGAGGTTTTCTAAAAATATTTCAGAATAAAGCTGTCACTCAGTATGGAAAACATAAGCCCAAACAGTCTGGCCATCTTACCAGCAACTGCACCAATCTCCCTTAGAATGGAAAGCTGTCTGACAAACAAACGCAGAATCACTACCAGTTTTGACTGTATGGCACAAGCCATAAAATGGAAGTTTTATTCCTTTAATTGCTTCAAAGACCCCTTTTTTTTTTTTTCCCTTTGCTGTCTTAGCTATTTGCTGCAGAGGATGAAAATCCAGACACCGTGGTCTGTGTTTTATTAAACAGCCTTTTCCATTTCTTTTTTTAACTTACAGGATGAAATCAATCAAAACAGAAGAAAGTACTTATGAATCATAAGCCCTAAAGAGAGGGTCAGCCTTTAACTACTTAAAATAAACACAGAAGCATCTTTAGAGACAGAAACTGCAGCTCATATACACCAGTACCAGTATGGACAGCTCAGCTGCCTCTAACACTGATCACAAAAAGCTGAGTAGCACAATCTCTACAGGAGAGATCAGAACAGAACTGCCCTAACATGACACCCTTTACTCCTCTCAAAAGGAGCTTCAAAGAACTTGACAGTGCCAGCCCATGGGAAGGGAACAGACCTTGTCCAGCACTGTCCCGCCGTGCTCTCCATCATGGCTCTTTTGCAGTGCTCAGTGACAGGGAGAAAACACTCCACAGTGCCTGTGTCTGTCAGCAACTTCATTCACAGCAACAATGCTTCCCTGCGTTTGGACATCTGGAGAAAGCAGGGACCTGTGCATGAAAAAACGAGCCACTGTCCCTGTCAATCCTCATTATTTCCCCTGTTTGAGAAGTAAGGCAGAAGAAAATATTCTGAAGAACCAGGGGGCTGGCTTGAGGGTCTGTGACCACCTATCAAAACAGCGTAGTTTTGTAAGCCTTCAAATCCCCTACCGGCGGAGACCAGAAATTCTTTCAACCGTTCTTTGCCAAAACTATCCATTCCTCAAGGAACAGGGTTTCCAACCCTACGGTCAATAACTTCTTCTCAGGATAACTAATCAGCACATCAGTGCCGCTGTGAGTAGAGACCACAGGCAGGGAGTACACTGTCAGTGTTTTCACCCTGTCACAGAATAGTCTGACAAGGAAGATGTTACTTATTTCCAGGAACATTCCAGGATGAAAAAACCCCAAACAACCAACTGCGTAAACTAACAAACAAAAAAAGCCCGCTCAACACACCACAAAAAACCTCTAAGTTAGCTGCTAAGTTGCCAAAACCTGCAAATAACCAACACCAGGAAACTAAGCACTAAGGTTAGATATTCCCAGCAACTATGCATTGTTTTAGAATCAGATCCACAGTATATTTTGACCACCCCAGATTGGTGAGCAAGAACTGATTACTTCAGGTTGTCAGCTGCAGAGTCTGAAGCCCAAGTTCTCTCTCCCTCAAAGAGACAAACACTTGGAAGCTGTGATATTCTCAGGAAGCTCAACCACTTGCTGTAAAAAAGCTGCTTAGTAGACTACACATTATCTTTTGGGAGGCGTGATGAAATATTCATTTCTGGTCTGTGTAAGGCATCCGTCATGCCATCTGGACGCCCATTAGTTCTAGCACAGAGTAACAGCTAAGGAAAAAACATAGCACTGGAATGGAGAAACCCAAATTCCCAGCTATTATATAGCTGTAGTGAATGCTACCAAGAACCATCCCCCCCTCCCCCATACCCTACTCTTATCTTTCAACTCAAAGTAGTATGCAAATGAATGCCCAAGATTTAAGGTAACAAAGGAATGTATGTACTGAACACCTTGACTGCTTCTGGGAAGACAGATCTGTCATGCTGTTGCCCAGAAACTGATGAAGTAGTGACTAGCCACATCCATTGAACCATGTCCTGGGTTGCATCAAGCACTCTATCTCTAGCCAGCAGAGGGAGATTGCCCTGCTCTATGCTGCACTGCTGCGGCCTCACCGTGAGTACTGTGTGCAGTTTTGGGTGCCACCGTGTATTAGGGATACAAAGCTACTACAGAGTGTCCAGAGGAGTGCCATGAATTTGGTGAAGGATTTAGAGGGGCTGTATGAGGAGTGGCTAAAGTTACTTAGTTTGTTCAGCCTGGAGAAGAGGAGGCCGAAGGGAGACTCATTGTGTCTACAGCTTCCTCACAATGGGAGGAGGAGGGGCGGGCGCTGATCTCTTCTCTCTGGTGGCCGGTGACAGGACCCGAGGGAATGGCAGGAAGATGTACCAGGGGAGGTTTAGGTTGGGTATTAGGAAAAGGTTCTTCACCCAGAGGGTGGTGGAGCACTGGAACAGGCTCCCCAGGGAGGCAGTCACAGCACCAAGCCTGACAATATTCAGGAAGTACTTGGACAACGCCCTCAGAGTTATGGTGTAAATTTGGGGTTGTCCTGTGCAAGGACAGCTGTTGGACCTGATGACCCTTGCAGGTCCCTTCCAACTCAGGACATTCTACGATTCTATGACTCAGGTCAGAGGCCCGAAGTCTCAAACTCAAAAGCTGAGCAAAAGCTCAACTGTCCTGATGCAGAGGTCTTCCAGATGAAACCACACATCAATAAGGAAGATTAATAGGGACAGAATCATTCAGATGGAATATGTACTCAGTCCCAGGCCACAGCAGGAGTTTAAATATAGCTTTCTTATTGGCCTGTTACATGCTACTTTCCACCCCACACACCTCTCCAAAACCAACAACAAAACAAACTTGCATGAGGTCCAATTACATGAAGGTCTCTGCTAAACAAATTGAGAAGATTAGACTGGAATAAACATGTATCATACTCTTCTGCATGAAGTGATAACACAAGCTCTCCCTACAGCCTGGATGACAGTTATACAGGAAAGAAGCTGAAAATGGCTTACTTTAAGAATTCAAGTGTCCTCTTTTACCCCAGTAATTACAGAACACAGCAGACATTCATTCTGGAGAGCAGAGTACAATAGCCATTTGTTACCATCAGTGTCACAATCTAGCATTTTTCTAAGCCTATCATACACGGAACAGACAGTGCAAAAATGCTCAAGACAGAACTCGAAGTACCATCCATCAGAAATTACAGGGGAAAAAAAACAAACAAACAAACAAACCAACCACCCAACCAAAAACCACAACATCAAGCTCCAGGACTGAGGCTCGGTCCTCAACGAAACCACCCAGGAATCTCTTGAGCATACATTAGGCATAGCTGGTCAAAGACTAAGCAGCAGAAAAATATTTAAATCATCATAGTCTACTGTTAGTAAGGGAAGTTGAATCCAACAGAAGAGGTACAGGCTTGGTGAAGAGGAAGAGTGCTCATACATGTTTATCATTAGAAATAAGTTATTGTTATGAACTCAGAAGTCCATAGCAAACAAACAAAAGATGTAGAAGTCTGGATTTACGCAAGAATCTTTTTTTCTGCTTAGCTACCTCACCAATTCCTCCACATTGAAGTCTAATCTCAAATTTTAAAAAGCACAAGGTGTCACCTTCCCACACCCTTCCCAGGTGAGAAGTTCAGATTCCTTTACTCCTCATGCATCCTACAGCAGTGCCAATTTAGACTTTCCTATATCACAGACTTTCACACAATTGCACAAATCCTGCCCCAATGTCCGCTTCATTTTTAAAAGAACATCAGATTCACTTACACTAGAGTTCAAACTGAGAAAACTGTTATCTGGCATTGCCAGACAGGATTTTAGAAAGCATCAGACTCAATCTTCCAAAACAGCATGTGGCATTTTAAAAGCTACCTTGTTTACATGAAAGCAAGAGTGAAAAGCACTAGTTAGACTGGTGTGAGCTGCCAGTCCCCTCATTACTTGCATGCCTAAGCTTCTGAGAAGGAGAGCAGTCCAACAACACTGAGATACTGCATTGGAAATACAAAAAAAGCGACATTATGCCACGCCACAAAGATTCCTGTGCCATCTTCAGAGGGCAACAGAAACAACAGGATTTCAGAAATAACTACTCTATACTTCCCTGGGTAACCTCCCACCCAGAGATAGTAAGAAACTCAAACAACATCAATAAATAGCTCACCCTTTCCTCTATTACAGAAACATGCTTAACTTTCATAAACATTTTTTCCTCTATTCTGCATATTCTGCTCAAAATGAGGAGACTAACATTCTACTTAATTTACTGTAATAAGTATATTTAAGTCTCTAATTTTTAAAGATTGTACGTTGGCTGAAGGAATGCAATCAGCTGAATACAAATACTTGTTTGGACTCTCGCAGAACAGCAACACACACTTTTCTAGAAGGGCACACTGGATTGAACATGTAATTACAAGCTCAACCGTAAGAGCACAAATAGACTAAACGAGCACTGTTCAAGTTACTCATGTTCAGCTTTGAAAATTTGACCCCTGAAGCCAGAAGTATATTCACAAAGGAGAACCAATTTTTCCAACCAGTCAGAAATACGAACGCAAGTTTAAGCGAGCTTACAAATCCTGAAAAAATCAAAATCAAAGTACCTCTAGTCAAGGCTAACTTCTCCATCTCTGTAAAAGTTTCAGCTCAGGAAAAATAAGCAGTATTCCCCTTTCCAATGCTTATACTTCTCAATAGACTACTATAACAACTGCACCACTAACAGGCAATTATTCCATTTTATCAGCATCACTAAAAATATAGTTTATTTTTAAGTAGAAGTCAGACTTCCCCAGTGAGTTCCCTTCCCACAAAAATCCCAAGATCTCATAACTCTCTTCTCTCACAACTTTCTGTCAGAGAACACTCATAGCTTCAGAAGAAAATTGTCTGTATTTTGGTTCTTCCTATACAGAAAAACACTTAAAGCCAAACCACCTGCAGCTACAGCTCTTACTAAAACTTTCTGTAAAACTGGGACAATTTCCGTGTTGTACTTTTATTTAGGACAAGCATTTGCAGCAGCATACAAATATAGAAGATCTTCCATCAAGCGCACTCTCCATACACTTAATTGTAAGTTTGAAACAAACTACTACTGTACTTAGCAATAATTCAGCTCCAGAAATTTTATGGGATAACTATGGCTCCATGCGAAATCTGTACAAGGTTTATCTCCCCAGTGAACCAAAACACTGTTAAATTTAGATGCCCAAGACAAGACTTCTGCTACTCTGGAGTCAGTTCTCAGTGAAAAAACTAAGCCTAAAAAAAGATGTCTGAGTAAGGCACCACACACGTGAAATAATGCTCAGATGTGGGGGCTAGAAAGGCCAGTTCTTCAGAAGTTCCAGATGTCAGCGGCATAAACTGCAATAGGCAATTCCAGGTTCATTGGCAATCCTGCTGGTGTAAGATCACAGACACGCTGGTTGGAGCAGAGCTCTGGAGGTCATTAGACCCACCATCCTCTTTGGATGGCAAATATGCCCATCTGCAAGAAGCAAGATCTGGGTTCAGTTAGCACAACCCAAAACACTACAGAGCCAATCTTCCTGGAAGCCATTTCTGGGCACGTGAAGGACAAGGACGTGACGAACAGCCAGCATGAGGTTAGACTGCACCCAGCCAACCTGACTGTATTTTAGGACATGAGGAGGGTCTGTACAGGCAAAGGGAGAGAGCACTGGATGATGTTTACTGCTATTCTAGCACAGCCTTTCACTTGGTCTCAGTGAATTTGGTAAGATATGGATTGAATAAGTGGACAATACCACCAGGCTCAAGGCTTGTGTTTAGTGGTACAAAATTCAACTGCAGGTTGTCTCATTTCCATGGAAGTAATTCCAAACTTCACTAGGCAAAACCTTGAGCGATTTGATCCAACTGGACCTGACCCACTCTGAGTAGGAAGTAGGACCAGCTGAGGCCTGGAGGTCCCTTCTGACCTAAGTTATTCCACAATACCATGATATCTTCTTTGTTTGTTTTTTAAATAAATAAAAGCAAAAGGTCTGTTGCAGTCTGGGTTTGCTTTAGGTCACACTTCTGCCACCCTGCTGGTTTTAGCAGATAAAATGGATTAAGAGCCACAACAGAAAAAGAAAAGAAGTACTGCAGAAATAGGACAGTAATTGCTCCGCTTAAAAGATTCACAAGTCCTTCTGAAACAAGCCTCAATATTGTATTCTCAGGTCAAGAATCTCACAACTTGGTTCTGAGTAGAGATTAACAACAACAAAACAACACCTAAACAAAACCCCTAAAGACCTCATCCCCACACACCTGCAGCTGAATAGAGGAGAGAGAGTATTAAGTTCATTATCAGACTCTTAACAAAATGTGTTTGTTGCAAATGTCAAATACATTTAGAATGTGAAGAATTGGGGGAGGTGTTAGGGGCGGGGAGAAAGTGCCCGGTTTTCAGTCAAGACCCAACAGTAGAAAGGCCCCGACTTTTTTGCACACAAAAAACAAACACACCCCACCTCAAAAAATCCCTACCCTTGACTGTCTGCATACCCAACAGAGATAAGTAAGCATCCTGAAAGGGCACAGATAAAAACAAGTCTCCATGTTACATTTTAAACTGACAACAATGTCTTACTGAGGCAGCTAAAACTGCACAGATACCACTTCAGTTCCACCTCCCCTCTCTTTGCATTCATTTTTGCAGAAGGACTCTAGTGTAAGATTCTAAGCACCAGAAGTAAAAGAAGTCATGGCATCATTCGCTGGATGGAGGCCAGGATCTCATATATCCACTCAAGCTTGTATCTCTGGAGACACTGTTTGTTCCTACCATAATTGAGTTATGTTCTGCGCAATGAGAAGGTGAATCAATTATGTTCACCACTAAACGGACAAGCTTAAGTATTCTCTCAAGAGCTTAAAATTTGTGCAATGACACCTTCAAAATACTGTTTGTTCTTCTTTTTTTAAATAAAGAAGAATACTTTGATTCAATCTCTTCTCTTCCTGGAAATTCCTGAGCTTAGAAACCAGTGAAGCACATTCAAGTTTTAACCCATTAGGGCCAGGCAGCTGGGACTCCTTATTTTAAGTTTACAGCAAGTTTCTGATGGAATAACTTCAGTTAAAGGCAGCATCAGATAAAACTGACATCTAAGCCTTTGCTGAGACATTAAGGTAATTCAAGCAGCAAACAATCATCATCCAAGGCATTAGAGTCCCATTTAAAAGGAAGATTTTAATCACCTGCATGAATACAAGTATTAATACTGTAAATTCAATGGATTTATAGTATTTTAGAGGTTGCTCCTCCATGCTTGCTGTAATATTGTCTTATTACTTTGGAATATTGTTACAAATTGAACCAAACCACTGCAAAGGGACTTCAGGTGGTTTTCATTAGGTGTTACTCTTCTGTACTTCTTCAAACAGGATACACAGGTTACCCTTACTAGAAAATATATTAAAAAGCCAAATTAAACACAGAATTCTGTACTTAGTCATATATCACAATTAGAAGAGATTTTTGTCTAGTCACAGAAGTCAGTGAGCACCAACCTCAGTGTTCCCTGATACAGTCTCACAGATGTAAATTCAGTCATGTGTGCTGCAAGACAACAGATACAGGTAGGCATATTTTTGGGTCAACTTTTTAGCTAGAGAAAGCAGACACACAAGCCCTTCAAGCTATGCATTTTCAAGTGTTGGGTTTTGGGTTGTCTGTTTGTTTGGGGGTTTTTTTGTGTGGCTCTTCTTTAATATAGACTGAATTCACCTGTATTTACATTAAACATTATTACTATGAAAACTATCAAAGTAAAGACAGTATCAATTCTATTGCAGTGAATACCCGATTTTGTGAACTCATAAAAACAGAACTGGTTCATCTAAGATGTGATTACTGCAGCTCACTAAGGAATGCATGCTTACTCATGCTATCCAAGGTAAGATAAATCATAGACAGGTCCTTATAAAGATTAAATAACCCCTTATTAACAGTTGCGTAAGCTGCTTTAAAGAATATACATAAAATTCGTAAGTGAAACCAAAGGGTAACTACTTGGAAGGAAACAGATACTATAGTCTCTGTCCATGCTGATTTAACCTCCATTTCTGACAGGGATATTATTCACAGAATTGAAAGTCATTAAACTAAATGGCAATTCCCTACTAATCTTATGTATTAAAAAGTACCTGAACAGGGTCATCTAGAGCAGCCATGTCAGATGTAGTGCTTTCTGTGAAAATGCAAAGTTACTTGTCAAGCTTCTGCTATAATATACACAGGAGATAGGTTTTAAAATAGTAAAAATGAAGAGCAAGAGCTCTACAGGAGATGCTGCTATGGATAAAGCCATGGTGAACTTCAATATACAAATGACTCACCGCATACCTCTCAACTCCTTTACTTCAATAAAACAGCTGCAGAATAAGAAAGGACTGACCTACAACGGTCATGTGCTGGAGAGTGAGCCCTGCAGTTCAAATTATTGCTGCAAAGGCAGCAGAATGCTTTTGCAGGGTTTGCCAATGTTCCACAAAGTTATCCCAAATCTCTTCGGGATATTTGTTCTTCAACTCTGAAACAGTTGATTTCTTTTAAAGACAGAACAACACATTCTAAAAATATCAAGAAAAATATCCACTAATGTAGAAAGTTTTGCTTAAAACAGCTTGAAAGAAATTTTGCACAAACATATACGTACTAACTTGGACAAGAAAATATCTTCCCGTGCAGAAATGCTAATAAATCTTAAGTTTTAATTCACAAGAGACTTCATTTCCAATTCAGTGATACAAACATTAGTAACCCGGAAAGAGATTTTTCTCTCTAATATGCAGCTTTCACAATCTAAGTTAAGAGTTTTCTTTTTATTATTAGATAGCACTTACATGTACAAACATGGGTAGAAGCCCCACCATTGGCCAGTACTTCTCAGAACTCTAAGGACACCTCAGAGCTAGATCTGTTTAATCCAGCATCCTGTTTTCCCTCAGCTCCACACATGCAAATGGTATTCCTCTTGCTTTCTATTCTTGGAAGAGCCTCAAAACAGTCTGTCCAGTTCTGTCTGCAATTTTTTCTGCACTTGTATTCAGCCAATTTCCATATACACAGACAGCTCATTTGTGAGGAGTCAGTTAAGAAGTAAGTCTATTTTCAAAAACCTAAGTATCTTAGCCACTTGCTTTTGCTGTGCAGGACCCCTTCTATTTAACCTTTGATTAGAACAATCTACTTCCACCTCCTCAGGTTTTCACACAGACTCTACACAGTAAACTCAGGACCCCTTCAGCTGGCCAAAGTCATCACTCACCACCCAATTAGCTTCCTCTCTCTTAAAATAATCTTTTATGAAAGTAACAGATATTTAGAAACCAGTTGGAAACATTTCTGAGTCCATTCGTGAACCGATAGCCTCAGTGATGCATCTGCCTTGTCACATAGTAACAAAGGGCATTTTAAACACCAAATGACTACAGCAGAAACAATACAGTAAAATACATTTCACTTTATTCCATCTTTAAATGAAAATTCATGAGCCCCATTGAGAAAAGGTTTACTGTGAGATATCTGCTAGCTGCAACTATACCTGTAACTATCCAGAGATCCTTAGAAGCCTTTTATATTATTTATCTTTGTAAGGGAGTATTCAGGCACTGTCCCCACCCCACCACCACAATGACTCAGGGCAGACAAGAGGACCAACACAGCCTTATACATCTTTCCTACAAGCAAGTTTTTAAGACAAGAGATGACCCTTATTTGAAGATCCCAAGTTTCAAAGCCTGTCCAGCTTCCCCAGCTAAGCTACAAAAAGTTCAGGCACCATGTTCATAGTACTACAATAGTATAGACTCACACTGCATGTAGCCTTTGAGATGAGGGAAAAAAAAAAAAGGCAGAAGGAGAGCCTGCTTGCTCCTAACAAAAGAAATACACTATGTAACCTCTGTTCAAAAACAACTAGAAAAGAAGTTAGCCCAAGAAGCAAAGCAGACCTGGCTCATGAGAACAAGGAAGATCCACTGCTACCTGAAGACTTCTTTTTCCACAGTCTTGCCTTCTTGCAGCACACCATTTTCTGTATTTACAAACAGCCTCTGCAAGGGTATATTCCTCCAACAAGCATCTGGAATAGCCAGATTCAAAAGAAACAAGCTTTCAGAAGAAGGAACCACTTGATCCTTAACTGCCTTGAAAGGAAAAAGGCAGAGAACATACTGCATGATGATACATAAATCCTGCTGCTGTTAAGTGCTTGACTCGCCACAAAACGTAGGATAGAAAAAGGAGGGAGAAAGGAAAGTGAAATTGAGTCTAGAAAGTACTTCCAGCTTTGCCAAACCAGTTTGATACCACACATTATCTGAAGACTCTGGCCTGGCACTGCTTCATTCGCTGAGATAAGCCCATTTTCTTCTGCATAGCCTGGGACAGCTGAACCTTCACCTTTGTTCACAAGAAAAACTCTGTATCTGTAGACAATATATATGTCTATGTCACCAAACCTATTACCCTCTACAGAGAGCAGACACCTAGATAAAAAGACGTAAAAGAAACTAGATGAACCATGGTATAAAATAAAAGCCAGAAACCACACAAAGTATTATTAAAATCTATAGAAGTGTTTATGAAAGTGAACCTTTGCCCCCTTTTCCTAAAAAAGAGGGCTCTAGGCACCCTCGCTGTAAGTCTAATGTCCAAGGTATTCCAAGTTCCTCTCTATCTCCATAACTTACTCCTCACAAAAGGCTGTCTCTGCAGCAACAGAAGAATTACGTGTTCCTGGGTACCTCAAAAAGGTCAGACACCTAAGCATTAGTAAGGCAAACAAACTTATCTACTTTTAACATCACAGTTTCATACTTGTATTTTTGCTCCTCCATAGACATATATATACACACACACAATTTTTATTTATCTACTATTTTTAAATACAGGGGCAGGGTGCCACACATTCTCCCCTCTATTACTACATTTCAGGAAGTCACCCAATTCTCCCTCCCAGCAGAGTTCTGGTATGCTTGAATGGCTTTAGACTTTGTGTAAGAAACCAAAACCCTGCTACTGATACCAATGCGGTAGATTGCGTTGAGCTTTGCGCCCCCACAACACTCACCTGTTAAGACATTTTGCGCTCTGCCTTCCTCCTCTCCCAACCATTCAAAACAGAAAGGCTGTACGAAGTCTTGAAGCTAATCAAGATCAATGGGCTTAAAAAAATCCAAACAAAAAACCACAGACCAAAAAACCCCACTGTTACACAACAGGCAAACTACACAGGGGGATAGGGGAGAGAGGAGTAAGCAAAACATGAAATTAGTCACCAATTACTTCCTGTAGATATGGCAAAAAGAAACAGCAGAAATGAGCTGCTAAACACATTTAGCAAATCTGCAACAGTAGCTAGAAGTTAAAGAGAAATATTCTACAAGCAAATCTGATATTGAAATGCTTTCAATGCTCTTTCTTCAAACAGGGACATCAAAAACACCCACAAAAGAACTCAGAAATAAAAATCTGGCTTCCCAGGTTCAGTCACTTCAGAGAAGTTTCAATAAACACATTGCTATCATTTACCCACTTGATCCACAGCACCAGAGGAGCTGACTGGGCTTACAGCAAATCAACAGCAACTGCGGTCACGGTGACCATGAAACACGGGAGTTCAAGAACCTGAAGGGAGTGAGGAAGGAGAGCAGCAGAGTACAGACCCTGTATTTCATGAAAGACGACTCCGGCTTATTCAAGAAGCTGGTAGGTGGAATCGCCTGGGAGGTAGCTCAGGAAAGCAGGCAGAGCTTTAATAGCAGCACCCTCCAAGCACAAGTGTAGTCAGTTCCCATACTCAGGAAAACAAGTAGATATTTAAAAAAAAAAGTTGTTTAAGCAAGGAAGTCCTGAACAAAGCTCCAAAGGCAGAATTTAGAAACACTGCCCAGGCTTGTAGAGACGGTGTTTGGTAGACCAAATGCTCAACTGGAATATGAGGCTGGAAGGGACATCAAGGGCAACAAATAAAGTTCTAGTGCTATGTAACTCACAGAAGACTGAACAAGGAAAACGTAGGCCCATGGCTGAACAGAGCAGGTGATTCTGTGGGAGCAGAGAGATAAGGCTGAGGTAGCCTATGCTCCTATGCCTTTGCTTCGGTCTTCAGCGTGGAGGTATCAGACTCCTGCGTTTGGCAAACCAAGTATGCCCTCCTCTGAAGAAAATCTTTTATTCAAGAAACCATTTTCTAATCCCTACCTGATAATCACGCTACATTTAATGGGGCAAAACTCATCCCACTGACAGCAGAGTAACATCAGATTCATTTCTCCTCTAGTAGAAAAAACTTTAAAACAATGTTTCTAAATGGGACAGATCTTCAATGCTAAAGAATAGTGCAGCACTGTGAGAGGATGGCAGCATCACTCGATGATCTTAAGGGTCTTTTCTGACCTTAACGATTTTATGATTCTATCTACTAGAGAGCATAACATGCTCAAACTAATGTCTAAATTTCTCCTACATGGCTCATTTGTCTCTAAGGCAGGTTAGTTCTGAAAATCTCATTACAAAAAGCAGCTGAGAAACTTTTGAGACAGACGTACTCCTAACAAATGCTCACTTACAGAGTCAAATCGCATTTATTT
This sequence comes from Phalacrocorax carbo, assembly GCF_963921805.1. Taxonomy (NCBI): domain Eukaryota; kingdom Metazoa; phylum Chordata; class Aves; order Suliformes; family Phalacrocoracidae; genus Phalacrocorax; species Phalacrocorax carbo. The sequence goes on along the minus strand of NC_087514.1, from coordinate 91,409,829 downwards.
TGCTTAAGCTTCAGTTCAGAGTGGCCAAAATAACGGTGTGTTAAATGAGATGAAAGCACTTTGAGTTTTAGATTGTATGCAACCCCAAGCATTTAGGTTTAGATCCAATCCTCCCCAGCCTCCATTTTGCTAGCATCTAAAGTAACACCCCACGCCCCCACCTCCCCACCCCCCAACTTCATAAATCCCTTTCTGAATTACCTGAAGCATTCCTTTTCTATGACAGTCACCCACAGTCAAGCAGAAAGACCTGGAACCAGCACTGCATGCAGTACTTCTGAAGGGACCAGTACAGCACGTTTCTTTTCCCCTATTACACATAATCACCTTAACTGATACTGACTTAGGAGAGCATTTCCTTCTAGTCTTTGCAATAGAGTTCATAATGGAGATGAGTGAGGATAAAGGGACACCAATTCATTTTGGCTATAGTCCAAAGGTGAGTTTCAGGGAGGGCAATGAAGTTCTAGGCTTTAAACAACTAACCCAGCTTCTTTTAAAACAATGTCTGAGTACATACAATCCTCCTATTAAAATAGCTGCCCAAGCTGCCCCGTTACCCTGTTAGCCAAATAGGCTGTTCTTTATCTAACCGTGCTCCTGGGAGAACACACAGCACAGAATATGTCCAACAGTGTTCATATAAGTACCCCAGCACATTTCCTGCTACAATACAGACGGACAAAGGAAAAAAAAAAAAAAACTTCTTAAAGCTCTCAGGATACATCTGCCTGAAATTTGAGCAAGCACATCTGATTAGTATAACAACCATCCGTTTTTAATTTGTGTTTTAAAATTTGCATTTGACAGCCAACACTTTCTACTCTGGAAGTCAACCTTCTGAGTGTGTCACCTGCATGTCAACAAAACCGCTCCAAAAGGGGTGACATCATTACTTTATACAGCAACACCACTTTGTAACTAGTAATTAGTCTGTTTACACAAGCTGGTGAATTTTAGGTAAACCTCAGCAAGGTAATACTGATCAAAATAAGGTTCTTTTAATCCCTCCCAGGAAAATCCCCATGCCACAAATACCACCCAGATACTTAGCTGGAATATGAAATCCCAAGAGATCTAACAGAGATGACTCTTCTTTCTGCAAAACAATTTCTGTCTGGTGCTTTGCTTTTTTTTTTTTTTCAGCAAGGCAGGCCAGAAGAACCTTTTTCTCAAAGAGTCTCCCAGGAAAAACCACACACACCACAAAGCAAAAGGACTTCCTCCAAACACTTCCACCATCTGCACAGTGGAGAAATCAAGTGAAAACACAAAAGTACCAGGTGCAGCACCAAATGCTTATTTTTAATCCACCTCCGAACATCATACACTTTCTCCTACCTTTGAGTCTTTTCTACTGACCGCTGGATCCAGAGGATGCCAGCAGATAGGTCAACATGATACAACCACTACTGTGCAAGTTACCCTAAAGCAATCCTCTAATCCGCACCAAGTGCTACTTTGGAGGAGAGCAGAATGGATTGTTTTGTTTATGCCTGGAGCTTAAGTCTTTAAAAATTATACAAGTTAGGGCATCCAGACTTAACCTTCAATTTTTGTGCTTAGAAGCGCAGTCTTCTGTATTTCAGATTCCTCCACACCTCTACTTCATTTTTAATTGTCATTTAAGAATTTTGAAAATGTTTTCTTTAGCTGTAACACATCACGCCATACTCTATAGTAAGAAAGCCTTCTGCAGAAGAAGGCTTAAACATATTTCAAAACTCTAAGCACAGAACTAGCAAACCTTCTCTGCAAGGGGACAACCCAGCACCTGGAAGGAGAAGGAAAGAGAATATCGACTTTCTCCTTGATGAGTTTCTTAAAAATAAGACTACAAGTACGACAAGTTCCTTTTACCCATCATACTGATGCAGTTCCCTTTGTTTTAGAAAGGAAGTTTTATACGTGCAGCCTTTATACACATTTTTATGATTCCTATACAAAAGAAGCCTAGCTGACAGACCTCAAACCTCAAGAAGCCAAGACACTAAGAATTTTGTGTTTTAGCTTTGTTCCTTCATACCCTTTTAAGAGGCAGTCACTGAGCTGCATGCAACTTGTCTTTTTTCAGCATCAGACATAAAATTAACAAAGGTGAAGGAGCCTGGAGTTTAAAGCTTTTGATTTATTAGTGTTAAAAATCACATTATCATCATACTTAATATAGAACAACTGCACAGGTTGAATATATTACTAACTATAGCCTGTAATATGCAGATTGGATGGTATGCCACAGGAGACGTGGGAAGACACTCACTGAAAAAAGGTATCATGTAAATATTTACACATTTATTTTTGAGAAGGCTTAAGTTAGAAGCCTGTGAGAATTCAACAACTGCTAGAGATAGAGGGGAAGCTCCTCACTTAAGATACTTCAAAAATAAGATTTTTAAGATGTTTTAAAAACAATGTCACACCAGTACCATCTGATTTTGCAGTCCCCATTATACAGAACCTTTTTAATAACAAAATGCACATGCACAAGAGAGCACACAGTTAAGACACTGCTACTCCTTGTTCAGCTATGCAAAAGATGTCCACAGGCACAGGTAATGGTACTGAGATTCTTTTATTTTAAGACTTCTCTGTAGCCCTCAAGTACCAATACTGCAAAAGGAGTTGATGAAAAGCACTGCCTGCTGAACACTACACATCTGACCACCCAAAACATGCTTTTCAGACTCAATGTCTTACAGGCATTAGGATGGAAGAACTTGCCTATGGAAGGCAATCCGACAAGCGGCATGTCCTAGTAACCAGCATCAGGCCCATGCAAACGTACAAGATCAATAACAGGCACCACTTCCAGGTGATTCTGAAGCAAGGTCTTGTTACTGCAACTGAAGGTAAGGAATAAAGAAGGAAAAAAAAGGGAAAACAACAACAACAAAAGATTCCTTGATACAAAATTCTGGTATCATCCATTATAAAAATCGGCCAATCTTCGAAGAAATACTGCATATTAGTCCATAGTGGGGAGGAAAAAAAAGACTATGCTAACAGAGCACGGAATTGTTACATACACCACCACAGTAAAAACCAAGCCAGCACCACCACATACGCCCACTCAGACAAAGCAAGATCCCTCTTTCAAAAGGCTTATCCCATTCCTGTGTATGTCTATGGGCTGAAAGAAATAACAGTGAATGACAAGATTCTTGAATTCACAGATCACATACATTTTATTTAACCGTGCCCAGCAGTCTAGTAAGCACAAGACTGCTAGTAAGCATGTTCTCCTTTTAACAGATGTCCAGAGAGTTGAGCAAAAAGCCCCACTTAAACCCAGGCCTTAGGAGAGCAGCTGCTTCAAGAAGTTTTCTAGAAGAAATGTAACAGAGCGCTGTCTTCAGTACAGAAATCCCTTGAAAGGAAACAGATTTCATTCTCATTGAGTCCAGACCAGCCCTTTGGCACTCAAGGGTCAGATTTCCCTGAAGCTGTGCAAACAGTGACAGACTCCCCAGAACCTCCAAGATGTCTTCAGAAACAATTAAAAAACTAAAACAATCAAGAACCCTTACCTTGCTGTAAACCAAGCTGCATTATTTTAAAAAAGATGATCTGTTCTTCTATTTAATTAAAAATAAGTACTTTTTAACAAGCAATAGGACAATCAAGACAGCAGAGCAGCCTGCACTGCCTCCCCCCACCAGGAAATCATGTATTTGCTCCCTGCACCCCACCCCCATCCGCCCCTAAAACCACTACAACACCAATGCCCTTGCCCACGACTGCATTTTTTTTTTCCTGTAGTAGAAAGTACGCTTAGCCAAAAAAAGCTGTGGTAAAACTCCAACAATCACAAATATTTAATCTCAGTAATATAAATAATTGCCTCTGAGCTTGAAAGCAATGCTCTGAAGTCTGATTAAGGTTTGAAGTGTACAAAAATTAGAATAACATACTTGATCAGTAGCATTTACCAATCCTGTTATGAAGTTAGGCAAAAATAAAGCTTAACGATAAAGATGTTAAAAGACAACTTATTTTCTTTCCATTTTGTTAGGGACCTGAAGCAATTTCTGCCTTTCAAACCCCTCCCACCTCCTCCATTTTTTTCTTCTAAGTTCTACATTTAGAGTCTAAGTTCCCAAATCTAAATTTTTTTCCAGGCAGAACTGAAGTGAAAAGAAGAGCTGAGTCCTTCAAGGAATGACTTGATTCCTCAGCAAATTAAGACTCTGGAAAAACGCTCCAATGATTTCTTGCAACTAATCACACACTGGATTAGAAGCCAAGAGGAGGTTTTATTAAAATAAGAGATTTGCAGCCACTGTAGTTTTAGATGATTTAGCCTAGCAACTTGCTAATGCAAACTATTGCAAGTTCCAACATCAGGGCCACAAACATCTGTATTAATACTCACAACCCGAACGCAGCTCGGGACAGGCGTCAGTTAAAATGTAAGAAAGCTTGACTGCTTTAGACAACCGTGCAGCAGCACAGTGCAGTGCCCAGCCAATTTCTTGGAAGGTTTCCTTGGAAGATAGGTGAACTATGTTGCTTGCAGCACTGCCTACCTGCACACTGCAGAAACCAAAAAGCTTCTGCTTGTGACTTTCCATCATGTCAGAGTCATACCAGTGTCAGGGGGGGAAACAAGAGAACAAATATTTTCACACACAAGTGTTTGCTCCCCCGACTTCCAAAGAGAACTCCCAACAGAAGGGCACAAACCCAGAGGTTTCCCAATGCGCACCACAAAAGCCCAGCCTGAAGCCTGGGGAGAGCTCGGGGGCAGCAGGAGCAGTGATGCAACAGGCAGCTGCGCTGAACACAACGCAAGGAGCCCCCCATGCATATAGTGCTTGCAAAGGGCAAGGCAGCTGAGGACTAACATGCTTCTACTACATGTTTTCCTCCTGTTTATGTGCAGCAAGGGAGTTAGCTTTCTATCAGCATGCGTGACTTGCAGGAATCCTTGTCCTAGACGCAGAAAAGACATCATAGATACATTGGGTGAAAAGCTTCAGTACAGAATGAACTTTGGACTTGAGTACTCTTGGGACAAAGGCTTTCAGTGCTTATATTTGCAAAGTTGAACAGCGTGTACAGCCTAGAGACTATTCTCTCATCACACTCATGCTTTATCAACACCATCTGGAATCTACCCTGTTTGTGGCTGCCACTGCTCTGTCAAACCATCATGTTTCCTCTTTCATAGGCAGCCATCAAAAAACGCTGCCTTGTCACCTCATTTTTATTTTTTTCTACTATTCAATTCCTGAAGAAGATAGCACTACCTCTTTTTTATTTTGAGGAATGCTTACTGCTAGAGATGAAATAAAATGAAAGGGAAAAGAGAAAAAGCAATTTGCCACCCCACCAGTTTTAAGATCAGAACTATGGAAGAAATGTGTGTGCTGAAACAATGTTGCTCACAATTTTCAGCGATATGAAGGGGAAAGGACCAGGTGTCAAAAATTTTGCCACCTAGCCCAAAGCTCTCCTAAATATTTTCTTATCTCAAGACACTTAAGCAAAAGTTACACAAGGTAACAACAACAACAAAAAAAACCAGATGACATGGTGCATCCACTAGAGTTGCCTACACAGTTCTTTCCCCACAAAAATACATAGACCAAAAGCAGGAAACAGCTCTGTTGTATCAGTAAGATTACACAATTAAGTTTTATCCTGTACGGAGACAAGAATCCTAGGAATAGTTAAGAGTCCCAGCTAAATCAGTGTCTTCTATACTCACTCTAAAAATGCAAATGCTGAAGACCAGTGGATGAATATATGCCTGTCGTACTGGACTTTCCAACTTTCAAGGTTTGAGGTAGAAATATTAAAACATTTTCAGGAACGGTGCTACTTAACAACTACAACAGTTTTTAAGCTCACAAGGAAACTGAAGAAATGACAGAAACTTGCCAGATGACAGAACACAGAAACATAACCTCCATCCGACTGTCCCGATTCGCACCAACTGCTGGTGCTTTGCACATTACACTATTGCAAAGGACAGTGCAGCATTGTCATTAAAAGTAAAACAACGGCAGATAACTGTTATCGCCATAATAAAAGTGTGTCTAAGAGCTGACTAAATTAAACAGGACCAGAGGGAAATTCCAAAGCCTAATTTTATCCTCTTAAGTATCTAGATATATAGACATGTTTGCGAAAATATTTTCCATTCACAACGGCTACAGCATTAATTACTATCTTACGACATTCTGCTAAACACACACGCTGACAAGTTTAATCTTACAAAGGCATATGTTTCAACGGAGCAAATCCTACACCACTGATGTTGGGGGAAGGAGACAAGTAAGAAGTGGCTTTCTTTAAAAAACAAGACATTTTTATGCATAAAACTCATCCACACGTTAAGTTTCTGACTGCTAGTTCACTTGTGCAATGGATCCCTAATACCGGATTAGAAAGGCAGAGGGAACAACGCAATCCTATGGAGACTGGTACTTAGAGGTGGCAGTATCTTGCACGAAGCATTTTGTGGCAAATGCTCAACTCTCTTACATAAGCCAGAGGCTAAACAAGACAACTTGGAATTACAGGGGAAAGGGTGACTCTTGAGCATTCACCTACTCACAACTCTTACAGCTAGGAGGAGCAGTAGTATAATTACAAGAGTTCAAACACCCCATTTTGTAACAGCAGTCATTAACTCAGCATAACATGCTACAATAACAAAAAAGGGAATTACGCTTCCTGTGTAGCCCAGCTCTCTTCTTACTCACAATTCAGTTACACTTTCAAAGATAATTACCTTCCCTTTAGATTGTATTCTGGAAGCAGAAACAAAATACTAATTTAAAACGAGTCAAGTTTCCCTTCATCTTCTCCATTTCTCTATTGTCCACTCTGCTAACATCAACCCACAATCTGCTCTCATTTCCAAGTGATGCCGACTCACTTCTTGGGCTGCCTGGCAACAGGAGTTTTAACTTGTAAACCTTCCCTCAACTGACACACTCCCCCTCCTCCACTACCAAGAACGTGTGGAATAGCTGATGCTATTTATCTTCGTTTTGCTAAAGACTTTCACAAGCTGTTAAAAAAAATACCAGAAAATCAACCCTGAAGCAAATGTGTGCTTCCATACACTTTTTAGTCTTGTTATGAAATTGGGTAATGACCTTCTAAACTCTGAAGAGATTAAAAACTTATATATAGTTTTATGCATATATGCAAGCAGGTTTTTAATATAAATTTGTAAAAAGCAAAGCTGTCACAGTACTTTTATAGCTTAAAATGATAAGCTGTTTTAAAAGGAAAAAGCTGCCACAGATATTCAGCAACATTACTTGTAATAAAAAACAGAAAACAAAACTCACAGTTCTAAAGTAAAGGAAAAAAAATGAGCAATATGAAGAGGCTATCCAATGGCAGTAATTTTATACTCATTTCCTTGTTTTTGCTAGAACAATCCAGCCATTTTGCGTTACTTTCACACAGTTGCACGTGTGGTAACATGTGCCATAATCCATACGAAAATGTTCTTAACAGACTGCAATTCCAGAAACTATGGCACCTTAAGAAAACTACTTCATTCACAACACTTTTGATCTCATGAAGAGGAATTCAGACCGATCTCAAACTTTTAAGCTAGAGGATGGAAAGAGAAAAGGGCAAGAAGAGCCCAAATACTCACTGTCAGAGTATAAAAGCAATGCTTTTCTTTATAGAAATTATAAAGGAAAGGAATTCAACTCAAAAACCCATTTCAGATTTTAGGAGAGCAGGAAGTTGTAGGACATCACAGTAATCATTTAAGTCTCATAGCAGGAGAATCATTAAGTCCTATGCACACCAGGATCCAAATAAAGGCGGAATCTTATGAAGGTGATTACTTAGCCCTAAGGTAATTTAGGTTTAAAATATTATTTGTAAGGGTACATTGGCTTGCAAGCTTTACACTCCAGCATAAAAACATGTACTTCAACACATCCCATGAGCCAGAGATATGAACTTTGGGTTCCCCACCTCCAATTCAGTTTCCAGATGGAACACGTTAGATATAGCTCACCCAGTCTACATAAAAAAGCTTTCAGCAATAGACTTTCCTGCTCATTCACAGTTACCAAGTGTTGTATATCCACTGTTCTGTTGAGCACTTCTCTTTCCATTTTGCAACAGTAGTTCCAGACAGAGAAGTTTACAAGCAAACACCAACTCTGCAGAAGAGCCCGTACTACCCCAGTTCTGTTTGTTTTGGTGAAAATACAACTTGACAAACACCTGTGATGCCAGCATCACTTGCTATACTCACCCTAGGTAGTTGTGCTCTTCCCACTACGCATCAGTTGTGTCAGCAGAAAACCCACACTGAGAAGTCACTTTCCTTTCTACTATGCACTTTACATATGTCAATTATGTCTATCACTGTGGTATCTCTTTATAAAGATTAGATACCACAGATTAGAGATGTGGGACAGTTCCTGGGAAGTGAAATGAATGCTTAAGTTTGCAAAGCATTTTATAGTTCCTGTCTATTTGCTTTGATTTAGTCATTGCTTTCCCAGTTTTGTTTCACTTTGTCCTCACTCTCTCTACCCTTCCCTTGAACCAGAGGAAAGCCACTGCCACCAGCTTCCCTCTCACCAGGCAGCATTCCTCATCCCTTCCTCAAGAAAGCATTAGTAACAGTCTGTAAAAGACAACGAACATATTGGCTAAAGCATAAAAACTCAAGCAGAGAAAAGAATTAACTTGAGCAAGTTAAGTATAAGCAGCCAGCTACCACATGCCAGAGTAAAGTTTTTCCTCAAACTCAGTGCTTCAGAGTATATAAGATTACATGTGCTAACAAAAAAAGTACTGGTCTGTCCCTGTTCAGACAAATCCTAACATACCAGAGTATTCAGCTATCTTGGGGCTGTGGACTGTGAACTTCTCATGATTCTTTGCTCTTTCGCAAGAGCTGCCAAGTGTATAAACTGTCCCCTTTATTTACTCACAGATTAACAGTTGGTAAATTGGTCCCAGGGAATCGCTGAAGAATTTTTGCTTATAACCATTTCCCTTGCTTTAAAAAAAAAAAGCCAACCACACAACGCCTTCCACCTCCCCCCCAACTCTGAATGAATGTGAGAACTTCCTGCACTCAGAACAGCATGAATAGGCCTGGCAAGTAGTCAGGGAGATAGTACATGGCCATGAATGCTCTGAATTCAGCTTCTGTGCTGCCGCTAAATTAAAGGAATTCAGGAGCCTCACAAAGGCTTGGTTATTTAATTATATTATAAAATAAAAGGCTGAATCTATTAGACAGCATACGAAAGAAACCCTTTCCCGAGTGCCTGTGCAGAACAAGCAGCCCCAGTGACTCTGCCTAACCTTCTCCTCGCCTCGGGGTGATGTCACCACCACGCTTCTGCCAGCCTCCAGCAGAGCTGGCGATAGTGGTAGAGTACTGCTCTACCTGCAGGATAGAGTCTTCACCAGCTAGGCTACAGACAAACCATGCTTCTTTATCACCTCAAGTTTTTTACCTTTGCCCTTCATTCACTGGGAAACTTACGACACTTGCAAGCTACAACTGCATTTACCCGTGTACCTTCAACCCCTGACTAGATGCACTCACGTTGCAGCATTCAAATCCTTATTCCACTTCAGCTGCCTTCAGGAAAAGTGAAAGCACACACATTAGTAAGAGTAACTACAGCTAGCAAGCCGTGAGATGACAAAACCTCTACTTTTTTCCCCGATCACATGCTATCTTCCCTCCCTTTACAACTAGCAAGGAACGAATGCCACCAGCAATTTGCCTTACAGGTCACTAGGAAACAAAATCAAAGCCGCTTCCTCTTATTGAGAGCTCTGCTGCTCACCAAATCTCTCAACAGCCTCACATACATGCAAGATAATTGAGAATAGCACACAGTGGGAAAGATCAAACTAACCCACAGCACAGTGTGCTCGTTTTTACAGTTCAGCTAGCCCTGCTTACAATTCAGGAACTCTGTTACATGTGACACCTCTACTGATACCAGCACCCCATCCTTGTGCCTTGCCAGAAAGGTGACAGCCCTCCATCGAGTCAAATCACAGTGAAACACTCAAATTAGTGGCCATGCCAACATGGCTTAATGAGACTTAGAACTAGCCACCACCATGCTTTTCACTAACAAGACAGGAAGCAAACAAATATTCACGTTCAAAGCAAAGCAGCCAGGCACGCCTGCCTGAAGACCCACAGGAATATCTTCTCCTAAGCATGAGTTGCCAAAAGGACATCAGTAACTCCAGTGCAGAGAAGCAAATGCACAAGAGAATCCAAAAAGACAAAATGGGATGATTATGTATCAACGATAAGACAAGGTTTGCCTAATCTTTCATTAGGGAAATAAGGATATTGCACTATTTCCCTGCTACTGTGGATGAAGACACTGCTATACTCATACATTTCTGCCATAAAAAGGTTAGTAGGTATTAACTTCATGCCACAGTATTTGTTTTGGTATGGACAGCACCTGCATTAGGTGTAAAGGTTATACATTAGTCTCCGACCGCCTTTGAACAACCACATACTCTGCTGCAACACAGTATAGCTGTGTCTACAGAGAAAGGCTCAAAGGATTTTCAACTGAGTACATGCCCTACATGTTAGAAAAAAGTCAGTGGGTATGAGCAATAAAGAGCTGAGCAAAAGTGAAACCTGAATGTGAAAAATGCCAGCGTCACCAAAAACCCATAGAGTGCCAAGACACAATGGCCAAAGGACCTACTGAAGGGACTGTCAAATAACACCTCTGATTAAGGCTTGCCAATACACACAGCATCCAAACAAATCTCAAGTAACAACACCACATCTGCAAAGGAATTGGTGAATTGCCTTAAGTGCGGTATGGTTAAGAACCTCACAGAATGAAGACAACATACAGGCACAAGAACAGTGCACCCCTATCAAAATGACAGCTGTTCTTGCATTTACCGGTGATGAGTACACATAAGCAGTCAGCTCCTGGACAGAAGTCGGCACACTGGGTTCCCAGAACCTGCTTACCGGGAATCCTTTCTCAGAGCTACAAGAGAAGCCTAGACCTGCCCTGTACCATATTCCTTAGCAGCACCTTCCTTCACAATTCAGAAAGGACAATGACTGCTAAGTGCATATTTTATTTTTTTTTTTCCTAACTTGACCAGTTTATCATGCCTAGCTTAGCTGGTGACAGCAAGCAAGAGAACAGTGCCAAATGCTGCATCTCCTCCATGTTTGCTGCACACATTGCTAAAAAGCGTAAGTCTTACGGATGTGCTGCATGTAATACCGCTGTGTACAAGTCAGTCTAATGTTAAAGATTCAGTACATCCAATTTTAGGTTCAAAGGCTACAACAGCATGAACTTTTCTACTGCCAGCCATAATTCTTATTACGCAAGATTAGATTTTTTCTTCCTTCCATAACCAGTTTACAAATTCTTACAGTCAAGCACTTTGAGATCATTATGCAGGCCACAACCTTTGCCTCTTAAAATCCTACCTTTTCAAGAGATGCACTGCTGGGTGAAGAACACACGTGTCACAGGATTTTTTTATTTAATCAAAAAACCAAAACAAAACCCTTTCATGTGCTTGTTTCTGTAGTATAAAGGTACAATACACGTTAAATCCTTTAAGACTCTGCTCTTTTAGCCTCTTTTGACTACATCATTGCCCGATCCTACATTGTTAACATACACAGACAGACACAGCAATTTGTTGTAGGGGAGAATTTTGCTTATTTATTTTTGCAGCCCTGTGTTAGCCACGTTAGAATGAATGCTCTTCTCCACAAGTAACACAGCAGTACTGTTACATACATAGCCTTGCAGATAAAGGGTGGGGAGGAACACTCAAAGAGTCATACTGACAAATAGGCATTGCAGGGAAAACCCTTGAAATCTTCAAGTGGAGGACTAAAACTGTGCAAAATGGGTGAGCTAGCAAATGCAGCCAAGAACACCCAAAAACCTCCTTTACAAAGAAGGGGGGGAGAAAGGGAGCAAAAAAGAAAAAGGAAAAAAGTTTAGCAGCTTATTCTAGGCTACAAGAATCTACAGTTGATCTATGCTTTGCGATCTGCTGACAGTCTCAAGACAGTGCTGTTCACAACTGAGGTGACTAATCTGCATTTGCCTGCTTCCACAGTATAAGTAATACCAGTTATTTGCCAGGAACTCAAAATACATTTCCTATTAATGCAAAACTGAAGCAGCAAGAGGTGCTGAAACTGCTCACACACCAGTGGCGCACTATACAAAGGATCACACCCCACCCAGTGTTGCAAATTAAATATAATATACACCCCAGGCTCTAGGAGACCATTTTCTCCAGAGCAACACTTGTTCTGACACTGACATAGGAATATGACTTAGTCCACTGCAGGCTACAATATTTGTACTGCTCTTAATCTTTGTACTTCAATATCTAGCGCTACTGATTAACATATTTTCATTCTAGGTTTCAATTATGAAGGAAAAAAGCTGCAAGTTGCAAAATTAGGATCTTTTATCACACAGATTCAGAAAAGGAACATTCCGAAACATTTTTCTTACAAGAGGCACTTCCAAGATGGAATCTGTAAAGCAAAATAAAAGAATTTAATGTACTCTTGTATTAGCAGGCATTAAAGTTGTCATTTTATTAAGAAGATTAAAGAGAGACAAACCAAGCAGTTCTCAGTGCTATAGTCTAATCTTAAGGGGAATGAATATACTTACACAGATGACACCATTGTTCTGGAAGTTATGAAATGGAAACTTTCTGTATTTAATAGTCTGAAATGTATCACATTAATCTTCAGTTTATTCACAGAGAATACACAGGCTACAGATTCTGTTTTGCTTGATACAAAGGACATGATTTTCATGCCACAAAAAAAAAAAAAAGAACTAAGACACATCCAGAACCACTTCATAGAGCTTGGAACACTTCAAATTTGGAGTTCACATTCCCATTTTCAGCCAGTCCTTTCTTTTATTAGCTAGGACACCCAAGACAAGAAACGTAACTACTTGTTCTGAAAGGATATAAACTTGGGCCTACTTCTAACCATTTAAATTTTAATCCACACAACCACACTATGAGCTCCACGCTTTTTGCAAGACAGTACATTAAAATTCCTCAACTCCAGGACTGAAATGGGGGAGAAGAATCCTTTCGTATAATTACATACTACACAGCTTTCAACAAGATCCTGTTGGTATTTCTGAAATGTTAAACTGCATCTCCCACACATACGTGATTAACTTCACTTTGTGAGAAACATTCCATTTGCAACCTGCAAACTATCTTGCCTGGATGTTTGTAGCCATGTAATACTGGTACCAGAAGAAACCAAGAGCTCCTAGCCTATTAACTTCAGTACATTATACATGCTAGCCTTCTTCCAGGTGATCCACCACTTTATCATAACAGGTTTTGTCATTAACCTTTTCATTCCAACAGGCAAGCTTTATAGCATGAAAGCAGATATGTCTATATGCAGAAAGCCAACAGTGACATACAATATTAGGTTGTCTCAGACATAATTAAACTTCATAAATAAAATGACTGCTAACAGAGACTACTGTCTCCCAGAGGTCTGTCTGTCCCACTAAGTAACACATAGTAGAAGGAAAAATACGTTCCTCCATCACTTACAGTTTGAGTCAATAATCATAAAATAACTGGTGATAAGAAGTCACTGGTAGATCCAGCCAATCATCTTATGAGCAAGTAGACTGCATATATAGTTAGCTTTGCAGCTTGCAGGACTCTTATCACAAACCCAGTGCTACTACTTACTACCTGCTTTAACAAGAAGTTAGCGAGAGGATCAAACAGTAAGAAAAAGCAAGTGTTTGACTGAGAACAACAAAATATCATTGTATGCAATCCTGATGAGAAAACTCACTGTCCACTTAGAAACTTACTCGTTTCAAGGTAGCTTTACAACTGATGAGACCTGCTTAGATAAAGGCCACTATGGCTTATATAAAAGCAAAATCGTTGCTAGTAAGAACTCTAAGCCTTTTTGTACCATTTATTTTAAAGCAGATAATAGGTTGAACTGGGCATAGTTATTGTTTAAAGAAGCATGCAGCCTTTTCAAAGGCAAGGAGTTGGTATTATTCTCATCAACTGAAGGTGCCTGAATCACAGGTTTTGTTCTACCCTTAATGCTGCATGTAAAATTCTCTCCTCACAAGAGAACGCATTCAGAAAAGGAGTGGCCTGCTACTTATCTTAATTACAGGTCTTACTATCTCTTTCTCTTTGGACACAAAGATTCATAAATCGAACAAACAGGAAGAGAAACTGCATTCAGATTACATAATGAGGTTTATGTAAATCGCACCTAGAGCCTAAGGTCCTGAACTTCAAAAGCATTCCAGCTCCTCTTTACCCCTTGGACCAAGGCCCATTGTTTTGTCTTTATTTAAATAGGCTGGCATGGCACTTGGAGTCCTTGCAGATGAGAGGAACCGGTTCACGCGGCTGTTGTGGGGTTTTGAGAATCATGAATACAATTCAGAGCCTAGTGAAATTGGTTTGAAGATGCCCGTTGCCAGTGGACAAGACCAGGAACAATTAATATCCTGCAAAGGGCCAAATTTACCTTTAAAAATCTCCTCCTCTCACACAATTTCATCTTCCATCTACACTGAGAACTAAGCTAGATGAAATTGGAGAGAAAAATCCCCTGAAACTCAGTATTTTACATCAATATGTAAATAGTTATTCTTAGCTGTCAAATCAAGGAACACACAGTTAGTTGGGCAATGAGTATTTTCAGCATCCCTCCAAATAAGTCAAAGTCAAAGCCAGCTGGAAGAGATTTTGCTTCCCCATTGACAGAAAAAGCTTCAAAGAATAGCATGCTATGTTGTGAAATTAAATGACTTTTCACACCAGGAGGTCTTTCTTCCTGATTTAACAGTTGTCATTTTTAAATGCAATGTTCTTCAAAGAACAATTTTTGCCCCTTAAATGGGGGCAAGGGGGGAGAGACAAAAACCCCCAAGAGATTCTGCAACATTCCCATTCTTCCACATATTTTAACCACAACTACAGGAGCAGAAAGTCTCAGCCATTAGACCCAAAGGGTCGGGAATAGCTAGTTATCTGAACACAGAAGAAAGAGCAATCCTGATCGTGGCAACTGGCATAAAGAATTTGGACTATCAACTTACGTAACTAAATGACTTTATGTGACAGTGGCGGAGGGTATGGAGAGGGCGACCACAGCCCCGGTTACTTACAGACAGGACTCCAAATGGTGATTACTGCCCGTGCTTTTTTTTTTTTTTCCAGAAAAGGCACACACCAAAGTGAGTGTGCCAGCACAGACACCACAGAAAACTGGTTTTACTATTAATTTTGCCTACCTGAAATCCTGAATAGAATTTCAGTGGGACACAAAGTTGTTATTCATTTACAACCCACATACGTCCCTCCGTGCTGTTAGGACAGCTGCTGCATTCCAACGGGCAAGTGATGTCTATTCTTTGCATATGTAACATTTTATCATATAGCACACATATGGCAAAAAGTAAATTAAGAGTCAATTAAAATATACTATAAATAAAAATGTTTAAGTTTAAAATTCTCCAGTGTCTAAGATGGCTTCGGTATTTAACAGCAATCAGGAGGAAAATGTTCAAGTAGAATTTGCCACTATTTATTTTTGGAAAATGGTATCTATGTTAAGACAGCATACTGGACAGATGCCAGCCTAATTGGAAAAAATATATTCGACAGCAAATACACGTTATTTTATAGTGAAAAATGTAAAAATTATTTTCTCAAAAAAAGTAATGCTGCAGCTAACTCGACTCTCCAGAAAAGCCATCTGAAGGACAAAAGTTACACAAAGAATAAAACAAGGCACTTTTGAGTG
The DNA here is from genome assembly GCF_963921805.1 of Phalacrocorax carbo. Classification (NCBI taxonomy): domain Eukaryota; kingdom Metazoa; phylum Chordata; class Aves; order Suliformes; family Phalacrocoracidae; genus Phalacrocorax; species Phalacrocorax carbo. The sequence continues at coordinate 91,393,994 of NC_087514.1, read as the reverse complement.
AAGCAGGAAGCTGAAAATCTAGAATTTTCACATAAACTTTGTGTCAAAGTTTGCAGAGCTTAACCACCTCAAATCTATATGCAACTCTGTCATTACCATGCAGATGGAATTCTAACTCAAGTTTCCAGTCTCATAGGCGATTATCATAAGCAAGAAGTTATTGATTATTTTTAAAATGAGGACATTGTCTTCCTGTGAAGTTTCTTAAATATCCTGTCAAGAGCTTACTGTTTCAGAATTCCTGTCTTAGAGCCAAATCTAGAAAAAGTTAAGACACACTGATTTTTCAGTAAGCTTAAAAGTCTTTAGTTGTTTACAAAGGTTGGTTGCATTTCTCTCAAACATCTTCGAGAAGGAAAAAATAAGCTGGAATCGCATGGCCAAGATAGTGAAGCTTACAAAACAAAAGGGACTTTAGTACACCCCCACCCCATCCCCTTTACTTGAGTTAGTTTCCCTGCAAAAACTGCAACTCACTCCAAAGCATGGAAGTCTATTCCATTGGGATTCACACCAAAAACACCTCAAAGGTAAATGTAATAACTTTATTCTTTGACCCAGAGAACTGAATATTGCAGGGGTATTTCAGACATACAGCTTCACAGAGTGCAAATCCTCATTCGAGCAAGAGTTCTAAAATAGAACAATAAAATTGAGTCAAAGGAAGCTGGAAACAAGTACACTAGCAGATTTAGCTGATCGAAAATGCCAGTGTGTCACATTCCACAAGCAGTGAAATAATGAAACGCTGAAGCCTAAGTCAAAGTGGTTTTGCTTCTACTGTCCAAGGCAAACAGAAAGCCAGTCTTTGGTTTCTTTTTTTTTTTTAACCAAGATACTAATAGCTTAAACAGTTAATTCAAAATGACCACCCCATACACACAGAGGGAAATACAGCTGTAAGCATGTGAGGTACAGGTTCCCTCCAAATTAAAGAGCTGAATGTAACTCAGGAGTTGTCCTTAGGATTTCTATCTCTAAGCTTCTATTCTATGGAATTCTGTATGCATATACTTTTTTCAGACCTTCTCAGACATCGTGTTTTATACTTGCTTCTTTTTCCAGAGGATCACTTGTATAACAAAGAAATCTCTCTTTATATTGTTTTATCAGACCACAAAGTAGGCTTTGGTAGATAAGAAGCACGTACCAGTTGCTAACACTGTTTCAAATAAATGTTTTGGGGTTTGGGGCTTTTTTTTGGTACTATTATCTTCCCAAGAACCACGCAGTGCTTTAGATGCATAGCAGTCTATCAGTGTCCTAACAGAACAGATGGATGTTTTAATTGCACAAGGCCTTTTAGGTATATCGGCAGTTTCATCATCCAAAGAATGTTTATGCACAGTTTTAAAAAAAAATCAAGGAAATAGCTGGTGAGATACGGAAAGAGGGATGGTATCAAAATACATAATGAGAAAAGAAAAAGTAAAAAAAAAAATAAATAAAAGGAGAAAGCTGCATTCCGTGCCACAGCAGTGAGGAAATTCAGCTCCTGGAAGTACCAATTTAGGTACTACATATTTAGTATATATAGTAACTCTTATATACATTACACTGAAATCTCCCATGTTGGTACTTCACACGTACTTAAATTATGGATGCTAGCCAGGAATAAACAGAATTTAAAAGTTGCAAAAACCATTGTACTTAACAGCTGTCACATACCAGAGTTCAGCTGCGGTTTCACCAGCATTCCAGCATTATCTGTAGGGCTCCTCCCGAGCAGGAGGAAAGGCTGCTGCACCCTCGCAGCCCCAGAGCTCGCAAAGCCGCCTACCTTAGAAAGACCCCATTCCGACTGCGAGGAGATAAGCAAGCAGCTACGCACACGGACAGGTGGATCAAGCCAATGGCACCACAGCTATTTTATACTTTCCTGCAGAACAAGACTAGAAATTTCGCTACTTTGGTCCCACCAAGGCCAGAGCTTGGATTTAAACACACTATGTAATTGAAATAAGACAGTTTCCCAAAGTGACAGGCTTTAGGTATTACTTCTCTTTGCAGGAGATGCCAACACATAAACGATTACAAGGTAAAGGAAAGTACATCCAAGTCACATTAGGAATAAAAAAAAAAAACAACAAATCCAAAAATAAAAAGCACGGCAGCCCTAGGCAGAACTTTTTCCTTTTCGTTGATCCCTCCTTACCAATCACATCTGTAAAAAAAAAAAATCCATTCACATTAATGTGAATTAATTTCTTCCACGTTAAGTAAGATACTGGATTTCAAAACTATGCCAGTGCTCCAAAGGCAGAAACTGTTTATGGCACAGCTATTCTCCTACCCTCTGTTAAGAAGCAGCTCTCTCTTTGCACATTTTAAATAGCACTTAGTCATCTTAAATCAAGTTTACCTATGTCTTAAATAGCTAAACTGAGTTATTCACCAAGTAGCACAACAAGCAGCTAGTGATTCAATACCTGTCACATTCTACAAAGCTCAGCATTGCCAGGCCTACAGCGTTTTCTTGTAAGAGTAAGCACCCAAAACCATGTACCCATCCATATAGCTGGAAGTCTGAGTGTGATCCCAACTACCAAGTGTACTTTTTAAAAAAAAAAAATAAAAAATAATTACTTAGATCACTGCAACTGACCCTGACACTACATCTTCCCACCCTTATCTTCGTACTGGACGGACCAACCCTTCTTGCAATGAACTTTAAGACAAAGCTGGATTCATTTCTCCTCATAGCTTTCTAAAAGGTCACACGAACAAAAACATCTCTTCCCAAATAACGTCTGACAGCCAGTTGCAAAATTAACACCCCTAAATACATCTGGCATTTCTTAGTGTTCTGCCTACAGACAATCAACTACTGAAAAGTAGTATATTTGATATCACCAGCAGGTACAGAAGCCCTACGCCACATCAAAGAGCAGAGAACTTAATGGCGGCCAAGTGCCAGAATCACAAATAACACCACCTCAAACATCCATTGTACTGAACCAGCCTTCAAGACCAAGATCATGTTACTCATGCTCCTTGCCATGCGGATAATCCAGAACACAGCACTGAACGAGATTCCATGCTTATTTTCAATCTAAAGTCTCAAAACAAGTAAGCAGTTTTACAGTTTTTAAATTACGAGATTGGTATATTCGTCTATTTTTCCTTCTACATGCAAATTAGAGAAGTCGAGGCCACTGGGACAACTTATGTTTTACAAAAATTACTTTTACCGAGCAATAAGGAATACTGTAACCAGTTTGCGAGAAGTCTTCTGGATCACAGCCACTCTTATGGTTTTAGGAATAGTTTACTAAGTCTGACCTAATCGGTCTCCCAGCGACAATATCATGACTGTAACTGCACTATGGATTCTTATGCAGTTCCATAACTCAGTAACGTAATATCTCAGTGGAAAGCTATTTAACCATATCCTTTTAAATGGAGATTAAACATTTCAAACTTTGAGAACGGTATCTTTTGTTGAGATGGATTTCAACTGAGGGAAAAGTTGACATGCATGACCAGCCACTAATGCCCAATTCTGCTCAAATTGATGTTAGAGGGAATAGAATCAGACCCTTAAAGCTGTGAGGGATTCTGTTTTAGCAATGGCATTATCTGTTTAATGCTCAGAGTCAAGAGATTGAAGAAGTCAACCATGCTCACAGTCCGAGTAAGAAAAGGAGAGGGCATAACAAAATAAAGATGCCCTAACCACATTTTGAAATTAACCAAGGCAATGTACAGGAAGCACTTTCACCTCCCTAGTGTCAAATTTTGGTTTTAATTGGAGGCTTTTAAATTTTGAATTTTGCATTAGTAGAACAGATAGCTCATTTACAAAATGTTCATGGACTGCTACTTAAGAAAGCTGTTTTGTCAATAAAAGAATCCTGATTCCCTGCAGTTCTCCTAGCAATTATTTTTTAAGTATGTATTTCCAGATTCCACAACTAGAAAAATTACCAACCTGGAGTAATCACTAAAAAAATCGTTGGCTGTATCATCTCATGTTATTTGGAATTTGTGATATTAAGTTTCAGTATAGTAATCTTCCAGTCTTAAAATTGTCTCTCCCCTGAACTAAAAAAAAAACCAACACCCCACATTGCTACTGTGGTCTCCTTTCCCTGCTCCAAGGGGATTAGGTGAAAGAATTCTTTTTAGAAGCAATGCAATAAATCCAGCCTAGGTTTATGGCATTTTATATCAATACAAGACCAGGATCACCAAATCCCACTGAAACAGCTTGCAGGAAATTACAGGGATAGGGATGCTAGTGGTTCTCTATCCATTGGGACAAGCCAGGCTGCTTAAACCAATGAAGTCCCAGGCAAACAGGAAATCACTGTTTTAAAGCTTTCCTTAGGGTACAATCCTAGAAGATCATTTATTAAAAAAAAAGGTACTTCTCCTAAGCAAAACACCCTAACTTTGGGGCCAAAAACCACTCCCCTTTCCAGTTTAATTTGATGTGTACTCTTTTTAAGTGTCTCTCCTTCCCTCCCTTTTATCTTCAGGGGGTGGGGGGATTTTAAATAAGGAAGGAGAGATAACTTGCCAAGACAGTTACATAAAATCAGTATGGTTACACGTCAGTAATACTTTCTTAGCTCTTTTTGGCTGGTCTCGTACATTAGATGCTGCAACCATTCTGCTACAAGCACCTGATCACAAGTGTTTTAGATGTTGATCACAGATCCCCTCAAAGAGATAAGGATTTCAAAAAACACTGCACTTTTGAAGTACAGAGGCATACTTCTTAGCATACAAACTTGCGTAAGAAATTTGCATTAATTGAATCCTATGTATGCTTATAGAAATACATTTCTATTTAGTGGTTTTGTATGAGGAAGTCCAGAATGTATGAGCTATGTTAGCAATCAAGTTGAGACGCTGAAATAAAACAGAGCTGGAATATCTGCATTTAACGTACAGACTTCATCATTTGATGCATAAAAACTACATGCAAACGAGCTTAACTGTGTGTAAGACTTAGCTCCGTTTTCTGATTGTGTTTGCCTTAGAACACATCCTGTTAGGAAAGGAGGCACATGGTTGTCCCACTTTAAAACGTGTCTGTGTGTCCCCATTTAATAGTGGGGCTGGGAACAAAGGAAGCGACATCCCTTGCAGTATCACCTGCTGACTTCCACCCTCAACAGTGCAGCGGAAACACACAGATGACCATCATCATCTGAAAAAAAATATATTTTATCTCCTTTCTAACCCCAACATGTCTAACCTATTTCTCTCAATCCCTTCAACAAATAATATTTCTTGCACTTGTCACACCAGGGTCATTATACAACTGACCAAGAAATCTGAAGAAAAGCTGAATTGACCACTCGCCACAAACTCCCACATTCTCTTCTGAATAAAGCAGGGCACGTACCTAGCCCACTGCTCTCCTTCCCACCCCGCCGTTACCGTCTGACATTCGGCGGAATTCACTCAAGAGAAGAATCTGTGTATGTTTCAGAGTTAAAGCACTGAATTCTCACAGCTCAGAGATGGACCACTCCGCTCAGCCAACCGGCAAGGAGACGGATGGTATTTGTTACTTTGCTAGCACGATCTTACCTTTGGATAGCACATTTAGCTATTTCACAGGAGAACCTACTAGGTATCTGAACGCTCACTTGGACACTAAACAATTTCTCATTCTTGGACAGATGGACAGGACACAAAACCCAAGGGGTTCCAGGATTACAGTAAGTATTTTATACAAACCAATTCAACTGACACACAAGGTATTTTTAAACCTCTCTGAAACTGCAGAAGGTTGCATAATTACAACGTGGGAGCTAACTTTTCCACCCAGTACTCCCCAAATTCCGTACTGTAAGTTGTAACAGCACATCGGCATTAAAATGCTCCTGCCTTTTCATTACAAAGGTTTTGACTACCCCGTTTTCAAAGGGTGCAAGTGTCCTGTACTCGCGTACCTTCCTCGCCTACTGCCTCAGCCCCTCAGTGAAGCCCCGCTACCCTATCAAACGGGAAACACCGATCGCAGGCGCCACCACCACGGAAAGCTACGTACAGGGTTTTGTTTGCAGGAACGCACCGTTCTCAGCTCGAGAACCTGCGCGCCCTGCAACCCGTTTCAGGAGCACAAGGGCGCGGAGCGTCCCCCCCGCCGAAGGGGCCCGCCGTGCCCCGGGCTCCCTCGCGGGGCGGTCTCGGAGCCCGCCGCAGCACAACGCACAGCTGAACCGGACCGCCAAAGAGCTGCCGGCACCCTGCAAACCCTTGCAACACCCTGCCACCTTCCCCCCACCCCCGACCCAGCAGCGGCACCGGGGAAAGCGGTAGTTTAAGGCTGATTTAACCCCGAACGCCCAGCGCCGCCGCTGGGAACGGAAAGCAACACAAGAGCGACCTCCATTACCCACGCGTTGAGGGGAAGGAGGGAGGCTGCTGGGGCACAGGCTCAGCTCTGGGGCAGCCCGGAGCTTCTGCGCGCCGCTACCACGCCGCTTCCCCCGGCAGCCGGCCCGGGACAGCCCTGCCCGCCACCGCCGGGACCTCCCCGCACGGCCCCTCCCCGGCGCGGCGACACCCGCGGGCCACCTTCCCCGTGAGAGGCGGCAGCCCCGGCGGCCCGAGGGGCATCCCCGCCCGCCTGCCCTCCCCTCACCCCGCCGGGGCGGGGAAAGGCGGGGGAATCCGCGCCCGCCGCCGCCGCCGCCCCCCCCCCCCCCCCCCCCCCACCTCCCCAACTCACCGGCGTAGAATCGTATGAGGCAGCCGGTCTCCGAGTCCATGCCCTCCTCCTGCACCCGCCACAGGTCCCGAAAGCCCAGCTGGGAGAGGTAGTCGTTCTGGATCTGCAGCGGCTTCTCATGGGCCTCCAGCCGCCGGCTGGTCTCCCCGTGGAGCTGCACGTACAGGGCGGGCGGCCCCGGCGGCGCGGCCCCCGCCGGCAGCTCCCGCCCGCCGGCCGCGCCCGCCGGCGCCCCCCCTGCCCGCCCCGGGGACAGCTCCCCTGGGCAGGGGGGGGCCCGGCCGGGCCCCGCACCTGCTTCCACCCCGTCGGGGGGCACCGGCTCCACCTCCAGCTCCTCCGAGGAGGACGAGCCGCCGCCGCCACCGCCGCCGCTGCTGTAGGGATCCAGCCGGTCGGAGACGCTCTCGGCGCTGGGGCTGAAGCTCTCGGTGTCGGAGCCGGCCGGCCCCAGCTCCCCCAGGAGCGAGGGGCAGGAGCGCGGCGGCCCCGCCAGGTATAGCTCGGCCGGCGGCGCCCCGGGGCTGAAGTCGGAGGGCGCCGGGCTCGGCCGGCCGCCGGCCAAGTCGCTCTCCTCGGCGCTGCCGCCCAGCGGCAACCGGCCGGGCCGCGCCGCTTCCCCGCAGCCTCCTCCGGCCAGCCCGCCCCGCGTCCCCCGCCGGCTCCTCGGCCTCTCCTCCCCCTCCTCCGGCTGCGGCCGCTGCCGCTGTCCCTCCATCGGCGGCTCGGGCGGCGGCGCCTCGGCGGGGGCCGCCGCCGGCTCTGGCGGGGGCTGCGGCGGCGCGCCCCCCGCCTTGCCCAGCACCCGCACCACGCTGCTGCCGCCCCGGTGGCCGAGCTGCTGCAGGCGGGCGGCCACCTCGGCCGCCGTGGTCTCCAGGGTGCAAAGCACCGGGCGCAGGTAGCAGTTCATGTGGCGCTCGTAGACGTGGACGCAGCCCCGCTGCAGGTCCCGCCGCACCCAGTCCCGCTCCGGGGGCTGCAGGGGCTGCAGCTGCCGGGGCGGCTTCAGCAGCAGCGCTTTCCTGTCCAGGCTGCGGGTGCCCAGCGAGGCGGCGGGGGCAGCGGCGGGCGAGGAGGAGGCGGCGGCAGAGAGGTTCCTCTTCAGCCTCCCCCGCCGCAGGAGCAGGGAGTTGGCGTTGCCGGCCCCGCCGGGGGCCGCCGGAGTCCCGCCGGCCGCCAGCGCCGCGGGGGGCGCGAAGCCGCCGGTTACCCCTCGCCTCCGCCGCGGGCCGCCGGCTCCTTTACCGTCCAGCTGTCCCCCGCCGCCGCCCGACGGCTCCACGCCGCTCTCCGCGCCAGGCGCTGCCCGACTTCTCCGGCCCGGGGAGCCGCTCTCCGGCTCCCCCCGCTCGCTGCTCGCCGCCGGGGCTTCTCTCGTTCGCTGTTGCGCGGGCTCCATTGCCCGCGGGGCCGGGGATGCCGCCGCCGCCGCCCTGCTGGGAGCGCCGCTCGGCGGCCCGCCGCGGCGAGGGGGAGGGTCGGGGGGGCCCGGCGGAGCGCGGCGCTCGCGTGCCGGGGGGGATTACGTAGCAGCGGGGAGCATTCCGCCGGTGCCCTCGCGCCGCACGCCCGGCTCAGCCCCGCTCCCCCGCCGCCGCCAGCGCCATTAAGGAGGCAGAGAGCGAGTGAGCGAGCGAGCGAGCCAGCCGCCGCTCCCCGGCCGCTCCCCGCGCCTCATGAATATTAAGCAGCTCCCGCCTCGCCGCTGACAAGGGCCACCGAGCGGAGGGGGGCCGGCGGGGCTGACGCCACCGCTCGCGCGGCGGGGCGGGGCACCGCCGATAAACACAACGTGACGGCGCCTGGGGCTGGGGAAGGCGGGGCGTGGTGGCTGCTGGGAAGTGTAGTCCCGGGGCCGGCCGGCCGGCGGGCGACTACAAGTCCCGGCAGCGCCTGCTCCGCTTCCCGCCGCGCCGGGCCTCCCTGCTCTCGGCGGGGGAAAGGGGTGGGGCCTTCTCCCTCAGGCGGCCCCCGCCCCCCCCAGGCCTTTTTCCGAGGCAGGAAAACCTGCCTCGCCTGTGAGAGGCTCCCGCAGTGCGTTACAGCCCTGCCCGTCACCGCCCCCCGCCGCCGGTGCTAGGGGCCGGGGGAGCGTGAGGGCGGGAGCCCGGAATGTGCTGGAAGCCACACCGCTTCCCCTCGCTGACCCCGGGGAGGCGTCGTGTGCCACCACGCCCTATGGCGTGGGTCTGGATCCCCCTTCTTAAATTATTCCAGGGCTCTGTCCTGCGCTCGGTGGTTATGTTCCTGGAGTCTTACCAGAAGGCTTCACAGAAAGAGCTGATGAAGGGAAACCGTACGGCCTGGAGCGCTGATAATGAGACCTGTGTGCGCCTCACCAGGAGCGTCGGTGCTTAGCAGTAATTGCTGGCCGATGGCCACCTGGCAGCATGCGTGAAATGATTTTACAGGTTCAGTGAGCGTACCCCTTCCACTCTTTCCAATCTGACACGTTCTCCCTGTTGCCTGTCTCAGCGCAGAACCCAAGCACTGGGCCCGAGCGATCTTGTCTGAGGAAATGATCTCTTAGCCAAGATGGAGAGAAACATGGAAATGGGGGGGGGTTCGGAATATACATATATGTGTGTGTATGTATATATATAGAGGGAGAGAAAGCACTGCTTCATGACTGAAACTTCCTCTGAGTCTAGTACTGTTAGTCTGTCACTGTACTTCAGGGACTAAAATGACTGAAATTACTTCTTGAAGACTGCTTAGAAGCAGCCGCTAAAGAGCAGTATTTTTTCCCCCAAAATGTGATTTTTAAATGAATTACTGAAAAGGAAAATTATGATCAGATAAATACAATTAGCAGTGTGAAAGCATGACTTTCTGTATGGTAAGTGTACCATGCTACAGTATTTATTCAGAGAAATCCCTATGCTCCTGGGGATGTTTTAGCTGAGTAATATCAGTTGGATAGGGCTGTAACTGCCTGAGATCTTTCCTTTTAAATACATTTTGTAAAATCACAGTGAAACATCATTCATCAAAAATGCTATAGACTGCAATAAAGTGGGAGTTCTGGGCAATTAACCAGTTACATCAATGTTAAGGGAGATAAATTGTCACTGAGAACCCCGAGATAAAATCTTAGTGAAACAGTATTTTTAGTTGGTGGGGTTTTTTAGTGCATACATATAATAGACAAACCATCAATAAAACAGAACCATAACAAAACTAAAGTTTACATCTCCTAATAAAACGCTCCTCCACACTTCCACATATCCTGCACAAGCAGGTTAAACACATCACAGAAAACAGAGGAACTTGCAATGGAAATACGTGACTACCTTGTGAAAGGTTTTGTAACAACGAAGCTGATGTTTTACCTTTACATAGAAACCACCCACTTTCTGAACAGAACGATCTGTAAATTAATTACAGTCTGACCGTGCAGTTCGCTGGGCCGTATCTGGAGTTGCAATCACCGGCAAGAGCATCTTTGGAATTCCTACTGCGTGAGACAGCCAGGACCACGTCCTGAGCACGGACTGACAGAAGATGACATCAGCCTTTGGCTATTAAAGGCTTAAACTGGTGCCCAGAACCTCCTTTGACAGTAGCAGCACACAGCAGAAGAGCAGCAATGAGTATATTGAAGTCTGGTCCTGGCTGCTTTGTACGTTCTGGTTTATTTCTACTGCTTTGCATCACCCTCACGCCACCTACTTCATGAAGGTTACTCCAGGCCTCCTGATTTAAACGTGTGAGAGAAATATTCAATGTGGAAACATGCAGAGACGCACTCAGAAGGAGACAGCAAGCTCTAGGGACATTATTGTTAACAGTAATACCTGAAATAAAAGAAGGTTTCTAGAAAACAGTTTCCAGCTCTTCTTTTCTCTGGAGGAAGAAGGAAGAGAGAAGCTCTTCTTTTCTCAAGTTGTTCAAGTACCTGAATGTTTATGTACACATGTACACACAGAAAGAATCCAGAACACAGAGATTCTCCAATCTTACTTAGGAACACGGAACCAAAGAGAGACCTCATGGGACATCCAGTTTTCTCCCTTGTGACTGGAGATGCTGCATCCTAAATGTCAGTCAGCCCCCCCTAGCATGGTAGATAAACAAGCTGAACATCATTTTGAAATGAGCTGAGCTGATTTGTCCTCCACTCTAACTGGAAGACTGTCCCAGGGCCACCCTGCCCTCACTGTTGGGAACTTCCTTCCAATTTTTGGTCTGAATTTACACACGGGTAGTCTAAACCCTTTTGCTCACATGCCAGAGTTGCATTGCCCTTTGACTCAAATAGCTTTTTTTAAAAAAACTCCAGAGTGTTTACCCCCAAGGTACTTTTAGGCAGCAATAATATCCCCTGGCAGACTTGGTATTCTCTCTTTGACAGACTAAACATGCTCTTTTTGTCCCCCCTGGTGAGATAGTCCATGTAGCGTAGTGTAGGAACACAGAGTTAAGGTCATTTAAATAGCCTGGGGTGAGGTCCTTGGTGGGGTGGAGTGATATAGCTCCAGCTTGGCAGTGGTGCTGCTGCAGCTTTCTGAGTCCACATGGAGCAGCCGCTATCTGCGATACAACTCAGAGAAGTGGCCAGGGACTGAGCTGACCTCGCTCTCCCTCTTGCCAGGCTAACTCACCGCTGCCAGCAGCCTTACTAATGAAGGGCTTTGTGCAATTAAAAAAACAAAGAAGCGGTACTGAAGTCCTGAGGGTGGGAAAATCGTTGGATTTATCACCGCCCTGTGAAATTTGCTCAGGAGCAGAAGGCTGCAGTGAGGGTCCCGGCATGCTGTGACCCCTGGCTTGCATCATGAGTTAAAAAGGGTCCGCACTGTTGCTTTTCATAGTTTCCTGAATATGAAGGCAGCAGTTTCTGTAGTGACCCAGCATCTCCAAATGTTAGTGATACCCAGCCTGGTTATTTTTGCTTTATGCAGGGAAGTGTGCTTGAAATCTGTAAGTATATGCATATTTAAATCAAACTCTCTGGCGTATGAGATAATGAGACTATTCTCCATTTCCCAATAACTGATAGCTACTCTTAAACTCTCCTGGAACTGTGAATTTTGATAAGGATTAACTGCTCTTGTAAGACATGGGAATGGAGCTTATGAAATTGATGTTTGTCAGGAGGGAGTGGAAGGGTGAAATACACATTTCCCTTTTCTAAAGTTTGATTGATGACAGCTATTTGGAAGACAGGTAGAATGAAACAGGGTGGTTTGCAGTATGCAGTTTTCCAACTGGAATCTGGCAGTCCCAAAGAAGAGCTTTCTGATTATAGGAGTTGTCAACAAAAAATAAGGGAATAAAAAGTAATTTATCACAAATTACTATAAAAGACTCCATAGCAAAACCGTTCATACTGAATGAAGAGATTATACATTCCTGCAGACAGTGGCAAGAAAATGCCAGAAGATCTTGAAACCACAAGATTACTTTTGTGGACAATGTTACATCCAGAGTTATCAGACCTACAGAGTCCCCTGAGCAACAGAGCAGACCAAAGCTTAGCTGAAATCCTCGCACTGGCTGGAGCTGTTGTGATCTTTACTGCCCACACCTCTGCCGGCAGCTACGGCAGGAGGCATCAGGCTGCCGTACACGACCGTGGAGCTGACTGAGCAACAGCAATGGTGCTTGGAGTACGTTAAGTCCTGTCCAGCTACTTCAGAAATCTGCCTTCCCTGATCCTCACAAATTCCTGTAAAGCCCTCGGGGATACACTGCGCTGTTATCAGATGTTTCTGCAAGGGAAGGGACAGATGATGGTCATCAGCTGATGTCTGTGGTTTTCCTTACTTTCACTGTGAATGCAGGGGAGAGGACCAGGTCCAACTTTAATTCATATTACTGCTGGTTCTGTTCTGATCTGTTCTTTAACATTATACCACTTCACTTCATGTAACCCCTTGGTTTAGCTACAGTTAATACTTTGCTGGGCAATTCAATGGTGACTTATTGGTACTGTCTAATTTTTCTGAAACATCTGCTGCGGTGGGACAGTACAAAGAGTGTACAGCCTTTGTAGACTTAGTTTTGCCATGAACTACACTCAAAGAGAATTTTTTAATTACCTGAAGTATGCAATGATTACTCAGTTTGGTTTTTGTTTTCAAAGATATCATTTCAGAATAGTATGCCCTCATTAAACAGGAATTGCTTAATTCCTAGTCCTTGACTGCAGAAAACTTGACTGGCAAGTCAGTTCTGGATCAAAAGCTGATGAGCGCTGAGAAATACTAGTGTGGGAAAGATTGTATTTATACTTTCTCTGCTATAAGTCATCATCAATGGTGCTGTTAAATGTTCATCTGTGTTTTAAGAAGGTATGAATCACTTTAGTGATTCCAGTTAACGTGTGAAGGTGGGGAGGGAGCTTAGAAAGAAGGTATTTAATGTCCTTGAACCCTGTAAAATGTCAGGGAGCTTGCTCAGCTCTCTTCTTTAGCAGCCCGTTTTTCTAGTAAGGGAGAATTTCCCTACAGACAAGGAAGCGGGAGGCTTATTTCAATGTCAAAATGCTGAACCAAAAGACAAAACATTTGCCACTATAAAAATAAGTCAAAGACCAGGAGATGGGCAGGCAAAGGGACGATTGCAGATTAAACAATACAGTGATATTGTTCTTTGTAAAGAGAAATGGAATGTCATCATATGGAAGCTGTTATCAAAATAATACTTAATTTTATCAGCAGGGATTAATTTCATTTTTTAATATGCTAGGTATACACCTGTACACCTTATCCCTATGGGCAATTGTCACAGATGTAGGAGCAAATTGGATATGCAGGTAACAAGGAACTGAAAGTGTATGTTAATGCCGCTCCAGCTGTGAGCTAAAGCACAACAGTGTGTCTGTGTCCTGTGCTAGTTGTCCTTTTTTTGGTGTGTGAGGCCTACAGTGTAGTAAAGCGTTTAAGACGGTGCTTATTCAAGGAAACTCTTAATTTTAAATGTGTTACTAGGTTGAGCATAGGATTAAGAACCATTCTTGATCTGGGAAGTTTCCATTAATTGATGTCTGAAATAGAATTAGGCTGTAAATTATCTTACAGGTTACACTTGTGTTTATATATTCAGGAACCCTGGAGCCGCATTGCCTGGAAAGTTGTTTGTACCTCCAGCCCCCTAAATAATTTTCAGCAAGGGTTGATCTGTATTTCTGATTGCAAAACCACTTCCATACAAGTAATATTGGCACTACTACACATTCTTCAGTGATGCACCTCAAAGCACTTTACAAATGTGGGTAAGTGTAATTACTTCCGTATTACAAAGAGAGGAGAAAAGTAGTAAGTACCTTCTTGGTTGTGCATTAAGCCCCTCTCAAGGCAACGGGCAGACTCAGGTCCCCACGTCCCGGAAGCGGAGCACCAGTCTGTGAAGCTCCCTTCTTGCTGAATGGAAGCCCTGTCCCAGCTTTTCTGGGCGGAGAGGCTGGAGCCGGGTGCAGAACCCCGCTGTTAGGTTGTTCGACTGACACGCAGCAGTACTCACTAGCAGTACGTGGCCACTTGAAGAGTTTCTTGTAGAGCTAACCTGTATTGTATTCAGCAAGGTAAGGTTTTCCTAAGCCATTGCCAGCGGCACGATGTGGAGATCCTTTGATTACACAAATGTTTCCCATTGTGACACGCGCAGGCTGAGTTGTGTTGGCCTTGCAGTTAAACAGCTGGGAGGTGCAGCTTCATTAGCAAATTTTGGAATTTCTTCTCCAGCACAAACTTCTTGTTCCCGTCACGTACGAAGAAGGCAATTTACAGAAGTAAAGAGCAGCTTCTCCATTCCTGTTCAAGGTAATGAGCAGCTGACACCAAGTTAACCGTACGGTTGAAAGCCACGCACAGGGAGAGAAATCTGAGAAAAAGAAATGCCAGCTTTGTTACCCAGATTGATTACAGGTCTGTGTTATATATTCTAGTGTCATATTAAATATAGTATTAAAATTAGAGCAGTGTTTCACAGATTTTGTTTTTAATTTGTGTAGATACTAATTGTGAAGCCAGACCTTGTAATTGCTAGTAAACTCCACAACCACTATAAACTAATCCTCTTACTGTGTCTTCATCACTTCCATATTAAGCTACGTGTTTTGGTTGGTGGTTTTTTTTTTAAAGGAAAAGAGTTTCGTTGCCTGTTAGATATTAATACACTGAAAGATTGTCTTCCAGAACTTTATAAATCCTTCCTTGTAATTATTTCTTTTTATCTTTCGTGCTCATATGGCGTCTTAAGCCCTTTTTGTTTTAGAGCCCCACAACTCCTCGAGGTACAGTATTCATCACAACTGATAGAGATGGATTAATGTGTATTCATTAAGCTGCAGCCAACTCAGTGACTTGAATGCAACGGTTTTACATAATATATAGGCCTAAATAGCATGACTGGCACATTTGAAGTGACCCAAGAGATTCAGACATATTTGATACCAGCTTTTCCTGAGGTTAGTCATCTCCCATTAATTCCCTTGTAAATATCTTAGAGGGTACACTGTCTGTTGTTAAAAGGCTGTACATAAAGGCCTTTCATGCAAGGCGGAGGGTTCGTTTCCGCCATACAGCAGGTTTGGCAACAAAGTTGGATTAGGAAGTTTGTGCCCCTACTCACTTGTATTTGCTGCATCTGCATGGTGTGTTGCCCACTCCAGTGTGCCAGGATGACTGGAGCTGCACTGTCAGCCAGGTAGTGGAAATGCTCTCCATTAAAATGAATGATGCCTTAAGAATCTCAAGTATGGCTTGAATCTATCACATAAATACATGTTATTTATTTGTGAAAGGCATAAGCACTGCAGTGAGAATAGCAAAGTGGAAGCTAAACTCTCAAAATACATGTTACTGATGATTTATACTAGAACAGAGTGCTATCAACAGCTGCATTTGGCCTTGATCATCCTTGCAGGTCCCTTCCAACTCAGGATATTCTGTGATCTATAGTAATTTACTGGAAGTATAAACAAAGGTGCACATTATGCCCTTTAAACTTTATTTCTTCAACACCAAAGCTTTATCTAGTTAAAAGTAAACTTAGAAATCCTCCAAGGAGATTAATACAATAAAGCCATATACAATTAAAATATTGGCAGGATCAACCTAGAAGTTAATACTAAAATAACTCACTGTCACATCTGCAGCTCCCCAAGCATCCGTCTCAGAAGGGCTTTCAGGAAATCGGTAGGGAACACATCTGAGCTCTGTTTGATGAATATGGTCAGGAGTTAATTCTAGGAGAGCAGGAAATCTTTTCTTTAGCTACTACAGTGACAAAATGCCCATTGACTTCTAGATGGGCGGCTGCACACCTTTGTGCAGAATCGTCCTGCCGTGCCATGTGAGCGGCACGTGAGTGTGCCTGCCAAGGATGCCTGGGGTTAACATCTTCCACCCCTCCTTTGCTCACTCGCTCAGCTGTTCCAGCTATGACTGTGTAGTCATAGGGCTGTGCCACAATGTTGCATGAGATTAAGAGTGCCCTTAGTAATAAGCTGGAATGATGGGAATGAGCCCAGTGTTCATGGATGAGTCTAAACAAATTTTCCAGGAAAATGAGGCTGCCATTTAGCCAATAGATCGTATAGCTCCCCATGCAGTAACCCAGGTCACTGTAAGGCCCTGTTCAGCTGGAACTACAGTCACATGTGATGATTTCACATCCAAACTGTTTCAGAGGCACCATCATCCCGCTTTTAGCTTTCCAAAGGTGTCCTGTGCTGTTCTGTAAGTGCCAAGAACAGAACTGAATGCTCTGTGAGACTCTACCTATTGTGGTCAGAGCGAGGATAAACCAGGTTCTCCAAACTAATGTGAATTCTCATTGCTAGAGCAGAATAAGGTCTTAGTTTTTCCAAGCACATAAATGCTGAGGCACTGTTACTGGTAGCATGCTCTCCAGGGTACTCAGTGCCTGTGACCTACCTATTCCACAGATCAAGACACGTTTTGTGGTTAAAATATTCATTAGCCTCCTAAGAAGAAAGACGATGAACATGTGAAAACCCACCAGTGGCCCCCACGCAGTTGGGAAATGCCTTGCTTTGAAAGTCATCTGGATTTTTAGGAACAGGGCTTCTGCCAACAGATACCGATAAGCTGTTTTCATAATATCATCACAAACTTCAGCTTCCACCTACCTGACACATTTCTTTGCTACACCAAACAGATCAGTCCTGCACCAGTAGTGAGTCTAGGATTCAATGCTGCCGGGAACTGGAGCTTTCAAGCATGTGTTTTCTGACAAAGGTGTCACCTGGAGCGCATGGTGAAGGTTTTGCTTGCAGAGTTGAAGAGTTGGAGGGAGGGAGATAGCTTGGTACCTGTGACCGCGAGTAATCAGAATTTTTTTTAAAAACCCCGACAGCAGTGATGTTTTCTCCATGTGGTTGTTCTATAGTACAGCAAATGAGACCTAGCTGTACAGCTCTTCTCCACAGCATTTGCAGATGTGCTGCTGGCAGGGCTCACATCCATCATGACTTAGCACAGCTGGGCTGCATGCATTTCGGTGTCATAGCCAAATATTTTGTGTCCTATTATTCTTGGCTGCCCTTTTATATTTTCTTCGTATCAGATACCACAATGTACAAGGAACCTGCAGTGGATTCTTAGGTGACTGGTGGAAAACCATTTACCACATCATTCTCCCACATGGTGGCATTGCTTGCAAAAAGTATCCTCATTCTCGGTGTGTGACGCTTTGTTTTCTGGTGCTTTAGCCAGGGCTTTGCTGCCTTGAGGGACCATTTACCTTCAGGCATGCCTGCTGTTCATCACTTACTCTGAGAATGAACACTCTTCCAGATCAGATGAACCATGTAGCTCTCCAAAACCAGCAGCCAGCCTCAGGAGCAATCAGGGGAGCTGTGCAGGAACAGGAAGAACGTGGTGACTGGAAAGACTCTGCTGACTCTCCTCCGGTCCTCGGTGGCATGGACCAGCCGGAGTCACCATGGGGTGACAGAGGTCAGGCAGGTACAAAGGCAGGCTGCTCCATGACCAACATGTAGCGCTGAAGAGATGCATGGACAGGAGGAATCTAAGGATTTTGGGAAGCCTCTATAAGGGATTTAAAATGAGCACATCTCGTTGCAGAGGGGAAGTATTGATAGGTAAGGTGTGTTCAGGTGCCTGGCCCCTGTACCTCCCCTGGAGGTCGTCCTTCTCAGAGCAGGGCAAACGTCAAAGTGAGATCACATCGCCCAGGGCCTCGTCATGCACAAAATCTAAGTGAGGCGAGACTTGACAGGCTGAAATTAGCACCCTGAGTCACGTGGCAAGAAATTGGTTGTTAATGTGGTCACTGTCAATCCAGCGTAACAACAGATTGTCAAATACCTAACCAACGGCTCTTTTTTTGCAAGAGTTGAGATCTAGAAATGATTTATAAATCATTTGGAAGATTTCCTACCTACATCTTTTCAGGAATATAAGTGGACTAGACTACTGGTCCTTCTAGATAGCGTCCCGCTGCAAAGTGATGGTTACCACACACTTCAAGGAAAGATGCAAGGAGCGTGACCGTAGTAGATGGTGTGAGATAACCAGCCTCAGAAACCTTCTCTCAAAACTGCAGTGGTTGGATGCTGGCTTCTCCCCAGAAGCACAAGAGTGTAAATCCCTTCCAAAGCTGGTGTTTATTTTCAGTCCTCTTTCGACTCCTGCTATGATTTTGGTTGTGATGATACCAGGAAGGAAGGGATTCGGCTGAGTAGTCGCATGTTGCGCAAAAAAATTTATTCCCTTTTTATCAGTTTTAAATGGGTCCCTTTTCAACTTAACTGAATATTCCCTTGTGTTTTTACTGTGGAAGGGAAACTAGCAGCATGTATTTACGAGTCGATTTGCTGGACAGGGGCTGGGACTGGCTTCCCGCTGCTTCAAACCCAAGGAAATCACAACAGAGTAGAATAAGCAAATTAAGGGTTCTGGTTAATCAAACTCAACAGTAACTTGCAACAGAAGGAAAACCCTGAACTATTTCTTAGGGGAGTTAGTCCTTATAACAGACCAAAGATTTTTTTTCTATTTTCTCCCCACCACTTATTTCCTTCCAGGAAGGATTCAATACAATTTCTTACTATAAGGCAAAAATCAAGCAAACACTCTAACCCTAACCCTTTGTTCCAGCTGTAAAACAGACACAAGAACATCCTTATTAAAGGGGCTAATTAAGCTAAGCACATGATCCCTTTCTCCTTCTTGTAAAAGTTGTTGGAAAGCAACCCAAAAAATGTCTTTATTGCAGTTTTGCTGGGAAAGCTCCTTTGGCAGGGGAAGGCTAATTGCGATAGCAAGCTGCCTCTGTTCCCAGATCCCCTGATGTGCTGGGGTCACGTCACATGTTTACACCCTGCTTTAAGAAGGAATAACAACATGGACAGAAGTGCTTATTTTTGGTGTCACTACATTTGAGCAGATGTTACAGGCCCAATTATCCCGGTACTTCGGCTGTAACATTGCATTATTCTCTAAGCTCCATTTCTTTGGCTGACACTGTTTTTTTGGAAGACACGGCTTTCTGTAAGCTGGTGCTTCTGCTCCTCCATGTAGTAGAGCCTGGCAGCTACCTTCAGTAAGCAAATTTATCTTTTTGGATTGCTTCTGCAGCGTAGCTACAAATGACATTGAAATTACAGCGGAACAAAACACATTTTGTGATATGGAGTATCTGCCCATTATAAGACTATCCAGCGTTTTAACACAGGATCATTAGTCACCAAGAGTAAATTGATAAATTATCAAGTTCTGCGTATTTTGGTACAGTATTCAAATAAACCACACTTGCGTAATGCAGGAATACTCTAGGGTCTAGCATCCTCATGGTATAGATTAGTATCTCCATATATAACAATGTTGTGAAACAGAAAGATACATCCCGCAGCTCTCGAATCACAACTTTGAAATGCAGCATGACAATTATTTCATTTCGAGGCCAATGGTGATGAGCTCTGTCAACATGGCGAGTAATTATAAGAAATAGGGATCACTTGACTCATTTTTTCTTCCTGCCTTTGCCAAGTCTTTAAACATACCATTTTCACCATGAAAGTCTACTCTGTTCATTTACTGCATCACCTTGTGCTGGAGTTGTGTTTATGAAAAGGGACCCTGCATTTTTTATTTAATTTTTTTTTCCCTTTGCAATAATATAAATGTTTTAAACGCTTTCAAAAGAGAATATGTAATTTAGAATGTGTAAAGGAAGTTGAAAATATCTGAAAATAATGAGTCAAGCCAATAAAACTGGCAGAGGAATTGGCCAAATTGTAGCTCAAACAAGGTAAATCAGTCACTTCAAAAAGAGATGAATCATTTTCTTTCAAAATCCAGCTGAACGTGCAAATCCTTATCTCTGGCACCTAATGTCTGCCACATCTTCTACTTTACGAACACACATACACTTTGCTTGCTAAAAAGGCAGAATCTTTCACTACAATGTAGAGCAAGATGAGGCAGCTTTGCACTATTTCGGTAATTCAGTAGGATTATAATGAGAGGGTTACTTGTTAAAATTTTATTATTTTCATAGCAGTGTTCTCCAGAGAAAATACTAATGAATTTCCTATGCTGTGGCTGTCTAAACAGATTATCCAACAGTTACGCATTAATTATTAATCACCCAGTGATTCAGAAGCCACCCCGTGGCTCTCTAGTGCAGGAACTCTACTGCTTTTGCAACTTAATGATATGATTTTCCCAGTTGTGGTGTTGCAGTGCTCAACCAGACAGAAGGCTAATGGCAGAGGGAGCAATAAAGTTATAAGGATGCCTAAGGTTATACCTTGCCTTGCTTGGAGAAGGTTATGAAAAAGTAACCTAAAGAAATTCAGCAGGCAAAATACAGAAAACTAGTTAGGTGATACAGTATAACTAGAATTGGAGCAGGGCTGTGTTTTAAATGGTCTGTGTAGGGATTAATGGAAATACCTGAAAATAAACAAATAGGTAGGAAGATCTTTTTCTCATGCGTTCCCCAAGAACACCTTCTCCGACTCGGTATCTAAGTGGCAAGCCCGAGAGCTGTAATTTGCATTATCTATGTGTATTCTTGGATGTACATGTTTACCATGCAGGAAAACAAGATTGATTTCTCATTCTTAAGCACATTTATAATGTCTGTGCAAATGAATGTAGGGCAAATCCCGGCTAGATCAATATTTATGCAACCTACTTTGGAAAGAGCAAGGGAGTTGCTTCAGAGCAGCAGGGAATCTTGTCATTTCTTTTCCTGCAGTTTTCTCTTTTCCCCCTTTTCAGGGAAATTCGTTTGTGTAATATTCCATGCTCGCTGCCGATTAAAGGGAGTTTTAATGAAGGCAGGTCCCCTCATCCCTCTGAAGGGCTGATTCGGGAGCTGCTGGGACGGAGGAAGTTGTGTGTGCGCGCTCAGAAGCTGTGGGCCAGGCCCAGCGCGGCAGGCTGGCGTGAGGTGTGTGCGGTTATGGCGAGCTGTGCGACAGCAGTGATGATTTATGCCCCCCTCCGCGGCAAGGGGAACTCTCCTTGCTGGCCTGTGGTGGAGCTGGCAGCTGCCTCCCCCTCCCTCCAGCCCCATCAAGTCACTTGTCTTTGGCCTGTAGCTTCGCACACTTCATTCTGCTCGCAGAAGAGCGACAATTAATTATCCTAATTAAATCCAACTGCGGAATATCGAATACTGTGGTTTATTTCACACTTTAAAGGTTCACATCTTTTGTGCATGCCTGCCCTGTTTTGCTTGTCACAGCCAATCTCATTCATTTTGAAACGGGGGGGGAGGGGAAGCGAACAGTACGTATAATAAATCAAAAGGCAGTAGAGAAACATTGCAAAAAGCCAACCTCCCAGGAATATGCCCGCATCCATGTTTAAAAGGATTGTCCTAAACAGCTGTTTTCTCATAGCTCAGATTTCATTTTCTTGGTGCTTAGGAGGGGGCGACTTTGCCAACCCACAGACAGAGGTGGCCTCTCTGAATAACCTTTACTTTTTCTTCTGTCCTATTCACCAGAAATTTCTTTTTTTCTTCACCTGACTTGAATAAATTCAGCGGCCTTCAAATGCCCTTGGTGGTGTAAGGTTCCTGCACGGCAGTGCATGTCCTTAGAAATAAACGGGGAGCTGAAGATCAGTAACCCATGTCCTCTGATTCACTAAGTCAATTTAATTGTCCATCCAATAAAATACTCTTTACATATATAATACATTCCCTGCGAGCATTATTTTTTCTCTAAAGGGGCTCCACCATGATTCAAACATGACAAAACTCTAGGCTATTAAAAGGAGTCTTGATTACCATGGCCGTACCACCGAAATGCAGCATTAGCAAATACAATATATTGAATGCCTCTCTTGTAAATAGTTCAATTTTTCTGAGGACCTAACTAGGCAATAAGAACCCTGTCACTTCTGTGTTGACGAAGTATCTTAGTTACTGAGTAACTATAGAGATGTTTCCCTTATGCTTGACGTAATTATCCAAATGCCTTTCATTAGCTGGTGAAAACTTTAGGGCTCAAAGTGTAATTCCTAGAACATAGCTGGCTGTTTGTAGTAGCATACAAATTAGGGTGGCACAGGCCAGCCATGCACCCACAGCTAAAAAGATTTTCAATTTAGTTTTTACTTGCCAGCAGCCCCTTAGAAGCAAACTGGAGAAGCTGAGGCTGCTCTCCAAATCAAGTCTCCAATTCAGGCCGCCCCGGGCACACGGTCAGGAGGGGAGACAACCACAGACACGTCCAGCGGCCACAGCTATGGCACAAGCCACAAAATACTTTGTTTCTCTTAAAGCTTCAGCTCTGGAGTCCCGTGATTAGGTAAGGACTTAAAATTTGTGGTTTCTTGTTCAGAAGTAGACACGCATTTGAAAGCGTGTGCAAAGCTTGCCCTAAGAGCTCGAAATCCGAAACAATTCCAGTTTTGCTAAATCCCTGATCGGTAGGGAAATCTTTCTCTGGGGTCCCTGGCCTGTGCTGGTTTAGCACTTAGGGGTGGTTCAGATTTTGCCCTGCTGTGGTTCACTCTCTACAGGTCTTGACTCGCTGGAGCCTCTGATGGACACCACAAATGTGGATGTGTCCCATGGCCTGGAGAGCGCGGGCTAGTGCACTGCAGTGAGGGATACTTCCCACTTGGTGTTCACGCTATGATTTTTCTCCTACAAACGACATATAATGTGTAGGAATTCAGCCTGAGCTGTGCTCGGTAAAGGAACGCAGGCTGAAAGAGACCCCAGTGGTCTATTTACTGTCTTTTACTGACTTAGGGTATTATATATATCGTACAAAAATATTACTTATAGTATAATGTAAAGAATAATATATAAACTGTGCCCACGTTGTTCCATCAGATTGCCTTTGAAGATACACAGTGATGGAGGTGGTGGAGCCTCCGCTGCTGTTGTCTATCCCCTGCCTCGCTGCCCTTACCAGCTATAATTATTTTCCAGTGACTAACCAGAAACTTCCTTGCTGCCCACAGGCAGAGAGTAGAGTAATTCCCTTCCACTTTGCAGCCCCACATGTTGAAATACTCTTCTTTCCTTCTTCAGGCAGAACAACCGCAGTGCATTTGATCTTTCCTCATGGGTGATGTTCTCCAGGCCCTGATCAGACCCGTGGCTGCCCCTGCACCCGTGTCCGACCCAGGCAGCACACTACTTCTCAGGGTGCCATACCCCAAACCAACTGCCTAACCTCCAGCTGCAGCTCTGCCCCTGCAGGGCAGAGGAAAACGGTTCCTGCCCTTTGCCTTTGTCTCAGAAACACGGTGCTCCCAGGCTTTAGCTCGCAAGCCAGGATCCTGCCCAGCTGGATTTGTCCTTTGTTCCTGCCGGACAGCGCCGTCCCGTATGAGCTTGTCCCTGCTCTGAATTGCACCCTCTGCTTCTCTCCGTCCCACCCCAGGGGCAGGTGGGCAGACCAGCATGGTGTCCCTGCTGCCTTCGGTGGCACCAGCGACGACACTGAGCGGTGCCATCCCTGGCACCAGCCTGCCCTGTTGTTCCCAGTACACCTCGCCACTGCACCCGCTGCCGCTCACTGCCTTGCTACGGTTTTCCGACAAGCTTTGTGTCACCCTCTTGTAAATCTCTGTTTCGAGCTTACTTATGATGAGAATGACATCAGAGACACTGTCAAAAGTACTAGGAAGCCAAGACGCGTGACATGTATGGCCTGTCTCCTTTCTGTGAGACTGGTGACTAGCTGGAAAAGGAAATAAATTTGCTCTTGCTCATTTAGTGCTTGTTCCTTACATCATCAAGTGTGAGCTAGTCTGTTTGATTATTTGTTCCAGTATTTTCCTGGGCATTGAGATGAAGTTGGCTTGTCTTTAGTTCCCCAGCTTCTCCTCCCCTCCCCCCCCAGATTTAAAGGCAGCCACCCTATTTGCCCTTCTCGGCTGTGACAGTTTGACTCATTGCCCATCAAGTCTTACAGACAACTACTCATGGCCCAGAGGTGTCATTAGCCAGGTATTCAGGTATCTGAGGTCGAAGTATAGCTGCCAATTTGCAAATAATTAACTTCTGCATGAACTCTTTCCCCTGTCCGTTCCTTATTAGAGGCACCTATCTTACCCTTTTGCCGCTGCTGGTATTTGCATTATCCACCCGCACACAACTGGTGTTTTGGCGAAGTAGAAACTAAAAGGCACCGAATGCTTCTCCTACAGAAAGGAAAGTCATGAAAGCTTTCTTATTCAAGTGAGTAGAGAACTGCACATACGGAATGATACCTGGCCTTCCTGGTGTCCCTTGCTAATCCCATCTTGGTTTACGCCTCAGCCCTTTCTTGTCCCTGCATGCTGGGGCGATGCTTTGTACGCGCTGCCTGTCGGCTCGCCAAGTCTCCTCTTTCCACACGCTTCCCTCTTGTGCTGGGGATGGAAGATGAGAACAATTGAAGAAAAAAACATGGAAATTTTAAGGGGAAAAGAAGTGAATCATGCCCTGGGACATGTCACCGTAAATAAAATAAAGCAATAAATCAGCGGGTTTCATAGAAGCAGCATGGCCTAGGCTTTGCTCACAGCGCCAGCAGAGTAGATGCACGCATCCACAGATACACACAACTGTGGTCGTTTCAGACGCGTGATACCCACCCTAGCTCGCAGGACCGACTAGGCAGATTTTTCACAGGGCTGTTTGCATTGAAAGGAGTCGGCTCAGAGTGAAAAACCCTCTTCTGCGGCAGTGTAAATCAGCCCTAAGGAAACGTGGCGCTCAGCCATATGATTAACACCGGAGCTGTTGTGCCCTTTTGATCCGGGGAGCAGGGACATTGCCAAGGCAGCATGGGCGAGGTGGGGAGCGGGTAACAGGAATGCCAATGCATGGGTATTTGCCATAATCTTTGGTGAAGGCCAGTGGCTGCTCTTCGCCACTTATCCACCATTTCTTTCTTCTCTTTGGATAACAAAAAAAAAAACCAAAACGCAAATCCACCATGTTTTGTTAATAAGGAAGGGAAGAAAAACGGCTCATGGAGCCGCAGCTACTCATTCCCAGATGTGCCTTGAGCGGCTCCACTCAGGAGAGCTATGCTTGATTCAACTGAACCCTGACTTCCAAAATACTGGAGCAAGGGCTATTGTGGGGCTTCATCCAACAGAACTGTCGGTTATTTTTTATTGCTTCTCATCTGTTTTCCCTGAGTTTGACAAGGTCAGAGAGCACCTTGGCTCAGTGATCTCAATGGTATGAGGAGAACTGTGCATCAACTGGCCTTACTGGGATCCCTGCCCCATACAAACCCTCCTGCTGTCTGGGGTCCCACCTGCACCCCTTTTCTTCCTCCTTCATGGGTGTTTACGGCAGTAAAACTAGATATACTCTGAATTAGTATGGAATTTTAAAATTTTGCAATGAATGATTTCATAAAAAATGAAGTTCCTCTGTAATTCTTCCTTATATTTGTATCAATAACATTCATGCATGGGCAATTCTCAGGGGGAAACCTGAGGGGTTTTTTAGGAGGGAATAGAAAATTAACATGATTCTCCATACATTTTCATCCCCAGACATCACTGGTTTCCTCTCTACTGTAAACTACCAATAGTGTTCTGCTACTCAATTTATATTCTCCTTTGCCTGCATATAATTTTCCTCTTTCCAGGGCTGCTTGTTTTACGTTCTTTTTTTTATCTCTTTTTTTTTTCATTCCTCAAATCTAAGATCATTGTTTTGTTGCGAGACACTGTCTTCCTGAAAATGCATCAATAATAGAGAAAAACAGAGAATTCATCAATGCCACGGTAAGTGAAAGGGCTAAAGTAGGTTAGGCAGTTAACATTCATCAAATATTTAATAAGCGATACAAATGGAGGCCAGCTACAAGGGATCTTGATACGTTTTTGCTTTGCACAACTCGGTTAGCCCCTCGCGCGTCTCGGGGGTGTCCTCAGCAGACGAGTCCCTGCAGAGCACCCCAGGACTTACCCGTGGCTCTGACCTACATTTTGCACGGCGCGCATGCGCCCGTCTTTCCCCGAACGGCAAAGCTGGGTTTTGAAGAGGGTTTTGCTCCCGTTTCAAGGCGCCTGCAGCCACGCGCAAGCAGAAGCCCAGCAGTCGGCCCCCGCTGTTGGCTGTGCTGTGGGCTGGTGCACACGCTGCTGGTGTGGATAATCATTCGTACGCTCTTACTGTAAAACAGTCTGTGTGTTTCCTCTTTTCTTATTCCACCCTTTCCTTATTCTATTTTTCCCTCTTATAGCAGACACCACTCTGGGAGAAGTCAGTGTTTCCCAGTGGTAAGATCAGCTGAGCCCGCGTAATTCTCCCAAGCCGCAGTGCTGGAGGGTCGGCTTTGGTTGGGTTTGTTTTGTGTTGGGTTTTTTTTCCCCTAAAGCACCAGGAAACATGCTAAGGAAATACCCTATAAAGACCAGGGAAGGGGCTATCAATTCGAAAAGCCTTTAAGATTCACAGAGAGGTGAAGCCAGCGAGTGCTGCATCGCGCCGGACTTTGTCCTGCCACCCCCAGCAACCCACAGCGCGCTCAGGGCTTGCTGTGCCTCCAACCAGGGTCCCTACGACGGGCAGGGCCGTGTCCCTTCTTACGCTGGGCTGTGCTGTAATGCAAAGACCTGCGCCTGCCTTGAACCCGTAGATACCAGGAGCTGGGACACAGTGGCTGCCTCGCCTCATCCCTTGAACCGCGCAGCGTACCCTGTCCACTGCCAGGCTTTCGGTTTTTTCCAACAGCCTAGGTGTAGGTGTACTGGTTTACTCAACAGCTACCTTCTGACCCGTGGATTCCTCTTTCTTTGCGGTGAGGCTGGGGCGCCTGATGGCTCCCAGAGCTTGTCTTTGTGCCCCTATTCCCCCCTCATCGAACGGCGTGCCAGACGCCCTCACACTTTTTGGCTCCCGCAGCCAAAACTCTCGGGGTCTTGCACGACAGGTACCCTCTGAGTGCATCGCTTTGCTTTCATTTTTGTTTATCAGGATCCCTGTATGCCGCAGCTGTCTGCCAGGCAGTTCCCTACGTGTAGGGGAGATTACAAAAACACAAGGCAGCAGGATAAGCAGGGAGGCACGGGCTCAGAAACGTGCTCAGATTTGCTAAAATTGCCTGGTGAAGCTTACAGCAGCAACTTCAGGCATCTGCAAAGCACCTAACAAAAGTAGCACCTCTAGGCACACATAACCCTAATTTCACCACTTAATAATTAAAAGGGCAAATTTAGGGGAAAATATTAATCCCTGTCCATAGAAGACTTGCTTTTCTCTTTTACTCCAGGTTATAAGCATCTGTGGAGTTAAACATTTATCGACAGTTACGCAAGCAGAGCCAGAGCAAGAGAGTTAAGTAAAGGCAAACCATTTCAACAAAGAAGCCGGAGCACTTTGACGCTGGCAAGAAGATGCAGGGTTCGAAGGAAACAAAGATGAGCGAGATTGCAAAACCGGGATGCCTGCGCTTGCAAATTGCTTGTAATGGGTCCAGAAATGACTTGTCTAGTGCTGTTGTTTTACCTTTTACCTACCACTAGGTATGCACCTAAACTCATTAAAGGGTTCTATCGAGTCATATAATTTGTTTACAGCCAGTCATTTTCCATTATAATAACAATAGCGTGATACATGCAAAAGCACGCTGGCGTTTTGGTGGTAGTATGCAGGCGCGCCTTCTGACGGCAGTTTATCGCTTGACGAGAGCCCGGTTGCAAAACACTAGTTAGTCCTATTAGCTGTAATTCTGGGGGCAGACTGGGGAGCACGAGTCCTCCCTTTGCCACACACAAGCACGCACAGTTTAAACTTATTTCCTTCCTAACTGAGGGTAAGCAAAGCACAGGTGCTTTTCTTTCCATCCGGGTCATTTAGGGCTTGAAAAGAAGAAAACGAGGGAGGCAAGAAATTGTAACATGTGGGTTTTTACCTTCTTCCTCATGCCCTGAACCCATGCAACTAGCGCTGTCTGAAAGCAGGTTTATAATCTCTCTATCCCAGTTGTAACACATGCAATCGTATAACTTTTTGGTAGCAGGAGCGATGCTTCCCACTCCCGGCAGAACAGCCTAAGGCATTCCTCTGGGTATCAGCTCAGAGACTCACTGCTTTCGTTTGGCCACAATCCTTAAGCTGACCCGGTGTGCGGGGACGACAAAGGTGGTGAATCAGCTCAGAAAAAAGGACAAAAAGGAAAACAAGAATCGTATCGCTGGCTGAACCTCAAGTGCTAATGGGAATTCGGCCTGCCTGAGGAAGAGCGCAGATTTGGACTGGTATGTTGTATATCCTGGTAATGTCCTCCTCTGGCTTATGGTGCTTCTTCTAAAAAAAATTCAGATCCCATGATTTGGAAAGTAGTTTTGTAATTTTTTTTTAAGAAAAGTGAAAAAAAAAATGCAAAGAAGTAAAAACAAATCAAAGCTTTTACAAAAATATGCAGAAAACTATTTCTTTTGACTGGCTTTATTAAGTACCACCAGGTTCTGACTGAGGTGCATAAACATTTTTTTGAATAGAAACATATTTCTTATTGTCCAAGCGCGTCGTGCAACGCAGAACAGGTGTCAGTGATGTGCTGCATAAACACAAAAATACTTTGGGTAACATCTTCTAGCTCAAGATTTTGCCTTTCAAATGTTCCTCATCATAGTGAGCACTGTGTTTACCAGAAAACAAAAGATACAAAGAGAACAGGTTGTTTGGTACAGTAATATATCTAGAACAATTATTTCATGGTTTTCACTGTGTATTTTGAGAAAAATTCTTTCTTGACAAGACATTTTATGAAAAGCTCGGGCTGTCCTACTATAAAATTGTGCTGTATGCTTAATTTAATCACAGAGAACTGATGTAAAATGCACAGACTGCAAATAAGAAGTGAAATCTCATGGCTTCACGTGAACCCTTTTCTGGTGGAGGACAACTCCTGGCTTCCGTTTTTACTACAGAAACGCATAAGTTCTGACACTAATAATACCTGAACAAGTTTCATGCTCCAGCTCCAGGGATAAATAAACCTCGTATCAGAAGAGCGGACGTGCCCATCTTCACAAACATCACCTTAGCAGAGCATTTGGTGGTGGAAGGGTTCACTTGGGAATGTGGCCTCTTTCTCGGTCACTTTTCCCGCCTGACTCCGCTGCCAGGCTCTCCCTGGCTTCCCACGCACAGCAGAAATCATTTTCTGATTTTCCTGGGGTAGAGAGTAACTTGGGTCTCTGTGTAATCCTACCCTGGTTTTTTAGGGCTGGAGGTTTTTTTTGCATTTGCCTTAGAAAACCCCAAATTATGTTCTCCACCAGTGCTGCCTTGCAGGAGTGTTTCTGCAGCAAGGGGAGAGGCTGCCAACGCTGACCGCGAAAGCTACGGTGCATTTGCTAAACACCTTGCAATGTGTGTTATGCCGAGAAAAGTCTTCAGCTTTCCTAGTCTGGTCTTGTGGGGCTCCGGGCTGAATCTAAGGTGTCTCTGCCTGGTGATGGTTGCCTCCTAGACGAGAGTCTACCGGGGATGCGCCAGAAGATGGCAACTTCATTCCTCTCCCAAAAATAACCCAGATGCTGCAACTGCAAGGGATTTACAGTGGGTGGGGTTTTTTCCAGAAGTGAAAGGGAAAGGATTCAAAGCCAGAGCTCACCAGGGTGCTGCATCTAAAATTTCCTTCTTTCTATAAACCAGATGAATAGGAGCAGCTAACTTTTAAATTTTTTTTTTTTTCCTTTTTTGGGGGGCCTAGGATGTGCTCCTGCGGCAGCATGAGCGGTCCTGGATGTGTCTGATGTATCTTTGGGAAGCCGAGTTTGGCAGGGACTGCTTCCCCAGGCTATTCAAAGTGGGAAATTTAAGTTTCACTGTGACCAAATGTAAAAGTTGGCTTTGGTGAGATGTCACCATCATCTGATGCTCTTAGCTGGGATTTTGCTCCTGCTGCTTTGACTTTTTTTCCCTGTTGCTCACAGATGGGACCTCTGTGAAAGGCTGTTAGGCGCCTTGCATTTTCCACTGTAGTAGGCACCAAGTGTTAGTTCAGATGTGTTATTTTTGTTCCCTCAATTATGCCAAGCACATTAATCTTGATGCAAAACAAATTAAAATGTTGTCATCTGTGCCGGGACAGTTTCTGTGTGTAGGGGGTGTGCACGTAATGTACAGAGTTTCCAGTGTCTAGGGTGTGCTTTGTTACCTGAAATCAATTAGTCGGAGTTCCTTGATCTCCAGCACAGGATCCAACCGTTGTGTAACTCTGGAAAAACTACTGCTGTTACACAATATTATTTGGTGTCGCCCCCACCTGCGACACAACTGTGCAATCAAAGCTGTATTGCGAGCGTGAGCGTATTTGTACACCGTACATACCTCTCCCTGCCCAACTGTGTACAGATACACACACCAAAGGCTGCTTGCTTGTTTGGGCAAACAGGGAACAATCCTCTTTTTCTCACAAAGCACGAGGAAAATGAGGTCAGAAGCTGAAGTAGGTCCGTGACCGCCTTGATTTTGTATTTGAGCTTCACAGGTGAGGGCCATTTTACACATAGGACAGACAAGCAGCCCTTGCCCTAAAACACCTGATCCCCACACGTCCCGTGCCCAAAAAGAATCTTGCAAGAGAAAATACAAATCGCTTGTCAGGTGTGCGACTTCTAGGCCAGCTCTGCTTTCCAGTCCTGACTTCTTCTGCCTGGGATTCATAAACCCTGGGTCATTCCCATTTATGTCACATCAAAGAGGAGGAGAAAACCTGCTGCTGCTGCCCACACATATGCATTGGCCAACCTTTGTACCCAGGATCAGTGGGGCTATAGCCACACAAGGCATTTTGCTCTGCCCAGAGAAGGGATCACATTGGACACTGCTGTACAAAAGCACGTGAGGGTCACCAGTGCTGCCCTGGGCTGTGGGACTGTGTGAGAGGCAACTCTGCTGCGGCCTTTGGTGGCAGCAGGGGTACGTGGTCTGATGTGATGGGTTTCTTTTATTCCAGTCAAGCTCAGCCTCACGTTATTTCATTTACAATAAAAAGCAGGGAACACCTAATTTATGTGCCTCCTCCCACACATGCTGTGGACATGCCCACAGGATGCGGAGCCATGCACGGAGGGGGGGCTGTGTGTGCTGGGGACAGGCACTGCTGCTGACAGCTCCCAGCAGGGTCAGGGCTCCGGCACTGGTCACACAACATGGCATGACGAAGCATTTGAGCCTTGCTGCAGCCCTTGGTTGCACCTCATTGTAGCTCACCCAGGGTCATTAACACTGGTGTCACTCTATACAGCCACAGACCTCAAGCTGTGGCCAGTAACACCAGACATGGCAGAAGCGGGGACACCAGCATGTGGTGACTCGACTCCTTTTAACATACCTATGAGAAGAGCAATAAAGGTCAAAGCTCATAATTTTGCAAACACATAGCGACCAGTCCTTGTCCCAGAGCTCTTGCAACACCTAGAAGATGAGCAGGCAGCAATGAAAGAGAGAATGAGCAAACAGATCTTCTAACAGTAGTTAAGTCCTCAGCTCTGACTGAAACCAGAAGGCAGAAGTTAACCTGGAAGATCTGGCTTATATGAAGCAGGACATGGTCACACTGCAGGTTGCACGGTGGTAGAGAAGACAGTAATACTAAAGTCTCCCAAGTCCCAGCTTTATGCTCTTTCTTCCTAGGTTCATGCCAGATTGCTTAATCTTTGAGAAGCTTATGCTAAGATTTCCGTATTTGTTTAAAGTTTTAAAATGAAACCTAATCCCCTACAGGGAATCCTACACTGCAATTTTTTATTTTTTTTTTTAGCCCAGATGCAAAACAACCCTAAAACTGCTCCGCAGATCTGCTGATGCAGAGGAGATGAAATATGATTTTGTTGTTTTTTTAAAAACCCTTATTGATTTTTTCCTGGGTTCGTGAAGGGTTCACAAGTAAGAATGATGGTCCTTCGGGTATGACTGTCTGTTTTAAGTGCTGTCTTCTGCATTAAAGCGTTAGGGGACAGGCTGCAAAAAGAACAATATGGACAGTTATGCCAGAGGGCAGTGCTCATGCCCTGGAGCCCTACCAGCTTCATTTCAAATATGGTTTTCACCTGATGTAGTCAAAGCAGCATAGAGAGGGCGGTGTGGAGGTTGTAGCCATTTTAACCAAGTGTGGTGCAGTTGACTTCAAAGAGCAGTGAATTCAGAGGCACTGGCCTTCTGCAGGTGGCAGATGGGAAGGAACTACTTCCTTTTGGACCTGCTGTCCCATCTTAGTTTGTAGTTGCCCCATTGATCTTCTTGACACCAAGAGGTTGGGCTCTGTCCCCTGTGTGTGGATACAGAGCCACCGTGCAAGCCACGGGCATCCTCTGGGCACCAAACCGTGAGGGCTGGGGCCAGTGTTTGGATGTGATGAAGCAGGGCTCCCACCAACACCAGCTGTTACTCAGAAACACCCGCACACAGCTGTCAGTGCTGCCCTCCAGAAAAGAGGACCACTACAGAAAGGAGACCCAGGAGCTGCGGTCAAGTATGGACCTTGATCAAGAATATCTTGAGTTGGAAGGGACTCGTAATGATCATCGAGTCCAACTCCCTGCTCCTCGCAGGACCACCTAACACTAACTCAGATACCAGCACACTCCTTGCCATCCTTAGGCTCAGGTTCTTTGGGATACAGATGCCAGTTTGTACTAGGACAGGGCCAAGGGGACCCAGTTTGTACTGGGAGGGGGCTGAGGGGATCCAGCTTGCACATAGCTTGAGCATCAATCACCCAATATCTCTGTAAGCCACATTTGCTGGAGATGCTGCCTGGTTTCCAAGCCACCACCTGGCTCTTGGTCATGACTTTTTCAGAAATCTTGTTCTTTGAAACAATTAGAGCATGTAAACTGAAACAGGAAAGGGAAGGAGATGAATGTAGTGAAAGAAAAGATGCCACGCAAAGAGTGTCTCTGACAATTTAAACCTAAACAAATGCCATCTGGTAACGCTACAAGAAAGAGAAAATGAGGTCTTATTATGGGACATGTTGGACAATGGTGATTACAGTTGTAGTTGCCTGAACTGCAGGTATACATGTAAATAAAAAATAAAATCAGGTGAACCTATGAATAAAACATAGAATCACACAACAATTGAGGTGGGAAGGGGCCATTTGGCCCAATCCCTACCCAAAGCACAGTTAGCTTCAAAGTCAGAGCAAGGCTTCGTCCAGGACAGTTTTGCTCATGTCTGCAGGAGGTGGTTTGACCACCATCCCTGTAAAAATTGCCTCCTAATGTCTAATCAGGATTTCTTTGGAGGTAACTTCTGTTTGGTGCCCCTCATCCCTTCACTGTGCTCTTCCAAGAAGACTCTGGCTCTGTATTTTCTGTAAACAGCCATTAGGTAGTTGCAGATAGCAGATAGTCTCTTTCTCAGCCTTCCCTTCTTCAGGCTGGACAAACCCAGCTCTCCCGTCCTCTCCTGGTACACCGTGCCCTTCTGCTGGACTTGTGCTGGTAATGTCAGTGTTCCTCTTGTACCACGGACCCTACAACTGGACGCGGTACACTTAGATGTGGCTTCACAAATACCATGTGTTTTCTTCCAGGGAGGCTGATAGTTTGTTTAGTTTGGCTATATTCTAACTTCTCAACCTAAGGGATTTTTCTTTTCCTATTTAAATACACTGCTGACTAATGCTGGACATATGATACTCGGAAGGATCCTTCAGCTGACCCCACGTGGCTGCTCCCGTCTCCTTATCTGGTTTCTAATCATCAGAGCAATGACGCTCTGAAACAACTGAGAGAAGCAGGGCAAAATCCAGCCTAATTACCTTTATAACAGAGCTAGGGCAGAAGTCTACAGTGAGCTGTGGGTGGTGGTGGAGGTTGCAATTTTGGACTGCAGTCTCAGGATGTCTCTTAAGCGCCTACATTCCTCTTCACCATTTTAAAACACAACTACCCCTTGCTTGCCTGTACCTCAATGCCTGTAAAGCAAGGCACAGCCTGCTGCAGCCATCTCGGGGCACACTTCTGTGCTGTTCCTTTTTTCCTGCGAATGTGCAGAGTCATGCAAGGCAAGCCAAAGCAGCTTCTCCACCCTGCTTTCCTCGCCCCTCCAGGCATGGGCGCTGCTCCCACACACATCCTCCCTCTTCCACACTATATTTTCCCTGTGGTCCAACCTATACCTTAATTTTTTGGTAACAAGTTCCACCTTGGCTCTGTGAGAATGACATGGGTTTCAGCTCAGCGTGGTGCACAGTCCGGTCTTCCTCATGCGTTTCTTTCAGGGTGGCCCCTCTGCGTTGGGGAAATATCACAATAAAAGCTAACCAGCATTGAAGGCTGAGCCAGCTTTTTATTCTGATAAATAATCAGGTTGCATGAACGTTATTGGACAAGGTCAGTTGTGAGATCCCTGCAGGCAAGTACTTCAGCAAGGAGGGAAAACTCCTTGGTGCTATGCTTCATGGTAGAGCCAGAGTTTTGCACGGTCCATGGCCAAATCATTTGAGACAATCGTGTTTGCCTCTGGGCAGGCAGGCAGGGGCACCGCGGTCGGCTTTGCAAAGCCTGTCTTGCTCCTCTCTAGCCTTCCCCCAGGGTTCCCTCCATCCCTCCCTGCCCTTTGCCGGCTGCAGGTTTGATGCGAGCCTCGGCATGCAGCCGGCCTCCGCAGCAGAAGCCGGTGCACACCAGCAGATTTCAGCCTCGGGATGTTTCCCTTTGAATAGCTTGACAGCAAAAGCTTTTACCCTGGAGAAGAGTGACTTGCATCTGTGGCTTGTCCTCCTGTGTCACTGGGATTTGCACGCCAGTGGCTAAAACCTGGCTTTGGCTTTAGGTCGAGCGCTTGAGCAGGGTGGAGCTGCCAAGGTGGCCTTCCTCCCCAGCTTCAATCCCCCTGCCCTCAAGGTCTTCCAGGACAGCCCCGGATATAGGGGATGTCTTATAGCTGAATTGCACCTTTTGCAAAGCTGCTTAGTATTCATCCTTTGGGGCCAATTGCTGGCTATCATACAGAGCAAGGGCGATTCACAAGGAAGAAAAGGCATCTTTTTAAAAAA
Organism: Phalacrocorax carbo; assembly: GCF_963921805.1. Lineage (NCBI taxonomy): Eukaryota > Metazoa > Chordata > Aves > Suliformes > Phalacrocoracidae > Phalacrocorax > Phalacrocorax carbo. The sequence continues at coordinate 91,358,856 of NC_087514.1, read as the reverse complement.
ATAAAGTGGGTTGGGTTTTTTTTTCCCCTCCAAGGAAGCCTGCAAGGCAGAGTGACAAGATGCATGAAGAGAACATTTATGCAGACGAGCAGCGTGGCCTATTTAAGAGAAAAGTGAAAGAGCAATTATTCCGCAGCTCCATTCTGATGTTAACCAAATATAAAAAACTGTCAGGATTTGGCAAAAAGACCACACACAGCCAAGGAAGTGGCACTGGCAGTGGGGGAGTTTTGCTGGCGAAGGTACCCTGAACGGGAACCAAATGAAAGCTGAGGCTCCTGCTCACAAAATCACCAACCCAGGACTTGCAGGAGCAATTGCCATAAGTAAAAGCATTAAAACCCCTCTGTGAGGCAGGCTGGAGGCAGTAAGGAAATTAAGACAATTACTATTGTACTCATTTCCCCGTTCAGAAAGGCCGCGCACAGTGAGGGCTAACTCTGCCCTCTATTTTTGGCCAACCAAGGCTCATACAACCTATGCAGCACCTTGGACTAAGTGTATGGCAGAGCTGCCTGTATATTCTATAGGTAGAACCCCATAGCTCTTAGGAAGAGGTTTTGGAAGCCTTTGCAGAAGCCACCACAGGCCTGCACTGAGGGAGAGAAGCCAGTTTTGTCTACAAAGCAGCTATTTTCTCATTTTTTATTTTGCCACTTAAAGGAGCTTTCCTTATTTCATGTTTTAGAGAGGGAAGAGGGGACTAAGTCTGGGGGAGAGGGTACTGGATTCATTACCCACGGTGCAGCTGAGTGAGTACACTGAGCCTCTGTCTGGGCAGCTGTGTCGACACATACATCAAAAAGGGAGAAAGTTAATGTGATGGATCAAAGGCAGAGAATTAATTCATTTTGGTATTTGAAGCACCTCTCTCAGATTTCTGAGCAGAAACCACACTGGGATGAGCAAAAGCAGCTCACACAGTGTCAAACTACCTGCAAGCTTCAGCGCAGGGTCCCTCCGTCCTGGCTTGCTCCCTCTGCTTTCCAGCCGCTTTCTACAATGGTGACGTACAACACACTGGGATTGCCCCTCTATTCACAAATAGCAAGTCCAGGAGGGCATCTTTCCTTGTTGGCTCACTGAGTACTTGTGACAAGAAGTTACTGCCTACAAACATCAAGGATTTCCAAGACCTGCTCATCACAGCTGTACGATAGTCCCGGTTGATGTCTGGAAAGTTTAAATCTTCCATAAGGACGAGGGCTACCAATCCAAAAATTTCCCCATGTTGCCTAAGAATAACTGATCAGTGCTTTTCTTTTCTCTGAAAGAGGGGATTCACGCTCTTTCTTAAACCTGCATTTGGCATCTAACTCCGGTGCTCTCATCCCCGCCCTTTCCTTTCCTTTCCTTTCCTAACTCCACCCCTGGCCCTGACTACAGGAAGGATGCAGAGATGTACCTACATGGGTCCAGGAGGTGCACAGAGAACCCAGGTGCAGCCTCCTGGGCAGCGGTCCCAGGGGAGACGCAGGCAGGTGCCCAAGAAGCAGTGCGGGGAGGCCACCATGCACAGTGGGGCAGAGGGGTCAGCTGCGAGGGGCTGAGTGGCTCTGTGCGCCCCATCCCATGGTCAGGGCACAGGCCTGATTTAGGAGTGTGGACATAGTCCTGGGATCCAGTCACCTGCGTTCCTCCCAAAGCCAATGCCTGCTGCAGACAATATGTTTTATGCCTTCAGCTTTGTAACTTTGTTCACAATCAGGACAAAAGTGTCTCAGGGAGGGATGGAATTAATGATAGAGAGAATTCCTAATTGCTCAGATAACTGGATTTTTAGGACCCCTCCACATACCGTAGCTACATCATCAAGGCTTAAAAAGAAAAGGAAAAAAGTCCCACACCACGAACATCCCCACAGCAGGATACTGGCAGGATGCAGAACAGGACAGCTTTCCCTCCAAGCGGGACAGGGAGTGTGGCACATGGCTGCGTGCACCCTCCTCACAGGGGACATGACATGTTCAGAGTGAAGGAAAAAGCAAGAGGAACAGAACGGGAGCACACAACACCACAGGGAGAAGGGAGTCATGTCAGAAGTACTGGCTGGCTATCAGACTCCAGTGGGTGTGCCTCTGTTTGGATGCAATTCCTCTGATAAAAATTGATAGTCAATTGATAATTGTTAATTTTTCCTGTTGGTCCCGCTGTCAAGGGCATGCAGCAAGCGCCTCCTTCAGTTTCCTGCTCTGGGGTGTTTCACTGCCCACCGAGTCGCCCAAAGGTACTTGTGGCCGCAACGCAGGGATAGAAAATAAGGCTCAAGACATACAGGAGACGTGCACATGTCTGGAGAGGCAGCTGGAGGCCTGCTGAGGCGTGCCAAGGTTTCTCAAATGACGCTAGACATCTATGCATGGGCTACTGAATCGAGCCCCCTGTCCACAAGGATAACAAACACAGCATTAAGTAGGACAGGAGATCGCAGCTTATTAAGGAATTGCTATGACAAATCTAGGAGCCCCAGTGGTGGCTTCAGAGGCCCTTTGCCTGAAGCAGATGCCCCAGATATCTCAGGGAGGAGAAACATCCAGTTTCCAGGCAGAGCAAGCGGGACAATGGCACTGCAGAGCCTCTGAGATCTGCCTGTTGTGCCAGGTGGGATTTCCACTGCTGCTCGTGTGTAAGGCTCACGTGTCCCATGGGCTGTAACACAGCCAAGTTCAGCTCTGGTTTTTGGTCTCTGGGGCAGCAGAAGTGTCCTGAACACACGCACACTTCCAGCTCATGCCATGCTAGTCTAGAGGTCAGCCGTCCTCCTGCCACCCACTTAGCTCCAGTGACCACTGAAGTGAAAACCTGGCCTGCGCCCGAGTTTCCACTTAATCTCACTAGAGACAGAAGCCTCACCTCTACTCCCATCCAACGTCCCGTGCCCCAGACACAGGTGGGCCTTGTGTCCCCAGTGTAACTGGTGCTCACCATGCATGAGAAAACAAGGCCAATCTGCTTGATACTCAGAAGAAAATTAATCTAGAGAGCGAGCTTTTCCCTGATTAACTTTTCTGAACTTCTAAAGCTCTTCGAGCCAGAACATAACATCACCCTAACGTAACACAATGTTAAAATAAACAACACAGAATAAAAATACACAAATGATTGAAAAGATAGGTCTGAGAAATAACTTTACAGTCAGTGAAATAAACCAAAACCAGGATACAGCAAGGCTTTTGTGGACGCACCGAGACAGACAAACAGCAGCATACAGCATTCACAAGGGGATGAAATACAGAAAAACCGCAGGAAAATGGTGTAACAGGAGAAGGAGAAGAGAAAGTACTGTCCAGCCCGCCCAGTGGCAGACCTGGCAGTGGGGATTTTGTGGCTGACCCCATTGCCTCACTGGAAACAAACAGGTTATTGCTCTCTACAACTACCTGAAAGTAGGTTTTAACGAGGTGGGCGTTGGTCTCTTCTCCCAGGTCACTAGTGATAGAACAAGAGGAAACAGCTTCAAGCTGCATCAGGGGAGGTTTTTACTGGATATTAGGAAATATTTCTTTACAGAAAGAGTGGTCAGGCATTGGAACAGGCTGCCCAGAGAGGTGGTAGAGTCACCATCACTGGAAGTATTTAAAAGACATGTAGGCGTGGCGCTTCAGGGCATCATTTAGGAGACATGGTGGTGTTACATTGGTGGTTGGACCTGATGATCTTAGAGGTCTTTTCCAACCTTAATGATTCTATGATTCTAAGAACATGGGAGGTGGTAGCACAGTAGGGTTTGAGGTCAAAAATGAGAAGATGAGAGAAGACCCAACAGAGGCAGCACAACAGAAAGGGATATGAAGGGACAATCAACTTTGTTTCTCATTTGGATAATTGTGCCTAGCTGAGCCCAAGTTGCTCCTCCCAGGTGTTATCCACATACCCTCTATTAAGAGCCCTTGTGCTCTTAATAGATAAAACAAGGGGCAGGCAAAGCCCTAGATTGGGAACAAGCAGTCCATAGGCTGGAAACATCTCTGGCAATAAAGTGACCCTCACTCAAAATGCATTTTCATTCACATTTGTAAGGCAGTTCCATGGGATTGTTGCTGCTCTTTGTCTCAGGGAGTGAAAAGGGACATTTTAGACCCTGTGTGCTGATGGCAAATGAGTTTTTAGCTGAGACAATGGTAACTGTACATTAGAGATACATGTTTTTCTTTCTCTGATACGGCAACAGTGGTCCAGAGCAAAATCTGCCCTCTTTCACCTGTCCCTGCTGCCTCAGGTGCACTATGTAATACCTAACTTTAATAGGCCTCAGATAAGCAGTGAAATCCATAACCACACAATTTAATGGTTTCTGCACTGCTGCAAAAATACTTGCATAAAAGTGTAGCTGCCAAGCCCTATTTACTTCACGGGAGAGGCACAGCCGGCCCTATCAGCACCGCATAGTTTTGGCTTTCCATTTGTTGCATGATAGAAATTAGCTCAAGTGTACCTGGGACTGAATTTAAACCTGAACCAGCCTTAAATAAACAATATTTAGTGACTCTAATAGCTACATTTTAGTCTGATTCTTTCCATCTCTTCCCTTTCCTCAGCTGCATTTGGCTCTTTGGCTTTGCTGCAGTTATCAAGCGCTTAAAATAGTGTCTTCTACAAACTGGATCACCTCCATCTCTATTTGCCACCCACAGCTCTTTAGCCCACAGCTGACAAGGGACCAGTAAGAAGCAAACCATTACCTACCTGGAAGGGGTTTTGGAGAAGGCACCCACAGGAGACGAAGAGGTGAGCTTTGCAAGACACTGGACCGTGCTCAGGGAGAGCTGCAGGAGAGCGAGCCGAGGGTGGCTGCGGCCCCCAGCAGAGCCAGTGGCTGGTCACGGGTCCATTGACAGCCCGAGACCAGATGCAGTGGTGGGGCAGGTCCAGGTCCGCCCAGGGTGTCTGGGCAGGAGCGGCAGGAGAAGGGAGCGCTTACAACATGGGTCCAAGGCCCACCTGGGAAGACCACCACTTCACTAGGATGAGGCGCATAGGCAGCATCGCTCCAGCAGGCACCAAAGCCCCCAGCTGAGCTAGACGGGCTGCTGTGCCCAGGGCAGGGGGACTGGACGCCTTGGGGGAGGCTGGGCAGGCTGACTAAGGCCTATTAGTGCTCCCAGGGCCCTGACGATGCCAGCTGTTCATTTTTGCATTTGGCTTGTTTTTTCCTCGTCCTTTATTGAAAAAACACCCCGCTGGTGCTCTGCAGGGCGGGTTGGTGAAGCACGGCTCCCCATTCGGGGATGACACAAACAGCTGTGGTGGCTCCCCCACCATCGCACCCTCTCCCACCTTTAAACTCTCATATTTCCTTGTATCAAAGGCACGGCCAGCTGTAAAAATAATATCCTGGCATGGATGAAACAATTACGGCACGATATGCAAACACCCAACCAGAGCAAAGCAAGTCTGTGTAGAGCTCAAGAGAAAGAGCGTTTGATGCAAAATGAATTTTATTTAATTTTATTAAAGAACCAAGGGTGCTTCCCAGCTTTCAAGTGGCAACAGGAGGAGCCTGGCATGTCCCTCCATCAAAGACAGACGGGAAGAGCTCGCCAACCAAAGGGAAGCAAGCATATGGAATATGTTACCCACGTCCATCATGGAAGTAAGGAGCTTTAAAGAGTTCAGAAGGAAACTAGATACATTTCCAAACAAAGAAATGCTGAAAAACTGAGGGTGAGTGACAATGCATGGTGGGGAGGGGAGAGGGCTCACGTAGCCTTCCCTCTGCCTGAGTAAGCCTGAAGTCCTTTCAATATGGAAGTTATCTAAAACTGGTTAAAGATGTGCACTGAGAGAGCTGAAAGATTAAACTTTAAGGCATAAATCAAGGGTTTTTTTGGGAAGAAAAAAAAAGTAAGCGCCCAAATAACTGATGAAACCTTCTAGGTGCCCACACTTTGGTTATACACACCGTAGGTACTGTCAGGCTGGCTTGACCTACTCCGTCCCAAACCTCGCTGTACTTGCTTGCAAGAAGCCTACTGGTTAGGAAGGTTTTTGCTTTTAAAACCAAACAAAAAAGCAGAAACCACTGAAGTGTGGAAATGAAGCTTCTGCAGCACAGACCACCACCGAGCAGTCCTGGTCCCCCTGTGCTCCCGAACCCAGCGCCCACTCCCCTGCCATCGTGCAGCATGTTATACGCCCTGACTCATGCACAAATCGAAACCTGCTTTAAAACTATCTAGATGCATGTGGTGCATTCACCTGCCGCCGACCGAGAGGCGGCACTCCCCTGCCATCCCGAGGGGATCTGAGGTGCTCTGGGAAGAGCACAGGGGTCAGGGCAGATCACCAGCTAAATGCAGGGTGGCATATAACCTGTAAGCCGCAGGATGAGCACTGCTGAAGTGAACTAATCGTCCCACCGCCGAACACCTCCTGCTTCTGTGGTCTTTACCAGAAACGATGGGGCTGTTGGTGCAAATGAAAACAAGAGGTCACCCACGTGCCTGACAAAAACTTCAGAAATTGAACATCGGCATCCTCTTTCTTTAAAATCCTGTGCCAGGTTTTGGGCAGCAGCCCCCTCGTCCGTCGCCAGAAGGCAGAGCGCTGACTGGGAGGTAACTGCCCTGCTTCTGCAAAACTGCCGGGTCTGCGCTAGGCGGTGGAGAAGCCCGGCAGTACCTCTGGTTGTCCCATGCAGGCACCGCCATTAGGAACCGGCTGGCAATAGATGGCAATAGAAGCATTACAGTGTTCTCTTCCATGGTGAAGAACAAAATTTAGGAAAGCACTGTCCTACGTCTCTAGCCACCTGGCTAGGCAGCTCTGCCTTGGACAAAGCGACTGCTATGTCACGTCTCAGGGTAGCTGCTCTCCCCAGCGGCGCTGGAGACACGACAGCCTTCGGGCATCACGCTTTAGCTGTGGAGTAGCCAAGCGCATTTGTTTTCCTGTCTGACTCTAAATTAACATCCCAGCCTTTGCCTCCTCCACCTGAGAACTTGCTAGAAATAGTATATCCCTCCTTAGAAAGGAAGAAAAATGTGGCCGTTTCAAAGTGCAATACTAAGTCACAGCTCCCATTTAGCTGCCTCTGCAATGGCAAGTACTGGCACAGGCTTCCACTGAAATAGTTACCCCCTTGCACAGACTAATTTATTTTGGATCAGCAAGTTTTCAGTATTGTTGTTTGAGAGTGTGCATACCATGGATTACAGCATTTCAGATGGCCCACCACCACGTAGATGGTTCTAGCATGCGTGTAAAAGAGACTTTAAAAGGCTAATCAGGGCAAAAGCAAGATGAAAAACCAAAAGGCAAACCCGTAACTTAAAAATGGAAAACAAATCAAAGGGAGACGACTCTCTAAAGGGTGTGTTAGCTAGCTGACAACGCTGTGTAGCTGTAAGAATTATGAACACTGTAAGACTTTAAATGTATTACTATAGTCTGTTCAAAGGCCACATAAATTAGCCTTACGTAAGTTGCTGCAAGCGCCCATCTCTTCTATTACGTGTCTGGTATGGCCAGCCGCGCTGTGGTGAAATGCAGAATTCAACTGGTTTTGTACGAAATAGATGCAACCACTTTCTGCGGTTCTTTGCTATGAAATGGATCGGAGCTGCGGTAAGCAACTAAGCGATGGGTGAAAATTGTCTCACCTCAAGCACACCCCAGGGCCTGTTGGTACTTTTCTGGCATTGCTGTTGCTTTCCCCTCCCCTCTTACACTTTATTGATCTTGGCATTCGAGGCTTTTATTTGGTATGTTGACAGAGGCCAGGATTTCCTGGATTACCCACTCAGGCTGAAATACCTCGAAGTCCTTGTCAATACGCACCTCAGAGCCGATCTGGTCTTTAAGGAGCAATTAAAGTAAGTCCCCTGATGTTTTCAGCCCAAAGCCTTGCCACTGCTAAGCTGTCCGCTCTTTTGCTGGCGCATGTGCGTGTCCTGTAAAAAAAACTTTAAAAAGGGAAAGAGCAATCTGATAGCAACACAATTAATTGTATCTGTTTTATTGACGACTCTACCTAAACATGCCATCAGTTTCATCAAACTTAATCTCAGGGCAAAACAAGAAAAAAATCCGAAGCTGTTAAAAACACCATGGTTTAACTCTCAAACTGCAACTGGTGCAACATAAGACTACTATAATGTAAGCATAGTAATTTATTATGAAAATGATATTTTATTATGTATACGACTGTTTTTTCTACGGAGTCCCTAACCAGTACTTTAAAACCAAAATTAAATGGTGAATAAGGTTTTGAAGCAGCAATCCCCATCTTTCATCAGTCACGCCAGTCAGCACCGTAGGAGTTAAGAATAAACTTCGTATCAGTCATCAACACGCTCTGTCTCCAGAAAAAAAACCACACTTCAGACATCAGTAAAAATGGCCATTTTAGATCAGAGGGGAGGTCTAAAATGAATGAACTAATGGTTAAGATACAGCTATTCTATCCTTTCACCAAGTTCAACAATTATTTTTTTCAGCCTGTGCTTTTTTACATTGTTTTATTGATCCATTCAGACAACAGTGACCCTTTACACTAGTCAGGGAGCGTGTATCAATATTAAAAATAATGGGTTTATTATGTTCCATCTCTTGGGAAGCATGTTGCTGAGCATGAGACATTCCAGATAAATATCTGATCCGATGTTAAATACGATATTGTGGACCTTCAGACTAAGTAGGGAGAGACAAATCCAAGAAAGTATCCTGAAAGATAACCAGACTCCCTCATGAAGTACTCTAATTTGCAAAAAAAAAAAAAGCTATATGCACTTCAGAAAGCTTTCCTCACTGTATCAATACAAATATCTAGAATAATTTCTAATGCTCAGTAGTTCTTAAGACACAGCTTTCGCATTTGGCCGCAATTCTCTGAGTCTTCACTATGAGACCTGGACTATTTTAGCTCTAGGTAGTTAATACTTCAGATACGCATTTAGCGTGCTTATTTTTTTGAGAGACAACAATTAGTATGATTTTCATGTGAGAAAATATACGAACATGAGAAAACCCGATAGAAACTGACGTTGCCAAATCACAAGTCCAAGAAATCCCCCAAGTAAGATAACTTGAGATGGCACAAACACGTTAAAACCAAATTAAACTGAAGCGTCTTGCATGGTGCCTCAGAAGGTCCTGTATATTCCACTGGTAGAGTTATGCTGCCACCTATTGTGAAGATGAACTTGAGAGACTCACTTCATTTTGCAAGGCAACACACTTGCAAGAATTATCGCTTGTCTTTCTCTTTTTTTCCTTTCTTCCTAAATACCCACTACTGATCATTGCTAGAGACAGGATGCAGGCACTGGTGGGCTTTCGGCCTGCCCAAATACAGCTGTTCACACATTTTGACCTCTAATCTACTCCAAGGTACAGCCACGTACAGAACCCAACTGTTTGCAGCTGTCAGCTCAAAGGCTGGATCAAAACTAGAACCCCGTTCCTCTACCCTGCTTAGCAGCTGAGGCATACAACAACCATGGGTGGAGAGGAGGCACGCTCTCCTGGCAGTAAGGCTCCGAGATGTGCATTTCCTTCCTCCCCTGTCAGAGGAGCACAGGACTGTATGTTAGTACCTGCATCCTGGCCACGTAACTGCGGCAGCACTTGAGCTCTGGTATAAACCATATCAGGACTATGCCTTTAGGACATCTCTCCTCCTTCCTCGCAAGCACAAGTGCAGTCCACACACTCTTTACAAATATTGTGCCTAATTCTAGCAGCCGTAGTTACCAGCCCTGGAGCAGGAAGCGCTACTGCCCAAAGCTCATTATTTTTGTGCACGCAGAATTTAGGCAACCTTATTTCAGGACAGCAGCTGCAGCAGGCCCAGGGCAGCACACCTCCAGAGGCAGCCACGAGCAAAACTAAACCAAATTATGGCGGTACTTCCATCTCTCTACAACTAAAGTAGCCTGGCACTGGTCGAGTTTCACAGTTCTCAGTGCACCTTTCCGCACCTTTTACTTTCCATCTGCCTTGGCACAACGCACACGCCCTCTGTTCCTTCACCTCTTCAGGAGTATCAGCTAAGTCAGGATCTAGGCATTAGGCCACCACTGCCATCTTAAGGTTGCTGAGCTGGGAAAACAAGGCCATCTGTTCATTCATAAGCAAGCAGCGTGCATCACCACATTCCCTTATGCTCTCATCTTTCCAGTCCCATCCATGCCTGACTCATTGCTCATTTTGTCTTCCAGCTTTAGGAACCAAACGGATTGTACAAACAGGTTTCCATCGGCAGCAGCACTGTGGCAGCCAGTATAAGAAACACTGCAGGAGCAGCACAGTACACAGGAGTCACTCCTGGACAGCTTGGGTAGCTGCTGAGGCCAACCAGCTAGTGGGATATTTTCATTTATCTTTAGGGCATTCAGCTGTTTCTAAGCCACTCAGTCGGGGAGAGAATCTCTCTCTTGAACTGCAGTTGTAGTTGCACCTGATCACCCAGACAGTAACGACGTCGCCAAAGAGGACAGCTAGGTGCGAGTGCTGTTAAGTCTCCAGCAAAACAAGCATCAAAAGAATGGGGCATTTTGTACCGTTTGCGGTGCCAGAGGGTATGCATTTTTAAATCAAGAGCTCCAACCAGGATCTATTAAAGCCAGGGCTGCTTGCAGCATGCACAGATGGTGTCAGTCAGGCAAACGAGTATCAGCAACTCAGATGGCACGGTAAGTAGCAGGCTTTGTTTTCAGAGCAATATGATAACTCACAAATTCCTTGGACAGGTGTACGCGCTCCCTTGTGTCCAGGCAGGGGACACAAGATGCTCGCAGAAATGAAAGCCGCACGATGTCGTCTGCGTGACACCTGGGTTTCAATACCTCCCCTCCCCCCATTATTATGGGAGTTGCCTGAAGAGGCTGGGTTTGTTGGCAACTCCGAGCCTTCTCACATTAGTTGGTTTCTCAGGAAGAAGGTTGTTCTGGGTAGTAAGCTGGGATAAAGATCTAAGATAGTGTCTGTGGTCCTCAGCTCTGCAGATAAGCTGTTGCTAAGCACTAGGAATTAGAAGCATCTTCTATACAGCAAAGTTAGGTGACAGTTTTAAGCACCCTTCTCAGCACTGCCCGATCATGTTCGGGTACTACATTCGTATCAGACCCTTCTACTGTAATATGCACGTTTCTCAGCTTCTTCCTCACTCCTGACAACTCCTGTTGTCCTTCCATCTGTTTTAGTAGTCAGAAGAAAGATCTTGCTTTCCAGTTACTACATGCCTAGCACACACAACATTTGCACTGCAGTCAAAATAAAAGCACATTTAAACTGGGTTTTAGCCCAAATCCAGGTGCCATCAGAATGTAGCACAGGTTTAAGTGTTCTGAAAGAGCTTAGGTCAAAGTCCTGGGTCTACCACGCAAGGTCATCCTCTTTCTTGCAAGAGATCTACCTATCTTAAAGACGTTTAAATCAAGACACAGTATCCTGACTTCCGATTCGAGACTGACCTTACCTTAAGTCAAATACTCCCAACTTTGTCTTAAGAGTGATGGATTCCAACCAAAATGGTTGCTTGCCCAAATATTCTGGGACCCCAGCACTACGCCCAGAGGCATAGCACCACACTTATTTCACTGCTCTCAGTGGCAAAGGACAGTACTTGCACACAGGTACTTTTTTTTCTTTTTTTATTGCTGTTAATTCAAGGAAAAAGGTTGCATAAAATCCAATCTCTTCTAGAAATATAAGTGACCTTTCCAGTACATTTCAAATATCAAAGTATATGGTAAACATACAAATAAAGAGAAGGTAACATACCTCCTATTTACAGTACAGTATTTTAAATCATAAAATAAGTTCCATAAAGTACAACTGGCAGGTAATTCACAATACAAGTCCATTGGTGGTTTAACACCCTCACTTCAACTCAAACGCGGTTCATTCATTTCAAGTGGTCCAAAAATACCCAGATCAAATAAAAATTTTAATCAAAATAATTTTCATTTACTACTTAAACTTTTTTTTTTTAAATTAAAGCTTTCATCTACCTCCCTCCCCGTTCCCCCCCTCCAAGAAAAAAGTTTCAAAATGTACACTGGTGCTATAAATATAAATGCTACCTATGAAGAAATGTAGTAATCAAGCTTTTTTTTTCTTCAAGTTTTTTGTTTGTTTAGCAATTTATTAGACAGCTGAACCAAAGACTGATTTTGTTTCATCCCTCTACCGGACACCAGGTCTGATTTTAAGAAAAAACATTTCTGCCATGAACTGTGAGGAATGCCAAACCCTATGGATATACAGTGGTAGTTGTTCATCGGTGTTGAATGCAGCAGTCAAAAAATACACTCATCTTCCAGATAACCTCAGTGCACTTTAGGAAATCAAATATTACCTGGAAGCAATTTAGTACATATATTGGCTTTTAAAAATAAAATAAAAAATACAGCAGCATTAAACTTACTTACTCATGATACTGACATGATTAATACCATCTTAACACTCATTTCAGTCTTTCACATTATACCGTAATTACGCATAGTGGTAAATTGTTATAAAATAGTGACTTTGCTATTTGGTAGACAGGTTCTACTACTAATACCTGACTATTTTGTAGAAAACCATAGCTTTTGTTCAGTTTGAAATAAAACATTTACATTCTAAGTACAATGCAACACTGTAATAGTCTAAGAAAAAAATATTCAATCAAGTAATGTTCATTCTGTGTTGACACGATGTAGAATAGCTTTAAAAAAGGAAAAAATGCTGTCAACTTTCATTACAAATGCAAACACACTGAGTACGACATTCATACCATTTTTTCACCTTTGTTGCTGAACATACAGGCTAAAAAGCTACAATGGAAGAAAAATCTGTCAATTTAAGCTCATTTGTTTTTCTAAATCTGTTCCAGTCCACACAGTTTTAGCCCCTTCCTGTTCTATGTATTTTCATTTACTTGGGACTCTCAAGAGCTATGTATATGTATTATTATCAGATATAGTACACATACAGTATTGGGTGTTCCTTTGGACTCCCCTAATAGGACGTTTGAACATCTCCCCTCAATTCGTGAGCATTAATTTAGAGTATGGGCAGGGTCTGTATGAACTACTAAACACTCATGCAAGTCCAATGGATCCACGTGGACAAACAGGGAAGGAAAATAAAACAGCAGCATAAGGAGAACAGGGAGGGAGGGAAGGAAGATTGTGGTGGGGAACATGACCAAGTTTCTTCTTTCACCATATGGCTGCTCCACCAGTGATGTCAGAGGTCAGAGGACTTTTTTTTAAAAAAAAAAAATGCAGTAAACATTGCACATGTCTCAAGTCTTCAGTGCAAAAGCATGGTTCGAATGCTCTTTTTGATTGTTTGGCCATGTGTTTGAATTACATGCATTACGCAAGCCTTTTGTAGAACCAGGAGGAGACCAGGGACTCAGCTTTCTTCTTTTGTATGGAACAGAGGTGCAAAAGCAATGAAAAATTCCAAAAGAATATAGAACCGGGAATGTCCCAAAACACAAGACCAATCCCCCCCCACCCCCCCCACACCTTCCCCCAAAGCTTCAGTTTAAGTAGGCAATGTTTACTTGTTTCAGTCTGCAGAATCCAAGGTATCATTGGAAGGGGGAGGGGGAGGTGCGTATCTCAGTCTGTAAGTGCCTAAAACAGGAAAGAGAACTACTAAGTCACTGCTCACAATTAAAATGGATTACAAAACCACTACAAGGTATCAAAATGGACATGCTCTTCAAAAGGCACTATCATCCTCCAGCCCTTTTAAAGTAGGTCCTAAGATTTTGTACTGTTTTCTTTCATCTGCTTGCTAAAACTGGAAGCTTAAAAAGAGATAGAGACTGTAGATACCGGACTTTACCTTTACCGGAAAAATGCAAAGAAAAGATGACCCCATCAAGGTTCATCCTTCCTGTTCCAGTCTGACCAAACAAGTCAAGTCAGAATGGGCACAGGCCAAGAATCAAAAATAGTTTATGCTCTATGCAAACACTGCATTTTCTCCATTCTTCTGGATGGAGAGCAAAATGGCATATAAGACTGAAGCCATTCCTTTGATTTTTAGTTCCAATTGGTTTCTGCCTTTTTGCTGCAACTTCTCTGAAAAGTTTCATTCATGTATTGCATGATGGGGCACAGAAGGATGGCTGATCGTGCAAAGGTAAGCTTTAGAAAAGTTAAATTATCAAATGGCCAGCCTGTTGTTTTCAAATTCTCACAAGTTTTAAGGATCCAAGTTCACGTCACAGATGGTAATTGGTATCTTTCACTTTTTTGCCAATGAATTCTCTCCCAAAAAACCCACCGAACAGGAATGGGTAAATTGAAACAACATGCAAGTCTCAACATAATGCCAAAAACAAACCAGCGAAAAAAAGAATGACAATTTAGGACTGGTATAGTTTGACTTCCCAGCTCTGAATCACACCCATTTTCCACTTCACACTGTAAACCCCATTCCCTTGCACTGTTCTACAAAGTTTTCAGGCAGAGATAAGATACTTCGCAGTTTTAGAGCAGGTCACTAGTGCACAACCATTTACACAAAACATACACACGCACGCACACCTTTCTGCAAGACCAGAAACAGCACATTCAGAAAGGTAAAGAGAAACTGCTAAACTCAAAAGCAAGTCCGCTGGGAGTTATCATGATTACCTTGTTGACTGGCCTCCATGGATGACTGCTTACAGTCCTGCGCATAGTGTCCACTTACACCACAATTGTAACATGAAACGTTCCCGTTCTTCTTGGGTCCCGACCCATTTGTGTTGGCAACTACGTTAGGTGCTGGATATAGAGGATAGATCCTCCCAAATGCTGCCATCTGCTGCATACCATAGTTGGCTTGGCTCCCCATCACTGGGTCATGCATGAGCCCATTTGCATATGGAGACTGAGGCAGGAGGAAAGGAATTTGTGTTCCATTGCTTTGATGTGCTTGATTGAGGTAGCTGCCATTGCAAAGTGATGGCAGAGGGAAGAAAGATGGAACTCTGTAGACTTGTCCATGAAGCGGATTAGGATAATAATAGCTATTTATCTGAAGGCTTCCATTGGTCCCACAGCTACACCTACGTCCGCAAGAACCACAAGGACCAGATCCCAACTGCTGCGGAGGTAACATTGTCCCGTTAGTGTTATTATTTCCAACAGCATTTATGTAGGATGTGCTGTCACTCTGTGCAGTGCTGTGTGTTAAAGCAGGGCTTGGGCTAGGGGCAGGGCCTGGTGTATGCGTAGGTATTGCAGGAGGAACAGTGGACTGGACCTGACCGACACCTAAACCAGCTGACTGAGGTGATGTGGAAGTCGCTACAGTGTTTAGCACGTTTGTGTTCTGGTTGGGCAACACACTGGTAGCATGAGGACTGCCTGGCAAAGCATATGAAGCTGGTGGAGGTGGCGGTGCTGCTGTGGAAAGACCAGCTGCTGGAAGAACTACCTTTAGATTGGTAGGCTGAGGGATCGCTCCTGGGTTTCCCTCAATGTGAGGCACCATTTGATTCAGTCCTACCACCTGGGATGCAGGTTTTGTGATGGGATCTGTAGTAGGAACTGGGGATCCTGGGAAACTACCTGGATTGTGGACTGGGATAAAGGCAGTATTTGGTGATCCAGTACTTAAGCTCCCTGTCGGCTGCTGCGGTCCATTAACTGTGCAACTTTCCGACGATCCCTGCGGCGAGGGCATTTTCAATCTGTGTATTGACAAAGACAAAGCAGGGCTACCAGGCTGGACAGAATGCGGAAGGAAAGTGGATGGGACTGGCAAAGGGGAAGCCATCATCTCAAGGCGTTTCTCAGGTTCACCAGAGGTCACTGGGCCCATTCCACCAGGAGGTGAATTTGCAGACTCTCTCACTGGTGAGACAGCAACAGGCATGGTAACAAGCATTCCCCTTGTTTTACCATCTGCAGATATGGGTGGCGGGACAACTGATTCAGGCTTTTGGGCAGTGCCATGCATCACACAGGGTAAGGGAGGCATGAAGGAAATGTGTGGAAACTTTGCATTCAAGGGATGTTCTGGAAGGCTTCCATTTTCATTATTCACTGAAGAGATCTGAGCAGACGATTTGTTCACATTTGATGAACTGACAGCACTGTAGCCTGTAAACCTGGTTGTATTTTGATTCCCGGAGTCCTCAGAATTGCTGTCTGTATCTGTGGAGACAAAAGCATTTGTCAGAGTCAGAACGAATCTGAAGTAGTCATGTCCTGGATTCCTTTACCCTTTTAGAACTTTCTAGGATTCTAATGCAAATGATAATTATGTCTTCCTGAGTTAGAATAACTTTGAGATTATTTTCATTCATCCAAATCAACCTAGGTCAATCTCCATCACTTGCCTATACTGAACTGCCCAACTAGAGGCTGTGTCTTTGACTTGTGTAGATGTGCAAGCGTGAAGAGTAGGACATCAACCGAACTAGGAATTTGCATCTACTTAAAGACATTAACAGGGCTTACTCAAATTTGGAAGGAGTGGCAAATTAAACTGTCAACACAAAAAGAAGGACCCCTCAGACACAGAATTCTATATAAAACCGGTTACTTTCATGCCACAGTTTTTCCCAGTATTGTACTGCTGAAATTTCTCACAAGATCTATGCCACTGAGGTCAGAAAATTACATGTAGGTAGTAGTCTAAAACTCAATGGTATTTAAACAGTCCTGCTATTTGCTAGAAGCCTTCAAACTGTCTAGTCATGAAACCCACAAAGCAAAATGTGTTCTGTGCCTGCCTCAGAAATAAAAGCAGCTAACGAAACTGTGAAACTAATACAAATTAATAGAAGAAAAATTAGTCTAGGAATAAAGAAGCTCATGCACACTATCCATAAATACCACCTCTGTCTTTTTCTTCTTCACTATCAAAGCTTTCCCTCCCATCATGCCGTGGACTAGAAGGAGAACTGTAACTTTCAGATGATGTTTCTCCACATGTGTCATGACCAGATCCAGCATCCAAATTCAGATCTAAAAATAAAAATTTATTTTTAATCTCAGTATATGGAAGTGAGGTTATTTTGGTTTGCTTACAACTCATGCTAGTTCAAATTTTTGTTTGTTCCTACTTAATTGCATCTCTCCCCTGTATTCCTAATATTCCCAACTCCCAGAAGTCAGGACTGGTCTTGTCCCTAAATTTGCAGTAACTGAATCCTTGGTGTTAAAGAAGGTAACACTGAAAATTGATATTTATGTAGAGTAGTGAAAAGAATGATACTTAATAAATTTTGTGATGCTTATACCAAATTGTACTACAATAATGATTTCCTCTGAATGGTAGCGATCGAACATTTCAATTCAAAGAGATGCAACACTCCTTGGTCATACGAGCAAAAGCAGAAAGCTAACTCAGCAGGCAACATCAAAATAATACACCTTTTTATGATTAACTCTTCTGGAAGAGGCTTTAAGCAAACTGTATTGACAAAACCTGTTTAAAGAAAAAAAGAGGTGAACTAGAAATGTGTAAAGTTGTTTTCTAAATTCTGAATGGGACCATGGGAAACTCATTTGCTGGAACCAGCTTTCAGGGTAGGTTTAGATCCCATTAGTGAAGACAAGTAGGTGGCTAGTATGCTCTGGCTTTCAAGTTCAGCCTCAGAGATGAAGGAGCAAGACAGACGCACCCCTTCTCAGAATGTACACCAGACACTAGCTTCAAGGAAACACCAACCCCCAAAACCTCAGTTGGCAAAACTCCATGACAAAAATCAGAGCATTTATTTTATTAATTCTAATAAATTATTTCATTTATGAATTATAAATTAATTTATTATTACTATTGCCAGTATAACAGGTTGGAATAAGTCTTCAAAAAGCATTAAGGCTTAATGCTTCAATTCTATAAATCATTTCCTGGATTAAACCTTTGACTGGACGAATTGTTTTAACAAGTGTGTTGAATACCTAACATAATCTGGAACAACAGTGTCTATCTCACATCACTGAAAGCAAGAGTCTAAAGTGCTAGTCAAAGTATCAAGTCTTCAAAGTTAAAAGTGTAACTAACTGATGACTCAGAAAAGCTAAAAATAGGAAAAAATGGAAGAAAACAGGATGCAGGTAAGAGTTACTGACTCAAAATAGAGCATTTCAAACCAAGCCTGGATATATAAAGCTAGACAGCAATTCAGACTGCAACACAAAATTTTTACTTTAGACTGTCTCCCCAATAGGGTTTCTCAAAAGACATTTTCATGTTTGTACACAAATGCACAGGTAGAAAGCACAACTTAATTGATTCCAGCCTCTGTGGGTTGCAGTTTCCTCTTGGAGTGGCCTTAACTAGCCAACAGTATCAGATAGGCAGTTTCACATCTGTAGAGTAGTGGTAGTGAGCAGACAGAACTCTAAGAGCAAAGCATTCCCTTTTTAACTTCACCCTATGACACAAAATTGCACCACCCCTTAAAGTTACCATTGGTACATAAAAGCTCAGGGTGCTCTGCCTGACACCAAGAATAGTAATCAATCAGAAACGTACACAGCAAAGCTCTCCTGTGGAATATGTTTTCTGCTTGTACAGCCCTGTGACCTTCTAAAATTGTCCTGGTTTTGCTAAGTTTGTGAACTATGAGATCTTAAGAGTTTTAGTCAAATACTGTTTGTAGAAAGTAACAAAAGCTGCCCATAAAATAGACAACATTAATTCAAGAATGGGATCCATCTGGAACTCTCAACAGTGAGAAAGAGTGAGAAGAAAGAACAAAAGCTTAGTCAAGACTGTACCCCAAGTGGAAGCAAGAGCAAGACAAGGCACTTTGTAGAAGTCCTTTCAGCACTTATGCCATGGTGGTACAGAAAAAGGCAAATTCTTTGTCAACCTTCTATTATGAGAACTAAGTGTAAGAGAGGCAAGGCTGCAAATGATATTGGGAGCTCTGAAAACATCAAGATGGCAAAGTCAATGGGTAACACAGCCCTTCAGAAATTTGTAATAAAGCTTGGAGACTCAATTTACTACAGGAACAGAAATATAATTTGTCTTGTAATTGACTGATGTACACAAGTCTTGACCTAGACACTAGATATTGCTGGATTACCCACGCTTGGCCACAGCAGCTGAAGAAACCAGTGAGCTGCAAAGAGAACACTAAATACTAGGTGCTGGCCCTCCACACACTCAGCCTGCTAAATTTCATATAGAAGTAGCCCAAATTTAACTGTTTCTGCAACTAGCTACTCCACATAAGGTGATTTACAGAGAGTTCACCAGTATTTTTCCAGTTATGCATGAAAAGCGACACACCCTAAGCAACTGCATACAGAAGCCTGAGTCTAGCATGTTCTATAGAACAAGTCAAAACACAGAGTAGACAGCCAACATGCTGACTTGCACCAAAACAGATTTCAGACTTGTGATCTTCCCTTTACTGCAGAAGAATGAATAGATCAGCAAAGCTGGAAATTTTATTTCTTACAAATAGCTTGGGAAAAAAAATATCTTACCTTTTGCTGTCCCTGTACGGATGTGCTGTGGTGCTGCAACTCTAACTCCATTAGTCCTGTTATTCAACCGGCAGTCCGTTTTCTTTACTTTCTCCCTGTGTAAATAATTTTAATGTTTGTGGGTTGTTGTTTGTTTTGTGGTTTTTTTTTTTTTTTTTACCAAATGCATGGGCACAAATAACCAGCCATGAATGAACATACAATAAACAAAAGGCAGTGACTCCAGGCCAGAACTGCTTATTTAATAGCTATAACAAGAAAAGTAAGTGATAAATAGTTAAAAGGCTGTTAGTGCAATATACCAGGAATTGAACTGCAAGCAGTGTTACTAAACACTATAAAGGTCTAAAAATGAAAACACGGAAAAAAAGAAATGGTGCAACTGATTGTAAAGTTGTCTTTGAAAGCTGATGTGTGTAACGCAGCCATACACCAGACTAGCATAGAAGCATCTGGCTATAGAGTAACAAAATGACAGAAAGTCAACTTGGAAGTAGGCAGAGTATTAGATAAGGGTGGAAATGTATTCACTTCCTCACAGTGCAGGATTGTGTAGCCCACAGGAAGTTCTGAAGCCCTCTGATGTACAAATTATCTTTAATAAAACATTTCAGCAAGTTACCACCCACTGTGTAATGTTAAAGGTTGTTGTCAATCCTTATTTGATTTTCAGTGTTTTCTGGACAGCTTTACACCTTTTAACTTTCAAATAAATATAAAAGGGTAAAACAGCAATTCCGTATTGGCTAAGAACCTACTTCTGCGCCACCTTTTTTTTTGCCAAATGACAACTGGTGTTTTGAGAAACGAATGCATACAATTACATTCTATTTCTCAAGTTACTTCTTTTTGGAAGATAAAGATTCTTATGTAAACTGGCTTCAGACTATGGCAGCTGTTGTTCCACAATAGCAAAACAGAACACCTAATTGATTGTTGACTCTCTTTATCAGAGTGAATGCATCAGTTCATTTCTGGATTACTGGTTACACTGGAAACCTACTTTTCCACCTGTGGCTTTCCTTTCTTCTTGTTTACTGTGGAGAGACTTCGTTTTTCCACTGTATGCTAGACAGGAAATACAAAGATGCCAGTCAAAAAACAGAATTTGTGTCATGAAAACCAACAAAAAAAACCCTTCTAGACTGACGGGTCTCTGAGTTCAAGACTAGTGCACTCACAGGTGCTATAACCGTACAAACAACTACTTGTACAGGGCATCCAGGCCTTTAGAATAATGCATCATCTTGTGTTTATGCCATTATCAGCAAAACACTCAGCAAACTACTACTTGCAAATATTCCAAAGATATCAGTCAAATTATTGTTTGCACGATATCTTTCATCCTGAGGATAAAAACAAATGTGTTTCATCACACAACCACTAAAAAGGATAATCACAAGGCTTAAGGGGCTAGAGAATGTACTGATTTAAGTGGAATTATTTAATGGCCAAGGGGGGGAAGTACGTGTGGCGAATTATTTTTACATAGTGGAAAAGCAGATCAAAGCCTTAAACTGGAGGTTATGGCTAAACTAAACTCTAGAATTCAACCTAGATCTGCATAACGCATCTGCATAATTCTTTAAGTATACTATTACTAGCTGCTAGTAGTATCTCATACTTGGCAAAGGAGTAAGATTTATGAAAACTCAGAAATAATCTGTCCAAACATGCTGTATTTGGACATCCTTTAAATAGGAAGTAGATCTGCTGCTGCTTTAGTATATTAATTTTTTTCTTTCCTCACACTTGCAATATTTCAAGCTTTGACGCAGTCTATGACTTCATCTTTAGAAGCAAAACTCAATTCATTACCCTGCTTTGTGAAATAAGAAAACTGGTTTTGTTTGGCTTGCTATTCCCCACATTATAATCAATAGCCAAATTCTGCATGTAGAATAAGGGTAGTAATTAAGCAATCGTAACATTCAAGGTTTTTCAGATGTAAGCAGTGAGCAACCTTCCTTCCACCAATTTCAGTAGATGACTATTTAAAAATCGTTATTCTTCTCAACTCTACTCACACTAGAATTGACCACTGAAGAGACACAAATCTCACAAGTGTACATGCATCTAGGTACTGACTTTTTTCAACACAGATTAATACTTAAGTTACTTGGATAACGCTGGTAGAGAGAATTTTTAACCTGTTGCCCCTACTGTAGCATCAATATGGTTTAGTTACTAATACAGCTTCTCATTTGTTCCTTACAACAACACAGAAATTCCCCAGACGTTCTGAAATTCTCTCTGATGACAATATGCTGCAGTAACAGGAAAGTCTCTGATTAGAAATGAACGTTAGACTTTTCTGATTACTTACATCCTACTGGGAAATTTTATTTACAAATTCGTAAACAAAATATGCAATTTTTTTTGAGACAGCAGTAATTAACTGAGGGTTTTTCCAATCAAGATAAGTCAGCAGCAACTTGAACTTTGACACTTATTTGTACAATCTTAGTAATGCTCTTTCTTCATCTTTTAAAGCTAA
Organism: Phalacrocorax carbo; assembly: GCF_963921805.1. NCBI lineage: Eukaryota > Metazoa > Chordata > Aves > Suliformes > Phalacrocoracidae > Phalacrocorax > Phalacrocorax carbo. The sequence goes on along the minus strand of NC_087514.1, from coordinate 91,336,968 downwards.
ATCTAATCACGTGTAGTGGACAGTCTTCGAGTGTCTCAGAATATTGCTTTAGAGAATAAACAGCAACACACCTGGTCAAGTAGGTTTGTACAGTGCTCTGGGTGCTGCTGGACAACACAGCTTTTTCTTCTCCAGTCCGTTACCCCATTTTGCTCAGGGTGCTGTATGTTAAGGCTATCCAGTGAAGAACATTTTGCACTGCTAGTGCTGCTGAAAGGAAAAAACAACAGTTATGCCGATGTGAACAAACTTGCAGGCTTTTCCTACCAACATATACACTTTTGCATCATGTTGGGAAACTGTGTTTTGCTTTCAGAAAACCCTAGAAGTTCTCAAGAGATTTGAAAGATGTAAATTACAGGAGTTATTCTGGTCTAAATCTATACTAATGATCTGAACATAAGTGGAGTTCCTTTTTCCATCTGTCTACTGTAATTTGACGCAAAATTCAGGCCAGAATTTGTGGAAAACAGTACTGGAGAGAAGAGTTTCCATCGATATTTCTGCACACAAAGCCTTTTTGTTTGCTTTTTTCATACCAGATGTGGGGAAATTTTCCAGATAGAAATGTAATCTGAATTAATTTTCTTTATTCCTTATCGTTTATGACAAAGCTGGAATTAGTTTATAATTTCTATTTCAGAATTCATGAGACATTTAAGAAAAGGAATGCATGGTTACTTACAGATCATCCTGCAGCTGTGTTTGAGTTTCAAAATAGTCATCTTGCTTTATATTTTTACCTTCAGGATTGCTAGTTTTGAGCAGTGCTTGGAAACCAGGATTACTAGTTTTGAGCAGTGCTGGGAAAGGGGAGTTGCATTTGGCCTTTACTTTGGACCTTATAATGCCTTCCACTGAAGCTTCTCTTAACAGCAGCCAGTCAGAGCAATATTTAACTAGGTCTGAGAGCACTGTTCAACAAAGACTGCTGGAAAAAACAGTCACGGTTCTGACAGTCAGTAGGGCACATGGACCTATAAACTTTTCATCTATCATACAAAACCACACCCTACTACTTGACTGGATGCAAAAAAAAAAAACCCCAAACCAACTAAACAACAACAAAAACCAAACTCCAAAACCCCAAAGAAACCAAAAAACCCAACCAACCAGAACAAAACCCAAACGCCCAGGAGTTTAAACTTTTAAATTCTTATAATACTACTTGTGCTGATAATTGAAAGTGCCTTTGAATTCAGGGCTGTTGGCAAACTGCTTCATGAAGGTTACTGAAATATGAAACATTACTCAGTTCCCATGATGGCAGAAATCTAGCTTACTCCAAAGCACAAGACATGCTGAAGTTTCAGTAGTTACTTACCAAATACCTCTGGAAATAAGTGCTCAAACTACTTAAAAGATGTGCAACAGAATATTAAAAAAGTTTAAGAAAATTATGAGACCCCAAGAAGGTACCAAAATATAGACATGAGCCCATGACTGCTAAGATATAAGCAAGGACACTTTAGAAACTTCTGCCAAACAGTGAATCCATTGCCAAATTTGCAGTCATTTCATGTAAGCTGTGATACTACTGAATTTTTTTTATTTCTTATGTCCAATCTCATTCCTACCAGTAAATTTTTTGATAATTTCAAGTATAAGGCTGCCATACTGCATAAAACTAAAAAGTAGACAGATGTAATGTACAAATTTTCTAAAATGGACCAGCGTTATTTGAGATGAACTGCTCTTGACTCCAGACAGTTTTATACATATTTAAAAGAGAAAAGTTTCATTTAGTGCCATTTCTTTAGGACCCATAAATAGCAGGCACAGATTTTAAGACAGACAGACATATAATGCGAATGGGAGAGAACGAGCAGACCTCTAGCAGTAAACACATTTTTCACCTCTTAAATAGAAAATAAGAGCTAGCAAAAGGCGTTGCTATCAAGGAAGTTTGTGGAAAGTCTTTCCTACCTGAAAAATAGATCCTAAACTACAGTCAGTTTTAGTATACTTTATTATACAACAAATAAGACTTTTTTTAATTAGTAACTCTATGCTGGTAAGTCTGGATCCTGCCCTTACAACTTCGCAGTAGGCTGTATATCCACTGGTATAATCAGAGATTTTGTCAAGATGACATTCTCTTCTTGAGGAAGTGTCAGGTGAGAATAAGAAAGGGGGTTAAAACCAAACTGAAACAAACCACTAAGCTGTCCAATTGGTAATTTCACAAGAGTCTTGCCTGTTAAAGATCTGTGAACCTTAACCAACAGTGTTTTGTGCTATGTATTCCAGGTAATTTCCTGCACCCACTGAGAAATGCAGTCAAACCAACACAGAACAAAACTGTAAACCATGATAGATTTTGTATCCATTTTTTCCTCTTAATACAACTGAAGTATTGCACAACTACATGCAGACATATTCAAAGTTTCTGGTCAAAATATATTAATGGGTGAATTCACATTACATACTTCATATACTTGGAAGTATATATCAACTTTTCAATATGGTTAAAAAAGTACTTCCACTTACATTGGATGTTGAACAGCAAGGCATACATGCATTTGCCACTAAGCAAAGAAAAGAACAGACTACCTTCTCCTATAAGGTCACCTTTGAAAATACTGAAGAGCTTAAAATCAGCAGCACTGGAAATTTTCAGTATACGCATGGGCATGTGCGCAGATCAGAAAAATACACACAATACAAATTTATGTTACTCAGCTGATGAAAAGAAATCAAAACATGAACTCAAGTAGTGAAGATTCACAAAATCTGGGAGAGAGCTCCAAATGACCTAGACCTACAGATTTAGAAATAGGATCTTTTAAAATATTTTTCTAATACAGATTAATAACACGCCCCCAAGCAACAAAAAACCCCAAGAACATCCCACCCCAACCAAACAAAAACCCCACAAACTTTAATTGAGAAGGAAACACATACTCTCAAAGCACTAACAAATCAAGTTCAGAAATGTAGCATGGTCACATTACATCCTAGTACCTACTTGGCAACAGGGCTTTTTCCATTATGTTTCTTGTGAACAGCTGTATGTTGCATTACATCTGGGGAAAAACAAACAAAGCATAATTTCAATAGCAATTCCTATTTAATCTTTTAGATCAATCTAACAAATTCATCTTTCCATCACTACCAGACACTTAGGAGAAGACATCTCTGTTAAATAGACGAGGTTTAATTTACAATGCTGAAATTAACAGGTGCTGCAGAGGGGACAGATCAGTTTGAACAGACAGTATAATCAAGACTCTTTACCTTCCATTTCACAGAAGAACGAAACAGAAAAGTAGGACCTATAGCAACCATGTATGTTTGCTCACCTCTATATTTAATTGTAAGGACTAACTGCATGACTGAATATGAACGAGCATGAAAGGATGGAGAGAGAAGAAAGGATTCAGTCATAAAAGTACAGAATTTTGTAATTTTTTTCCCCGAACTCCTAAAATTAATCTCAAAACTATGTCACACATTCTCAATAGCGAATGAAGACAAGTCTTACAGAGAAGTATTGCATTCTGAACCTCAAAATTCACTATGCAAGTAAAGGTTTACAAACTACATTTGACATAAAAAGAGATACTGCCTCAAACAAGAAACAAGAACTCTAGAGACATGGTCTACCCTTTCTTTAAGGCAACCATTAAATTTTAACAAAAGCAACTTTTCTTAATTCCAACTGTTGATGATCATAGCCTCCTTGGTAGCTATAATTTTGCCTGAACTCTTCTCAGTGCTATGCCTAAATCCAAATTATGATTTGAGGGAGGCGGAAAGGAATCACAATTATTAAACTTCTGGTAGCAGTTCACTAAAATGGCACAAAAGGTGTTGTAAAATGCGTTTGTAGTTTCATCAGGTGAACAGATTTTTCTTCTTTTTTAAGGACAGCATATGAAACTAATAAAGCAATTTCCAAATTTATTGTAAATTTACTTGATGTGCTCTGAACTCGAAAGAAGAACATGGTAATTTTTTAAGTAAGAAAAAGCTGTCTAAACTGCATGTGTGGATTACTGATTGCACATAAGATCAACTGCAAGCTGCTTCTTAGTTATTAATTCATAACAGGACAAGAGTGGTGTCATTCTGAGAAAGCTAGTGTAAGTGTTCAGTGGTCCATGCTCATCTATCCATCCCATTTCTCATCCTTTCCACCTACGAGAAGCTTATACTTGTTCACTACTGAAAACAATGCAAAACTGGCTTGTCATTCCTTTCGGAATGAAATTACTGACCAGCTACTAGGCTGCTGCTTCCACATGTGAACTGTTTTTGAGGTATTTGGAAAACATCAGCTTTCAGACTGTAAACAATACTCACTACAGTGGCGAACAGTCCCTATTAACAGTCCAGAATATAAAAGCAGCACAGGTTAAGAATAAGAGGAAAACTTGAACATTCTTTCTGTGTAAAACTGAAAACTAGACAAATTTGGCACATTTAATACAAAACAGTCTGCAACTCTTGAAATGCTGCACTCAACTTCCTACCCTGGTAACTGAAGAATAAGTAAAGACATGAAAAGCTACAAATAACCTTGACTCAAGTAAATTGTGAACTATATCTTCCTGGTTGCTCAACACAGCTGTGAACTTCTGCCTCTGAGCTAAGAACACTCCTACTCCTTGGATTACACAGCAACCTCCTAAGGAAACTGCTGAAAGTATACAAAAATTCTTCATTTCCATAGCAGATTTCATTCAAATCTCTCAGCTTTATATCAATGAAGAAATCAGTCGATTGCATGATTTCCAGAACTGAGTGTGGTAAAATTTCTCAGAGAACCACCACCTTTGAGTACACAACTACCTTCCTCCTGACTTGAAGCTTCTGAACTGTCCTCCTTGAAGTGTTCTGGTGCCTTAACCGTCTTCAAAGAGGGTTGTAAGTTACCTGCAGAGAATAAAGTTCACGTAGTAACTTTACAGATCTTGAACAACTAGACAGCTCCTGAATGCTTGCACTAAACTGGAAGCTAGGGAAATGGAAGACTGAACTTACTGGTTTGCATGTGGCAATAATTTGAACATTGTCTCTTTCAAAGCAGGCCATCTCCAAGAGCAAAAGCCCTAGGGAGATTCTTTGCTTCAAAATAAAAGTGTGTGCAAAACAACTTTAAAGCTATGGTGCAATTTCAAAAGGTTGGGATTGTGATTATAGCTTTAAAAATATTCCTGTTTTCCTGCACTTCCTATTGTTTTATAATTTTTGGTTACAGCAGGAAATGGGAGGAAACCAACAACAGTTACTACAATTCTTCTACAAGTTACACTTCTCCTTTGTCAAATCATTCACCTGCCAAGAGAGACCTAATTTGGGCTAAAGTCTAGTGCCCTTAAAGTCTTCACACACAATTTTTGCCTTTTTATGCCAGATGGGATGGGAAAAGTGGCAATAATATTTAGTTTTGTTGCAAAAATACCACTGCCATGCTCTAAAAAAGTGACTAAGTTTGGTAATGAATCTACTTCTAGGAGTCTAGTCTTTCCCTCTCAAAAAGTTCCAAGTTAGTGCAGGTAAAAGCATCTAAAAGCTGTTGCTTTAGGAGCTTGAAAAGTTGATAGGGAGACCCTTCTGAATATTGTCTGCATTGAACACACTAAGCCCCCAGAGATCATGCTCTAATATAACATCTGTTGGAAGCAGAAGTCTACTCCAGCCTGATAAAGTACCTAAAATAATTGACGTTATGAACAAGGAGAGAGCTAATTGATTTCCTCCTTAATGGAACAATGGAGGCATAATTACCTTACTGAATATATTATTTAGTGTGAGATCCCAACTATTATTTAAGGTATAAAGACCCTTCACCGAACACAGAATTTATTATACCCTTCAGAAAGAGTGAATATTTTTGTATTTCCATGAAGAGACATTTTTATCCCCCACTCTAAATAGTGAGTGAAGACCAATTTAAGCCACCACTACTTTGTCTGCCAATTAATTCTGCAAATCCATTTGAGAATTATGATGAGATTTTTCTTAAAGATACCCTTCCCCCCCCACACACACCATCATCACATTCAAAATATACCACCATGGGCTAACTTGCAATTGCAAGTATTAGCAGGAGACCTAGAAAAACAGAGGCCACCTGTGGTGAGCTACCCCAGACAAGTCATCTAGTCCCCCTTCTCAAAAGAAAAACAACTATGCTTAGAATTTTCACACTACTTGTCTTCACCAAACTTTTTCTTAATATCAAACTTAATGTCAGGGCCCTGAAGCACACCAATGGGCTTTGCAACCTCTTCCCCTGCCCTCCCAAGGGCTTCACCTGCCTGTACTCAAGATCCAGACTGATACAGTGCAGTTTTGCAATTCTGAGTGAGACTGCTGGGAAAACAACTGGCAGAGGCCTCACCCGAGGCCTCCATCCTTTGGCTTGGGAGCTACATCTGAGCTCAGGCCCTTGCCTGGGGTGCACTGCACCATGCCCGTGTCTGGCTACGTCCCTTGCTGATCCTGTTCTTAATCCTGACCTACTGACTTGTTTTTCTGCCTTGACCTCAGAGCCAACTCATTGCTTTGGACTTGTCTGGTAGTCACCAGATTCTTGCCTGACCCTGGTCCTAATCTTCCTCATAGCAAGTTAAGCCCAGTGCTTTCTGTCTTATCCATCAGAGAAAACAGATCATCCTCTTTACATTATGAAGACTTAAGTCATCATCTTCCATTGGAGTTTTTCCTCCTCTCTGCTGAACAATTAAGTTCTTCATCCTATTTGTCATGCATTCTAGATCTGACAAATCATCGTGAACTTTTGTGTAGCCAGTTATTTATTTATTATTCAAATTATGTCCCATTTATGATCACATTATAATCTGTAAGACTTTCTGCAGAATTTACATTTGTCCATTTTACCTTTCTGACCTACCTACCCTGCTGATCGTTTGTGCCCTGCACTAAGTCTATCATGACTGAATCCAGCACTGGTTCTTTTTCACGCCATTTCAAATTATAACCATGTACAACAATGCATTTGCAAGTTTTCGCCATCTAGATATAGTCTACAGACTAAAATATGCATACCCTGTGCAGTGTGCCGATCACTAATGTGAATCTTTCTGGACTTTGGAAACTCTTTCCTGCCCATGCAGCCTTTCATTACAACAGAGTTGACAGGATTTTCACAGCAGTAAATTCCAGCCAGTTTCACAACCATCCTGGACCTCGTTAGCTTAACTTTTCCACAAAACTGTCCTAAGCAATAAAAAACACCACAACCAAACCCCAAAAAACCCCAACGTCATCCACCCTCGCCAAAAAAAACCCCACCCAAAACACAAAATGACCTATAGCTTCGACCCTGTTCACAAGGCCTCTATCTGATCATGGAAACAACACATTTGTCACAGATCACACCCATAATTTCTAATTAAAGTCAGCCGTCATGCCTGTATTTTCTTCCAAGCACATATGAGCAGTCTGTTTCAAAACTCAACCTTAGTGAGGAATTGAATAAGTTGTTCTGCAGCTTCTGAGGCAATGGCCTCACATTCAGGGCCTTAACTGTCATGGTGTGTAACTAACATGCACTAAAAGAAGAAAAGATTCAACAGAAAGACCACATCCTAAGTCATCCATACAGAGAAGCTAAGCTTAGGTTGTACAATTTGTAACACACAAGTGTGTAAGAGGTCCACCAAAGAAATCTCTGCAACACAAACGCTTTGGACAAGATTCTGTATGTTCTAAAATTAGGACCATCCCACTATTTATGTACTATATACCCAAAATGAATCTTAGTTTAAACATCAAGACAAATGCTTCATCTCCAAAAAAAACCAAATAAAAAACATATGATTTTTTGGTTCAGCTCAAGCTTTTTGTTCCAAAGCTTAAAACTTCTTAAAAAGAGAAAGTCCCACACTGTTGCACATACTCAATTCATAATTACCTATTTTAACAGCATGATGGTATAGAGAAGAAAAAGAAGAGAACACAAGCTACATAACATGTTCCCCTGTCAAAAGCATGAGTATCTACTGAAGCAACTATTCATTGGCAGGGAGTTAAAATGTGACCAGTGGAATACAAAGTAACGTGAATACATAATTCTAAAAACATAATTAGGCATGACAGGAAGAATAGCTTTTAAAAGACTTTTTGTTATATAAAACAGCATTAGGATATTTCTTACTGTGAGTGTGCAAAGATTCTGATGAAATTGATTGGAAGAAGTTGTATACTCTCTGGTTCTGCAGAAAAGCTTGCGATGTATTTGAAAATAGCTGCCTGAAATTTAAGTGAGTTTGTTAAACTGCAAGTAATATTCCATTGGAAGAATACAAAAATCTACCACAGTACCATTTAAAAGCAAAGCATGCAGTTCTTAGGAAGTCCAAACACTTAAACTTGCACATTCAGCACAAACAATGTTCAATGCTACTTTTGAGCTTTGTTGTTCAGGGCTAGTGTAAGGTTGGAATACAGCCAATACAAGAAATTGGTATGATTAATTTCTTTTAATTTAAAAGGTATGTGCTTTTGAGCCATCCCAATTCAAACATTTTAGCCACCTGTAACATTTTATCAGAGGAGTTTGGACTGAGTCTCAAAAGCACTGGACTTCATATTTTAACATTTAATTTCCCCAAACAATGCACCTGTTCCTTAAATACACTTATTCCATTAATTACAAAGTTGAATTAATCTATAATTCAGTATTTGAGTTTCCTAATTATATCCAACAACAAAGGGTGGGATTCTCATTACTGCTCTGGACTGGTCTGAGTCTGTTCCCAAGAGGTCAGTGACAACTTCTATTAGCTTCAGATAAGAAAATAGGCCAAGAATGAATGGTTTTTACATCGCACACCAAGTTTTCAGTTATTGCTTGCCAGGAAGCACTCTGTCTTCTGTTTTTTTGGAGCTGGGGCAGGAGAGAGCAATTTTTGGCAATTGGACACATATTTAAGATGCCCAAATAAATATATACTTATGCTAAACTGATACTGTAAGAAAACAAAATTTGTATACAGTAATGCTGTTATGAGATTATTCACATAGCATTCCAGTATAGTCAAAACTTAGCTTGCAATCTGTAATTATAGTTCCATAATATAACGTGGTTGGATATGTTTAAAGGTTATCCTCAAACTGAATATCTTGGGTTTGTAATTACTGTGCAGTGAAGCTTCACAACCTTTCCGTATTACAGATATGTTCTCTTCAGTCAAACTCTAACAAGTTTATTAATTTAAAATCAGGATGTTTATTAGTCAAAAATTGTTTGCATAGATTTAGTTTTTACCTTGACAATCAAGCCAATACATACAATTAATATTACAGATCAAAATAGAAGAAAATTGGGAAGGGGGAAGTTGAGGCACACAGCAGCTCCATATCTTCTATAGCTACGCTATTAAGACAAAACCCAAAGATCCGATATGCTTGGGCCCAGAGTATATTCTGAGCAGGAGCTTGAAAAACGGTTCCTGATTCTTCAGGTACCCTAGCTCAAGAGACACTGCCTACCTGCTGAATATTTTATTTTGAACAAGGCTGAACATCCCTGACAGGAAAGAACAAACTTAAGATCTGTGCAACAAACAGAAAGAACGGGGAGGCCTACTCAAATTCATATTGCTCTTCTGAGTTACAAGATTTGACCAACATGTCCCACATCCCAGCAAGAACCCTCATTGCTAGGCAATAAGTTATGAGGCATGGGCTGTTTTCTTACAAATGCATGAGCTACATTTCATTTTATACACATGCTTCACTATTACTGTTTATTCTGTCTCTCACGCTACCCTGTTATAAAACTAGAACATACATGCTTCGAGTTACTGTTTCTAATATTTCTAAATATACCCTTGTATAATGGGGGCAAGACCCTCACTGAAGCACCAGTCATTGCTATATAACGCTGATCAGGACAAATATTTTCATAATTGTATGATTACTTCTAAAGAAGTAATCCATTAAAGTTTAATAAGAGTCTCAATTTAAAAAAAAAAAGAGTTAAGGGTATCTGGTTATCTATTTCATCACTGCCTTCCCATTTTCTTCACAAATTGTGTTTTGGCAGCAGAATTTCCACTGTCCCTAAACGTCATCTAGTTTGACTTCTATCACTTTTCAGGTGATGCGTTTCAGGTTATTTGCTAAAATATTTACCTGATTATGGGCTCAAGATCAGCATGCCTTCGTTCTTCCCTCTTCTGAAAACCCTGATTTAGTGCTCTTAAAATAGTCTTGTCAAATGCTTCAGAAGACAGTTCCTTTGGGAGCTGAGAAAAAGGTTAGTGTTAAAAAAATGAGTAGTTGACATTTTAAAGACTGTATTTGTTCACCATCAGTCTTGGTATCTTTTGGTTATCAACAAGAAACTATTGTTCCAGTCTTAGTAAGGTAATTTACAGACTAAAGGTACAACAAATCATCGCAATTTAGTTTTGCTAGAGAAACACTTTGCTGTAAAACCTCACATCGTATCCAAGTGTAAGACAGTTTAAAGCTCTATTTGAAAGAACTACATTCAGAATTTACCAACACTAAGTTCTTTTCCAGAGTAATTTACAGCCTTTTTTGATTTATTTCTTTGAATCTTTCACACACAGAAAGTAGGTCTGAAAATAACATTTAAAAATTACCAGGGAGGACTGAATGCACTGTACTCACTATCATCACTTAGCTAGATTAAATTATTCTAAAGAAACAGGAGTAGAAAGGAGACTGTTTCAGTTACAATACACTCAACTTCAGTGGGCAATATTGAGATTAACCAATAGCAAGTCCTTCTCCAGTTGCTATTAACACTGAAACTTCCTATGAAAATTCATAATTGTTTCCAATGCCAGTATTACAAAGTGAGGTCTTCTGATGTTCTAGTTCAGAATGCAAAATTCTTGCATCTAAAGAGCATCTGTATTTTAAATGAAAAATATTTCCTAGAAGAAAGATTTTTCACATTTACCACTTCCAAATATATATTAAGTACATGAAAGCTGATCAAATTTTTAAAGGTATACAATAATAAAAAAGTCTTTTAATTTGGGGGCAAAAGTAAACTGCCATAACAAAATTGCTTTTTCCTAAAGTTAAAAGCTATTGTTAATCTGGTTGAAATCTGCCATCAGTTATAATCAACAGCACTAAGTAATTTACAGTAGAGCAGCACCTTCCTCTTGCGTATCTGGAATACGCCCAATCCAGAGTGCCAGCTGAATATTACATCCTGCTAGTGGTACAACAGCAAAGCACTAAGTAATGCTTTCACTGAATGAAGGGCTACTAATATAGAGACACTATGTCTAATGTAGATAATTACCGTTGTAACACACATAAAATGAACTTCTGGACAGACAGACTCCACAGACAGACATGCTGTTGGTATTACATGAGTACAGCACTATAGCACCTTAAGTGTATTAGATATAAAACCAGAAACAAATAGTGAAAGCAGTTTTTCTTAACTGACCCCTTTAGCTTTAATATGTGTTATTGAAGAATTCTGACTGAAGAATTAGTCAGTACTAACCAGAAGGTACCAAAAAGCTACTGCAGAAGCATGGGGATGAGCAAACCTCCTGTCCTGGTGTTTTGTACTTAAATTTGTCTCCAGAGACAGCCACAATATTTTTAATTTAAAACTTCCATTAAGAGGAATTCAGTTACTTCTGTAGTCAGGTTCAGAGTTATATGAACCCTAGGTTAGGTGCTTACTAGCTTAACTTCAGGTAATGAGATAGCCTTGTTACTACAAGTTTGTTAGTCCTTCTACAAACATGGGTGATTTCCTACATGCAAAGAACTCTTTACGCTTATCACGTAAGAGAAGGTACCCTTAAAATACAAGACATCCAAGTTATCCCACTTACTACCTTAGTTTTTCCCACTGATGCTCCTATTCTGCAACAATTTTACAGTTTTCTTACTCCTATCACCCACAACCTTGGAATTTCATATCAATTATTCTGACCGTTCTTTTCCCTCCCTAGAAAACTGAGCATACTATTTAAGAATGCCATGTAGACTGGAAATAAGAATAACAAAAAGCCAAAATGCAAGTGTGTATGAACTGGACAGCATTCGTCCTTCTGTGGTGCTTTATAAAGCAAGGTATAAGTTTTATCCTGCTTTATTTAACAATAAATTACCATTTGTAAGGCACTTTCAAGGTCCCAGGACCCCAGGGAATCGCAGGAAGGCATGCCAGGAGAGGTTTAGGTTGGATATTAGGAAAAGGTTCTTCACCCAGAGGGTGGTAGAACACTGGAACAGGCTCCCCAGGGAGGCAGTCATGGCACCAAGCCTGACAATATTTGAGAAGCAGTTGGACAACACCCTCAAAGATACGGTGTAAATTGGGGTTGTCCTGTGCAGGGATGGGAGTTGGACTTGATGATTCTTGTGGGTCCCTTCCAACTCCAGACATTCTATGATTCTATAATTCTCTCTCTTCTCTACTTATGACTATCAAACCAACACAACCCAAATATATGTTTCAGCTGTGCATGGTCTCCCCAGAAGACCTGGGCAAGCTCAGAGAAGCCTGTGGGTTGTCTTCCTCTTGTCCTGTCACCTTCTGTATACCTAGACTCCGCTGGAGCAGTCAACACCTGAACAGCTGCCATCAGTCAAACTGGGCAGCTCTGCAACATCTTGGATCTTGTCTGTTTGTCTGGCTCCTCCTCCTGGCAGCAAGTAGGTACTAGAGGGTCCATCTCAGAAACTAGTGTTTGGCTTTACTTTACAGAAGGCAGCTAAACACCCATCCCAGAACTGTACAGGATCCCATATGACAGACCTGCTTTTAAGGTTCTCTTCAGAAGCAGATGCATGTACCCTGTGTTGTGGGACACCCCATCCACAATCAGCTTATCATCCATAATTCAAATCCTCAATCAAGCTGTGGGAACTCTTGGAACTAGAAATTCCAACTAGATTAAAGCAGCAGCAAATACTTACTGCTTCATTTCTACAACACTAGAAAACAATGTTGATAACCAGTGAACAAGACAATGACCTTTGTACAGTAACTGGCTTTCCACTTGCAAATTAGCACTGCAGTTAAGAACACCAGATGCTACAGAACAGGTGAAAACGTATCTTTCATTAGTGCCCTGAACACTGAGACGTTTAAATATAGAATTTCCCAGAATAGGTGGAACCATAACTATTAGACACTGGCAATGAAACACACAGTTCGAGGTCATGACACTCATGGGGCCTACGCACACAAATACATTCCCTGCTAGCGGGGTGGGGGGAGAGAACAACTTAGACAACTTCCACTTTTTTTTTTTTTTTTTTTTACACACACAAATAGTAGATTTTATCAAATTTAACTCTTTGCCACACTGAATATCCCTGCCTTTGTTCTACTGAAGAATACAGCAGTAAAACTAAGAACTATTATGCTCATGGCTCTGCCTCATTAATTAGAAACAACAAATGGTACAAATGGCCATTCTAACATGGATACCAATAAGCAAATGAGCAGCACTTGCACCTGTATATTAACTCTGTGCGGAATATTAAAAACTTACCTGGTAGTTTCATGGTAGTCCAATTAAAGCTATAAAAGCAATTTCAGATGAGACAAACTATCTATTCCTGGGAATCTCCCCAAACATTCTGTTAAGCTACTTCATCTGTCAAGCTGCTCCACCACAATATAAATTATTTAAAGAGTTAATACAATTGTGAGGTACAAAAACCTGGTAGCATGCTTTTGTTTCTGCAATTACATCCCAGAAATCACAGCTCTCCTAGACTACTTCTGAAGTTATAAACCTGATGTGTAATCACTACTTTTATATTTCAATACATACTTTTAGCAGGAATTCCTGAAGCTCCTGGTGTGTTTTTGTTACACATGTTACCGAAAGATCAGACCAGGTCACCTAGTAAGGAAGGAAAAGAGAATGAGGAACGTTTCTTTTTCCAAGTATCATACCAGTTAGCTAATCTTAACATTTCCATAGATCTGATGATCTCAGTGTAAGAGTTAACACTTGCAGATAAGTAAATACCAGGCAAAACAGGGATAATGGTGTATCTTTTCAAAGACATGTACTAATTTTAAGTGTACATTAAGATCACCTTCGTGTTATTTGTGGCTAAAGAGAGTGTGAACAAATTCAGGTGAATGCAATGAGTCCCTGAAGATTACTGGCTTACTGACTCAGAAAGAAGCCAGGCAGAAGGCTCTGTCATTACAGGACTCGTATCAAATGTACATCATTAACTGCAAAAACCAGGTACCAGGGTGCCTGCCTGACTGCAGTGAGGAGCACAGTATATACCTGCACAGATGAGGAGAAGAAACTCTTTCCTGAATAAACTGAAGTGGAAGAGTTTCAAGCTTACTCAAAATACTTCCCAGAATAACTCCACATTCCCCTTTAACAAATTCAAAGCCACTGTCAAATCTGTCTACGTGCTGCATTTTCAAAATAGTTTTGTGACTTTAAATATTAATCCATACAAGCATTCTGTACAAACTTCTCCTGTCTACTGTTGTATTTTACCTAGTACTCAGTGCACAGACTATTTGGACAAAAGATCTATGACAATGTTGAAATACTTAGATGAGTTAACCATTAAGACTTAGAAGGCTAAATTCCACGTTACTGTCCTCAGCAAAAGAAGGCTGAAGGTAAAATCTGCAAAAAATTCTGCACCCATGACCAACAAGGTATCTGTTGCCACTGCTTTACTTCAAAACCAGAAATAGTATACATGTCAATTTAACTGTAATTTTAAGCTTCTAGTAACACCAGAGAAGACAAAACTACCATTCACATCTATTTAGAGATTACAGTATCAAATTTTGGGATCAACACATCGGGTTTTTTACTCAAAATGGCATTTTTTTAAGTTTGCCTCTTCAAAGAGCTCCCACGACCCATGTCAAATGGCCAGTTATAATGTTTGACGTAAAATGTTCTTTTGTTTGGGTAGAAAAAAGAGAAAATATAACTTTATAGTCAAATCTGGTATACTACCAGACTCACATCTATTGGACAAATTACTTATAATGTTAGTCAGTCCTTGCTAAGAAAATTACTTGGATTCAATTAGAACATCACCACCAACAGCCTTAGCAGCTATTACTTAACACCTACAGCCTTTAATACCAGACCTCAATACCGAAAGCTTCTCTTCCACAGTAGTAAGAAGCAGTGTTTCAGTTTTGTTTAGAATTCACTCACATAATTGTTTTATATGTTGCCTCTGGCTATTATAACACATGAAGACTATACTTGGTAGGCCTTCAAATTTGTTGACTTTTTAAGCTTGTTTTTACCTTAACAAACAAACCAATTCCCAGTTTTGTACAAACCCACAGGAACCATCCTCTTATGGAAAAGATTTGTGGAAGAGGCCTAAAACAACGATATGACTCCGACCAATATATAACTGCAGACACTGCGCTCCTATGCCACTTGAGCAAAAAATCAACTAGGTTTAGAATTCATTGTACTGCTTACCCCACATCAGCAAAAGCCAACTTTCCTGAAGTGATGCCACACACCTGGCTATGGCTGGTGTTTTACACCTTCCCAACTTACGCCCACAATTACATGAAAAACCTGATCTGCAGGTAGAATCCAAGAGAATTATAGGACAACTCCAAGAATCTCTAAAGACCCTAATGTAATTCAAAATTGCCTTCTGAGCAGGTGTTTGAAACAAGCTGTATTGATTGAATACAACCAGATTATTTTATCTACAATACACAGATATCATGAAGAGATTTACTTTAATATTCTGGATATTATTTGCTTACTTTGAATGTGTACTCCAAGTGTTTGTCAGCCCTTTTTCTTGGTACTCCTTTCAGGGTTATCTTCTTAATGTGTACAGCTGAAAGAAAAACACCTCATTGTACACACCAAATTTACAGTTTGAAAATGTATCTACCTACCTAGCCGCTCTGAGAATCACTGTATGCTATTTACTGACTTGCACAACCCCACTCTTTCTCAGATGCTATTTTACTATAACAAACTGTAGGGGGCAGGTGGAGCCTCGTTCCTACAAAGTATTTCTCTGCCCTGACCACAACCCCTTCAATGCAGATCATGGGAATCTGTGCATTACCCAAGAGCTTATTTAGACTGAAAGTCACAAAAATACAATAGGACCACTGAAAGTGAAAAAAAAAAAACCAGTGAAAGGAAGTAAAATTTCATCTTTACTCCAAGTAACAAGTGCTGACAAAAGCCAGCAACAGTGCCTTCCACATCCATGTTTCTGAAACATCAAGTAGTAATGGCAGCAAACTAAAGCTGAGCCACATTTCTGGAAGGCACTTGGGTGGAAGGAAACGCTTGGGGAAGGCCTGAAGGAGACAGAAATGACTGTTAGCAAACAGAAAATGAAGATAAGCAGAAGGCTATTACAATTGTACTGTAAAGACTATCATTAAATTGAACTGAAAAATGAAGAAAGGTACATTAAAATACTTGCTACTTTAACACTGTTTCCCCATCGTCTACTGTATTCAGGAATAGGCAAGTTTGGCTGTGACTTGGTAAGAGGCAGCACCGTATGACTTCCAGGGTCTGGAGACTTTCTTGAGGGCACGTAACATTGTTCAGGTAATGCTCTACATAAAAATCCTCATGTAGCCGAGATGGGCACTTTTTACTTTTCCTGCTACACTGGCCTAAGAATTCAACAGAATTTTATTCATTCACATGCATGAACACATCTTTACATGTAAAAAGTACTATTTGAAAGCCAGTTCAACCAGCCCTACACCATCAATGCTTCCTTTCAATGCTTCTCTAACTTTTTCTTTTTTGGAAGGAGGGTGGTGTCACCAGCTAACATTTTCCTTTCAATTTCAATTGAAATTTCCTTTCAATTTCTTTTCAATTCAATAACTTGCATGTTTACGTGGGATATCTTGGGAACTACGCATAACAATTAAAATTTTTTTTAAAAAAATCAACTCTTACAAGTGTAGGTTACAAAGCCTATTCGTGGAGATTCACTAATTGCCATTTCATCTAACTTAAACATCTTTAATGAATTTTGTTAAAAGCTACAATTGAAGTATCATTCCCATTGAACACGCAAGTTCTAAGAAAACTAAAGATTAGCAATTTCCTTAAAGGAATAATAAGCCAACGTATAAGCCTAGTGATGGCGTTACAGCTTCCAATTCTTTTAGTAGAAAGACTGACAAATAGCAAGTGTGCTGGTGTACGCTGGTTGTGTCCCTCTACCTGGGAGTCAGAGCACTAGACGATCAGTTAATTTTTATCAGTTAATGAAGATTAATTGTTACAAAGCAAAGAAATCTGAGATGAGCTAAGGATGCCAGACAATAACATACATCTATATACTGTGAAAAGCCAAATGTATGGTGACCTTAATTTTTACCTGTCTGCTATGGATAAAAGCACTGTTAGAAAAAGGACTCTGGCATAACACGAGTTTTGGTATGGTAATGGCCAATGTTAAAATTGATATCATCAGCTGAATTGGTATTTATAAGTTAATTAAAAAGTTTATTCCCATGACTGGAACTGAGAATAGTGGTTTAAATTGTATTTCACTACATGCGTATACTTAGCATACATAATTAAGGAAACTAACACCATTAGCATTCACAAACAAGCTTCTTTTCTAACAAGACTGGGTTTATTTTAAACTATTGAATGCTCTCAATGCTAAATATATTTGTCCTCAAATAGAAAGAAATTTTATTACACAATGTAGTACCTTCAGCTTTCTTAACTTCTTTTTGCTGCTGTTGCATGCTTCATTGTCAGAAGTGATACAACAGGTAATTAGCGATGTTGCTGCACAGCCTTAGTTCCACAGTTTCAATAGACCACTTTAAAATTCTGTTTCCACAATCACATTTTAAATATTCTAAATGGCTAAACCGAGAAGAAATGTTTGAATATACAAGCCAATGAGGCGTGTTACATCTCTACATTTATTTCGGACACAACACATGCATTCAGGATGATTAAGTCAAGCATGTATACATGACACTGCTTCCATTGTAAGTGTAAGTTAAGATTTCCAAGAATCATATTCATCACAGCTGAGAACAGAAAACATGGTTTATTACCAGTGTTATTTCTAACCCAGCAAGAAGATTTCTGTAGCAGGGACTCCCTTCTATCACATACCTATACAGCAAATATCAGAATATGATTCTGACTCTTCACTGTAGTTTCTAACGATAATAATACGAATGCTGAGAAATATTTAAGCTCTTTGCTAAATTCAATTATTCAGTTTTTCTGTGCTTCTGTTACTTAATTCAAGAGCATTGCTAAAGAGTGTCCCTTTTGTGTTTCTAATTTGTGAATATGTTCACTTTGAACTCTGTAAAAGGATTTGAAACAGGTTTGTTGTCTGTAATCTGCCATAATCTTTCTCTGCTTTTTTTTTTTTTTTCAGGAAATTAAAACTCAAATTGCCTGACTTCAAAGTGTAATTAAATCTCCACATTGGAGACAAAAGGACATTTATGAGGACAAAAGGAATAGCAATAGTTTTCCCAGACTGCCAGCTCTTCACTATCTGCAGGATAACGTAAAACTAATCTTGAGTAGACAAGTGATTCACTAATCTTGTTGGAGAATAAAGGATAAGAATAAATCTGTTCTCAATAATGCTCATTTCTTCAAAGAGAAGAAACTGTGCTGGCAATTGCACAGAAGAGTTCTGTTTATGCTCTGAAGCCTTGTTCTTGGTCTTCCCAACAGAGCCAGAAGGAGACTTACTTCTATGAAAAGCTTCACTTCTCCAAACTACCACTTCTATAAAGCCTCCTAATACGTGTTTTTCCTTTGTTTGTTTTTAAAGACTTATCAACTACAACTGAATCGAGTAGCGAAAGCTATCCACCATTTCACAGTATCTTTATCTTTAGTTTTGCTTCAAACACTAAACACCATTAATACAATTACATTAAATTTTCTTGTCCTCTCCCAAATCCCACCTCTCTTTTCAGGAGAAAGCCCATTCGCAATCAATTTTCGTGCATGCAGTCACCAGCAGTTAGCAGCTAACAAGAATGACAACTTGTTAAAATAAAGACAAGGCCAAGTAGACAGCAATCATTGCAGTTTCTTATCCAGATGAACAGCAAGACAGATGTGAGATTTCTACACCTCCAGGCAGAGCTTAGCGTTCAAAAAAAACCTTCAAGCATTCCTCAAAAGAAACCTTAGACAACATACCTTCTCGCTGAGGTCTATGGGAAGCCATTGGTAGTCCATCACGAGGTGCTGTGGTTCGTTCTAGCAAACTGGTCTCATTACTTGGCAAGCAGTCACTATGGGAAAAGTCATTCTAAATTGAGAAGGAAAAAAATGGAAGTGTCTTAATAGAATGTATCATTACCAAAGCTTGCTCTAAACAGCAGAAATTAAAAAAAAAGTTCCTTATTCGGTATTCTACAGGAGAAAAACATGAAACTCTTGACAGTGGCAAAAAGGTGGTCATTAGGCATTTCAGTTCTTTCTTTATTTAACGTCAGCTGTAACCTCTAACATTTCACTGACCTTATTTTAATAACAGAACAGAGTCAGGGACATATCATGTGCCTTTAGGGTATCTTGAGCTGGACAATTCAAGTTCATTAGCTCAGAACTTCAGTGCTAATTTACTGTTAGTATGATCTCTTTCAATTACTAACCCATGAAGTCATCTATTCACTACACTCTAAACATATTCTCCTCAATTATATTCATGTCCTGTATCTTCAGCCTGCCACCTCTTCTATACAGGAAATCATGAACAACTGTTTGGACAGTCTATCAGGCCATATGGCCCTAACAGCTAAATCCATGCATCTCTTACTTACTAAATATTCAGAATGCAACCAGCTGCCACCAACACCCTCTCTTCCATAGAGAAAAGGACAGACTGAAAGCTCATCTCCCCCCACATTCGCATGGAAACTTCAAAATTATATGCCAAGAATTACTACTGTTTTAATACAGTGCATAAGGTGGGACAGAACAGGAAGTTGAGGTGCTGGAGTGTGCCCAAAGAAGAACAATAAAACTGACGAAGGGTCTAGAGCACAAGCTCCATGAAGAACAGCTGAGGGAACTGGGGTTGTTTAGCCTGGAGGAGTCTGAGGGGAGACCTTATTGCTCTCTACAACTACCTGAAAGGAGGTTTTAGTGAGGTGGGGGTTGGTCTCCCAAGTAACAAGTGATAGGACAAGAGGAAAGGGCCTCAAATTGTGTCAGGGAAGGCTTAGCTTGGATATTAGGAAAAATTTCTTCACTGAAAGGGTTATCAAGCACTGGAACAGGCTGCCCAGGGAAGTGGTTGAGTCACCATCCCCGGAGGTATTTAAAAGATGTGTAGATGTGGTGCTTAGGGACATGGTTTAGTGGTGGACTTGGCAGTGCTAGGTTAACAGTTGGACTTGATCTTAAAGGTCTTTTTCCAACCTAAATGATTTTATAAAATCATGCAAGACAGATAACATGGACAGATAAGTGAGACAAGAACGAACGAACAAACTAGGCTAACAATGATAAACTAGAGAAAAGTATTAGATAAGCATGAACCTCAAGGGGTTTCTCTAGGGTAACAAGAGGCTATATGATTTCTCCCAAGTTAAGATACAACTTGATACATTAATGTTTTATTTTCTTCAATGACCAGGTCTTGTTAAAAAAAAAACAAACCCTGAACTGACCAACCAAGCTAAACTTCAGAAATATTTTTAAATGTCCAATGACTTTAGATGTAACTGGTTTTGCCAGCTGACCAGCGTAACTCTGTTTCAAGGAAACAACACATTGCCTTAAAGAATACATCCTCAAAGAACTAGGAAATACTGGAAATTACTAGTGAGTTTCTTGATTGATCTATTTTAAGGAGGCACCTCTACTTATCTTTAACAAGTGGTATAACATGAGCTTAGCAAGTACCTAAATGCCATCAAAATGCAAATGCAACAGTGGCAGCAGTGCAGAGTGGGAGAGAAGATGGTTCTCTGTTTAGCATCACAAATCAACCAACTACTCTTTTTTACTAAGCACTGGAAGCTAAAACAGAGGGTACATTTCTTGGGAAAGCTTTCAGAAAAAGCAAGTTAAATAGAGGACATTCAATGCACCACAAATATTTAGCAACTGGTCTGCAGGAAAGCTAGAAGGTAAATAAATATCTATCTTATTACTAGCTCTATAAAACACACAAAATTCCTGGGAGAAATGGATAGTTTTTGAAGTAGATGTATATTGAAAGTTCAAAGTCTGTTCCTCTCATCCAGGACAAAGAATATTGCTCCACTGAAAGACCTTTATAAAAGATCGGTAGAATAAAAATCTAAATCTTCAGAGAGTACTCACATTTTTAAATATAGGAAGCATACGATTCTGGAAATAAGTGCCAGAATAATGTGACCTTTTTTTTTCCTCAAGGACTTGTGCAACATGGTGGGACAAACAAGCAGCCAAGACCAGCTTCCTTGTTTGGTACATAAGACCCCAAGGCTGTCACAACAGGCAGACCAGAATGAGGAAGCACAGAGGTGTCAAAAGACATTGGAACCTCCTTGCAGTTTGTGAATTCTTCAATGAACTTCAGATTCGACATATGTTCTAACTAAAGCTTGCTTCATCTTACTAAAGCAGCTTTACATCATCTATAACGTGGGTACAAACCGTAGCAATGCCTAACAATACATTTAACTCATTTAGGACCCAGTAAATATACAGGCATCATTCCTGACCTGGGCATACTGTTAATCTAGCTTCCATCAGTCACATCAACAGCAGTACACAATTAGCAAGTGAACATCTTCGTGCCTTTAGACTGCACTACAGATGGTCTGAGGAACTGAACGACTTTTTAGCTGCTTCATCAGTGTATGGTTTGTGTTCTACACCGAGTGTCAGTAATTTCAGGTTTCAAAGCAATCAGACTTAAAGTATAAAGCATCCTTTGCTTTCTCAAGATAAAACACACTAGTCCCTAGTCACTCAGTAAACAGTCTCAGGAAACTTAACTGATCAAACTAGTATTTCATGCTTCAAACATCTAAGAAATTATGAGCACAATGTCAGGCTTGGAATAAGAAAGAAAAACAGCTGTATATCAATGAGATTGCATTTTAAGAGCTTTAGCAATTTTCCAAGTTTAATAAAATTAAAACTAAATATAGTTTAATAAAAAAATGTAAAAAATCACATTCATGGTCTGGAGAGAGCTGCTTTCAGACCTCCTCAAAACTCCCACTGATACTGTTTTGTCAGACATTTAGTAACAACTGTGGACATAACCAAACCCAAGTACTTTACTTTTAAGTGTTAACTCCTGGGCATGCCTAATTCACAAAACTGTTGGCATTTGAGCATTAAAGTTACCCTGTTAAAACTGTGATTCACTTAAGACTGTCCACAAAAAGCACTAACTACTATTACAGTTAACCAGCTGTGTCTAAACTATATTAGCTAACAAGTTCAGTGCATATTTTGGTATGAGAGTGAGTATCTTCCAGATGTGAAATCAAACAACTGAACCAAGATCAATGTCAGTTTTCTGCAGAGGTAAAGTCTTCCTCAACCTATGGCCACATGCTTTGCCAAAAGCAGCTTTGATATCTTTCTTCCACACTGCATACAGAAGACAACAGACATTTGGATTAACTCTGACAGATGCTCTCAAATGATTCAATTTGTTTTACTTGTCTACAACTTCTTTTTCCACCTCTGAAACCATGACCATAAGAGCTGAAAGCAGTGCTTCATTCATTTCAAGGAACAAGCTGAGACTTCCACCTACTGAATTACTTTTTTTAAAATTCAAAAATGGATCTAAAAACAATTGAATTTACAGTCGGGCTATTTGTTTTGATTCATGGAAAAATAAATTACAGTCTATTCCAATATATAATTGCTAGTTAAGAAGTCAAAGAAATTGAAGAGAGGTGTGGAAGCAAGATTTACTTCAGAGATGTATTCTGCTCAGCTCACATCAAAGAAGCATTAAATATTGTTGCTACACCTCCGAATACTAGAAAACTGCTTCTCACCTAGCATATATATCATCTTTGTAACAATGTTCAAATATTTTTGCTGAGAATTATTCTAGAATGGTTATTTTTCTATCCATGGCAGCATTCTGTACGAGGGGAACTACAACCACATTTGAAGGCTCTCTCCAAATTGCAGAATATTACACAGTTCAAACCTGTATTTAAACAAGTCCTGACATTGATGACTTTATATATCATAAGTGTAAAAAAGTTCATCATTTATTCACTTGAAAAATTCTTCATCTAGAAAGTTAAATCAGTAATATGTACTGCATGTATTCTGTGAATGAGAACTTTCACAATACCCCGTGGAACGCAGGACATACAGTAGGGTAATCCAGGGCAGTTGTAGCTTTACCTTACAGCTTACAGACTGCAAGGGTTGTCTCTGTGCCAGCTCTAGATCCTATCTTAAGCTGCATTACAACCCTTCACATCTGGTGTTAACCACTATGACAGTCCTACATCAAACACAAGTAACTGAATACAAGCGGCATTGTCAAAGCGGACAACTCTAGCACACAAGTGACTGGAAAGTCTAGGCAGTCTGGAGGGCCAATGGATATCAAGGGCAACATCATGGGTTGCTACCTGTTGCCAGTCACACCACAAACACAAGTCCTTTAAAAGCGGGTGCGCTGCCAAGGAGTTCCTTTCAATGGTCATGCTGCAGAGTGCTAATTGTGCTAGTCATTTCCTGTCAATGAACAAAAATGTATTCACACAACACATGCAAGTGTAAGGTTAATTCTTGCCTAAGCCTTTGTCACTGTAAGGCTTTCACATGTAAGGGTTCACTGCAGCTCACAGAGCTGCTGCTAATGATTAAAGTACAGTGAAGCAAGAAATGTGGGTGGCCCCAAACCAAGCTGCCAGATAATTAATTTGATAATCGCTTAATCTCTGCAATGGGCTAGAGGATTAACTACATTTCCCCTGGAAAGTGAGATGAGCTAAGAGAGTGCTCTAAAAATTGTCTGCTCTCACAATCTAGACCAGAGTTTTGTATCCAAGATACCTTTCCTCATATGACTGAAAGCAAGTACCGTTTTAAAAAAAAAAACCACACCTATCACTTGAGATGTTTCCTATGACTGTGAACACAAGCCCCAAATGTCTAAAGTGGACAGCCATCCTGCTTGGAGGGATGCCGCTTTGTGTAACTAAGGTATGTGAGCTGAGCAAATCTCAGCTAGTCTACACATGACAGTTATCCAAACTCTGCCTTCTATTAACATAAACGGTTGATCAAAAAACGTCACGCTGGTCTTGGTTTGGCAATATGTAGTGAAATCTGTTAGTGGCTAGCCTACTAATCGTCATGAGCAAGTAACTGAGGCACATAAGTCTTATGATGTTTGCATTGCACTTTCATAAAAGAACTATTCATGCATCAGCTCTGACAAGTGCTAACAAGGGAAACCTGCTTACAGCAGCTGGATAGCTTGATTAGTTCTACATGCCCAAATATGAAAGCTTATTTTTCTGCAAGACTTCTGTGTATGTGCTGTTAGGGACAGCACTACTTAGCCTTACAGGCTGTGCAGATGTAAACCGGCACAGCTCATTCATTCATGTACAAGTGGGAACCGGTAAACAAAACCAGGTGAAAGGCATCTTGGAAGACACAAGGTCTACCCCATGATCATGAGCCACCAACTACAGCATCTGTACCTTAGAAAAATTTGAGTGATGTCAGAATAATCATCAACAGATATGATGCCTGTTACAAGACCAAAGCCATGATTTGCTTACAACAATCCTAACAAGCTACCACCCTTATTGCTTCACAACTGTGATGCACAGATCATAGCTATGTTAGCACAAAGGCTCAACATCACCTTTTCAGAAGCAACACTCAGCTGAAACTGCATGTGTAAGTACTTGTGTGCTGCTGAGCCCTCTCTTGATGACAATGGCAGCAAAAAGGAAGCCTTACTTGAGACTCTGTGCAACTATATCTGCACCCTATCACCTAATCCTTGCTGTTGCCTGGATGTGGGGATAGAACATTCGTGCCATCTTACACTCAAAATGGAAATCCAGCGCATGCATTTAAGACTCACAAATGCAAACGTATGGGCAGAAATGCTTCAAAATCTGTTTAATGTTAACAACCATTGATGCAACAGATTGTCTCCCATTAAAAAAACCCACTCCCATCTTGGACAAGCTGCTAGCTAAACGCAAGATCAAGATTGCAGACAATTGCCCAACTGACTCTGCTGCAAAGTTACACTTCAGTTTGTGAGCTTTGAACTAGGCAATGGCACTGTCCAATTGATTTGAGATGCAGAGAGCTGCTCTACAAGACTGAAAACAGAATCAGCCTCAAGATCTAAGACCACAAAGATCTACCAAATGATCTCTCTTTTGGCCACACCCAAGCGACTTAAATGCTTCCTTATTAACTTAATATTTTCACATGAAAAATCAACTTCCAGAACAATAACAGAATCACAGGCTGGAGAAGTGGGCTGACAGGAACCTCATGAAGTTCAACAAGCTGAAAGGCAAAGTCCTGCACCTGGGGAGGAACAACTGCAGGCACCACACAAGCTGGGGCCTAACCAGCCAGAAAGCAGCTTTGTAGAAAAGGACCTATACATATGAAAATGTATATACATACACATCTGAAGGGAGGGTGCAAAGAAGATGGAACTAGGCTGTTCTCCATGGTGCCCAGCAACAGGACCAGAGGCAGTGGGCACAAACTAGAACACAGGTTTCCTTTCAACATCAGGAAACACTTTTTCACTGTGAGGGTGACTGAGCACTGGCACAGATTGCTCAGAGGGGCAGTGGAGTCTCCATCATTGGAGATACTCAAAAGCCACCTGGACACAGTCCTGGGCAACCAGCTGCAGGTGGCCCTGACTGAGCAGGAGGAGGTGGTGGACATAATGTCCTCCAGAGGTCCCAGCCAACCTCAGTCATTTTGTGGTTCTGTGACCAGACATAAAATACTGTAACATGCAAAATAAAAGCCCGACTGGCGGAACATACAGTTCAAATGGATATTATGCAACAACCCTGTTAAGTACTATGTAGTAAGCTGGACTGCACAGAGAGAACACACAGTTGCCCAAGAGTACTTTAAGGCACATTTATTTGGTGAAACTATTTTAAGAGCTCACCTGTAAGAGGCAGCAACAAAACACTACAAGGGAGACAGAAACCTTTTGAAAAAGCATCAGCTGATTCAGGGAGGAAAAGCACACCATATGACAGCTTCAGCAATTGCATATTGACTAACTTGTAGCACTGTGAAATCATGACAATTTTGAGACAAAGGTCATACCAACCTCTTAAGCAGCATTAACAACTTCAGCTATCAAGGCCTGTGACAATTACACTTGAAGTACCAGACATGTCAGCTACAGCAATGATTTACAGCACAGGGGGAATACTGCACCTTCTGTTTGCTAGGAACACAGCATGTTCTTTCTCTAAGTCTCACCTGAGCTTTTAAATAGACTTAAACCACGGTTTCAGTCCAACCTAGCTAGGCCAAAGTGAAGAACTTGAAGCTAAAGCCAGCAATGCAACAGTTCAGGTGTTACTACATCACCAGTTCACTGCTCATCCAACAGCTTTATATAACTTCCGCACTGTTACAATTGTCTGTTGAGTGAATAGGAAGAAAATTACTCAAATGTATTAGCTCAGACTGATACAAAAAACTATCCTCACAACAGTCTAGAGTGATGGAAAGTGTTTGCCCCTTAAGAGTGGTTCACCGAAGTACAATTAGTACTGAGAAGAGACGATGCCTTCTTTTAACTACGGGCAGAGGGTATTACGTAATTTTGGCCAATTCTTGAACTGAAGAGGTCTAAGCAGCATAGTTTAAAAGTATTCTTTCATGTACGGCGGTTCGGAGTAACACAAAATCTGTCATGTTCTTATCTCACTTTTAAGACACTTCCCAAGGCACTTCCACTATTAAAAGTATTTTTACATTCTTCTCCCAAAAAGGACAAGATTAGGAGGTTGAGGAAAGGCAAGAAGCTCACGAAGGAATCCCGTTTCCAGCCAGACCTCTGAGCTCGTCCTCAGCAAGCTTTGGTCTCTGAAAGGATAAACCCTTAAACCTAGAGGATACTACAGAAGTTTACCAAGTCTTGGAGGAAAAGTAGACATTTTGTATTAATTATAGTTCATGGAGAAGCAACTGTAGTGTTTTCTAGGGCAGCTATGGCTAGACACTGACATTGGCAAGTAAATGAGGTGACAGAGATTTAAGCAGACAGAATCCTACAGACTTCAGCGGTTTCATCGATATAACCATCTTACTGCTGTTGCCTGCATCCTCTTCTGCAGCTCTTTAGAAAGAGCTGAGAGCCCCCAGTACTCTGAGCCCTGTGAGATCCTGCTATCTATAAATAAGTCAACATTGGGCAACACTGAAAACTAGACCACAGCTTAACAACAGTAATTTAAGTGCAAGCATTAGGAAGTCACGGATATATTTGCAGTGCCCTCAGTGTTCATTTAACATGTTGGAGAAGAAACAGGCATAGGAAGGAGCGTAGAGGCTGATTAAGCCTGGTATAAAGGGACTGGGCAAGGCTACAAACTTGCCATGTCCTAAAAACCTGGTATTTAGAACTAAACCACTAAAACAACTGAGAGCAGGGAAAGTTTTCACTCTGCAATTTCCTGGAGCATTAGTATGCACGTTTAGACAGAAGTCTTTTATTTTAGGCATTGTCTTTTATCTAGTTATAACTTCCTTTCCAGAAGACTTCCAGTAATGTTTCTGGAAATCCTTAACTCCTGTTTGGAGTCAGAGAAATTCCTGTTCAGAGACAAGGGTGTTAAGGTTCACTAAGGGAGATGGAATACTTTTTCTCTCAGTGTGCAAAACTTGTAAGATTCATATTTTCCTGGAGTGTACCAGCATTTGAAAGAGCTCTGCCAAGAGTAAAATGACATTTTTTATCTTTCTGCCTCTTATCCAAACCAGACTCTGAAGACACACTTTTACTTATACCTAACTTTATGACACTAAAAAGAGAACACTGCAGCTTCAAAATGGGATTGCCCACATTTTTTTTCCCACAGACAGAGCTCTTAGATTCTAAAATTAAGTTCTACTACTGTGTTCTGCTGCAAGTCACTGAAGATCAATTATAAAAGCACTCTTCCAATTTGCAGACAGAATATCCTATAAATAGAAGCCTACTAAGAAAAACACTCTGTAAGAAGAAACTTTCCCTTTGTTTGTAAGTAGAGACTTTTTCTGTAAAGAATCCTCCAGCCAGCTAATTACAATACTATTCAGCAAACCATTATCTCCAGGAGATTGCTTATTTCAACAGAACCTTAATTTTATTACTGTCAAGTATGCTTGATTAAATGTTCCAGCATCTAATGTAAGCCACATTTATTATATTAGCACATATTCAGACCCCTTTCAGTATTTCAGCGTTCTGATCTCAGATCTTGGCCAGGATGGAGCAAGATAAGCGATTAAGTCAAACAGCTTTGGTATTGATGCACTTGTTAAACAAGTACGGTCAACACAAGAATGAATCTCTGTGTTCTGTTACTTGAAGCTATATAAATAGTAGTATCAGAAGACTCTTTGCACATTAATGCCTGGTTTATGATTACAGATATGAATGCTACTGATGTATTCTTATACTTCAACTTTAGATTCAAAGTTCATATTCTGCACAGCTTGATGTACCAATGACTTTTTTCCCCAAAAGGTGTTATTATAAACTACATCTTCATTTAAAAATCTGCAGATAGTATCAAGTGTTTCTACCTTACAAAAAAAAAAACCAACAAAAAAAGTATTTCAGAACACTTTCTTACAAAGTTTATACAATGATAAGGCAATCCTACCTCTGCCCATCCCACTCCAACAATCTTATCTCCTACAGCTTTTTAAATTTATCAGCCATTTCCAGTTAAATTTGTTAAAATGCATCACTAAGAAATGCTAGGTTCTTCAACGACCATTAAAAGACAACAGCAAAAAGAGTAGCAGTCCTATTAATCCTTCGTCAAGAAGCAACTTTAATGCGAGCTCAATCTTATCAGATGGCACAGATCCTACCCAGAAAACATGATCCCAATCTCTGGAAAAAGCAAACTACTTTATGCGCTATTAAATCACTCACAAATCCTTTGTAGGTGAACCTCTCAAGTTCTGCCGCTCGTTACAGCTAAATGCGGTAGCTGCTTGACAACTCCAACCAAGCCATTTTGTCAGGTATGCCACATGCAGCAACACAGTCCTTGCCCTAAGGAATTCAGAATCTACACTTGACAACTAAACTACCTGGTTCGATTCCAGGTCTGAACTCTGTCACCTCCGTCCGTCGATGTCACATTACCGTTGCCTGCCGTGGGTACACCTTGTTACACACCTCACGTGAACAACAGCTCTCCTACCACCTTTGGACACGAAGGCACGAGCCGAGAAAGCCCGGGAGCCTTAGGGAGGGGAAGACCAGAGCTGAGCTACAACTCCTCCTGCGGTTAATCTGCTCGATAAACTGTGCGCACCGCAGCCCCTCTCGGGACAGGCCGTGCTTGGGCAAAGCCTTCCCGCACGGACCCCGTGGCCTTCCCCCGCCGTTCTCCCTTCGGGGACAGGATTGCGGGATGCCCAGCGTTCATGGAAGTGCTGGGGAGGTGGGTGCAGCGGTGCCACCCAGCAGCACAGCCCGGCCAAGCCCCCCCCCCCCCCCCCCCCCCCGTTACGCAATGGCGGGCGCGCTCCCCACCCCCTCCGGCGGGACGGGGAGGAAACCGCCCTGCGGGCACGTGACCAGGAGCGCAGGCTCCGCCGCCGCCATCTTGAACGGGGGCGGGAAGTGGCGGTGACTATTAGCCGCCGCATCCCCGCGCCGGGGAGGGCTGTGGCGGAGCTGCCGGCCCGGGGACCAGCCCGCCCGGGGACCGGCCCTTCTGCCCTCACCAGCGCAGCGGGGCAGGGCGGCGGGGAACGGGGACTGTGCCCTCACGGGGCGGGCAGGCGCCATGATCCATCCGTCCTCCCCGCGAACAAAGCGAGAGGTCACCACCCCCACCCCCAGCCGTCCTCCGGCGAGAAACCGGCGGGCCGTTACCGCGCTCTGCGTGCGGGCTGCCTGCCGTGCCCCCCCGCCTTATTGGTTATTCCGCCCCCGCGAACCCGGCTGTCCCTGTTTAACGGGGGAGAAGAAAGTCCAAGTGCCCCTTCCAGGTGCAGCCATTGCCAAACGTAACGGGAACAGCCGACAAGGCGGCCGGAGGGCCGGCCCCGGCCCGAGCAGGGGGGAGGTGATTCAAGGAGGATAAAAAGCCTGCTGACACCTGACAGGATTTTAAATCAAGCCTAACTAAACACTACAGCTGCATTTTGCCAGGGAAGTCTTTAACCACACTAACTCAATTTCCTTCAGCACCTTACCTGTGAGGGTCCCACCATCCCTGTGAACAGGAACTGAAAATACTCAGCAGAAACCTAGCCTACCCTCTGCTCCCTGTCAGCCATTATTCCCCAGAAGAGGCTCTGCTGTGCTTCCAATTTAACCATTAAGAAAGGAGAAGCAGCCTACAGAAGGGATGCCGTTTCAGTCCTGTGTGGCCTAGGGAATGTGTGATGCATGTGTTCAGCCAACTGACTCGGGTCTCTCTGTGTTCCCTGAGTAAATGAAACCACTGCAACTTGGAAGGCTGCTTTTACACCAAAGCCAGAACGCTGCACAAAACTGACTTCAGTTCCAGTAGTTCACGAGAGCCTGACCTCTGCATTTGGTGGGATGCACTGAGCAGCTACAACTGATGTGCCAGCTGCAGGCAGGAAGTATATTTCCAGTTATTAGCACTTCAAACCCAGCAAGAACAGTGTCCAGTCTTACCACTGCCTGCAACTCAATCTTCTCCCCCTCCTCAGGATGGACTTCCAGGATTATTCATTTTGGCATAGAGCTAGACTCAATGCAGGTCAATGAGCCAAAATAAACACTTTTTGGGCTTATCCTACAAATTCATTATGATTTCAGTACTGCAATATCTACCCACTAGTTTATGACCTGTCAAATGTGCTTTGGCCTTAAAAAGATACAAGCATTCACTTAATGTATTTGAAAGCTTAGAAATTCGCCCCCATCTCCTCCAAGCACTCCCCAAGAGCACACCCCATCTTTACCAAATAGAACAAGAAGCCACTCCATTCGTACAGCAGGCAACGTAAAACAGTTTTCTAGGAGTGGCTGAACTGGGTAGCACTGCACGTGAACTTCGAAACGGAATCCAAAACGCCCAACCATTACTGTTTTGTACCTTCTGTTCGGTACCCTATGAAAAACTGATGCGTTCAGCTAAACAGCGTTATGGACACCTATCTTCCAGCCCTTTCTTCTTCCCCTTTGCATGAGAGGCCATCTATAGACCAAAAACTGCAGAGCTCCAAGATGATGGCTTGGTTGCATAAATACAGGGCAGACTTCAAAGCCATTGCTCGTCAGGAGGGCAGCAACGAACGGCACCAAGGGAAAACCTTCGTTTAGCTGCTGCACAGGAGAATGCTTCAGTGGCACTCACTGAATGCCTCCGATCCCAGTGACAGCCACCTTCTAGCAACAAGTGGCACATCTGCTTTCAAGATGTGCTTTGCTGTTCCGTGACAGCCACCCAGAAAATCAGCTCTTCTCTGAACAGAAGCTCCAGTGACATTTTAATTCGCTCCTGTACTAGAATGATTACCCCCCGCCCCTTCCCAAACCTCTTCAGCCACCTTATCAAATGCGGCTTTTCAGAGAACCAGCCTCAGAGCCGCTGCCCTCAGCTACTGCCCAGATCCTTGCCAAGTCCAAGCCTAAATCTCATTTGGGGGGCGGGGGAGCAGGTTCCGTATAAAAATTTCAAGGCCTTCTATTGTTTTAAGCCCCTGGAGAACGCTCTCTTGGGCCGTATAGTTCCTATCCAGCATTATTATTATTTTCGTAAGTTTAGTCAAGCTGCCGCTTGTACTCCTGCACCGTACAACTACTTTGGCGGCCTACAGCGTACCAGGCCGCCGGTCAGGCTGCGGCGGTACCCTGCGCTCCAGCGAGGCAGGATTTTGAAGCAGCTGCTCCAGAAAGCATGGCAGGCTGCCTCCCTCCCTCCCCAGTTCTATCACGTCACAGCCATGCACTGCAACGTCACAAGAAGAAATTCGTACTAGACGCTCTCCAGCAGCTCGCGAGGGTGGCCAGGACCCGCGCTGCGGGGGGGGGGGGGGGGGGGGGGAGGGGGGGCGGGACAGGGCGAGCAAGGAGGCAAGGGAGGGAGGGGGCACATCCCAAGGAGGGGCTCCGAGGACAGGCACGCGCCCGCCCTCAGCCCCCAGAAAGCGGGGAGGGGGCGCCGGCAGGGGGAGGAACCCGCCCAATGGGATGGTGCAGCGGGAAGGGACCGGGCGCGGCATTACCTGGGCTTCGTGGCGGCCGAAGCCCTCCTCTTCCCTGTCCCCACACAAGGCCCTCCGCAGGCGCTCCAGGTGCTCCCGCAGGGTGACCCGCTGGTGGAAGGAGAAGGCCGGGTGCAGCGAGGCCATGGTAAAGAGCAGGAGCAGCTCCTCCTGCGCGCCCAAGCCCAGGCCCTGGGCGGCGGGGAGGCCGGCCCGCCCGTTCCCTCCGGCCCCGTCCATCACCACCACCACCTCCTCCTCCTCCTCCTCCTCGGCCCCCTCCTCCTCCTCGGCAGCGCCCGCCGGGGGCCGCCGCGCCGGGCAGCTCTGCAGGATGGAGTCCACCTGGGGCAGGAGGCGGTGGAGGCGGCCGGCGGCCTCACGGTTCTCAGAGCCCAGCAGGGCCAGGTAGACGATGAGCTTGGACCGCACGGCCGGGTCGCGGAAGTCGCCGAGCTGCCCGGGGTCGCTGAGCCCGTTGGCCTTAGCCTCCGAGTCGCGGAGGAAGTGGTAGTCCTTGCGGGCCAGGTCTTCCAGGCAGGAGCCCAGGAACCGCAGCTCCAGCGGGTTGCACAGGTCCAGCAGTCCCACCATGAACTCCAGTCGCTGCGCCGAGCCCAGCACCAGCCCGAACCACTCGTACACCGTCTCCTTGTCGGTGCGGGCCACCGCCGGGCCTGGCCCGACGCCGACGCCGCCCGGAGGAGTAATCGCGGCGCGGGGGGGCGGCGGGCCGGGCCCGGGCCCGGGCCCCGGCCCCAAGCCGTGCAGCTGGCTCGGCCTCTCCAGCCCGCAGACCCTGCCCGCCGCGGCGCCCCCGCGGGCCGGCGCCCGGGGCACCTGCTGCAGCTGGAGGTGACAGTCCAAGGCACCGCCGGCCTCCTTCAGCCCCAGCCCCGCGGCCGCCGCCTCCTCCGCCGCCGCCTTGTGGCTCGTCTGCTTCAGGGGCAGCTTCATCTTCAGCATCCTCGGCACGGGGGGGGCGCCAGCGTCCGGCGGGGCCCGGCTCCGGGACAGGGCCCGGCTCCGGGAGGGCGGGTGGGTGGGTGGGTGGGGGTCGCGGCGGGGGGCGGCGGTCAGGAGGAGCGGCTCATGCTGCCGACTCCCTGCCGGCGGCGCGGGAGAGGCGCGCGCAGGGGCAAACGGTCCCGGCGTGTGCGCGCGTGGGGAGTGGGCGGGAGAGTGGGGGGAAGGGCGGGCCTCGCTCTCTAGCTCGCGGCGGCGTCTGCAGCTCCCGCAGCCGTTCCCTCTCCCCCCCTTTCCCCGGTGCCTGTGCGCGCGCCCGGCGGCCCTCCCTCCCTCGCGCGCGCGCAGAGGCGGCGGCAGCGGTTGGCTCTCGCAGCTCCGGCCGGCGCGGACTGAGCTCGAGCTGCCGGCGCGGGGCGGGGGGAGGGGGATGAGGGGGAGGGGGTAAGGCGGGGGGAGGGGGGCAGGGCGGGAGGAGGCGGGGGGAGCGCGCCTCTCTGCCTATCGGCGCCGCCTGCGTCAGCGCGCTATCCAGCGTGCGCGGCGCCCGCCGCCGCTGAGACCGGGGCGGGGCGGGGCGGGGCTGCGCGAGGCGGGCCTGGGCCTGGGCCTGCGGCGGCCGCCCCGGCGCGGGGCAGGGCCGGGGTCCCGGGGCTGGGGTCTCTCCCTCCCCCTCCGTGACTGACGGCGGGGTGGGGCCTCACCGCCGCCCGTGAGGTGCCCGCCGCCGGCTCCCGAGGGGCAGGCAGCCCCGGCTCCCCTGGCCGGGGCCGCCTGTCGCCTGCTGCCGAGCGGGCGGCGGTTGCGGTTGGCTGCGGGGGCTGGGCCGGACCGGGCGGCCTCCCCGGGCCCAGCGTGGCGCTGCGCGGCCAGGGCGAGCGGCGCGGTGTGGCCGCGGGCGCGGGGCCGAGCCCTGCCCGCCTCGTCCCCGGCCGGTGCCAGCGGCCCGGCTCCTGGCTCGGCCTCATCTGTGCATCGTGGGTTCAACTACGCAGACAAATGGGAACAGCTCAACGGCGGGCCCGCGAGCGGCGGCAGAGCAAACGCCCCGTCTCCCGGCCCAAAGGCTTTCCCGCTGTGATGCTGGGTGTTGGCCCGTGCCGAGGCTTCCGTGTGCGGGGCACGTGGGTTTGCCATAGCTGGCAGGACTGGGCCCAAAGCCGTACCGCACCGGTGGAGCAGAATTAATCACAGAAACCTAGCTGCTGCGGGCTGTTGCGTCTCTAATGGAGATGTCTCATTTTTAAATTACTCCAGTTACAGTACCACGTGGCTTCCCACCAGGCAGTTTTGCAGTAGGGAAACACAGGGAATGTTACAGAAAAAAGTAGGCAAAATGGCTTAGGTGTAGTCTGTCACAGAACAGCAGGCTTGCTTCACTCTCGTTCCCCCTGTTCGGTTCCCAACTGTTGCGATCCATGATGGCGAAGAGCCTACAATTACAAGATTAAGCAGTACTCTGAGTAATCACAAAGTTGCAAGGCTCCTTGTTTCGGTTCCCACACATTTACATGAAGACAGTATATTTGAAAACAGAATCGAGCCCGTGGCTTGCAGAACAAAACGTGTTCAAGTGAAGAACAAAATGTGTTTTAATTACAATTATGCAAAGCAGCATCCCTGAACCGCTTACAGCAACAAAGCATAAATCACCAATGCTAACTCCCCCTTATCTATCTGTCCAGAAGCAGATCGTGCTACAGCGAAAGGGCCCACTTATTAAACAGCTAAGGAAGTGTCGGGCAGATCATAATAATCTTGTACGCATCGCTCACATCTGCCATAGAGCAGTCATGAGTAGTGGTTATAGACTAAATAATTTCCTGAATGTTTATATATATGCAGCAAGTGTATGTATTTTATTTTAAAAACATTAACGGACTAACTAGTAGGTACTAGTAGGTTTATATGTTCCTAATTGCTTCTCGATCCTCTTCCAGTAACACAGGTGGACTTGAACCCGACTCACCGCAGCCCTCCACGTTCAGCAGCACAACAGCAGTGCTGTCACAGCTGTCATGGCCTCTTCCAGGGTGTGTGGCATCAGGAGTGTGGTGGGGAGTGGGAAACGGCTCAAGTCCTACCCCTTCATCCCGGACGGCCAGCAGTTCTTTGCCGGTCCCAGGGCCAGGAAGGGGAGGAATAGGTGCAAGAAGTCTCATAAACCCATTTTTAACTCTGTTATTTTGTGCTGTTTGCTGGCTGGGGCCTGGCTGGAACCATGAATCGTTCCAGGTCCCTACAGTTATTAGTCAAAGCAGCTATCATAACACCCCAGGATAATATTTTCTTACATTGTCGTTATGGAGTAGTAATTCTAGAATTACAGCAATTCTTGTCATATTGTCGTTACAGTTTTTTTCAAAGAAAAATTACCGTGACTGTCTCAGGGGATGTGCCAAGCTGGAGTCATGGAAGCACAGAAACAAAGCTTGGGATTTCGGCTTAGTAATTTAGTATGTAAATTAGTAATTTAGTAAATTAGTAAATTAGTATATTTAGTATAAATATAAAAGTAACATTTCATACTTTAAGTGATTCAAATAAAACAGGGCATAGTTCCAAACAGATAACACCACAGCAATTTAGTTTTGGGGGAAGGGGAAGAGGGGATGACAGAAAGAGAAGGTCCACTGATCCAGCCGTAAATCCACAAAGGTACGATTAGGTAAGCTGAGGAACCTGATTAACTCAGCCCTTCTTAATTTCCCTTTTCTTAATGGCTTAAGCTATGATACTTGAGAAAAACATATTTGAAAGTTGACTTTTGTGAAGTCAGGAAGAGAAAAAAAAAAAAAGGAATAGCATGAGAAAGCAAAAAGAAGACAAAGGTGTTCCAAGAGGACTTAGAACTATTTCAGTAGCTGGGGGAGGTGGCAGCAAGAAAGGACAATGTGGAAAGAGAACTGAAACTCCAGTGCCCAAGTGAAATGAAAGTGAAACTCAGGACTGTGAGTGGAAGAAGGACACCGTGGGGAAATGCACAAACACTGGCAAGCAAGCACAACAGGAGAGGCTACTATCAAATTTGACTTGCCCAGGGCAGCTGCCCTTGAGGTTTTTTAATCTGATTTTCTTAAAAAAAAGTATAGCTTGCATAGATCTTTAATGAGTGTTGGGCCCACAGTCATGCTGACTTAGGGTGAGCATGGTACAGAGCCTTAGAGGGAAAAATACATCTGTAGCCTCTCCCTAAGTTGAAAGCCAGGTGAACTCCGATGCAAAACGGAGCAGGCGGAGGCGTGGGCAGGACGTGGTGCTGCCGCCCGCTGGGGAGCCCCGCACCCCCGCCCGGGGAAGTGGCGCTCGTTAGAGTGCAGCAGAGGTCTGGCCCCGCGCCCCGGCTCAAGGGCCAGGAACGCACCAGGAGGAGCAAGATGCCGTGTCCGAGAGGGTCGCCATTGTCACAACTCGATTTGCAGTAACAGGACTAGTGACTTTTCTGAGTCTTCCCTCACCTGCTGTCTTTCCACCTCCACAGTATAACCCCTGTTCTAACTGTCAGAGCCTCGGAGCCTCCTGAGCGCAGAGAGGCTCCGTCGCTGATCTAGAGATCTTTGTCCTTGTGGATAGACCCTTCTGTGAGGCCGGTTGATGCAGGCTGCTGGCTCAGCTTTGGCACCTAGCTGTGACCATCACTGGAGGAATGAGCTGCGGAGAACGCGCAAGCCAAGGAGCCCCCGTTTCCCACACTTTGTGTGTCAGCCCACTGTGTGCAGGCAGCCACAGCGCGTCTTTTGAGTGTGACCGCCTCCCCCACTAAGTTCTTACAGAGGGGTCGTTGGCATTTTGGGGCTTTTGCTGAGCAGGCCTAAAACTTCTTCAGTGGTGCTTTTAGAAGGGAGAAAGCCATTAAGAAGAATAAAAAGCACAACACTGGGACACTGGACTGAATGCTGAAGCTAGAGAAGCAAGTAGCAAGGTTACCTTCAACACTATTCACATAAATGTTTTCTGTTTTTTAAGTTATCCTATTTTTTTCAATATAGACTTCTGGCCAAGGCAGTCAAAGATTTTCTGTTAATTTCAGCGACATATAAAGCCAGTTTCAGAGCCTCTGCTTGTTTGTTCCTCAACCACTACCAAGGATCTGCTAAACCTGGTGTGTAAGGATGTGAATAAGGTTAATCTGTGGCCCATTTCAAAATCAGGTAGGGAAGCTGTAGGCTATGTATATATTTTTAGGATATATCTCTATATTTAATATAAAGTAGTATATATATTTTTCATGTATATCAGGATATATATAGGGTTTTTTTTTTTCATGTTGATACTGTTCCCCAGCTACTGTCTCTGCTGTTAGTGTTCTCACTTTTACAAAGAGATGTACCAAATGCTTACTGAGGGTCTTTGCATGGATTCCCATACTACAGGGTCGAAGATACATAAATAGGGAAACAAAAAGCTTCATTTCCTCCTTTCTTCCTTTCTTCCCTTTCCTGGACTGGAGGAAGGTCAACTGCCTCTTTATACATAGCTTGCAAATGCATTTAATCCACTGTCAGTAGTAAGGACTATTGTCAGGTCTCTCAGCCAGACTTCTGAGGTGCAAAGGAATCGTTTCAGGCAGTGTCACACAAACGTCACACAAAAAACAACCTGGAAGAAAAGATAGTTCCCTGATAAAGCTTTGGAGTGATTTTGCTGACTCATGATTTATCATTTATCTCATGATGGTTGGCATTTTTTGAGTATCTTTCCTTTTGTGAAACAGGACATAGTTACCTTTTAGCCCTGGGAGAAGAAAAAGCCTTGAGAAGATGACAACTTGAAATTCACTAAAAATAAAACCTGACAAATCTACAAGCTGTTATTACTTATGGGGTTTTTTTCGTATTTCTTTGATGGGTTTTGAATATTGGAGCTCGTTTATTCTTTCTTTGGGCCTCTTTTTCAGCCAGAGTTGATCAAGCTTATATTTGAAATCTAAAGATAGGTTTAAGAAATTACATTTTTTCAATATTTGGTTTTAGGACTTTATATTCAATATGACTACTAAAATGCAGAAGATGACCTGTAGACCTAATTATGTTAGCATCCTGTGCAGGAATAAACGTACAATTTTAAACACAGTGTACATAGTTTAAACTTCATTTTGGATTTAAAGTTACTGAAAAATAAGTTCAGTGTGGGCAGAGGGTGTGCTCCCAGGATCAACTTCATTATGAAAGACTATTTCTAAAGTCAAAGTTGTTAGTTATTCATTTGCAAAGGTCACCTATCCCAGGCCTGTTTGGCAAGCTTGCCAATAAAGGTACTGTTACGAAACGCGGTTGCAAATTCAACCCCCTGTCCAAGAGAAGATGAACTGAGGCCACAGCCTGTCTTTTACATAACTGTTAAAGGTGAATTATTACTACTTTCAGCTGGATGCAGCTCAGAAACGTATGAAAGATGGAAACATTACCCAGCTGCTAAGATAGGGCGGGCCTGTTTCAACTTCTGGGCCACTGGAGCTGGTTTTTTACCTGCACGGCGTTCCAGCCTGTGGTACACGTGGTGGTCTGTATCAGTTTGCTTTTTTTCTATGTAAAATAATAAATAAAAGTTATTAAGAGAATTTAAGGAGAGTTAAGGATACGGTAGCACTGGGATATTCTTATCCTTTGGATCTTCTGGCCAGCAGTTTCCCTGTGCTGATGGAAATTCTCAGTGGGATTTTACCATCACAGAGCTCAGCCTGCAGTGATTCGGATCATGCTGAGTTGAAGCCGGTATAAATTGTGTGCTGCCAGGATATGTTGTACCCAGAACTGACATTTGCACAGAAAGCTACTACCTGATCCAAATGGCAATTCAGTTTTGGGGAGGAAAGCAGTGGGATTTTTCAATACCATTCAGCTTCAGGCTTTCTAATATTCCAGCAAGGACAGTGGTGAAATGCCTGTGGCTCCAGGGAGTTACAGGCAAACCATCACCGTGTGCTTTCACAACAAGCAACACATGACCATGGGCACGTGGGCAGTCTGCATGCACAGCTCAGCTAACACCAGGGCTCTGCTGTCATGGGAAGTCCTACTTAAATAAGACCATTAGCCAGAAGGCCATTTCAGCACACGCCCGAACCAGTCTCTGTCCTAGTTAGCAGTGAAGTATGTCCTTAAGTGTAAGGCAGTGAAATTTAAACACCTACACAAAGCAGAAAAGGCTTAGGCCACCTTAAACATCTGATGAAAGTTAATTGAAATCTGTTCGGAAATGAGGGCTCACAGGAGGAATGTGGGTGTGGCTCAGGCACGCAAGAGCCTCAGCACCAGGCCTGCCTGATATTAGTCATGTATGTGAAAATTATGCGTGCAATGAGCACCTGGGAATTAAACCCCCCCGAGAGGTTTATTGGCTAGATTATTTCATAATCTCTCCACTTGGGCAAGGAGAAGAGCAATCTGCCGGTCACAACGTAAGGAACCGTGGTGGGCACTGGACGTCCTTCAGAGCAAAACTCACCAGTACGAACTCAAAGGTACTGGGGAAAGAAGCGCTACATCCTGACCTTTAAAATGTGCAGTCACAGTCACAAAGACCAAGGGATGCCAGCATGAGCTGCAGAAGAGTCATGAGTCACTTGTGAGATTTGTGCTGCAGAAGGAACACGTTATCCCTTCGCTCTGCTGGTAGTGCCAGTCTCTTTCTGTCTTAAATGATCCATCTGCTGCTGCCCAAATTAGACACACAGCTCTCGCCGTCACTGTGCAAAGCACTCACCATCAGTGCTCAGAGCGTGGCGTTCTCTGTAGCTGGAGCCTTGCTTAGCATCTTACCTGCAGCCAGGGAAACCTCCTTGTGCCAAGCATGGCTCATGTCCCACTGAAGCCCTTAAAAGAGGAACTGTTGCTGTGACTGCCAGAGCTGATTTGTCAACGCCACAACCCTGTAGGTGTTCACCAGCAGGCCCAGCTGAAGGCCGAAAGGAGAGGTCTTCCTCGTGTGGGAGTTGCTGTCATGAGCCTACGGATGAGATGGGGTCCTGGAGACAAAACGAACACCTCGGCTGCACAGCTCACGGTTACTGGAGGTGTAAGGCAGTCAGCAGCTACTGCTCGTTTGTCTTCTGCTCCACACACTCTGTTCGGCTCAGGGCACACAACATCACTGTTCAAAAAAAGCTGAAGTTTCAGTTCACCTTGGTACGCCGCTGCTGATTGTTCGAATCCACTGCGTGCATTAACCTGAGATAATGCAGGTGTTACACACTGCCATTGAGTTATTTTAAAG
This sequence comes from Phalacrocorax carbo, assembly GCF_963921805.1. Classification (NCBI taxonomy): domain Eukaryota; kingdom Metazoa; phylum Chordata; class Aves; order Suliformes; family Phalacrocoracidae; genus Phalacrocorax; species Phalacrocorax carbo. The sequence goes on along the minus strand of NC_087514.1, from coordinate 91,296,412 downwards.
GAGATTGTGAAAATATGTAAATGCAGAGAAGCAACCTTCATGTTCCTCATGCTCTCTCCCACAATGTATATGTTTATACGCAGGTGCCCGTAGTTCAAATTATCTGTCCTTGAAAGTTTTACTGTTAGCTCTTTGGGGACGTCCAGTATTCAGTTCAGGTGTGAATCCTTGCTTGTAAAGCGGGAGTTCTCAGTTGGCAAAGTCTCAGGAATAAAGCACGGAATTGGAAATCTCTTGACGGGTAGGTGTTTCGTTCTGGAGGTGTTTCTGGCTTTCCACTTCTGAAGAATGAGTAGGTTGCCTTGAAATAATGACATTTGTGGAAGCTCTTCAAGTCTAATGGGTATTTTTTAGGACTTTATGGCATAAAAGCAGGATGGCTTACAATCTGGGGTTTATAAGAAAAAGCATCACAAAATTTATTCTGGAAAAAATAAGTAATTCAGTGAACCAGTTGAGTGGATACCTGCTGCAGAAAAAAAAAAAAGAAACCTACATAAGATCTTTTTCCTACTGGAATTAATAGCCCCATTTCAGGGGTTTTCAAAGGACCAAGGCATCAGATTTGGTGTTTAGTGTCAAAATATCGAATCCAGAGCAAACCTGAAGTAGGGGACCATTGTACGGAAAATATCTAAAGCATCCCTGGGCACTGAATATTAGCATGGATCCTGGGAGCTACTAGTGCAGCCCATGGGAAGATGTGTGCATCACCAGCACTGCCCTCAGCTCAGCCAGTCTCTGGCCTCACGACCTGGGGCATCACAAACCCCCATGGAAAGGCCCTCCTCTGGTTGGGCGGTTCGGTTACTCTGGTGGTAGTGTCCAGTCTCAGGAGCAGCTGTTTCTTTTTCATAAGGAAGGAGAGTAATTTCTGTGTGGAGGATACAGGGCATCTTCCATACATACATGGACACCTACCCCATTCTCACTCCAGTTCAGTGAGGGCACTCCAGCATATGCTTAATTGGAACATGCATATAAAAGTCATGATGCTTATGCTTTGTTTAGCAGAGAGAGACATTTCATGTGGTTGAAGCCCAAAGCCTTATTCATTTTTTTTCGTCCTCAGTTACAGGCTGTCTTTAATAATTGAAGACAAGTGAAGGGTCACAAAATTACCCCATTTCACCCTGCCCCCATTTCATCCCTACCTCAAGGGATGTTTTCAACAGGATACAATTATCATCCACAATCATCTACTAACTCTTGAAATAATAGTTTAGTCATGCCTAGCTTTCTTGAGCATGTATTGAAAGAGCAATCAGTATTTGAAAGGGGAATACCCTTTCTTTCCTAGGAATCTGGAAAGCATTACAGGCTCTGAAAAACTAAAAAGCCTGGCTGAAAAATTGTTGGTAAAAGGATGGGTTTTAATTAATAAATTTAAAAACTTTTCTGTCAAAAAACCTCTTAGCATCTCCCCCTCAATTAAGCAACTCAAGATTTCCTGACTTTTTCTGCATTTATCCCATTTTTTCTCCCCTTTATGCCATTTTATTCACAACTACTCTTCTTCCTTAACCACTTGCCATTGGATATCAATGAGCTTCAGATGCCTTTTGATGGCCTTTGGAAGTCATTCCTTCAGCCTTTTCTTAGCCCAAATGAGGTCTTCTTGCTGTGACCTGTGCCAAACCTCTTGGCCTCTCCAGCGTCAGCCACCCCTCCTGCTCTTGCAATGTTGGCCAAACAAGGTTGCTCAGTGTCTTTCCCACAGAAGTTCCAGTATCGTCTGCTGCAAGGGAAGACGTTACCTGTAGAAGTCAGGCTGCCTCAAGGACAATGTGGATGGGGCCTGGCATGCTTCCAAGAAGGGCAGAGAAGATGCTTCCAGAGCTGGCCGGCTCAGGACCAGTGTGGACTACTGTGTTTGCCTCAGGTCCTCATTCAAGAGCTTCCTTCTCTTCTGCCCTACACATGAATCATCCATTTTGGTGATAAGCTCATGTGGCCATGACTGAGCCTTCCTCTGCATTTGTGCAGTGGCTAAGGCATTGATCGAAGCCTCTAGAAAGTAATAAGATATGTAATAAAAGAGTTAATTAAGAAAGCCTCTCTTAGGTACACATGTTGCTTTCCATATCTGTAGTACGCCTGGTGCACTTTGAGACACTAAAAGAATAGCAAACCATAATACTTTGAGTTTGCCTGAAGATGATGAAAAAGGCCTGGTGATAGAGGACTTAAAATGGAAAACGCTGTGAGCACGCAGTCCACAATGCGGCATTCTTATCTATCTTGACAACCAGCTTTATCACCTCCCAGAGAAAAGGTGGCAAAATCAGTTAATCAAATGAATTAATGTTGCAGCCTTTTGCCTAAAAAGGCACTCCAGCGCCTTGGGAAAGGGTGTTCTGTATCTGCATTTTACATCATTTCAAGAGTTTAACTTTCTACCAATCTAATTACTAATCAGTGCTGGAAGCCAGTTGCAAGATAATTTTGCCCAATTCTTTCTTTTTCTTCCTCTCCTGTTTTAAAGGCTCTCTGGGGATTACCCTTCTTTAGCCCTGAACACTCTGTTTAAATACTTCAAGAAAAAAATCTTTGAAATGCGAACATCTAGCTTGGATATGTAGCTTAAATCCAGCATCTAATGAATTCCAAGAGGTTCCCAGCTCCCTCAATTCCTCTGAACATCACACTCTGACTAATTTAAAAGTTCTGTTGTCCTAGGAGCTCATGTTTTTTAAGCACTTAGAGAGCATAGTAATGAACACGAGAGAAAAGCTAAAGGAATGTGACAGAGACATGAATTTCAAGCTCCAAGTGCCAAAAAAAGTGAACACTTCTTTTCCTTTTAAATAAGCTTGCAACCACAAAAGAAAAAAGAAAATAATTGTTGAAACTGATTTGAGACATACAGCTTAACAAGAGGTTTCCTCTTGCTAGATCTCTGGAAATGCTTGGACTTTTTTGCCATCTGCAAAGTGCTTTTCAAACAAACTTTACTTGATCTTAACCCTCTCCTGGGGGACCGGTGGGAAATGACTCTGTTCTTTTTTGAAGGAGCAGAAATTGAAATGAACATGGTTAAGCCTCATCATTTAGGAACTCATTCCCAGTGGATGTCATCATTTCGGCAATTCCACCTTCAGGAGTGATGGCTGGAGGGAGCAGCTGGAGAGCACAAGCACTGGGAAATTAGAAAGTTTCCAGAGGAAGGGATCTTTAACGGTGAACAGAGGTCAGGAGGAAAAATATGTAAACTGGAATCATGCTCAGGAGTGGGAACAGTTATTTAGGTGCTCTGTAAAGTGCCTGAGAGGTAATGTGAAATCCATCGGCCTGGTAGAGCAGGGGGAGGTGAAGACGGTGCCTCAGAAGAGCACGTGTGCTCTGAAGGAAGCGAAGGGTGAGTCACATGCCCGCGTGGGGCTGTGGCACTAGTCCTGTCCTGTCTCTGCCTTCCTTTCTCCTGTCTGTGAAATGGACCTAATACTTCGGCAGATTTTGCCAGGGAGGGGATGAAAGTGCTGTGAAAACACTGAACAAAGGAGGGCGTTCAATGACAGAAGTGAGAAATACAGCTGCACCTCATTGCCTCTGGTTAGCCAAACGCTGACTGACCACCATCTACTGTTGCTGCTGCAAAGACATACATACCTGGTACCCATGTTTTAGCACTGTCAGTTCTCTTGTACTGTCTTATGCCAAAATACTTGTTTGCAGTAAAAATACCTGCAGGTCAAAAAACCTCGATGGCCTGTCTGAAGAATACATGATACACGCTTACCCTGCTGTGCAACGTCATTACAGTAGTGGTGGTTTACTTGTTGGCTGTAAGACCCAGTAAGCAAGGTCTAATAGCTTGCTTCCCACTGGCTTGTCTCTACTGTGGCCACCTCAAAGCTTCAGCCCAAGAAGCTTGGCAGAATTGGTCCATAGTGTGCAATTAATTGCAGATTAAAAATACAACTTCAGGAACTTTGCCAATGAGATAATGTGAGACAGTGCTCTTAGGCGCTCAAGTAGGATGATTTATCCCTGAGCAGTATCTGCCCTTTTAAAGACGATCGGAGCAATCAGAACTTTTGACTTTAAAAAAAGCAAGAAAGAAAAAAAAGCAAAGCTTTTGAAAATTATACTGCATTGCATTCAGTGTGAATTAGAGCATTATTGCAGACCTGAAAAGTATTGCTTTTCGTAAACAAAATTATTTGAAACAAATGCTCTATCAAACTGTATCGTAAGGGGAGCAGCAGAAGCAGGGCATTACGTTAGGGGTTCTGTATTCCTAACGGGCATTGCCTGACCCTGTCAACGGTCACCATGAAGATCTGTTTTACTGCACTGTAGCCACGTAAAAAGGAACTTTAGATGGAAGTAAGATGATTGGAACCAATGAGAACATCCAACAAAATAATTTGCATTGAAAAATGTTGTTTTGTCAAAGCTGAAATGATTTCTAGGGGTGCATTAGTTGTGATGAAATTCTCGATGGTCTTGGAAAACTAGCATTACCTTCTTACTGCCAACCGGGACACAAACAGAAATAAAACATTGGGATTTTTCAGTCTTGCAATAGATTCTTCAACACAATTTTGTTCTGTTGCATAAAAATCATTTCCAAACCTAATGCAGCTTGATAACACATTTTCAAATGGTGGGAGGGAATTCTTGTCCTGAGGCTAGCTACAAATGACATTTGTGTCCTCTTTAAAGCCCATTTACATGACTACAAGGCTGCAAAATTGCTGTTGTATAAATGAGACTAACTCAGAACACGGGGAGTATCATCTCAAATGAAGCTTGCATATACACCCGCAGTGTAAGTATTGGATACTTTTGCTTTTATAGATGCGGCTTTCTATGCCAAGAAGCCTATAAAGAAGACCAACATAGGTGTCATCAAGGACGAGCTAATAAAATAAGAACCGTTGAAAGAAATAGACCCTGCTGCATCCTTTGGATCATAATTTTACATATCAGAATGCCTGTCCTTCTGGAAAGTCCATCAAAGTAGCAAATTCTGGACACTGTTTGTTCTGTCGGTAAAATAGGCATGTATATTTTTGGTGGAAGATGCTGCCTATTAGCCTCGTGCTGTCTTTAGCACAAGGGAAGGGAAAAGTCTTTCAAACTTTCCAACCTCAGACCCCACCAGAGGGAAAAGTATCTGACAGGAAAGCAGGTAGCAACAGTTACAGGATGCAATTATGGAGAACAGAGCTTAAAAAAGAAAGATGCAAAATGCACCAGGTTTCAGCCACACTGAGGGAGACAAGACAGAAAGGCTGTAAAGGAAAGCAAGGTTAAGAAGAAAGCACAGGACAAGAAAGGCTGCCAACTAATTTCTAGTGGTCAGGAGAGAGGCCTGAGCGCTGCTGCCACGTCTGACCTGTGCACGTGCCTCAGCTGTGTAAGGCTGCAGGTCAAGTGTCAGCTGCTGGTGCTTTCCTGATCCCACTGTGGATTGGTTCAGGCAGCTGAGTGAGCAAGAAGTTACTGGATTATTTTTTTGCAGCTTGGTAATTTCAGTTTTGTATCTGTTCATTTTCTGGTTTGCACTTTGAACTGTCCCACCATCAGACAAACTTTGTGCTGAGGCAAAGCGAGTGCCTGGCTGGAACTGTGCTTGTTCCAGCTCTGACTTAGACCAGCTTAAACTGTCATGGAAATACACCCAAGCTGTTTTCTAAGTGCAGCGTGAAATCTGCAGGCTTGGGTCAGTGTTAGTTGCTTTAGAGCTATTGCTAGCTGTACGCTGGGAATCTCTTCAAGTTCAAAACTTGTTTTTTTGCAGAGACCGCCAAGCAGACATCACAGACATAACAGTAATTAAATATCACATTTGAGCTCACTTAAACTAGCAGTTGATTTGGCAGAGGCCACATCCCCTATTACACATACTTTGAACTACTCAATCTCTATTTTCAGTGTTCTTTGCTTAAATCCAAGCAAATCCAGAGCCTTTCCTGAATCCCAGCCCACCCGTAACACTGAAAGATTGGAGAACTTTAAATATTTCTGTTTGTGCTCCCTTTTCAGAGACATTAACGGAAGAGCATGGCTATATACGGCATTTGTGTGTGCTAATGCACCGGCTAGTTATCCTGCTCTACTTAAAGTGCTGCAAGAGGCAGAGTTACTTGATTTGGATAAGTTACGAATGCGTTGCCATTCCAAGAGGCATCCATTCCCTTTGGACTAGCAGAGTAAAACTTATTGCATCCTTGTCTGAATAATCATTTTCATCTGCCAGCAGGCAGGGAAGAGGCCGCTCTGACACAGTAGCGCTCCGGTGGGACGCGAGAGCAATCGGTTGAAAGCAGGAACACTGTCTGACGTGGGAAGGCCGGTAGGAGAAGTGGTCAGGCCAAAGCGACATGGATACACATCAGAGAAAAATGTAAACTAACTGAGCAACTGGACAGAGGTAATGGATATATTCCTTGGAGATGAAGGGTGGAAAACACACAGGTCAGAGGGGTGGGATATAAAAATGAACAGGGGAAGGGAAGTAATTTTACAGCTTGTCATGCTACCACAAAGTTGTTCAGTCCCAGTCACTGGTTTTCACTCACATTTTTAGCAATGTAAGCACAAAAAGGTTCCCATCATTCACCTTTGCTGCTTCTTATATTGGTTATAACGTAAGTGATTGCTAAAAATGCACTGTTAATTCATTACCAGCAGGTAGGAAAAAAGCACTCTATGTCCCAACAAAACCTTCTGTCATAAGATCTTACAACAAATCACAAAGAGCAATATGGTGAAGCTCCGAACATCTAAGCCAGGCAGGCTTTTTTCCATTTCATGTTGCAGATAGCAAGTTGAGGTGCTGAGGGATGTTAACTACCTGGTTTAAACCACAGTGGCTTGAGCACAACTCAGACCAGTAGTGCCCAGCTTGGACTTAGATCAGCAAAACGAGAACCCTCCTTCCCTGAAGTAATAGTTTGAAACAGGAACCAAGAAGACAAAGCTGCTTTGACCAAATTTTAAGCTCCATTTTAAATTAGAGTGAGTAGGTAATGGGAATATGAAGAACTGGGTAATGCATGTGTGCGAGAAAGCAGTGAAGGAAGGTAGCTGGGAGAAGTGGTGGGATGAAACTGATGAGATGCTTTTCTACTAGCTGTAACAATAAACTGTCCAGCAAAAGTGAAAAAGAAACATAAATTGTGTGACTGGACTGTATGCATACACGGGCTGCCTCTAATCCTGCCACCCCAAGAAACGAGAGCAAAACAATGTGGCAGTGCAGACTAACAGAGAACCGACTAACTCCGGAGACTTGTTGCCTCCCAATGCATCTAATACCATTTGGTACCTGGGGGGAATCCACCACACAGCCCTGGGCTGCAAAGTCAGCTGGTGCCTAGCTACCGCGCGGGTCTCTGTGTGACACTTCATCGCACGGCCGGGATGTGCTCTCAGAAACAGGCCCAGGTGTTGATCTGGCCAGAGAAGTGCTTTAGCAGGTCATGCTGATGATTGAATCCAGACTTGCCAACCATCTATTAAGAGAAATGAGTGGGATTTTTCCTGTCTTTGAGGAAGAATCCTTGCCTGTCACTTTTAATTAGCCAAATTATAGCTGTCATTGTGTTCTGCAGCTCATTAAATAATAGGACTCTGCTTCAAATATTATGGGGAAATCAAAAAGACAGTCTTGATAAAATCCCTTCTTTCAACCAGCAAAAATATGGCCTGTCTTCCATCATAACACTTCACTGCATCAAGCCTTTGTTTCATCCAAGCTCATTGTTCCTCTGCATTACACCTTTCTAGTAATGTCTGAGGACTTTAATAGAGTGGTGCTGTTCTCTGGAAAAAAAAGAAAAGAAAAACAAAATCAATAGATGAACAGGCCTCTGCTACCAGGCATGCTGACCGCTCACTCTTACAGACAGGATGGTTGAGCAGTACGTAGCTTTGCCTCAAGATAACTTGATCACCATTTCTTCATATTCTTTTGTCAAAGACACACAACTGTGCGTGAACTGGAATTTCCCCTCCCTTGGTAGAGTTTGTGGAGTTTTGATTATAGTTGTGGCACACACAACTGTTGTAATTTTTTCTCTGCATAATGGTGTATCTGCCTACTGGAGGCAGCTGTCATACAGACTTTAGTTCAAATGCAGTGTATTACAGAAACAGACACTACCTTTCCAGGCTGATCATATTTTCTTTTGATTTGCTGTTGCTTTAAAGAAAATATAGATCCAAACCTACCCAGATTATAAAACATTCATACTAAAGCCTACATTTATATACAAAAAGCACGGGAATAACCAGTGAATAAAAGACTTCTGTGTTTGACTTCTGTATTAAAATCTTACTCCAGCCATAACAAGAGTTGGTAATGGATAGATTTCAACTACTCTTACTCTTCTTAAATATTTAATCACAGAAAGCCTTTGGGATCTCAATCAAGGGTGTGGATCCCGTTGTACTCAGCACAAATCCAGAACAAAAGCATGGTGAGTTTACAGCACAGATACAAGGCCAGATGCAATGGGCAATAAATGGGGAAATACAGGGAATCAAGGAAATTATATTGATCTGTGTGAGCTGTTCTGGTCTCAGCACTCTGGTGGCTTAACCCTTGTCTTTTCTTTTTATCAGCACCATAAAAAAGTGGGGTGCTTTAAGGTAGCTAGTGAAAGCAGTTAAAAAGCCTTGTGCACACCTTCAGGAAACTGCATTAAAGTAGGAAAAGTGGCATCGGAGAAAGCCTGATGGTGTTCATTTCATTAGCTTTTTAGAAAGTGGAGATGGCAGTGTCTCATGGAGAACAGCTCAAGGGGCTGGCCCTTTTTGGTGAGGACAGGGATGGTTTTGCTCAAAGCATGAGCGCAGGAGACAGAGAAAGGAGTCCAGAGTCAAAATCAAGGAGGAAGGCCGAGCGGGAGCAGTGAGACGGAGAGATGAAAGATGGACAACATATGGCATTAATATTGAAGGGCATGGAAATAAAATGCTCTGCTGTTTAATACAGGAAAAAAGAAGACAGGGGAGAGATGTCACGTGGGGGAAGCCCTGGAGGGAAGCTTGCCTCTTCCAGTACATTTGAAGCTAAAGAAAGGAAGATGCACAAGAAGATGTGTCCAAGGACACTAATCGAGGACACTTCTAAGCTGCATACAATCAGGGGCGTGATATGGCCATGTCTGCATGGGGTACCCTCGCCCCTGGTATCTCTGAAGATTTTTCCACCTTCCAAGTACATTTCCAGGGCTTATTATTGAATACAAACATATCGTTTACTCTCTGTTTCCCTTAGAAGTACCAAGTCACCCTGGGAAAGTACAGTTAACTTTTATAAAATCATCAGCCCGCTGCTTGGTAATTTTAGTCCCATCTAAGTCCTGCTATGCGGTTAAAGACTGGGCCATGTGCTTCCTGTTAAAGCAGAACATTGTGTCCCACCTTGAAAGACACACCATAGTCAAGTGTCTGTGTTTAGTGGGGCAAACTAATGGGCCTGATGGGGCAGCAAATCTGAGACCTACATGACACTAGCCACTCATTTATCAGTCTTGCAAATGTGCAAATAAGATACAGGCTTGTCAATAAAATAAGTTTCAATTTAATTTTCTCCAAGGCAGAAGAATAAGAGACCTAGAGAAAAAAAAAGAAAGGAAAGAAAGATTTTTGGCGCCTGAATGTCTATCCGTTCATTTTCAAAATCTGCTTTTATTTATCCTCTGGTTTTCATTGATCTCTGGTGATAAATGTGCCAGCTGAGAGAACTTAGTTCTAACAGACAGTTTTTCTTCCCCCTGCCAAAAATGATCAGGTTTCCTCTGTGAGCCACGCTCGGGAGTCTTCAGTCAACTTGAAATATATCTCAATTCAGGGGATTATAACCAAATTAAATACAGCTTTGCTCCAAAAGATTTTTTTTAGGTTCTTCAGAATGAATTTTCATTCCTTTTCTCTCTAAAACACACAAGTTTATTGACAGCACGTGTTGGTCTCTGAAATCCAACACAAGTTTCTTACTGCACCTGATTACGAATCCCTCCTCTTTTCTCATCTTTCTTGGCCAAGCATCTCCCCACCTGCCTGCTCTCTCCTTCCCCTCCTGTTTCCAGACCCGAACCCTCCTCCATCAGCCTGCTGGCAGGGTCACTTCCTCTTTGCTGCTGCCGGTGAATCCCTATTCCTAGGGCTGTTTCCACCAGCGTATTTCCTCCTGAGCTTCTCTCTGTACATTTGAGTATTTTCTGACCATGAGCATCTCAGTGTCAGCTCTGACCCATACTGAAGAGCTGAAAATCCCTTTTACAGTGTAGGAGTTAATTCAGTAGCAAATCCCAAGGAGAAACTGATTTAAGAATTGTTTAATTAAGGGAAAGAGCTTCTTTCAGCCTAGATTTGATGCATCTATATACCCCAAACATACACCCGGTGGCTGAAATGGCTTGATAGGGCATACAACAGCGTGCTGCATTTGTGGCACCAGTACTGGCACTTCTTATGCAAAATGCTGGGAGAGGTGAGACTGTGCACTAGTGCTTCCCCATTTGCATACCAATACTGAGTTTTCACTCGGGGACTTCTGAATTTCCCCTGTGACTGACATATATAAAGCGTGGGTACATGCCGGAAAGCAAATGCACATCAAGAACGTATTTCTGCATGTGCTTCCTCTGCTTGGTCTCCGTTTTCCTCCCCTATAATGAAAACCTGTAACCATTTAAATCAGGGGGGTTAAACTGTAATGGTTCAAATAGCCCAACATATGAAACAATGGGTAAGTTGAAAACTGATTGTGCTTCAGTAAATTAGGAGTTACTCGGGGGTGATTAACTAGCTCTGACCTAGTCTTTGCCACAAAGGAGTTGGTAGCTTGGACCACAAAGGGGATGAGGACTTGTAGAGAAGTGGTTGCATTTGCAGCTCTATTGCCGTTATTGTCTGGTTGGTTAATGTTATTAGTGGTGTAAATCAAATTAATGCCATTTGGTAATGATGAAATAATGCATCTGTAAATAATGCTCAACACCTTATGGAAAAATATTTAAAATAAAAAATGGTATGACATTTTACCATTCCCAAAATTAAACTTCCTGCCATTACAGAAATTAAGTTTTAATGTAGGGGTGAAAACCCAGCAAGAAAAGCTGTCCAATTATTATTAACAAGTTAGTAATAAATTCCTATGACACCACCAAATATTTCATTTTTAGGTGGAAAACATGTTCAACTCACAACTTGATTGTCTGACTCTGGTTGTTTAACACCAGTGATCTGAATATCCTTTGATCGAGCTAATGGGGCTTTTTGTATGCAAATTCCCACAACTCAAGTAAGAAAGTGAAAGTGATTTATAATACATGCAGCCAGGCACACTGGAGCATCACACATCCTTGGGGTGAGTCAAAGCCCAAAGCCTTGGCACTGGCAGGGCTGGGTGTGGAAGGGGTCCCTCACCCCTTGGCTAGCCAAACCAATGAGCAGGGCGCCCCAATTCTGGCCTCATGGCAAGCGGTGGGAGGGCTGCTGCTCCCGAGGAGGAGGAGGAGGATGTGGGACCAGACGGCAGTTGTTTGGCTTGGCCGTCCTCACCTCCCATGGCGGCCGCACTCTCTGGCAGCATCCAGTCGTTCCCACAGTAAGCCTGGTCTTAGCCTGGGATGCTTGCATTCAGTTATTACTTTGGATGTAGCTGAAGTTTTCCTGAGGAGCTCAAGCCACAGCATGGGAAGCACATAGTCAAACAGTTTGCAGCCCAGGTCAGAGCACAGCAGGATTTCTCTGTTAGGGGGAAAGGACAGTTGTTTCGCCTCAGGCCTGTCTCCTGGCTGGATAGAGAGGGGCGGTGGCAGGGGAGGTGGGAGAGCTCTGCACAGAAACCCGCAGGAATCTCCTGGTGGAAAGCCTTCAGCCGCCTGAGAGACTGGGCTCAAGCCAGTTTCCCTGGAAGTGAAAACAACTACTTAACAGTTTCATAGCCTTCTTTATGTTTATTTGTAAAGCACTTTGCAACAGGTGAGTTAACATTAACCCCATTCCATAGAGAGCAGAAGCAGACGGAGGTATCCAAAAGCACCTGGTAAATTGAAGCCAGGGCTTCTTGTTCACAGGCCACGTTTGAGAAAAAAATTAATGAAATCCATGGAAGGTAAGGAAAGCGCATTTTTCTGTAAAAATGTCTTCAGAGGATCACTGTTTGAGCTGTGATTCCAGCTGGTGTTGTTTAAGTTTGTGAGCAGAGAGCGCCTTCGCAGTGAGCTCTCCTTCCCTGAGGAACCACATCGGGAAGAGCCATTTGGATGGAAGGAAGCACGGCTTGGATGCTGACAACCTGACTTCATTTCTTATTGCAGGGTGACTTAAGCCTTTAGAGGTCTATACCAATTAGGTCATAACTTGTTAATGATGTGGTGAAGTCACCACAACTCCATTTTGTCTAAGAGATGTAAAGGACAAATTAATGGTCTGCTTTGTTGTTCCTTGAAGAAAAAGAAGAAAAAAGTATTTTGCTCCATTTAAAAAATGCAGAGTCTCTTAAAATAATATTTTATACAATTTAAATAATGGGTAGTTTACGTTTATGACCTTGCTCAAAGCCCCGTGACAAACAGTGTGTACACACATACACACACCAGAAAACCTACAAAAGGATGCAGCAACCAACCCAACGCAAAGCATCATCAGCAATGGCTCTGAATCGTCCAGGGAAATGCACATCAGGATCACTCCTAGAACAAGAGTCTGTGGCTGGTCTGCTCTTTTTATTACCAGGAAAGAGTCTGATGGCAGTAGAGCGAACCACGTTTTTATTATTTGCTGCAGAGTTCCCCTGTGGCACTGCTTTATGCAGCCATCCTTGTTAATTTATTTGTGGAGATACCACATTGCTCAACTTAACTGCACCCCTGCAATATCAGAAATACACTTGTAGAACCAAAGGAATAACTTCATTAGCTCAGCCAGCAGAGGGAACTGCTAATCAGCACTAATTGCTCATGCAGGCCTAACGTATTTCCTAGCAAGTTCAGTAAATACCCAGTAAGTTATGGTACTTCATCTTTTCTGCTCTGTGACAGACTGCAAATCCTCCAGCCTATTCCAATACCATGATCTCCCTCCCCAGCAACGCCCCAGGCCTTCACCTCCCCCTCACCTTGACCTTACGGCTTTCTCCTGGAAGGAAGGCGAGCTCTAAAGTCTGAGTCCGGCCCTCAGACTACTACCCGTTACTGCTGTTCCAGGTGGGTGGCGATGAAGTTGCAGTACGTAGCCCGAGGGTGATTAAGAGAGACTTCAGGGCCTTGGGAGGTTAGTGAGGGAATCTGGGGCACAGGTTATTTTTCCCTCCCTCCTTCCAGTTGTGGCCAGTGACACTGAAAGGAACAGACAGACTCAATCTATTAACACATGGCTCCATGGCTGATGCCACCAAGACAACTTTGGGTTTTTTGACAATGGAATGGCCTACGTGGCACCAGGATTGCTGGTGTCTAATGGGGGCCACCTTTCTCAAAGGGGAAAGAAGGTCTTTGCTCAGGAGCTTGCGGGGCTCATTGACAGGGCTTTAAACTAGAGGCGAAGGGGGAGGGGGAACACATCAGGCTTGCCTGTGACAAGCTGTGGGATGCTACACAATGGTTAGAGGGACAGCCTTCTGGTATGAGCCCTCAACCTGTTGCCCAGAGGTGTGCTGGGGCCACTGCAGCACAGTCAAAGTCTTGCAGAGGTGAGCTGGAGGCTCCTGAGGCAGTAGAAGCCAACAAGGAAACTTCTGTAAAACACCGCAAGGGAATCAAGGGGTGTTCCACTAAGAAGGTGACACAGACATCAGCCCAGACAAAATGCATCTACAGAAACGCACCCAGCATGGGAAACAAACAGGAGGAGTTGGAACTACCGTACTGCTAGAAAGCTTCAACCTAGTTGCCATTACTGAAACTTGGTCGGATGAATCCCGTGACTGGAATGTGACTATCGATGGCTACAGGCTGTTCAGAAGGGACAGGTGAGGAAGGAGGGGTGGAGAGGCTGCCCTCTACATCAACGGATTGATAGAGAGTGAAGAGCTGTCCCTGAAGAATAACCACGAGCAGGTCAAAAGCTTATGGGTAAGAATCAGAGACAGAAGCAACAAAGGGAACCTCGTGGTTGGTGTCTACTACAGGCTGCCTGACCAAGGACAGCACACTGACGAAGCCTTCTTCCTCCAGCTCCAGGAGGCTTCGCGCTTGCAGGCTCTCATCCTACTGGGGGACTTCAACCACCCCGACATCTGCTGGAAAAGCAGCACGGCAAACTGTAGGCAATCAGGAGATTCCCAGAATGCATTGAGGATAACTTCTTGAGCCAGGTAATAGACAGCTCTACCCGAGGGGATGCAATACTGGACCTGATGGTCACCAGTACAGGTGAGCTCATCAGCAACATCAAGACTGGAGGTAGCCCGGGCTGCAGTGATCATGCATTGGTGGAGTTCACACTCCTGAAGGATATGGAAAAAGTGAGGAGTGTAGTCAGGACCCTAAATTTTAGGAAAGCAAACTTCCAGCTGTTCGAGGAGTTAGTCAGCAGGACCTCCTGGGAAACGGTCCTCAGGGACAAGGGAACAGAAGGGACCTGGCAGATCTGTAAGGATGCATTCCATACAGCCCAAGGGCTCTCAGTCCCCAGGTGTAAGAAATCAGGCAAGGAAAGGAAGAGACCAGCATGGCTGAGTTGAGACATGCTGGTCAAACCAAAGAGCAAGAGGGAACTGCACAGGCAGTGGAAGCAGGGACAGGTATCCTGGGAAGAGCATAGGGACACTGCCCGGTTGTGTAGGGATGGGGTCAGGAGGGCCAAGGTGTGGCTGGAGCTGAATTTGGCCAGGGATGCAAAGAACAACAAGAAGGTCTTCTACAGGTATGTCATCCAGAAAAGGAAAGTTAAAGAAAGCATACCTCCCCAATGAGCAGGAATGGTGGCCTAGTATCAACAGATGAGGAGAAGTCTGAGGTACTTGGCAACATTTTTGGCTCACTTTTCACTGGTAACCTCTCTCCTCACCCCTCCCAAGCTGATGGACCACAAGATGGGGACCAGGGGGGTAAAGCTCCTCACACTGTAAGGGAAGATCAGGTTTGTGACCAAACGTGACGTACACAAATCTATGGGACCTGGTGAGATGTGTTCCAGAGTCCTGAGCGAACTGGCTGATGTAGCTGCCAATTCACTCTCCATGATATTTGAAAAGTCATGGCAGTCAGGTGAAGTCTCTGGGGACTGGAAGAAGGGAAACATTTTGCCCATCTTTATAAAAGGTAGAAAGGAGGGCCTGGGGAACTACCAACCTGTCAGCCTACCTCTATGCTGGGGAAGATGATGGAACAGATCCTCCTAGAAGCTATGCAGAGGCACATGGAGGACAGGGAGGTGATTCAAGGCAGCCAGCTTGGCTTCACCAAGGGCAAGTCCTGCCTGACCAACCTAGTGGCCTTCTGTGATGGAGTGACTACATCAGTGGACAAGGGAAGAGCCACAGTGTCATCTATCTGGACTTCTGTAAGGCCTTTGACATGGTCCCCCACAGCATCCTTCTCTCTCAACTGGGGAGACAGAGATTTGGAGTGGACTGTTCAATGGATAAGGAGTTGGTTAGATGGTCACATCCAGAGGGTAGTGGTCAATGGCTTGATGTCCAGATTGAGGCCAGTGACAAGTGGTGTCCTTCAGGGGTCTGTACTGGGACCAGTACTGTTTAATATCTTCATCAATGACATAGACAGTGGGATTGAGTGCAGCCTCAGCAAGTTTGCAGATGACTCCAAGCTGAGTGGTGCAGTTAACACACCAGAAGGACGGGATGTCATCCAAAGAGACCTGGGCAAGCTGGAGAGGGGGGGCCTGTGAGAACTTCATGAGGTTCAACAAGGCCAAGTGCAAGGTCCTGCACCTGGGTCGGGGCAACCCACGATATCAATACAGGCTGAGGTGTGAAGGGATTGAGAGCAGCCCTGCAGAGAAGGAATTGGGGGTATTGATGGATGAAAAGCTGGACATGAGTCAACAATGTGTGCTTGCAGCCCAGAAGGCCAACCGTACCCTGGGCTGCATCGAAAGAAGAGTGGCCAGCAGGTCAGTGGAGGTGACACTCCTGCAGTGCAGGCCCCTCTGCTCCGCTCTGCCTGCAGTGCTGCGTCCAGCTCTGGAGCCCTCAGCACAAGACAGACACGGACCTGTTGAAGTGGCTCCAGAGGAGGGCTACAAAAATGAAGCGAGGGTTGGAGCACCTCTCCTACAGGGACAGGCTGAGAGAGTTGGGGTTTTTCAGCCTGGAAAAGAGAAGGCTGTGGGGAGACCTTATTGTGGCCTTTCAGTACTTAAAGGGGGACTATAGGAAAGATGGGGGCAACCTCTTTAGCAGGGCCTGTTGTGACAGGACAAGGGGTGATGGTTTTAAACTAAAGGAGGGTAGATTTAGACTGGATATAATGAAAAAATGTTTACACTGAGGGTTGTGAAACACTGGAGCAGGCTGCCCAGAGAGGTGGTAGATGCCCCATTCCTAGAAACATTCAAGGTCAGGCTGGATGGGGCTCTGAGCAACCTGATCTAGTTGAAGCTGTCCCTCCTCACTGCAGGGGGGTTGGACTAGATGACCTCTAAAGGTCCCTTCCAACCCAAACCATTCTATGATTATAAAGCTGGTTTTGCAAAATGTCATTTCTGGGTCTTTCTGATCAATTGACTACTCAGCTAAGCTCAAGTCCTGGCTAAAACATGCAAAGCCTTTCCCCCCCTCATCTCCCCTCTAGTTCTGCACACATCCCAAATATGTTCTGCCAAACAGCAGCTGTACAAAGCGAGGGTTACGTCAGGCAGCTGATGTTTAGCCACAACTCAGAAACATCAGAGGCAGGTTTGACCCACACTGATGGAA
Source organism: Phalacrocorax carbo (assembly GCF_963921805.1). Classification (NCBI taxonomy): domain Eukaryota; kingdom Metazoa; phylum Chordata; class Aves; order Suliformes; family Phalacrocoracidae; genus Phalacrocorax; species Phalacrocorax carbo. Next base: position 91,279,560 of record NC_087514.1, on the reverse strand, counting down.
CGTGTAACTGGGCTGTGGGCTGGTACCACAGCATCACAGCCACAATGCCACAGCCAGCGCCCTGGCAGGTACCGCCCCTCCGCAGCCCTCCTCGTAATTCCTCCCAGCTTCCCACAGAGGAAACACACAGGCAAGGTACTAAGTACCCTTTGCTGTTAATGTTGCTTATTAACAGTCACTTCAGAAGCACTGTGGTTATCAACAGCTAGTCAAGGCATGTTTTGTTTGCATCCCCTTCCCTGCCTCACCCAGGCTCAGCCAGTGCACGTCATGTTTTCCAATATAAAATACTTCCCAGCGGTATCAATGGGCTTCCAAGAGGGCAAACGAAGGCAATTCCTTATGCCATTTGTGGTAATAGTCCAACTTGCTTTATCCAGTGCTCATCCTGGTGTTTTATTTCCCTACAACAGGTAAAATAAAAGGTGCCTGCAATATCTCCTTCCTGCTGGCAGCCATAGCTCCCTTCTAGCAGGAGCAGCCCTACCAGTGGCGTTGCACCAGCTAGAGCAGGAAATGAAAAATCCTCCATCAAACTGAGGCCGTCCAAAAGGGGATCCACCAGCTCAAGAGCAAGGAAGGCGTATGGCAGAAACCGCATTATGCAGCTTCGGATGATCTCAGATCTTGGAGTTCACCAAGCAATGAGTGGAGCTTAAGGCAGGTCTCTACCACCAGCCACCTTCAGGCCACCGACATCACCTTAATGGCCAACGAGCAGCCGGAGCACGGGCTGTGTCAGCTGTACCTCGGTTATGGAGGCCATATAGAAATCTCTATGGCAGCTCCCTGACACCTGCTTTCCTGCACCCCGAACAGCGTAAGAAAAGGCTTGGGTAGCTGGAGACCTGGCCTGCTGCATTTGCATAAAGTCAGCAGGGGTGTCTCGTTTGGAGGAATATAATGAATTAAACGGGAAGAGGTCCAGGATTCAAGTTACACTAATTATGGGTTTAAAATTAATGTAACACTAAACACCTGCTTCCTTCGATCCTGAGAAAGATGCCTTAGAAGGGTGTTATGCCTAATTTGTGCTTTTACAACCTTGAAAGGAAGGTGCTCTTACCATGTGAAATTAATTGCTTAGGAGCCCTCCCTGGGCCCTCACGTGGAAATCAGAGCCTTTCAAAAAATGGGTGAGTTAAAAGACAACAGCTGTAAGATGAAACTCATGATGGAATAAAGGCTGCACCTTAGAGAATTAATTTTACTTTTCCCTGTAATACAGCCGTGGTTAGCTTCAGTTTTCCATCTGTTTAACCCTTCCTTTTCCATTACAATTTATTTAAAAACCACAAAACCTTACATGGCTCAGCTATTCCTTTTCCAGCTTGGATTATCTTTCTCTTCCACTTTTAAAACAAAACTAATTTAGGCACACAAAAGGCTGTCAAAGCTCGGAGCTGATGAACCTCACCCATCCTGCCCCCATCTCACACTCTTCAAGGGAGCCTCTTTCTTCTGGGGCTCCCGTGGCATGGCAGCCACCCTCCTCCTCCAGGTACCCTCCAGCCAGGCACAGCGGGCACCAGGTAGGCAGCAGCCCTGCCTGTGCGTGCTGCCCAGGAGCAGAAGCAAATCTGCCCCTACAGCACTCCAGTGGGAGGAAAATTAGGGGGACCACATGCTCCAAAAAGCCCTCCAAGGGTTTCTGGGAACACCTCTGACTGCAGCCTGGTGATGCAGCTCTGACCCATTGCGTGGCAAAGTGCACGCTCCTCTCCTGTGAGAGCTGGCACATGGGTGCCTCCCCATGCCGTCGCGTGGCCGCGCGGAAGGGCAGGGAGGGGAGACGTAACCGCTCCTGCACCCTGATCTTTAAAAGTTGTGTGACCTGCACAGAGCCATAACATCTGGGAAATCAATTCCCTTTGGGACTGGCTTAGAGCCTGTAAATACTACTCACCCAGAGTAGTTATCCCAGAACAGTTATTTTGGGATGTGTGCAGTCGCTGCCATTTCTTGCAGCAGCTTGTGCTTCCCCCATTTCCGATGCCTCCCATGTGCTGTAACACACCTGCAGGGAGACTCGTCCCTGTCTTCCAACTTTTCCAGCAATTAGAAGCAGCTGCCATTTTATAAAGGAAAATAACAAGATACAAGAAACATTTTCCTTTTCTTTTTGCCGGGTCAGTGGGATCCTTAATCAGGTGGGAACAGGGATTAGCTGCCTAGTATTTAAAGTCTGACAAATTTAGCCCTGAAAATAGCAATATTGTTGATGTCTCAGTCACCAGGAACTCTATGGGGCAGTTTCTAAAAGTGAAAACCATCTGACTGACTTGCAAGCATTTTCTTTACTCTGCAAAACCAGGTAATGAAATAAACCCTCCTCATTTTGCAAGTGGATTTTTCCCAAACTGAATAGTATTGGGTCACTGCTTCCAGCTCTGCGCTAACTGTAAACACCCCTTGCTCCCCTCTGCTGCATCTTCAATGTGCTGTGGCCCAGGAGTGCATCCTTGATAAAATGGTCAAGCGATCCCACTGCCATCGCTCCCGGGGAAGGGGAGTCCTGAACTTCTCGGGGAGGAAAGTGGGAACAGGCCATCAGGTTTGATCAGAGGAGGTTGCAAATTGCAGAGCCGAGAGGGAAACAGCCCTGAGAGGCTTAACTCAGGCAAAGTAGTTAAAACACTTAATTTTTGCACTTGTTGATGCTATTTCAGTGCCTCCGTCTGTAACATCTAGTTGCCTTAGATACATGAGGTAACTACGGCAACTAGATATTACAGGGAGAGGGATAAGAAATAGATCAACATCGCTGAATTTGGCAGGCTCTAAAATAGCTTTTCTGTGAAGTAGAGGCAGGTGCAGGTGGTACAATAGCGTGGTAGGCAGTGAATGGCACAGGTGGCTGTGGCAGGAGGATACTGTAGCGTTGGGCTGCGTAAGCACTTGGGTGCAGTACCCCTTTACATCTGCTTGCAGCAGGAGGACTGGCCAGTGTGCATTGGCAATACTTGGGATGCTCAAAGGGGGGTTCCCAGTGTTCATATTGGAGCTATTTTCAGAGAGCGCCATTCCATCCCCACCTCCCTACCCCCAAAAATAAGGGAAGGAGCTGGGAGCTGTAAGTGGTCCTCACCAGTTTTCTAACTAAACAGGGGGATGCATGAGTAGAAAAGATTGCAGTGAACAGAATCACTCTGAGCCTGAACACACTCATGTCCTAAATATCACCGCTTTGATGGCACAGGTGACACCATGCCTTGGTGATGCAATGTGCTGTAATGCCATGAAACGGATCAGAAAACGATGCACAGTTGTCATTTACTGATTATTTTGGTGCTTTTCAGAATAATTAGTTAATCCGTTAGAAGGCGAGCAGCTTTCTGGCTGTGTATGGTGAGTTGTCATCCCTGTAGAAAGTCATTAAAGTGCATTGAAACACTCCAGTGACCTCTTTGCTCTAGACAGGAGGGAGGAGTGGGTGTTCCCAGATTTGAAAGTGAACCAGCCAAGACTGCCAGAAAGACATGCTTGTACCCAAAATGTCTGTCTGACTTTTTTTTTCCCTGCAAGCCATTTTTTTCTGGCTTGCAGGAAAAGCTGTGTTAATAAATCTGCGTGAGAAGCTGGATCCGCATGCTGTCTGAGTATCCTTCACCAGGATTATTCCTACACAGAAATTTTCTCTGCGTAGCTGGGACAAAGACTTCATTTCTCACTTGACTCAAAACTGCAGACATTGGGAAACAGAAGAAAGCCAGCACGACTGCTCCATCTGTTGCATTTCATTAAAAATACCTGCAAGACGAGGGTGTTACAATAGCTAACCAGCCCCAGTTCCGCAAATGAAAGGCCTCATTCATTAATCCTGGCAACATTGTCTTCCCGACCACAAAGGGCACTGCCTTATTATATTGCTTACATATGAAATCTGAGTGCCTGAATCAGAAGGTCTCCACCTTTTCACTTCAGCATGCTCCTGGAGTGAAGTCTGCAGAGTTGTTTTCCTTGGGATGTTCTCCTTATTAAACCAGCTAGTTGGTAACTCACATAAGAACGTATTTTTCCCAGCAAATTGCCCTCTTGAAACACTTTGCTATTTATTTTCAGAGACATGAACTAGTTAGATGAACAGAAATGAAATTCAGTCTCAGTAAATGTAAAGTAATACACGCTGGAGGAGCAGCAAGAGCAATTCAAGCACCTTAAGGGCTCTAAATTAACGGCCTCAATTTCATAAAGTGACCCAGGTGGCAATGCATAGTTCAGTGAACATCGTTGCTCAATAGGCAATCCAAAATGCTGACAAGATATTAGGAAGTTTAAAGAATGGGCTGCATTTAAAAAAAAAAAAAAAAGAAAATATTTTAAGGCCATTTCAAATCACCAAGCACTGGGCAGACTCAGGTATAATATCGTGTTCATTGGTCAAAAGATTCAATTATCACAAGGGTTTGGAGGAATTTCATAAAAAATAGCAAACAAGAAACCTTTCCAATCAAAGAGAGATTTGAAGGAGTGAGACTGCATTCTTTAGGAAGCAGACAACTTGGAGGGGCCTGAGGGCAAGCATGGGAAATGAGAAATGATCTGGAGAAGAGAGATCAGGAGCTTCTCCTTTTCCTTCTTTGTAATACAAAAAGGCAATATTCAGCAAATTAAAAGATCAGAAGCACACAACATAAAAAAGGAAATACTTTTACACAGACTGTGCAATATAAATCCCTGGATATTGCTGCAAAGGCAGCTTAGGAGGTTACTGCCTAGACACCCTCCCCTATTTTGTACCTGCACTGCAGTCCCTTGAAGGACTGTGTGCTGGCTCCTTGGTCACCCCACATCACTGGCTGAAACCTTAGCTTGAAACCTGAATGAAAGCGGTCGTGTAGCGAGATGTCTGGGGTCTGGCAGCTAGGATTTCGGGTACATGCTCCATTCTACTTTGTTATGGGGTCAAAAGCCACCAACAGAGGTGTAATAACAAGCGCGTGATGATAAAGAGCTGCAGCTGCTGGCTCAGTGAATATAGGTCAGAGCTGCAAAACCTTAATCTACAGAGGAAGTACGAATGTCAAAAACATAATCAGATTCAAGCAGGATTGCAAGTTTTGTGGGTAACCAGAGCCCTCAGAGTTCACCTAAATTAGCTGATAGAGAATTTATCTGTTTCCATATAGATGCAAATGGGACTAAGCAGCAAGGCCTTCTGAAAACACGGTGACCTTGTCAGATACTTTGGGAAGACTACAAACTTCTTCCGCCCAACGGGCAACATACAGCCAGGACCTTTCAAGGGTGGTGCAGCAAGCTCACCACCACCGACTGCTGTTCTGGTACTATTAGCCGGGCAGCGTTTGAAATGAGAGGGCAGGTAGAGGAATGGGGTCACACCACATCAGTTTGGCACGGTGGAGCAAAGTAATTGTTTTGGGGGGCACAATCCACCAAAATCCTGGTGCATCACGGTGTGTTAAACAGTGCATATGTGAAACATCACTGTGTGTTAAACAGTGAGCATCACTATGTGTTAAACAGCAAACAGAGAAGCAATCTCAAGCCAGACAGGAATTTCTCAGAAATCAATTAGCATTTCACCTGTGAAGAAGTTCCCCATTAACAATTCAAACCCATCTTCAGCTCTTTCTTCCCTGCAAAACTGTTGGAGGTGATTCCCTCACCATCACCAAGCTGCCATGTTAATGCTGTAGCCACTGAAGCAGCAGCAGAGCATGGGTGACGACATGGCTCCCGCCACGGGCAGGAGGGGTAGAAGGGGTGTTAGCAAAGCAGGTGTTCGGTGGAGGAGCAAAAATTTCAGATGAGGAAACATTATGACTTTTTTTCATAGACTTAAATTTTGTGAGGCCTTTACAAGCGCATTTTTCTTGACATGTGCCAAAGTTCACGTGAGCCAGTCCATAAGCAGTGCTGCTAGGTGCAGAACACCTAATGATATCAATGGGAATGTTGCATTTGGGCTGCTTGCAGAATCCAGGAGCCCTGCGCTGCACGTAACATCTTTGGTAGTGTCAGTCTTAATAGGGGATAAGCTGCTCTAATCAGATGTGTGTTCAGGGAGGGAAAAGAGAGCCTTCAAGTCTTGTTCTTTGCAGACATGTGTCTTTTTCACTGTTAACCTGAAAAGTGACATTGATTCTTTTCTCTGTAGCGGAGAGCCATGATTATTCCGTTTATATCTGTTGAGGTCTGTGGCAAAAGCTTTTATGAAAACAACCATAATTATCACAGCTGACTTGAAAACTAGTGTGGGGACAGACAGAAGATGACCTATGGCTACTCAAATCTCAGCAAACAAGGTCATATCCTACTGGGACGAGGGTTTAAGCCCTTTGTACGAGCTCTCTCTCAAGGAGCAGGGTAAACTAAGGCTGTACCCCTGAGATTAGTCTTGTTTTACTTATAGTGCCGTACACAGTGGTTTGAACACTGTACCTACCTTTGGTCATTCCCTGACATTCGGGACATTAAGCCCTGCGTTAGTCTACAGAGGCAAAAGAGCAGCCTGGGTTTGAGTGACGACACCTGGTTTTTACAGAACTGGATTATTAAGACTAGTTTGAACACAAAGAAGCCAACTGATTTGTTGGGGGTTTTTTAACCTATGAGCCATCAGAAACAGAACTGAAAAAAACTCCTAACCATCTCTTTATACAGGGAGGTGTGGTGGTCTGCAGTGATAGCTGCATGGGCTCTGAACAAAACAGCCAGTGTATCAGAGGAGGAGGGTGGTGGTATCTCAGACAGTGCCCATGTGGACTTAACCGCATCCTCCTCTGCCAGAACAAGGCAGCCCCTAAATGCTGCAAGGTTTGACTGGTTCAGTGAGCAATTTAGATGCTGTTGGTTGGTTTAAAGGTGGTTTCTTGTTGTATAGAAAAGAGGAGGAAGAGATAATGTGCTCTGAAACCAAGTGTGGTGCAACTAGGTGGCACCTTCCTAAGTGCTGCCCAGTGCGCTCCTGCCTCTTGGAGGACACACCTGGAGACTCACTGCTGGGCAGAGCCACGCAGCTGAGAGGATGTGCTGCAATTGCTCCCTCTGGCGAAGCTTCTCCTCTTTTGGCAGACAGACTTCAGATATGCTGGTCTTTCTCCAGGAGCCCTGATCTTGAGGGACATAACACATGGGGGCCTGAACAACTGCCGAAAGCTGTGACAGCTTCGCTGAGGCAAGAGAGGCCCCTCTGGACAGCCCCGTGTCTCCACCTTCCTGAGCTGGATCTCATCGCCCTTTCTGACTTTGAGGCATGCTGCTCCATGGGACTTGACGACTGTATTTTGGCTGACTTCCTTCCCTGTTCGCTGCTTCTTGCTCCCAATAACTAATTCCTTGTCCTATACAGCTGATGCTCCTCAGCCTTTCATGTCCTCATCCATCATCCTCTGCTTACCCTGGGGCACCTGATGGCTCTCCCTCTGTCTCACCATTTCTCCTTCTGTCCTGCCAGATTCCTCTGTGGCCACCAAGCAACTGAGGCTCACCAGCCTCTCATGAGACACCAAATGCCTCACCCCAGGATGTCAAGGAGTTCGGAAGTGAGAAAATATCTTCAGTATGAAAATATTTCTGGTGCCTTCACCTTTAAATCAATATGCATGTAACTTCGGGGAAAAGAGAAAAAAAATTGTTTCAGAATGAATGCATTTTCTTCAGAGTTTAGTACTATGTATTTTCTACACATTGTTAATATTACTTACCGGCATCACAACATTCACTCTTTAACCAACAGTATGTAAAACCTCAGCTTTGTTAAAAGCTATCGTAGGCAAAACCAAGCCCTTTTTTGTGCTGTTTTCAATGAAGTTCGAATCTAACCACAAATATTCTACTATTTTTTAACACTGTGTGTGACTGCTGGTAGCACAATGAAAGTCTGTCAGGGTATTACTAGGCTGCGAATGTTTGCTTTAAAAATTTAACTTTTTATAGTAGTTGTGTTATATTTCCATGCTATTTTTTTTGCCTCAATACCTAGTCTTTGTTCACAAATGAACAATATTATACTAATGCTTTCCTTTTTAGGATATATGCATATTCTTCACATATAAGCTAAATTTTATCCATACATCGTTTTTTACAGAAATGGCAATGGGAAAAATACACACACGTGTATTGCATCTTTAACACTATCAGTGTCATTATTCAGACTCGAAAGTGCAGAAGTTATAGCAGTTATAAATGGAATTGTTCTCTCTGTGTTGAATTTATTACACAAAATGCAATTCTCACTTTAGGAAAGTATGTCCAGGTTAGACTCAACAGGTGAAAATTACTTCCATATTGTAATTTTCATTACAATAATTTTCAGGGATTCTTTTTCTCTGTTAAGAAAAGTTGTTCCCTTCTTTTCCAGAAATTCTACTCTCAAAGGCAGCTCAGAAATGAGAAGACTTCTAGGAAAGGATTTCAAATGAAGGCAACTCCTGCCCCTGTACGACAAGAGTCAGATAAGAAAGCTTTAATACTAGCACAAAACAGTCTTTGACTGCAAAGGTTTAATTTCTATCTGGCACAGGACCGATAAAACCAATCGTTTCCTCCTCAGATTTTGTTTTCTACTAATTGAATGTCTGTTCTTGTGAAACATGTTAGTGAGTGGCACACAGTGCTGGCTGCAGCCCAGCTCGCCAAGCTCCTGAGTTTATCCATTTGATGAAATACATAATTATGCACATTGTGTGCGTGCAGCCCAAGGTCCCACTGACTTTGACAGCTGATAAGATCGTATTTTAGGACCATCGGCATCTGTTCATAAGTTTTTATTCCTCCCATTCCAATTTCAGTTACGTTATTTGTTGTGGCTGTTTATCTTCGTTGGCCAAGGATTTCAAAGTGGCTTCAGGGATTTAGATACATTTTCTGGTTTATGTCTATATTCTTTACATTTCCTTGAAGAATCCCAGTTACCCAATTTCTAGACCTTTGTTAAGCTCTGTGCCAGCAACCCCTTGTGCTTTTGGCATGACATTTTTACATTTTACTTCTGGATTGGTCAATGGGTGAAACAGATTTAAGGGAGTATTTGAAAAGCATGGGAATAATACATTCTCTGTCTATAAAGCCGCCTGAAAACAAGAATACAGGCTTGACCTGTGGCTGTGGTGACTTAATTTAGACATTAGGAACAATTATTTAGCAATATAGTGACACACAGGACTATATTGCTGTAGGATGCCATGGTGTTCCTGTCTTCAGGTGACTTTTAAGGGCAGGTTAGGTTACACAGTATTTCAAGTCTGGCTATGCCTGCTTTCAGGCTGGCTCTTTGGGATTTTGTGGCTCTGCAGTTTCATACTTCTTGCAGAGAAAACGTCGTTTGGTGGCGAGGCGAGGCGAGGCGATCATTGCCAAGGGCGAGAGAGGAGCAGGGACAGTTTCAGACCAGAGAGGCTGTTGAGGTCAGCTGGCGGTACCTCGCTTCGCTCTCCATACAGAAAGCAAGCTCTCCCTCTTCGCCCGCCTATCGAGGCCATGCTAAAGCTGTTGTTCAGAGGCAGGGAAAAACCCGGCCGCCTGAGGCGGACAGGAAGCTCCGGTTAGAGGCGCTGGCGACTAAACCCAGCCCCCCGCCGGCCCCGGCCGCGGGCGGGCCCCAGCGCCGCCATCACCTCAGCGCAGGCGCGTCCCTGGGGCGACACCTCGCGGCGCCGCGCGCCGCTGCCGGCCGGCCGGCGGGCGGGAAAAGGCTGGCGAGGCCCGTGCCGGCACGGGGCAGGGCCGAGGGAGGGAGTACGCGTGTCGGTGCACGTCAGAACGGCGGCAAACCTCACAGCTGCCCAGTGCAGTGCATGTGTTATGCTGACGTCAGAGGAGATGGAGTTTTTCTTTGGTTTGGGGATTTTTTTTTTTGTTGTTTCCTTCTTGACGCCATTCACCTGCCTGTCAAACCAACATAACCCTGTTTTACAGAGGGAGGCTGGGGAAATGGAAGGGGCCCAGGGCTAGCGTAGAAATCTGTAATGCCAGGGTACAAGAGCAGGCTGGACCCAGGACCTCTAGTGGCAGCAGCAACTCCAGATATAGGGCATTTTCAGATAGACGGTTCTCAGGTCGACTGAGGGAGGTTGCAAAGATGGGGTCTCAATGAGCTAACCACAACGTGCTGTCTTTTCTGCCCCATGCCTTAAGAGGCAGTGTTGGCACATTCACACGCTACAAGGCCAGCCAAAGCAATAGGTAGCACCACAGCGCTTCAGGAGGGATTGCTTTGTTGATCCCAACCTTGAGGCTTTATCTAAATGCTGGGTATGGGCTAATCTCCCACGTATACATATATACATGTCCACTAAAGATGTTACATGCATCTATCCAACAGCAAAAAGTAATCTGCTTATTTCCATACCGTGCTGTCAGGTTAAAAGCATTTTCTTTCATCTCGCACACAGTCAGAAGTCCACAAGCAATCAAACATGAAAGTGGCACTGTTCAGGATAGCTAGAATCCACAAAGACATTTTTCATGCAGGCCAGCTGCAGGGAATACACACCACACTGGGACTTCTAAGTTTCCATTTTGATCACATTGCTCAAACATGAGAATGAGTCACCCACCGTACTGAAAACCATGACCTTTTATTTACACCAAAAAAGGAATGATAAGCCCAGGAGAGGGAAAGAAAACTAGAGAGAAAAAAAAAAAGAACCCGAACCCAAACCCAAATCCAAGCATGTCTTTGCTGTTTGAAACATAGTCAGCTGCTGTTATTCAGATGCGAGCTAAATAAGTTGTTGCTGTGATTGGGATTTTTTTAGTGTATCTGCATGAACTCTAAGGGACTCATGTCAGCAACACTACGGTCCCTGCAGCAGGCGTATGCTGATCACAGTAAAGCAGGGCAAAGCTTTGTGTGTCCATCCATCCAGTTGAGTGCTTTATTTAGAAATAGACTCCATCTTTATTTTAGGGTGATCCTGCCCTTCAGCCGTATGCAGCAAAAAAATCATATTGTGAGGGAACAAAATGGTGTCATGAAAGAGTGCTTACTCTCAAAGTAACCGCTCAGCAAAACATGGAGATGCAAAAGCAAACAAGTCTTTGAGATGTTTAAAAATGGTTAATGGGACAGAATTCTTGAGTCTGTTTTTCCTCATGCTCAGTCTCCCAAAGAAGAACAAAAATACTTCACTAATTTCTAGTATTTTTCACCAATGAAGCACCAGCTGCAAAATTTAATACTGAGTAGATAAAAGTATATAGTGTGGTAGACCCAAATGGGACCTTACAAAGGACATGGATTTGAAGAGAACAGACTTAATGTGCATCAACATTTAAATACAGCAGGCTGGCCTGACTGACAAAACCTAAGTCTTGAAGTAGATTTATTTTATGCGCCTCTCTATATCATACTTGGAGCATCTTTTCAGACAAAGGGGACAAAACCCTTGCAATGATTATTTGTGTAAGCGAAGACGATGAACTGGACAGGCTTGTAATGTGTCCATGAAGTGTTGCCCATCCAGCAGACAAGTTGGATCCATGGGGTGAAGATGAAAAGAACAGGGGTTGCAGGAAACATTTATGAGCAGCCTGCTGAGACAATCATTAGAGCCACTTGCATCCGTCGCATTCTCTGATACATTCAAAGGGTGTTCTCAGAAGGAAATTTGGCCATGCACAAGCGGGCACCTGTATTTTTAAGTGGACAACCCTGTTAAAGAAACATTTTATCTGTTATAGCTTGAGCTCTACCATCTGTTGTCTAGTTTATTTATCACCAGCTACGCTTGCAAAAAAACCTGATGAGGAACTGAAATGATGCAAAAAGCAAATGTCCTTGGGGAAACAGTGTTTTGTATTTCCCACAGGGAGCAAGGACTTCTGTGCTTTAGAAGCTCCTACAACACTAAAAGAACGAGAAATAAATGTTAGAACTGATCAAAACCAAAGAGAATAAAGAAAGCAAGCTGCTTCATAAAGGCTAAGTAATTGAGATCTGTAATGGCAGGCCTACATGTGGAAAACCACCTTTTAAATCCTCATTTAAGGTGCTTCAAATAATTGAGACTTCGTTTAAATAGCCTGCCATTAAAATCTGGTGAGGATCAATGGGAACAGCCTATTAGGGCAGCGTTTTCTGCATTTGAAATGGTTGGTCCTTATGTGCTGTCTATGGCCGATTTCACTTCATTTCGTGTACACTGATTTTTCTGAGAGAGACGCACACATGGCTGATTTAATCTGAAAAAAACCAAACAAACCCTGGATCACTTGCCAGCTATTTCTTTCCCTGTGGAAGAGTGGGGACCCAGGTCTCGCTGGGTTACACCTGGTGCTGGGCACTGGGCGTGGCAAAGTCTCCAGGATGCTGCTGCCCAGCTGACCTCCACTGGAGGGGCAAGTTGCTGTCTTCTCCCCCCATCCCCACAGCCAGTGAGAAGAGGGAGTACAGCTCTTTCAGCGTCTCTTCTTTGTGTCAGCTCCAGCCTTTGCCTCTCACCATCCCCTTCCTACAGATGTGAAATTTGAAAGCCCACCCCCAGGCACAAGATAAAGGTTTCAGACCTTATAACCAGACAAAGGCACAACACTGGGAACTCGCTGAAATGTTGGAAGTTTTCTGTCATTTTAGGAACCATCTGAAGAAACAGCTGTATTAGAACAAAAGCAACAACTTACAACCTTTTGAGGAAAGACAGAAAAGGCGGAAGAGGAGGAGGGGTTGTGCTCTATGTAAAAGAACAATTTGAGGACATGGGCAAGAGGACACGTCAGCTGAGCGCCTTTAGTTCACAGTCAGAGGTGTCACTGTCAAGGGAGTACTCATAGTGGGTGTCTGCTATGGATGACCTGGTAGGAAAAGAGAAACAGATTAAACCTTCTTCAGAAATCTTGAAGACTAACAATGGCAGCCTTGGCTGCAGTGATAAGATCATAGAGTTTAACATCCGAAGGGGTGTGAAGAAGGCAAGTAGCAGAATAAAGCCCCAGAACTTCATAAGAGCAGATTTTATCTTGCTCAGGGAGCTCTTTGGAGGTATCCCAGAAGAGTCTGCCTTGGAACACAAAGGTGTTCAGGAGTATTGGGAGACTTTCAGAGACAACCCTGTCCAAGCACAAGAGGAGTCCATCCATCTAAGCAGGAAAAGGAGCTGACACAGCAAGAAACCAGCCTGGTTAAACAGTGAGCTACTGAGAGTACTGAGATGCAAAAAAAAGGAACATAAGAGAGATGGAAAAGGGAACAGGCTCCCAAAGGAGAATATAGAAATACCGCTCAGGCACGCAGAGATGCAGAGAGGAAGGCTAAAGACCAGCTGGAGCCCAAACTGGCAAGAGATGTCAAAAATAGCAAGAAAGTACTAATATACTGTGTATGTTAGCAGGCAGAAGGACAAGGAAAGGTGGGTCCACTGCTGAGCTGAATTGGCAAGTTAGTTACAAATGACAGAGGGAAACCTGAATATTTTCCTTCATGCCTTCTTTGCCTTGATCTTCATGAGTAAGGTCAGCCTCCCAAGTCTCTTTGGAAGTCATGATGAAGCTAACAATGAACGGCTGACAGTGGAAGAGGGTTGAGGTAGCTGAGGTAGGTGTTGGCTTCTGCTGGTTGCCTTCTCCTTCATGCCTGGAAATAGCTTCCGTGAGGACCTGTTCCATAATTTTTCAAGGGACTCAGGCGAGGCTGACTCATCTGTAATTTCCTAAATCATCTTTTTTGCCCTTTTTGTAGATGGGTGTAATATTTGCCCTTTTCCAGTCAGCTGGGACTTCCCCTGAACTCCATGATCTGTCAAACATGTTAAAGTGTGGCTTTGCAGTTACGCTGTCCAAGCCTCTTGGCAGCCTTGGACGCATTCTGCCAAGTCCCATTGACTTGTATGTGTTCAGCTTGTACAGGCGGTCCCCAACACTTCTGAGCAACTTTGCCCTCCTTGGGAACCTTTCTAAAAGTTTCCTGGGAAATTGAAATCAGGAGCAGTTTTGTGTCTGATCATTTGCATAAATAATGTGTGGAAGTCTGAGACCACCAATAGAAACTTGATGTGACAGACTTGTCAACTTTGATGAAAGTAAAAGCTAGTGCAATGTCCAAGGATCGATCCAGTGGTCAGGCAGGCTAGGAACGAGCTAGAAGGGCTGTGGTAATCCTCAGCCAAAACAAAGAAACTGTAAGCCAGCTAGCCAAAAGAAGAAGAAGAAGAAGAAGGAAAAAAGCAGTGTTAAAACACAGCCGATTGGTCATTCTGGCATACTTGTCTACAGCACCATGGTTCCTTAATGTTACGCTGTCATTGCCTCATTCACAAGCCAATCACAATAACATATTTTTCCCTATGTTCATGCTTATGTACGCCCACATTTTACAAAACCCCCCCACAACAAATGTTTGATAATGCAATGAGAGCACTGGAGGGCCTGACGGCAAGACCAGAGGGCTAGAAAGGCTTCCTTCAGAGATGACACTACCACTTGGTGGCCACAACAGCTTTGACGCCTTGCAGAAGGCAAAACTGGACAACCAGACTTACTGAAGTGAGAGCAATGGGAAATGCAGGTATCTGCTAGTGTCTGTCAAGGGGAGATCCTCATTGGGACTCCCTAGGGTACAAACACTGGACGACAGCAGAAGCCTTTGAAGGTATATGCAAAAAATGCACCGAGGAGTGCAGCCTTGAATGATGGGGAGAATGGGTTTGAAGGCATAACAAAGACTGAAACTAACATAAATTCAGCTCAAGTAAATCATCCCGTACATGGCAAAAGTGGGAAGGAAATACGACAGTACCAAAAAAACCCTACAAGAACAGGAAAAAAGGAAAAGGAGAGAAGAATTTCTCCTGCACCATCCCCTAAGGTAAGGATATCATGTGCAGTCAGCAACACCACTTAAACAGAAGTAGTTCCTCCTCTGGATTTGAGGGGAGGAATGCTGTGTTTTGATTTGCCCCTTACAAAATCTTGCTAACTTGGAATAAGCAATCATACATAAAATAGCACCTTTTACCATGGAGTCAGGTTAGATAAACTGGGATGTTAAGGAGCTGTTCATACATGTTCTGATTTCTGCTTCAACCTTCCTACTCAACAAGGTGATTGATACTGCAGCACAAAGGCAGAGTAAACTCGTATGACAGAGGTCTGGGAGAAATAATTTATTGTATAGCAACAATTCACTCTTCATTCTGGAAATTAGGACAGCACCAGGCAAGAGGAAGAGAGGAGAAACACATTTCATGACAATCTTTCTGTCTGAAATGGGACTTGTTCCCATCAGCACCTGAGATCAAATGCCTCTTGCTTCATCAGTGACTGTGGCTGCCACAAGATTACCAGTATCATTTTTCCAGAGATACCACTGCAACTCAGCCAAAGTGAATGTGAATTGTTGACATTCAGCATCTTGGGGGGGCAGAGGGTGGGAATCCTCACAGGCCAAATGCTGCCAGGCAGGGCTCTGTGGTGCCTACGTCTCCAGGTGCGAGTGCTGCAGAACAGCACCCGGGGCAGGCTGTGGGGAGGTTGCCCTAGCATGTGCCTTTCGGGTCAAAAGTATCCCTGATGGACTGACGAGGGTAACAGCCATTTGGAAGGAGGTTTGGAAAACTAGCTTGTCAGGTTTGGAGTGGTTCAGCATTCCTTGCAAGAAACCTCAGACAGCTTGGTCAAGTACACTTCGATTTTCCAGTGACTATTATTAAGTGACTATTAATATATATTACTTACTCCAGAAATAACTTTTCCACACAAGGAATTTGCAGCCATTTTACCATGTCCAGTACCATGTGCTGGCAGAAGTGAATTCTCCAGTTGTTATAGATGGCTTTTGAGGGTGGTGGTGAGGGGCCATTACTGCCTAATTTGAATGGAGATATCTGATAAAACTATAGCTCTATTAAATACCCAATTAGCATGAAGACATCCTTCAGCAGGGTTCCATTTTATAATACACATAGGGGTGTAGTTGCATAGATACCACCAATACGATAAAAGGAAGGGAACCTGAACGGACAAGTAGAAATTACAACATTTTAGTGACGCTTCTCCCAGGTATGCTGTAAGCCTTGCAGAGTGATTTCCAATCTCTGTGTGAACGCGTAGCAAAATACACAGATTAACACCAGTTATTGTCTATATTGATCTTTAATGCCATATTGTTTCTATGGGGGTAAGAAGGGCTGCTCCAGTGCTGTTGAGCAAAAGACTGCTTCTCATTTTCCCACAGTTACATGCAGAACTACTGCTGCCCTTCCAGGCCTGAAGTGGCTGTGTTTCAAGAACACCCAGTGTATTCACTGTGGATAATGCATGCTGTGACACCTCAGACTGAAACACCTGTAAAAACACATGCTGTGCAGAAGGAGACTTCAGGAACGAGTTGGAATGAGTACCCAGTTCTCAGCAGTAAAGCATTACCACACCAGATCTACAAGAGCTCCTGTTCAACTCCCCATGTGTTTGTGGATGCCCTTGTATGTTATTGCAGCACATACTAGAGAAGGGAAGCACTTTTTGTTAAAACAATTCTACATACAAAAAATGTTACAGAAGCTAACCAGGAATGTTTTTATGCTCACATTTGACTTTTTTTTGTCAAAATGAGCATGGGCATATAATAATGTGTTTGATTCTTTCATTAATTTGTATAAAATATTTACTCAAGTAGGCCTTTAAGATTTTTATTGTCATTAATTATGTGTATTACAATAGCAGCCAGAAGCCTCCAAATTAGTGCCCAATGCATAGGGCCCCATTGTACAAACAGATGTTAAAGAACAGCCCCACCTCCGAACTGACAACAAATAAAATCACAAGGATAAAGTCGTCCCTTTGGGGTCCATGTCTAAACAGCCAGGCAGAGACCCAGGGAACGTGCAGCATGATAATGAGTGTGATATGGCTTCTTCACTTTTGGGTAGACTCTGGAGAAAGAAGAAGAATCGGATCTGTTGGCGCATCGCATTTCCCATAAGGGAGCGGCCACAGTGCTGGGATAATTATGACCCATTTCTTCATGCTTGCGGATGATCCTAGTTTCAGTCCTTGCTCAGTAGGATCCTGTGATTCAGTGAGTGAAAAAATGTGTCCTCACTGAGGACACGTCATAAACTTCCCATTGTCTTCTCTGAAATCAGGATTTTGAGCCTGCTCTCTGGTGGCAGATACAAATCATGGGAAGAAAGAAGCTGCAGAGACAGAAGAAGGAGGAGACAGACCTGCAGACAGGTAGGTTACCTAAAGCCAAACACAAGAATTCAGCCCATCCTGCCCTGTAAGTGGGGCTGGTTGAATGCTTTCCAGGAAAATATGACTCAAAAAGTTACGATGAAGTGGGAAAATATCTGCATGACCTTGCATGAACGTGATGGTGACTCTGTTCCTTGTCCCTATTGCACCAATGCCTAGGGGATACAGAAATAGGCCAGAAGAGGCTAAAAAGAGGTTGTTAAAGGATCCAACAAGAAAGACGACAGAATACCACAGATAAGAGAGAGCTCAGTTACACACCTTCAGAGAAGCAGAGGTAGCTTGGGCCGTCACTGAATGGGACAACTTACCTGCCTGGCTGAGTCTAGGCTAGGGTGGTCTAGTTTTCTGAAGGCCATGCAGAGGTGAAAGGGAGGCTGGTTGTTCATGCACCATATTTGCCAGCCACCCAAGAGAGAGTCTTGCTTGTCTGTGCTGAATTTTATATGCCAGATATATAAATAATGCAGAATTATCCTCCTGAGAGTGAAGGTGGCTAAGCCCATCCTTTTGTTTTATGGATAAGAAGCTCATCATGACACAATGGTCACTTTGTCAGCTTTATAGGTGCTCTTCACCCACAGAGCAGTACTATTGCAAACAGAGCAGCTACATAGTGAACCCCTTGGCTTTAAAAACCTCCCTGGAGAGGACCCCTCCTTACCAGAGATCTTTTCTGTCAGGGCAGATGAGATCACACTAGATAAGAGATCCCTTTGCTGTCTGACAGGAAACACAGCGCTGACCTTGATGAAGGCTCAGACTGAATATAGCCTCCTGCAGCACTCACATGTGCAGGAGAATGTCAGAAAATTACCCCTTGTCAGGAAATCATTAAAAATGTTATCTTTTCCTCTTGGGAGTTCCTTGAGTCTCTCTTCCCTTCACCTCTCTCCCCACAGTGGCTGCTGGAGGAGGCTACAGGATACAGGACCTGAACCAAAGCCAGCTGAGTAGCTGAGAGTCCCTTCTAACTACAACTACTATTATTCTGTAAATCCAACCCTTTGGTCCCATTGCTTATCAGCTCTCAGTGTGAGAGTTGGCTACACTCTGATTTCAGCTCAGACAGGCCAAGCTCTGGAAATAGCTTCATGCTACATAAGTAAAGCTCTGCTTAGTAATGAAAATATCAAAGGGAATGACAAAATTGTTTGGGCAGATGAAAGAACGTGTGTTTGACCCTGACTAAATTCTCCTTCTTTTGGTAATCCCTCCCTCTCCTGTCACTCAGGAAATGTCCACAGCTGGTTACTGTAGACCCTTCCTCCACCTGCTAGCAGCTCTGTGTCTCAAAGTGCAGTGATGTTATTCATGCAGCAGCGTGCCAGGCGCACGTCACCGTCATCTTCAGGGATTTGAATTTCTCTGCTGAGGTGCAATAAGGCAGAGGTAAATCAGGGTCCAAAACTATAAACGCTCTTTGCTCAGGATCAATCTGATATGCTTGTAAGGCATATCAGCTCTGTTTTGTCTGTTGTTGTGCACCTGGGGCAGTGTTACAATTATTCATACCCACAAGTTAATAAGGGACAGACCAGGATCTTGGCTCTGGTGCTGGTTTGAGACTGGAGTGTCTGCTCCCTTGGGGAAATATGGAAAGGGCTGATGCCACCTGCCCAATCCCCATGGGGAGGTGAAGGTTGCCAGCAGCACTAGGCTCAGCGGCCGACGTGGCTGCCACTTCCTTCCACCACCAGAGACATAGAGGAGGCCCAAGACCCAGCAACATGGGTGCAGCTTAGTTACAAAAAGAAAACCCCGAGAGGGAGCTCAGGGGCCCCTTTCAGTGTGGTCCTCCATCATGTCATCCCCTCCCCGGGTGCGCCCCACGTGCCCAGCCAGCAACACTGCTCGCTTCCTCGCAAAGTCCCCAGCCCAAAGGATCTCCTCAACTCTCCTTTGCTGCTTGCTGGGGAGAGGTGCCTGGGAGCGGGGGGCAGGTGGGGAGCCTTCTGCCCCACAAGGGAGAGGAGAGTGTCCTGCCACTGCTTCTGCAATGGGGACAGCACATCCAGCTTCACGCATGCACCTGTCCCCACTGGTAACCTCCTCAGCGGGACCACCACCACCACCCCCCGCACATGTGCCACAAGGGTCCTTTCCAGCTGTAAAATTTCCCTGGAGACACCAGGGGCAGCAACAGTCTCCGAATCTGTCGCGACACCCGGGATTTCAGCAGCCCTGCAGCAGCCCCACACCCTTCTCGTGGGCTGCCCGTCGTCGGCGCCCCAGCCCGCAGCAAGGACTCTCCTCAGTTCAATACTTTCTCCGAGAAGTGTCCCAGCTTCCCCTCCTCCTGCACGGGCTGCGAGGCCTGGCTGTGGCAGGATGGGCCCCGCTCCTGGGCCAGGGGTCTGGTGGTCCACCGCGGCCCCCCACTCCCCGCCGCCGGGCAGGCGCCCTGCAGCTCAGCACACTTCTCCTTGTAGTGCTGGGCATTGCCAGCAAAAGTCTCGCAGCGGCTGAGGTTTTCCTCCTGCACAGGGCTGCCCACGTTCTCCTCGCTCGGCCCTGAGGCTGTTGCCCCCTCCTGGGAGTTTTGGCTAAGGTAGACAACAATGATGTCGCCCTTGAAATTCATTACTTGTCCACTTGAGATAAAGGTGGAGTTACTGTTTCCAGTCACATTTCCTGGGGAAGGAGGGGGTAGAAAAGAAGACACACGTGATTAATATTTTCCCCTCACGAGATGAAAGTTTAGCGCAGCAAACTTAATCCACTGTGGTGGCTTTACTCTTGTTCCATTATTTTTTCCCCATGACTAGAGGATGCTCTTATAATCAATGCCTTCCACTGGACCTTTTCATTATTTCCATTTCTGCCTCCTCAGGACAAAGCCTGTCATCCACAAGGAGCCTGTCTGGAAGGCTTGGAAACATTTTTTCTCAGCTGTGCTCTGGGAAGCAGGAGAGAGCACGATCATCTCATGCTCCTTGTGCGGTCCAATGCACAAGCTGTCTCCAAACTGCCTCTGCCTGCAGTTTGTGAGGACATGGTCATTATTTCTAATTAGGAGAGATTTGTTTTAGAGTCCCAGGCATCGCATTGGGCTATTTTTTCCCCTTTGGTAAACAATCAATCCTACCATGTGGGCTAAGTATCAGGCTTATTGAATAAGTGCTGAAAGACTTAGCATCAGACCATACAGTCACACACTGCCCAAATGACACAGAGCTTATACAATTATCTTCTATTGTCCTGATCCTCCGTGTAGGTACACTCCGGTCCTCACCTAGTGCCCTCATGGATTTACCTGGATATACACTGACTCCACTGAAGAGACAGACTCTACATTATAGCAACCTAACCGAGTTACAGTTTCAGTCAGTCTGCCTGCAGTTAGAGATTTTTCAGCATAAATTCAATCTTTCTGCCATTCAAGGACTGAGTCGACGACTCAAGTGACAGCAGGGCCAGGCTCTGGGAATTAATAAACTTCCCTTAGAGCAGAAAGAAAATAACTGAGAGCAATCTTTCAACAACAGAACTCTTAAAGTTTGAAAATTAAAAAAACCAAAGCAACCAAGTTTAAAAAAAAAAAAAAGAAAAAAAAGTCTTCCTAGCCTATGAACCCTCTTCCTAAGAAATGTTTTTCCTGCTGTGCTTCACTTCATCATTACTTCCGGACTGATCGGACACCTTTTAGACATTTTGTGCCTTTCCTCATTATGTTCCTCAGCACTTGAGATGTTCCCATTTCCATTGCAGCTAAGCATGGCTCAGCCCAGAGAAATGCTGTTTTTCTAGCAGCCACAGGTGATGTTTGCACATCAGCAATGGACACTGGGCTCCAACTGTGCTGAGTTAGGACCTGCGCCTGCTCATAACTGGCCCTGGGTAGCACTTGAGTGTCTCTCTAATAGCCCCCCTCAGGCAATCCTATTTATTTTAGCTAAACCACTGCATGGCAAGCTCTTTGCTTTCTTTCCTAGTGTTGTTGATTAACATGAGGTGTCAATAGGAGTTTTCTCTGCAGGAGATTTTCCCCTGCTGGTTGCTTCCCATGTGTGATTCGATTCGGCTCTTTGCCATCAACACAACTGTTAGGCATAACGGGAGTACAAAAATAACTCTCTGCCTTTATACAAATTGCCCGTCACTTGCAACAGGTACTGTGGAAAAGTTCACCAGTGCTCAGTAGGAGATCAAGAATTTAGAGATCTATGTGACAGTGGGGAGGAAAAAGAAAAGCAGATTAACACATTTATGTTTAGTTGAATGTGGCTAGCAAATCTTCACTGCTTTCTGAAGACATCGTGCTGAAACAGAAGGATATTTGAGACCTAAAAGCACAGAAAGTGGATGCAAAAGGTTCCTGGACTGCACTAAGAGGTGTGCTTTCAACCTGGAAAGTATAAGGGACACCTTCAGAGGAAAAGCGATGGCATTGTTCTCTGCAACGTTTCAGCCTTTTGATCTCTTCAGACTACCTGATTATATTAATTACAATGACAGATTAATTTTTGTGGTAATTATTCACTAAGAACTGGAACAATGCAGGCGATTAATTTTCTCTGAGCCATCTAATGGCCTCTAGGTAGTAAGAACTGTCTGTTGCTGCTGAAGAGGGCTGGTTTGGGATCTGGAAGTGGAAAGCTCTGCAAAACTATTCCTAGTCGTGAGTCACCTAACTCTTCCTGCACTCATGCTGTAGCCCTGCACGTGACTTGAGGTGGTCATGTTCTGAGTGCCTCCAGGCTTGGGGGGTTTGAAAGAGCGCTTCAAAGGTTACCTCCATCTCTGGTGGTGACCCCTGTGAGTGGCACCTGTCCAGATGTTTACTTGTGTCCTCTAGGGTTGTTTCACAGGAGGGACAGAGCTTGCAATTTCTGTTGTTGTTTTGAGTGTTAGGGAACTAAAACCAAACTTCATGGAATTACCCATGGGCTTTTTCTTCCCATTTCTTTCATCCACCCTTTTTTGTAATGCTCTGTCTTAGCATGACGGTGTGCAAAGTCTGGTGGCTTCAGTTGCTTTGAAAAGCTTTACAGAAAGTTATTTTGACTGCACATTTATTCCATCTGGGCGTTTCACAAGGCCCAGCAAAATGACCGGTGCTGTTGCAGCTCCACGTGCAGCCCCAGCGTGGCCGGGTTGCTTCAGTGTGGAAGCTGTGGCTAAGCCCTGTCTCTCCCCTCGTGCAACTAGGTGTTGCCAGCAGGGCACAGCCATTCTGCGGACAGAAAAAAGCCTCTGCCAGCAAGCCACGTTTCCTGCAGATCAACTAACCCACACTCTCCTATTGCCCACAGCTCAGTCAGTACCTGCTGGCAGTCCTGCCTGAAAAAATGGCAAATTAGGAATGCTGTATCTGTGCTCATGTTTCACCAGATGGCACTATAGCATGTGCATACACAAAGGCACAGGCGTAATTAAAATCCCGTATAAAGAATTGTGCTGCAGATCAAAGATGGCACTTTCTAGCTCATCACTTAAATCCAAGCTCTCCTGTTTGCACTATTGTTCCTTAATATTTTCTCTTTCCCTTCTTGTCAGATTTAGAAAGAAAAGCAGTATTCCTGCAGTGGCAAATATGACTTGACTTTCAGTTGTGCCTCAGAGTCACCTTCCAACAACAACAACAACAACAACAACAAAAGCTAATCTCTGTTCTCTTTGCTACAGCTGAATTTTGTACAGGCCAGGCAGTGAAACTGTGTCACGATTTCAGGAAACTGAAGTAGCAGAAAGAGTATCTGCTCTTAGAAAGATGAACGCTATGCACTTTCAGATTCCAACATGGCATGCATGTTGAGAGGGGAAGGGCCTTCAAAAGTGTTGCTTTTGGGCTTTGGCAGACTGACAAGAATGTCTCAGTAAGAAACTTTAAGGCATGACATGGTTTTAAAGAAGGGCAACTGCTTACGACTGCTGTGCGTATTACAGTAATACTTAGATGTCCCAGTCAAAGCTAAGGTCTCATTACGCTTGGCAGTGCATCGACATAAATAAAAATAGAGCATCTGACTTTAAGAGATTATAATCTAAAATGACTAATAACACATGACAGGCAGATTGCAGACTTTTATACTGAAAAAAAGTCTGAGGGAGGAAGGTTTCATCCAGAAAAGACTCATAACTTCCCTTCTGCTGGTTTTGCTTCAGTGATTTTTTTACCCCCTGCTTTCATTTGGCAATTTCAATATATTTACTTAATTAGTCTATTGGTAGTCAATTGGTAAATTGGCGACAGTGTTTCAGAGTTGTTTAGGGGATGGAGCACTTTTGTATGGAGAAACAATGTCTGTATGAAATTATTTTTAGGTGAACGCTTCTATTCTAGCAAATTAAAACAAACAGCTAAAAGCAGAGAATTGAACATAATCTCTTAGAGCCAGTCAGGTTACCGCTCCAGCTGGAGTTTCAATGATTGCCATATAAATGTAACTAAACGTAAATGTGCATGCAGACTGTTGAACGGAAAATCATCTGTCCGAGTGTTACACATCCTTTCTTGACTCAGACTCTAGATCCCTATACTCTCCTCCTCCTAAGTTTTCTCCAATACACACACCTGCTATCACCAAAATACTTCAGTAGCAGAATTGCCTGGCCTTTGCAGTGACAGCCATAAGACGGGTTCTGCATTGCTGGTTAGATCAGGGCAGGACAGCGGTCCCCCACAGTGCTCATCCTATTTGCAGAATTCACTACAAACCAAATGGCCTTGCTATTTCACTTCTGTCTTTCAGATTAGCTTCTGACCCTCTGAATAATACAGAGATAGCACAGAGAATTATTCTATACAACTGTGTACTGGTCAAGCCTAACGGGCTTACCAGATGCTGGAGGGAGGTCTGAAGTGGTGCTGTTTGTCCCTGAAGTGCTTCTGTTTGTGTTTTGGTACTTCATGTTGGTACTGTCCAAAGATGCACCTTCCATACCATGATCATTTGCAGGAGTGCTCTGACCAGCAGAGAGAAAATTCAAGCCACAGGTGCACTGTGCATAGGATCCAGTTTCTGGGCAGGTGGAGGCACTGTCAGCTGCAGCACAATAGGGTTTACTCCACTTTCTGGGAGATTCCCTGTACGAAATGCCACACCTCACACAGATCTTCTCCGAGTCATAGTTAGTTGCAAAACAATCTGTGTCTTTATCGCCTGTTTCCTTCAGGCAACTGTGGGCACGCTGGCAAGATTTCTGAAGAAGATTGTCCGTGGCAGTGTGTGGCCCATCTATGTTGGAAGAAGGGTGGGAGCCTTGAGAGACTGATATGTCCTCTGTGCTCCCAATCCCTGAAAAGTACTGATTTAAGCTGTCGTTCTCCCCTGCCTCCATTGGTTCTGAAAATGATGACACGGTTTTACTGGCAGTCCGACTTAGTAGAGATAAATAATCAGTGGTATTAAGATCCTTATCCATGTATTCATCTTCTGTGGGAATTGGTGGGAAATGGTCATTATCAGTCTCAGTTACCACAGAAAACTCTTGGAGGCTCCCTCCTGCCTCGCAGGGTGCTGTGCCGGGGCTCCCGTTCCTGCAAGGAGCGTGACCGCTGGTGCAGCATGAGTTTCCAGGGGCAGGAGAGCCAGTGGGGCCCAGGAGACACACGCCCTCAGAGGTCTGGGGGACAGCAGCATTTGTGGTGCTCACGGTGACAAATGCATCCCTTGGGGGCTCCTGAAAGAAAGCCAAAAGAAAAACACGTTTAATAAATAGATCAGCAGAAGGTTATTTTCTAGACAAAGAAAGAAACAGGCAGATCTCAGTTCTTCCTCAGTGTGGGGCTGCTGAGGTTGAGCAGCACTGCTACATTTGAGTGTTGAAGTGTAATTCTGTTCTGCTGTGAAACTGTGACCAGTGATGCTGGGCTCAGCATGCGCTCAGAAAAAATTCTGTGGCCTGGAGGGCAACAACATTTAATTTTGGGAGAGGACTATTACTAGTTCTTAAGAAGGCACTTGAGAGTTAATCTATCTAGAAGAGTTCCTGGATTCTGCTGTTCCTTATGGACCATTGATAAGACCTACCTAACTGCCTATAAGGTTTGGAAACCCCACCCATATCATCTGTGTGTCAGAAGGGCTGTTGATCTGTGAAGGCCTTACTGGGAGCAGAATCTTTATTATCAGTAATGACTGAAGAAAGAAACTGGGTTGATTCAGAAGGCCCAACACAGGCTAGAAAAAACCAGAAGTCACACGGGCAAGGCTGCTTTAACCTGGAAAATGTTAGGACAATAAATGCAAAGGCCCATGACGTTATATTGCTAGTGCTTGTCAAAGTAAAGCTATATTTTTGGTTGCAGCTCCACAAAAAAGGGTTGGGAAATACTTCAAGGGTTCCCTTCAGTTCAGGCAAGTCATGCTGTAATGATGGGTATTTGGGAACTGCTACCTTTAATTTCTAGCATCTGTTCAGATCTTCCAGGAGAGAGTGTAAATGCTCCCAGCCACTAATTGCTGTTGATTCACTCCTGTGTCCCAGAGGATCTGAGCAGCTGCCAATGCAGGAGCTTGCATGAACACTTAAGGGACAGAAGAGGAACTGCCTGCTCAAAAAGGTGGTGTGGTTGTTGTTTTTTTTTTGCAGTGGAATTTGTCTTTCAATAGCTAAGCTACACAGAGCTCCTAGACGGTGGTGGGAAGAGCATGTACCTGGGACACCTGAGTCCACGTCCATGGTGTGAAGCAGGCAGTGCACATGAACTTGAACCTGTGCCCCCATCTAAGTGTTTCAAGCATGCGATCTGGGGCTGTTCCAGAGCAAAACCTCTTGGAAGGCCTTACTTTTTTCACAGCCAAATGGACAAGAGGGATTTCTGTGAGCTCTAGAAATAAGGGTATCACTGCCAATTTCTACATCTGATGGCTCTATGCTTAATGCCTTGCATGTCTGACATCCTTGGCGTTGCCCCAAATCCAGGTTTCTCCCCTATGAGGACTCTGGTATGTAAAAAGGTGCAAACTCAACTAAGTTGTTCCTGCCCTTAGGATTTAGAAAGGCCCTCTCCTAGGCAGTCTCAGGTGTTCAGCAACCAGTGGGCTCTTGCTTAACTTTCTCTTCATAAATATTTAATCACCACAGAGACTTTTACCACCGTTAAAATTGGCTGAAACCAGAGAGCAGGTTCAGAAGCTATTTGAGAATGGTGATTTCATACTCCTCACATTTAGAGAAAACCAGACTGAAAAAGCCAAAGCTGCAAGCACTTTTTGAAGAAGTCAAAACTTCCTTTCTAGCCAAACATTAACATGGAGTCTGCTTCAGGAGGGGTGTCAGGAATGCCATGAGGAAAACATAAAACAGAGAGAAAATGTTAGCATCTTTGGCTTTACCTTTGTTCCTTTTATTTGGCTGCACACTTCGTTAGCCCAATTCTGTAGATCTGCTGTAGGAAAAACAAAAAGATTAGCTGTAATGTATAGCAGGCACTGAAGTTAACCACAGACCTAAACACACACAGTTGTTCACAATCCACAATATGATATTAAATGAAAACCAGCAAGACTGTTTTTACTGACTTTTCAAGTGTCCCAGCGTTGGTCTAGCTGAGGATTCATTGTAACTGGAACAGGGATATATTTCTGTGGAACAAATGTTTCCAAGCTCTTAAAATAGACCACGGTTAAACCGTGTTCCACATCAAATGGGGTTTCTTTCCTGGTCATATGTCACACCAAGCTATGACTGGCCCGATACCGACCCACTTGCAGCCATACAGTCTATTTCAAGAGAAGTCACATGGATGGCCCAAAGACCATTCTCAGACAGAAGTGAGGAGCCTGGAGAGAAGAGGGTAAGCCACTGAAACCACGGGATGGCAGGCTCGAATACAGCCTATTCCACTTCATCAGGCTGTACTTAATGGGGAAATTCACTTAATCAGAGTTATCTTCCAAGGAAAAGCTTTAACTCCAACAATGCTCTGTGGTAAAGATGGCCACTTAATAGAGTTAGCAATTCTTGTTTTCTGTTTATACTTTCAGGAGATTTTGTAGGGCTCAGCTCTCACGTACATTTGAAGCTTGTGTTGATTTTATATGTCTGAAGACAGATCAGCTATGTACCACTGCCATTTCCCAGCAATGACTCTGCCCCTCTCATGTTAAGTCTGTACATTTACCATCAGTCCCCAAGCAGGCAGAGCTTCTTCCTGAGCCTCCAGGTCTCAGGAGCTCTGGTTAGCAGGATTTACCGTGCAAAGGCAACGAAGGACTGTCACTACAGAGCAGCAGGGCAACAGAAGTGCCAAATAAAGAGCATTCCCCCCCTAACCTGCTTTGCATCGTAAATATTTGCTTTGCAAGGAGAGTCACCATTTCCTCCAGCCCATCCCAGGAATTCCAGATTTAGCACAACCCATGTTTAGTGTGGCAGAGGCAGCTTATTTCTAAAACACAGGCTGAAATATACTTTACAAAAGAGGGTTACTGTCCTCCCTTCCACTGCTCCCAAAACATTTCATGAATTACTAGGGCTTGGGAAAGGAGGTGATGGAAAAACTACACTTTCTAAGTGTAGGGGGGGAAAATAAAAAATTAACAGAACAATATGGGTATGTCCTAACTCCTAGCTAGGGAGATCCAGGGCTTAGCACAGAGTTAGGTAACTGTTGAAGGTATTTCCATTGTATTCATAATATATTCAGTGGCCCTCTGTTATGCAGTATGCTTTTGCTAGAATTTTTCTGGTTTTCTACTTTTACTGTTTATTCTATTTCCTTGTAGTATTTCTTCCATACCTTATCAGGACTTCAGCCTTCAGCTAAAATCATTGCCTCTGTCATGTTTTCAAATACACATCAGGCCTCTGTCTTGAAATTCATATTTTACCCTGTCCAGATGCAGGTTTCAGGGATGGAGAGAAAGTGTGGGGAAGGAGACAGAGGTGGTGAAAGCCCCTGCCTCCCCTCGGCCAAGGGGCCTGATGTGCCATGTGGTGCAGAGCAGCTGTGCTGCTATAAAAGCTCCCAGCACCAGCCCTCCTTCATCCATGCAGTGGTGGCATCTGCCCTGAGGGCAGTCACCTCACAGTCAGGGCTGCAGGCAGATACCAAGCAATATGCATTATGCACAAGTGTAATACGCTCTCTGCCTAGAGGAAAGAAATTTGAAGCATGGCTTTGCAGTAGTTAAAGTATATCCGTATGGACAGATATAGGGATAGCATAGAACTTCCAAAATAGCTCCTGAGTTTCTTAACCTGGCAGTTACCCACGAAATCAGAGTGCACATAGCGCCATGCAGTTGTCACGTTCATGAATATCGTTATTTATCACGTACCTGTTAGCTTTTTTCCCTTATTCTTGTAGTATACAATGAAGATGACAATGCCAATTAGTGCCACAAAAAACAAGAGGACAATCAAAACGTATAAGATCCTGTTGGTTCCTGCAGGATTTAAAAAAAGATGGTGCCATCAACATGCAGCTTTTACTCAGCAGTATGACAATCCTTGCTCATTTTACCTGCTTTTCCACAGGAGAGGGCTTTTTTCTCTTCCTTCCTATTTCATTTTCAGTTTCTATAATAAGGACAACAGCTCTAGCACTCATGCAGTTCTGTGACAAGCAGCCTTACTGAAGGTACCTGGTCCCAAACCACCTCCATAAAAACCAGAGTCTTGGTGTCTCAGAGAGGCGTGATCCTGTCATGCTTCTGTGAAAGTCCCCTCGCAAGCTACCAGCAGCCCATGGGCTGTGCTTGCTCTGGCTCAGGGGACAGGAGACTCACCTCACATGGAGGCCATAAGCTTCAGCTGGCAAAATTCCTCCTTTATCTCAGGTTATGAAGGATCACTGCATGCCAGACAAGCAGCCTACCTGGTACCATATCCACACTGGAGAGGGAAATGGGCAGTGGGCAAGAAGGGAGAGATACATTCGGCTGTGACTGTATGCACTGCTATAAAGGAAGCATGGAGGGAAGCTGCGCTGCCAGGCTTAAAATAATCTTTAAAGGTGGGATTTTCCAAGAGCCCTCTCTTGGTCCACAGCTGCTCCCCCTAGAATCACTCACAATGGGAATGGAGCTAAGCCAGCCAAACACATCCCTTCTCCTCCCTGGTACTTTCTAACAGATAATCTGTATGAGGAAACATACCATCTTCTGATGGCTCTGGTGTCTTCTGTTCTGCACAAACTGCATCTGACTTGTCAGTCCCAGGCACTATTTCTGCCATTCCTAGAGCTGTACAGCTGAAAAAGAAGGGCAAAGAGGCTAGGTTCTCAGAGGGAGCTTCTTATGGCTCCTACACTTATGCAGAATAGTACTTGCTGTTGTAACATACAACATTTGTCCTGCATTTCTCCACCCTTAAGAAACTCCGATACCTCCTTTACTTTCAGCTGTGCTAACTCAGCAGTTGTTACTGTTCTCTCTTGGTCCCCCCACCAAGGAGAATTGAAGCTGTAGTGTGAGAATGCCTTTATCGCTGCACAGCCAACAGAGATGCTCTGTGCACTCTGCAGACAGCCTGAAACACCCCACTGAAAAATGCTTTCACCCAGGGATCCCTCCCTTGTGGCTGGCATAGTTCTTTAGCAAGATACAGGGACTTACTTGGTCCAGGTTTTACACTTATCGGTGGAAGAAGCGACCTTTGAGAAGTAGCCTCTGGGACATGGCGTACACATTGTGTCCTTGTCTTGTTGCACTGTGCATAGTAAAGGAAGAAAAACTTCATAGCTGAGCTTCTGTGAGTTCCTTTCAGGTAAGGGGAAGGTGACTATGCTCCCCACACTCCCGCTCCGCTCCCCATTAGAACAACAATGACAGTCATATGCAAGCAGAAAAAAGTATGCTAGTCTCACCTGAGCACTTATCTACGAGACCAAAATGAGAAGTGACTGGGAGTCATTTGCAGTTATTGTAAAATAACACACAGCTATTATATCCTTCCCCTTCTATTAACTTCCTCGTGTCAATGTTACGCCACAGACAGCAATGCTAACTGGTTTTGTCACTTCTATGAAGCCACAGTAAACAAAATGCTGTATCAGGGCTGGAGAAAAAACAGCACCACCGTGCTCCAGGCCCACACAGCATTTCATCCTCCATTACTGTATTATGTACTGCTTTTCTGGGCTTCTTTGTGCTTGGCACAGCTGTTCCCAGTGTTCATTACAACTCTGAACTTGACTGTTTCTATTTTCTACCTATAAAACAACTGCATTTTGTTTTCAATCAGACTTAGAACTAAATTAAAAGTCTGTAATAAATCTTTGCATTACAAGTAATCTAAAACAAAGAATACTTGCGCTACCTGAAAGGTGTTAATCACTTTTAACTTGCTTATAATGTTATAAAATGGCAAAGTCATTGGACAAAAAATTATTTCGAATCCGACCTCAGCAAGAGTCCCCATTGGACGACTACTCCAAATACCAGAGCAATGCATGTCCTAGTGACTCACAGTCAGACACCTCAGTGAACGTTAGAAATGCACTGAACACCTTGCGACTATTGCCATGTCCACGTGGTATCTTGCAAAAGTCACTTGATACAAGATCCTATTTAAACTACAGAAGCAAAAGCCTCCAAAATGCAAATAGTCCAGGAGGGTTATATGCAGTAGTAACGATAACTCAGATATGCATCTCCTGTTGACAGTCATCTGAGAGTCTAATGTATCCTCTCTAATGTCACAACCCACACAGTGCTGGCCTCATCCTGTAGGCCTGAGCTGGACATTTCACTTAGTGTGTCCCCTTTCTGTATCTTACCAGGATGCTCAGCACCAAATCCCGGAGCACATATGGTATTTCGCTGACAGCAGTCACAGTCTTCGTTCCAGTGGTAGCCCATCGTACAAGCACACTGCCGCTGGAACGTGCTGTTCCCTGGGTTCACTTCTCTCAAAGCTTTCCCTAAAAGAGAAAGCAGAAGGGAGTAAAAATCTCTCTGATAATAAGCCTCAAGTTTTTGAGCCTCCTATTCTACCTGTTTGCTTTGCTTGAATGCCAGATGCAAAGCCATTCATGTTAGAGGAAATGTTATCTTTCAAGAAGCATGGGAGGCCTTTGATCAGCGTGGGGCTCCTCACTGCACTCCTGAACAACACTTTTCCTCGTAGCTGCCTTAGAAAATAAACAGAGCTTTTGCAAGGGTGAAACAAATGTGTTAGGGGAAGTGAATGCACAGTATGGTGGGCAAAAGGACAACCTTTAAGATCCAGCTCACAGGAGTGAATGGCCCCAGTGATGGTAATCATTAGCAGCATGGAGACTATGGTGGCAGTGCTCAGCACAGCGCAGTCTCTGCCATCTGAGGACCTCCGTCTCTGCCAGGTGCTTCTGCAAGCCCAGCCTCCTGTGTTGGGTACCTGAACAAACCAACTTCCCTAGATCCACTTTCCCATCTTTGCGCTACACTAATTTGGATTTTAAAGTTCTTCAGTATGACAAGCTCACCTTGATCACATATTTTATGTAGTAAACATTTATCTTCTTCATTCCAGACATCCATATACTCGTTTGGGCCACACGGCTGGCACACACTGTCAGAAGTACCGGTGCATCTAGCAGACATATACTTCCCTGTGAATGAGAGAAGGACATGTAGGTCATTTGCAAGTTGCATATGAGCTGTCTAAGGAACTTAGGGAAAAATAACAGCTTGGGCTAAGGCTGCTGTACTGTCGTGGACAATCGTTTCTTCCTGCCACCTTTTCAGTTCCTCAGTCTGGCCCTATTTAGTGTGGCAATGAAACATCCGTGAAGCTTATGGGCTGGGAGCAGACCTGTCTACCTGCATGAGAATGAAGCTGCTTTCTGTCTCCCACAGTGGTTAAGTGCTATCCCAACATAACAGCTGCTATGGCTTTTGCTGAGGTCAGCAGGACCACTCCTGCACTAGAAGGACTAGCCGTAAACTAGTAAACCTGAAATCATGCACCTGTAACAGCATGCGCCAGTGGATTAGGGGAGTCACAACACCAAGCTGCCTTGCTGACCCACAGAGCTGTTTCTAATGTGCTTTCCAGTTATGAAGCTGGTACAGCCCAGTGCTCACATACCTGGCTCACACTTTGTGCAGCACCGTCCAGAGTATTCATAGTGTTGTTCACTTTCACACGGCGGGGTGATTTGTAGTGACAACTGGAGCAGAGAAGGAGGGAGAGGACATGAGAACCAATATACCTGGAGAGCTTCAGACCTACCTAGTCAGTGCTGGCAGAGAGGAGGAAAACTTTTCTTCCGTACAGCATTCTGGATAGCTAAGCTGTAAAAATTACTCAACATTTATGACTTCAAAGGGGCTTTGTAGACACGCTAAGAATATGTACTTGATGCTGTACACACAGGGACTTGTAATGCAGCCAGGTGATAAACAAATAACACAAGCTTGCAATTTGTCATGAACTTTTGGCCTGCTATATAACCTTTTCTTACAGTACTCTATTATGTGAAATCTATGCCTTTAAAACAATTGTAAAGAAAAAGAATTGGCATAGAAATACTTCTGTAGTATCTTCCACAGACATGACCTCAGACCAAGACCTGGGCAACTGACAGTTTTAATGTATAGCCTTAAGCAAACAAGTAAGGTGAACAATTTATATTCCTGAAAAAGAAGAAGTTCCCAGCTTCCCACTGGGATACACGATACTCCAAGCTAGCCCCAGAAAATACAGGACTTCAATTTTGCAGCTTTTTATGGCTCCAACTGTCTCCTGCAGAGATGGTCTCATGGAACTGAGGCAGCCATCCAGACAGGTGATACAATTAAGCCAACAGCTTTTAGTTCCTCAAAAAAAAAAAAGAAACAAAACAAAACCAACACAAACCATCACCGCCCCCCACAAACCACCTGAAACTGTTACATGAGAGGGCATCTCCAAAGCAGGTAGCAGTGCTGCCTCTAGCTCTTATGGGCCTTCACACTCCCTCCCTGCTCTCAGCTGCCTGTGCACACAGAGGCTCTGCCTGCAGCCCAGCACACGCGGCTCCCTTGGCCGGTCTTTGGGGCATGGCTTGTGTTGGCGATCCTGGCCAGCCAAGCACCGTGCTCAGCCCCTTGCTCACCCTGCTTTGGCTGCCCAGGAGTCTCCTGGCAGTGGTCCTCCAGGCAAACTCAACACTTTATGGCCAGTTGTTGATTTTGCAATAGATAAGATGATTCAAAATCTGGCTCGTAGCAAGCAATTAATTCTTCATTCTTGGATGCAGTTGGTAAAATCTCATCTACTTGGAGGAAGCTGCAATAAAGCTTCTGCTGCTGGTTAAAGGGACCTTTTGTCATCTAATAGCGTATGACAGCCCTGTGCCTACAGGTACTGTTTTCTATTCTTCTACCTAATGTTCTTGCCTTGTTTCCTCCAAGTCTTTACTTCTCCTCCTTCATCCTTTTCTAGTTTCAGCAATAGCAATCTATTTAAACAAAATTATTTTCTCTAAACACCTTGTCCTCTTCTAATGCTGGGAAGGGTCTTGTAACTTAAAGACAACCAAAACTGTTGAATTTTTTCTTTAAAACACCACCTTCTGGCTTGTAGTTTGAGCCATGGGTTGGTGCATAACTTGTCTTTATCAAAACTGCACTAGCTATGTCTGGAACAGAGTAAGTACCTCAAGACAGGTACTTTTTGCAGGTTATGAACACCTTATAGCCATTTTGTTATCATGACAGCAATCCCAGGTCAAATTTAGAGTCCAGTCTTCCAAGAAATTTTCTGTTGTTTCATTGTTTTCCTGTCTCTTTCTTTGCGCTCATTAGCAGTTCCTTTCTTGTGATTAGATTATACTTTTTTTTGGAACAGAGATTGCGTTTTGTCTTTGTGCAGCACCTCCCAGGAGAGGCACAGGGTAACGATCAGTGCTGGCAAGGCGAGAGGCAATCTAGGAAAGGGAAAGTGGGGCCAGCCTGGCAGCTGAACAGTAACACCACTCAGAGGAAACGCTGAAAACACTCCTGTAATTGAAGGAGCTCATTTTCTGTAAATGCACTTCAGGCAGCATCTGCTAAAGCACTGAGCTGGCCAGCACGAGGGTGAGGCAGCATTGCAGGACCAAGCAGCAGAGAGAAGGTCTTGAGCAACTGATTCCCTATTCCCAGCCATCTGAAAAGGCAACAAAAGTGATGAGACCAGCAACAGGCCCAGTCACTTGCTTTTTGTAAGAGAATGTCCTCTTCTTCCTCGTTTGCCCCAGTTTGATAGTTCCTCTTTATAAGAAAAAACTAAAAAAATTACTGAAGTGTCAAGCAAGGGCAAAGTCATCCTTTTTACGGAAGGATATGCAAATCTGCTAACATGCATTCAGCTAAAGGGTCTGGAATAATTTTTGAGAATCACAACTCAGCCTGAGGAGAAGCAGCAATCCCCTGGTGCTGAGGCTATGGAAGCAGGCTAATTGCTTGGCTACCTTTTTGAAATCATTTCATACCTCCCTGCTTTACCGTATAAAGAGGGCTGTACTTACAGTGTACTCACAGCTGCAGCTACATAAATCTACCTTATGTCAATAAGTAGTCTCTTCTACGACCGTGTCCCTTCCCCTTTTCACACAATTCAATGCATTCACAGAGCTGTAATACTCTCTCCTTTGATTTATGCTCAACGACATGAAGACAAGGCTCTTGGCATCCATGTGCTAATCCCGATGTAAGCCCAGCCTCCTCGCAAAGGCAAGGGATTTCAGCCTGGTATGGACTGACTGGACCTGCTGAGCATGAAAGCTGGGGGGAGAGGACAGGAAGGGAAACAAAAGCAACCTGGGGTTTTCTTAGGGTGGGAGATGATCCAGTGAACTTGGGCCCTTTTGCTAACACAGCCCTGTTGAAGTCAGATTATCCCTCATTTAACCCTCTGCCAGCAGAGCACGCGTGTCTCATCGGCAGCTTCCCTCGGGGGCTGAGAAGTACTCGTGCTGCTGGCAGCACAATGACCTGACATGTCACCATCACCAGCGCATTCCCACCACAGTGTCCTTCTGAGACGGGGAAGTGCGATTCATTTAGCAGATGAGGAACTCGCACCCAGGGGCCGGCTGGCTTTACAGAGGTGACAGGAAACCAGACCAAGTCTCCAAGTTTGCCCTGTAGCCCCTGGAACATCCTTCCTCTCATCGGGTGCTGGCCTGTGGGTCAGAGTGATCTGGATATCACTGAACTCTTAGCTAGAGAGAGAAGGGGCCTCAATGAATGCAAAGGTATCAGCCTCCTCTGAAGCGATTAAATAAGACAAAAAACCAGCCTGGTCATGCCTTTAATGGTCCCACTACTGGTGAAGCTGTTCATTAAATACGACCACCATGTGTAAATGAGTGCTTCAAAGAGCTCTGGGTATCCCGTGTAAATTTAATTTATCACTTAAAAAGCGTGTGAAACACACAAGCTTGCACCAGTTCCTAAAAAACCATTCAGCTTTCCCACTTGATTAACATTACCTCAGTACAAATATATCTGACGGGGGAGAATCCAGGGGGAAAAAAGTCAAACCTCCTCTGGGCTTGGTGGATCCAGTTCAGCAAAGCACGCCAACACCTGCTTGCCTTTAAGCACATGAGTAGCACCACTGACTTCTTTGGAAAGACAGGCATGCTCGGGTCAAGGTTAGCAGGAGGACTGTGTATTGGTGTTGAGCTGCAGGCAGCCTTTTCAGCTTCTTTCCCCCCCCCCCCCCCTCCATTTGTTTAAAAGGACACTAAGCAAGAGTGTGCTTGTAGGGTTGGAGAGCTTCGATGACTCAGAGCTACAAAGCAGCACTGTGTTACTCAGACCTTGAAAAAACACGCACACAGGTGCTTCTGAAGGGGGAACCAGCAGCATTCAGATTCCTGTCCTCAGGCTTAAGGAAATATTTATTCTTGGTGCCGTTGAGCAATCAGATGGCAGCAGAAGCTGTGTGTCATGGATGCTAAAATTACTTTCTCGCTCAGATGAATATTCAGACAGACATTTCAGAGCAGATAGAGTTGCATGGGCCTCTTTCCTTTCAAAGAAAAAATCTGGAAGAACAAGCTCGGGGGTTTCCGCAGACTTTTTCCCATGTCACTTCTGAACAAGAACCTGAGGCCTCAATGGGAATTGCTTATTAGCGATAATCTTAGTTTTGCAAAAATTGAAATGTAAAGGGACATGTCAAGGGGTAACTACCTTAAGACGACACCTTCTTGCTCAGTGTAGTTGTTTCTGGAGAGTATTCAAGTCATCTGTCATCATTTCACTGAGCAAAGCGCATTTTTTTTTCTCCATTTAGTATTGCAGACCCAAAGTACCTACGGGACAGCCAACTATGGTGTGCCCTGCCTTGCACACCACTTGTTCTTTACACTTCAGAGCCTAAGTTTATTCAAACCACTTGCTTTTGAGGTCCCTAGCCTTGCCTGCTGTAGAACTAGAACATTTCTGTGGAATTTGGCCTTTATTTGCCTGAGTGTTTGGGCTATTGGCTGAACATTGACCAACATTTCCTGATCGGAAGGAGCCCTTGCAAGCACAGCACCCTGGTATCCAGCTAGCACGGCCTCTGCAGTCGTCTGCTGCTTTTTCTCCTTCAAATGTGAGCCACTCCCTCTCCTCTCACAGGTATCAATTGTGTCCCCACAGCCCTCTAGCTTCCTACCTGGTTTGGGTCAGCAGTACTGTTAAGCGAAAACCAGATTTCTTCTGCTCATTGCCAGTTTCAGAGGCTTCCCTAAAAAATGATTTAAGAATAAAAATAGAATCTGGGTCGCGATGGGCACTGCTCCGTGGCCTGTGCTCCCAGGCACTCTATTGGGGCACATAATAGTAACGCACACAATGAATGACTCTGGCAATTTTTACAGCTGTGAGTTTATAAAGGGAAAGAGGAGTCTTATGTTAAAGGCTTAATCATAATCGCATGGATGCTGAATGCAACAGTTCCTTTGTAGCCAGTCTTCACTATTGATAAAAATTCGATCAAAGCAGCGCACAAGTCACAGCTGTGCAATTCCAGATATTCACTTGAAGGTTTGTAATTCATCACAAAAGTCTCAGATTGTGAATGAAATGCTTTTGGTGATGTCAACTTTCCAGTGACCAGTAAACCACATCACAGAACTACCACCACGTGGTAAAATATAGCCGGGAAATGGCAACAGCTAAAAACTAAATATTATTTCACTCTTAAAAATAGGTCCTCAGAACCCTGCTAGAGCCTGGGTACCTAAAGGGGCCAGAAAGAACACGGGGGATAAAACTGATAATAAAGAGATTAAGAGACAACTGTAACTAGCAGCCAGGGAGCAGCCAAACAGCAGTAAAAGTCCCATCCTGACTATTCCCCTTGCCCCTCTGTTTTAGCGCGCAGCAAAAAGCAAACACCTGAGCAACTGGTGCTGCTCTGCCAATGGGAAGGAGCATTCACCAATCTCAAACCCACCAGAGTTATTTCTAGCCGGCAGACTATGTGAAGGAGAAGTGCCGCACTGACCGCTCTCGCAGCGGGGCGGTAGGGGTAAGGCAGACAGGAACCTCAGGTATATCAGATGGAAGATGACAGAGGTGATAGATGGCAGGGCTGAAACAGCTACTGGCTGAACATGTGAATCAGCCAGCTTTCCTCTGCGGGCTGAAAACTTGCCATCACCTGCACAGCGTTCATAATTCAGAGACAAAGGCATCTTCTCGCAACAACCAAAAGGGTAGACCTAACATTTCCATCGACTGGGCGGTCGGGTGTACCTGCACGTTGCCTGCTTGGTCTGCACTTCACTGCAAAACGTACTGCTTTAACCTACGTGTCCTCACTGCCACAGTAATTCAAAGATTAATAGCTACTAGGTAGAATATTCTAAAGATGAATCAGAGAGACCCAAAAGCCAACAAAACCAAAATATTTAACAAAAAGGTTTGACAGCAAGACCGCAGTTCGTAACAAGCAGAAATAAAAACTGAAGTATAATGATGTTACCAAAGCTAATACCTTGGTGTGCTTGTGAGAAGGCCTGCAAGGGCAAATCTCTTCTACATTAAGCAGGTGCAATAGTATCCTTCCACAGGAAAGCTTAGCAGTCTCACTGCTCCAGGTACAGTCTCAATGACTCGCCATGAGTAACTCTACACCCATTCATGCTTAATTAAAATAATAATAATAAAAGGGCACTAAAGACAAAATCATTTATGGGGAGCACGCTCCTCTTCCATTTTAGTTCAGCCGATTATTTTTCCATGCTTCGTCAACTGAAGGTGAGTCTTAATGAAGAAATGACCAGGAGAGATTTCTTGGGCTGGGCTATTTCTGGACTCCAGAGGTCAATGGGGACTTTCTATGCTTAAAAAAATCTGTAGATTTATGTACCTTTCCTGCCATCATGCCCCCAGAGTGGAGCATAATGTATTAATCTCTTACGGTGTGAGGGCGAGATGCTGCAATCCTAGCTGAGTTGCCAGGGAGAACAAGAAAGCTTGTCGAGAAGAGAGGAAGCCTGCTTTCACCACCTGACACCCTGCTTTGGTTTCCTTCTCCTGGATTTTAGCATCCCACGTGGAACAAATGCTGAATATTCTGCAGGCAGAAATACAAAGGGTAGCGGCAGGGTTGTAGCCCTTACTTTGGATGATGGCCCTGTAGAGCGGATGCATGTGACACCCACAGACCGTTCTGCCTTGGTGTGAGCTATAGTAAGAATTGCATGCTCAGATCTGCACCTTCTTAATCATGAAGGAATTGCTGCCTTTAGTAAAGGGCTCAGGTCTGGGCTGAGAATTGGTTCATTTACTCTTTAGGTGTCACCCCAAGGAAGCAGCTCGGCCGAGGACCGTGGCCAGTCAAGTCGGTGGAAATATTCCTCCCTGATTTGAACAGGCTTTGGCTCGTTTCCATAAGCGGCCTGTTTTACTACATGTGGTATTGCAGGGAAGAATTTTTTTTCCTGTGAGAGCAGATTCAAAGAATCATCTTGTGGCTCTTGCTACTGAACAATGAAAAGTTACTGAAGAACATGATGTTCATAAGGCAAAACTATTTGCTGTGGCAAAATAACATGCTCAAAATAGATACCCTTGTGTGCTACATAAGCAATTTTTAGGACTTTATATGAACCTAGTAGCACATTTTTCCCTATCTGTATTCCAGATTAATGGGTTGTCTAACACAATTTCACAGTATTTTTTTTCCACATAAGATTTTTTTTTCCTTTCCCTCCACTTTGACCACTGACTAAATATATTCTGCACCCATCTGCAGTCACAAATGTTGTTCTTTGTCATTCCTGAACAGATCCTATATACTATTTTTTTCTTTTGGAGTAGCCACAAAGTGGTGAGGGTGAATGACCTCATTTTTTTTCCCCCCCCCCTTCTTGGCTAATTGGCTCTTGCAGGGTGGATTAAACCGGCCAGCTTGGCTTTTTTACCGAACACAGCCTTTCCTGGTCTCTTTTATCTAGATTTTAAGAGGGGAGCAGCCAGTGGGTTGAGGCAGCTCTAGGTCTCAGCTCTCTGCCTGCCTCCTGCGCTGCCATCCTCCACTGCAGCCCCCACCCCTCCGTCAGGGACACCACCGGGAAGAGGCAAGGAGCCAACAAGAACACATTTGGACAAATGGCATGGGAAACGTGCTTCCACCGTGGGGACGCTGGCGGGGTCATGGGCAGAAGAGGACCCGGGGAATAAGGGTGAGGGTTGAATGCTGCAGCCTGCATGATGGCAGCTGGCTGGGGGGACATACTCGCTCCCTTCCTGGGCCCACACAGGCAGACCTCCCTGTGATTTCAGTGGGAAACGGATGGGGATCTATCCTGCGGTGATTAATGACTCTGGCTTTGTTTGCAGCCACGGCATCCTAAGCGCTGTACAAACACCAAAGAAAGCCAAGCCCTCAGCGGGAGAACTCACACCCTGAAAAGGCAAACAAAAGAGGTAGCCGAGGGAAGCACTGCAATGAGCAGCTGAGGTGCCTGCATAGGTATAGGACAAAACCAGGATGTCCTGGAGCACCAGGTGTAAGTCAGTATTGCTCCTCTGCTGCGGTGCCGAGCCCTTGGCAAGGTGCTGCGTCACAAATACGACTGCATTTTGTGGTGATACACAAAAACAAAAAAAAAAAAAATCAGGAAACTTGCATTTCCCCAGAGCTGAAGCGTCACACCAAACCCTGCCGCGGAGCAGACACAACCCTGGGTGCCAGCGCAGCCTGCAGAGCAGGACTCTTCTGCAGCCTGCCCGGCAACTCAGCCATTGCTGCTAGTGGAGATACAAGAAGTCTTCTACTACATGAACTTTGGACCATTTTCAAAGAAGAGTAAGAGATAAAAAGGGACAAGTTCTTGCAGGCAGGCTATTGTGTTGTACAGACTGAGGCCTACCCAAGTCCATAGTGCAACTTGGTTAAACAGCACTTAATTTTTATATTGCATTTATAACACACAAATATTTCCTTTTGTGTTTTCTATCAGTAATAACAAACCATTCTCAGAGCAGCTGCTTCTCCATGCAGGCCACGCCAACCAATGCGCACTTAAACCAGAGGGTGAGCAGCTGCAGCAGAAGCCAGCGCTGCCTGACAAGTTGAATTTCCAATGAAAGGAAGGGGCAGCCTACGCAAGAAGCACAGTTGCAGCTGAGGACGTGGTGAACCAGCCATCTCCATTTCCCACTTGCCCCCACTGCCTGCCTCTAGTAAGCTAAACCAGCATCTGTAGCAACTGCCCCCTCCAAGCGTCCAGCAGCCTTTGCACTGCAGAGCAGCCCCTTGCAGCGCG
The DNA here is from genome assembly GCF_963921805.1 of Phalacrocorax carbo. Classification (NCBI taxonomy): domain Eukaryota; kingdom Metazoa; phylum Chordata; class Aves; order Suliformes; family Phalacrocoracidae; genus Phalacrocorax; species Phalacrocorax carbo. Next base: position 91,238,786 of record NC_087514.1, on the reverse strand, counting down.
GGGCGTGGGATGGAAGGAGGTCTGGACTCCGCAGTCACAGCACATGGTGGTAGGAACCCTCCTGGCTCTGGTCACCACTAACGCCTCCTGGAGACCCGGCCATGCGGAGAGGAAGCTGGTGGGGAGGAGCAGCAGGACAGCCTTGTGACAGGGGTTACCTTTTTGTTGTATCTGCACGTGCACCTAGTGCAGCAGGGTCTTCCGCTGCTTGAACCCCAAGGGACAGACGGATAAGCATAGCAAAGTGTCCCAAATACGATTCCCCTAAACAGCGTTAAGGTATAAATGACAGAGGGCACCACTTTTTTTCCTGTGGTGTAGTTATACACGCGTCCCTTTTACTCTCTGCATTGGTTCTTGCAGAGCAATCAAATTACGTCCCACTTTTCTGAGCTTGAGGGTGCTTGGGATGACAGCAACAGGCAAGAGGACAGATCCTTATGGCCACAGTTAATCTTTCTGCTTGGCCTGCATTTTTTTTTTCTTCTGGCACAGTGTGAAGGAAGCTCTGTGCCATAAATCTCGTTGGTCAGTACCCTTGAGATGGCTGATAAGCTTTTGAGTTCTACTGACTTGTGAAATGTGGTGAAGGTTTGTTTTGGTCCCGTTTGTGGGACAGAAGAAATTACATCAGGAAGATGATGCTTAGCATGAAAAGAGAAGCAGCAGAGGTTTCTTAAATTGTGGATTGGTTCAGTTCTATATGCATTATATTCCTTTTATATGAGGTGCTATAAGATTTTTCACATGTTCTGGGGGGGGGGGGAAACTGCAAAGCAATGAAAACTTTCCAGTTTTCCTTGCAGGAACCATTCCTGCAAGGGCATTTTGACAAGTGAACTAGTTGAATTACAGTAACTTTGAAATGCATGCTGTTAACAACAGAATAAATCCAGGAGTTTAAATTAGATATTTTGGAAGTTTTGCTCTACTGAGTGATTCCTTTGGCCCTGTTAAGAACAGGAATACTGGACCAGGAAAGACCATGATATAACACAGCATGGACATTTTTGTGCTCTTTTTCCCCCTCTCATCATAAAGACTGTGTATTTTAGGAAGTTGGAAGATAATCTATATTTAGGCCAAAATTCTTCTATATTACAAAGGATTCCAGACACTTGCAGTGAGCAAACTTTCCCCATAAAGTAAATATTACGGAGTAGTGGAAGAACCCATCCCATTGCCACAAAAGGGAAGAAGAGTCCTTGGTGTTAAACCAGGCAACTGGTTTATTGAATATTTGCAAATGCACAGTCTCACAGGCTTTAACTCCCATCTGATAGAAACATTTGCGCTCTTCACCAGTGTTAAGCAAGGAAAGGGATGTGACTATTCTGTGCAAAGAAGCTGAGCAGATCATGCCTCAGAAAGCAAAATACCATGTCCCCTGACAGGCGCACACAACAAATCACTTGGAAAGATCATCTTGCGGCTGAAGCACAAGACAAGGACTGATCTCTGCTCCCAGCAGTTCTGCTCCACGCTCGATGTGTGACCTAGAGCAAGTCACGAATTCTCTGTTCCTGTTTCCTTTTTGGTAAAAATGGTGTCGATGATAATGTCTATTCTCAGCAGAATGATGAGTACTCATTAGCTTACATTTCCAAGTGTTTCACATTCTTTGCAGGAAATACATTGCAAATATCACTGCCCTACCACTACACCACTGTATTATTGACTCTAAACTAACACAAGCGCATCAGACAAACTTCAGGCCTACCACACTTATTCTCACAATTTGTTCCATCAGAAAAAAGCACTCTTGCAAGAAACCACTGTTCAAATTAGTCAAGCAAAGGAGAACCTGAAAGGCTGGCTGGGAGCAGCATCTCTCCAGGCTTGCCTTGCTTTCACGTTCTTGACTTGCAGGTGCTGCTCACGGTTGCAGACGGGATATTAGATTAACTGGCTTTTTGACAAAGTGCGGCTTCTCCTGTGTAAGCTTACACTACAGCTTTTTTGGAACCCCCTACTATTTTTTACTGCTACTTGTCCAAGGCATTGGCTATGGAAAATTGCACCCTCTGCAACCGCTTACAGACTCAGAATTAAGCATGCGTTGAAAGTGGAAAGACTTTACACATCAGCCCCAAATAAATACAAGTTCCCTGTTTTGCATCCTCTGAAAGGCTCTGAATTGAGAGGGGAGAAATAATGAGGAGCTCCTCCTGGCTCCTACATCAGAGTACCTGAAACACACTGGGAGCTATAGCATGGAAACATGAATTTCCAAGGTTTGGTCAAGAGTTGAGCAGGTCCCAGGCAATGAGGAGATTCCAAAGGGAACGACTGCCCCAAACCCAGACAGCTCCGGGAAGAAGCAAATATGTCATGGTTAGTGACCCAGAGCAAAGGTACAAAGAACATCACGCTGCACTGATCAGAGTCCTGAACACCGGGGCAGGAAAAAAAAAAGAAGACAGATACAGAGGATACTGAGGAACGGGACAAACCACCTGAAAGCTATGATGTAAAAATCACTTTTGAAATATGCAGGCTTATTCAGATACATATGGAGGACACCTGGAAAGCAGCAGTTTAAGAGAAGCCTAAGAAGTGAGGGTGGACAGAACAAAACACATGTTTTAGAGGGGAAGAGCGGCCTGTGTGGTTTTAGGCAACATATTTAGGACCAGGGATCCAGAGGAAAGGCTCTCAGGACTATGCGGTCAGACATTAAATTGTAAGCTGTAGACAGCAGAGGGTTTTGTTTTTTGTTGTTGTTTTTTTTATTATTCTTTTTTTGTCTTGAAGCTGCACCTTGCTCTCAGGGAACCCAGGGGTAATCACCCAGTTGTAGCACTACGTTGCTTCAAATGACACAACTAATCAAGAATAATGAGAGACACAGAAATTCTAGAAGTTCAAATGAAAGAAATACAAATGGTAGCAAGGCTGCCAAACATTGATTAATGGAGGAAATAAAGCGGCTGTATAACATGGGATTTGCAAACAGCCTGCCAGTCTGGAAGGGTCTAAATAAGCTGAAGGGAGAGGAATCATTTTTAAGCTGTATAATTAGAAAAAGCAAAGCAAGATTCTGCAAATTTAAACCACTGGAGGAAACCCAACGTACACCATTCACAAGGCTCAGCAAGAGCTGACTGTAGAAAATGGTCTTTCTGAAAACAGGGGAAGACCAGCAATGATCCCAACTGTAAAACACGCTGACCATTAGCCACCTGGCATCGCACGAAGCTGCAAAAAGAACACGCTCTTTTTGCAAACGACCACAGAGCCAAACCTCGCTCAGATCTTTCCCCTTGAAAGGAAAGGGCTGCCCTTTTGGGGCAGCTGACCTGGGATGGGAGTTTGGTTCCCGGCTCTGTCGTGAGCGGCACATGAACCTCCAAGCCAGTCACGTAGCCGGTCTGGCCTCAGACTTCCACCTGTGGACCTGGGGCCGCCCAGGGGTTGCCTACATTTGGGGTGGCAGGGTGGTCAGAGCACAAGGGGGACTGCACCCCTCCGGGGGAGGCCGAAAAGCTGTAGCTGGGCTGTGAAAACCATACGCACTCACCCCACGTCCGAGGGACAAGCGTGCTCACGCTCTCTTAAATAAATCTGTTCGGTAGGGTGGAGTCTGCCTTATTTTTACTCTACATGCAAATTATATCCCTCAACAACTTTGCTGCAAATATTTTCTGGTTTCTCACACCCTGCCCTGGGCAGGAGCAGGCTGTTTTCCCTGCAGATCCTCTGGTTTCCTTTGGAGCTTTGGGTTTGGGCACTTTTGATTTTAAAGAAGCAAGAGAAGCTTGTGAGACAGGGCGAGCTGCAGGGAAAAAACAAAACCAAAACCCAACCAACCAGAGGGGAAAAAAAAGGCAGGCGAAGCTGTTCTGCTAAACCTCGCTCTGCGAGTGCCGGCAGTGCAAGATACCGCAGGCTCCAACTTCACCACCTCCTCTAAGCAACAGGCGACGAAACAAACCTCCCCCGGTGAGATGCGACACTCGCCTTCCCCCTCCTCTGGCTCAGCCCTGGCAGCACAATCTTACCTGTTTGCCAGCTGCAGCGAGGCAAAGAAGGAACCAGCAGCCTGACGGGACGGGCATGTCTGGGTGTCCGTCTCTGCCTCCTCCTGTGGCTCCTTTTCCTGCCACCGAAGAGAAACTAGATCCTTCCAGCCAAGCCCCCGTGCCCCGGCAGCAGAGCGAGGCACATTTGAGCTAGCTACTTCTCTTTCTTCCTTTCCTTCCTCTCAGCTACACAAGGGGAGAAGAGAGAAGAAGAAGAGGAGAAAAAAAAAAAAAAAAAAAAAGCGCCTGGCTGTAGTTCCCACAGCATTTCCTCAGACTTGACATGCAGGGTTTTTTTTCCCCCCCTCTTCTTGTCCCTCCCTTTCCTTTCTCCACCCCCTTTTACAAGAAGTTTAGTCACCATGCCCACATCCCTCCTCCTGCTGATGGGGACTGCTTTCCCGGTCCTTCTCAGCAGGGCCATCCATCCACCTGCCTCCCACCCTCTGCACCCTCCCTTCCCAGCCCTTCTCTTACCTGGCGCCTTCCCTCGCCGTGCATCTGCCCCCTGATCGCCTTCTCCTCCTCGCTGCTTCTGGATATTGCCTTATGCTGTCAGAGGACATCTTAGGCCTTGGCCATGCCTCAGAAGGCCCCCCACCTCGCTCTCTTGTCCGCCCTGGCATAGCTGCCCTCCTGGCAACACCTGCCCCTGGCACTGGCTAAAGCCTCCTGTCCCATCCCATTCCCTGTCCCGTCCCTGCTCCCATGAAACAGCCCTATGCGTGCCAGCCTCTGCGTTTTGGTGCAGCTCAAGGCACCCCCAAGTACTTTGCTTTGGCTGATGGCAGGAGCTGGCAGGTGGGATTGCTGCCGGGGGAAGGAAAAGTGGAAGATGTGCTTCAGAAGCTCTCCTAAAACACGCCGCGCCGTGCATGGGGTCAGTCCCTGGCACTTGACTTGGGACAGTGAGTGCAAAGCGGCCTCCCGCTCCCCCAAAACACAGGCATGGCCCACACCGCCAACCCAGCAGCAACCGCCTTGCCCGGCAAAAGAGCGCTGCAGCTGGTGGCACGCTGTCCAAATGCGGGCAGCGCCAATTGGCAGTGCCGGTTTACGGGGTCTGAGGATGTGGCAGAGCCGACCGTGTCGTTACAACACCTTCCCTGCCTCCCCGTGCTCACAGGCCGCTGTGAAATAAGCCGGGAGCATGCTTCTGACTTGAGCAAATAAGGAAGTTGTTCTTTCACTTGTGTATTTAGATTTAACCCTTGATCAGGAAAAAAAAAAGTTACTTCTAAGTTGCTCTACGTTTGCAAATAAATAAATTCAAACAAAAAATGAAGGGGGGAGATATATATATATATAAAAAAATAAAAATACTTTACATGTGCTGCTGTGGTCTGATTTCTGTTCTGAGGAGCGATCCTTGGAGCCAGGGAGCATGCAGGAAAGAAACAGTTGCCAGGTTTCTCTCTTGCAGCTAGTGTGGAGAGCCTGCCTGCATGGCAAAACAAAGCTACGACCTTCACTTCATCTCTGCATAATTTCCAGAGGCCATAAAGCCAGACCTTTTTAATCTTTCTAAAGTTCCTTTCAACACTTAATACCCTCAATGTCCTCAGCAAGCGCTGGGTCCTGCCCGATCTGTGCTCAAGCAGGTCTTGACACCCATGTTCCCCTGCCCGCTCTTCGACATGGTGTGGCTGTTTGGGCACTGGTAGCAACTACATGGGTTTGATGCTCTGCAACGGCATATGGGGCAAAACAACCCTGCACATTGTGCCTGGCTTAGGGCCCGTGGCTGGTCCTGCTGCCCATTCATACCTCAAGAAGAGCTAGGGCAAGGGACATACTGATGGGTTTTTGCAAGCCATAGAGCTTGAAATTACAGCGTCAGAGCCCTGTTGACCTGTCAGAGGCGTCAGGGTCTTACCACACTTGGGCTGGAGAGGCTACAGCTCTAGTACTGAACAGAAATTGAGTTGGGGTGAGGGGTGGGAGGGATGGCTGCAGCACCCAGCTTGCCCAGTAGGCAACACGTGCAAAGCTGACTTCACTGGGGGCTTTGCAAGGTAAGGCATGAGGCGCGGGTAACGTACGTGCCCGGTTGCTGGCAGCGGTGCTATTCCTATTCCCCGTCAGTCCCAGAGGGAGCCTGGTAAAGCGGCAGGGCCGCACCGGGTGGAGATCCTTCTGCCAGAGCCACGTCCACCACCAAAAACTTGCAGCCCTATGCCAGCCGGGGTGTTTTAAAATGTTTGTATTTAATGTACAAGGAAATGTTTCTTTTTAAACAGAACAGTCTGTTAAGTCTCTTCCCCTTTTCACATTTAGCACAATACCAAGCCTATAGGCTGTGTTTATTTACCAGCTGCTCATTCTAACCACAGATTTACAGGAGCAAGCTCACTGTCCTGAGCAGTTAGACATGTTATCGGCTCGCTCTGGAGGTGTTGAGTAAAGGCTTTGAAGGCAAAGTTGAGTAAAGCCAAGCTCTGTTCAGCTCAGAGGAGCTCCAGATAATTCAGTATTGCACGTTAGCACGATTACTTTTGTGTTCTCACCCCTGATCCTGCCTGAAGTATTTCTTGTTCAGGCTGAAGTTTCTCATTTTCTACCACTATGTGAAAACAGCCTCTTTTTGAAAGCTCAGACATTTTCCTCCGAGTTAAATTTGATGTTTCTGAGCCAGAACCCGCAGAAGCCACTACTGGGTGCTTTATAGTCTTAATTATGTATTGCAGTAGATCGTTAGAAACTGAAATGTGAATGCTCGAAAATATGAACTAGGGAATGTATAGGAGAAAGTGCTGTCAATGCTCTCACGTTTATCGCATATATCATTCTATGCAGCACAAATAAAAACTAAAAATTTACACCACGAGTGGTTTCTCATCCTGTTCTCATATAGATTTTTTTTCTATTGTAGAACACTAGTTTTTCAGCTACCTTTGCAAAGCACCTATTTTGAATAAAACCAAAATGCTCAAAATCTGAACATTTCAAACATACGGTGGCGTTCAGGTGCCTCCTGTTTCTGTTCACCACTGTGACATGCGGGCCTAAACTGGCCTGGCCTTCGGGACGCTCTTTCTAAAGAGAGATGGAAAATCATGTGCAGTGTTAGAGGTGAGACAGAATCAAAACAGTCCCCTGGTTAATATCAGGATCGCTTCCTTGGTGAAGCCTGCTGTGGAAAACAAACCATGAGCACGGCTGACTGCTTAGCAGGGCTGCTGTCAGTACAAACTTACCTCCTTCCTCAAGAGAGAAAAGTGGAAATTACATACTACATAATATAAGAACTACAGCGTTCAATGTAACACTCAAGTCTTGTAATTGAAAATGAAACCTCTTCAGCGTCAGTGTAAAAATGCCTCTTTTCCAGGAGCCTGGATAAACAGTGAATTTGACTCCGGTCTTTCCAAAACTTCCAACCCAAAAAGCAAAGATAAGGGACAGTTTGGTGGATACACCAGTTGCCTGGGCAACTGAACAGTGCCTGTAGGCTCAAGTTCATGTCCCTGGCTATTCCTTCGCTTTATCCGTGCTGCTGAACGCCCCTGCCCCTTACCTGCACAAAGGCCCCAGCCCCTCATGATGTTGTTTCCCCAGGAAGAAGAACGAGGAGGCTGCATGTTAAAACCTGGGTCTTTGAAACAATGCAAAAGAAACCCGTGCAGAGAAGCAAAACTGTCTCCAGCTGCCTCAGCAGCCACCACAGGGAGAGGGCCCTACTGTATGATCCAATATGTGGAGCTTTCTACACTGGGCTAAAGAGAAAATAAAATAGAAAAATATCTGCACCCTTTTAGCTCGGGGGCTCCGATTTCATTTGAGGTGTCTAGTTATTAAAATAAATCCATTAAAAATAAAAAGCTATTACCAAAAAGGAAAAAAATCATACAAAAAAACATGCCATCAACATGGAACTGTGTTCTTCCTGTGAAATGCAAGTTTCCATAGCAGACTATTGCCCAATCTCCTTGAGATTTCCGAACGCACACGTTTTTGCATGACAGAGCAACTATAATGAAGCTTCTTAGTCACACTGCTACGGTTTACACAACGCACCTTTTACAATCCCACAAAAACGTACCGGTGCTGAATGCCTGTCAAAAACCTGAAGTTTGCAGCATTCAGCAGAAAAAAAGCTCACAACCAGCTGCCCCTAACATGTTGGATATTTGAAGTACGTGCAGGCACACACTGAACTGAGAGGCTATCGCCAACCACTGTAGCAATAACAATTCCTACATACTTCTGGAAGGAAATACAAAGGCGTGGTGAATTTTTAACTTGGAATATTTGTTCATGCTTACAAGAGATACCACCTGATGAACTCCAGGGCTTAAGTCACATATTCATCCTTAGGAGAAAAGCAATACTGGCACGAACTGGGGAGCTTGCGCTGCCCAGGATACACCTCAAGCTCTGTCCTGCCCGGAGATGAGTCTTCCAAGCTGGCAAACACCCACCAACCTCTCAGGAGGAGGACTGAGACCGTAACTCCTTTGAAACACTGTGCAACACCCCATTACTAGTTCCTCAGAGCCCCACTGTCATTTTACTTAACAGCACACTTAACGATCTTGAACTGCTTTGAAAGCTTACCAGAATGCTGAGAGGACTCATACATACTTAGATCAACAGTGTGCATTCACCCCTCAGCAGAGGATCAAATCTAAATTAAAACTTATTGCCTATTAAACACGACAGCTGCTTCTTCCCCCATCTCCTTGCAGCATATTTAAGGGGAAGGTGTAACACGCCTGGCGGAACGACACACAAGATCCGGCTAGGCACACGCTTTGCTACAGCTGCTGTAACTTCAGCAGGACTCCACCGTACTGCCTTCACCTCAGCTGCAACTGAAGCTGAAGAGGTTTCTCAGGTTTTGGGGAATGGGAAAAATCTCCATTAAAAGGACAGCAGCACAAGACCACAATCACAGTGATTTGGGGAACGGCAATATTCAAACACACTGCAAACAGCCCGGTTTGCATGCACACTGTATTTAAATGGTAGAATTAAAAAGTGGAATAGAAAACTTGGAGATTAAGGTACAGACCAGCCTGAAATACAGCGAACAAGGGACACGGTGAGGAGCACATGCAATATCAGTGCTGGGAAAGGAACCAGACAGACCACCGTCAAAGTCTTGGCCCTCTATGCCAACTTGTGAGTCAACTTTTCAAGTCACTGACTTCTACTGTAGAACTGCTCACGCTCGAAGTTTCTAGGAACTAGAAATCTTCAGTCTAAGAAAGCCTTTCACTATACTGGAAGTATGATGGAAGTTCAAGCTTAGCATGTACTGCAGATGCCTCCAAAGATACAGGCCATTTACCACGGACTTGCCTGTTACAAACTCTACAATCAGAACCATCTTTTCTTACAGCTTACCTACAAGCATGAAACCTGAGCAGCATTAAACCTAAAGGCAGAACACTTTAGAAACAGCTTCTCTGGAAAATGATTACTCATTCATGGTTACTCATCGAGATTAGTTAACACATGATTTATGAGCATACAATCCTAACAACATCCAGGGCCTGATTAGCCTACTTATTCAACAACAGCACTCCTCCATGCCTTCGTTATCCAATGTTATGGTCTAAAACAAATCAGCTACATACTTGAATGTGTTTTCTAGCAATGTTAGCCAAATGCACTCAGTAAACCACCAAACCAGTTTCCTTGAAGTCTTGCAAGCCTGTACTTCATCAGCATTTACATCTGATGCAAGAAATCCTGTGATTCTGCCCAGGATCAATGCCATGCCCATCAGCTTGCTGTATCAGCATATTAACGACTTTCTCCTCCATTAAGCTTTTCTGGTACTTCATGGTTTACTTAAGCATCAACATCACTAAGTTTCACATGGGAAACATCTTAAAATATTCTGAGTGCGTGATACCTACCTTTAGAAACTGCACTAAAACATAGAGCCATTCCTGGAACAGAAAAATGCCATTAGCACTACCACAGCAAAGAAAACAAATATTCCACACTACTTCTTTTTCTGCACCATTTTGATTAATCTTTTCCATATGTAGCAATGAATTCCCACAATATATTACAAAAACTCCTTCTTCTTCACAAGAGATTTTTCATGGATAGTTTTTCTTTCCATCTTAACATTTTAATTCACAAACATCAGCTTCCTCAGTTTCTCTAGCCCTGAATCCATTCAAACACTGCTTTTAGTTCTCCTAATCAGAAAATACTTTTACGTGCAGCAATAGCAGCATGTGTTCTCTTCTTGGTGTGAAAGAGGAGTGGGAAGAGACTGACAGAAGAATGTGCAGCTTTTCTTAAGGAGCTCCCTGTATTCACCTTGATTAGAAGACAGGAAGAGTAATTTGCCTCATTTCTAGTTTTAGAAAACAGTCTCTTGCAGAACAAAAGATACACATAATACCAGTCAGCCTTATGTTTAATCTATAGAAAACATATTTAGATCATGAACACTCATTCAGGCAGCCATGTACCTTCAGCCCACTGATCATCTTTCCTTAAGAGCACAAGAGTCAATCCTTTAAATAAAAAGATACTGAGTGTCTGAAATTTCACTAGGGGCAGCACGAGACCTTCAACCTATCCCCTATCTAAAACCAACAAGCTGTGGAAGCTCAGGCACAGCTAATAAAGCCAACATTTTTGCTCTTTACAGAATCCTTATTTATGCAAAGTCATAAGCAATTGAAGATAACCCTTTCGGGATGAATTGTTTTCCATACTAGATATCCAACTGTCTTCTTTTAACGCAGCATTTTCTCCCAAATGGTTCCCTTCACAAGTTAGTTTACAATATCCTGGGAATTCTTTTCTTTAAAGAGTTCTCTCTTTTCATCCCCAAACCTGAATGCTACAGTGCCATAGCCAGGAAGAAAAAGAAGGAAAAAACCCACCCCAAACATTCCCAAAACCCACACAGAACAACTTCTTGTAACCTTCTTGAAAAATCTGTATCTGGTAAACTAATAAAACATCTTTTAAAACTCCTGTAACCAACATATACTAACAGACTGGAAATTTAGGGGGCAAAACAACTGAAGACAACCTGCATAAGGCATGTTGCCTACAGAGAATTTTTTTCACCTGGGTAGTTACCGTGCTGGTCTTCCTGGGATTCTCACTCAAATTCCTCCTGGGATCAACTGGTACGAAGGACAATGCTGACTAGCAAAAGCTAAACTTCACAAGGGGTTGGAGAGACTGGATGTAGCTGGGCAAAGATGCTACATTTATACTAACGAACTGAAGAGCCTCATCCCACAGTCATCCACAGTTAAATTGCTGTCACAGGTTCTTGGCTTGTGCCGACTAGCAGGTTTCCAAACACTGGCTGAAGTTCAGCGTGGGCTAGGAGCCGCTCTCACAGGCAGCTGCCCTGCTTTGGAAAGTAGAAGTTTAACTATAAAGAAGTCATTTTGGTGTCATGACTACAGAGCTACCTCTGGCACTGCAACTACCTGAACAGTGAGGCACAGAGGAGGAGGAGACCCTGCATGAAAACGCCACAAGGCTAAAGGCCTGAGTAAAACAGGCACGCAGAGATAGGAAATTTAGCAAGTTCAGTCTACCATCTGCCATGTAAAAAAAAGTTAAGTCTAAAAAACTTCTGTGCATTAGACCTCTCTCCTGTAACAGCTGTTTTTATGCAATAATTTATTTTTTTTAAGACGACGACTAGAAGTAACAAGACAAGGCAGGTATACAAAACTCTTTATTGACAACAGAACAATAGAGAGGAACGTCACCACTTCCCATTCCTCAGGAATGTCTCTGTTTCACAGTCAGTCTGCTAAGAGTATACTTCCATGGTAACAAGCAATACGAAGGCATGGAGCTGTCTGTAATCTCAAGAAAAATGTTTCATCAGTGCAGTGTAAAGGGACCGACAGTGTGGAGGTGTGCAGCAGGCCCTGTCACAACACAAACATGTCAGGCAACTGTATATGCAGAGCCAACAGGCACAGACACGAAGCAGTTAGAAGCCTCAAATTACATCCATTATTTCCATCTAAGGGCAATACCTGCAGTGCTACTCCATCAATATTCTGTTTCAGAAGCAAATACTTTCTTCCCTCACTCCTTTTGCTCCCCCTGTCCTCAAAGAGGTTAATACTTCCAACTGAATGGTACTGTATCAGAGAATGCCTGAGCTTTTATGTTTTGCTGCCTCATACCAGTTCATGCATGCACTTGAGTTTACTTTCAGAAGCTTACATTGACAGAAAGGAAAGAAACCTCCAAAACCCACTGCATAAGAATAGAAGGATTTAGTTGTTAGTGCTTCCTTGCTAACAAAAATATTTGGTAGCTGTTGAAGATGCCCCTTGTAATGCCATTTTTATAAAGTATGTATGCAGTCTACTTAACATTTTAAAGAAACTGCATGTCAAACTCCCATAACATAATTTCAAATACTCTGAAATTAAATGTGAACTGAGATTCAATCTAAACAACAAAATACTAGCTTAGCTTTCACAGTACACAAAACTGCACACTGAGTGCAAGATGAAAGCACGCTTCCTCCTGCATAAGTTTCCTCTGCCTGCAGAACTGTTCTGGGACCCCTGTGTAGTAGTTTATATATTTATTAACATTTATTAATTTATCATGTTTTTACTTTACTTAGTGGATGTGCCTCTGGATGTGTAGACTGGTTGTTAAAGTGCTTTAAAATAAAAAAAAACCCTCAACAAAAGAAAACATCCCTCAAAATAACCACGACAGATGTGAGAATTTTATCTGAAGGACTTTGTACAGCATTTACAATGTCAGCATAAAGCGTCTGAAACATGAGCATTCCCTGCAGACTGATGCAGTGCAAGCAGTCTCGTACATTAGATACTGCAATTCCTCTGGATTCAAGATGCACAATACTTAGAAAAACAACCCTAGAAGCACAGACAAATGCTGGTGGCTCTTCCTCTTCTTCTTAGAAACATAATAAAAAATCTGCATTACTCTTTCATAATTTAAATACATAAGTAATCTCCACTTTTATTACTTCATGACAATGACTTCAAATTTACATTATTTTAAGTACCATCGTAATAGCTCCATGTATAATACAGATATTTGCTGATATCCTGTCAGAAAATAAAAAAAAAAACAAAACCCTTCCACTATATAAAAAAAAGTGATGCTGGAAAGACAAGAACACAGAACAGGGACTTGGTACAGACTATGATTTCAGTTTTATATCAACCACAGTTAACCCAAAATTAACAGATACACAGCGATATTCAAAAGCAGTGCAAATATCTTTGGAGGTTAGAATAAAATTATACTACAAGAACATAAGACAGAAGAAATTAAAAGGCAAGTACTTCAAGTACAGGAACCAGTCTCTGTGAGGTCCATCTTAGTGTTAGCTGGGAGTTCCTTTTCCCATCTTACTTCTTCCTCTGAAACACATTGGCCAACATTGCACCTGATGTAGTCAGCTGGCCCATTTTGTTCAAAAACTTGGTCTTTGTATCTTCACTCACAAGGCTCGCTGCAATCGACATTGAGCTAGGAAAGTAAAAAATTTAGTGACGTGAGACTACAAAGAAAAAAGAACACTGTGGTGTTATTTGATAAGCAACTGAGTTGCCTTTGCATTTTAGATGTTTCAAGATCACAAAAGACCAGTCCGCCAAGAACTGAAAAACCATCACCACCAAGCCCAAATACACACTGTTACATGAATTACCATGTTCTCACAGTCCTACTGAAAAGTTGTAAATTATTTTTGTGCACACGAGTTTTTACTACGTTCAGAAGTCACCACACGAGCATTTGTTAGCTTTTTGGCAATTGCTGTAGTGAACAGATCGGCTTTACCTTCTCACTGGAAATGTCAATCCTCCTTTATTTAAGACAAGAACAACAGTACTGGTTCAGACCAAGGATCTATCTATCTAGCCCAAGTATCCTGCCTCCAATAGTGACCATTAGCAGACACATAGGGAAGAGTAAAAACAAGGGAAGTACCAAATGGTGACCTATCTCCTTCATTTCCAACTCCCTTATTTTCCAAATATTTCCACCTGAGCAGAGTTTAGAATTGGTGTGGACTGTCAATCTAGTAAGTCCCAATGAATCTTCATTCTGTATTACTTGTTCAGCTTTCCTTTGTAAATTTCTTGTAAACCCCACACTGGGGCACCGAGTCCTAATAGGTCTAGCCCTCGCTGGGTGAAGAGCTTTCTCCTTCTGGTTGCTGTGTATGACTCCTACTACCTTTGCTTTGAGCATTCCTACTTTGTATGTACTAAAGACGACAATGGAAAGTCCACAGTTTTCCCACAAACTGGACTAGAAGGAGCAACCCAATCAGTGCTGAACCTACAAGATGCTACAACTTCAAACACTTGTTAACAAATTATCTCAATGCGGCAAAATTAACGGATTATTTTTATTTACCACATATCCGTGAGCTCAACTTCAGATATATGTAACTGTTTAGCATAGTAGGAGTAATCTGTCTCAAGACAGAGTGCAACAATGCAAATGTGTGATAGAGGCATATTAATAAATATTCCATACTTCCTATATTTGTAGTTAAAATGGCAAACATTTTTCAGCATCGGACAGGGCCAATTTTACAAAACATTACCAGTGAAATTCTCCCTTGTGAGCTCAGTGGGGCTCTGTGTTTGAAAATTATACCTAAAATCACAAGATCTGTCTTACTGGTACAGGCCAGCTTCTAGGAACTGACTTTTCAGTCTACAAGGTTATAAAAAATTCTGTTTGTTAAGACACTTTTGCATCAAGGCAGTCAAGTTAAAGTTAACTCCAAATTGCTTCAATGGGATTGGAATTACTTCTTCAAAGGTAGAAGGGATGCATTCAGTATTTTTTCCTATTTCATACCACAAAGGTGCCTAATGAATTCTGGTTCTTTTTAAACAGAGTACTAGAAAAAACAAAAGGGATGCTTCTCACTAAAGCTGTACTGTGGATTTACAGATAGCTTAATTGTATCGTAACTATATCCCCCTCAAATGTATCCCCCACCCCTTCTACTTTTTAAGCTGAAGTGACTCCGTCTCCTGCATTTCTGCAGTGCCTAATGGACCTAGATACTTGAAAGGGCTTTAGGCATGCCTCACGTAGCATACCTAAGAGTATGACAAAACATACTCTTACACGTTTTTTCAGTAAATCTCCTATGGAATAGGCTACTCAAATCAACTGTCTCATTTTAAATCTTATTATTAGTTGGTTTTCTCTGAAAGCTCTGTAAAGTTCCGCATTAATATTTAGTGTTTAAGCATTATTTTATTTGAAGTATGATGCCTGAATTTTGAGTAAAGTTTAAGATTTTCAAAATTGTTCTCAGGCTATCTCTCTTTTTAAGATGATCCCTGAGGTCCCTTCCAACCTGTGATTCTGTGATCTGATTAAAATTGACATTTTAAAAATAATAATCGTTTTAGTCTCTTTAGAAGCCAACAATGAAGATATATAGCTGTTCTGAAATTATTTATAAACTTCAAGTGAAATATTTCTTTCAGGCACAATCACGGAGCCAGACATATTTTGGCTTGATTAAACATCTATAGTCAACTAGGGAGTCGTATATTTTCAGTTGATAAAATTTAGCAGGTAAGTTACTACTACTGTAAGATGGATTTCTTATGCAATTTCCCTTGATTTCATGATAAAACAAGGGCATATAAATTACGTAAATAACAATTTATATTTGCTATCAGCTGGTTAACAACAAGAAACTCTTCCAGCCTATGGCATATCTTAGAGTTGTGTATAACTAGGGAAAAGGATTTGGGAAATATAGTACATTCCAAGCATTAGCAACAATAAGAAAATTGCTCCCTTCAGAAAAGAAAGCTTAGCGACTGCTGACAAGCCTGTAGTTTTAAGCAAATGGTGCTGTCATTATTCTAAAGATCCTGAATAAGTTTGAGGAAAACCAGGAAATGTTCACTCGACTTTCAAAACAGTTTTGGGAGAAATCAACCATCTAATGTTAAAAATTAAGAACTGGAGTGACTAGAAGTTAATGTGTTCTCGTATTATGTTACTGTAAATAGAAAGATAATCCACAACACTTGATGTACTTAAACATTTAAATATGCCCCAAAAGTACTTCTGTTACTATACAAATTGAACATTTAAGTATAATAATAAAAGCAATATGAAATCAAATAATTTGTCTCTCATATCTTTAAAAAAGGAATCAGAGAAACCAACAAGTCAATAACATATCTTGTTTGGAACAAGTGGTCCTATAGAAAAGTCCCTGCATTCACTCATTATTAAAAAAAAAAAAGGCACCAAACAAACCCACAAACAAGAGTAATATGTAAACAACATTTTGACCAGTGTCTAGATGAATTACATGCTACAGAGAGTTCTGCCTGTTTTAAGGGGAAGCTTTAGGCCAAAACAAACGTTCATGCGGGACATTTTATAAAAATCAGTTTGTAACATAAGTTGTTACCCAAGATTGAGATCTCGCTAATTGCTAGAGAAAATGTTTAACAGAAGTGGTTAGCCAATATTTAAAGACACAAAGTTTAACCTTTTTTTTTGAAAAGCTATTTCTGTGACCCCATATTATTTGACAAACCTTTTTGAACAGTAGGGGGCAAAGACAAGTCTTATGACTGCTTTTGTATCCAGTTTTATTTTTGCGCAAGCATTCTCATGCTGTTAAAACTCAGTAATTCATCTCCCAGTTGCATTTAAATCCTTTGTCAAATATATATTTAACACTGAAATTAGGAACTGAAATTGGCACGGTCTTAGCAAGAAAAAGGAGACATTAATGTACACAAAAAGATAATTTCTCAGTGGTAAAATATTTCGTGTTAGTTTTGTAGAGTAAAAGGTTGCAACCAAGCCTGATTTTGAGTAAGAAAGGGGGAGGCTTATTAAAGAACAAAGCAACACATTGCGAAGACTTACCCTTCTCAAATCTTACAGTTTTCAGCAGTTGCATTCCAAAACAAAATACACTGGATGTTGTACCATATTTGCATCTATCTATTTCTGCAATGGCTTGGTAGGATTAACTGGGATATCAATATATTTTAATAAGAGGGATTTTAAGAAATACAGACCTTTTACATTTAGGTTAACACATCTGCACTGATAATAAGCTAAAGCAAGGTAAGTCTAAACCCTACATGAAAGAGAAGCTGATCACTCATGCAAAGAGCAGCTTTGATGAACTAAATAGTTTAAAACATTTGAAAGGCAAACACACATTTAAAAAAAAATATTGAAGATCCTGTCCAACTGAAGAGCACCACTTGAGAATTAGGAAGAGTTCAGCCAAGGAATTTTGTTTTGCAACCTTAGATTTCACCGTTCAGTTAATGCAGGTAAGATAACAAAAAACTTTCAGGTTAAGGTTAGTGGTGTTCTTTAAAGAGACCAGTCTGATATCACGTACATTTGCTGCACTCAGAGAGAAAAATATTTCTTTTAGAACACATTTGCCTGAGAAGGAATCAAGTTCCTATTTTCTAATGATCTCTCCTTCAGCAACTTCTTGACAGCTTTTAGAAGTGATAAATTAATTTACTAAAAACCCCATTTATCAGACATAGAAGTCATATATTTAGAAACAAACTGCTTTTATGTTTGTCTTTACATAGTCAAAGTCTGAGATGGTGGCTTTTTTAGTGCACAAAGAATGAAAATTAAGTCCATAAAACCCAAGCAGAGGAAATATTTGCAAAGTAATAGACGCCCATGTATGCAAATGATTCTAATGAATATTTTGACTAGCAAGTTGATTAAGTCATTGCTTATGGGATGTCCTTGCACAGGTTGGCTGGTGAGAGTCTACAGCAATTGCTTAGCATCAGATCTGCAGTGCAGATATAATAGGATTATTCATATTCATTACAATTATAATATTTATTATCAGATAAAGAAGATTAAACCTGCCTCATCAGAATTACCTATTGGGTATCTACTATGTAAAGTACCTAGTACACGGGAGACCTTGATAAAACTAATGCTTACTTGCAAAAAGTAGGATGGGTCTAATGGGGCAACTAGCATGTCTATCTTGCCAAGAATCATGACCGGTAGGTTGTTTTCTGAGAAAATAGTTGGCTTAAATGCCAACCTTTAATATAGCCAAAGGCAAGCTAAGCATTCACCGCTCTTTAAAAATAAAAAGCAAATACAGAGCTGCTGAAGAATCTGAAGGATACAGGAAGGGGTTGGGCATTCAGAGTATGGCTAGAGGGGACACACACAGGTAGGCATGCCAGAAAACTCCATTAAAGAGAAGGCAGAAAGGATAAGGGCAAAAGTACAAAGCTTGAGGAATTAACACGGTGAAGCCCTGGGGAAAAAACCAGCATGAATGAATGCATATTTTGCTTCTTGACTGACTGACTATTTATGTTGCGAACAAGGAATACGCCTGTGGAGTGATTAAGTCAAACTCATTTTGTGAGTTACTAACATGTCAAAGAAACACTTATTTCATCATGAAAATAGCCACTCAACTGGAATACGCTTAGTACAGTTCCCTACGTCATAATATTGCCACATGAACAGGAAAGAGGAAAGACGGTGACTGACAGTGCAGTCTTCAGATCCTAAGGGTTTTGTATTTCCTTCTCCTTTAAACAGGACTTCTATACGACTACACAGAACCAACTACCTTATTAGAACAAATACACTACGGATTGTGATGTGTTGTAGAACCTGGTCATTTTTAGTCTTAAAATTATTTCACTTCCCAAGTACGTCTAGTACACACCTTGAAGAGTTGACCTCACGTCTCAAATGGGTTCAGTTCTTACCACACTCCATTCATTATCAACTACACCAACAAACAGGCTAATTGCCACTAGTAAAGCCTGAGATATTTTATCTGGTGCATGAGACTAACTTTTTTCTCACCATGTCTCTTCTGTTCAATTCTTGTACACCTTTCCTATTTCAGTTGTTCTCAAACTAGCAGTTGCTTCCAGGATTTTGCCTGAGCTATTTCAAGAAGTAAATTCTATCAATTAGTTACAGATATGGAAGCGTAACATAAACAAGTTTCAGTAATTGTCTGGATTCCTGTGGCAAGGTATGAGGACTGAGGACAGATTCTATTTGTCAGATACCTACTGTTTCTTCTCAAACTCTTCCTGGCAACACTGCTAAGGATTTTTTAAGTCATATAATAACCTGTGAGAAGTTACCTGCTAGTATGCTGTTCTAGGCAGCAGCAGGCAAAAGAACACATACATCTCATCATAATGATGCTTAGCTATCCAAATTTGTGGATCTGTTTGTTCACTTCTTTTCTTATCAGGAGACACACACACATCCGATACCACCTCTACCACATGAGGTGAATGAATGCATATACACCATGTGCCTGGTGCCTCACTGGAGAGCTGGGTTTACTGTGCATTTGTAGGATGGGTGTTTTACTGAAGTGCAACATAGGTGGCATTTTCCCAAAGACAACACATTTACTAAACAGTGTATTCACACAAGTAGGTCGGTTTGTACACTGGAGAAACTGTTCTCGTGTGCACTAGTCACATGCAAGCAAAGGCAGCAGCCTGGAACAGATCATTACCACAACCAGCAGGCCACCCCCATGAAAGAGGGTTGCAAGGTGTGTGCTACATGCATTGCTCTAAGCACTTAGGCCAAGCACTCCCTGCTTTCTCAGATTCAGGACAGAAATTCAATTACTGCTTTAAATGGATAAAAAATTAAGAAGAAAGTAACATGGGAAAATATGAACGCCATTGCTATGATACGAATAAAAAAAAGTGTTGATCTGTGTTTTACACTGGAGGCAGAAATAATCACAATCTGAACTAAACATAAAGTTCTAAAAATCTGCTTTCAAATACAGAATGTGTCAGTGGAGGATTTCTGGTCACAAGCCTCGGACACCATTATGGAATAGACTCCACAGAACATTAATCTGGAGGCACCGAAAAAAAGAGAAGTGGAAGTCTTACCCCTGCGGTTCTTGGACGGTCTTGTTTTCCACTTTCTGTTCGCACTCTTTTATCATAGAGCTTAAAATAACCTAAGGCATATAAGGAAGAGATATACATGACAGTTTTTCTTTTGCATTAACATTTTGTACAAAATCTACTCCGCAACTAATTCTGACATTAGCAAAAGTGTTTTGAAAGTTTCTCTGTTGTTTTTCAAGCGCATTTAAATTCCAGCTATGTGATAGTGCCTCATGGCTAGAAACAAGACCATTCAAAACACTTTAAGGAAGAAAATGTTTTTGTAATAGTTACAGAAGTTCAAGACTCCCTCCTGCTTCCCCTGGCTTTTTAAAATAGAGCTAAAGCAAACTCACTTCTGTGACATCTCCTTATCTTCCCTTTTTGAAACAATACTTTTATTCATTAGCAATTAACTCTGACATACATTCATCTTCCCTCTATTCTCCTTCAGTGAGTTTAAGTACCTGTTAAAATTTGAATCTTTACCAACTTTATGAATGAAAGAAAAGGCAAGGCAAGAAAACAAAAAAGTGTGGTGGTGTCCCAAGACAACATCTTAATGGAAAGGAAATGCTAAAGCAAACTTGGTATCATTTCACTGGTGTCTTCCAGGTTTCTACGAATCAAGGCTTTTTTTTTTCTTTCCCTCTACTTAACCAGTGGTTAAAGGTTTCTGCAGAACATTTAAGACTAAAAACTCCCCCACACTGACATTTTATGTTTCTCCAGCATACCAAAAATAATGTTTCCCAATAGTAGCCTTTTAAAGAAATAATAGAATTCATTGGACAGGTATATAACTCCCTGCCCTGCCCACAACAGTACTATTTTAACACATTATTTGAAACACATTCTTTGAGACCCTAAACTTAAAATCTCAAAGCTACAAGCAACTAAAATTAGTAGAGTCTTACCAAAACTTGAATATATAAAATAAAGGAAAAAAACTAATTTAAATTTTAAAAATACAGATCAGTCACTATTGGTTACTACCAAATGATAACTGGTTTTAAATGTATTTATACACATAAAAAAGCTGATTTCTGTTAAATCCCTATTAGACAGCTCCAGCACAAAATATCCTTTGAAGCCATTTATTACACTGATAAAATGTAGCCCAGTCTGCGGATCTGTGCCACTACTTACTCTATTTCTCAAAAATTCACAGAATCCCAGGTTGGAAGGGACCTCAGGGATCATCAGTCCAACCTTTCTGGGAAAAGCACAGTCTAGACAAGATGGCCCAGCACCCTGTCCAGACGACTCTTGAAAGTGTCCAAGGTGACCGAGCCAACCACTTCCCTGGGGAGATTATTCCAATGGGTGACTCTCCTCAGTGTGAAAAATTTCCCTCTGGTGTCCAATTGGAATCTCCCCAAGAGCAACTTGTGTCCATTCCCCCTTGTCCTCTCCATGGGACTCCTTGTAAAAAGGGAGTCTCCATCTTCTTTGTAGCTGCCCCTTAAGTACTGGTACACAGTGATGGAATCCCCTCTGAGCCTCCTTTTCTGAAGGCTGAACAAACCCAGCTCTCCCAGCCTATCCTCGTATGGCGGCTTCCCAGTCCTTTGGTCATCTTGGTGGCCCTTCTCTGGACCCCTTCCAGCCTGTCCACATCCTTTTTGTATAGAGGGGACCAGAACTGTACCCAGTACTCCAGGTGTGTCCTGACAAGTGCTGAGTAGAGTGGGATGATGACTTTATCTCTGCTAGTGATGTCCTTTTTGATGCAACCCAGCATCCTGTTGGCCGCCTTGGCCGCAGCAGCCCACTGTTCGCTCATGTTGAGCTCCCTGTCCACCAGGACCCCCAGGTCCCTTTCCACAGAGCTGCTCTCCAGCCAGGTGGATCCCAGTCTGTGCTGACCTCCCAGATTATGTTTTCCCAGGTGCAAGACCTTACACTTGTCCTTGTTGAACTTCATAAGGTTCTTGCTGGCCCACTCTTCCAGCCTGTCCAGATATTCCCAAAGAGCAGCTCTCCCTTCTGGAGTGTCTGCTTCCCCACTCAATTTGGTGTCATCTGCAGACTTCATCAGACTACACTTGATCCCATTATCCAAATCACTTATGAATAAGTTGAATAACATGGGCCCAATATCGATCCCTGGGGGACTCCACTAGTGACAGGTTGCCAATCTGAAAAGGAGCCATTTAACACCACACCCTTTGGGTGCGGCCTGTCAGCCAATTCCACACCCACCGCACAGACCACTTGTCTAGGCCATAACACATTAATTTCTCCAGGGGGAGGCCATGGGGAACCATATCAAAAGCCTCGGAGAAGTCCAGGTAGACAATGTCCACTGCACACCCCATGTCAACCAGGCAAGTCACTTTGTCATAGAAGGCCACCAGGTTTGTCAAGCATGATCTCCCCTTAGTGAAGCCATGTTGGCTTTTCCCAATCATGTGCTTCATTGACTTGTGATGGCCCCCAGGAGGATTCGTTCCATAACTTTCCCAGAGATTGAGGTAAGGCTGATGGGCCTATAGTTACCTGGATCCTCCCTTGAGCCCTTCTTGTAGATAGGGGTAACACTTGCCTTCCTCCAGGCCTCTGGGGCATCCCCAAGACTTCTTGATGATTATGGAGAGTGGCCTCACAATGACATCAGCCAGCTCTTTCAACACCCTCAGATGGATGTTGTCAGGGCCCATTGATTTGTAGGGGTCAAGCTCCTGTAATAACTCACATACTAACTCTTCCTTCACTGATGGTGGGTCTATGTTTGGATCAACCAGGAATTTTGCTCCCAAAGTCTGGGGCCTGACAGTACTTATAAAGACTCAGGTGAAGAAAGTGTTGAGAACTTCTGCCTTTTCAGCATCGTTGGTGACTGTCTCTCCTTTCCTGTTAAACAGTGGATGTATGTTTTCCTTCTGTTTCTGCTTGTGGTTGACATACCTGGAGAACCCTTTCTTGTTATTTTTGACGTCTATGGCCAGTTTCAATTTGAGCTGGACTTTTGCTTTTCTAACTGCATCTCTGCACACTCTGGCAATGCACTTGTAGCTCTCGATGGATAATCCTCCACTTCTCCAACTCTGGTATGCTTCTCTTTTGGATTTGAGTAGACCCAGGAGGCCATGGTTGAGCCAAGGGGGCCTCTTGCTCTGCTTACTTCCCTTTCCTTTATAGGGGATAAACTGGTTTTGTGCTTCCAAGAAAGAGTCCTTAAAGAACTCCCAGCACTCACTAGCTCCTTTGTCTTCCATGGAGGCATCCCAGGAAATCCCTCCCAACAGAGCTCTGAGTGAGCTGAGGTTTCCTCTTCTAAAATCCAGAACCCTTGTTCTAGTACTGACCTTCAGCACGCTCAGCACAATCCCAAACTCCACAATATTGCGGTCACTGCAGCCCAGACTATCACTAACCGAGATATTACAAAGCAGGCTTTCTCGGTTTGTGAATAGCAAGTCCAGCAGTGCCTCCTTCCTGGTTGGCACATCTAACATTTCTATGAGAAAACAGTCCTCTATATATTCCAGGAACTTGGTGGATGACATGCGAGCTGCCGTATTATTCTTCCAGCAGGTGTCTGGGTAGTTGAAGTCCCCCATCAGGACCAGGTTCTGTTGGCCAGACGCTTGCTTTAGTGCCCCAAGTATCACTTCGTCAGCTTTGTCATTGTGGTTAGGTTGGTACCAGATGCCCACTGTGAGGTCCTGCTTGGAGACGACTCCTCTGACTTTAACCCAGAGGCATTCGATAGAGCAGTCGCAATCACCATAGTTGACTTTGATACATTCGAGGTTTTCCTTAATGTAGAGTGCGACTCCTCCACCTCTTCTACCCTGCCTGTCTTTACGAAAGAGCCTGTAACTGTCCATTGCGATCCCCCAGTCATTTGAGTTGTCCCACCACATTTCAGTTACTCCTATGATGTCAAAGCCTTCTGAGTGGGCACTTCAATATTTGAAATGGTTTGAGTAGCAGGTGTTACATACCATTGAATATTTCAGAAAGCACATTCAAACCTGTGTACCAGTCTAACAGGACTACAACTCTTACTGCTAAATTTGCTGTCCTTCATTTGCATAAAATATTATGAAAGTACTTAAACTCAAGAGTACAGAGGGACAAGAGAAATCCCTTCAGAATGCCAGTGAAAAAAGCAAGCTTTTCTTTTGTAGCAAAAGAAAACTGAAATTTCAGAGTACAGCTGCCATATTTTTTGTTACTTAGCATTTCTACCTGTGCATCGGAGCACTTCTACATTTTTTTTTACATCTATCTGAATCTAAATATTCCAAATATCAACAATATGAAGTCCTGATCAAGGGGGAGAATAATTCAGCAAGGACCCAGAATCATTTGAATACCGGGATGGAGCCCCGATCCATTACACAGCTCCTTCTGGGAAGGCTGCGTAATTCTTGAATGAAGTGGAGCAATTCTTCCCTTTTCCTGAAATTAATTTGTCTTAAAGTTTAGGGTGAAACAGAGGAAAGGTATAAATATATTATTTTATGGCAATTTTACATTATGATATTGCACATACTGCTCACACCTATTCCTTTGGGTTCTTTGTTTGGTCATAGGACTGACTGAAACCATTTAGACCTCCTTTAAGAGAGAGATTTTAGAGACGTAACTCTATTTAGAGACATTTAGGAGACATATTATGACTTAAGTATTAGAAACAACACTGCAGATGGGCTAAACATTTTTATCAAGTACTGACACTATCACTATCATGCAACTCAAAATCCAATTATTTTGAAAAGAAATAGAAGGCAAGGACAGAAGGGGGAAGAAGGGACCTGACATGGAATTAGAGATGTTATCTCTAGATAACTTCTAGAGAAGTATCTGAAACATCTGCACAAGGTGAAATGTTTATTTTGAAGATGAGAGGGTCTGGCTTAAGTGCCCAACTTGCACTTTTGTTTATATGAAAAAAATGAAAGCAAATATGAGGGATAAGTGGTAGACGCTGCCTGACAGGATCACAAGCCAATTCGACAAATGTTACACTTCCAAGATAGGCATAAACTCTGTACTGATGTTAGAGCCACAGGAGCTATGGCTCTGTGAATAAGAAAATGTGGTTTTGTAACTGATACGCCATTTGAATTGTCAATAACACCACAGGAACCAAAATAATGAGAAAAGGGTTTTTTCTGTTTATGCAAATGTTTAACTATTTGAATCAGTAGATCATATTTACCTCAGAAAACAGAAGGCTTGAAAGACAGACACTGGAACTAACTGGGCCTCAGAAGTCTCTATCATGGTGCCTACAAACAACCTGTTGTAGCAAGGAGCTGATTAAGCACCAAATTTCCATTTCTACAGTAAAAGCTGTAGTGAGTTTTCAACCCACTGGAGCAGGAGTAAATATTTTTAAATTTATGTTTCTCTCTGGCTAAAAAAAAAATGAAGCACTTGGCATCATGCCTGAAGCCAATTAATAACAGTGATGCAGAATGTAAAGGAGGACCGAGAGCTGTCTTTAGTTAGTTATTTATTTTTAATCCTATTTAAGCCCTCAGTTCCTTCTCTGGCTACAAGAGCCAAACTCAATCAAATCAACTCTTTTGTTCCAATTCAGGGCATCTTCTGAACTGGTGCTGCCCTTAAAGCATAGAAGTTTCACTAACCACTATACAAAAACGAAGTATTACTATTTCTATCTGTTATCCCATTAGTGAATATGATAGAACAAAGAAAATTAAGCAAATTCCAACTTGTGCCTACTGCAGCTTTCAGATATATTCTTGGACTTCCCAAAACAACACATCTCCAAGCTCACTCTGCATACAGAGTATCATCAGTGCCAGATCTCTTCCAGTGCTGCCTGCAGTAAGGAAGTGCAATTCTGTTGCCTTTGACCGATGCTCAGGTCACTGCTGTCCCTTCTGACTCAGTCCTCTGAAGTTAGATTCCTTCCTTTTAGGTCTGAGAGTTCCTCAAATTAACTAACTTCCAGTTACATATTATATAATATAATAATATACAGAAAATAAAAGCATGAGACTATAGGCTATTAGACTGAAAATGTAACTGGAAGAACTCAGAACTCGTAGAAGAATACAGTCATCTCAATTAAGTCACTTCTGCAAACAAAGAAAAGTAATTCATTTTCTCAAGTACAAAGTAATCCATGAAAGTGCAGTATTAATCTTCAAAAACCAGAGAGATGTTCCTGTGTACATTTTGATTAATCTTTTCCTCCATCACTTGGAAACTTTATAGTGTTGAGATTTTCCCAACATGCAAATAAACTACATCTCTTGTTTTCAGCTACTGACTTAAGACATATGTGTTTCAATCTCTGTTCGTGTTCGTCTTCTCCAAGTATTCACAAAAAAGGACCAAGATGTATGGCCAAGATTTTCAAGTTTCTCAAGTCAGCTCCTCCTGCTAACTCTTCTGCTACGTTCTGTAAGCTCCTTCTACCAGAGAATATCTTGTTAGCTCCCATGTTGTCCTGTCTGTTTATTATAATCTGTTTTTTACAATTCACAGAATCACAGCATGGTTGAGGTGGGAAGGGACCTCTGGGGGTCATCTGGTCCATCACCCTGCTCAAGCAGGGCTGCCTGCAGCCCAGGACCATGTCCAGATGGCTTTTGAGTATCTCCAGGGATGGAGACTCCACCACCTCTCTGGGCAACCTGTGCCAGTGCTTGGTCACCCTCACAGTAAAAGAGCATTTCTTGATGTTCAGAGGGAACCTCCTGTGTTTGAGTTTGTGCCCACTGCCTCTGGTCCTGCCGCTGGGCACCACAGAGAACAGCCTGGCTCTCCATCTTCTTTACACCCTCCCTTCCCATATTTATATACACTGCTAAGATCCCCAAGCGTGCTCTTTTCCAGGCTGAGCAGTCCCAGTTCTCTCAGCCTCTACACCTAAGAGAGATGCTCCAGTCCCTTCATCATCTTCGTGGCCCTTTGCTGGAATCTGTCCGGTAGGTCCATGCTTCTGTACTGGGGAGCCCAGAACTGGACACCATAGTCCAGACATGAAGTGCATCCCGTATATTTCAGGACTATACTTTCCTCATCCTTGCCTATCATTTCTCTCCTGCACTCCACCAATTTTCATCTGCATTTCCTTGGAAACATTGTGGCCACTGATTTTAGTGTATCCTTGTTTTGATGAAAAAACAGGTGGTAAAACCATCTTTTTCTTAAGTCTACAAAGATCTGTTTTTCTACATGCAATTCTGACAGTTGAATATTTCTCTGCAGAGGTCCTCTCTTAGAAGTGTATTTTAAAAGATTTCACTGTTTTTAAAATCATGTGACCTATTCCTTATCAAAAAACCCTCAATGCTATGTTTTGATACTACTTATGAGTAGCTCTCCTTAACTTTTGGTTTTAAATACCATTACATTTCAAGTCTTTCTTGTCACTTGCATTTCATACTCAGTTATTAAACATAGCTGCTCACCTCATGCTCTGGCGAGAGATGTTCCATGTCAGTTCGTAAACACTTAAGTCCTGGTAAAAAGTGATTGACCATTAAATCCTCTGAAATAACTAAAAACCAAGTTGTTAAGGTATTATAAGGATTGTCTTCTGAAATTATATAATTTTTTTTTGTCTGTTTTCTGATAATGTTGTTCTACTGAACACAGGGACCATCTACTGTAGCAAGACCCAAGAAAACAGAACAGCATTTGGCACTTGATTAACAGCAAAGAAAAACAACCTTAAACATACTTAACTTCATATATATCATATATGCATACAATTCTTTTCATTATTTTTTTTTTCTTAATTTACTGGTTAAGATCAAGGGCTTTGTTTTTATAGTTTTGGGGTTTTTTTAAGTATCTATCAGTTCCAATCTATTGGGTCTGGCTGAGAGGGAGTTAATTTTCCCCACAGCAGCCCTCATAGTGCTGTGCTTTGTATTCATAGCTAGAAAGGTATTGATAACACACTAGTGTTTTGGCTACTGCTGAGCAGTGCCGGCACAGCATCAAGACTGTCTCACCAATGTTGCCCCCTCACCAGTAGGTTGGTGGCGGGGGCAAGATCTTGGGAGGGGACATAGCCAGGGCAGCCGATCCCAACTGACCAAAGGGACATTCCATACCATATGATGTTTGCTCAGCAATAAAAGCTACGAGAAAGGAGGAGATGGGGGGTAATTCGTTATGATGACGTTTGTCTTCCTGAGCAACTGCTACCCATACTGAAGCCTTACTTCCCAGGAAGTGGCTGGACATTGCCTGCTGATGGCAAGCAGAGAATGAATCTTTTGTTTTCCTTTGCTTCCACGTGTGGCCTTTGCTTTTGCTTTATTAATCAGCCTTTTTCTTGACCCATGGGGGTTTTTTCCCCATCTTATTTTCTCCCCCCTCCATCCTGCTGAGGAGGTGAGTGATAGAGCGGCTTGGTGGGCACAGGGTACCCAGCCAAGGTCAACCCACCACATTCACCCTCTGTGAAAACCTCTTCTTTATACAGATCACGTTTTACATCTCTCACTCAAGGACAAACTAGGTTTTCTCTCAAGTATTAATCTTCTCCCCCCACCAGAAAATTAAAATATAAAGTTCCCATAAAAAAAGAGGATACAACAACACGAAAGAGCACTGTAGGCTTCAAACAGGTGGGTAGCGATATCCAGTCTCTTCGAATCCACAGACTGCTGGTTGTTGACTAAGGCTAACTTGTGCAAGTGTGGAATAACAACTGTAAAAGTAAATGCTGGAGTAAGTACTTGAAATTGCCTTCCATAGACTTGCTTAGCATTAAACAGCTGCTGAGTGGCAATCTTAGACATCTGAGACATCACACATGAGTGTGGAATAAGAACTGCAAATAGCTTTTGATGAGAGTGCCCTTCCAGATTTAACTAATCAACTTTAACTTGAAATAATCTAAAAAGGTACCCCAGAGTATCTTTGAAATAGTAACAGCTTACAGAAAATATTTTGCAACATTATTACTCTCCTACTGCTACAGCTGTCTAAAATATGCTTCTATTTTATAAACACAACTGATAAGCCAGTGACAGAGATACACATGTTCTGAGAAATCTTCACTGACTATAGAGGAAGCCTATCTAATGAGTTTAGCCTGCTAAACTAGATGCCTGTAGTTGGGAGCAATGATAGCTCCCCACGTTTTGTTTACGAGTATCTTTAAGACAGAATAGCCAAGTCAATTGTTAGACTATTGCCTTACATTTCAGGGCTGTGGCAAAAAGCTGTTTTGTTAAACTAGGATGCACTTACATTTAAGTTGTGTGGAATACTTGAAATTTATATGCCAGCAGGGGGCGAAGCAATGGTGGGGTGGGGAAGGCATTTTACATGTCAAGTAATTAAAAAAAAAAAAAGACAACTTCAAATTTGCTCTCAGCAAAGTGACCATTCCATATCTGAAATAATTTGTCACCATGTCCTGGCTTTGTAGGTAAAGTGAAAATTATATTAGCAAAGACTTAAATACTGGGTCACATCAAACTCTGAAAACAAGAGTACACTATTAGCTTTGGGACAGAAAGAGGAAGACTGCATCTTCCCACTATCACAACTTACATTCATCTCTAAATCTGGGCTCAGCATTAGGTCCAACTCTTCCAAATGTTTTTATGATTTCTGTATGTAGAGAATGTTGGTCTTGATATTGAGGGTCCTCCAGGAAAGATGCCAGCTGCATTTTTACTCTTTCCAGAAGCTTCAACATTCACAGAGAAATAAAAAGTACACAAAAAAATGAAGATCCTAGAAACTGTTATGGTCAGTTCAGAGTATGCCTGTAGTCTTCCACATTTCAGATGATAAACCTTGGACCTTCTGTTAATTTACACTTTTTTGCTGACAGGATGTCGCAAACTCCTTGATGCAGCTCTACATTTTGAAGGCTGTTAACAGTGTTTTCATCTTGTCTATCTTTAACTATAGACAAGTGCTTCCACATAGCCCATCTTTCCTCCTGAGGTTTCCTTGGTTTTGATACCCACATTTATTGCGTGCTATTAAAAATTTCCCTTTTACTATTAATATCATTGGAGTTTTCCTGTTTAATTAGAACTGAATTCATGGCGGGTTTTTTGTAATATATCTCAACTAGTATGCTGAAAAATTTTATGCAGAAGACAGATCCAAAAGTAAGCATCATAAAAATCAGTGGAATTAAAAAAAGATTTCTTCAACTAAAGGCTAGAAAAACCTGAAAATACAAGTATATCTAGAGATGACATAAGTATTTCATTTGCATTCAAAGCTGTAAAAATAACATTTTCTGGTACATTTTGGAAGGTGCTATCACCTCTGTACTCTAAGGCTTATTATAATTAGTGCAATGGATACAGTAATTTTTGTATGCTAACAGAACAGTATTCTTCCCAAACTGATTATAGGCATGCATTCCAAGCTACAAAATTGTAACTTATCCATCTTCCAAGCACTTGTGAGTCATCACTGACTTCTTACTCACATTTCCTCAAACACATTCTTTTAGAATATGTTGAAATTACAGGAAGAATGCAAGCTCTGCAAGAAGCTGCACGGACTTTTAAGAAGAAATTTGCACAGTTATATAAAATACAATACAGTGTTTCTACTGCTTACAGCAGAATCCTGAGTGTCTTTTTCAGAAGTCTGATCCGTTACCAAAGTTTCATCATTTAAAAAATACAAGGAGAAACTGCATATCTATATTATCCTCAAGGATTATTGCAGTTATATCAGTATGATGTCTTTTAATGCCATATTGGATACCATGGGCTAAACCAGCAGATATGACAGGAACTACAAGAATCTTGTGCCCTTCTAAAATAGTTGGAAGCCAAGCAGGATATCCTAAAGCATCTAAAATGATACAATAGACTCATGTGGAGATAACTAAATCCTACCATGACTTATTGGTTATCGTTTTAAACTGAAGCTATTTCATTTTGAAATAGCGGACTTGAATTTCTCAACTGCATTAGTGAATGTTTTAAAACAGCATTTTGAGCATGGGATTTCCCACCTTCTAGCACAGCCCTCCCCCTCTACATATCTGGGTTTTTTTGTTTATATTTGGTTTGATATTTAGAAGGAAATGTTTTTATTAAAGAGACCCAACCCAACCAAACAAAAACTACTGCAAAACTAGAAAACATTCTGGAAGAGGATATAACAAAGGAAGAAATAATTTAAGCTGGCTTTTTTTTCCCCTTCAAGTTCATTAATAAATGACTGGATTTCTGGATTTATAAAAAAAGACAACCACCCACTTATGCTACAAAACCAACAGCCTGACAACAGCTGTCTTACCTCTCTCTGAGTAACAGTTTCCATGATGGTGCCAAAAGCAGGAATTGTTGCAATCCTTACTGAACTACAACAGAAAAAGTGTCTTTAAGATGTATTAAACATTAAGAATAAAATTAATTAAAAATAAAGCTAAGATAAGAAATTAGTACTTCAAGTTACATTAGTTTCTAGCAATGACAAAACAAAAAAAGCAGACCAGGAAAGACAGACAGGATTAACTCAAGGTCTCAATCTGAAACTCACAATTCAGGATCACTGGACAAGGTAACAAGGGCTGGAGCAACCCGCTTGTCAACTAAGGCTTCAGTCATGCCTCGAAGAGTCAGCTGTAAACCAGTCAACATGCAATAAAAAATGGTTTGGTAAACTTGAAGAACTGAGTTAGCTGTGACTGAGGATGGGCAGGCAGACTCTTGGGGTTTTTCTTGGTTTAGTCACCCACACAAGACATTAAAACGATTAAAGCTATTCATGCTGTAGCGTTTATTAATAACAACCTGTTAGTGAGATTAGCAAAGCATCCTTCCTTAGCTTGAAAGAAATATCACATCAGAATGTTGAGAAAATTAAGTTCTACAGTTGTCTATCAAAAAACTAGATACAGCCTAAGCTATTCTGCATTCAGAAATGCAGATGATATTTAATTTTGCAGTAGTAAAGCTGATGGCATTATAGAACACAGTAGTATTCAGCTTTCTACTAGAAATGATGTAAGAAAATTTGAAAACTCAGAATATGATTAGATATAAAAAAACCATAAAAATGACATTTGTTTAAGTTTTCTATTTAAAGTTTATTCAGCATTTTTATCCAGTTTAGTTCCAGGTGCTGCAGTAAACCTTTTTATTTACAAATACGTGATTTTAAAGTTAGCTTAAAAGTAATTCAATTTTTGTTCAGCTAGAATAAGAAACAGAACTGATGGTTATTTCTTCCTAAGTATTAAGAGGGATGCTAGGTATATAAGACAGTCAGGAAACTTACATTTCAGGGTCACTGGAGAGAGTAATGAGAGCAGGAACAACTCTCTGAGCTACCAGAGTTTCATGTACCCCCTTCACCAACAGCTGAATGGTCGGAGCAGGGGGGTGTCACAGGTGATGCACGGAAAGAGCGAGCACAGTATCATGGGAAGAAGAACGGCACAACCAAGAGAGAGAAAGAAAAAAACACAAAGCAAACCAAAATTAGAAGCTAAGCAAATACTGCTAGACTAGTGCTTCATATATGCAAAGGCATGGCGAAAGCTGAAGTGGGCTGGCAATCAGCACAAACCTGACAAATTCAAAAATAGGATTGTTTTCTCTATTTTCAGCTCTTTTGAAACTTGAACTCTCAAAAGTTCAGCAACTAAGTATATATTATAATTCAAATACTAATGTAATTACAATGATACAGATAATTAAATACTAAAGCGCTGCCAATTTGAATTTGATAGTTTAATCTAAATGCTGTTCCTAACTCAGTGGAATGGTATTTATTGTAGTAGGTGGCTGTGACATGTGAAATAGATGTCTTTAGCTAGGCCAAACGCATGTAGTTTTCCCACACTGAGTGATACCTTTCAGGCCTTTTACAATGTGACAAAGAACACCTTCCCAGATGCCACTAAGCTTTCCTCAAAGTCATTCAGGACTGTTTTAGATTTAACTGCCATCCAAGCAGTATGTATGTGAAACTTCCCATGTTCCCCTTGCTAGTCTATGCAGGTAGAAAATGGAGGACCCTTGGATTATCCATTAAATGTATTTCACCAAGTCTTTTTGCAAACTAAGGGCTCTAGAAACGTATTTGTGGCAACACATTCCAAATGCTAAAAACTGAGATCACAGTGAAATTTATTACCTGTAAGTATGTGGAAATTGTTTGAATTTAGGTGTACACAGGTGATGTTATTTTTTTTTTTTAACTTATGTAGCGATACATAAGCATATTTTGCTGCATATGTAGCAGGTTTTCTTTACATTTTTCTTTCCTTTACATGTTTTCTACATAGGAAAACCTACTAAATTTCAAAAATGACAAGTTCCAAACTTTCTCCATATTCAGCACAAGAGGTTTTTTTTTTTGGTCTGCATTAATAAAAAAGCCTTGATATTTCCATTTTGTATCTCATGTAAGAAAGCCTGCATATATTTACTGGTTTTAGGAGATAATCACAAAAACCTTATCAGTAGTTTCTGTGAGAAATGTGAAATGTCTTTTTAATATTTAGCTATAGCCTAATTACTCAAATTACGTCATGAACAAATTTAAGTTCTATGCTTTCCCCCCCCAGCAGTGTAACAATAGAACACACAAGATCCACAGGGTGTGGGGAAAGCAGTAGCTGCCAGTATATCACACTACTAAAAGCAGGCAGTATTTACACCCTTCTAAGATGGTTTTACATTCTGCTATTTGTTTGAGCATTCCTGCTTTACCAACTCCGAATTTAAAGCAAAGTAAATTGTGAAAGACTGGAAGGAACCTGACTTCCCAGAAGCCTTCTATACAAATCAGTGATTTTTTATTTAGTAATTTTTACGTGTGCACGTACGTGCGTGCATGCGCAGGTGCACACAGGCACTGAACATATTGTGGCCTTACAGATAGTAACTGGAGAAGGAAGAATGGGGAGAGAACTGTTAAGCTGTGTAAGAACATCCGTTATTGCTGCAAAGCACCTGGAGGGGGAAAGCTGCAGCTTCCTATACTTGTTATTCAGAAAATATTAAGAAAGTCAGTTCAACTACTCTTTTAACATTAATACATTTTACGATTATTTACAGCGGCAACAACTTAAAGCACTGAGGTGTTGAGCTTATGGGCTACTCTTCAAACTAGTGTTAAGGACACAGGTCACAGTTTGACTATGACGACCTTGCTCTCATACACAGATTTACTAATTTTCCCATTGATTAAAATAGAGAATGCTTACTATTTTCAATTTTTAACAAATAGGAACTTCAGTTTTCATTACTAATCTTGAGAAAGTCCTAGATGTAATGTAGCGCTTTGAAAAGAATGATTGGGATTTGTATAATTAGCAAACAACTAATGATGATCTCAGCTTCATGACTATGTGGGCTGCCACACTTCTAATTATGGTAAAGCATGGTAAACAGCATCGTTCAGGCTTACAAAAAATGAAACATGCTTTATAACTCAAGTGTCATTCTGAAGATAAATGTTGCTACCCTTGAATCTACATAGACCAATAAAGCTTGTAACTCAGCTATGCGCTTCATGTTCAAACCAGCAGCAATCAAATCCATTTGCATCAATATTTAAATTAAATGGGAAACTATTCACTGAAAACACTAACACAGAAGCAACAGAAACAGCCGGATGGGCAAAGCCATGTAGCAGCACGTAAGGTTACAGTGAGACAGACAATGCAAAATTTTATCCTGCTCCGATTCCTCTAGATCAATGTGTGATCATTATTTATGCACACTCCATCTTAAAACTTCTGTGTCCTTCCTGTCCTTAACAGACTGTAAAGATTTGGTAACGCAGTCTGGCAGGCCCAAATGACGGCAGTCTCTGTGCTGCTGTACATACCACTGCACTGCTCAGAATCTCTATAGTTCTCATACGGCTGTCCTGCAGGTGACATACTCTTTACCTTATTACCTAAGCGCTGGGCTTTGCCATTCAGCAGCCTCTGAGATGTCAAGAAATTCCAAGTGAAGGAATCTTCCAAAAGTGAAACCAACTGTTACCACCTCTTTACACAGGTGACTTCCCAAATATACATATCGCCATGTACAAATACGTACGCTATGGCTATCAAGGAAGTGGCAATATGATGCTATTTTCAAGTGAGAAAAGTGTCTGCAACAAAGTTGCCTGTGCTTTAGTGAAAACTGAACTATACTAGGAAACAAGAGGTCAAACAGCTTGCAGGACTGCCAAAAAATAACCAACATGCAGTTGAATTTGAAAAGAAAATGCAACCAAGACAACAGGCCAGTTGTAACTGAGGCCTTTCATATCTTTGGCTAATGCTTATTTAAAAGAAAGCTTACTATTACAAATATAAAATATAAGTAACATTTTGTTAGATTAAAAAAGGAAAAAAAACCCCAAACAACTAAAAAATATTTTCAGGGTGACCAAAAATTGCCATTTCCTTTTTAAAGGGAGAGGAGGGTTTCAAAAAAAAAAAAAAAAAAAAAAGTTGGATGTTTTCAACCGAAATCTCAGAATCTGTCTTAAAATGGCTGTTTAGTGCTTTATCTGCAACTACTTGCAGAGTTGCAGTAAAGAATGCTCATGGTTAAGAGCTGTTTTTTCTGAGGCAGACTTGAGATTTGTTTTTCGAAATGGATACAAGGTGGCAGGTACAGCTAGTGGTCTACCCAAAGCCATTCAAACAAGTAAATGTGAAGGAAATGGGAAGGGAAATGGGCTGTGATTAGAAATGTGTCTTTCTAAGATAAAAGAGTACTTTCTTTGTTCAGCAAGTGGAGTATGTCCCAGAATTTTTGTATATGCCTTTTTTAACTAACACTTGATGAAACAAAGGCATGATGTGGAAATAGAAGCAAACTTATTAGTTAAATGTAACAGTTTTCATCCTGAACAAATTTATAAATGTTAAGGGTAAGATGAAGCTGTCACTATGTGACAAGTAAAGTAATCGTAAATTATCTTAATCTTTATAAAAATATAAAATTGCTTAAATGTGTGTTTTTACCACCATATTTGGTGCCAATAGAAACTAGTTTGAATTGTAATGCAACTGCATTGTATGAGCATACACAAAAAATATTGAAAAAACAGTAACTTGTGAATTCAGCTACTGATGGTGTGTTGAATAGCAAAAACAAATGTTCAAACTCAGAGAGATGCTTGCTTATGTTTATCTACAGACATAAGCAAACACATTTGACACCGTATTTAATTCTGGTTTGAACACCGTTTAGCAAAGAAATGCATTTTCATAATTGGAAAATGTTTCTCAGCATGCAATAATCAGAATGCAACAATCAAGTCAGCAGCAGACCAAAGAACACATACACAGTTACTACAGAAACACCTTGCAAGTGGCTAAAGACAAATTGCTTAATGAAAGATGTGGTGTTGAACAGAGAACAGATACAGAAACAACTGCACAACAGCTTCCTGCTCCATCACACAGTACACAACTTATTTAAGCCATGTGTAATTATTAAGAATGTAGCAACATTATCTGAATCACTTTATTTTTAAAAATAAACTCTTGTTTTAAAAAGGTGTAAAAAAGTCTGGATAACACTTACCTCAAACATTCTAGCAGCTGTACATCGAACAAGAGCAGACGTATGGACAACTCCATACCACAGGACAGTTAATAACAGCTCATGGTAAGCTGGGTTTGCACTAAAAGAAAACAGTTGGGCAATCAAAAAAGCAAAACAAAAAACAAACAAACCAAACCCCAAAACCTGCCAAACTCTGAATACGTTCTTTGCCTACAAAATGTAATCTCAAGAATCCACTGCTCCACAAGTTTAGAACTCCAACATTTATCCTTTCTGAAGGATACGTAACATTTATTCTGAAGGACATGCAACATGTTGCTGTCTGAAAATATGTTGCATTTTGAAGGTTTTTTTTTTAAGAAACTTTAAGAATATTATTTTCAATAAATTATGACACTGAACTGAATGCAAATACATATCTAGAACACATCATAATAGTATGGAAAATACAAAATTATCTTCCATTTTATCTTCAATGACTGATTTTTGCAAGGTGGTTTTGTTTTTTTTTTTTTTTGTTTTAACACTTCAGAATTTTTTTACCACATTTTTAATCCAGAGATTGAAAGTTTAAATTTTGTGAAGCATCAAGGAAAAAAAAGCAATTATACCCTTTATTCACCCAAAGCATCAGTTATTAACATTACAGCCAGATTAACAGCTTTTAATAAAAGCTTCTACTGTATTTAAGATCTAGACAATTCCAAGGTATATTCTTTACCCCAGTTCCACAAAGGAAGCTTTCAGGCTATCAAGAGGAGCATGGGACAGTGAAAGCATGGTCATTACATCTTCTAAGAATCCAACTAACAGCTTGCGGTCTTCTTCCTGAAAGAAGAGCGTACAATGTGGAATGTAGTAGAAGCATTGCTGTGGCTGTGATGACCTACAGCTGTGAAAGAGACACTATGAGAACAAACTACATTTAGCCTTTAACAATCTCATGAACTTCAAAAATGTGGTTTAAGAACAAGAACCTTTCAAAGTAAGCACAAGAAGGACTGTATTTCATCCACTAAGCACATACTCGTGCATAAATTATCCAAACTGTTTTACTAAAGAAATTTTTAAGAAGAGTACTTAAGCACTTTCATGACTCCTGACAGTTTGTGATTGTTCACAGTCCACTAAATATGTGTGAGACGATGAAGTACGTACTTTTTCCTGTAAGCTGCGTGTATGCCAGTCCATAACAACTGGTTACTGGAGGATCAGGTAGTATTATTTATGGAGTGTTTATTTTAGTACTAGGTAACGCTACAATTTTAAGACTCCAACTATGACCAAAATGGTGATTTACCTGCTCATCTCTTTCAGTAAATTTTGCAAAATTATTTTTGCTGGGGTCACAATTAAAAGGCCAAGAACCAATTTATGGCATAACATTAGTATTTTTGATAGAGGTACACAGCAGCTGTCAATGTCTGAGAGTTAGCAGTGGTAAAGGTGCCAGAAGTAGTTTTAAGATGTCCTAAATTCAGGTTTTAACACTGATGAATATCATCTCAATGCAGCAGACAACCTGACTAGAAAACTTTGCCTTCAAATGTGTTTACAGCCGCTCACTTACCTACCTAACTTCAAAGCACAAGAACACTAAGTTTTCAAAGAAAACAGTAAGGTTTTTCTGGTAGAATATATTTTACATATTATTATACATTTAACAATGAAACAGAAGAACCAAACCCACCTGAATATAACATGTAAGGACCCCTGTTGCATAGATGGGAACTGTGGCTTTTGTTAGCACTCCATTACCTGCTGTGGAATCTAGTGAAACACAGTGAAGAATTTAGGTTTTACATATAAATAAATAAAAATATATAAATATATACATATATGTGAATGTGTAATATATACACTATGTATTTTATATATATGGAAGTCTTGTATATGTGTACTGTATTATATATATTCACCTTTTTATATACACACAAAGACCTTTACACACACATATATATGTGCACATATACATGCACACACGCTAAAATAATGCTCAAGTGGTATTTGGATTTGAGATTTTGTTTGTACTCCACACACACACGCTCTCAATCTACAATTCCAGTGTTCCATTCAGATTAAGATTAGATATTCAAAATTTAATAAAGATGACAAATTTGAGAACTGCAGTATGAAAATTTTATGAGAATAAGAGATAGATTTTTTTTCCAGTTGCAGTTAGGATCAATTTTTATTCATTTGAGTACAAAGCTACTTACCTATGTTTTCCTCAGACAGTCTTAAGATTTCCTGGAACTGTGGTTTTACCTATACAAAAGATGATGAATCCCATGTAAGAAAACCTGTCACCAGTGTGAATTAACTTCGGAAAAAAATTAAGAATTAAAAAAAACCCAAACAAAAACCCAACAAAATACAACAGAAAGGACATTTTGAAGGTACAGAAAGAAAAAAAACCCACCTTTAAAAAGCACAGGCAGCTTTTATGAAAATTGAAAGTATGATATAAGAGAGGAGAAATTTCTACTGAGTACCCACACTGAGGTAGCAGTATTTACCACTCCTGATACCAGAAGTTGAAGTCTCTGGGCAATACGCTTGCCTGGGATTTAAGGATTATGGTTTTACCAAGCTATATGTTATTAAAAAAAATGTTTTTGTTTTATATCTTTGCTGTCCCTGAAGTGCTGTCTTCCAAACTATAGCTGTGATAATCAGTATCACAGCAATTTTATTACAGAAGGGGCTTTCAA
This sequence comes from Phalacrocorax carbo, assembly GCF_963921805.1. Lineage (NCBI taxonomy): Eukaryota > Metazoa > Chordata > Aves > Suliformes > Phalacrocoracidae > Phalacrocorax > Phalacrocorax carbo. The sequence goes on along the minus strand of NC_087514.1, from coordinate 91,199,673 downwards.
AGACTAGTTTTCAAAGACTAGTTTTAATCTTCCTTCTGCAGACAGCACATAACACTAACCCTGTTTTGTAATTTTATCTTTAGGTAAGCGTCTTATGTTTTATACTTTCTGTTTAAAATATTCTTGAATTCTCTTCAGAAGTTATTTTGTTGAGAAAAATTAAGTATTTCCTTGAAAAGAATGTTTAGATATCATCTGTAGAAAAATATTTTGGGCAGGGAAAGCATTAATTTTAAATTTCCAATCAAGTACAGGCTGGAATACTTATGTTGACCGCAAATACTGAACAGTATGATATTCTGAAGAAAGAAAATTGCGCAATCATTAGAATTAGGATGATCTCTCCCACTCTATTCCACTCACAAAGCAAACATGAATAACACAGTTTAAAAAAATCCTTCCGTGTTGGGCAAGATAAGGCGGCCATTCCAAAATGGTTAAAAACAGAAATCAAAAGGATGCAAACAGAGGTTTAAAAATAGCAGGTTTAAATGTACTTATGGAAAAGCATCCGTGTGACACACAAATATAAATAGTCACATAAAGCATGGGTATTCAGACACACTGTAAATACAGAGAATATGTATTATCAAGGTACTCTTTTTGTAGAATATTTAAGGTAATGGCTTACCTTAGTGTTCGTAAAAATTTTCCCGAATGTCCTACAAAGTCTCCAGAAAAATCTAGAGAACTCATGGACACAGGCAGTTGATGCTACATTTATCTTGCCAACTATTTCTATAAGCTGCGGTAGCCTAAAAAAAAAAGAACAGGAAACAAAGGGATATTAAACACTACTCTGATCTTTTGCTTCTCTCCAGTTGTATCTGTATAGAGCTACTGTTTGTATTAATAAATATACATATACACACACAGCCCTACTGGTTCTAATAAATTTATCTACATGTTCTGTAAAATCCCTGACCCTTGAAGAAAGCAAGGGATTAAGCACCAGAAAAGTCTGACCTTTGTTTTCAAACATCTGTTACTGCAGAACAGTGTATTTCATTAGATATTCAGAACACAATCTTCACTTCAATAGAGGTTTGACTATACCAGTGCGAAGATGAAACAAACAATTTTTTGAGCATGTTGTTACCTACATGTTCTGCTATAGTTGTTTTCTGAATAAAATCAAAGTCAATCCAGTATGAAAATTAAAATGCCTAAAAAAATTTCAATCTTTTCCTCTCCAATAATTCTTAAATACAATCATACTTACAATTCCTATGTTTAGTAATTACTAAACAAAATCATGTTTAAGAAGTATTAATTTTGACATATTTTAAAATTAGTTATCATAAGATACAAATTAACTCACAGCTGGTTGACTACCCATAGCAAAGTCTCCCAGCCTGTGGTACCCTCGTGTTCTAGCTGATACTCGTACAGTTGCAACAACACTGCTAATTGCTCACGGCTTCCAATGATGACGGCCACATCCTGAAGAGGCGATACGGGTCGGGGAAATCTAGTGACTGTAACAGCAGAGAACAAGCGATCATGAACAAAAAGAAGATTAAAATACCTTGGAGGTGATGTCAGTAAAGATAGCTAAGACAGTCTGAAACTCTTTAGTGTCTTCATGTAAGGTTATCAAATTGCTTTTTAAAAATCAAGGAGTTAAATCAATCGCCAAAGAGATTGCATAACCCTCAGTTAAAAAGAGAAAAACATTGGTGTATGGAGATTATGGAATCATTATCACCAGCATGGCTTCACCAAGGACAAACCTTGCCTGACCAACCTAGTGGCCTTCTATGATGAAGTGACTATATCAGTGGACAAGGGAAGAGCTATGGGTATCATCTGTCTGGACTTCTGTAAGGCCTCTGATACAGTCCCACCACAACATCCTTCTCTCTAAACTGGGGAGATATGGATTTGATAGGTGGACCATTTGGTGGATAAGGAACTGGTTGGATGGTTGCATCCAGAAGGTAGTGGTCAACTACTCAATATCCAGATGGATATTGGTGACAAGTGGTGTCCCTCAGGGGTCTGTGTTGGGACCAGTACTGTTTAATACCTTCATCAATGACCAACAGTGGGATCATGTCCACCCTCAGCAAGTTTGCAGATGACACCAAGCTGAGTGATGCAGTTGACACACCTGAGGGATGGGATGACTTCCATAGGGACCTGGACAAGCTAAAGAAATGGTCCCATGTGACCCTCATGAGGTTCAACAAGGCCAAGTGCAGGGTCCTATACCTGGGCTGGGGCAACCCCCAATATCAATACAGGCTGGGGAATAAAGGGCTTGAGACCAGCCCTGCCAAGAAGGAGTTGGGGGTACTAGTGGAAAAAAAAAATGCACATGAGCCAGCAATGTATGCTCACAGCCCAGAAAGCCAACAATATCCTGGGCTGCATCAAAAGAAGGGTGGCCAGCAGGTCGAGGAAGGTGATTCCTCTACTCCACTCTCATGAGACTCCACCTGGAGTACTGCATCCAGCTCTGGAGCCCTCAGCACAAGACAGACACAGACCTGATGGAGCGGGTCCAGAGGAGGGCCACAAACATGATGTGAGGGCTGGAGCACCTCTCCTACAAGGGCAGGCTGAGAGAGTTGGGGCTGTTCAGAAGAAAAGGCTGTGGGGAGACCTTATTGTTGCTTTCTAGTACTTAAAGGGGGACTACAGGAAAGACAGGGGCAACCTCTTTAGCAAGGCCTGTTGTGACAGGTCAAGGGGTGATGGTTTTGAACTAAAGAATGGTAGATTTAGACTGAATATATGGAAGATATTTTTCACAGTGAAGGTGGTGAAACACCGAAACAAGTTGCCCAGAGAGCTTGTAGATGCCCCATCTCTAGAAACATTCAAGGTCAGATTGGACGGAGCTCTGAGCAACCTGATCTAGTTGAAAGTGTCCCTGCTCATTGCAGGGGGGTTGGACTAGACCCAAATGATTCTATGATCCCAAAAAACACACTGCAGATTTACGGTAGAGTGACTTGCATGCAAGGTTTCCTGACTTCTACAGCTAAACTTTAATCATCTAATTGCTCCAACCTTTATATATGAAGTAGTTTTTTACATGCCTCACTCCCTCCCCCAACTCCTTAATTATTTGAATTATCAGAAGAGAATAATTTATATGTAAAAAGAAAACCCCCAAAAAAGTTCTAGACTATTAAAATATCTAGGGATTGAAAACCTGCTACACCAACATTGCTTTTAATATTTCAATTCACGTCAAGCATACTTAAAATTATTCAACAATGAAGCTAAGCAACAAGAACATCATCTTTCCTGTTGCAAAACGCAACAAAGCAAACTTGTAGTTCCTGTAATACTACTGGATTAGTGCAAAGTACATGAGATTTTTTCATATACTTTTGTGGAGGAAGAAGCTGTCAGACCAGGTTGAAGCCTGAAATTTTTTAATTCCTTAATTAAGTAGTAGCCATTCAGAAGAAAAGTGCTCATCTTCAAAGGACGTAAGTCAGCTAAGCTAGGATTTACTGTGGCATGTTTGACATTTTCACACTAATATCATAGAGTAACGTACCCCTAGCTACTTTTCAAAATCATCTTTAAGTTTGTTACCCTTTCTTTGCATCTTCACACACAGTGCTATTGTCTGCATGTGGCAGGTATTGTCAATGATATCTCTAAAAAAAAAATTTGTAACAGGAGAAAACATTCTACAGGCTGCGATTGTTGATCTGAGTATAACTTCAGTATGACGCCATTCAGTCTGCTGAAGTATTACAAATGTACATAACAGATGGTAAAGCTCCTGCACTAGGCTGCATTTTTCCCAAATCATAAAACCTTTTATTTTTAAGAGTTAACTGAAACTGAGGCCAGCCTTCTCAAGCTATTACTGGCTATCAGTTGAAATAAATTATTCAGAAACCTTTAGGAAGTCCAATTAAAGATTGCTTTGCTTTCTCAACAGCTTCTTAAAAGAAGTAGGGAGAAATAATGAGAGATGAAATAAAAAAATTTTGGGGTGATAACCAGGTCTCTCAAGCATGAAAATGGGTGGAAAAAAGAAGCATTACTTAAGGTATTCTAAGGGAGACCAATATGAAAAAACATTTAAGAGGCAAATCAGAAGGTAAAACTGTCCCACCCCCCCAATTTACATCAGTATTTCAAAGTATTTCGTTGCAAAGTATACAACAAAGTATTTCATTTCAAGACTCTCACTGATTACATAAAGCTATGTGACTGGGCATGAAGAAGCCATTTTCCTTGTAACACTGCTAAGTAAATACAAGGGAAAAATTCCAAAAGGACACCATTTAGTTCTCCTTTATTCTACTGGCTATCATTTTGTAAATATTCACAACTTACATATTTCTTCTGCGTCAATAAACTGATATTTGTAGTTAGGTAAATATCTGATAAGGGTTTGTGTCAGACTGATTTCTTTCACAGGAATGAAGTAGGAGCTTCAGGGGTCTTGGGGACATAAACTTAAATCATTATTGTACAGACAGTGTGCTATTAGAATCTGAAGTTTAAACATACATTCTGCAACTTATGTTTATGTAGTAACCTTAAATACACACAAATCCCAAGAGCATTTGGACTATGGACTACTTCCTGGAATTCTTCCGTCACAGTTAATAGTGATTTGAGATTTGTCACTGCATTACACTTGAGGTTGTAAAAATTCCACATATCGGAAATTAATCATTTACCTTCTATTTGTGGTACTTCTCCCTGAAGTTTAGCCTTGCTTGTGAAAGGTGCATTCTGTAGCACAAGTGCAAACAGTGAAGGAATCAATGACTGCAGAGCAGACAGATACATGTGAAGCTTATGTTCATCCAAGCCATGTTCTCCTTCCTGAAACAAACAGGACGTTTACTTCAAGTTTTTGGTTTGGATGATTTATTGCTTAGGCATGTATACCCTGGCAAGAGATCAACACATCTGTGATGAACTTCTACACAGAAACACTAATTATACAGTAATTCATCCTAACCACAAGCTTTGTGTCACCATCCTGGCACCGTTAAGTCACTTCTACTCAAAGATTCAAGCAACATAGCCTTTGGAATTTAGTCGTTCATGCTGATGAACATACAGATATTCTGAAAGAACATTTTTGAGCACGTTTTGGAAACATGAATCCTTGGTCTCAGAGACCAATGCATCTAAAATCTGAATAAACTAGTCCGTTATACTCTGAAAACAAGCATCTTGGTTAAGTGTCTTAGATAGTTATGAGATACTCTATCTTCCAAAACCTCCCAGCTATCTACCAAATCAAGTGTTCAGACAAACTGGCTCAAAATTGCAAAGAACCTAAATCATTCAATTCTACTTTTTTTCTTTAATAAATATTGCACTTTATTAAAAACTACACTACATGACACTTAAAGACACGTTAAATACAGGGCAAATGCACTCAGAGTAACACATATCATATGGTCACAGCCCTAAAGCAAGCATTTTCTGAACTGCACTTTGATTATTGGGCTATAAAGCAAAACTTTGTTAAAGAAGGATATGTTTGGTTTTGGGAGTTTTGGTGTTTTTTTTTTTTTTCCTTCTTCCAAAGGACAAGTAAAAGTTAGAGTTACAACAAGAATCTCCAGAAAATTTTTCTGCCATAGAACATTAAGCAGCAATTATTTACATTTTTATATTTTTTTTAAAAGCCTGCATATGGAATAGATACAAACAAAATTCTCCAGTGTAGAAACAGCTGAACACATACCCTGAGCAGTTTTTCAATTTTATTAAGCAGTGTAGGTATAAGATGGAACTGTAAATTTCCCAGTTCTGTTGTCCAGGCAGCGTAAGCAGGTAAAAATACCTGATGCGTTGCACTAACTACACGTTCTGAAGGGTCTCCTAAAGCTGAAAGCAGCAGTTCAAAGCCCTGGTAAAAGAAAATAAAGAATGTAATTATTTTCCTAAAATTTATGCTAAAACTTTCCCCCACAGAAAATGCACACTATAAAAAGATAATAATCTATTTCAAAATTTTTTCACTAAAAAATAAAACAAGGTAGTACATGGAAGCCTCTCAACAGATATTCCTACAACTACAAAGGTAAACAGTAGGTAGTTCAATGATCTGGCTAGTATTTCTCTACAGTTAAGCTATCAAAATCAATACAAACACATTTTAACACACTGCCTTCAAAAACTCAGTATTATAAGTTCTTCATTTTCACTTATCTGAAACATTATTAGGCAGTATTAAGTTGAACTGCAAGTATCTTTTTTTGTAGTAGACAAATATCTGTTAGCAAGTGATATCAAATTGGCTAATAGTATCAGGTGGGTATTGAAGAGGTATGTCCTTGAAGGCAAATTATGAATTATTAGGGAAGCTTCTGTATAAGGCTTACACCTGAGGTTCTAATGATACTTTTAAGTATATGTTTTCTGTTTGGTCTTGGTGATACAATAAAATCAACATCCATAAACACCCTCAAAATTTTTAAAAGTATCTGGAAAGTTTTAATAAAAATACCTGAAATTATGCATCCTCCTATTCATGAAATAACGATAGAAGACATTTTATACATACAGAATCCAAAACAAATTATACCTGTTGATATTTGTCTGGATCATCAATATATCCCATAATGATGCCAAGGCTTTTGATCACAGCTTCTCGTACCAGATCTGCCTTATCTTCCATTAACATTTGCTGCAGCATGGAAAGTACTAACGAACTACGAATTTCTTTCTGTTTGTAAACAAGAAGCATACTTGTTAAATCCAATGAAAGAAGAAATGTGGGTTTATACAGATTTTAATAAGTAATTTGCACTTCTGTTAGTGCTCCGTAACAAAATCCCTTCCTCCAACAACAAATTCCCTTTATGAATATTACACATTCAGTTTCACAACAGAAGACGAAGGAATATAAGATGTCAGTAGCCTCATTAGAGAGCCTTTTGTCCTACTAAGCACAGAACTCAGGTCCTTTAATTCATATGGAACCAGAAATAACTAACAGCAAGAAAAACCTACAGACTTAAAACAATCTTTAATCACTGCATTGCTAAATTGGAGAGGTGGGCTTTTAATTTGGGTTATTTTCCTCTTTCTCTGAAGCTTCAAATTCTAGTTTGTCACTGACTTAATTCTGCTGCTTCTTCTGACTGGCAGCACTCTTCATGTAACATTCCACAGTGAAGAACTCTATTATTGGGTGCCAATTATTTTTTCAGATGTTATTTCCTTAATTGGTCCTAATTATCTTTACTTCATCTTCACCGAACCAAAGATGATTTTTTCAGAACATAAAATGTCTTTAAAAATCGTGTAACTAGATTGACTTGAATTCCTTTATAAGAAGTTATCCCCTCCTTAATGTGATTTATTGAATCTCCCATGCGTTATATGAAGTAGAAGATAATGTGACTATCTATGCATAAAAAGCACGCTTGGGAATATTTACAATAATAAGGACATTTACATTTTGCAACAGGTTTTCACCTTGCTTTCACTAGCCAAGTATTTAGAGTCAGTATTAATACTTACTGGAAGGTAAGGTGCTAGAGCTCCACAGGATTCTGCTACCAGTAGCCGTCTCTCTGGGTATTTGTGGTTAATCTGGTAAAGAGAAACAGAACATCTATTTGCTTTGCTTTAACCAGTATTCAAAATGTGGTTAGAATGAACTGCAATGCAGGGATACGTCTGCACCTCTTAGATAAACATTGACTGTGCCTGTAGAAGTTCCATATGGGTACTAAGCAACCTCAAATTCTTGCACTGAGGCATAAAGACAAGGCAGATACAGTCTTCTTTAGTTGCCCTGTAAAATAGAGCTTACAGTAAGAGAAGAATCTGAGAAGCATGTATGTATATGCAGTAAAAAGAAAGGTGGAAAGCAGCATATGGGCTGCTATACTCTTAAGGGTACAAATAACTTCTGAGCTGGCATGTCATGAAATATCTCATTTTGTGTAGCCCTTCAGGAACACTGCTCCTCTAAGAACTACACAAGTGCCCTCTAGTGCTCTAAGCCAACCAGTGTAGCGTAGCTGCCTAGGTCTTGCTGAGCAATCGGGGTCAAAAGAAGACACATGTACTAAGCCAAAAAGTATTTGCACGCTATTGAAGCTCTGCTCTCAAGTCCAGCATAAACATGTCACGTCTCTAAAATGTGACTCAAAACAGCTCCCTATTCCCAAGAACCTCTTGATCCTGCGCTACCTCCGCTTTCCACTCAAAAGGCTGTTCAAAAATTCTGCCTTACAAATTAAATATTAACACTTTGGAACCAAGTTTGCATCTGGTAGAATCAGCTTTAATGGCCAGTGTAATGGTTGTACAAGGAAACATGTGGTATGTTTCAATATATTTTGTGGATAAAACATTTTAGGGTAAAATAGTGAGAGGAAAATGTGAATAGTTTGATCCTGTCAGATAGAATAGGATACACATGTGGTGTGACTGTTTCTTTCTTGCTAAGCAATACATAGCCTTGTTAAGACAACCATCTTACCACAGAAAAGACCAAGGTACTCACTGACTTCTTCATCTTCGTCTTTACTGGGAAGACTTGCCTTCATTAGTTTGAGGTCCCTAAAAGCCATGCGGAAGTCTGGAGCAAGGAAGACTTACCTTTGATAGAGAACTATCAGGTTAGGAAATATTTAAGCAAACTGGGCATACGCTGATCTGTGGGCCCTAATGGGGTTGCAACCCATGAGTGCTGAGGGAGCTGGCTGATGTCACTGCAAGACCACTCTTCACAATCAACAAAAAAGCTGTGCCAATGAGGGAGGTTCCTGAGCACTGGAAGAAAGCAAATGTGACTCCTATCTTCAGGAAGGGCCAGAGGATCCAGTGAAACACAGGCCAGGCTGCCTCATTTCACTTCCTAGAAAGGCGTTGGAGCAATTAATCCTGGAAAGCATTTCCAAACATATGAGGGACAAAAAGGCGGTTGGGAATAATCAGCATGTATTTATATAGGAAAAACCATGCATGACCAACCTGATAGCTTTCCAAGATGTCTGGCTTAGTGAACAAGGGGAGAGCTGTGAATATGGTTTATCTTGACTTCAACAAGACTTTTGATACTGTTTCCATAACATCCTCATTCACAAACTGATGAAGTCTGGGCTAGGTAAGGACAGTAAGGTGGATAAAAAACTAGCTGAACTAATCACAAACTCAAAGAGTTACAGCTGGAGGCCAGTCCCCAGTGATGCACCCCTCAAGGGTTGATTCTGGGGCCAACAACAATAATGTGTAACATATTCATTAATAACCTGGATGACAAGACAGAATGTACCTCAACAGGTATGCAGATAAACTAGAAGGAGCAATTGATATACCCAGATGGGTGTACTGCCATTCAGGGGTACCTCAACAGGCTGGAGAAACAGGCAGACAGTACCCTCACTAAGTTCAAGAAAGGGAAGTGCAAAGTCCTGGCCTTGAGAGAAATAATTCCCATGCACCAGGACAGACTGGGGACCAGCTGGCCAGAAAGCAGCTTAGCAGAGGACCTGGAGGGCCTGACAGACACCAAGCATAGCCAGCAGTGCACTCCTTGCAGCAAGGAATATCAATGGTATCCTGGACAGCACTAGGATAAGCATCACCAGCAGGTAAGGAAAGTAATTTTCCCTTTTCACTCCACACAGGTGAGACCGCATCTGGAGTGCTGTGTACAGTTCTGAGTTTCCCAGCTAAGAGAGACAAAGATATATTGGACTAAGTCCAGTGGAGAGACATGATTAAGAGATAGGAATATCTGATACATGGGCAGAGGCTGAGAGCTGGGATTGTTTTGTCTTGAGAAGAGAGCGCTCAGGAGCAATCTTATCCATGTATATAAATATCTGTACCTATCCACAGAGAGATAAAGAACACAGAGGTTCTTTATCCCAATAAAGAATACCCCAGAAAGAATCCCGATAAAAGGACAAGAGGAAATCAAATGCAGGAAATTGTTTTATTGGGAGGATGGCCAAAACTTGGAATACATTGCCCAGAGATGTTATGGATGTCCTTGGACATATTCAAAACCAGACTGGACTTGGTCCTGAGCAACCTGCTCTAGTTGACTCTGAAGCAGGAGACTTGGACTACAAGATGTTCAAAGGTCCCTTCCAACCTCAGCCATTCTGTGATTCTCTCAATTCTTCTGGCTTAGGAGAAACTACAGATGAAGACATAGTAATAAATCAACCTTGGACAACTTCTTACCTCGACTTTATTTCCACAGCACACTGAACAATGGTACCTGACTGCTGATGTAGTATTATGTCTTCAACTTCCTCACTGTTCTGATCTGAAATCACCAAAAACTCTCTCATGAACAATGTGTGGCAAAGATAATTTGGAAGAGACTCAAATGAAAAAAATCATGAGCCTCAGGACTAAACTGAAGTGTCAAGCATGGGAGAATATTCTTTGAGTGTGTCTGTCATTATTTTGCATTCATTCATCAGCAGGGCACCTGTAATAGTTTTTGGAAGCATGGAGATTTCATAGACGAGAAGCATTACAAGCACACGATAGGCTACTTTAATACCTATAGTATCTTTGACTTATGTGCCATTTTTCCAAAAGTTAATTCCCAACTGGTAACAGACATACACTTTGCCTTCTGGAGCTCTGCCTACCCGATAGAAACAGCAAAGACTAGTTTCAACTGGTTGAGATGGACTGGCAAGGCAATATAAATATCACCCCGATATTGCAAAGACATACTGACACACTGGAGGAAGAGAGACTCAAATTTCTGCAAGGTTTGTGTTCAGGAAAGATTATTAGCCCCTGGAAACTTAAACATAACTGTAAAATGTGTATTACCATTTCTTTTCCCTTTGTCTTTAATAAGCAGTAATAAAATTTTGGAAACCAATTAACTGGTTGCTAGTTCTGAGGGAACTTTCAGCGTTCACAAAGACTGGATCTAAACTCAGATGAGCCAGCTACCAAATTCTAGCTGTGAAGAGCAGGTAGAAAGATCACAAAGACTAGCCTGATAACTGAGCTCCAGAACATGTGGATGAAAATGCTGAATCTTCTCAGGGTCCGGTCCTTTGCATCTGTAAATAGGTTTTGGTTGGAGACCAACTGCATGAATTCTTTCATGATTAAAGCACCTACCAAGAAAAGGTAGGAAATCATGTGTATTTTTGAGTTCTTTCTACAAACTCAGTCTTGTGACTATGAGATTCACCTAGTATTTTGCTGGAGAAGATGATGACCTGGTTTCAGTACTGCAAACCAAGTCTGGCAAACTGCATTTAATAAATGCACGATGACATATGGCTTGGCAGCCTGATATGCTGTACTGTTGCAGTTGGACTTGTTTCTCTTTTGCATCAGCAATTAGCAAGAAACTGATATGATGAAGATGTGCTCCTACTGAGGTGCAACTTTTTTTTAAAAACACTGTTTAAATTTCGTGACAGGGACTAAGAAAACAAAATGTAGTTTATTTTGTGTTCAACTACTACTGCCATGAGTCCTTAATTTATGCAACAGATACATCAGTCATAAGCACAAATTCAGCATATAATACATACTTCAGCTTCTACTGTCAGAAAGCATTAAGACTATTGAAGCTTGGACTTTATTGTGAAACACAGATGGCTGCATTATGCAAGAAACAGCAGGCAGTTATCAGACCAGAAAGATTGAGCCATCAAAGCAAGCATTACCCCTGTGTCATGGCTTCGCTATTCACTGTCTTTTTGGCAATGATGAACTCCCTTTTCTTCATTATGGTAGGAAAATAGCACGCATTTTCACCTGAACTCATGTTCTGTTTCTATACCTCAGATGAAACAGTAAGAGCATTTCAGTTTGGTTATTCAGTTTTTTGTATTAATTTAGAATATCTGTGGAAAAGGTCACTGTGATTCTAGAAATGACATGTAAACATCAGGCTGATCTTACAGGTGTAAAATCACACCCATCTACAGGGGACTTATTTCTGACTACTTTGACCTTTGATTTTGTTTAAGAATTTAAACTAGCTGAAGTGCAGACGCTGCTCCAGGGACTCAATACAATATAAAAATCAGTGAATGAATTATTTGAATGAAGATGGATTTCCAACAGTCTGGAAGTTACAGTACAAATTTAAAAGGCACCTACCTGGCAACAGGTTAGGCAACAACACTGATGATGAACATGTGCATATCTACATTTCAATACAATAAACATATGCACGTATGTGCAGGTAACTAGAATTTTCAGATAACCTCTGACAAATTCTCTGCTTCTGAGTTATTTTTAATGTTATATCAAAGTACAAATAAGGACGACAAAGGACATATAAATATCTTTCTGAAAAATACTCAGAACTGCCATCCATTGAAAAACAAACCCAAAAAATCTCCCCCTCAAACAAATAAAACTCAACGTTTATGAATTCTTAACTATCTTTCCAGCATAAAGCACAAAATAATCAGTTACCTGTTCCCAACACTGTGGTAAAAGCTCAGCTTCTACACGTGTTGGTCCAACGTGTCGGGCAAATGCCACACACCCGGTCAGTATCATCTGTCTGAAAACATAAATTTAAACCTTTAATCTGTTTATAAAGTTAAAGAATATATTCTTATACGTTACAGAAGTTTGGGAAAGCAGATACTGCCAGACAACAGGTAATTGTTCACAGTCAGAGTTTCACACCATACATACTGACATAAAGGCTAAATCTTAAGTTGAAAGCTGCTATTGTCCCTGCTCATTGCAGGCAGGGACTGGACCTTTAAAAGTTGCTTCCAACCCAAACTATTCTATGATTCTGTCTTGTTTTCTATTTCATATACCTTTTCCAGAAGCTTGCAGATCCCAAACTCCATGAGCCATAACCTGAGAAACTGATTTGGGAATCTCTGATTTCTTAATGTCTGAGATTAGGAATCTCTGACTGAATCTCTATTTAATTCTTATTAGTGAACACTATGATTCATCAGGCAGTAAAAGGATCTAAATTACTTCATACTATCATTATCTCAGTCATGAACAAGTACTGCTTTTATTTAGAGGCATTTGAGATTTAATGAACTTTTTTCAAAACAAGTAACTTGGTTCTTTTATGACATGGTTTTGCAACATTCTAACATGCAAGTTCCTCTCATCTCTCCCAAAATACTGGACTCTACTCTTGTCAGAAATCTTCTAAAGCCCAGTATTAAAGGGAGGCAATTAATCAACCAGTAGTATCTATGATCACCTGAGTAATTTGTATTTATTTTCTTGCCTTTTTTTCTTAACTTCCCTCAAAGTTTGCAAGAAATCACTGGTGTTCCACCAATTTCATAGGCACAGAGTTAAAATTTCAATAAAATTGTACTTAAAAGTTAGTGTCGCAAATGACAGTTGTTTAATGAGCGTTTATCTTGCTAGGACTTTTTACTTCTATTTCTCCTGTTAATAGGATTGGAATGATACCAACTTTGCATGCAATTCACCAGTTCTATTTACTTCTAGTGCCTACCTCAACACTTAAAACAGTTTCAAATAACTCATGGACATGAGACTTATTTTAGCACCTCCACAGTGAGATTAGGACACTACTGAGAATTTATTCATTATTACTTTGGGGAAACCAAGCTAAGTTCATTTTAGTGTCATGTCTAAACTCCTAAATATTTACTGCCGCTAATAGTATGCCCTTAAGGTTGAAAGGCTGAGATTCTGCTGGTGACTTCTTAAACAGTTATACAATATACTCCATCAAAAAAAGACTCATTCACTTTCAGAATCTTTTCAAGGAGAAATGGTATATTAAAAAGATTTTTTTTCCCCCACCATCCTTTAGGCCAACAATCAGAGCAAGCTCTTTGGTTTTGTGTTGTGGACCACATACAGAGACCTAGACCTTTGATCAAGGTAAAAAGGTTGGAGGAAAACAAAAATGCAATGATTAGATAAGACTCAAGAAATGAACAGCTGATATGTGAAAGCAATACGGAGACAAAAGCCTGTGGTAATTCCGAGTTCTCAATAAACAAAATAATTATTCAAATGCCTGTCTTTGGTCCTACATGCTGAACTGGGCAACAGAATACACTTTTCTAAGATATTAAAAAAGCAAATAGCAGAATAGAGTAATCATTGAAATCCTCTGCATTAGAAATGGAGAAAACCAGGAGAGAGAGTGTGTATATATATAAATTTTTTTTTAAAATCAAACCTTCTCAAAGAAGTTCCATGAAATCTCAAAATTAACTCCAATTTCCTTTTGCCTTGCCTATAAAGTAGGGAACTTCAAGACATTGCAAAACTATTAAAAATGTTTTAAGTATTTTACTGCAACCATCTTAAAAGTATATGACATTAGTTGGTATTTCAGGGGAAGGCAAGGCTGTAAGGATCTCAACAACAGGTCCTCGAAACAAAACCGTTAACACTGAGCTGTTCAGAACTGCAATCTAGGCTGGATATGGGAAAAACTTCTTTGTACTTGTTGTTGTAACAATGTCTTTTGTTAACAACATGCTGGGAATGCCTTCCTCAAAGAACTTTCTCCAGGTTATGCACTTGTATTTACTTAAGTAGGAGCATAAAGCCAATCAGCGTGATTCAGCAAAGCACTAGTTTGCTTCATCGGTACATAAACCAAAGTGAAATAAAGAATCAGACTAGAGGAGCATGGCAGAAGTTAGAGTAGAACAGGCATAATGTAACACTACTAAACTCTTTCTAGAGGTTTTAGAAAGTAACTGCATGCACCGGTAAGCAATTCAATCTTATATTACACAGTTCAGGGTTCTTCTGTCACTCCTAAAGGTTATATTAAAAACTTACTTATTAGAGTTTTACCTAATATTTCAGCAAGTTATGTGTGTTCTGAAGAGGTGGTATCATTCGACTGATAAAGTCATACCAGATACACTAAACTTAACGTATTTTAGCTTCTTTTCATGAAGAGTGCTGCTTCTGGGTGCATTACTTGGAAATCTTCAAGAGTTAACATTTTGAACTGTTTTAACCTTTTCTTAAAAGACCCCAACATTAATCTGACTTCTTCATGGCTCCTTAACTTCCAAAACCAACATAATTGTCCAAGAAGTTTAAGTAAAGCTAATACATATTTGTTCTTTTGCAGAAGATAATTTGATAGACATTTTGAAAAGTTGAATAGTACATTAATGAGCAGAGCATTGAGGATAAAAGTTGCCTTTTTAAATATAATGTTAGTATACAAGACTATGGCATGCACTAAAAAGCCTCTTGCATGGGCAAGAAGTATAATAAAGACTTTTCGCATATTGCTAACATCCTTTACAAGGTCAAATATTTAAAGTAAAATATTTATTTTAATGGGTTGACTATTAGAAATGCAATGTCACATTTCAGTCTCTTGCATTTAACAAATTAAAAAAAGCAAACTTTTTATGAACTGCTACTTTAATTTATAATGTAGGCCCATACAGTATAGCAGAAGGTAAACAAATAACATGAGATAATTGATACCATTGTTCTGGTCACTAAACCTGAATGTCTTTGCTTACTTCATACCACACTAGACTATTAAATTATTATTTAAACTTATTTAGATAAAAACCAAGCATGCATAATACACTTCCACACAAATATAAAAGAATAAATAACTGACTGAAATTCTGAATAAGTATTTTCTATCTAACATGTTTTCAGAATCTCTTTTATTTGATGGGCTTTTACTTATTCTTCTGGCAGGTGTCACAGCACCTTTAAAACAGATTATGATTTTTATGTGTGTGAATGTGTATTATGTATATACATGTTTTGTCCTGGAGGTTATGGCAGATTATTCTTCCAAAATTTCTAATGAAAATGACTTATTTTTAGATATAAATCTCTAATTCACAACAAAGAATGAACAACTTCAAGGAAAAAGCAGCTTGGATTTTCTTCTTTCTTAGCTGCCAGAAAAGACACACCTAACTACAGCTAAACAGGCATATGAAAAATCTACTTGATAGGCCACAAATCCTGTGACAAATTAACTCTAAGAGACTACAAGCAAGATGTAACTTCCTTCCCCCCTCAACCACAGAATAATTTTAGCTTCTCAAACTGCATGAGACATTCAAAAGACTTTAGATATCAGTGGACATTTCAGAAGCAGATTTCTAATGAATCTGAAGTAGAACAAGGACTGCATCTTTTTATAATGTCAATCTGCATTGTGCCACTTTGCTACAAGTTGCTTTTATTTATTTATGCATTTTTGTCTCCAAAGCCACCTCTTTCAATTGTACCTCATCCCTAAATTTTACCATGGGAACAATTCAGAAACATACCTGAACACTTCCATTTCAGAGAATCTTCAAAAGAAATGTTTTCCACTGATTTCATAAAGCCTGCCTATTTTGTCTGAAGACAGAATGAAGCAACAATAGACACAGATGTTTTACAAAACACCTCTAATGAAAACTATGGAAGAGCTACAGCTCAAATACGAAAAATCCTTCCAGTTACAGAAGGAAACATATCAGCTAGGGCACTGTCTTTCAACCTTAAGGACATTCTTATCAAGACTGGTACAAAGTCAGTCAAATTTCATGAGTCCTAAGGAAGAACTAAATTTATGAAACAAAAAAGTATATTTTGTTTCAAAGTCTTAACCAAAATAAAACAAAGCTCTTAACACTTGTTAGAGCAAAATCACTGCTTCAAGCTTCTGAATTTTTTATTGCTACCATAGTACTGAACCATAAATAGGCAGAGTACTATTTTCTCATGCTATTTTCCCCAGCTGAACATGGTAGTTAATTTACAAACATAGAGACCACTAAGATACACTATGACAGAGGTTTAAAAAAAGCTGTTTGTATTTCTATATCAACCATTGCTAAGTATTATGATCTTAAAGCTAATTTTAACAAAGCGTTTCAGTCCATCTTTAAACAAAAATGGAACTGAAATGCTACACTGCAGCTTACCAAGCACATTCTTACATTTCAGTAACTAGAAAGTACAGGTCATGGAAATGGAAAGTCCCGAAGTCCACATAAATTTGTCAACACTATACCAGCAAAATATCAGCCTAAGTGAAGCTTGGTTAAAATCATCCAACAATATCCAGTTTCTATTAGTTCTGCGTCTTTGACAAAGAAAAAAAGCTCGTTCTTGTCCCGCAACACACAAACGCAAACACACCTTTGCTCATCATCTGGTCGTTTGATCAAATTGAACAGTATGTGTAGAAGCTGATCTCTCTCTTTGGGTTCAGGATGGAGGCAGGCTGTACACAGTATGAGTGGGATCAATTCCTAAAAGGTTGTGGGTAGGGGAAAACCAAACAAAGTAAAAACGCTTTGGGCATGTATTCATAATGGCAAAAGAAACTAAGAAGACAAATCTAGCCACATAACATCAAAACAGTTATAGAAGATGTTTTAGAGTCTTGAGCTCTTATTTAAGTGACCTGAAAAAAGGATTATTTTCCTGCTAGGAAAGATCAGGGGAGAACCAGCACATAAAACAAAAACCTCTACAAAGATTACCATTAACTTGTGCAGGTCACCTGCAACCAAAATTAGAGGACGATCATGGTTTAAATTGTCTTCACTATCTCCTGAACTGAAGCAAGCCCCACAGACATCTATGGAACAAAGCTCCTACAGAAAAAGCTATTTCTGATGCCATGGAGTTAAAGATTAAAATTTCCAATTAAGCATGCACACAGTTTTGTGCACCAAGTTTGAATAAGCACTGAGAAACAGACATTGGTAAAGGTGACTGCAGACAGATATACTCTATTTTGTGTTGACTAAGAACTATATGATTCTTTTTAAAGGTTTGTTTGGGTTTGTTTTTCAATAAAAGAAGCAATATCTGAAGCTGAATTTTCTTTTTAGAGCAATTCAATTCCCTTAAGGACCAAACTACCAAGAAAATATTGTGTAAAACATTAACTGAAAGAAAATATAAGGCTGTTCACAACAGTGAAGACCTCCTCCTTTCTAAATATGCCTTCAAAGCTCATGGTATTCATTCCCAGAAGAACCAAATGTTTCTAAAACATGGACTGGAAGTCCCTTTCCTTGACCTTTACTCCAACTGAATTTGGAAACCATGCAATTTCTAGGTGATTTATTATCTTATGGGCCGAAATACCACACTCAGAGGTCGGGGGAAAAGAACAAGACAAACCTAGGTGTCTGCGGAGAATACAAGAGCAAGTAATCTGGAGGCTTCCTCTCCCACCTGCTGCATATTTCTGAGCCACTTTCAGCAGAGAAGCTTTTTGTGAATTAATAAGCTGTGACAAGCAAGCAGATGACAGTGGGAAACACTTCTGGAGATACTAAGAAAGATTATACAAAACCTGGAAAAAACCTATAGTTACTGTAGCAACTTTGCAGGGAGGTGCCAATTTCTTCTTGCAGACATTCAAAGTGACCTATTCATGATGTTCTTGAGAGTAAGCCTATTAAACAAGGTGGATGTGTGGAAACCACATTAAAGATACTCTCACTGCTCAATTTGTATTTTCCTAAACAGCAAGTGCTATGTCAATTTTAAGCACAGAACAATACTCTTTTAGAGCATTGCCTAAGCTAGTCAACTCCTAATCAGCTTTTGTTTTCATTTTACAAGAATACTATTCAGTATGCTATTCCCCCCACCCCCAAAGATGACAGAGACACATCCTAAAATGTATTTTAACATTCTGGAAGACATTTTGGCAATATTTAACTCAATTATGATGCAGATTAGGGAATTTATGACGAGACAGAGGAATGAGTGTGGGAATATCCTACCCACCGCTTAAAAAAACCTGAAAGTACAGGAGAAATGAGAAAACTTTGAAAAACTCGGACATTTCTGTTTCTCAATATTTTAAAGTCAACCAGTTTTCAGGTTTGTTTCTAAATAAGTGCAGCACAATGCAAAATAATGTGCATTGAAAAAAACCTGTATTAAAGAAACTGCAAATTACATTGCATGAAGAGCTAAATAACTTCAGGTGAAAGCTCCTTTCCCCTCTAGAACTTGCATGTTAGATTTTATTTTTTTGTACACTTAACATTAAGGTTTTGCCTATTTAAAGCTCCGAGAAGGCAGAGGGCTTAACCTGTTGGTTTGGGGCTTGGTTTTTTTTTTCCTCATGGAAGCATCTTCTCTCCTGCACACAGTTTTAATTAAAAAAGATATGAAAAACTATTATAAAAATATTGAAAAATCCTGCCACTCTACCACTACTTAGACATTAAGCTAAGATCTTTTAAAGAGGAAATCAGATTGCAACTTGTAGACACAAAACATAACTACTAATTTCACCATAAAGAATATAGGTCATGGAAGAACCTTTAAATCAAAAAGCCCTGTGTTACTTTACTGAGATCTAACTTTCTGAATTCTACCAACTGCTCTTGCAATTATTCTTAAGTACTCCTTATAAAGAATTTTTTAAAAAAAGAATTTACCCAATGAAATAGGACTTGCATATTTTTAATGATCTGAGGTTTTTGTTTTATCTTTTGAAACCATCACGCTGACTTCACTTTCCTAGTACATTTGAGTGCTTACTCAAAAATCTCAACTGCTCACTCAGATCAACGGCTATATTTCAAAATAGTGCCATGAGATTTTTTTTTAATAGCTTATTTTCAAATTTAAGGAAGTTTACAAAGCTGTCTTTTTCCAGCTGAGTCTGTACAAAAGGAAAACACCTCCGAATATTCACCTAGATAATACTACCTTGTGTGTGAAAGGCTAATGAGTAACCTAACACCATCAACATGGGGGGCAGATACAAGGCTGGTTCTTTACCTTGCAGAAAGCTGGTTATTATAGCTGATGGAATTAGCTGTATTTTCTTGTCCATTGGTCACATTCTTTCATGCATACTATGGGAGAAGAGAGAGTTCTCTGCATCGCTGCATCAGTGCTTCTACAGTTCCTTCTATTAAGGGGAGTGGAGAAACAGTGATAAGTCTTGAACAGTGTTTTATGTGCTCCCTATATTCTTAATGGACAGGAAGGTAAAACTGGAGGCAAAAGGGACTTTCTGGGGGACAAGAAGAACAAAACTGCTCTCATAGATGGACAAAACAGGCCAAGTGAAGTCTCCCAAAGACTTAAAAGGGGACAGATTCTTCAAGATATTCAGGATGATTAAGAACAAAAAACAACCTAGGAGCAGGTTCAAGCTCACTACTTCCTGTTGCTAAGAGCCATGCCTTAGATGTAGCCTTGTTTAATAAATCTCAGATTTTTCATTCTTAAAACAGCAGAGAAGTGCTGTAGAAAGTGGTAGTTTTCCAATCAGACACAATAACATTAGCATTTGGCCATTTAAATTCAAGAGGAAAGTTTATAACCTTGTTATGGAGGCTGTGTATGTTATTAATAATCAAGGAGAGGACTTCCAGTGCTATTTGAAACACACTGCCTTCCTTGGGAAGGAATACCAGTGGTGCTGACAGTCATAAAGCAAGAACAAAAACTATCAAAAAAAACAACCAACAAAACCAAACCAAAACACAAAAAAACAACAAAACAATCTCCCCCCACATCCCAAAAAAACCCCACACCGCCAATAACCCTCCCTCTATTTAATTTGGGATCATTCCTAAACGTCCTGTTCATCCCCATGTCCCTCTTCTCCCTTTTGCCTCTAACCTAGGAAAACTGATTGATGTTGGTGTTAGTCAACAATATCAGGAGGCCTGATTTCCAGAACTGCGATACTGTTTTCCTATTAGATGCCAAGCAGGCTGCCATTATAACATTGTCAGCGCTTGCAACTTGATGAAATAAAATGTCATGCGTCAGAGGTCTCACCTCCACTACTGAGAAGGCAAGTTCATATCTGAGGCAGCTGATACCTGTGAACTACCCAGATGTAGAACAGAGGAGAAAAGTTCTTTTGCTTCTACTGTGAGAGAAGCTACATAAAGGTCAATGACAGACAAGGCTAGGATGCTGGCCTAATGCACTGCACAGAAGTGAAACGGCCCATCTTCTCTGTTCTACTTCTGCGTAACTGTCCGTGTAGGTCTCTCCAAATTAAAACTCATGGTTTTTCCACCATAGTACCTTTGGACAACTTCTCCCTATCTTAAAACAACATGTTCCATTATCTTTGAACAGGATTCACTATTTAAGCTAATTCAAGTTCTCAAAAAAGGCAACATTTACACGGGCATATGGAGCAGCTCTTCATTACGGTCAAAAGAAGGTGGCTTTTTAATGGTAACTGGTAACACGTCAACTATATGCAAAATGGTTCCTCCTACATATTAAAAGTATAAAACAAAAATATTACAGTTTGGGTTTTTAAATGCATCCTATAGCAAGCATTCGTCTGTTTTGCTGACAATTTCCTTACAAGGTAGCAAGGAATTTTCTATGTGTATTGTTGCCTTCACTGTAATATTTTTTGTTTAACATTCTGACAAATGTCTTCTACATCTTAGTTTCTCTCACTAATTAGTGCCTTTTTATTGGAGTGTTCATTAGCAAAATAATTATCTCTGATTAAATTTAATTACTGTTAAGTGTCAAGACTGGTTACTTCAGTAGGTTAGGATAGTAATCTTTATTATTTCAAATATTAATGTAATAATGTTGCAAACAGATGAGACAAAACGTATAAAACAGGATGACTTTATGATTGATTTTGTGATTTTGTAACTGTGTCCCTTTTTAATCTTCTCTAATAGTCAATGCTTGTATGGTAAACCAATGCTATGTTAAAATTCTTCTGTAACAGCCTCTGGCAACTGAAATAGCAGGTACTAACAAACTACTGATACAGAGTCTCTTGCGCAAGAATGTATTTAAAATTCAGAATTAATCTTTTTTGTTTTAAAACAAAAAAAAATTAATCATAGGATTAACAGGTGACTCCGGACTTTGTGATACTTATCCTATTAACACTGAAATTACAAGTCTAATTACATTTCATGGGTGAGAATATTATTCCAGGATCCAAATTAAGTCTCTCATAGATCCCAAAGGGATGTTTTTACATAAGAATCAGTGCAGATATGGGTATGAAAGAAACCTTTGTACTACTTTGTTTATATCTACTGTTTATTTGGCAATTGGCATATAAAACTACTGTGACAAAACTAGTAATAACTGGCAATTCATAGACATTAAATTCAACTCCTTGCATCCATGAATTATGTTACGTTTAAAGACAGTGTTGGCTGAAGATGAAAAGGATACCATATGAGATTGAGCTATTTCATTCTCAACTGTATCCTGGGCTGCATTGAAAGCAGCATGGGCAGCAGGTTGGGGGAGGTGATTCTGCCCATCTACTCCACTCTCGTGAAACCCCACCTGCAGTGCTGCGTCCAGCTCTGGAGCCCTCAGCACAAGACAGACACGGACCTGTTGGAGTGGCTTCACAGGAGGGCCACAAAAATGATGTGAGGGCTGGAGCACCTCCCCTATGAGGAAAGGCTGAGACAGTTGGGGTTTTTCAGCTTGGAAAAGAGAAGGCTGTGGGGAGACCTTATTGTGGCCTTTCAGTACTTAAAGGGGGCTATAGGAAGGATGGGGGCAACCTCTTTAGCAAGGCCTGTTGTGACAGGTCAAGGGGTGGGTGATGGTTTTAAACTAAAGAAGGGTAGATTTAGACTGGATATTAGGAAAAAATTTTTACACTGAGGGTGGTGCAGCAATGGAACAGGTTGCCCAGAGAGGTGGTAGATGCCCCATTCCTAGAAACATTCAAGGTCTAGCTGGACAGGGCTCTGAGCAACCTGATCTAGTTGAAGCTGTCCCTGCTCACTGCAGGGGGGTTGGACTAGATGACCTCTAAAGGTCCCTCCCAACCCAAACCATACTATGATTCTAGGGAAACTACATTAGCCCCTCATATCCAGAGAACAGACCTAAAGGACTGAAATTAAAAAATGGTTATGTGTCTCTCCCATGAGTTTGTGGGGCAAGCCCACACCCAAAGAAACGAAACTCACCAGGCCAAAACCAATACCTCACAACCAGAAGGGAACCAGCCAACAGGCTGTGGTCAACACTATCCCTGTTTTTTAGAAACACAATCTGTAGAAACCTACTGCAATCTAAGTTTTACAGAGTAACAAAGTATTGTAATTGTTCATTTAAATTTTCCTGTTTTCCCCTATTCAGTGAAACAGAAACAGTCATTTAGACGATACTGATGGCTGACAATTTTCATGCCCGGGAACTCAAACTTATGTATCTTTATTCATATCCAACCAGAATGACATCTGTTTGACACAGCCACTGGAAAAAGCCACTTAAATATACTGCCAAGCTCTGACACAGCACACACTCATATTTTTAACAAAGCCAGTATTTTATGACTTTTAAAGCATAAGACTGAGATGAAAATCTGTAAAAAGATATTCAGCTCTACCATGGTTTAAGAAAATGCCAGAGAATCAAAATGCCTCAGTGGTGACTATGTGTGGTCACACATATTGACATGAACAACATGACATCTACATCATTACTTTGTCCTAGTAGAGTTGAGAATGGCACCCATTCAGAGTTTGGAGATTCAGTATTATCTTTGCTTCAACTTTACAAAGAAATAAAAGCAGAACTATTCCTAACATATTGAACGCTATATAAATTTCTCAGTATAAAAAATTAGTGGTGCACATTTAGTAAACCGTTATTATCATGGCTTTACTAAGTTTGCGTAGCACAAGTGAAAGTTACAGAAACTAACCCTGGAATAATAGGCAAGATGAAAAGTACAAATAATTAAGGAAAAGTGTTTCTTGATTAAGGACAAGAGGAACAAGATACTGATATTAAGCCAAAAAGTTTACTCTGGCCCAAACTCCACTAAAGGACTACATACCGCAGAATGTGGAAGTTGTACATACAAAGTTACTTCTGTTACCTGACAAAAAATTATTGATTATTACATCTTATAAAAGGTGATAAATTAGTATTGCACTGATTAGTTATCACAAAAATTTGAAAAACTTGCTCTTCTCTAACTACAGTTTAGCCAAAAGAATCTTTTTGTGTTACACCTCTTCACAAATACAAGGTAGCTGATTTTTTTAATCTGTGTTTTAGTTTTAAGTGGTAAAAACACAACTGAGAAAGCAGATTCCACTGCAGATGAGATTTCATAAACTCAAGTTGCTCACCTGCAAGAAGCATTATCACAGACTGTATACCCTGCTGAAGGAGGTTTTTTTGAAGAATAGGTCTTTAGCATTTTGTTAGTGTTCATTCTGATTACTATTTGGCTTGCAGCACCTCCTTTAGTTGTAGGTGCATTCATATACAAATCTAAACATTGACATATTTGTTTTCAAGCAGTTAGAATAAACTAGGCACTTGGGATAAAAACAAAATTAAATTTATATGTTGATACATGGAATTTTAATAACTATGGATTGTTTTCAGGCTATTATCTACATTATGGATTTTAGCCAGTTGAGCTGCTCTTTTAGAAACAACTAGAATTATCTCCTCGACCACCCTACTCAATACTGTATTTTTCCTTCTTTCTTATCTTCCACCAGAACATAAACTACAAACACTGAAAAACAATTTAGGCTGCACCAATACACAAAAATAACAAATAATTTCAGAAATGCAGGAGAAATACTGACACTAACTGGTTGCTCAGATGTCAACTGTAGTATTTACTGGACCACTTATTACCAAGTAAGGCAGGCTGCTACTGAGGCTTAAAAGCATCGGTGAAATGGCTTCTGAATCTCTGGTATAGGACAATACCTACTGAGAGGTATTGTCACCCTCCACAAACCCAGCTTCTCCAAAATGAAAATGTGTAGCGTAACATTTTCAGCTTAAGATTTCACAACCAATTTTAACGTGATGGATACTTAAAGAACAAAAATAGCAATTTTAGGGAGTCATCATAAAATTATGTTTAATTCTCATGTCTAACACACTGACAGTGTAAGGTCTTAAATACTACCACTGTAACTTTTCAGAGCAGACTGGTGACCACTTTGCATTATAATCTGAACCTGTTACATATCTTTCTGAAATCAGTGATCTTTTGGTATATTTTTTACACCACTTCTCTGTAAAATTGTGCTAAGACTCTCTCATGATAAGGCTATTTTTGGGCAAGACCTGAAGTTGTAGCTTTTTGGAGAAAGCCTAGTTCTTAGGTTAGCTTTTCTTAATACTGATATTAATAAATACTAACAGATGGTCTACCCAAGTTTTCCTTCAAATTCCATGACTACATCTGAAAGAACATTACAATAGTTATAGCAATGGGTCAAAACAGAGAAAAGCTATTTTTAAAACAAATTTCAATTCTTGGAACATTAAGCATCTCATGCAATCCAGTTACACAATTCTCTCTTGCATGTTTTTCAAATTGAAAGCCATGATTAATTTAAATCAAAAATACATGTAATCAAATGTAACTTCAACTGTAAAACAAAGTAAGTAGGAAATAGCCTACAGGGTCACAAAAACATTAAATGCATTATACAGATTATGCTACAAGCTGTGAAAAGAAGCCAAAATACTGCATCCTGCCAAGCAGAGGGAAGGAAAGGAAAAAATAACAAGTCAGAAATTAAGCACTGATCCAGGAACATTCACAGAAGTATTCTGAAAGACTATTAACAGCACCATTTCCAGAGCACCCAGTTAACACCCCCACCCTTTCAGGAAAGAAAAACCCAAACCCTTTTATAAAGTTTGAGACTTACAGAATGCGATGCATCTCAAACTCACCATGTCAACCACTGGTAATTACTCATATATCATAAGATTTTAGATTATAGGATCAGTACAAATTTCTTGAGGATTTTTAAAGCCTTAAAATGAATTTATGCAAAATGCACTACTAAGTCTACCATACTGTAGGTCCCCTCAACTAGGACTAAAACTTACTCAATAAGCTATGCTACTTCAAACCCTTTATTTTGGTGTCAGCTATAAGGCTGTTGAATTTTTGAGGTATTTTCTTATTTTTATTATTTTTATTTTTCACACATTTGATAATGTGCAGTATTTACAACAAACCAATACAAAACCAGTCTTTTTTCCATCTTCAGTAAGTCTTCCTTTCCTACACTACAGCATATGAATGATTATGCAAAACACTATCTTCATTTACATTCCAAATAAACATTACATTTTCATAGTTTTATTTAGCTTCATTTTAATTTTAAAGAAAACATATAAGCAAGATTGCTAACTTTCTTACGAAGGGGTGTTTTTGATGAACCTTGACTGATACATGAAGCTTCTAGAAAAAGACAGTAAAATAATTTTTTTGTTGAAATACATAGTGCTGCAAAAGAACCTGAATATTAATCCTTATTAAATTTGGTTTATTTTACCTGTCAGTTTTGATGCGTGAACTTATAACCTCTGGTCTTTCTAGCACACATTAACCATGGTCTTCTCTAGCAAAAAACATTTTTGCTACCACAAACAGATGGACCTACAGTAACAGTTAGTCTTGCTGAATGCTACTGGGTGCCTTAAGCAAAGGAAGAAATATTAGGATACCATGCAGGTTTACTGAACTCACCTGACAGAGGTGTAAAACCATTTTCTATGAGCAGAGATGCATGCACAAAAGTAAGAACATGATTGCAAGTAACAGACTTTCATGAAAGTAGACACATCTTCAAAATGCAGAAAAAACACCCCCATCCTGGTAAAAATAAAAGTAAAATTTCAGGGTTCCTTACCTCTCGCTTTGCAAGCAGCACGTTAGGAACAATATGAGGCAGGCAGCGTCCCAACATTAACATGACACTTTTTTCACTGTCTGCAATCCGAGATACCTAGAAAACCAAGTTGTTTGGTTTGGTGGGGTTTTTTTTTTAAATTTTTTTTTTTTTTTTAGATGAAGCACAGGAACAGAAAAACATCCTTTGAAAGGAATAGTAAGAACTGCAGCAGGCTGATCACTTATCAGAATCTATTTAATTTATTAACATTAAGCTGTAAGTTTTTGATCTGGCAGTAACTTCAAAAGCATGAATCTATTTGTAGAGACTCAAAACTCCTCAGTAATTACATATCTATCACTAGGTTTCACATTTAAGCTAAAATCTGAAAGCTTATTCTTATTTCTTCAGTTTCATGCACAAGGATTTATCTCTCCATATATGTTAATAAATCTTGTTTCAAAGCAATTATTGCTTGTTTAACAATTGCTGCCATGCAGAATAAAGGATCTTCTAGTTTATGTCAACTGGGAAATATACCTCTGATCCCAAACGGCTGTCTGCTGACATCCGACAGAAAGACAGTAGTGCTTGATGGAAAGCTGGTGACAATTTCCTGAAATACCATCAAAAAGGGAAGGGGGAGAAAAAGCATAGGTCAGAAAGGTGACTGAACAAGTCCCTTCACTCTGGTTTAGCCAGCTATGTAAAATGACATTTAGAAAGCACATTTAAAGTGAAGCACACTGCAGAAGTTTTTATTTTAAATATCTTTGACTTTCAGGGTGTTTAGTTTTCAGCAAGAAAAACGTGGGTGTCCTAATTAAGAAGTTACTTTTAGTTCTGAAAAAATGTAACATCTTTCAAACTGCTGCACAGACAAAAATAGGACTAAAGCATGAAGAAAAGGAAGCTTTAGCAATGCAAGAGGAAGCACACAATTATGCAAACAGGGGGTGGGGTGGGGGGAGAAGGAGGTACAGAAATCACAAGGACCAGTATTTTCGCTTAATGCTCTGATTCTGCACATTGCATAAAAATATTTGAGTACTCAGTCACTTAGAAGCTTCAGGATTAAATAGAGATTGCTCAACTGCCACTTCGGGATCTAACCACTGGATTCAAATGTATAGCTGGAACCTCAAAACTAACCTTAAATTGCTGCCTAATCCCTAATGTGTATCTACAGAAGCACTGCCTCATGGCCACGCACAACGCCAGCCAACAAAGCCAAGCTACTCAAAGCCTTAAGCGTACACATAAAACCCTGGTTAAGAGTCTCAAAAAACAACCTTGTCCAAGGATGATAATTTAGCAGAAGTGTTCTCAGAAAACAATTACTGGACTGACCATTACATAAAACAGGTAAGCATCAGCAGCATCCTATTTTTCCCAGTAATGACAACTCCCTCTCCCTTATCCGAGGCCTGTATTTAGATGTAATCTAACACTGCCTCATCCAACATGCTTAAAGAGGAAAATGAACATTGTCTTCCAAAACATGCACAGAAAGCATCTCACCCCTATATCATCATTTGCTGTTTGAATCCTCTGACACTATATGAGTTTAAAGGAGGAGGGAATTCCTATTTCTTATGTGGAAACCAGTATTACCTTTAAACTCTTAAAAATGCTATTTTGAGCGTCTGAGCACACAATCCTACACACATACAATTATGTGTATGGACATACATATTTTTATCTAATACAGTGAAACATCACACTACTTATTGTAAATACATCATTAACCCTTTTCTAACCAAAAAAGTCCATTAGAAATCTAAGTTCCTACTTATAATTGTTTAAAACAACTGAGGATACAGATAAATATACTAGAGTAGTTTTCCTCTTCTATTTACAAAATATGATAAATAAGAAGGTATGTTTATTACTTAAAATCAAGTTTCTTTCCTGACAGTATAGGCTTTTAAAACACTTAAATTTTAATGAATTAAGTTTGGTTTAATTCCAATCAGCTTGGTTTTGTGCAAGGGCTACTTTAAAAAAAGTTATTAAATGACTCCGACAGTAGCAAGTCGTAAAGGACCTCTGTTTAACAATATGTTAGTCCTCATTCTGTAAAGGCATTATTGAATGACAGACTTACAGGTTCTACTCAAGGCTTTAAAGGTTTATTTATACTGGGGGAGCAGGAGCAAGCATTGCAAAGCAGCAGCTTGACATTGAGAGCAGCAAGGCCTTGGCCAGCCCTTTGCCTGGGCTGTCCTTCCCCTTGGCATCCATCCTGCAGGATGTCAGATCCTTCCCCACTTGAAGCCCTAATTAAAATACTACATAAGGGCAAGTTCTATCCTTGTTTTGCAGAGACTGAAAACTAAGTATGACAATATGTCACTGTATTTCCCTGTGGGTCAATTAACAGCAAGCTCTGGCCATCATGGATCCCATTATGATTGCTGGCTGTATTTAGGGTCAAGAAAGCTTCTCCTTGAAGTCTAATAAAATCCTTGATGGACATGCTGGACAGAAATGATGACAGAACCAGGCCTCTTGCACATAAGTCAGTGAAAAGTCTTTTCAAGGGCCAACAGATGCCAGTAGTGAAGATGTTCAAATATAAGAAAGTATGATGAATAGAAAAACCAAGTACTGCTATTCTATTCCATGTAACACTGGGTGAAAAGAGTCAATTTACTGAAAAAGTCAGGAATGACGGCTATATACAGAAAACACGTTGTATTTGGTGCAAACTACCAAACATCTAAAATGAATTGAATAAATACATGTGCTGCAATCTATTCAAACTGCTGCTAGAGCTTGCTACTGCAATCTGTTAGACAAGGCATTTTTCCAATGATGGCCATGTCCTCATTTGCAGCCATGAACGCACAGCTGCTCTGAGTACAGTCACACAAAGCAGGCTCACTTGCTCTTCTATCCTCTTTTCCCATCTGGGCAAGATTTATGCCAAGAATCCACTCCTGAGCTGTAGTAGTAATAATCCTGCCTTTTAGGCAAGAGTCTTAGTTTTTAATACCTCTTAGTACATTCTGAATAAATTGTAGTAATTGTCTTGTACAAATAACCACCCCTGGACTGAAATAAATATCTAGTGTGCTTCTCCCACAGATCTCAAAATACTTGAAATATAACATAATTCTTAATGAAAAAAGTTTACTGTGTTATTACAAACCAAGTGCATAATCGGGGAAGAAAATTTAGTGATACAGATCTAATAAGACACTGTATTGAATATGGTTTCCTTTGACCCTTCACTGACATGTTAAGCCCAACACTCAGTATGAAAATAGCTACATATTACACATGCATTACTTATTTCTGCCGTGAACTGTGTTTGAGGGGACTTCTGAAGTTAACTCAATGGGGATTTAAGGCTTTATTCAGGTACTTTTCAAATAAATCTATGTGCAGTTATATTTAAAAGAGCCGTGAGCTGCAAAGCAAATTCTGTTGAGACTACTGTCGTAAATCCCACTGGAGATACTCATAGTTCCTTCCTCACTCAGTGATCTCGTCCTATTTTGATAACCATCCTCACTATCCCCAAACCATCAAGCTAATATTCACGCACTTAATCATAGAATCATAGAATGGTTTGGGTTGGAAGGGACCTTAAAGATCATCTAGTTCCAACCCCCTTGCCATGGGCAGAATTGCCTCCCAACACGCCCAATTACTCTGGAAAAAAAAAAACCAACTTGCAATGAGCCACAAATGAAAGTAGGTAGACAAATTCATAGCAATCAATGTACACGGCTTTAAGTTTTGATTATTACATAGTCTAGATATTTAGCTAGGATATGAAAGAAAAATGGAATCACTGCAAATTTTCCAGAAAAATCTAAGCTGTGTTTTCCTTTCCTGTTAAACACTAGTATATTCAACTAGAAGAAATTTGTAGTAAGACTCTGCAGAAATCTTTCCTCCTGTTCAATTCTAAAGTTAAGATATCACGGAAAAAGTGCCCCTGCTGCCACGACTCAGTGCAAGAAGTTCAGGAAATCCAGAGAAAACAGGATACTTAGTAATTAACTTTTCTTGCAAACCCTAACAGGGCAGCAACTCTTTTAATTCTTCTTCTTCTCCCCCACAGCTTGTATTGATTTTCCATCTGCACAGAACATCACACACAGATTTCTACTTCGTATTTTCAGATGGAAGTTAATTCTATAAACATGTTACTGTATAAATACCAGCAAAAGAAAGCTAAGGGAACTGACAAAATACAAAGCAGAATGGCTACCTGCTCCCATACAAGACCATAAGGTGAGCTACTTTTTCACAATGTTAATTTTGTAAGTTGTACATACCCTCATTAAGTTTGTGGCTGGTGTTTCTCTTAATGGTTACACAGTGGTTTATCTATTACTTAATGAACATGTTACTTCCCCTCTTCATTACAATGCTTAAAAAGACTATGTAGACTGGAGAGGCTTTCTCAAGAAAAATCAAGACACACACACTCAGTCTCCATGTAATAACACAACATGAATACCTTATTTTAATTAAAAGAATCATAGTTACCCATGAAGACTTGCACAAATTAAAAACTCAAAACCTACAATGTCATCAGATACCCTTTTTGTTTATAAAAAAATGTTTATACACATCTACATAGGAAAAGTAAAAAAAGTTTCCCAACCACTCATCAAGCAGAACAGAAGAGATTACATTATTAAATTAAAATTTAAAAGAGAACGGAAATATCCTGTCTTCCCATTCAACACTCAGATTTTAGCTTTTTTTGGTTGTTGTTGCAAGGAACAGCACTGGTTTTAGAAACAAGTAGGAGGTAAAAAGAAACCCTTAACCTTAATACTAAAAATCTGGATTTGTCAAATATACTCCTTTCTAAATAGATTAGGAATAATATGAAAATATCAGCACCGTACCCTAAAGGTATGTTAAGTCTTTTATTTGCATTCAAAACACAAATGATCTATGAATTCTGCAGACTTTTACTGTTAGAAAAGTATCTATCCACTTCACAAGAATTTAATTAAAGCATTCCAGTGTAAAACTTAGTACTAACCTATTAGGTTTATCGAAGTGGACTCCAGCTTTAGCTGGTGGAGGACAAGAGGACAGTTTCTCTGTTTCTTTACAGGGCACAGAATTTAGCGTGTCATCTTTAGCTGTCCTTGAATCCACTTCAGCTGATAACGAAAGGCTTGTGTCCTCAGGGTTTCCATGTTTATTGTCATTCTCAGAGCTCTTGATGTCCAAGTACCGTCCATTGCCCTCTGAGACTGTGACAGGCACTTGTTTTGAAGAAGGATGGGGAGCTACACCATAAACCGTTGACACAGCGAAGTTTTCATTCTTGAGAAAATCTATTTCACTAAAAAATGAAATGAAAGCAAAGAAGGAAATATTTTTGTAGCGTTCATGAGAAGGTTGTTGGAATCACAAGACTGAAGCACGGAAATAAGGACAATGTACTGGGAAGATCCCTCTTCAACTCCAGTAGGTTCAAAAATTCCTTTAATAGAAATAACTTATATCAGACAAGCTGTTCAAATGAGCACTGGTTTAACAGAGTTCTTTAGTCAGTAATCAGTAGTAGGAAAAATGTTGCACTCAAGAGCAAGTGAATCAATGAAATAAGTAGTAACAATAGTGTTATGAACTTCTGGCTGAAATCTGAGCACTGGACACAAATTGTCATGAGACAGAACTCTATCGGGGATGAAAAACTTAAAATACTATAGGGATTAATTAAATATATACTAATATGCCACCTGGCTTTGAAATGGTAACTATGCAAGTCAATAAAGCCACTTAAAAATCATGCACTTGCCCAGATGTTGTACTGGTGCGCCTCTTTAAGAGGCACGATATCTTACAGCATCATATGTTTTGATCAAACCATTTCTACTAGTCTTGCTCTGTCGAAAGAAGAACTGTGTTGAAATAAGTTATTAAACCAACCAACTTTCTAACAGTGTTTGCAAGCTGTACACACCATAGTACTAAGGAGTGAAATAAAGCTCACTGAAGAGAAAACCTACACAAAACACATTAGAACTGATTCTGTTTTCAAAGTAGTAAATAAAAGAAGTTGCACTGAAAGAACAATACTGATTACAAAATTAAATGGTGTAGGTAATAAAGGGAAATAGTTTAAAGTCTCTTCCTTTTTCTAAAGCAAATACCATGTATTAAATAGGAAGGACCGTCCTACTCTGAAGAACTAGTAATTTTGTAAGTGTTAGTTGTATGTTTTCATATATGTGCTAGAAAAACATTGAGAAGTTATTCCAACATTTATCAGCAGTCAAGCAGGTTGATAAGTACATACCTCTCAAGTCTTTGGATTTGTTCCATCAAAGACCATTTCTCACTGTTTAACACACTAATTTGATCTTCTAATTTTTGCACTATTAAACATTGCTAAATACAAGACAGAAACAAAAGAGTTTAGTACAATAAAGTTAAGTAGTACTGCAAAGAGGTGAAACACTACTTCTGTACAATCTCTTACTTCTATTGACTGTGGTGTTGTTTCAAATACAGGGATGCTCCCAAGTATAGGAGTAGCAGCCTCTAACTCATCATCTTCTACACCAACTGATACATCCACCACATCTCGCGCAGTAACATGATGGTTTCCAAAGTCACGATAGAGTTGTAACAGGTCAGGAGGTTTAGGAATGTTCAATCCTACATCATCCCAAAGTTCAAAATCCTTCAAAGGAATAAAAGAAACTAAAGCACACAATATACTTCCTTTTTTTTGTTTGTTTCTCTTCCTCATTTGACTGCAGGTCATAAAACAGCAAAATAATCCCATCAAGACTGCATTGTAGTAAAGGGGATGAAAGCCCAAATCACAGACCAAGAAACAAAAGTAGAGAACAGACCCATTTCATGACCCAAATCAGTTCCACCTTAAAGGCAGCTCTAGACAATGTACTAAAGAGAAGACCTTCTAAAAAACACATATCACAATATTTTTTTTTCTAGGAAGTGAACACTTCTCAGAATCGAATATAACACCGATCAGATTCTAACAGAAGCCAGAGCAGTTGATAGAAGCCTTTCTACTGATTGGGGTGTTGCTTTGTTCCCATCTCATTCGCAACTACAGGTGTAATTTTCCAGAAGCAGACAGTCAAATAGCTCTGTCAATGACTGACAGACAGAGTGCGTATTATCAGTGAAATTTGGACATAACTGTATTGTGTAAGAGGTGTAAACAATACTAGGGTCCCCTGCCTCAAACCATGACTATATGCCCTTCCTTTTCTCATTGACATGTAACCATCCTATTATTACAAGATTATTCCGGATCTGCCTTCAAAAATAAGGATCTGCCTTCAAAAATAAGGATCTGCCTTCAAAAATAAGGATCTGCCTTCAAAAATAAGGATCTGCCTTCAAAAATAAGGATCTGCCTTCAAAAATAAGGATCTGCCTTCAAAAATAAGGATCTGCCTTCAAAAATAAGGATCTGCCTTCAAAAATAAGGATCTGCCTTCAAAAATAAGGATCTGCCTTCAAAAATAAGGATCTGCCTTATCTCCTTAATGCCATTAAATTTCAATTTTAAATTTTTTTTAAACTTTTCCTACTGTTCACAATTTTCATTATATTTTTCCATAATGTGGTTACATACACCTATTCAATGAAATATTTTCTGAAAGAATGATGTGAATAGTCTAGAAAAAAATGTGCATTCTACATGCTAATTGTAGTATGTTTGTATTTACTTTTTAGAATTGAGTTTGCTGGGTTGTTTTTTTTTTGCTAACTGTCTCACAAGATAAAACATTTTCAGTTGAGAACACAAAGGTAGTGATAAATTATTCATCTTTTCTCTTTTTGGGACTATGTCCTCACAAGCATTTGTATGAAACCTAGCACCGTTAAATGCAAAATCTTAAGTGGATGATCCACAACTTCTATTTAACAACTTATTTTCTTTACAGATTAGAATGTGAACTGTAGGAAAAATATAGGAGGACTGGTTACAGATAGAACCAGTTGAAATTCAATATTCAATTCTTCTAACAATATTGCAGTTTTTTGCTGAATATATATTGGGTGTTGAGGTTACTGGGTGGTCTGTTCACTCAGTAACAGTCAGAATGCAATTAGAACCTTCTGAACATTTGAGAAATTTTTCCCCATGAAATGCAAGCCAATAGACATAAAACTGGTCATCTTAAAAAAAAATGCATCAAGGCACAACTATGTTTGGAAATATCTAAGATAACACCTTATTACTGACAGTTTCTTCAAGACTGTATTCAATGCCATGGTATGACTAAGTATACTCATACACATATGCCCAGGAGATGTCAAACACCAAATATATTGTATAATGTGCACAAAATCAACTGAGTATGATTTAAGGAAAACATTATGTTCAAATTTTACTACACCTAGATCCTTGAGTTTAACTGTCCATCAGAATCCAGGAAAGAGTATAAGTACCTGTAACTCACAGTATTTTTCTTCTTGTTTTGCTTCCTTTAAAGAATGCAAGCATTCTGTCTCCTTTCTACAAATTTTGGGAGAATATTTCTCAAAGTGCTGTGTTTTCAAACCATGCTTTATACATGAAAATGCTACCTAACATATTTAACTCTTACAATATTCATATGTATGAAGTGAACTACATGCACAGGAAGCATCATTTAAGTTCACTTGATTTTATGGCAAGATCAGAATATGGGAAGCAGAAGTGTAAAAAAAAAAAACAACCCACAAGAAAACTTTACCTGATCATGATTTTCATCTGAAAATGTTATTGATGTAAGCTTGTAACTATTCTTCAATAAAAATTCATTAACTAGGAAGTTTAGAGCTCTTTTCTCAAGAGGTCTGATCGGCTCCTGGAAAAAAGAAAACGATACACTACATCTTTGGTTCATCTTCCTTCCAGCTATGGAAGCGTATCTGTCTTAAAGTCCATGCAAAGCTCAAGTTATCACCAGTCACCTACCTGAATTTCAGGACTTGATTTATAATTTTTTCGTTCCTGCAAAGGAACTTCATTTTCTGGGGAAGAAAAAAAAGTAACTAAATTTTACTTTTTCACACAGCATGAGCTCAGCTACTTCTACATTGTTCAAAGTAGAGACTTAAGAAAAGGTTTATGTACACCACCTGCAGCCTGAGTCAGGTTGGCTCGGAGCGCCTGTATGGTCTCCTTGGCTTTCCGTAGTTCAAACTCCAGGACTGGACAGGGATTTGGATTAAACACACACAGGCATCCAACCAAGGCAAGGGAAACAAAAATAAAATATAAAAAGCAAGGATGGGTGTGAAAAAAAATATACAGTTTGTATTAAACAGAAAGCATGCAATCTTTATGGAACTCATGAACACATGCAGCAGAGTTGGCCTCAAAAGCAAACTGGTGAACATTTTCCATAGTTTCATTGGCCTTAAGTTGCTAAACCAAAATTTCAAGCTGTCTGACAAGGACTCGCTGTAGGGTTTTGGGTTTTTTGTGGTGGTTTTTTTTTCTTGCTTTTGACTTTGCATATTACTGGGAAACGCTTGTTATTTCTTCCCCACTCTTACAATCAGCTGATACTGTCAAATGTTTTTATTTCTTGTGGCAAGGGGAGTATGTGGATAATCAGAGGACAGATCCAAACGAAACAAATACATGCTGGCAGCAGAGAAAGCTGTCTCCATGTAGCAAAGCTTAAACCGTAAAGTGAATATACTGTCCCACTGAGACTACAGAATGCTTTTGAAAATGAAATTACACACTGAAATTTTCGTAGTTTAAATGGTAGAGCATGAAACATACTTTATTTTACTACTAAGAATAATCTCTTTTTAAATCTCTATTTAAAAATAGTGCCATTTTTAGGAGTACCTTAGAGTTGATTAAGATTTTGAATTTAGTTGTATACGTTTAAGAGATGCACAAGACCAAAAAAGGCAAAATATGCAGCTCTCCTATAGAACTTACAGAGAAGCTTGTAACAAAAAATGGTTTTGCTTCATTATTCTTAAAAGTCTCCAGTGATTCTATACTAAACAACACTTTAGATCATTTAAAGTCAGCTTTAGAGATTCAGAAATACATAATTCTAGCTGCCATTATTAACACCCACCCCCGTCACTGCTACATGTTTCTCATGTTCCAATGTTTCCTCCAAAAAAGGGCCAGTAGTGCTTTGGTTGCACTGGAATTTCAGGTGTTTTGATGTTGAGGTCATACTGTGGCTTCAAATTTCAAAACACTGTACCTTTGCAAAACATACAGTGAACATTATTTTTATAGCCATTTACAGTTAGAGTATCTAAGGGAACCTATTTAAGGAATTACCAGATAATTACATGCATTTCATTATTTCTCAGATTAATCTAATCACACTTAAATATACAGTTACCAGAAAGGATTCTTGTACTTAACTAGAAGATATGAGCACAGAACAGCTACCATACTGAAGTGTTAAGCTATTCTAAATAGATTATCTAATGCTTACTTTATTCCCATGCAAAACTAAAAATGTTGTAACTGCTTTTAGTAAGAAAATAATAATGAGATTTTTGATCACTGCCTGG
The DNA here is from genome assembly GCF_963921805.1 of Phalacrocorax carbo. NCBI lineage: Eukaryota > Metazoa > Chordata > Aves > Suliformes > Phalacrocoracidae > Phalacrocorax > Phalacrocorax carbo. The sequence continues at coordinate 91,162,606 of NC_087514.1, read as the reverse complement.
AAACAATTTAACATGGCATTTTGAAATATTTACACAGAGGACAATGCATGGCAGAAACACTGCACTGGCTCTTGCTTGTAAGAAATGGTACTGAAGTCTACAAATAAAACTGTTTCCTCTTTTGAACATCTGTTACTAATAATCTTTTTATAATTAGCACACATGGAAAAAAAGATTCACTCAGTTTGCATTTATCCATAAAAACTGAAGGAATAACTACAGTACACCACATTTGCTACATGAAAGTAACTTGTTTGATGCACAGAATTTTACTGCAGCGATACAAAAGCGCAACTGAGGATACGATGAATAAAATATGTAAAAATCTCTCTAGTATTCAGCAATGCTGATCTGCAAATACTTCTGTGCAACAAAGTTAGAAAATGCTCTTGTAGTAAAGTATCTAATAATTTTAGCACTTCCTTGCATTTGAATTACTAATTCACAGTTACGATTCTAAGTTGTAAGCTACTAATTTGTTAGCTTTTGAAAATTGTAAAGAATTCAAATTAAGTTCTTCTGATGGAAATGACTATGTGTTAACATTTTGTGCTTGTATAATATTTTCAAAGACCAGAACAGTTGCAGATCAGGAGTGCCCTGCACTAGAATGATATAAATAATAAAAAAAAGTTAGAAAAACAACACAAACAAAAAATCAGGAATCCCATTAAGGAAAAGAGGAATAAGACATGTCTGAAGGCATAGAAAGCCAAAAAACTCATGTCAGACAAACCCATGTCAGACGGCAAGAATTAATTTTTCGTGAACTGTCATGATACTGAAAATTCTCAGAAGCTGTTAGGACTTTACCCATTCAACCTTAAAAGTAGATTACTCTGCTGCATGTTTCTCTGTACACAGTGGAAGATTCTGGACAAAGTATATTTCAGAAGTTGTCACTTCGCAGCACATCACATAATTCTACTACAACACAGCATTGCTACAGTTGTATCTCATTTCTTAGTCTTACTAATGCCACCATTGTAATTGCCATCATACAAACCTTGATGCACCTAGGTCAGTCACAAATTTAGCTTTTATTTGAAGAGGCTTGTTTGTAGTTTTTTGATATAAGCGTAAATATTTGTAAATAGCTGCAACATAATTTCAATTAAATTTTAAATTATGATTAAAAGCTCTCTATTTTAGAAGCTATACTGAAATGCAATCTTCTGCCAAAATACATAATGATTTTTAACTAATGAAATCAACACTGGAAATCCCCATTTGTTGATGATATGACATTCTTTTAAATAAAAACACAATCTCTAACCCCTTTCTTTGTAACCATTGTCAAGTACTGTCTTTTAAAATAAGTGACCTGATCTCTCTCTCCCTGTCTCGTTCTGTTCTAAAGCTTAGAGAAGTTAAAAGCCTTCAAAAGCATTGATAAAGCCAGCTAAAGTTTAACTTCATGCTTGACTGAACTGATAACACGTGTAACTTGCTACAATACTTCGTGAAAAGGAGCTGACACTCCTAAATGATGCACAGAAGAGTTTTGCTGCAGACAGCCTAGGAAAAGAAAGAATCAAATTGATTCCCCTCTACATCAGGGAAGCAGAGAACAGAAATTCAGAGCTCTGAGGTTGGTTAATCTTCCTACAAGGAAAGGGCATTTCTGAACAATCTGTTTTGCCTTAGGGGAGAAAACCATTCCAAATTTTAGTGGCTCTTTTGCTTTTTTTAGTAAGATCTCAAATCAGTACAGTTACCATTCTGAAAAAAAAAAAATTACTTAAGACTTACTTAAAGCTGAATCTTTCAAGAAAGCAACCGAGCATTAGATCAAGATTTCCAGATCAGAGATTTTTAAATGTTTCAGTTTTCACGCAGCTAATCCAATACATCTTAAGAGAAAAGTGCACAACAGGAGTGAGTAGCTTGTCTGTTCAGCTTCGAAACTTAAAAATCAACTTTTCTCACTCAAGGATCTTATTCTATTCACCCACATTTGTTAATGACTTCATAAGTGATTGAACCATAGATTGAGAAGTTACCTATAAAGAACAACCTGCAATATGGGATACTGAACAAGCTGAGATCTACATGAACAGCTGTCTTGTTGTGGCAAGCCTAAAAAGCTGAAGAAATAAACAGTACTTGTAAAAATTTACAGTACTTGCTTTTTTATAAGCAGTATTTTTTCCAATTATACTAGCATTTTACATTCTACATATGAATTATCTTGTCAGACTTTTGCATGCTTCTGTATGAAGTACTTAAAACTACCTTTATACTGTTGTCTGATGTTATCAAGCCACTGTATGGCATTCCAGCATTTTCTTTTAAAATTAGTTCTCTGAAGTATCAAGGGCCCCTGTGCTTACCTAGCTTTCCTCAAATTTGGACATACTGCTACAGGTTTTGTTGTTGTTGGTTTCTTAACTGTCTTTTCAAGTTCCTTCTCCTTGTAAAGTGAATGTAGAACTCTAGATGCCCTAAATTATGCCCTCTAAAACACATTTGACATCCCATTACATTTGATGGATTTGTGCACACATGTTGAGTCAATCAGAAGAAACTTGAAGTCGGACTCTAGTTATCAGTGAAGGTACTATCACAATATACTTCAAGACCTGAAGTTTCCCAATTCCCACGTCCCTGATACAAGTCTTAAGAAGAAAAGATTAATCATATTTACAGCCAGTGTGAAACACTTCAGGATGTAACACAAAGACCTGAACCAGAAAGTTGCACTACAGCATGGAAGACAACTATCAAGCTACAGAAGTTACAATCAGCATGACAGTTCACGAGCAAGCTAACTGAGAACTTGTTATCATTCTAACAGTGGGAAGACAACACTTGACTCATTAGCCTCATTAATGCTTCTAAGTTAATGAGACAGGACCAGCTACAGAGAAGACCTGAACTACAGCACACTTGTCTTCAGGTGAACCCTTGGAAACTACTGACCTGGAAGGAAATTTAAGGAGGCTTACAACTGCTTAACAGGGCTTAAGACAGAAAATGGAAGACAAAACCAGACCCACTTTCAGGATTAAAAAAAAAAAAAAATAAATATCAAACACACAATGTTAGCAAATGATTGATGAACTGCAGATGCTTTTTGTGTTTTGTTTTTGTTAGGTTTGTTTTTAAGATGCTCTGATTTTTTGGTTGCAAACAAGTAATAGTTCTTATTAAAAAATAAACAAAAAGGCTCTATAGAAAGCAGAAACTGCAAACCTAAGCCTAGATAAACAAAATCCTTAAAAATAATCAAGTTGTTTTTGACCTTGACTCTTCCCTTCAAATCCTGACAGGAACAGTATTTTATTCTGCTACTCAGAGATACACAGACTAGCCAGAAATCAGCACTAATGCAGGGAGATCTGAGAATACAAATGATTGAAATGAAGTTTTATTATGAGAATTTATTTTATTGAAAACACAGCATTTTGTTTTTAAAATTATCAGATTCTCAGAACAGTCAATGTGAAAGGCAGGTCAGCAATACTAAATATTTTGAATTATGGAAAGTTGGGGGTTTAGATCACAAACATATTTGTGCACACAGTCAATTTAAGATGTGGCAGAAGGTTTAGTTCCTTATATTGAATGTCAGATTACTTATTTACACCAAGTGCTGTGGGTATTTGACTTCAAGTTAGGTGTACTCTTATTCTACAGGAATGGAACAGGTTTTCCATTCTCTGGTTGTTTTACGAGAATGAGTACTTGGAGGAGGTTTACTAAGCCTAATAAATCCTTCATTACTGACTTTATCTTAGCACCAACTGTTTCAGCACTTAATTCATTGTCCTGGTTTTGGCTGGGATAGAGTTAATTTTCCTCCTAGTAGCTAGTATGGTGCTGTGTTTTGGATTTAGCACAAGAATAATGTGATAATACACTGATATTTTAGTTGTTGCTAAGCAGTGCTTATACTGAGTCAAGGATTTTTCAGCTTCCCATGCTCTGCCAGCGAGGTGGTGCACAAGAAGCTGGGAGGGGCCGCAGCCAAGACACCTGACCCAAACTGGCCAAAGGGCTACTCCATACCATATGACATCATGCTTGATATATAAACTGGGGAGAGTTGGCAGAGGGGCAGCGATTGCTGCTCGGGGACTGGCTGGGTGTCAGTCAGTGGGTGGTGAGCAGTTACATCACTTGTTTTTCCTAAGTTTTGTTCTTCTCTCCTGTTGTCTTCATTACTACTACTACTACTATTATATTGTGATTATTAAACTGTATCTCAAACCATGAGTTTTCTTGCTTTTGCTCTTCAGCTTCCCCCCCCCCCCCCCCCATTCCACCAGGTCTGGGGGGAGGGTGAGAGAGCAGCTATGAGGTGCTTGGTTGCCAACTGGGGTTAAACATACATTAATTTAGATTCAAGACTTATTAGTCTTAGAGAACAAGTTGTTTCCATCTAGTAACTTGCAAGCTCTAAGCTTGCATATATTTTTTTGAAACTCTCTGTGGATTACAAATGTATTATCCAATTTGTTACACAGCCCCCTATGTTAAGATTGGGTAGATAAGGAAGAAAATTCATATTTTCTAAATTGCCATTAGTATTGTCATGCTCATCCACATCCTGACTGGCTTTTGTGATTTGCATCTTTTCAGTGAAGCTGATAATATTATAGAAGAGACTCGCTTAGCTTCCTTCGATCAGATTTCTCAATTGACAAGTTCACACCAACTCCTCAGAATGTTTGCTTCTAGGCCAGATTTTGATTCTAATGCCAGATGAAATGAACTGGGCTAACAGATCTGAAATACTGAAATCCATTCCAAACAATAGTCTTTCTAGTTATTTCTATTAATTTTTTGGATTGGTAAAATAAAAGCTATGGCAACACCATCCATAACAGCAAAGCAAAATATGATGGCTTTGAATGCTATACATGCACATTTTTTGACTTTGTGCTTTCTAACATTGCAGTGGTATAAAAGTAACTGGATATGTTATAACTTTAAAACTGAAGTCCTTCTGACTCGGAACCTTCTTTTTGTGACTGATGTGCATTTATTTTCTATCCTTCGTTTGACATTTGACTAGGCAATTGATATGAAAATCATGGGTTCTGTCCAAACAGTAAAAAACAAAGATAACCACATGAGAAAGGCATTTACAAAAAGTAACCACTCAAACCTCACTCTGAGAACTATCAAAAGAAAAATATGACTATCAGATCATGGCCTCAAGCTTTCATAACAGATTACAATTTTATCTCCTAAGCATCAAAGCTCTTTGCTGAGAAAAAAAAAAGAATATGAGAAGAAATAAGCAGGATGGACTTCGAGTTATGTTTCAAAGTGCATTTGCAGCTAAGAACTACTTCAAAAGCAGAAGTTATAAGCCAGAGTTTGTTCAGAGAAGGAACTGGATATGAGAAGCTTTTGAAACCTCTACTGACATAATTTTATGTGCAAACTAAATACTACTCAGTTTTCTGAAGTTGATTGTGCAGGTAGATGGTTTTAAACAGAATTGAAGCAAAAGATTTTAAGCAATTATAAGTAGAAATAAGATATTTTGGAAACTTGAAGTCTTCACAAACATCCAGAAATAATATCCGGTCTTGCTTCATTTGAGTTCCTATGCCACTTTTTAACAACTCTTCAAAAACCTCTCTAAAAGAGCACAGAAATGTAATGTAAATATCCTGCCATATAATTTGCTTGTCTGTTACATATGACAATGGTCAATTAATATACTATAACCTTCAAAAATCTCTATTTTAGGAGGCACTTATTAAATTTAGTATTTAATTTTAGGATATATTCATTTCATACTAGAAATAATCACTATTTTGTCAATGTTCCTTCAGAAGATTAATAATTCTATTGGATGTTGATTCTGACTGGTCTTTACTGTCTATAAGCATCTCTAATCCAATTCAGTTACTAAAGACAGCTCCAAAGATCACACTAGCTCTCTCAGTAATACTACTGCCAAGAAATATTGACTAGAAACAGGAAAAATCTATCAAGATAATGAAAATATTAAAATATTTGGGATTTGCTTGTTTCTTCCTTGTATTCCAGAACACCATTCGGAAATACTTGGGTTCCTTAAACACACTTTGTTTAGAAGATTAGCTGCGTATTTACAACTATTGCCTCCTTGAAACTCACTACATATATTGAAAAACACAGCAATTAGATAGTAATAAGAATCTGGAAGTTCCCATATAAATCAAAGAACAGTAAGTAGCTATAGTTTCAGACCAGAGCACCAAAATACCTGATTTTGCTTCACGTTCATTAATTTAATCCAGTCCTTTACTTCAGAAACACTGGCTGGATAAGAAAAGTGAAATTTTTCCCAACACTTTTGTTTCTTCTCTCTGAGTCAATACTGGTTGCCATTTCAGACTGACGGAGAAAGGAAATTTCACACTCAAGATTCCTCACGGAACTGTGTTTCACCAGCCTTTTCTTTGCCTAAGAACATGATAGTGTTTCTGCTAGGATGAAGCGTGGTAGTTTAGAGCAGAGACAACAGCACGGAACAGAGACAGAGCAGCTTGTTTAGATTTATGAAATCTGAAACGATGCAAATGTCACAGCGTGGACAACCTTCATGCTCTCATGATATTAAACAGTATTAATTGAGGAAAAGTAATTAGAGTTCTGTAGCAGTTTCTAGAGAGCTTCTATGGGTTTCCCTATAGAAGCTGTGAATAACTTAATACCTGAATTTAGAAAAAAGCCTGGATTAGAGAAACATGGCTCACATGCAAAAGATATTATAATTTCAAACCTAAGAGAAAAGTAGTCTTTGCCTTTGGTGAGATAATCATAAATCCTGAAATTGAAAATGCCACAGGTTCCTAAGTTCAGAACAACTTCAAGAGTCAAAAGAGAGCATCACTTCTTTGAACAATCTTACACAATCAAGAAATCAAATGGAAAAGAAGAAAAGCACTACAATTAAGATTTGTTGCAAAGAAGATCCATGAAACTGAGAAAATCCCAAGTTTACTCTGGGTCTGGTAATGCCTGTTTGATCTACACGCAAGCTATATTTAACAACTGACTTGCTACAGACCTTTACATCAGAAAGCTATCACCCGTGTAGTAGTCACAGGTGACTACAGAGAGTATTTTAGTACGTTTTAGCTGAACAGTAGTAGTCGGTATCAAGATACTGTTCTATTGGCAAGAACTGGGCACTGTTCTCAAGCATACTGCTTGCTTCTACCCTGATGGCATCTGGATTCATACAGAGGTACACCTGCCTGAATATTTACAGTAATTAAAGTATAAGTGTCTGAAACATAATTATGTCATTAAGTGACTAGTTAAACCACCACAGTGAAGTCTTGTCATCTTCAGGAACGTTCATTTACATTACGTATGGCAGAAACAAGTCAAACAGTAACTTAGCATACTATGATTCCTAAATAATACAAAAAACTTACCTGCTACTCTTTCATCCGTTTCCCTATTGCCATCATCAGAGTATCTTGCAAAATCTAAGGAATCAAGAGTACTGATGCTTCCGGCACGATCTTAAGGAAGGGGGGGAAAAAAGAAAAAAAGATATCAGAAAAAATCCTGAAGAGTTGACTGGCTTTGATAGAGAAAGTCAAAACATCATCTCATTTCCAAAACTATAAATCAAAGATAAGTAAGTGTTCCGCAAGACACAAGTTTTACTGCATTTTCTAAAAGTCTGCCTCTAAGAAAAGAGTATGTCAGTAAAGTTGAAAAAAAATTCAGCAATACAGCTATTTCAGTGAACAGATACTGTAAGAAATTCACCCTTGCTCCCCCAAAAAGGGAGCATTTCTACCCTGCCTGCAGCAGATGAGGAGCAGTGCCGTGTAGCACTTCCCCTTTCCCACAAGGGCCAGGGACCTTTGCTTGGACATGCAGGTGAGCACGCAGAAGAAACCAAACAGATACAAACTGTTCTGCAACAAGGTTCAAGCAGTTCTGTTCCCATTTTAGTCACCTGTAACTGGCCCAAATACACTACTTCCTTTTCCTTTTCTTAGTATTCTAAGGCAACGTTAACGTAACCAAATACTTTTCTACATATCTCCTGATCTAGCCATTAATTTCAGTACATACCCACTTAATACAACATTTACTAAGGAATGCATTACGTAGCAAAATTAAAGCAAAGCAAGTACAGTTCATGCTCTTGCAGGTATAATAGTCAGACTCTAGAATTAAATTGTTAATAAAAACAACATTCAAGAAATTCAGTAACCAGCATACGGTTTTGATCTGACCTTGACTTCTTTTTAGGGGGTGGTGGAAATAAAAAAAAAATCAAGACAAAAAGCATTTTTGATAATTCCAAGTCTGCTGAAGTACACATTCACATTTTTATTAGAAAAATGCAAAAAAATTTCTTGGTGACAGAACCCATAATAAACAGAACATGTTCCCAACATAATTGAATATGCAGAAGTTATATTAAGTAACTCAGTGTCTTTGCCTTCCTTTTGAAATTCATTTCTATGTAGCACTTCAGAAATAATTTTAATTACATTAGAGCTATTGTCACAGTAACAAAGAACAAATTCCATAGGGCTGTCAAAAAACCTCGTAACTGTCAGTGGAAATAGAAGTAATTTCATCACCTTTCAGTCAAATTCTGTCATGACTAACATCACAGAAAGACTTAAACGCCCCCCACCCCGCACAATTCTGCAGTATGTAAAAAAAAAAGAATAATCTGTTAATGAGCTGGGTTTTTGTGCGTTTGAGCCTAAGTTGTCCCTTAAGCTCTTGCGAGTCCCTCTCTACATACAGGCCAGCACTGGACTGAAATAAGACCTGGACTGAGACTGATCAAAGCATCTACACTCACCTGAACAGCTATAAAGAACACAAAATTTGCTAACTCTATCCGAATTACACATTATCAAAACTAAAGTGCCTGGCAACCCTAACTTTATGGAGGTAAAGCATATAATAGTATATAGTTTATATTTAACCACAATTTTTTTCCTCATGACTATGCTTTGTCATCCAGGCAATGAAAGAGACTGTTGCTCCTCAACAAGTCTCTATTCAGTATTTAGTTTTAAAACTCACTGTTCATTTGCAGGTTCTAGTCTTATCTACCACATTTTTTCCAGACATTAATCCCGTTTAATAATTCTCCCTAGGCTGTTCTATAGCGCTTAGCAGCATAGTACAAACTCTTCTTTTACAGCATCTTTGCAAAATGGACCATTGTGAAAATAAACCAAATTTTATACACAGGGAACCACATTCAGAGTGGTTAAGTTCAAAAGCAAACAATTTTTGCATGCTCAATGTGGAAGTATTCAGAGCTGACTTTTCAAAACACCTAACAACTTATTCAGTAAGTACTCCTCCAGTTTATTTCACTGGAAGCTGCAAGATCGTTTTTGAAATCAAATTCAAGACTTGAGTTAAAGAAACAGACAATATTCAAACAGAGATCTCAATAAAAAGCTAATGTTTAAGAAAAGCGACCCAGTCTCATACCTAGCGTTGCTATAGCAAAAGCATAAATACAATTCCATTTCCTCCTGCAGTCTTGCCATGTTCACAGATAAATTTTCCATTTATCTTATGAAGCAGCTAACGTCAGAGCAACAATGCTCAAATTTTCAGGTAAAGTCAACCACATTATAATTACTGAAGCATCCAAAGGTAAGCAACAAATCCTTTTTCATATCACTTTTAAGGCATGCTTTAGAGGCAAAGGCTCCCCCACCCCAAATGATAAAACAAATCCATGGATAGAACACAAACTGATTTGCCAAAGCAGCCAGAAACTTCTTAAAAAAATGCAGTCGTCTAGAAAAAAGCAGGGGGTAATCAAAGTCTACATCAGTATGCACACAACAGAAGCCATTTAAGCTCATATCAGCAGCTTTAAGTCCAACAATTCACCACCAGTGAATATCAGTTTTACAACCTCAACCGTCCTTACAGAAACTAAATAAAGCCACAGGTTTTTATGATTTTAACACCCAAGAACTGCTTTAAGCACCACATCTACATGCACAGCAGCAATTTGTAACGTTGAAACTTGCACATTCACCTTTTGATTTCTCCTAATCATTACAGTGTTCATGATAACAGCAAATATCTGACACACTCTTTACATACAGGTTGGCATCATAAAGGGACACAAATATCTGGATTCAGATTGATTAAAGCAAGCAAAGATGTGCTGAGGAACACCAGCCTCATGGCCTGCTTCCTGCTACCGTTATTTCCCTCTCCCAGTAATGCTGATCCTCCTTCCCATTACAAAAGTACCTGCCCCGGTTATCATCACCCCCCAGGCATGCTGTCATTAAACAAAGCCAATGTGGCTGCTAGAATTCATTATGTCCACAGTGTTTGATCTGAAGATAAAGTTTAAAATGAAACCTATCTTCATGTACTGCTCTGGTAGAACTGGAATCTACATAGAGAACTGTGTACAGCTGCCCAGTTAAATGCTGGAGGAAATCAAACAGTAACAAAGACAACTGTATACACACACAGGCTGAACAGTATCTTCTCAACTAAGAATCCCACTAGATGATACATACTGCAGACCTCAATCAAGTTGGGAAATTATAGCTTCCATCACCCAAATCATGTGAAATGGATAGGTTGAATAATGTAACAAGACTTCTACCACTACTTAGCTATAGGATACTGCCTTTAAATGACGTGGTGTGGCTACTGAAGTGGTTCCTGCTGTTAAGGTAAGAGGCCACCAGTGCTGAGGACGCAGTTCAGCTGAGACTTCTGGCCAGACGGGCTCCATAGGCATCAATGAATCATCATTTGCTAAGGTTATACCCTGCCAGTGCCATCTATGGGGAAAGCCCCATCACAGACACTGTTGCACTGCCACAGCTCCCACCGAAGCAGGAGTTTCAAGCAGCAGGAAAGGAAGCGATGCAGGAGCTGCTCCGTCTACCTTCAGTGCTGGTGCAGCTACTGGTTTCTGCTACCCACCTGGAAAGATGGGCTTCCACCACAGCCAGGCCAGGTGAGGTCTAAACAGCAGCTCCACCCCCTTGCACTTACACTGCGAAGCTTTTAGTGCCTGCCTTGGCTACACTGCAGTCTCTGCCCCAAGCCACAGCTGCTGTGGAGCCAAGGCTGAGGGGAAAGCAGGCAGCAACAGGAAGCTGGAACAGGAACAGGAAGCAGCAGGAAGCAACAGCTTCTATCAATTGCCACCAGTGACCTGGACCTTGCCCCACTGGGACTATGCAAGATGAATTTTGGAGCTGTTATTGCACAACATATTGAAGCTTCTCAAGAAACAGAGATAAGCACCGCACAGAAACTTAGACAGTGGCTTTAATCAGCAAAGAGGGATTTCTGATAGAGCCCATTAAGACATCAGCCATGTGATAACAAGGTGAGAAGAGAAAGCTAAATGAGACAGTTAACTGCAAATATCACCCAGGAAGGTGAGGGTTGCAAGCCTGCCAGATATATCATCAACAGTGGAGTCATGGCACACATGCGCTGCCTGGCAGGGCTGTGCTGAAGACTGCCCAAAGCTGGACAGTGGCAGGCCTGCCCCATTGCTTCACCTACCTAAAATGTCATCATGGAGGTAACTGTACCTGCTGCCTCACTCCTTACCACTGCCTTCGCAGGCAGTCATCAGCGGAGGTTAATCTCCTAAAACAGAATCACAGAATGCCCTGAGTTGGAAAGGACCCACAAAGATCGAGTCCAGCTCCTGTCCCTGCACAGGACAACACCAAAATTCACACCATGTCTCTGAGGGCATTGTTCAGGTGCTTCTCGAATAGCACTAGGCTTGGCACTGTGACTGCCTCCCTGGGGAGCCCGTTCCAGTGCTCCACCACCCTCTGGGTGAAGAACCTTCTCCTAATACTTAACCTAAACTTCCCCTGGCACATCTTCCTGCCATTCCCTTGGGTCCTAATGCTATCTAGTCTAACTAATGCCTAACTAATGCCATAGTCCTGAAAATTATGGCATAACATCTTACAACATCAAATTTTACGCTTCCATAAAGGATGTACGTGCTTAGCAAAGGATCAGAGGGTGAGAACAGTACCTTCCCGCCGCCAGCGCAACAGCCTCTGCCTCATTCACCAGGAAAAGGAGCACGGCTGTTCAAAGGAAAGGAATCGGCAAGGGAAGGGCTGTGCTCAGCCGTGTAGCTCACCTGGGGATTGTGAAACATCACCATTTTTCTGAAGTACCAATAGCTGTACTCCAGTACACTGAGTGGAAGTATTTCAGCTAAAGCATTCAGAAGAGAAAACTACTTTCTGAACTGAAAGGGGAAAAGAAAAAAAAAAAGTTTTTTAGAAAAAGCAATATATATTTTTTCACTTTTTTTTGTGTAATAAAAATAAAAATCTTAGGTTTAAGTTATTTGACAAACAATAATCAAAGCAGAATCTTGCAGGGGGAAACCACTGAAAAGGAGAAGTACGCTTTGGCTGAATTCTATTTCTTTTCTGGAAAGAAAACAATGTGACCGAGCAGTGGGCAGCCATTTTGCTGTCATGATATGCACGTTCTTACCAGCTGCCTTCTGTGCATAGATTTTATCTTTCTCTCAAGTATTCTGAATTAAAACACTTTTCTTTTTAATCAGCAATTCCTTTTTGCTAAAAGCTTTCCAGTGAATAGTGAAAAAATAATTGCTGTCAGTTTAACGTTTCAGAAATGGTAAAGCAACATAATAAGAACAGTTTTGACAAGCAGGTATGAACAACTCCAGAAGCGTATCACTGCAATATGGGACAAGAGTGCCACAGGTGCACAGAAAACAAATTAAATAGGCTTAGGCTTCTTATAGCTCATACTAGTGAAATGACAGGAGATAGACTGGGATAGTTAATGAGAACCTGTGTATAGTTCTTGTCTCTTAATCTCTACCACTGGAAAAGAACTAACAAAATCAGAAAGCTACATTCATATTTGATACTCAAAGCTCAGTTTTTAAACCCATTTGTTGAAAAATACAATGCTTTTCATTTGCGAAGTTAAAAATCAGGTTCACTGCCATGTTTTGCTTATTAACATATACAGTCTTTCAAAATACTGCTTCATTCCAGAGGAAAGGAGTTTTAATTCTTTTCTTATTGCTAGAAGTTTCACCTGTATGACACAGATTTCTGCTGACAGCTTCTGTTCTCTAGGCATATTCAGCTCTATCACTGAAAGTTAAGTGTAACTATATAAGGAAGAAAGAGTTAAAAAAATTACTAGTTGATAAAGCAGTCAATAAGTTGTCCTATTTTCTGTAAGATCACAGGAAATTATATAATTGTGTACTAACAATTTACCAAACAGAGCATATGAAGACCAAGAACTCTGTCTTTTTCCTTGAAATTGAAGAAGTAACAATGATACCACACTTGTACAAGACAAATTCACTTTACATCTCTAAGAGTTCACTTGTATTGAAAAATATCTGTAACCCTGAAACAAGGTCATTGCCCTGTTTTAAACTGATGACTGAAATAGCTGGCTAACCACATTTTAAACTCAGAGAAATAACTGGCTACTGGAAATCTGGTTTTGCTTAGCATTCATACAGAACAAGATGCAGTGCAAAGCGAACCTTTCCCAATCAACAAAATCAACAAAAAACACTCTTTGAAGACTTTATACCTGATCATTTAATACAGTTCTACTTGCCATTTACTATAGCTTTGCCAAACAGAAACATGCAACATACCACAGGCCTGGAAAAAAACATTATGGAACATTGTTCCTGCTACTGGATACAACATAAGATTGATATAGACAATTCTGACTATTTATCCAAGAGCTCCATAACCTCTGCTTCCAGAAGAACAGATTTTTTTAAAACTTTTTCACTTTAGAGAAAGTTAAAGTGTTTTAACATTGGTGTTAGAAGTATCACAAAAGCAACTTGATCCACCAGAAGTAATTATTTGATAATAATACACTCTTCACTAGATTACATTTTCACTACATAGGATTTCACTAGGGAGAAACCTTAACGAGGCCTCTCATTTCAGCCCCAGGTACAACTCTATTTACACACCATGCCATGTTAATGCCTTCTAGCTTCTGAATAAACACAGATGTTGAAAGTTAAAGTGAATGAGGCCATAAAAAATTATTCCTTAGCATCATCATCTTGATGGCTATTTCTAGAAAAAGAAGAGAAACACCAATAGGACTCTAGGATGCAATTCTCTGCAGCAGTACAAATAGCTGTCCTTCATTCTTGAACCGATCATCAAAAAACTGTTTTGTAAAACAAAATTATTAAAATAGGGAATTGCTAAGGTTTAATATTTTTATGAATTAAAAAAACATGGTAACTCAACCAACAGACATGCTAGACTTTAATATGCGGCAGTAATTTAGACTCCAAATGTTATGAACTACCATACAATGGAAAGTAGTTGGGGATTACAGATGTCAGAAAACCATGTAATTACATCTGTATGTGAGATAATTCAAGAAAAATTTTCTAATTCTGAGATGCTCTTTCAGATCTATGAAAAGCAAGAAGCTAAAAAAGTCCCCTACTGCAATCTTTTTCAATCTACAACCCACAGACTATCACTAAGGCAAGCTTTAAGATAATGAAGCATGTAGTTCCATTGAACTTTAGAAAACATACCAAAGTTTCTCCTGAAGATTTGTGCTATTGTTATGAGTTAGGCTCTCCCTCCTCCCAATACACACAGACAACCCTTCTCGCATGGAGGAACCTTTGATGGAAAATTTTCCACCCAAAAGAAAGTTAGATCATAAGATCAAAGCTGAAACTTTAAGGGTCTGCAAGTCAAAGGTTGGAAAAAAGCTTCATATACATCTGGAAAGGACAACAGTACAACATATTTCATAGGGTACAGCTTACCTTTACATTTAGGACACCCAACCTATTTTTAAGTTCAAAGAGATACAAAAGGCAAACCAGCAAGTACTCTGGTAACCGATCCCAACTGGAAAGCTTCCTTCAAAACTACTCAGGTCTGCCACTTTTCTCCTTTTTTTTCCTCTGAGCTACAGGTACAATAAAAGAACTGTTGAAGTTCAGTCCTAAGGAAAGTCAAGTATATAAATACATATTTTAGATCTGTTCCCGCTGGCAGTAAAGAAGTCAGCCAACTAGGTATTCTACCTACCTTAAATATTCAAGACCTAGAGTAAACAAGCCCTTACGGCCATGCAACAGAGGCCTACTCTCTTCTAGAGATAGTGATCTGGAAAAGCCTGTCCTTGAATAACTTGCATTTTCACCTGTCCTGCACAGTATCACCGGCACAAAACAGCAGAAGCCAAGGGAACTGGGGACAGAGACCATCTGTGATAAAGAATAAACTTCCGCTTGTATTTACTTGCACATGCTCAAGCCCCATGTTAGTACTGAACTGCATGTATGTGTATGTGAATAAACCAATTGGCAAGAAAGACAGCATTCACAGAAGATGTGGAATACTGCAAAAACCTGAAGAGCTTTAATGGAGTCCTTTCCATATTCAGTCAAAGAATCACTTTAAAAGTGATCATCAATTCACAGTTTGTATTTGTGGCTGCATTTTGTAGCAACTGAAATAGACATGTTGTGCAATACATATAAATAAATGGATTAAAGTATTTAATTCCCCATAAATGATACTGCAAATTTCTTTAAGCCTTACCAAATTTCACAAGACAACTCTAGAGCAATATGACTTTGAGAAGTCTTAATGGCAGTTGCGTTTAAAACTTCTAATATGCTTCAACTTGTTCCAAGTTTACCAATGCTGGATCAGCCAGCAACGCAAACTTCATCCATGGTAGCAGATACCTGATCTAGCATGACACCTTTATGGTAGAAACAGACTTACATATCAATTTTTAAACCAATTTGAACTTTCAGAGTAAATTTTACCAGATCAACACATTCCATATCACTATGGTAACTCTGAGATGGAACTGAGAGCCTTAAAGTTATTAATTCCATCAGGCACTAAATTGTAAGCACCTGACCTCTCAACCTTGTTTTGCAACTCCAAGTGCCTCTTTCGCTCTCTCCCAGGTGTTCTTACTCAATGAGACCTGCTGAATTTTCAAAGCTGGTATGTTCTGAAATGAAGTCCTCAGACCATCATCAAATGAAAAGGAAACTAAATTAAGCTACTAGAATAAAATTAACTTTCAAGCTGTCAGAGCAATCCACTTGCAAATTACCTAGAAAAGACATTCAAGATGATCAGGTAATACTAGTTCATGACCAATCCAAACCAGATTGAAAGCAGATGACCAATATATTTACATACTTCATATTACTAACAAGCTATGAAAATTCTGCAGAAGTCTATGAGGGTAGAAACCCTAAAGCTGCTTGGATAAAACTCATCTATTCTTGCTAGCCAAGAACAGCAGGGGAAAAAAAAATAACCAATCACCAGATATGTAAAACAAATACTTTGCAGATATATTGCAGTAAAAAGATAACTCTCACTCCCATGACAGGCACACAGCAGAAGATCATGAGAAAGGTGAAATTACAAGTAGGAAATGGGTAGATCTTGCACCCTAGCACAGAAATAACACACACACTGAACTGGGTTAAGATGCAGATGCACCTGAGCTGATCCCATGGAGAGCCATACCAACAACATACTGATTTTGTGGGGAGCTTACTGCATAGACAGGCTCGGGCAGCATCCAAATTAGTCAAGTCTGAAAGAATTTAGTCAGCCCTGAACAAAGCTATTTGAATGTTGCTGCAGTGAATACTGAGGTCATGGGGCATATGACCTTGGGGAAAGCATCAAACCCAGCCTGGCTTCCTACATACATGCTGTAGTGTGCTTGACCTACCAAAGCTTCCCAGAACAAAAAAGCTAAGGGAGGAACATGGCACAGAGGTACTTCGTCCAACTCAAGACCCCAGCTGGCTTCAGCAGAAATCAGAAAGCATCAACAGCATCAAGTTAACTCCATATGCATGATGTTACAGCACTGCATTTCCCAAAGTGTATCAATTAACTTGCATTACAAGGATTTTTCCATTCTCTGCAATAACCCAGCTTTCCGTTCTACTGACACCAAGCAAAATTATATCAGCCTAGTCCTTAAATTGCTGTCTTTGCCAAGGGACTTGAAGTGTATAGATAATACCTGTCTTAATTCTCAAGCACTGTATTCTCTGTTTTCTTCATGTTTCAATTGTAGTAAGTTCCCCTTTCCCTAATTTCTATATTTATATCAGGACACTAGCAAATTTTCCAGCTACGTTTTAACAACATGTGTCCACATGGGATTCTATAAAGAATTAAAAATATTTTTTAAAAAATTTAAAACTAGCAAGTAGAGACCAAATTATCTCTCCTATGATGAGAGGCTGAGAGAGGAGAGGCTGTTCAGCCTGGAGAAGAGCAGGCTCAGAGGGTATCTCATGAATGTGTATAAATACGTGATGGGAGGGTACAAGGAGGATGGATCCAGGCTGTTCTCCGTGGTGCCCAGCGACAGGACCAGAGGCAGTGGGCACAAACTCAAACACAGGAGGTTCCCTCTGAACATCAGGAAATGCTTTTTTACTGTGAGGGTGACCGAGCACTGGCACAGGTTGCCCAGAGGGGTTGTAGAGTCTCCATCCCTGGAGACACTCAAAAGCTACCTGGACACAGTCCGGGGCAACTGGCTGCAGGTGGCCCTGCTTGAGCAGGGGGTGTTGGACAAGCCAGTCTCCAGAGGTCCCTTCCCACCTCAACCATGCTGTGATTCTGTGATTATTTTTGCCATGATTTCTCTTACTCCCAGAGTTTTGTCAAATGACAAAACAGCTGATAGCTCTCTCCCCACTCCAACATCAAATCAAGATGAAAAAGTACTTGTTATATAAATAAAAAATCTGATTCTGTGAATTTTTATGGACTAGCATTTCCTTCAATTCAACAGAAAAGTAATTAGTTACATCACCATCAGGCAGCATTATATTGCAGGAAGGGAGGAATTAAATTGCCTCTCCCCTATGGTGCACCAGGGAAAGAGTTCAGTATTTCTGAAGGGCTTTTTCATAAAAAAAAGAAGCAACCGACCAAATCCCCCAACACCCCTCCCCCCAAAACAAAAAAAATCACAAAAAAAAAACCCCAGCAACTTTACAAATTTGTTTTAACTTTTCATCCAACAAACTCAATATACTTTGTGCCATGAGCATCATAAATAAAAATACATGGCCTACAACCTTTACTGAATCACTCGGTTTTAGCTTATGCTAGAGGAGAATTCATCTCAGTTTCTCAAACCTGCATCTTTACAATACACTAGAAAACCAAATGCAATAATACATTGAAGAGAAAGAGTTATAACTTTGAACACACAACAGCATAAGGTTTTATGACTTTTATATACTGATAGGTAAGACACTTTCTGATGCTGTATTTTAAATAGTTCCACATATATAAATTACCTAACTCAATTTGTAGCAAATTTTAGTTTAGTTTGAAAGTATGAGAACTTCCTGGAAAAGATTCTTTTTCCATATTTTCGTTAATTCTGAGCTTATAGAACACAGAATTCCAGTACTTAACATTTGTAAGTTAACAGAGATGACAGATCAGCACACAGATCAGCTTCCAACACAGCTGATAACAGTACCTACTTGATTATGACTTGCTTGCAAATGCTAGGTAATGAATCCCATATAAAATTTCCAGCAAGTGCTCTCTCAGATGAACAGTCACATCTTCAGTCACGAAGATGATGATTCTCATAGGAAGAAAAGATACAGGAAACTTGATATAACTTACATGGAATTGAAATTATGTACAGGGGTGCTTAATGAAGCTTCCAATGGTTGGTTCTGAAATGCTAAGCTCTAGCTAACCATATTGCTGCTTCCCTTCTTCTCTCCCCCCACCCAAAAATCTCGCCTTTCCCTAACAGCAAAACAGTCAAAGAAAAAATAAATGGCAGATTTTAAGACTAAAGCTAGTTCTAACATTGTAAGCTGCAACCCTTCATAAAAGTGCATTTGCCAAGCATAGCAATCAAAGGGCATCCTATCAATCACATTTTAAAAAAAAAGGTTTCTTTACCCACTATGCTCCAGCTTGAATTATGATCGTATGTACATACACAAAAACATTTGAGGTTTGGAACAGAGATATTTGAGCCACAGTTTTATTTCTAAATCTCAATTTGTAGAGTACTTTCTTAGGCAAACATGATAGGGAAGGGGACACAGATTTACGTTTAATTATGTATGTGTTAACCAGAGCCTTGCAAAAGATCTGGGATACTCTAAGAAGGAGGGACTTCCAAACCATACCACTCGCATGAGTAGCGTTAGAAAAATGCTATCAAAACGGTCTAGCAGATGTGGAGCTACTGGTATTGAAACCAATCAAGAAGCTGTCACAGAAGTTTGGGATGATCTAGCAGAGATACAGGACATGAAGGATGAGCATACACAAGTGCTGTGCATCCAAACGAACAGTGCTGACTCCTTCACAAAGTTAATTTGCTTCAAACTAAAAGTGCAAAGTTGCTAGACACAATACACATTTCCATATTTTTCATTACAATATACCTGAATCTCTTTCTGCAGCTGTGACATTACTGCTGCTGGAAAATGGAAGGGTGTTTTTCAAAAAAATTAAGAAATCCTAGTCACCTGACTGTCATTTGCTTTTATAACCGAGCGCTCTGAAGCACAGTTCAAAGACAAAACAGCTTCTAAGTCACTAGCTGACCACATGATGCTAGTTGTTTAAATCCTATGATACTTCATTATAATCTCTTTATAGCAGTCTATAAAGAGAAAGATAAAAAAATGAAAGAAATTCCAGCACGCACTTATAGCTTAGCTTGCCTAAAAGGCTTCTGAGAAGTGCCAATGAATACTCACACTGAGATTCTCCCATTCTGTACAGGAACGCACAGTACAACAGCTTTCCATTGCTCTGTAGAAATCCTCAGCAGCATTCCAAACATACTTCACATTCAACAAGAACTGCCAGTCACACTTTTTCTGCACCCACTCAAATTATTAAAACCCTATAGTAAAACTATAGAAATTAATCTAACTTGGGGGCAGGGAGGAGCAGATGCAAAGCTAGTGCTGAAAAGAAGTTCTAACTTTAGATATCAACAGAAATAAAGAATTATTTTAATCTGAGCATATTAAGAACTTTTTTTTCACTGAAGCATAAAATTCAAGTGACCTTGAAGTGTCAGTCATGCCAAACTGCTGCTGCTGTCTACATCACCACTTTATAGAAAGAAAACTTGAAAATACCTTTTGGCACATTAAAGCAAGAGAAGGTACTTGCACTCCTCTCACATACATTCTCTGCGAGTCTCCATGTGAGGATCCATGAAAGCGGGCACAACAGACTGGACCTCTCAACAAAACTTCTGAACTTTTTGACTAACTTAAACTATTCAGACTTACTGTCAGATATGATCTGTGCCTTAGTCCTCGAGCTAAATCCAATAATACCAGATGCTTAAGAGGGAAGTGAAAAGAACTCCTGCAAAGACCATAAAATTTTCAGCCCACCAGAGTCTGCTGCACTCTATTTTTCAACATTTGGAAATTGGCATAAATTCAGAGGCAGGAGCCTATCAGTTCTTGTTGACATTAACAAGAATCAGGCTAACAGCACTGTCACAATTGCTAGCTCAATGCTAGACTCCAGACTGCAAGAAAGTCTGATGGAAATAAGTTCAAAAATCTACTTGAGCTATACCAAAATACATTTTTTTGCCTTGTTCTGGATCTGTCACCTTTCAGTGTCACTCATTTTGAACTGCCTTTTGAATCACTGTCAAGATAAAAAATTCCTTTGAAAAGCAAACTCTAACCTGTTGTAGATATCAGATTTCAAGACACCCATAGCCTTTAACCTAAGGTCTTTAACCTAAGAACAATATTTATTTTTAGCACACCGCAGTATTATTAAACTGCTTCAAAATAAGTTTTAGTCCCCCCTCCTCTTTCTCCCCTGCCTCCTCCCTCCTTTTTTTAATAGTGGTGTCTCATCACCATCTATCATTCAACAGGTCAGAACAATAATCACTGAGATGTTCTCATGTAAACGTACATTGGTCTGGGATTGTAAGAGGTCTTTTTTTGCATGCATACATAACACCACAGTTACACAAGGCTGCTGTTTTTCTAATTCTACTGCAGTATGCACACTATCGATAACTGGAAATAACATGTCAACAAAGAAAATAGAATATTTAATCAATTAGATGAATTGACTGGAATCCCCAAGGAAGCTGCTTTTAATGAAACACCAATTTATATAAGTTTAAAGCTCTGAAGCACAAGTTTTTCCAACATTCACCAACTTATCACGAAGACGACCACACTGAAGGTCTCAGTTGGACAAAGCCACATACAAAATTTTAAGTATTCACAAACAACATAACCAGGATATAAACACAGCATCAATTAAAAAAAATCCATACCAATTTTAAAAGATATTGAAAAGCAATAACAAATTGAAAGTTTAGATGTCTCCCTGTTATCCCAGCCATCTAGATACCATTAGCTATTTCCAAATTTTAAGTCTAAGTGCATGTCTTTACAACATTAGAAACGTTTTTAAAAACGAACAAAAATATGGGACTATCTACAAAATGCCATTAGGTGTCTTAGAATACACAAACACATAAATAACTCTTTCAACTGTCTGCTAACCACAACTCCTTTAATTTTAATACCTTCCCATGAATCCATTAAGTCCTCAATAATCAGGAGGCTGGGCAGCTCCCCTCTCTCAAAGCCACTTCCACATGCTACCTCCTCTTTTAGAACTCTGCCCTTATCGACGGTAACATTGATAAGACACAAGTAATTTTATTCTAAGCCATCTGCTCTACTATTAAAACTCAAAAGGCTTTAAGACCAGCTACATGATGATTTTCCAGGAACCTGCACCACTTTTTCACCGAAGAGCCCATACTAATCCAGCATGTTTACCGCTCCCCAACTCCAGATGCCAAAACGGTTAGCCAATGACTGCAGGTGCTTGGTAAACACACCAGCATTAATTATAGGAAACATTGTATTAGTTCTGATGACCTGTGAAACTCAGACCTATCCTTGGATGACTTGGCCGTTCCAATGCATCAGCAGAAATAACACGGTGGCCCCAACACCCAGTTTTTGACAATTTTTAGACTTAAAACGTAGTAGCTATAGCTTAACACCCAACTCTTTCTCCTAGCAGCAGCATATGGCTTATCCCTGGACAGCAGGCACTCAAGGAGGCACAAGAAACCTCGAGACAGCTAAAAATTAAGGCTGAAATGCCCAAACTTCTGACTTCTTGGCACAGGCGTGACCTTCTCACGAGGCCCGAGGCTCGACACGGTACGTGAGCGGGACCAAGGTAACACCGCTCCTGGCACCCCACCTCCCCGGTCCCCGGGCCGCCCTGCTCCATCAGCCTCCCCCACTCCCGCACGCAGGCCACAGAAAACAAGAAGCGATGCAAAACGCCTTCCCCGGCCGCCCGGCTTCCCCAGAGACCCGCCCCGGGGTGACTTACTGAGCTGCCCGGCCCCGGGCTCCCTGCCGCCCGCTCCCCCGAGCACGCCGCCGCCCAGGGCCCCGCCGGCGGGCGGCGTGCCGCTCTGCCGCTCGAAGTTGCCCGGGTTGGAGAAAAAATCTCGGAGCCTGGGCAGCTCCCGGCCGCTTTCCAGCAGCTCCGTGTGCAGCTCCAGCGCCGTCAGCAAGAACTGGTCCCGCAGCAGCTGCGCCGCGATCGCGTCCATCGACACCCGCGGCGGCTCCCCCGCTCCGGGGCCCGCCCCCGCCCCGCCGGCGACATCGCCCGCTGCTGCTGCACGCACACCCGGCGGCTCCTCGGGGCTCCCCGCGGCCGCCGGCGCCTCCTGGTGCCGCTGCGGGTACGCCGGCCCGCCCGGCTCGTTGCTGCTGCTGCTGCCGCCGCCGGGCCTGGGCTCCTCGGGCTCGTCCTCCTCCGAGTCGCTGAGGAAGGGGTTCACGCTGCTGCCCCCGCCTGCCGCCGCCATCTTACAGCCCGGCACGGCGCGACCGCTGCCAAGGCGCTACCTCGGCAAAGCCTGCGCGGAACCGCCGCCGCCGTCAAGGCCGCTTCTGCCGGGACCGGGGCTGGAGGCGCTGCCAGCCCCCTTCGCGGCTGCGGGCGCCGCCGCCAGCGGCAACAGCAACTCCCCCCCTTCTCCTCCCGCCACCGCCTCCCCTTCCTCAGCCACCTCCCACCGGCCCCGCTACCGCTTCCGGATCCTAACTCTCGCGAGAGAGCCCCGGCCAACGGCGAACAGCGCCCCTCCACCAGGGCCCCGCCCCACCCCTCCCCCGCG
Source organism: Phalacrocorax carbo (assembly GCF_963921805.1). Classification (NCBI taxonomy): domain Eukaryota; kingdom Metazoa; phylum Chordata; class Aves; order Suliformes; family Phalacrocoracidae; genus Phalacrocorax; species Phalacrocorax carbo. The sequence continues at coordinate 91,139,362 of NC_087514.1, read as the reverse complement.
CGGTAGGCGGCCCGGCTGGCGGGCGTGTGGCAGTATGGGGCGGGGCCTCGCCGGGAGGGGCAAGGCTTGCGCGCGGCGCCCTGGCGGAGGGCGTGGCCGGGGAGAGGAAACGGCTGGGTGGAAGCGGAAGCTGTTGGGGGCTCGCGGCGGGGGAGATGAGTGAGTGCTGGCGCGTGCGCATTGGGCGCTTCCCGCGGGGGGTGGGAGGGGGGGCTGCTTCACGTGGGCCTGGCTGTGGCCCCCCGGAGATTTTTGGCTGCTCTAGGGGCTCGGCGGCGGCCCGGACTGACCCGGCCGGTGGCATAAGGGTGCTGCTGGGGTGGGGGTGCGGGGCTCAGGCCTCAGTGCAGCCATCAGCCGTGCCCAGGTCCGGGGTGTGGCGGCCGGGCCGGTGCGGGGCCTCCAGGGAAGGCGGGTCCCTGTTGGGCTGCCCCGGGCCGGGTGGGTGGTGAGGTGGGTCCGGCTCCGCGCCCCCCGTGGACTTGAGGTATCGCCTGGCGTCAGGTGTGCCTAGCAGGCCGGGGGTTTGGGAGGGGCGAGCGCGGGTTGTGTGTCTGGAGGTAGGATGCTGTCACTCTTGAAAAGGTCATGCGAAGCTGTCACCTTGTGTGTTTCTGGCAAGAAACTTGAACTAGAGTGTGGCAGCAGGCACTAAAGGGAGTTTAGCGCACTGGAAACGATGCGGAACAGGGTTAGCGTTGGTTTCTGATCCGTGTATTTGAAAATAACGCCCCATCCCCGCTAATAGGAGCTCTCTTTGCATATAAAGCTGGCTCGCTAGGAGTTTTGTTTTACTGAGAGGAAAATTGGGGCTGAAATCTTGGTAGGAAAATAGTGGCAACATTTTGTGGTGATACAAAGATCTACAAACAATATTCAGTACTGTGACTGCAAACTATTCCATTCGTGTCATGACAGTATGCTATGGAAGACTAGTGCTTTCCTTCTGTTTTTAATTTGCATAAATCTTTGTAAATAGTGTAATCAATTTTGTATTCTTTATAATAAAATTGATTTTTTTACTAACTGTTTTATGTTGTCGATATATAAAAAGAGTAAGTAGCGGAGCGTGAACTGGTTGTAGCATAAAGTAAAATGGTGGTAAATGCTTTTTTTGGTAAATTAAAATGGTGGTACATCATGGAAAATGCTTTAAAATTTGACTCAGACCACAATACAAACAGGAACAAAAATATTTTACTGTTGCTGCTCCGGTGGAATTAGGAACGCTTAAAGATATCTTGTCCTTTTTCCTTTCCTTTCTGGAGAGTTAAAGCATGTTCAGTATGAACTTGTTAAAAGTCGGTATGTTGGTGTTCTGCCTTTTCCCTTAAAATGGAGGGAAAACTTACTGATGTCCTGTAGCAGCCTCTAGTGGCGACTGGCAATGTTTACATGTGACTTCCAGATGTGTAAAGATAGTTCAAACACTAAATTCTGCCTTTAGTAGACTCATTTCTGCCAACTTCTGTGTGCTGTTACAGTAAGGACTAATTTTTTCATTCTTCTTCACCTAAAATAATGTAGACATGTCCCTCTGTTTCTGTACTTCGAAAGAGGTTTGGGTTTGTTAAAATATTTACAGATGTCAGTTGCTCCAAAATAATTTACGGATGGCTGGAATAAAGTTAACGCAGCTGAAATATGTATTCCAGAGCTGAAGAACGTAGGGAGAAAGACTTGCTTTTAACAGTATGCTTAAAGCCAGTTTCTTACAGTATATACAAAGGGGTTATTGTTTTGAGAGACCTGATAAGGAAAGTGTAGCTCCCTGGAGGATGTGCAAGGCAGAAGATGTATGAGTTCTGGAAGTCAAGTATTATGTGGAACTACTTGAGGCAGACAGCTACAAAATAATGTTTTTCTTAATTTATCCAGTAGTCATTCTGAGCGAGGCAGATTGTTCATCAAGCTGCTTTGTCTCTTACTGGAGTTAGAGTTTCCTTTGAACTTTTAAAGGATTTGGATTCTATATCTGAAGAATGGCCTACCTAAATACATCTCAGAAAGCTTGATCTCTAAAAACAGGTCTGCCAAGCTAAATATCCAAAATGCACGGGGCCTGTAGAAAAAAGATGTTCAGAGCATTTTGGAGGTGGTGGTATATAAATAATTTTTTCAGTCTATGTGTGTTTCTTCATGAACTTTTTAAAAGTTCATGAAGAAACACACATAGTGAAAAAACTTACAGTTTTTGAGATGGAAAATAAGTAGAAAAAAATTGGTCTTTGCTTTTACTGTGTTGATTTTGGTAGGAGTGTTAAGTCTTGAGGTAATACTTCAAAGTTTAATGTACTTAAACATGTGACCAGTTTCAGGTTTCCTCCATGCTGTTTCATGGGGTCCTGTGTGTAAAGTGTGGTTTCTTTCTGTGCTATTCTGGTGTAGTGTCAACTGCTCTCACAGTGAGCGAATGCACAGTTTAAGTCAAGCTATATGGGGTTTTCTCTTTCAGCTTCTATAGAAAAGCCTAATTTCATTTTAAAAAAATTAATTATCTTGGGTCCATAATGGGTTTTTCTGTCCTGAGTACTTGAAATGTATGAATTAATGTGTTCTAGTGAGTCCTACAGTGAAGCAGAGTAGCCTTTTTTCATCTGATTGGAGTCTCGATGAAGGGACAGGGAATGGAGGAAAATCTGAAGCAAATCTGATTTCTACTTTAAAATAATGCAGATCTCTGAGTTATGCCAAGTCTTCTACAACTGAGCTGCCTGAGAGAATCTTTGTCTGTGTATGTTTATCTAAGACTTTTACCCCTTTCAAAAGAAATTTTACAGAAGTTGATTTTTATGTTTACTTTCAGACCTTAACAAATTTTAATTTCAGTCCTCTTTAAACTCTCTAACCTCAAAAACATTTTGATATTTTGCAGGAGCTGAATAATGCAAATGTTGACACTCATAATGTTGGTAGTTTGTGCTTAAAGACCTCTGCCATTTCTCTGAAACTGTATCTGTCCCTTCCAGTTTTAAGGGCAAGTTTTTCAACAAGAATAGCTGATATCAGTAGTTACTAGTGACTTGTACGTTAAGTACAGACGCAGCTTTACCCAGAGGAACTGACTTTAGAAAGTGTTTGTTAAATTGGGATTTGAAGTCAAAGTAGTACAGCAGTGTGAAGGGGCTCTTGGAAATATTTTCAGCCTCACCAAAAATGTGATAATGTCCCATGAAGTCAGGTGAGGACCTGCATTAAACAAAACAAATCCCCCAAATCCCTTTGTATCGAAGTTTGGCTTTGCTCTTCTACCTCTAAAACTGTTGTTTTGAGGCATTACTGTGAACAGTGGATATTTGGAAGCCTATCATCAAGAACACAGTAAGCAAACACTCGGAGCTTAAGGAGTATTTTAGAAGACTTGTTGAAGTTTCATGTTTTTGTGAGAAAGACTAGGTAGGGAAAAATGCTGTTGCAGTTGAGTGAGGAAATGTAATTTATGAATAAAAGATATGAGCTTTTATGACACCACAAACACTAGAGTATTGAATCGCTTGGGCTTTGTTCACCCTGGTGTGGAAGACAGTGTGTGTCGTCTGGAAGCATAGGCTGCACAGAAAGCTGTCGTAGAGGGTAACAGACCACTCTGCCTAAGATGGTACACGCACCTTACTGTGTGTCACCACCGTGAAGAACAGTGTGTATGGGGAAGGGAAACAGTGCACTGAAGTGAAGTATGAAAACAGTAGTTGTAGAGTCATTCTTGAGTCTGAGGGCTAAAGGTACTAAATTCAAATGAAAAGCTGTTTTGCCAAATTTGTTAAGGTGCCTTTTATTGAGGGTTTGCGGAGGTCAAGAAAGTTAAGGTTTAATGTTGAAAAGGTCTTACTTATTCCTGTCACTGCAGAAGTGTGGGCCAAATTGCAGAGATCTTGCTATGCTGACTCCATGCTGCTGCTCTGTGCGTTTGAGGGTTGCCTGCTTCACCTTGCTCCTCTTTGATTTGGTATTTGCTCAGTTTTGAAAAAAAAAAACAAACAAAAAAACCAAAACCAAACGCTTATTTTCCTTACGCAGCCTGCTGTTCTTCAGTCATGTTCAAATATAATGGGGAAAAGTGATGAGAGAGATTTGAGATGGCCTGTGGAGGAGGTCATGCAATAAACTATGGTGTTAGCAAAAAGAATCCAACTAGTGTGAGGTGCAGGCTTTGGAGAACAATGTAGGAGTCTGAGGACATGCTTTGAACATGCTGAGTTAGCACTGCTGTTGGGAGGAGATGCAATCCTGTCGTGGTGCCAATGCAGAGGTTTGTTTTGGGGAACTAAACTGCAACAGAGTTATCTTTACTCTTCCTTTTTTTTTTTTCCCTCTTGACGTTATTTTCAGTTGAATTAATTCTCCAGTCTGCTTGACTATACAGTAGCACGGATGGCTGTGCCAGCCCAAGAAAGCGATTTGGCACAGGAATAAGTGGGGACGAGGAAAGGAGGACAGGACAACTCTCTGCAGCTATACTGGCTTCATTTTCCTTGCAGTATTTGTGACCGAAAACCTCACGTTCTTTTAACTGCTACTCCCATGACAGCCACTTCTGTGTAAAATACCTGACAAAATATATTTGCATTGCTGGTCTTGGGTATTTTGGAAAACATCCTTTAATTACAAGCAAGTTTCTACAGATGGTAGGTGAATAACTGCTACACAGATGTCAATAATAGCCTTTTTCTGTCATCTCAAAACTGGTTGTGTCCTCTCTGAGAGCGGATACTGAAATAGGTAGACTTTGCCTTCCTGTTCTTGTCATGAAACTGTGTTTGGTGTCTGTCTCATAATAGCGATTGTCATCTCTTTGGAATCTACCCACCAGTGTTGTTTCGCTCCCCTCTTGCCAGCAGAGAGATCAGGAAGCTACAAATGAGTCTCCATTTGGGGGGGAAAATGTAATATGAGAACTGGAGAGAGGTTGCCCGTCTGTGTTCTCCAGGTTTCTGGGTCTCTGTCTATCAGTTTTCATCTTGCTCTCTGAGCTCTTTTCCTACAATGAAGCTATTGCCATTTTTTGCCGAAGAAGTTTGAGTGGTGGGGAGCTCTCATTTTAAATCAGCAGTGCCCCAAACTGCAAAGAGGCACAATACTGCTTGTTTCCAGGAATCATTTCCTGGCTCTGTTAATTATTGGAGACAGTCAGCAGCTGAAAAATAAAGGTGTCTTACAGAAATGAAAAATGTCTTGGCTTTGTCTTAAAACCAAGTGTGAGCTCACAGGGTTTCAACAGAGGGTGTTTACAAGTCGCTATATCATAAGTTATAACGAATGGTAATTACTTTGTTAGTAGAGACTGCTGTAGGAGCAAGAACAACTTTGTTCTGAAGTGAATGTAAGTATTTCAGGCTGCAGTAACTGATAATCTGAGTGGTGCTTGTGACTTACGCATGCTCAGGAAAACGGTTTCTGTGTGAAAACCTTACAACTATGGCTGCTGGTGGAAGAGTTAGAGAGGTGAGTCCTTTGCATTAAGATTTCTTACTAGACCTCAAAGTATCCTTGGGCAAATACTGTGCGTATTTACATTACTATCTGAGAACTCGAATGCTCTTTTGGAGGTGATACAATCCATCCTATTGGTGTTTTTCTGCACTTTACAACTTCGCTATTGCTAATTTTTTTTACTAGTTTGTTTCATTTGGCGATTGAAGGAATTGGAGAACGTTTCCCCCTCGTGCTTACTTTATGACGAAGCAGTACTTCCAGACGGCATGTTTTCAGGGTGGGATTTCCCAGGGACTGACGGCTCCATCACGGGGCCGAGTTCCGGGCGGCACCCCCGAGCGCGAAGGGCTCTGTGGGGCCCGGGAGCGGTGCAGGACCCTGGAGAGCACCCGCCCCCCCACTGCCGCCGCGGGTGGGGGCTGCGTGCCCCCGTCCCGGGGGGCGCTGGGCATCGCTCCCCTCCGCATTCGCAGCCTGCTCTGCCCAGCTCCGCTCGGCGGTGAACTGTGCCGTGTAACGCATCTGCAGTTTGGGTTGCTTCCCTTATGTGTGCTCGCCTCAGGCTTTAAGGGAGTTTTTGTTCTCGGTGAAAAACTTAACTTACCTCCATCTGTGTCCACTTGGCTGTGAAACGAGGTTTGGTGGGTGAAGGTATACGAAATATCAATTATGCTAGTCAGTTGTTATTAACCCTTTGGTTATATATTATATTCAACTGGCTGCCATAGTTAAATAGTACTTTAGAGCTCAAAAGCTCCAAAGTCCTTTTTTTAAATAAAAGCTTTTGAAAGGGTGGCAACCTACAAATTATTTGTCTTCTGTATTTCTTTTATTAAAAGTATAACTGTATGCTTAGAAGGTTCTCTTGTAGTCCTTTTTCTCCTTCAAACTGAAGCTGTTGGTAAATTGACATTCAGAGGCTTATATGCAAGATTCAACAGATGTGGCTTATTACTATTTGACATAATTCCTGCATATTTGTAATGGTTGATATTTATAAGAAAATGTGACTTAATAAACGACAAACAACTTCTGTCAGCTTTTTTAAACCTTCCTTATTCACACTAGCTTCTATGGAACATTCTTTAAGCACTATTTTGTTGGTTTGTTGGGGGTTTTTTTGTGTCAAAGGGTGTGTTCTTTTCTGTGTATAAAGAATACATTTGCAAGCTGGTTTTGCAAAGCTCAGTGCAGCTGAAAGTTGTTCTTTTCTATCCTTTTCCCTGTGTGCTCTACATTAATATTTGTTGTATGACTTTAAAGAGTTTGATCCTTGTCTTTTTTTGCTAAAGGGAAGAACCGTGCTTCTTGTATTGGTGCATGTGCTTTATTGCAAACCTCTTTTAAAATGTCTCGGGGGGCCTTCAGCCTTGGTTTCTCAGGGAGGGCTCCAATGAGACTGTGAGACTGCTGTGGCAAGCTGTCTTCCATGTGCTTGTGTTCCCTTAAGTGCCACTTGTGCCTTGACCCTAGCAGCTGTGCAAGCTAGTGGGCTAGGTTTTGTTAGATACTTTTGGGGAAAGAATGCCAACCTGAGAGTATCCCATAAAACTTGTAATATGAAAAATCTGTCTACAAGATCTCCAAAGAGGGCAAGAAAAAATGACAGGGAAAAAAAAATCCTTATTTTTTCAAGAATAGAGATATCTGAGTAATGCAAGACACTCTTGGCAGCACACAAAGAACTAAACAGTCCATACTGAGATGAAAATATAATGTTAAGCTGTAGAGTAGTGGTGCTTGAAGAAGACTTGCTGATAGAGTATTGCTGAATGACGCAGAAGTCAAGAAATACCCATGAGGATTTGCAAATACCTCCTGAAAACAGGCAAGGCCTCCCAAATGCTGTTGCCTAGTGAAAGAGCTGATTTGCAGGAAAACCACTTGGGGTTTATTGTTGTGGGGTTTTGCTTTTTCCACATTCTGAATTTCTAGCTGCCTCCATACTGAGCAGACGTAATGCCAAATTTCTACTCTTTTGTATTTTCTCCGCTTGGCTAACAAGTGTTACCAAAGGATGATGCTCTTGTTTTTGCTTTCATGCCTCAAAGTAGTCCTGATTTCTTAAAGAAGTACCCTTGTTCTTTTTGCCAATGTCATCCTGTTACCAGTGTTGTTCTCAAGTACATTTTTGCTCTAGGGAGGCTTGTGGATACGATTTCCCATGTTTACAGGGTAATTCAGAGAAAATTGCATGGGCTGACATTGGGGTAACTGATTTTCAGTACATTCAAGTATTAGGGCACTTGATATTTTATTGGCACCTTGTAGGCCATAGTCAAATTTCTCCTTGAAAAGTTTTGGCAAAAGAGACTTTTCTAGGCAGTCGGAGTAATTTCGATTATCAAGTAATGTTAAAAATAAAATTAAATATTCTTTTAGCTCTTTGCCTCAGGTTTGGATGTGCTTTACTGAACCACATTTAAAATTTAAAACAGATGTCATTTGTTTTTATAATCCCTAAAATACTCAGTGAAGATGTTGAACATAAAATAATTTTAAACAGATGGTTTGAATTACAAAAGCCACTTCAGTGCAAGAGCAAGTGGAAATACTGTAGTTCCAATTTCATTGTCTGGCAGAGCATGTTGTGCCTCAATAGAGAAGGAAAATGACACTTTGGAAATAGGGAAAAGGTACTTTATCATTATCCCACTTCTATTCATAGTATGATTATATGATAAAATCAAGATGAGGGTTTTGGGTTTCCTATATTTAAGTAGCATGTAAAGATATGAGAGAGAGTTACCCTGAGACTGGTTGGTAAGGCTCTTGTCTGTACCAATTAATTTATACAGTAGGTGTATGTGCTGTGACAGCAGGAATGACTTGATTGCATTTCTTGAGTAGTATAACTCTTTAAAAATCTAAATTAGTAAAAGAATAGGGTAGGGACTGCTAGTACCATCTTAGATGATGGATAACTGCCATACCATGCAAAATACTGTCAGTTAGACCATGGAGCTTCCACTTTGCTCCCCTGTCCTAAGCAAAATGATAGTTTTTTATGTATGGACAAATGGTGCAGTCACTGCTTTGACAGTTTAAATTAGAAAATACACAACACTGTTTAGTTGAAAAATGTGTTAGTCAGCCAGAAACATAGCAGACGTTTCTATCTATTTCTTTTTTATATATATAAAAGATACTTACCAAGGCTATTGATGCTTATTGAAAATGCATTTCCAATGGATTTTCTTCATCTTAACCAACAGACTTGACAGTGTTAGTGAAGCATGGTCCCTCTAAAAGAAATGACTAATGTATCTTGAGCTCCCTGTCTTGCCACTTTATTACCCTTAAAAAAAATATTCCTGCCAATGGGGCATATTCCATGTAGTATTTTTGTGTATGTTTTATTGCATATTTGAAGAAAGGAAAATATAAAAAGGAAATGTTACATTTCTCACAAAGAACTATATTGTATTGTGGTACAAGTATGGTTTTCTTTACCTTATAAATAATGTGGACAGATTATAACTTCAGAGCAATGCAGCTTAGATGTAGATTACTTTGGGAAAATGAAGGCTGTGCTTAATTATGTTAACTTTCCTGTTAAGTGCTGAGGGACCTGATCCAGCTCAGGTGTGTGGATGTAGCTTCTGTTGCACGAGTCAAAAAATATGGGGGGGGGGGGGGGGGATGCGGGGGGGGCAAGGGAGGAAGGCTGGTCAGCAAGTTATGGATCAACTTGAAAAGAGGGAAAAGCTGATGTGAAATAAACTGCCTGCTTCTTGTCTCTGATGGTTGGGCTTAGGTGGCTTGCTGCAGCTGTCTTGCTCCCCTGCCGCTGTCAGAGTCTGGGTGTTCTAGTCCTTGCACTGACGTGACTGTTGGTGAGGAACTTGCAGCTAATAGCAGGATTGTTTTGTATTGTTTTGATGGGTGTGAGTACAAAGAAAGAGAGGCTCTCTTCATCCCATCTGCCACCAGGTGCTGAACTTTCTGAGGATTCAGGGGGGGAACCAACAGGAAAAAAACTCAGCCAAAAACCCCTTCTCTAATCTGCGTGAATCACTTTATTCTGGAAAAATTGAAAATAGTTAATCGTTGTCAGGAGGTTCTTGCTGCTTTTCTTTCTTTAATCTAGACTTTAAGAAGGGTGTCTGCTGGTTCTGGCTTATCTCTCAGAATGACTGCTCCCCTGCATCTGCTTACTCTCTTCTCTGCTCATGTACAACATCCAATAAAGTAGGAAGCTCTGAAGTCTGCTGAAGCCCTTGGCATCACCAGGGCAGTGCTAATTTTCCACTTGCTCTGTTCATGTGGACAACTCATATTTAACAGGCAGTGAGTAGCTTGGTGAATCTTTAGTTCTTTTCTGTTCAGGATCCAAAAAGGGCCTTTATTAAGAATCCACACCAGCTTTATGGTGTTGGCTCCAAATTGTTTAAACAAAAATACCTTATGGGATGGTTTAAATTCTGACATACTCGAAGTTGGACAGTATCATTACTGGCTCTGTGTTTGGTTTGGGGGGTGGTGACAGAAGAAGAAATAGAAAAGAATAAATCGGAGTGTGATGTATAGCTTACTAGTTGGGCTGAGTCTGTAGAGGAGGTGAGTTGGCTGTCTAAACTGTATTATCACAAGTGATATGTTTGGATGGACACTAAGAAATGGTATGTGGCAAATAGTTTGTAACACGTTTCTCTATTATCTACAAGATGAGAAGATTATTTCTCTTGGTGTGATAGGCAGTGGCTTAACAGAATTAAGTAAGATAATGCAGTCAGGATTTGGGTAAAGCTTGCATTTGGCTTTGTGAAAATAAAGACTGTGGGAGGTAGCGCACTAAGTCACTTGCTAAGGGATTGCCTGGGAAGTATCAGAGGACACAAAAATGCTGAGAATATCCTTGGCTTAGGTTTTCTTGACAGAAAGATGTAAGATGTATTTTCAAGTGACAGTTTGTTTATCTACTTTTCGGACAGCCAGGCACCTGAGGTCAGACACATTTTTGCACTAGTAATAAATACTTAGATCTGGGTCATTGTCCTCCAAAGTGAAAAGGGGTATTTTTCTTCTCTTGACAGGCTGTGGCTTTTGCTTTTTCTTATAAGCTAGTGCTTAATCCACTTTTTTCCTTTTAACCTTGTTATTTCTTCCTTTTAGCTTGTCTTGCAAGGTTTCTGCCTTGAACCATTGAGCACCAGGCTCTACAGAGAACTTTGCTCATAATGACCTCTGTAATGGAGAGGGGAGGAGAAAACTAAAGGACTCTTCTCCCCCTCCCCCTTTGTGTGGTATGCCATAGAAGTTGGATTTCATTTCTGTATCTCATTTGAGATACAGAGAAGTAGTATATAGATAAACATGTTTCCTGCTAAGGCAGATTGCACAGTGCTAGCTGTGCTTTCTCTGTGCCTAGAAGGCATGAGAGTGGACACTATAGGTTTGAGGGATGCCTGAGCACCCAGATTTTACCGGGTCAGCTGCTTTCTCCTTTTCCCAGCCAGAAAAGCATGCCAGAAGACTGCTGGGGACTGAGGAGTTTGATACTGATACTTCCATTTGCAGCTCCTCCTGATGCTGACAGGGCTGTCGGAACACCTGTGAGATCCTCTTCAGCCCCTGGTTCCCACATCGGACTTGCAGGTTCAGACTGGCTTTTGAATCACCCTGTCAAATGGTGATGCAAAAGCACAAAGAGGGAAGAAAAGAGGAGTGGAAGAGATCTCTGTATGGCAGAGGGCTCAAATGAGTGAAGATCTGTGCATTTTAAAATTTAGAGGTGCTCTCAACTAATTCTAGCTGTTCCTGCACTGGTTGTTTGGAGACTGTGTTGACTGTTAAGTGACATCCCTCCTTGGACTTGCAGTCCAAGACCTTGCATTGCATCTTTCAGAACACAGATCAACTGATGATTCCACTCCTCTTGGAAATGGGTGGAGAAAAAAAGGTGTAATGTCACAGCATATCATAGGCAGATAAAAACCAAATGACCCAGGAGATCAACACTGAGGTTTTTCCACAAATACCGTTTTTCCTAAATCTCCTTTTTCTGACTCATGAAGATGGTCCCCAGATCTTGTAAGGAAAAGGATATTTTTCAAGATAAATATTTAGCTTTCCCTCTCCATATTGATGGCCCCTCATGCCAGAGTGCAACAGAGGAGAGATGACCACAACTACCCAATTTAATACTGAAGCAGGAGATACTCATCTTCTCTTTGTTTAGTAGGGTGTTAATCTCATCAGTTTAAGGCATTAATAGTTTGGATTCTTTTATCAAATACAACTACATCAAAAGAAAAAGCCCAATGGAAAATAAAATTGAATAAAATTAGGTCTGGCGTTCCACTTAAAGGTATTTCTGTGACGGTGGTTTCATGTATTTATGTGTATTCATGCAGGAACACTGAGTAACTAAAAAATAAACAAACTGGTATATATAAATATTCCAAGTCTCTCTTGGAATTTCACTTGTAGACATAAAAGCATTTAAGTTCCTGATTAAAGAAAAGTTTTTGTTTGATCACTTAAGCATGGCTACTACGTGTCTCTTTGAATGTTGTATTTCGTTACCTTGATCTTGTTACCTGGTTTCTCTCCAAATCTCTAAAATGAGAAACTACGATATTGATGTTTCTGATTAGGATTGGAGTTGTTGCATCTGTGTTTCATTAGGGAAAACGGGTGGAATTAGAAGTTATGCTTAAGTTGCATAAAGGTCTGAATTTTCTTTGGGTTAAATAGTAATAATATATATTCACTTCCAAATCTTTTCTTAGTGTGTGGGTCTGGTTTTCCTGGCCCTTTATTTTTAATTTAAAAAAAAATCTTTCAGAGTTACGGCTATGTGGTAGTGAAACTCCTTTTCTTTTGATAAGACTGGTAGTCTTACCAGGTGGTGGATATCTGTGTCTGTCCAGTTACTGGAATTCTGTAAGTAACAAGATAAACCTATGTATTTTCATTTAGAAGCACTAAGTAAATTCTGAAACAAAGACTTCTTTTAGAGGTAGGTGTGTATTTACGTAGGTAATTGAATATTTGAACCTTCCAGGCTGTTAGGAACATCTCTTTCTAAATTGATGAGTGGAGGTCTTGTTTTGTTAAGGTTGGTAATTAGCTAATATTTAAATAACTAAGTTAGCAGCGTGGACAGCACTAATAGTACTTTGTCAAAACTAAGCCTCATTCAGGCTCAGATCCCGCACTTACCTGAGTCAAGATACATATTTGTGTTGCCTTCAGTAGGCATCATGTGAACCCCTCAGTACACATGGGCAGACGTATACCTTTCCACTGTACCTGTTATTAAGCATATTTGTATTCCTAACCTGAAAAAACCCCGATATTCCCCTTTTGAATGTTTTATCCGTGAAACATAATCGTAACCTGTTGTGCTTTTGTCATCTGTTTTAGAAGAGGAATAGTGTTCTGCACTCAGCAAAGCATCTTTATTCATTTAAAAGAAGTTTTCTGTTTATAGGCAGAATATAATGAGCCCAGAATTGATAGTAAGCTTAGCAAAAGCAACTTTGGATGGATATTTGCTATAGGATGGCTCTCCCTAGCTGTCTTTGCCTTGTGTTTGCCTGAAGAGACCTCAACGCTGTCATGCAATCAGCCAGTAGAGGGTAGTATGTTCATGGAGACATTGCATTGTCCGAGTCTTCAGTCACTGATGTAGGTAGCAAAAAACTGCTGAATGTCAGACAAACTGGCTTCATTCAATGGTCTTCTGAAGCTGTCTGATACCTCACTAAACGCCAAAGATGTGTTGCTGAGACATAGTGACTATCAGAAAGTCAGAATTAGCCATGCAGTGACTTTTGACCAAAACTTCTGGGAAAAAGCTCGTTGGAAGCAGAGATTGGTTGTGCATCCTGGGTAATGACTGTGGTTATGGTACTCCCGTTCTGTAACAAATTAAATACTGATTCTGATAAGTCTCATCTGCCTAATTTTATTTTCTCACTCTCTCTCAGTATTGGACTTTTCCTTGCCAGCCCACTGTTGCCATGGGTATACCGGTCTTCGTACTTGCCGGCCTCCTTGTGCATTGTGTGTTCCTAGTCTCCATTTTTGACATCTACTTCAGCTCTCCCCTGGTTCATGGTATGAGTCCTCAGCAGACTCCACTGCCACCTCCAGCAAAACGTCTCGTACTCTTTGTTGCTGATGGTCTGCGGGCAGATTCGCTGTACGAATTGGACAGTAACAATACGCCCCAAGCACCTTACCTGCGGTAAGTCCATCTGAAAACGCTACTGATTCAATGTATGTAACGTTGAAAAGAGAACAAGAGGAACGCTGGCAATTGTGGTGGCTTGGGTACTGCCATCTCTCTGCCTTTGAAATAACAGATTTTGCGGAGTTACACTCTGCAGAAATGCATGAATTTGAGTTGGTGTCCCTTGTTGTCAGTAAAGCTGCTAAACCATGAACAGAGTAAATTGAGTCAATGTTGTCTCTGAAAACTACAGCTAGCCAGTAACTGAGTGTGAACTTTCTCCATTCACATCAGCATAGTATCAATTCTGAAGCCTAACAGAGTTGTTAATTTAAACTGCTTCCTGGATGTTCAGTTTAGGAGAAGTAGTTCATTAACGTGCTTGTCTTCTAATTCTAAACTACTGATGAAGCTTTTTAAGGAGTGATTAAAAAAGATGGCCTGAATGGATCTAACAGCAGGCTGCCACTTCCTATTTGTTCCACCCTTCCTGCATGCATGACCCTACCACCTCCCTTGTGCTTTCTGGTGTGTGTCTGATTGCTTAATGGGATGATTTGGTTTAAGATTGTGAAAAACTAATCCTGCCAAAAAAGAGTGTTAAAAGACATATCATTGAGTGCTTAAAACTAATTTTCACCAACCTTCCCTGTTTCCTAATGTCAAGATAATTATTTGATCATAAGACAAATAATTTTGTAGACTAAAAGAAGTAGACAGTATTAAATAAGGCTACTCTTGTGTAATAGCACTGGTCTGGCTTGAATATCAGAGCAAACCCAAAGGTGTTAGAGCATTTGCAGTCTGCCACAGCAGTTGCCAGATTATATGGGATTACTTGTACCTGCTGCTTCTGTTAGTGTTTTTGTAAGGTGCTGTCTACCACATCAGTGTGAGTTTTCCATGTTGTCTTTTAGCAGTGGACTTCACACTTCCTCCAAAGCAGTCTCTTCTCTTAGCAGTAAAACTGTTGGTTTTTTGCACTACCAACAGGTATGAATGCCATAATGGCCCAATCACTAGGAGCAGCGGTGGGTAGTGGGTAGGAAAGAGTTACAACGGATACTTTTGCCATTACGTGGTTTGGGTTTTTCAGTTTCAGCTCTTCAGCATTATTACACCTGTCTAGAAGTAAAAAGCTAAACCGTGTATTAGCTTGTCCAGTGCTACAAAGTGTGCGCTTTTGCTGTCTCTGCTTTACCTTGTTTGTGGAGTTACTGGCTTTCTATTTCAAAATCTGTAGAGTTAAAACATTGCCACCTGCACTGAAAGTATGTGGGTGAATGGAGGGAAAGAACTGTCTTGTAACAAGCAAAGATGCTGGTGGGTCACTGAGTAGAATAAAATGCCAGTGGAGGTTTGAAGTGCCATCTGTACTTCTCTCATTCTCTATATAAATACATGTGTGTGAGCATGTATGTGAGAGAAGATGAAAAGAAAAAACATGTGGCGTGGCATGTTGTACCTTCTGAAAGGTAGAGGGCCAGGCAGTCCAGGGCAGCTCTAGTACGTGTATTGCTACAATTTTGAAGCAAGAGGCTCAACATTTTGTCACCAAACCTTTGAGCTATGCAGCTTCCATAAGTTAATCTTGTAAACGGGTTGACAAGATCAGATGTTAGTTGCTGGAAGTGTTTCCTTCTTTATTCTGTTGAGTTATTGCTGTCTGAGCT